>NC_134533.1:73235817-74435817 GCF_050624435.1 Tenrec ecaudatus | reverse complement strand
CATAAGGTTGCTGGTTCAAACCCACCAACTGCTGCTTGGGAAAAGCTTGAGGCTGTGTGCTCCCCTACAGATTTATCGCTTTGGAAACCCTATAGAGGGTCTCTGTGAGTTGGGATCAGCTCTATGACCGTGGGTTTGGTTTGGGTCTTTTGGAAGCAGATGACTAGGCCTAGTTCTGAGGCACTTCCAGGTGTATTCACATGGCCAGCCTTTCAGTTAATTGTCAAGTGCTTAATCATTTGTACTGTCCGGGGACTCCTGGGGGAAGGGCTAGAGCAGGAAAGTGCTGAGTACGGAGTCAGAGTGGAGAAAATAGTCTTCAGTCTCCCCGCTGCCCTCACCCCCCAGAATGTGGTCTGAGTAGAGGTTACTGGGTAGGCCTTAGCTAGGGACCTCATAAAGGAGGAGAGTGAACGGTGGTGCTTGGAGGGTAGAGACACACTCCCTTCAGAGACTACAGCACACTGCGTGTGTAGCAAGTCTGGGGTGAGGAGGCCCCCCCCCAGGCTTTTGCGATCGTTACAGTCACGCTACAAAGATCACACACAAGACTTTGGCCAGGAACCTGCCTCCTCATGCGCTAGCAATCATCTCAGTGACTCTGGTTCCCGTCAAGATTTCCTAAGCACCAGCCCGGAGTTTATGATTCAACAATTGTTGGTTGGTGATCTTAAGTACTGCTCTTGTCCTCGGCCACGTCAGTGATGGACTAGACCACAATCCCTGTCTTCACAGAGCTGACTTGCCCAGATCTCTCTCCCTGGATATACTGCCCCAAACGTTCTCATTAACTTCACCCCTTGGTTCTCGCCAACCTTTAACCCAGTTCCGCCATGTATCTTCCACGTCCATGAAGGACACTCAGGGCCAGTTTACCCAGTAAGTGCGGTAAGCATGGGCTTCCTCATGCTCGCTTAGGAACATGTGGTGAACATCAGGTCTTCTATCTCCACCAGAAGGAGCCCTGGTAGCTCTGTGGGTAAAGGATTGGGTTGCTAGCCACAAGGTCGGCAGTTCGAACTCACCAGCTCCTCTGTGGGAGGAAGATGAGGCTGTCTGCTCCTGTAAAGAGGGTCAGTCTAAGAAACCCTTGGTCAGCTTGTGATGAGTGAGAATCCACTGGAGGACTTTTTTGGCTGGTCCTCATTAGGATTAGAAAAGAGGTTTTCATTTTGTAGGAAGGTGCTGTGGGCTTGGGAGAGAGACAGATGCCAGCCAAGAAACAAAAATGATGTGAGGTGGTACAAAATGTGGAATTGTTCACGTCTTAGTAAGTAAGCTCATGTAAGACCATGCTTAACGGGTAATCCAACACTGATCGCACGGTCATTTGTCTGTCGGCTCTTCTGTTTCCTTGGCTTCTCTCAGAAACATCCACTTGCCTGTGGTTCCACTGCCCCTTTCTGGCTCTCACGTCTTCACATTTGGCTTATTCACTGGCCTCCCTCCCTGCAGTCTAATTCCTGCCTAGGACGCTCCACACAGAAGCTGGACTGGTTCTAAAATACAAGTCAGAACCAGTTACTTTCTGCCTAAACCAGGTCAGTGGCTCTGCCAGGTATATCTTATTTCTCTCTCTTGTCATCTCCATCTGCCAGGCATAATGGTAACAAATGTAGCTGCTTATACCCGGGTTCAAATCCCAGTGTGCTAGCATGATCTTGGGCAATTAAAAAATAATTTTATTGGGGGCTCATACAACTCTTTTTTTTTTAACAATTTATTGGGGCTCATACAATTCTTATCACAGTTCATATATATACATACATCAATTGTATAAGGCACATCTGTACAGTCTTTGCCCTAATCATTTTTTTCTCCTCTTTTCTTTTTTTACATTTTATTAGGGACTCATACAACTCTTATCACCATCCATACATATACATACATCAATTGTATAAAGCACATCCATACATTCCCTGCCCCAATCATTCTCAAGGCATTTGCTCTCCACTTAAGCCCCTTGCATCAGGTCCTCTTTTTTTTTCCCCCCTCCCTCCCCTTTCTCCCCTCCCTCATGTGCCCTTGGTAATTTATACATCGTTGTTTTGTCATATCTTGCCCTATCCGGAGTCTCCCTTCCCCCCTTCTCTGCTGTCCCTCTCCCAGGGAAGAGGTCACATGTGGATCCTTGTAATCAGTTCCCCCTTTCCAACCCACTCACCCTCCACTCTCCCAGCATCGTCCCTCACACCCTTGGTCCTGAAGGTATCATCCACCCTGGATTCCCTGTACCTCCAGCCCTCATATGTACCAGTGTACAGTCTCTTTCCTATCCAGCCCTGCAAGGTAGAATTCGGATCATGGTAGTTGGGGGGAGGAAGCATCCAGGATCTGGGGGAAAGCTGTGTTCTTTATCGATACTACCTCACACCCTAATTAACCCATCTCCTCTCCTAAACCCCTCTATGAGGGGATCTCCATTGGCCGACACTTGGGCCTTGGGTCTCCACTCTGCACATCCCCCTTCATTTAATATGGTATATATATACATATATACATATACATATACACATATATACACGTACATACACACACTTATATCTTTTTTTTGCATGATGCCTTATACCTGGCCCCTTGGGCTCATACAACTCTTATCACATCCATACATCCATCCATTGTGTCAAGCACATTTGTACATCTGTTGCCCTCATCATTCTTAATACATTTTCTTTCTACTTGAGCCCTTGGTATCAGCTCCTTATTTCCCCCCATCCTTTCCCTTCCCTCCCCATCCTCCCTCCCTCACAAACCCTTGATAATTTATAAATTATTATTTTTTCATGTCTTATACTGTCCACTGTCTCCCCTCACCTACTTTTCTGTTGTCCATCCACTAGGGAGGGGGTTGTATGTAGATCATTGTGATCGGTTTCCCCTTTCTCCCCCATCTTGCCCTTACCCTCCTGGTATCACTACTGTCATTATTGGTCCTGAGGGGTTTATCTGTCCTGGATTCCCTGTGTTTCCAGCTCTTATCTGTACCCATTTACATGCTCTGGTCTAGCCGGATTTGTAAGGTAGAATTGGGATCACGATAGTGGGGGGCGGGGGCAGAAGAAGCACTAAAGAACTAGAGGAAAGTTGTGTGTTTCATCATTGCTATACTGCATCCTGTCTAGCTTGTCTCCTTCCTGTGACCCTTCTGTAAGGGGATGTCCAGTTGCTTATAGATGGACTTTGGGTCCCCCCTCTGCACTCTCCCTCATTCACAGTGATATGATTTTTTGTTCTTTGATGCCTGATAACTGATCCCTTTGGCACCTTGTGATCACACAGGCTGGTGTGCACCTTCGAAGTGGGCTTTGTTGCTTCTACGTTAGATGGCCTCTTGTTTATCTTCAAGCCTTTAAAACCCCAGATGCTATAGCTTTTGATAGCCGGGCACCATCAGCTTTCTTCGCCACATTTGCTTATGTACCTGCTTTGTTTTCAGCGATCGTGTCAAGAAGGTGAGCATCATGGAATGCCAGTTTAATAGAACAAAGTGTTCTTGCCTTGAGGGAGTACTTGAGTGGAGGCCCAATATCTATCCACTACCTTAATACTAAACCTATAAATATATTTGGGAAATTTTCTAAGTTCTCTTTTTGTCTTACTTTTCTATCTATAAAATGGGGGTGGCAGTACTGACCTCGTGGGGTGACTGTGGGGACTGAACCAGTTAGTCCAGTCAGTGCACTATGAATAACGTGTGGCACTCAGTATAAACTCATTAATTGCAGGTTTTCTCTCCGGTGGAGCTGTCATTATGTTTAAATGAGTGAAAACTCATGCAAGGGCACCCACACCCACCACCCAATGCCATTGAGTAGATCTTGACTCATGCCGACTCTAGAGGAAAGAGGGAAACCATTCCCCAGGGGTTTCAAACCTGTAAATCTTTCCAGGAGCAGACTGCCTGCCTCATCTTTCTCTTGGTGAGCAGATAGTGGGTTTGAACTGCTGACTTTGAGATTAGCAGCCCCAAAAGTAACCCACTATACCACCAGGCCTTGCATATCATAAATGCTCTGTAATGTCAGTCGGTGTGACCTCTCTAGCCTCCCTTCTTGACTCTCTTCAACGCACATCTCACTTGGAGCTTGCTGGGCTGTCTGTTGGCTGCATTTCTCTCTTATACCTCCAGGCCTTGGCACTGGGTTCCTCCCTTCCTGACTTTTACCTGGGCAACTCCTCTTAGGCCTTTATGTCTCAGCTCAGCACCAGTCCCTCCTTGCCCCACCCCACACTTGTGCCTCTTCTCCTTAGAACATGCGTTTCTTTCACGGTGCATTTCGTATTTCTTGTAACTGTCTTATTTCAAATGACCAGAAAAGCTGTTTAGGGTACTGATTCTAATCATGACTGAGTCCTAACTCTACCTGGTGTAAGGTGCACACTTTCTCTTTTTGAAAACAAACAAAACCCCCCCCCCAAAAAAACAAGTATTTATTGAGCAACCACTATGTGTCCAGTACTTCAAGAAATAAAAAAGCATGACCACTTGGTAACTGCCCTCAGGGTGCTTACAATCTAATTGGTGAAACAATGCAGAAACCCTGAAGCTGTACTGGGGGGGCATGGCTTGCTGCCCCTAACAGCCCACTTATTTCTCAGTTGCTTTGTTGAAATGACCTCTGCACCCTTGATTCTAGTAAGACAAAAGCACTTCCCAGGGAGGGCACCCTTGCAAAGAGAGGCTTCGTAAAGAGGCAGCAGCACAGTTTTAGGCCTTGCATCACCTGTTTACACGCCAGCAACCACAGGGATAGTCCCATCTTTAAGGACAATGGCGTTAAGATCTCGAAGCACTTTTACCAGTTGACACTCAGCCCAAAGCTCCAGTTCTCTGGCTGGCGGTCACCAACCCTCAAAACCTCCCAGCGAGGCTCTCAGATTGCCCTGAAGCAGAACAAGCAGAGTGAGAAGGTGGCTGGGGCAGGAAACAAACAACGAAAATCGGGATTTCTAATCTGTAGCCAAAAAACCCGCCTGTTACTGGGCTGTTTCTCTTTCCACAACCTCCCACACCAGAGTGGCTAGAGCCCAAGAAAGGTGGGAAAGGAGCAAGCGCTTTCTCGACGGTCCTGCATGTCTCAAATGGATCGATTTCCACCATGGGGTTGTTTGAAGAGTAACTGAAGTCTCGGACGTGGAGTACTTGATACAGAACCTGGATATTAATAAGTACGGAATCAATGTGTTCTCTTAGGATTTTTAAAGTGTGGTCTCTTTGGGAGTAGGGTCAGAATCTTATTCATAATAGCACCCCAAGTGCATAATAGAGTAGGTGTTCAGTACACCGCCGATCACAGAACACAGTCGTGCGTTTGAAATGAGCAAGCGAGGGACAGTCTCCTGCCTGCTCCAGGCCCCCGTCTCCGTCATTCTCCAAGTGTGCTCCAGGAATCCGTGGAGATGGCCACGGATACTACGGTGTTACTTGTTTTTTTTCGCGTCTCTTCTCTCTCCTATGAGTGTTCAGAATATGCAAAATCAGTGGGTAGAGTTTCAGATTCCACAATGCAACTGATCTTTAAGAAGTCTTACTTGGTGAGTTTGGATGCTGCAGTAAAGAAGAGCATACAATCACAATGATGTGAAAAAAGAGCAATTCCAATCCTCCTCCTCCTTCCAATGACACGAGGGATGGAGTTTCTTCATCATGCTTCATCCCAAAGAGAGCGCTGCAGCAGCTTGCTTCTAGAAACAGCTAATAACAATCTAACCGTGTTTAGGAATCTGGATAGTAGACAGATGACAACATGTAAGCAGTACTTCTCGTCCCACTATTTTGGGGGGAGGGTTTAACGTGCCCCAGTTTTAATATCTAATATGGTAACTATACTAGATCTAAGAAACCCCTGCCTCATGCAAATGATTAAGCCTTCAACCACTAGTCCCAAGGCTGAAGGCGTGAACTCACCCAGAGGTGCCTCAGAAGACAGGCTGCCATCAGCTTCCATGGAAACGCTGTGGAGCACTTCCACTCTACGCCAAGGTCTCGCCACCGGTCACTGTCGACTGAACCGCAAACAGCCTATCAACAACGTCCATTGGGGTTCTCCATCATTTCTAAGAGTATGAGAACACAAAGTTGGAGAACTATTGTCCTAACTTGCACTCTGTCCCCACCACCCCGTTCAGGACAAGGAGCCCTACTGTGTGCTGTGGACTTCACTGGACAGGAGGCCACCCTCTCCTGGGCCAGCTGCTTTCATCCTGGCAGGGAGTCAAAACTCCCCCAAGTTTCCCACTGGCTAGTCTCTGGCCCACCTTTGGTGTCAGACATTGCCTCCTGGAGCCTTCTTCCAGGCCTGGGAGATGGTCATCGCCACAGAGGGAATGAGCACGTCTCTCTGGTGACTAAAGCACACATGCGCTTTTCTGAGTCAGCGGTGATGTGGAGGACGCACTGCCAGGTCAGGACATTCCCAGCTGCTTCCCAAGAACCAGGAGATGATCGTCAGTCCCGCGCTGCATTTTAGGGGCTCATTTTGTAGTGCTTTCCCCCCTAGCAAATGGATGTCTTCCCCTTATCAGGCATTTATACTCTTAAAAAGTAGAAAGAGAAAAGAATTTCAGAGAAAATTGGGTCTCGATGACCCAAATGTTCTTGTCTTGGAATTAGCATCCTCCCAGCCTTGCCCTGGATCAGCGGTTCTCAACCTGTGCGCCGTGACCCCTTTACAGGTCGAAAGACCCCTTCACAGGGGTCGCCCAATTTATAACAGTAGCAAAATGACAGTGATGAAGTAGCAATGAAAATAATTTTATGGTTGGGGGCTCAGCACACCACGAGACACTGTATGAAAGGGCGCGGCATGAGGAAGGTGGAGACCCACTGCCCTGGATGCTGTTCTGTTCAGACTACCCCACAAGCAGCTACGTGCACTGTGCAGGCTGCAAGGCCTCTGGGGTCCACAGCCTCTTCTCTGGGGAACAGGCACTTGCTGGCCGGTTGGAGCAGCCCCTTCCTGGGAGCCGAGGAAGGGTCACTCAAGAAGAGTGACCGACGCTTCTGCTGTGCGAAGGGACTTCAGGCCAGATCACTTAGGTCATGTGGGGCCACAAGGAATAGACTCTCTAATGTAACAGTGCTTGGTAGATTGTTCTCAACTGATGAAGTTCCTCCAGGAATTCTACTTCTGAAAGTAGTTCCCAAGGAAATGATGAGAGATTTAGAGAGTGTTATGAATCCATTTGTTTATAAAATCTGAGAAAGAAGCTCAACATTCCACAATAAGTGACTCGTGTAAAAACTATCATCATTTGTATATTCTACACTGGTGGTAAGGGAAAAATGATTCTTATAAAGTCTTTTCAATGACATGGGAAGATTCGTCACAAACTGAAATAAAACAGGATGAGAGGGGGAGGGAGGGAAAAAAAGCTGATACCAAGGGCTCAAATAGAAAGAAAATGTTCCCCCCCAAATATCATGATCTGAATTCTATCTTGCAAGTCTGGGATAGAGCAGAGGATGTGCACTGGTGCATATAGGAGCTGGAGGCACAGGGAATCCAGGGCGGATGATACCTTCAGGACCAGGGGTGTGAGGGGCGATACTGGGAGTGTAGAGGGAGGGTGGGTTGGAAAGGAGGAACCGATTACAAGGATCTACATGTGACCTCCTCCCTGGGGGATGGAGAACAGAGAAGGGGGTGAAGGGAGACATCGGACAGGGCAAGATATGACAAAACAATAATTTATAAATTATCAAGGGCTCATGAGGGAGGGGGGGAACAGGGAGGGAGGGGGGAACAGGGAGGGAGGGGATAAAAAAAAGAGGACCTGATGCAAAGGGCTTAAGTGGAGAGCAAATGCTTTGAAAATGATGAGGGCAAAGAATGTACAGATGTGCTTTACACAATTGATGTATGTATGGATTGTGGTAAGAGTTGTATGAGTCCCTGATAAAATGTTTAAAAAATAAAAAAGAGAAAGAAAATGTTTTGGAAATGATGATGGGAACATATGTACAATTATGCTTGATACAGATGATTCATGGATTGTTATAAGAGCGCCCAATAAAATGATTTATTAAAATAAAAATGGAAAGGATGACGGCAGCATTGGAGAAAACAGTAACAAACCACCCCGTTATCTTAGTGATTAGCGCCAATATATGTTGGAAGGGGGAAACTGTCTTGGGGAAAAACACCACCCTCAGATGCCCAGCAGACGTCAGCAGATGCCCACCTCAGAGCAAAGAGAAGAATTTGGATTCTTGATTTTGAAAGGAGGGCCAGGTGGTGGTCCAGGCTCTCACAACCGCCAATTACAGAAACTTTACGTGG
Source organism: Tenrec ecaudatus (assembly GCF_050624435.1). NCBI lineage: Eukaryota > Metazoa > Chordata > Mammalia > Afrosoricida > Tenrecidae > Tenrec > Tenrec ecaudatus. The sequence continues at coordinate 74,427,535 of NC_134533.1, read as the reverse complement.
GTGAAAGACAAAAACCAGGCACCTAGCTTCAACCTGGTTGGATTCAGGGACTCCAACTTCATCATCCGTCTTTTGAGTTTTCTCTGGATTCTGTTTGTGGTGATTCAGTCTCAAGCAGGTTCCTTGCAGGTGATGAAGGCCACTCGCAATGCTGGGGCTCAGTAGCCCCCGGGGCAAGAGCGCTTCCTTTACCTAGAGCTCCCAGCAGCCCGCCCCAGAGCAGCAGCTGGGTTTTGGATGATGGAATGCACTGATTAGCTGGGTTTGGTCACTCGCTTGGATTACTAGAATTTGGGTGGGGTTAGTCCTTTCAGAGAAGGAGAAAGGGGTCGGTCCCTGAAGGAAAACTGCTTGTGACCAGAGGTAAGAGGGGTGGGTGACTGTCATGGGCGCTGGCAGGCCCAGAGAGCTGATCAGGGCCACTGCAGGGAGGAGCCAGAAGACTGGAAGAGGAGTTGGGAGAATGAGGAGACAGGGTCCAGGTAGGGTAAAGGGTGCCCGGCAAGCTTCCCTGGAGGTGGAAGCTTCCATGTGGAAATTCCGTGCCTTCCTGTGAAGCGTTTCCGTATTTCGCCTTCCTCTTCATGTTTTCATTGAATCTTCCGAACCTCACCACTGGCCTGGGGGAGGAGGGTTCTGGCAGAAACCTAAGGAACTGGGTTTTGAGTCAAATCTACACCCCACAGATCAGAAGAAGATCTCTGGGGCCAGGAGCCCAGAGGCCAGGGGGCCGTGGTGAGGGGGTGGTGGTGGTGGCTGGCAGCATGGAACCCGGGAAGAGTGCCTTGGATTTCCTCCAGCTAGGGAACAGGAGGGAGCTCCCGTCCAAGCCAGCTACCTCCCAGTCTTTAAGGGCAAGTGATCTCCCTGTGGAATCTGGGCTCCAGACACTCAGCTCTGCTTCCTAAATTCTGAATCCAGAGCGTTTCACTTTTGTGAACCGATTACAACTTATTTTTCCAACGGAGCCAACTTCTTTCACTAACTTCTGGGCAGAGCCTGCATATGTCACACACCTGCCCTCAAAGGCCTTCCTGCCTCAAGGAGCCAAGCACTGAAGCAAAGCATAGACGTGTTGGCTGACTTGTCGGATGAGGGAGGGAGACACTTAACCCAGCATGTGTCTGTTCGTAGAAGCCACAAAGTCAGAAAGCCTCCTTTCTCTGTGTTTCTGTGTGGATGTATGTGTGAGTTAGTGACACACACTAACTCCATGTTTTAGGCAGCGGTGTGAATCCAGGGCAGTCAGCTCGCGTAAATTTCCATTTCAACTGGCTCATTTGGTGAAAAGCTCTGGTTCATTCGTCCTTGGGTTTCCCTATATAGCTGCCCGGGCATTATATACGATATGTATAGTATTGTATTTACCATTCCCGCCACCGGGAATAAGAGAAAGCTCGCGTGCTGGAAGACAGCAGTGCCTGTGTTTGCGGTGCAGCTACGCTACCCACCGAAGCTGGTACAAGGAGAGACGTGCAGGCCAGCGTGAGGACAGCGAGAGTCGGGCACTCAGGGGAAGAGAGCTAGCAGGACAGCTCTGGCTCCTTGTTTTGAACGTGCTTCTCCAACTTTGGTGCATTTCACAATCACCTTCTCAACACAGACCGTTGGTTGGGCCCCTCCCTCCGAGTTTCAGATTCAGTAGGTCGAAATGGGGCCTGAGCGTCTACATGCTAATTAGTTCTCAAGTGCTACTGATACCACGGTCTGTACCAGGGACTGACCTCACTTAGAAAACTACTGGCCAATCATCAGGCCTGGCGTTCTACCTTGGGGAAAACGCATACTCTTTCATGATTCACTGGGCAAACAAGTTTGTATTTAGCCCTTACTATGTGCCAGGTAAGGTGCAGTGGGTTAGCGTGGGACTGCTAACTGCAAGGGGTGCAGTTCAAACCCACCATCTGCTCTGTGGGAGACAGATGAAGCTGTCTCCACCCATAAAGATGTACAGCCTCGGACACTCTAGGGGGCAGTTTTACTCTGTCCTGTAGGGTGGATGTGAGGTGGAATTGACTGGCTAGCACCTGGTTAGGTTTGGGTGTGTCAGGTAAGGGTGGTGCTGTCTGTTAATTGTTGGGCTGCTAGGTATAAGGCTGGCAGTTCAAATCCAGCAGCCACTCTGCAGGAGAAAGGTAAGCTATCTGCTACCCTACAGACTCATAGGTGCAGAAACCCTGGATAGGGCAGGCATGGCTCAAACAGACTCGGTGGCAGCAGGTTTGGCTAATGTGCCAGGGAAGAAGCTGCGGTGGTGCAGCGGGTGAGCTGTTGGGCTGCAAATGGCATGGTGGCAGTTCAAACCCGCTAGCCTCTTAGGAGAAGCAAGAGGAAGTAGTCTGCTTCAGTGAAGATCTAAAAGCCCAGAAACCCCAGGGGGGCAGTTCAAGAGGCAGTTCTACTCAGTCCCAGAGGGTCCATGGGAGTTTAGGCCAACTTGCTGGCAGTGGGTTTGGCTTTTGTCAGATGTGCCAGGGAAGGGGCCCTGCTGGTGCTGTCAGTTGTTAACTTCAAGGCCAGGTGGTTCAAAACCACCAGCTATGGTGAGGGGTGAGATGAGCTTGTCTGCGCTCTTAAAAAGCCCAAGAACCATTCCCTCCCTGCGATGGAGGCCCTAGCAGTTGCAATCAGTGGTTTTGAGTTTTGTTTTGCTTTGGTATGTGTCAGGGACTTATTCTAGGTGCTTACGACTCGAACGAGCAGTCTTCAAACCCCTGCTCTTATGTTTAGAAAGTGTGGGTGCATGCAGACATACGAACACGTTCTCATTTTTAAGTGATAGCAATAAGTATCCTTTATAGCAAATTTCAAAAATATGGAAGAGCAGAAGTAAAAGTTGACATTAGTCTGTAACCCCACCAACAATTTTTCTTGATTATCTTATAAATTTTTCTTTTCATTAAATCATTTTATTGGGACTCGTACAACTCTTACCACAATCCAGCTATCCAGCCATTGTGTCAAACACATTTGTACATTTGTTGTCATCATTTTCAAAAATTTTCTTTCTATATGAGCCCTTGATATCAGCTCCTCATTTTCCCCTTCCTCATGAATCCTTGATAATTTATAAATTATTTTTAGTTTTTCATGTCTTACACTGACTGATGTCTCCCTTCACCCACTTTTCTGTTGTCTGTCACCCAAGGGGGTGTTATAGGTAGATCATTGTAATCGGTCCCACTTTTCTCCCCACACCTCTCCCTTACCCTTCTGGTATCATTACTCTCATTATTAGTCCTAAGGGGTTTATCTGTCCTGAATTCCCTGTGTTTCCAGCTCTTATCTGTACCCGTGTATATCCTTTGGGCTAGTCAGATTTGGAAGGTAGAATTCAGATCATGATAGGTGGGGGAGGAAGCATTAAAGAACTAGAGGGAAGTTTTATGTTTCATTGGTGCTACCTTGCATCCTGACTGGCTTGTCTCCTCCCTGTGACCTTTCTATAAGGGGATGTTCAGTTGCCTATAGATGGGCTTTGGGTCCCCACTCTGTACTCCCCTGGATTCACAATGATATGATTTTGTTGTTGTTGTTGTTCTTTGATGCCTGATACCTGATCCCATCAACACCTCGTGATCACACAGGCTGGTGTGCTTCTTCTGTGTGGGCTTTGTTGCTTTTCAGCTAGATGGCCGCTTGTTTATCTCAAGTCTTTAAGTTCCCAGACGCTATATCTTTTGATAGCCAGGCACCATCAGCTTTCTTCACCACATTTACTTATGCACCACTTTGCCTTCAGCAATCATCAGGAAGGTGAGCATCATGGAATGCCAGGTTAATAGAACAAAGTATTCTTGCATTAAGGGAGTACTTGAGTTGAGGCCCACTGTCCATCTGCTGCCTTTATACTAAACCTATAAATATATGCACATAAATCTATTTCCCCATCCTCATATATAAATATATTTATATGTGTACATGCCTTCATTTAGACCTCTATAAATGCCCTTTGCCTCCTAGCTCTTTCCTCTATTTCCTTTTACTTTCCTCTTGTCCCACTATCATGCTCAGTCTTCATTTGGGTTTCAGTAATTCCTCTCAGTGACATTGCCCTTGATCAAGCCCTACTAGGCTTCATACACCCTCCTCACCATCCATTTTGGATCACTTCTTGTTCCCTTGTCCCTGGGTTTCCTAACACCCACTTCCTTCCCCCCTCCCCACTGCCTCCTCCTCTCCCATGTTCCCCGGAACCATCGGTTCCTTTGTTTTCTCCTCCAGATTGTTTGTCCCACCTATCTTATGTAGATAGACCTGCAGAGATAGTAATATGCATAAAAAACAAGACAGAGCAAAACAAAGCAACAAAAGAAAACAAAAGGCAACATAAAATTTTCCTGTTATTTAAAACCTCCTCGAATACATAGAGGTGTGCATGTTGTGTTTTGTTTAGTATGTCATGATTCTGTAGCCTAAATGCTCCCTGCTTACCTTTGAACAGCTTTACTGAGGTCTAGTTGACATAAAATAAACAGAACCAGTCAAAGTGTACAATTGGATATGTTTTAGGACACTAGTAGATAGGCTTGGGGCCTAATTGCCACAGTAAAGAGTATGGGGGGGGTCAGATTCATGACACACACACCCTGTTTTCTCATGCCTCTTGGTAATTTCTGCTTCCTTTACCCCGAGGCAACTCCTGATGTGTTTTCTGCCGCTGTAGATTAGCTAGCATCTTGCAGGACTTTATATGCAGTCATACAGTATGTGACCTTCTGGGTCTGTCATCTGGGGCTTAGCATAACTATGTTGAGCTGCATCCCTGGCTCATTTCTTGCTATTGCTATGTCGTAATACCTTGAGGGACATAAGTTGTTTGTCCACTCACCTCTTGATGGACTTATGCACAATTTTGTAAGTTTTGACATATATATACACCCGTGAAGCCACTGCCACAGTTAGATAGTCATGGCTCCCCAATATTTAGCTTCAGTTTCTAACTATTACAGATAAGGCAACTATAAATACACAAGTCTTTGTACGGACCTAAGCTCTTACAGGCTTTCTGTTCTGCGAGTCTCTGCAATTGGAGTGACTGGGTCAGATGGTCCTTATATGTTTACCTTTTAAGCTACGCTTCCCAACTTTTAAAGAAGCAATGATTCCAAACTAGTTATACCTTTTGCATATGGGAGTTGTGTTTCTCCCACATACTTGCCAATGCTTGGGTTAGTGGGTCTTTTTAACATTAGACATTTTAATAAGTGTAAAATGCATGGTTTTAATGCATTTCCTTAATGACAAGTGATCATCTTTTCATGTATTAACATTTTAAAAGCATTTTCTTTTGGTCTTTTTCCTGATCTGAGTGAATTTTTAAGAAGTTCATGGAAAAAGGAATCTAATGATAATGGCATTTCCCTGTGCACTTTTGAAGTCCCCATATATAGCCCTCCGCCGGTAAATGAGAATAATGCTTTCCCAGACTCTTACTCATCACTGAAGTTCTCTGCGATGACTGTTCGTTTCTAACTCGCATGATGATCAGGGCATTTTTACAATGGACAAGGGAGCGGCACTGCAAGCTTGGTGCTATGTTAATATTGATAGGGGGTTACAGCCTTTCGGGAACACTGCTGTTTTATGGCTACAAGGTCAAATGGTTTGAAGCCATTGAGAATCTAGTGCAAATTTCTGTTGACCGTTTCCCCAGCCCTTGGACTGCTCTGCAAATCCGTGTGACCAGGAGGTTACATTTGCAATGAGCTCTGATAACATCTTTGCCTAACATCAGATCAGACTGGTTTTCGTAAAAGATAAAACGTTTCTGGTGCAAGGTGATGCGCTCTGAGAACACCGCCAGCCAATGCCATGTCATTTTCTCAGAGACTCTGAAGGCTCCTCCGTGAGTGGAAAGTTCTCCTATTTTCGGTGTCTTCCAGAGGTGGCAGACATGGCTGTCACAGCCAGCACGGTCTTCTTCCATCCTTAGGGGAAAACAGACTCCGGAGGAAAACAGATTTGCCCAAGGTCATATGGTGAGGGCGGGGTCGTAAGCACGGTTTAGGTGAAGCAAAAGGGTCACTACCCTTGATTATGTCTCTGCTTGAGTAAGAGCATTAGTCAGAGATCAGAAAGGGGCAGAGCTGAAAGAGACATTAGAGACCTGGCGTGCGGTGCCTTAGCAATGGACAAAAGCTCTTTAATTGGGTTAGATTAAAAGTAAAAGTGCTTAGGGTACTTTAAAACGTGCAATAGCTTTAGCACAGTGTTTCTAAAAAAAAGTTTCTTCCTCGTGGCATAGTGGTTACCCATTAGGCTGGGATGCAAGGTCGGCAGTTTGAAACCACCAGCGGCTCCTCGGGAGACAGACGGGGTTTTCTACTCCCAGAAACGGTTTCAGACTTGGAAAATCAGAGGGGCAGTTCTTCCCTGTCCTATAGGATCACTCTGAGTCGGCCTTGGCTCGATGGCGGTGAGAGGAGAAAGCTGACATTTCCTCTGTTGTTGGGTGCTGTGGTAAGTCTCAACTCATCCTGACCCCCATGTGCGACAGAACGGAACACTGCCTGCTCTTCGTTGGCAATGACTGCTGTGTTTGCACCCGTGGTGTTGTCGCTGTGTGAGTCTGCCTCATTGAGGGTTTGGATCTTTTCTCATGACTCTCTCCTTTGCCATCCACTCTACCGTCCTCCAAGCATGATGCCCTTCTCCAGGGCCTGCTTCCTCGCGACAGCACGTAGCGAGTGTGTGAAACAAAGACGATGTTCTTGTGAGCTTCTCAGGAGTAGCCTGGCTGTACTTCTTCCAACACACATTTCCATATTTTTCTGGCAGTTTGTGGCATGATAAGTTGTCTTCACCAATCTCATAATGAGAAGGCATTCATTCTTTTTTGGTCTTTCTTATGAATTGTCCACCTTCCACATGCATCCGATGTGACTGACAATGCCATGGCTTCAATCAGGTGACCCTTAGCCTGAAAATCCCAGCTTTACTTTTTAACACTGGGAAGCGGTCTTTTGCAGCAGAGCTGCCCAAGGCAAGAAGTTACTTGAGTTCCTGACCGTTGCTTCCATGGGTGTTGCTTATGGATCCCTATAAAATGAAATCCTGGGCAATTTTATTTTACTTTTAGACAGTTTTATTGTCACAGGATGCACATATGATATAATTCAGTAGTTCAATCACATCAAGAAGAGTTGTACAATCATCACCACAATCAATTTTAAAGATTTTTTTTGTCACTCTTGTATCCATTGTTTTTTCCTTGGTAACTTTAATATGTCTCCATTTATCATAACGTTACTTCCTGGTTCAAGGGTGAGACTTTTTCTTTTCTTTTTCTGGACAAGGGCAGCAAGAGCTACCTGACATATTTTTATTTGCTCATTATTTCTTTTCTTTTTCCAACAGTTTTATTGGCATATAATCAATAAATAGTTAATCACATTAAGAAAGGTTGTCACCACAATCAGTTTAGAACATTTTCTTCAATCTTGTACTCATCGTTATTAGCTCCCTATTTTCCCCCAACCTTCCTTATCACACCCTCAAGAACAATTCAACCAGTTATTGTCTCTGTAGATTTACCAATCCTGGACTGCATATATAGAAAAAACATTACAAACAAACAACAAAATAACTAACAAGAATAACAAAGTAAAACAGATTAAAAAACCTCAATCAAAAACAAAGCAGAAAATATTAAAAACTAGGACAAATGGAAATGGATCATAAGGGAGATCAGATGATAGGGTGCTAAATTTTAACCTAAGTGTGTCTGTAGCGATCCACTCTCCAGTGCTCTCTGCATGATGGCCAGGCCGCTCACACCCCTGGTCCACCGTCAGAGGGGGTTCCCCTGGGTCTTAATCCACATGGATTTACCCTTCACTATTAAAAAAAATTAACTGAAACAATTTTTGTTTTCTTTCTGTTGAGGTGTAGTTCATACTTTTACCTTAAATTCTCTTCCCATGAGAGAAATGAAATATAAGGAATAAGATGTGTTGAGTGAGGTTGAGCATCAGAGGCCATGAACCACCGTAATAGCTAAGATTTCCTCCCCTCTGCTCCTAAGAATTAATTTCATCTTAATGGGGAAGACATCAATTCCATGAAAAATAGAATTATACTACGAAATCTTTCATCAAAGATCCAGTGACAATAGCCAGGTACCATCCAGTTCTTCTGATCTCGAAGTGAAGGAAGCTGTTTTCATCACGGCAGCGAGCCCCCCCCCCCCCTTATTTCTGAGGCTCCTCCGTTGCTCCAGGTGAACGGGGACTAATGATCAGTGGTCGCGCCAACAGCAAGGATTATTAGGGTAGCACAAGACGACCTTCAAGTTCGTATGACCCTAGGCACTATGCAACAAATTAGGAGGTAAAACAGAAGCAGTAACCATGTTATTAGCTCAATTTACACGATGTCCCTTGAACTCACGACCCTAACCCTCAAAACCAAGGACTCAAGTCCCAGGAGGTGTTTGGTTGTGCATAGCAGCCCCAGTAGCTAATCTTAAACAAATAAATACATATTTACAAGTACATACATATGATTGTAAATATATCCCATGCTTTTCAATTCAACTGTCTTTGGGTGTATAAGTTATTTGACAAAAAGTACAACAATCAGCTGGTGCAGTGAGCTGCTTGGTGTGGCTCTTCTGGTCAAGGTCTTTGGAACTTCCCCCAAAGGACTACCACGCAGATGGGGCGTATTTCCCTTTTTCCTGATGGGTCTGGGTAAGAGAAGGTGGGAGCAAGCGTGGGTGGAATGATTTGACTCTGTTGTGCGGGACGTTAATGGGGTTCATGATGATCATAACCCCTGCAACTCTAGCATGGGGATCAGTCAGGCTTGCCATCTTGCTCACTGTAAAATGAGCCATCCTAGATGCAGGAGGGAGGGGCTCACGACCCTTAAGAAATAAAGGCCAGGAGTGGAGCATGTCCATTGGACCCTCAAATCCAGCAAACAGGAAGCTAGGACCCCAGAAGAGTGGCAGAGGGGCAGCAGCAGCAGAGCCAGAGCAGGAGACCAGGTGTAAGGCTTCCTGCCCCTTGGAGCGAGTCAAGGTGAGTGCCTTCTGGCCAGAGGCTTGCTTTCAGGGTAGGGTGTCTTCAGGGACTTAACCTGGGAGGCCAGGTTTGCTGACCCAGGGAGCTAGACAGAGCGCAGAGCCTCCGGGCTGAGACCTAAGATGCAGCGGAGTTCCCTTCGGACATTTATCAGCAGAGCTGAGGATTCAGTAAGGAAGCTCAAGCAGGTCAAGGTCAGTCGGCTAAGGGGCTGAGATCGAGAGAGAGGCCTGCCTACAGGCCTAGCAGAGGCTGCCCTGATCCAAAGAAGTCGGTCCTGTGTTTCCGCTGATTTCCCTAATCATTTCCATAATTGTGAGTTTGTGAGTTCGGCTTGGCTCTCATAATGAATTATTGAGCCCAGCTGAGAGGTAGAGCGTGCTGGGTGTGGGGTGGGGGTGGAGAGGGTAGGGTAGGGGTTGGTATCAGAATTGGCAGAGGAGGATAGAAGGTGGCATGTCTGACCTCTGCCTCATACAAATGACCCTTGGGCTGATGTGATCCTCTTCCCTCCTGTGAAGTCAGAGGAAGTCAATCGCTGCCCCTCAACCACCTTTGACCACAACTCAACTCTCACACTATGCAGGCTCTGTCATCATCCTTAACCCCCCTCTTACCTTTTCCTCCCGTACCTGCTAATACCCTTTGGTCCCTATGCAGCTTCGTCCTCTTCTGATTGGCTCATTCCCCTCAGCAGAACATCTTCAAGTTCCCGCCATGTTGTAGCATGTAGCAAGACTGACTTTCCTACTATGGAATGTATGTATCACCGTTTGCTTATCCATTCATCTGTTCATGGACATCGTTAAGCTGCGTTTCTCTGTTGGCGATCGTGGACACGGCTGTGCCTGTCTCTTTCTTAGTGTCTCCTCTCGGGCCTGTGGGGTTTCCCGAGCGGTGGAATGGGTGGGCTGGAAGGTAGGTCTGTTCTTCGTTTCTTGAGGATCCCCCACGCTGTTTCCCACAAGGGCTGCCCCACTCTGCACTCCCAGCAGTGGATAAGGGTGCCCATTTCCCTACATCCTTGCCAGGATTTGTTATTTCCGCAGGTTTTCAATTTCACTGTCCTCAACCCCATCCTTACCCAAACTAAACCCACGGATCCCCACGCAGTGATCCCGTAGGGTTCCCAGGCTGTAAATGTTAGGGGAGCAGACCACTTCATCTTCCTCCCGCAGAGCAGCTGGTGGGTCTGGATCGCTGACCTTGCCATTGACGGCTGCACTGTGACCCAGGGCAGGGCGCGCTGGTCATCCTCGTGGGAGGGCAGCAGGGTCTCGGTGTGTGGTTTTGATTAGTTTCTCTCTGCTGGCTAAGGATGTCAAGCATCTTCTCGTGTCGCTGTCACTTGAAGCTCCTCTTGGGTGAAATGCCAGTTCACGTCCTCTTTACGATCAGGGACTATTTGCCTTTTGGTTAAGCTATCAAAGTTTTACCTCTGTTGATTATTAGATTTTTGTTCGATGTATGGTTTCCAAAGATGTTTTCCCAGTTCAGGAGTTTGTCTTTTCACTCGTGTGGTAAAGTATTTTTGGGGAATGAAAGTTACTATTTATGATGACTCAATTCTTTGTCTTTCGCTGTTTGTGTTTTCATAATATTAGTGAACCCATTATTGAAAGGTAGGGTGCATGGGCGATGCCTTCTTTCACATGGCTCTTCTATCCAGACAGCTTTCCCCGCAGGGGTCTGGTCAGAAGGTGGGGAAGGTACTGATAGAATTCACCTGTGCATGATTGCGAACAGAATTCCCTGCGGCATCCTGCTGTGTATAAAATGAGCCCTCTGAGAAGCCGGAGGAGGAATCTCTTTACCAGCAAGAGCCAGGCATGGAGTTCGTCCTCTGGACCTGAGGTCCCTGCTCAAGTGACCTTCCTGGATCAGAAGACAGCTATGCCATCAGAGAGCCAGCAGCAGAACAGGGAACAGAGTGCTGGACTTCCCAACCCACGAAGTAAGTAACGCTGGGTGCTTTTGTGGAAGGCCGTGGGCTTGTAGAGTTGGGTGCCTCTGGGCACGTAATTGGGAAGGGGATTAGCTGACCCACGACAGTGGAGCTGGGTGCTTTCAGGCTGAGGTTTGCTGGAGTCGGGTGCCTCTGAGCACTTAATTCAGTGAGCTGTGTTTGCTGACCCACAGAACTTGAACTGAACACTTGAAGGTTGAGGCTTAAAGTGGAGGGATATGCCCCTTTGGGCACATATTTGCAGACCTGAAGCTTTGGAACATGTCTTGGTAAACAACTACCCTGGCATTTCTCACTGGCACTACCCTAGAATAAAGCCTTTAATCACGAACTTAGTCTGTGAGTTTGCACAGTCGTTGCAATGGATATTGGAACCTAGAGATCAATGATAGAACGTTAAGTCTGCGCATAGGGCTATTACAGGGTCCCCTTGTTTGTGCTACCAAGAAGGGTGTGGTTTTAGTTTGCGTATTTAGGTCCTTAGTGCATTTAGATTTCTTTTTGGTGTATATCCACACTGTGTGAATCATGAATCCCGTTTCATTTGATTGCACGCACAAGTCCAGTTTTCCCAGCACCACTTGTTGAAGAGATACGGCTTTCCTTATCAAATGGACTTAGCACCTGCGCTAAAAGGTCAGCTGAGCATAGACGTGCAGGTTTACTTCTGGACTTTCAATTCTGTTTCACAGATCTATACGTATTGTTAGTGAGTACCAGCCTGCTTAGATTACCATCGCTTTATGAGTGCGGCAGAGTCCCTTCCGAGTCAGTGCCCTCAGTGCACAACAGACGAAGCCCTGTGCGGCCTCGGGCCTCCTCACAATGGTTCAGTGTTTGAGCCTGTTGTTGTGCGGCTGTGTTGATCCATTTTGAGCTTAGTGTGCTTTAAAATCGGGACATGTGAGCCCTACTTCTTCTGTCTCCACATTGCCTGAGCTATTTGGGGCCTCTTGTGTGCCACACACAGTTGTAGGTTGGTTTTTCTATTTCTGTAAAGAAGGCTGGTGGATTTTTAATCAGTCTTGTGTTGAACTCTAGAGATCACTAGACATCTTCACAATAGTAAGTCTTTCAGCCATGGACTGGGGACATCTTTTCATTTATTCAGGTCTTCTTTCATCTCGTTCACAGTGTTTCCTAGTGCTCACTGCCTGCGTCCTGCATGTCCCTGCTCCTACATGTCCCTGGTCCTGCATGTCCCTGGTCCTGCATGCCCCTGGTCCTGCATGCTCCTGGTCCTGCATGCCCCTGGTCCTGCATGTCCCTGGTCCTGCATGTCCCTGGTCAGGTTTCTCCCGAGGCACTCTGTATTCTCCTAGATGCCATTGTCTACAGTGCTGTTCCTCTCATTTCTGTTTCAGATTTCTCACCTCTACTCTACAAAACCCAACGGACTCTCGTTGGTTGACCTTTTCCCTTTTATCGTTTTAAAGATGACATCAAATCTACATCTCAGGATGATTTCTGCATCTGAAAATCTCGAATTTCATCACCTCTGTCAGATTTCTTTTTGTCATGGAAGGTCATAAATTCTTGTTTAAGGGACTCAGATATGAACATTTTGGGGGCATTAGAATCAGTGTACTGAGTATGTGATTTGGGGGCTCAGTTGCTTGACCTTTCTGTGTCTCGTCCCTCATCAATAAAGTGGGGCAACAGTAGGATCTTCTTCAAGGAGTTGGTAGAAGTTTGTAGAGAGTGAGCTGGTGTTTGTAAAGTACTTAGGAAGATAGCTGGCACACAGTAAGCACTAAAGTCACTCCCTCTCCCTACCATGGAGTAGATGCTGACTCACAGTGGCCCTGTAGGACAGGGTAGACCTGCCTGGATTCCAAGGATCTGTAATTCTGTACAGGAGTAAGACAGCCCTGTTTTCTCCTACGGAGTGGCTGAGGGTTTTGAACTGCTGACCTTGCAGTTAGCAGCCTAACACATAAACACTACAACATCAGGGCTTTACTAAATATATTAGCTGTCATCCAGTTTTCTGACTGTGACCTTCTGGAAGCAGGATGGCTAGCCTTTCTTCCAAGGCACCTCTGTTTGAACTATCAACCGAGCACTTCACTGTTGCACCACTCAGGCATTTATTCAAAGCATTTTAGCAGCAGATTGATTCCTACTGTGTATGAGGCCCTGTGGCTACAGATAGTGCAGGGCAGTGGGTTTCCTTTGTACGTGGCCTTTCTGGCCATGGTCTCTTAATTCTCACAAAATGAACTGCTTGGACTAGGCAAATAAGATATGCCAAATTCCTGTAGGGATTAGACAGTGGCTATGTAAGCAAGGGACTGTGGTCTACCAAGGCAATGGATCAGTTTTTCCATCCCACTAGGCTTAAAATAATCTCATGGAGACTGAAGAAATCTCACTACACTACCATCCAGAAGAAAAGCAGGGAGCAGAGTGCATTCTTTTGACCTATGATCCCTGTCTTGAAAGCTCCTAGACCTAAGAGATAGAGCTGCAACACTGAAGAAGGCAAGAGACCTTGAGAGGCAGCAGTGGCGTGGTACAAGACTGCCGAGGCCCAGGACAGGCAGAGGCCTGCAGCACCCCAACCCACAGAGCAGTATGGGTGCCTGTGGGCCAGAGGCTTCCTTCAGGAGTGGGATGCCTCAGGCTAAAAGCTAAGGAGCTGTACCACTTGCCCAAGCAGGCCAGAGGCAAGTCCCCAGTGGGGCCAGCTGCAAAGGCCCACCAAGTCCCGCCTGTAGGCATGGCTATAGAAGGAGCTGTTTTGTTTAGAACCGGTCCTGATTGAAGATCTATCCTGAATTTCATCCCATTAATTCCAAGTGGATCCTGATCCTGAATTATAATCTATTACTTCCCTAATACACCCAGAATCATGAGTATGCTCTGAGTGTCCATTATACCAAGCTATCAAGCCCAGCAGAGAAGTAGAGAGTGCCGTGGAGGGACGGCTGTGGTCAGAATTGGTGGAAAGGTAGGGGAGTTGGACTCCATAGGAATTGGCTTTGGACTGGGCTTAACTCTCTTCTCTCTTTCCATAGACTAGGTCTGACGTAACCACATCACAGCTGGAAATAGGACTGTTGCACAGGAGGCCAAGGATCTGAAACATCAACAGAGCGCATTCCGTGCTATAAAAGGCATGGAGGTGCTGTATGTCATTCTGTCCTGTTGAGTCAATTCTGACTCACTGTGACCTGATACTGTTAGGGTAGTGCCGTCCAGTAGGTCTGGACACACAGTCACCCTATGCACAGCAGCACATCACCTTACAATTGCTCTGTCCGTGTCCATTGTTGCGGCCATGGGCTCAGTCCGTCTGCTCGAGGGTCTTCCTCTGTTTCACTGCCCCTCTGCTTTACCAAGCATGATGCCTTTCCCAAGAATTGGTCTCTCCTGATAAAATGTCCCAAGTATGTGACACAGTTTCATCTTCCTCACTTCTAAGGGATATTCTGGCTGTTCTTCTTCCGAGACAAATCTGCTTGTTCATTAGATCGCCCTGGTACTTTCAATAGTCCTCATCTGTACCATAATTCAAATGCAGTTCTTCTTTGATCTCCTTTCCACTGTCCATTCCACACGCATATGCGGTGATTGAAAATACTATGGCTTGGGTCACGTGCACTTTAGTTCTCAAAATAACAGCCTTGCTTTTCAACACTTGAAAGAAATCTTGGGCAACAGATTTGCCAAATGCAATGTGTCCTTTGATCTGTTCATTGCTGCTTCCAAGAGTATGGACTGTGGATCCAAGCAAGATGAAATTCTTGACAACTTCAATATTTTTCCATTTATCATGATGTTCCCTATTGGTCCAGTTGTGAGGCTTTTGGTATTCTTTACATTGAAATGTAATCCATACCAAAGGGTACAATCCTTGATCTTCATCAGCAAGTGCTTCAAGTCCTTTAGCAAGCAAGGTTTCAGCAAGCCTATCTATCACAGGTTATTAATAAGCCTTTCTCCATTTCTGGTGTCACATTCTTCTTCATATAACCCAACTTCTCTGATTATTTGCTCAGCATACAGATTGAATAAGTATGGTAAAAAGATATAACCCAGATGCGCACCTTTCCTGATTTTAAACCATGCAGCAGTCCCTTGTCCTGTTCACACAATTGTCTCTTGACACACATACAAGTTCTGCATGATCACAGTGAAGCATTCTGGAATGCCCATTTTTCTCAAGGTTATCCATAGTTTGTTATGAGCCACATAGTCAAATGGCTTTGAATATAGCCAATGAAACAGAAGTAAGCATTTTCTGGTATTCTCTGCTTTCAGCCAAGATCCATCTGACATCAACAATGAAGTCCCTTGTGCCATGTCCTTTTTTTGGATCCAGCATGAGTTTCTGACAGCTAGTGTACCATTGTTGGATGATCTTCAGCAAAAGTTTACTTGCCTGTGATATCAATGATATTCTATCATTTCTGTATTGTTGGGTCAACTTTCTTTGGAATAGGTATAAATATGGATCTCTTCCCGTCATTTGGCATGCATCTGTCTTCCAAATTTCACTGATCCTGTAGGACAGAGTACAACTACCCGACAAGGTTTCTTCAGCTGTAATCTATTTTTTGGGAGCAGATGGTCAGGTGCTTCCTTCAGCAGAACTACAGGTAAGTTCCAGCCACTGCCACCCTTTCACTTAGCAAGGGCCTGCTTAGTCCTTTCGCCACGGGGACGCTTATGGATGGACTAGAAGATCATAGCATTTGAGAGCTGAGAGAAACTATTTAGGGATATTAGTCCAGTGAGTTCATGAATGTGGCATTCGTGTGTATATATATACTTTGTTCAAGGACCTTTGAGTAGTATTTCAATGTGACTCAAGCAAAAAATATATAGTGACATGCAGCTGGAAAGGATGGTTGGAAGTAGTCATATTGGGAGAGGCCAAGTACACGCTTAAATTTAATAAAGCGAACCCTTTCCGTTTTTAAATCGGTGAAGGCATCATCAGCTTTGTGGTGATTCCTGAGAAGAATCGGTTTGATTTCGAGACTGAAGGCTCCTCTGGTTGCCCAGTCACAGTGATAGTAGGGAAGAGAAGAACGAGGGCGTGGGGACTATTTTAGAGGCTCTACAGGACTTGGTGGCCAATTTCAAATAGGTGTTGAGAGAGGACCAGACGAATCACGGGATGACACCAAGAACATCATAAGCGAAGAAAGTAAGACGTTATTAATGGTCAGGAAAGAGCCAAGACCAAAGTAGTTCCCGGAAGAAATGATGAACTAATCGATCTGAACAGAAAAAAATTCAAAGAGCAAGTCAAGAAGACAAAGTAAAGTTTAATAATGAAATATGCAAAGACCTGGAATTCTAAAATCAAAAGGGCAGAGCACTGTGATGATAGTTATTAGGTTGTATGTCAACTTGGCTGGGCCAGGATTCTCGTTAGTAGGGGAGCTAAGGCCTCCTCCATTGTGAGTCAACACAATCACCTTCACCAGGGGATCTGCACTGAGTAGCCAAGCAGTAAGAAAACAACCCCTTATTCTAATCACAGCCTCGATGTTTCCTCAGGGGTGAGGCTTCCTGCCTAAGGCAGGGAGCGTCTTTGGATCCTGCAAGCCTGGATCCTGCATCTGGTTCCTCGCTGTCCAGTTCTTGGGACTTAAGTCAACCGGTTTCCCGATTGCCTGCCAACCTTGGGAGTCATCAGAGCCTGTCATCTGCTCTGCCAGCCTTGGATTTATATATTCTGCACCCATCAGCCCCGGTCTTCTTGCTTCCTGGTTCCTCAGCGCCAGCAGCTACCCAAGTCAAGAGATAAGTCAAGTTTAACACTTGACCCACAGATACTTGAACTGGATTTACCCACTCCTACATCTGTGTGAGCCACGTTCTGGATAGAAATTGTTTATATGTGTATGCACATGTGTGTGTAGGTATATTTGTATGTCACTGGTTATGCTTGTCTAGAGAACCCAGCTAAACACAAGCATGCTTGGCATTTCTCAAGCTGAAAGAACGGAAAGAAACCTTCACGCTTCAAGTTGTGCCAGTGAAGGATTCTACGGGCAAAAAGTTGAACGAGGCAGGAAGCATCAAAGGAACATGAGAGTGACACAGATAATTGGCCACTGTTCAGCCATTTCAAAAGGTGTCATATGATCAAGAGCTGATGGCATCATCCTCCCCATGTCCCAGTCCTCCCATCCCACTTCCCACTGGAGAATCGGGCAGGGACGGCGGCAGGGCCTGACTGCGGCAGAGAAGGAGCAAACCGGCACAGTTTCTCACTCAGCCAAGCATTTGTTTCAAGGGTGGTCTGAAGGAGGAATGGGGCAGTCTCCAGGTAGTGAAGATGGCCCAGGGTGGTGTAGTGCACAGAGAGTTATTCTAATTTCACAACTGCATGGTCACTAAGGAGAGGAACAGTCATGACTATTCAGGGGAAATAGGGAGAACTTTTTGGGCTTCATCCCTGACTTCCCCTTATTTGGTCATTTTGGAAGTGTCATGTGGTTTCTTAAGTAAATGTAAACGGTCGTGGTGCTAGTGCGTGTGATTTTTATTATAACAGGCAATGAGTGTTCACTAGGTCATTTCTTTCTCCACTGCGGCTGCTCACAGTGGGAGCATGGTCCCATCACCGGCTCCTTGAGTGAGTGAGTTATACTGCAGTTTATCAGCTGAACTCTTTCTCGACTACTCCCTTATGCTCAGGATGTTTTCCAGGGGAATTTTCCAGCTTCCCAGGTCTTTCCCTAACAATGGTATTGAAGGAAGATGTCCAAGCTGCACTGAAACCCTAAACAAAATTCTCTTCCATCGAGTCAATGATGAATCACAGCGACCCCCTCCAGGTGTCCAAGATAGTAAAGGTTTATCAGATTAGCAAGCCCTCTCTTTCTTTCCGAGGAGCCGCTGGTGGTTTCAAACTGCCGACCACACGGCTCACAGCCCGACATATAGCCACTGCTCCACCACGGCTCCCTCAGCTACACGGACAGTGGCAAAAAACAAGGTTGCCACAACTGACGGAATGCCAAGGGCAATGTTTTGACAACTGATGCAGCACCGGCAGCGCTCAATCTCTGTCCCCGGTCCAAAGAACAGTAACCAAACAGAACATGGAAATGATCAAACAATCTCCTTTATATCACATGCTAGCAACATTTTGCTCAAGATAATTAAAAAAGTTACATAACAGCATATTGATGGATAGTTGCCAGAAATTCCAGAGGGATTCAGATGAGGACATGGCACAAGGAATGTCATTGCTCGTGTCAGATGGATCTTGTCTGAAAGCTGAGAATACCAGAAAGCTGTTTACTTGTGTTTTACTGACTATGCAAGACATTCGACTGTGTGGATTATAACAAACTATGGGTGACCTTGTGAAGAGTAGAGATTCCAGAACGCTTCACTGTGCTCATGCAGAACTTATAAACAGGTGAAAAGGCAGTAGTCCAAGCAGAATAAGGGAATACTGTATGATCTGAAATGAGGAAAGGTTGTATCCTCTCCCCATAGTTACTCAATCTGCACATCGAACAAGTAATTCGAGAGCTGCAGTATATGAAGACGGAGGCACCAGGACTGGAGGAAGGCTCGCTAACAACCTGTGATAGACATGTGACACAACCTTACTTGGTGAAATCAAGGAGGACTTGAAGCTCTTACCGATGAAGACCAAAGATGGCAGTCTTCTGGATGGATTACAACTTAATGTAAAGAAAACCAACATCCTCAAATCACATGACAAATGGAGAAAAGATTGAAATTGTTAAGGGTTTAATTTTGCTTAGATTCACAATCAACTCCTACGGAAGCCGCAGTCAAGAAACAATGGGCGCATCTGTTGCAAGCAGAGACGCCGCTCTCAGGACTGAAACGAGCCTGACCTCGGGCCTGGTATTTCCAGTCACACCATATGTACCAGAAAGCTGGGAGGTAAATAGGGAAAACTGGGGGAACTGATGCATTTGAACGATGTTGGCAATGAATAATGAAATGACCGCAGGCTGTCTGATGAACAAGCAAGCCTGCCTTGGAAGATGTATGCCAGAATACTGCTTAGAAATGAGGACGGCAAGCTTTATCTCCTGTATTTTGGACATGTAAGGAGGAGAAGCCAGTCCCTGGAGAAGGACATCACGCCTGGTGAAATAGGCCAGTGAACAAACAGAAAGCCCTTCAGCAGATGTATTGGCCCAGTGCCTGCAACAGAAATGTAACAATTGAGGGTGGCCCAAGACTGGGCAGCACTCGGGTCTCCATGGGTTGGAGCCGACTGGATGGGAGGCACCTAATGACAGACTGAGACAGGGAGCGCGAGGTCTGCCTTGGAACTGCTAGAGATAAGGAACAGAAGAGAAGTAGCGAGTTTGGGGGGAAGATGATAACACCAACACTCCAACAGGTTTAATATCCCCTAAACTGTCGTTATGGTTATGGTTCCATTCAGGCTTTGAAATATTAAGGTCCAAGGAGCTTTGGTGGCGTAATGGATTCTGCATTGGACTGCCAATCACAGGTTCTGCAGTTTAGACCCACCAGCTGCTCACAGGGTAGAAGAGGAGACTTTTGCTCGACGAATCTCTTTTAAATTCCCAAAGAGAGTGATTTAAGATGCACTTCTCATTAATCTTGTCTCATTCACAAATTAGACAACCCACTCTGGTGCATATGTATGAAGCCACTAACCATAAGGTCAGTGGTTCGAACCCACCAGCTGTTCCACCAGAGAAAGACGAGGTTGTCAAGATATTCCTGTCAAGCTGGAAAGTCTCAGAATCCCTCTGGGGCATTTCTACGTATAGGGTCACTATAACTTGGAATTCACTCGACTGTCTGTTTTGCTATCCCCGAATAAGATTATAGCCAGCTATAATCTTAGGATTACAACATACATTTTTGGGGATACGATTCAATCCATATAGTCACTTCAGTGCGGGCATGCAGGGGATGGTGTCCGTGAGGCACTCGGGAATGCAGAATCCACTGTGGGCGAAAAACGGGAAATGTAACCCATCACTTTCTATGTCAGATCGTGACCCTTCAGATGTCATTACCCTTTTCTGTCTTCCCCTCTACTTCTCAAGACAAACACACGGGCCCTCGGGATCACACCTGATCCCACAGGGCTCCGATTCGGCTCCTCCGGCTGTGGGCGCAGAACTTGCAGACCCTCGGCGCAGGCCTGGAAGTGCGCGCGGAGCGTGATGCCATTCCGCGGTGGGGGTGATTCCCAGCCTCTGGCGTCATGCGCCTCATGACGTCACCGGGCCTTCCGCGGCCCCTCGGTTGGGCGGGCAGTCACCGCCCTGCACCCCGCCCACCTGCAGGAGGCGGGCTGGCTCGCAGGGAAGGGGCGGGCGGGAAGCGCCGGTGGCAAGGCCAGGGGGCCGGGCGGGGTGTGCAATAGGGCGGGCGGCTGCCGCTGGAGCCGAAGGTGCACCCTGGACGCCGGCTCGCTTAGCTGTCCTCCCTCCCTCCCCTCCCACTCGGGCGTCCATCGCGGCTCCGCCCAGCTCCGCCGTCGCAGCCCCTCCGAGCCCGCGTTCTCCGCCCCCCCTGGAAGAACTCCCCCGTCCCCCACGCCCCTCCGCCAGTCGCCCAGCCCCCGCCCCGCCCCCCAGCCCGGAGGGGACTCCCTGGCGCTAGCGGCTGGGGGCGGCGCCAAGTCGCCGGGCTGCAGGGGACAGTGTGCCTGCCGCCCGCCCGCCCGCCAGCACCCCGCGCGCTCACTCGGCCGGCCGACGAGGACGAGGACCAGGAGGAGGAGGAGCCGAGTCCGCGGAGGAGCGAGCGCCCAAGGTGAGAGCCGGCCTCCTGCGCCCGCCGTGCCCCTGGCATCGGGCTGCCCAGGCTGGGTGTGGGCGCCGTGCCGGGTGCCAGACGCGGGTGGCCCGCGCGGGGTTGGGACCCGAGGCCCATTCATTCGCCGGGCGGCGGGGAGCACAGGTAAGAGGAGGCGGGGGCGCCGCCCACTGAAGCTCCCCGCTCTGTTTGCACCAACAAAGGCCCCAGGGCTGGCAGGAGCCGGCGCAGGTCCGAGGCTGGCCGGGGGCCGTGGGGACGCGGGGCGAGTGCGGGGAGGGGCCGAGCGACTGGACCGGCCTGGCGGGGGACCCGCTCTCTCCCAAACTTTGTGGTCTGTCGCCACCAACTCCCTCCTGCCACCGGGAAGCCGAGCGGAGGGGCGACTGGGTTAATTCTCCAGGAAAAGGCCCCGCCCCCTCCCCCCTCCCGGCGAGGGTGGGAAATTACCTTTAAGGTCCAACTCTTTGAAAAATGAGATGGGGAGTACTTGACTAATGCGGCCCCTCCCCCACTCGGGCCGGCCCTGCCTCCCCAAGTTGAAAACAAACGGGGAGAGAATTATAGTGATTTTTCTGTTCGTATTCCATTTCAAAAGACACGATTAATTATAGCCTTTACTATCGCAAATAGTGTAATAGCAAATGTTACCCGGGCGCTTTGGAAGAATAGAGTCCTTTGAGGAGTGTTGGGCGTTTGTGGGTGTCGGAAGCAAATTGCTTGTTGGGTTTGAAGGCCTTTGGATAACTGTCTCCCCTACGCTTTAGTCCCAGAACTCACCGTGAAAAGGTGCAGGGGAGGGGTCAGTGCTGTGGTTACCAATACAAATCCAAGCTACCTTATTTTGCTTTTATTTCAAGAGTTGTTCCTGAGGAAAGTCTCTGATTTACTTACCTCCTGTGGGCCCTCAACTTTGTCGGGGAAGCAGCCCAGCGATGCCCCATCCTTCTTCCCTGAGATTTCACGTACTCTCCCTGCATGGTGAGCAGGTCATGCCCAGCCCCCAGGTTTGCTAGCATGTCCTAGACACAGGCAGATAGCAGCCACCTTCCGAACTTACAAGACTCAGCTGAAGAATCCACCCTGACTGTCAAGTCTTTGGGGGCATCCACCCTCCCTTCCCCTCTGGCAGAACTGATGCCTCCCCACGGAGGCCCTCACAGACCAGGCAGAATGCCTGCTTTAGACTGGTAACATGATTTTGTTCTGATGTGCGGAATCCCCAATCAGGTGCCTATGAAAGGCCACCCCATCTCAATAAAAAACTCTTCAACTCTCCAACAGGGTTTTGAGTTAACGCGAACCCTGAGACATTCCCTAAAGCTTACTCATACCTTTACCTGTATGAGCTCGTGGGTCTGTCTGGCAAATGAGTTCCTTCATTTATTCATTTATCCAACATCCCTAGAGTCTCAGAGATCCTGTGTTCCAGGCCTCCTGCTAGCTCTGGAGATTCGGAGCCTACTAAGACATTCCCTGTCTTCAAAGAGCTCAAAGTCCAGCGGGTGAGGTAGACATGTAAACAGTGAAGGCCTGCGCTAATCTCTGGGGGACTGCACTTGGACAGGGCCTGATGTGCAACAATTGAGGCTGCTGGACCTGTTTTGCAAGTCCTCTCCTGGCCAAAGGGAGCCCTGCAGTGAAGGTGGCCTGCCTGCCATCCATAAGCGGGCACTTGACGCAACGCTTTTTCAGGCCCACGTATATTTACTAAGCACATGTCATCAGCTTAGAGGATTCGGTGCTCCCTGCTTCTAGAATGTAAAACAAAGACGTGATTCCTTCAGTGTGTACCCCCCTCCCCATCCCCGGACTCCTCAGTGTCTAAAGATGCATTTCAGACTCCTTCATGTAGAATCAAGGCTCCTTGCCGGCACAGAAGTTAAATCCTCTGCAGTTCACCAGAGGTTGGCGGTTCAAACCCACTCGGCAGCTCTGCATGAGAAAGATCTGATGAACTGCTTCTGTAAAGATGGCAGCCAAGAAAGCCAGACGTGGCAGTGGTCCTCTGTCACACGGGAGTGCTATGAGTTGGAATCAATGCATCAGCAGCAGCAGCAGCAGCAGGGGCTTGCAGACCGTGAACTTGCTCAGCCATTAATCAAAAGTTTGGCAGTGTGAGCACACCCCGAGCGAGGTTCCTGGTTGTCTACTTCTGAAGAAGCAGCCACTGAAAACCTCCTGGAGCAGTCGGCTCTGACACACGGGGTCAGTAAGACTTGACCACAACTAGTGTTGGTGGTCCCGTGGAATAAGCTTTCAGAGATCAGACCACTATCTACCAGCCTCCCTTGTTAAAACGCCCTTGTATTTTTTGAGCCCTCGTGGCATCGTGGTTACACCCACGGTGAGCTGCTAACAACACATCAGTTCAAAACCACCAGACACACTCACCGTGGGAGAAAGATGAGGCTCTCTACTCCCTTAACGAGCTAGTCTTGGAACCCACTGGGGGCCGTTCTGCTCTATCCTGTAGGGTTGCTATGAGTTGGAATTGACTTTCTATCTGGAATTCCTACTTCCTTTAGGTGTTGGGCTGCTCACTGCAAGGTTGACAGTTCAAACCTACCAACCGCTCCTTGGGATAAAAACGAGGCTGGCTGTTCCTTACCCTGGATCGCCATGAGTCTGAATAGATTATGCGATAGGTTTCATTCATACCTGAAGGAGCCCTGCTGGTAGAAGGTCAGGCATTCTGTCCATCAGCTGCTCTGTGGCCGTCTGCTTCTGCAAAGAGTTGGTCTTGCAAATCCAAGGGGGCTACTTTCTTCCATGTAGGGTCTCTGAGTTGAAATCAGCTCAGTGGCAAGTGGGTTTGGTTTCTGTTTGGTTGACTCATAGCTGAGGCAGACTAGTGGCACAGGGAAGTGCTCAGTTTGAACCTGCCCGCCATTCCCCTCAGTGGGAGGTGGCAGTGGGTTTCTGGAAAAAAATTTACAGGCAGCCCTGTGGGAGCAGATCTGTTCTGCTGTTTGGGGTCACTATGAGTCATAGCGACTTCATAGCAGGGGTGGGATGGGAGGGGGTTTGGGTATGTGTGTGTGTACTCCTGCCTGATTGCAGATGCCCCCGTTGGGCCTCGGGGAGGAAGTCTCTTAGTTTCTCCAGATTCTCGCTTCATCCTCTGGCTCAAGCATATGTACCACTCTGGTAGCCCACTCTAACACTCTGTTCCAAGTCTTTGTATTCGTGCCTGTCTTCCCTAGCCTGTGCGTTTCTTGGTGGCAGGCTCTGTCTGAGGCAGCGGTGCGCCAGTGCCTAGCAACGCTTCTCAGTCGGTGTTCGAGAGAGTGTGTGAGTGAGTGACCGCCTGGATAAATGGAAAAGCAAGTCAAAGCCAATGATGAGATAGGGTCACCTAATCTTTTGGGTACAGCAAGGGCTTCTCAAAGTGGGGTCCCTAGGCCAGCAGTTTCAGCGCAGCCTGGGGGACTCAATAGGGGACCCAATCTTGCTTACCTTTCCTTCCAGTTTGCAGACCACTGGGTTAGAAAGCCTGCTCTAGATGGTACCAGGCCTCCCCAAACCCCACCAGCCCCCGCCTACTCTTCTCTTCACGGTATTTACTGATCAACGTCGTATAGATTCTGTCATGTCCTGTTCTTTTTGCCCCTAGAGTAAAAGCTCTTGGAGGGTCGGGAGGTTAGCCTGGTTTGTTCCATTACTTTGATCCCGGTGCCCAGTACTGTGGCTGCCTTCGGGAAAGCTACAGTAAGGCTGAATGGCTGAGCCCAGGTGATTCAGCTCTCCTTAGTGCTGGTCGCTACATGCACTTTTCTTCAAGAACTGTCCTGGATGAAGAGGAAGCAACAGTCCAAAATGTAAATCCGAATGGACTGTACCATTTTTTTTAGATTAGTTTTAGGCTGAGCCTTAACTTTCTCTTCTTATTTTCTTAACCAAAGCCTGAAGTGTTGTCCAGCTTTTAATTTTGTTTTATTATTATTTAAAAACTACAGTTGAGGTAACCTCTACTACAATTGCTTCTTGGGATTTGCGACTTTGTTGTTTGCAAGGCTAGCTGAACGTCTGAACTTTTGAGCCTTTTTTGACTTGAAACTGTCTCTTCCGGATCTCCTGTGGTTTTTGCCTTTCTTCTGTGATTCTTAAGTTAAAGCCATACAAGGGCTGGTTGACTCTGCAGTTTCTCTTCCTTCTGAAGCTCTTCGTGTGCTTTGTTTCTTTCACTTTCTTATTAGCTCAGGCTCAGTGTCTCCTCGCTTAGCTTCCCTCTGGCAGAGTGAGAGCTTTCATTTGCTCACCTCCTTATTCTGTAGACGTAGCTTGAACCCTCTCCTCCGTGTGCCAGGCCCTGTGCGGGGCAGGATGCTCATATATAAAATGATGTATCATGCCCTTAAGACACTGCAATATGTTACGTGCTGAAAGGAAGGGTTGAAATAGCCCCCTATTGGAACAACCACCTCCGGCCTGCTGCCAACTCACGGAGACCCTATAGGACAGAGTGGGGCTTCCGGGGCTGTAGATCTTGATGGAAGCAGACGGCCTCACCTTTCTCTCTTGGATCGGCCCATGGGTTCCAACCTCAAACCTTTCAGTTTTGGGCACGATGCTTAACCCATGGCATCACCCGGGCTACTTTATTGTAGAGTACCACTCACTGCCATCGAATTGATTCTGACTCATAGTGACCCTATAGGGCAGATATGTAGAAGGTTTAAAAAAGAAGATGCATGGTCATAAAGGTGGTAGAAAGTTGCTTCCTGATTTACCCCACCCCCCTCAATTTAGAAATAGTTTGTCAAATAAGTATCATTTTGATAAGCAGATTTAAAAAATATTAAGGGTGGTTTTATTGAGGAGAAATCAAAACAAAAATTAAGGCACAATTGCCAACTTGAGATAATTCTCCTTAATTCCACTGCTGCTTTTAAAGAATTTTACTTTCCTCCTTTAAGATGGCGAGGAGGGTGTAGAATGCTTAGTGGGAGGTGATCAAGTGCATGATCGCTGAGAGAAAGCACTGAGAGTCAAATGAAGGGTGAACATGACAGTGGGACAAGAGGAAAGTGAAAAGAGATAGAGGAAAGGACTAGGAGGCAAAAGACATTTATAGAGGTACAAATAGAGGCATGCACATATGCAAATATATGACTATATTTATAGGGGTATAGGTCTATGTATATACTGTATATATTTGAGTATAAGCTGACCCGAATATCAGCCGAGGTACCTAATTTTACCACAAAAACTGCATTAAAATGTGCTGGAAAACCTGGCTTATATTTGATTACATACGGTATATTTAAATGTTAAGTATTAAGGTAGCAAATGGGCATCGGGTCTTCACTCAAGGACTCCCTCAACACAAGAGCACTTTGTTCTAATAATTTGGCATTCTGTGATGCTCACTGTGGCAGTCACTTAATTTGGTGTCAATTTAAGGATTAAGAGTGTAGGGGTGGAGTCTAGTCTGTCAATTGAGATAGCCAATGAGACTTCTGTGTGGGCATGGCCTTCTCCTGAGGATTCTGGGAAATCTGGTAATTCCTTCTTGGAGGCAGGAGAGACACTCTCTCTCTGCTCCTCCCTGGGAGACATTGCAGAAGACAAGCCACACGGACACAACCAGACCTCTGAAACCAGAGAAGCCACAACAGAAAAGTGGGTGAAGGGAGACTTCGGACAGTGTAAGATATGAAAAAAAAAATTTATATCAAGAGTTCCAGGGCAGATGGGGAAGGGGGAAAAGAATGGAGAGCTGATACCAAGGGCTCAAGTAGAAAGCAAATGTTTTGAGAATAACGATGGCAACAAATGTACAAATGTGCTTGACACAATGGATGGATGGATGGATGGATTGTGATAAGAGTTGTACGAGTCACCCATAAAATGATTTCAAAACAAAACAAAAAGATACAGCGTCTGGGGTCTTAAAGACTTGAAGTTAAACCAATGGCCATTTAGCATAGAAGTAACAAGCCCAATTGGAAGAAGCACCCCAGCCTGTGTGATCAAGAGGTGTTAATGGGATCAGGTAACAGGCATCAAAGACCCAGAACAAACAAATATATGGATGCAAATGATGGGGGTTGGAGGGTAGACCCAAATCCCATCTGTAGACATTTGGACATCCCCACACAGAAGGACCACAGGAAAGAACAAGTCAGCTAGGGTGCAGCACAGCACCAACCAAACAGAATACTCCTCTAGTTCTTTAATGCTTCTTTCCCCCACTATCGTGACGCCAGTTCTGCCTTACAAAGCTGGCTAGATCAGAACATGTACACTGACTGGTACAGACAAGACCTCTTGACACACTGACTCCAAGACAGCTAACCCCCTCAGTGATAGTAATGGGAATAGCGATACCATGAGAGTAGGGGGAAGGGGGAGGGAAAAGGGGGAGAAATGGGGAACTGATTGCAATGACTGATGGAATCCCCTCTCCCACACCAGCTCAGAGGGATGAACTAGAGAAATGTAGGCAATGGGAGACAGTGGATGGTGTAAGACATAAAAATAATAATCCAGGGTCCATGAGGGTGGGAGGGTGGGGGATGGAAGGAAAAAAAGAGGTAATATAAGGGCCCAAGCAGAAAGAAAGAAATTTTTTGAAAATGATACCAACATATGTACAAGTGTGTTTGATAAAAATTGATGTATAGATTATGAAATGATTTATTAATGTAAAGTATTCCTAAAATATAGTCAGAAAGTAGAAAATAATAATGTATACATGTTTTTTTTATTATGGCAAAGGGAAACCTTTAAAGTGATCACTTCATTTTATAGAGGCCATTTTCATTCTAGAGACAAGGTTGTAATTAGGGTTGGGAGAGTCAGGAGACCTTAATTTATCTCTTCATTGCTGCTAAAGACCTTAATTTTTTTAAGACCTTAATTTAGTCATTCTGTTGTTAGTGGTACTATGGGTTAAGTGCTGGATGATTAGCCTCAAGGTTGGTGGTTCCAGCCCACCATTGCTTCAGATCAGGCTGTCCGAGGAGCAGTTTTACTTTGCCTTGAAGGGTTTGCTGAGGCAGAATTGATGTCGGGAGGGTGGGCTGGGTGGGGGCAGCATGACCAGGTAGACCAGGTTTCTTTCTTTACCTTTTGTCCCATGTGAAGAATAGGAGTTCTAAGAATTCTCTATCTAGTTTACGCAACCATGAAGCAACTAAATAACATGATGAATATAGAGAATGTCTTAGATGCGAAGCTGCTAAGTTTTCAGTCAGGAGTTCAAAGGCATCAACCATTCCAAGGGAGGACGATGGGCTGTTGGCTCCAATAACTATTGAAAGTCTTGGAAATCCTCTGTGAGGTGGTTCTGAGCTGGCGTCAGCTTGAAGGCAGTGGGTTTAAAAGATGTAATTTGTTAATTGTTGTGTGCCCCTGCGTTGGTTCTGACTCATGATAGTGACCGCAGGTGACAACTGCCTCATCATGGGGTCTTCAGACTACACTCTTTTAGGAAGCACATGGCCAGATCTTTTTTCCTGCACAGTTGGTAGGTGACTTTGAACTGCCAATCATTGGCTTAACAGCTGAGCCACCCCAAATCCAACCCAACCCAACCCATCCCAACCCATCCCAACCCATCTCAACCCAATCCAACCCATCCCAAGCCAACCCAAGCCAAGCCAACCCATCCCAACCCAACTCAACCCATCCCAACCCAATCCAACCCATCCCAAGCCAACCCAAGCCAACCCAAGCCAACCCAACCCATCCCAACCCAACCCAACCCAAACCAAGGCTGTTGAGAGTCCATGCCCACTCATAGTGACCCTATTGCCCAGAGTAGAATTGCCCCAGAGGGTCTCTGCGGCTTGGAACTTATGACCTTTCTATTCGCAATGCAATGCTTAGTCTGCTGCACCACCAGGATGCCTTTTTGTGTCACCTGTTTTCCAAGGTGGTAAATGGATCAACACCAGCTTGCTTGTTGAGCCCTGTTTTGTATCAAGTGCTATGCGAAGTGTTTGGTGCGCTTTCTCCCTTCTCCAGAAGGGGCGGGGAAGCTGCTGGCTGGTAGGTATCTCTGGTCCATCCTTCGGGAAGCCGAGGTTTAGGGTAAAGGTAAAGGGAACTTGTTCCAGGACATGCTGCTAGGATGTGGCAGACCTCAAGTCCAGTCTGGAACCATTCAGGCTGCTGGAAATTTTCAGCAGATTATATCCCTCCCCAAACACTAAGGAGCCCTGGTAGTGTAGTGGGTTACGCACTGGTCTGCTAACCAGGAGGTCAGCAGTTTGAAACCATCAGCCACTCAGCAGGAGAAAGATGAAGGCTTCTACTTCCGTGAAGATTTACAGTTCTGGAAACCCGTAGGGGCAATTCGATCTTGCCTGATAGGGTAAGGTATGTCAGTGAGATCAACCATACCAAACCCACTCTCATCAAGCCAGTTCGGCCCATCCCACCCTACAGGACAGAGTGCAATGCCTTTGCTGTAAGTTTCCAAGACTGTGCATCTTCGCGGGAGCAGAAAGTGGCATCTTTCTCCCGTGGAGCGACTCGTGGTTTCCCATTGCCCACCTGGTGGTTAACAACCTGACTTGTGACTCCCTCGGCCTCAGGGCTCCGGAACACAGGCTTTAGGAGTGTTTTAAATGGTCTCTCCCTTTGTCCATGGATCAGTCATGAAGACACACATTCACACTTGTCCTTTACCAAAAAAAAAAAAAAAAGTCCTGTACAAAGGTGATAACATCAAATACAGGTGTTCTTTTGTTTCATCTCCACAGTAGTCCTGTGAGACAGATGTTCCCATTTTACCAGCTAAGAGACCGGGGACCTCAGAAGCCTTGCCTTGCTCACAGCAGCTGGCTAAATACTGATTTAAGACTGTGTTTAAAAACACTACGTGTCTTGTACTTGTACCCATCTATCCCCTTACCTTTTCAACCCCCTCGCACTAACCTTGGGGCACTAGACCTGCCCTTTTGCTCTGCTTCTGAAGTCCTCTATCTTCTTTGCCTTAAGAAAACCCTGACCAAAGTCCCGTTGGCACTAGAGAAAAGATCTGCTGCCCACACGCTGTGTCAGATGGACATGAGATTGCAGACTTAGAAGATAACTTTTTTTTTTTAACTGACACACTGTGAAATCAAAGTGTATCCAGTCTTCTGAGTCAGCCAGACTGGGATGGTCATTTCCCTCTGGCCTCATCCATTTAGGAGCGTAATGTTCTATCTTTTCCTGCTGCTCTTGTGTTAGGGCTTTTCTCTAATGAGTAACTTCCTCCTTGCGCCTCCTTCGAGATGGAGGGAAGCACCGATGTGATTGGCTCCTCAGGTTACCCACTCTCTAGGAATAGTATAATCACATATTTAAAAGGAACCAGTGCTTCATTGATCACTCAGCATTCTGTGTGGTATTGATTAATTAATTCTCCAACATTGATCTAAGACTATGTTATAAAAAGTCCATTATGTTTTGGCTCTGACTCCTGGAGTCAGGGTTAGAAAATACACGTGCCTGCAGTTTTGGGAAATCCATTCTCCTTGATGGGGCTTTCTTCCTCTGCGTTTCCACTTCCTGCCCTCTCCGCTGTGCCTTTCATGCCGCACAAAGTACCCACAGAGAGTGGCCAGCACACTTCCTTTCCAGACAGTCTGCTTGTGGGTCCCTTGGGCTGATGAATGCTCAAGCCCACAGGGCGCCCACCCTCGTGTCTGCCTGCCTATGTCTTGCCTTTTCGTCAAGGTCAAGCCTTCTTTCTGTCAGGATTGATGGCTTCCTCCCTTGAACACCTGCCCCTGTGGTACTTGGTGTAACACTGCAATAGCGTCTGTCACTTTCAAGGGAAGGGGAGAGATGTCGAAGGAAGGGGACTAAATGTGAAAGTAGGCAAAGCGCTACTTGAATGCTTATTTGAATCTCTGTTTGCTTGTTTCTTTGTTTCAATTGGGAAATAGAAATAATCCCTATCTGAATTATTGTGATGTGTAAATTGATAATTATGTGAGAATGAATTGTAAGATATTGTGCGACTATAGATGTTAGGTACAATTATAATTTCATGACTATATTATGTCTAGCAGTAATTTTTCATTTTGGCCATGCATTTGAACTCTATATAGATGAAAACAAACCAGAAGAAAACACCCCACAGAACCAAGGTTTCCTAGGCAGTAGTCCAGGTCTACTGAATCAGACTTTCTTAGAATCATTTTTAAAGGTGTATAAGCCTCTCTACTGTGAGCCCAGGTTGAGAAGCGCTGCCTTACATTATGCTTTGCTTGAATGCTCTGTCTATTCCTTACAGGAAAAGCAATGTTTGCATTGCCATGTAAAGTTCATTCATTGGTCAAACATACAGTAAGCATTAGGTATTGTGGGATCTGAAGAAGCAGATGACTCATATGTACCGGATGAGTCATACAGGTATACAAAGTCAAGTGGATAAGAGGCTTCGATGGTTACCAGGAGTGGGGAGCATGGGAGAGCAGAGGAAGCAATAAGCTCGATGTGTGAACTTGGGTGAAAACTCCAATCTCCGGCTCGCTGCCCCCAGTTGTTGCTGACGTTATTAGTGACTGTCCAAAGGCAGGGTGGAAGTGCCCCGTGAGTTTCCAAGGTTGTAACTTTCTGGGAGTAGAACGCCTCCTCTTTCGCCCTCAGAGCGGCTGGTGGTTTGGAACTGCTGGCCTTGTAGTTAGCAGCCCTACTAGGTCCCCAGGGCTCCACACTTGGGCGAAGGGCAAGATAATATCTCATGAGAGCGAGAAGGTGGGAGAAAGGGAATGGCTGTAGACAGGTCAGGCTATTGAGACTTGGTAGATAAAGTTGTTGAATAACAACGGGGCTGTGTAAATCCCCCCCCCACCTAATTAACAATAAAATATTAAGTTTTAACATGACATATCGATAGTTTGCTGAAGCAATGGACATGTGCACAGATAATCATACCATTTTCAGACAAATGTGACCCCGGAGCTCGGAGTATGTGTGAGTGTGAAGTGGACACAGAGGAAGGACATGTAACTCCTCCTGGAATGGGGGGTCAGGCCTTCTTAATGGAAGTGGGTTCTGAAAGATGAGCGGCGTTAACCACACAATGTGAGGCTGGAGGATGAGAAGAGAGGGCAGAGGAAGGACTGTTCTAAATGAGAGACCACGGGGGGGGGGAGGGGAGGAGTGTGTGTGTGTGGAGAAGGTGATACTAGGAGGCAAGGGCCTATTCTAGGACCCTGCACAGTTTCTAGAGAATTTAGGGTGTCAGAGGAAGGCAGGACTCAGACGATGAAGAGCCTGTTGAGTCCTATAGAAAGCGCCTTCACTAATAGTATCTCCCTGGGTTCTTTCAACCAGCCTTGCCTTGGCGAGGACAGGCATTGCTTTCTCTCCGTTGTAGAGGTGCAGCTATGATTTGAAGGTAGGTCCTTCTGAATCTTGGGCTCAGGTTTCTTCCATTACACTGTAGCTCTACACGTTAGATACAGCTACATTCAGGAGACTTGGTATTCAAAAAAGAACATAATATATATAATATTTTAATCATTTTTTGGGGGGCTTGCACAACTCTTATCACAATCCAGCCATCCATCCATTATGTCAGGCACATTTGTCCATCTGTTGCCGTCATCATTCTCAAAACATTTGCTTTCTGCTTGAGCCCTTGGTATCACCTCCTCATTTTTCCCCTCCCCCCTGCCCCCCCTCCCTCATGAACCCTTGATAATTTATAAATTATTATTACTTTGTCATATCTTACACTGTCCAACATCTCCCTACACCCACTTTTCTGTTGTCCATCCCCCAGGGAGGAGGTTATATGTAGACCCTTGTAATCGGTTCCCCCTTTCTACTTCACCCTCCCTTTACCCTCCCGGTATTGGCACTCTCACCACTGGTCCTGAAGGGATCATCTTCCTCGAGTCTCTGTGTTTCCAGTTCCTATCTGTGCCAGTGTACATCCTCTGGTCTAGCCATATTTGTAAGGTAGAACTGGGATCATGATAGTGTGGGTGGGAGGGAGGAGGAAGCATTTAGAACCTAGAGGAAACTTCTATGTTTCATTGTTGCTACATGGCACCCTGACTGGCTCATCTCCTCTCCGAGACCCTTCTGTAAGGGGATCTCCAGTGGCCTACAAATGGGCTTTGGGTCTCCACCCCCACTCCCTTCCTCATTCATAATGATATGATTTTTTGTTCTGATGATGCCTGATACCTCATCCCTTTGGCAACTCGTGATCTTACAGGCTGGTGTACTTCTTCCATGTGGGCGTTGTTGCTTCTGAGCTAGATGGCCGCTTGTTTAGCTTCAAGTCTTTAAGACCCTAGAAGCTATATCCTCTGTTAGCCGGGCTCCCTCAGCTTTCTTCACCACATTTGCTTATGCACACATTTGTCTTCAGTGATCATGTTGGGAAGTGAGCATCATGGAATGCCAGTTTAATAGAACAAAGTATTCTTGCATTGAGGGAGTACTTGAGTGGAGGCCCACTGGCCATCTGCTACCTTAATACTAAACCTATAAATATGTACACATAGATCTATTTCCCCATCCTCATATATTTACATGTTTACATGCCTTTATTTAGACCTCTATATATGCCCTTTGCCTCCTAGTTTTTTCCTCTATTTCCTTTTACTTTCTTCTTGTCCCACTCTTATGCTCAGCCTTCATTTGGGTTTCAGTAATTCTTCTTGATTACATTACCCTTGATCATGCCCTACCAGGCCTCCTACACACTCCTCACCACCGATTTGGATCACTTGTTCTCTTGTCTCCGGGTTTGTTCACACCACTTCCTTTCCCCCCCCCCCTCTCCCATGTCCCAGTGCAACCGTGGGTCCGTTGTTTTCTCCTCCAGATTGTTCATCCAGCCTATCTTATTTAGACAGACCTGCGGAGATAATAACATGCATAAAAACAAGAGAGAGCAAAACCAAGCAACAGAAGAAAACAAAAGAACAATACCAAAAAGCCAGTGACAAAAAAACAAACAACAACAAAAAAGAAAAGCCTGTAGTTAGTTCAAGGACTGTTTGTTGGCCTTTAGGAGTGTTTTCTGGTGGAGTCTGATGGGGTGCCACGCCCTGGCCCCAAAGTCTATTTTTGGTATTCCCTTGGGACTTCCTTGCTCTGCTCCCTATGCTGTTCTGTTGCACGCCCTGAGTGTTTTGCCTCAGTGTGGGGGGGGATCAGATTGGGTGCAATTCCCACACTGTGTTTCCAGTGTTGTCCCCTGCAGGGCTATCGGTCAGTGAGGGATGTTGTATCTCATAGAGGGGCCAGCCATATGGTCTTCTCTGTGGATTGGCTGCTCTGAGCAGGAATATTGTCCTCAAGGCTTTATGGGCCAGGATGTGCTCCACTCTCTCTTCCTCCCCCTTCATTTGCTCCTGTGTGCTCTGATGAGACATGTCCCTCTCCCTGAGCTGCAGCTTCAGTGCTGTCCTCTGAAATAAATTCTTCTGGGGGGAGGGGCAGGTGTCCACATAGTTGGGATCGGGACTGGTGAATAGAAAAATATTTTATGGACTTAAAAATATGGGTTCTTTTTTCTAGTGTTTTGAAATATTTCCGATATTTAGAAATTAACTTTACCTGTTTTACATCTTAAAACGTGGCTACTGCAATATTGAAGGGGTGGCTGGTGTTTTGGGCTCACATTGTCCTTCGGCTGGGTAGTGCGGGTTTAGTGCCGTATTGCAGCCCTGCCCCTCCCCCCCTTCCCCTCCCTCTCCCGTTGCTTTGACGCAGTTCTGAAAAGGTCTTTATGGCTGCTCAGAGGGAGCCAAAGTGAATGCTACAAATTGAAGTGGAGGAGATAGGAAGAGGTCTTTTAAAATGCTACCTTGGGAAATATTCTTGTTCATCCCGAGAGACTGAGAAACTATTATGAAATCTGATTTTATTTTTTTTATTTTTTTTTTTTTGAAATCTGATTTTATAGAGACTGCCAATCTCCACCTACCTCAGACCAGAACAAGATGAGCCAGCTCTATACTATTGTTAGCTAAGACAAACAAGTAAACAAATATTGCTGAGTATTAAATACACTTCTGAGCGTCTTCAGTAGCTAAGCGGGCCTCTTGGACAAAGATCGAAGGATGTGCACTTAAAAAGAAAAAAATCGCCCAGTAGACTCAGTCTTTGGAGCCCTCTCATTGTATGCTTCTGTGCGTTTGAAAATGTACAGACACTTTTGGTAGTGGTGGGGCGGTGGATACAGTGAGCACCCTACAGCCATCATTTCGATCTCTTTTACTGTGTTTGCGTATCTCTTATCTCGCCATCCCTTGGTCTGTTCATCAGTCCGTTTCATTGTGAAACATTTTACAATACATTGCAGACGTCAGCACACGTCGCCCTCACCCACTCGTCGTTCCCAACATGAACGGGAGTTCAGTATTGTCTCGCAGCCCTGCCTCACTGCACCCTGACCTCCAGAAAGCCTTCCCCTTCCAGGCATGGGGCCGTTACAAGAACGCGTCCCAGCGTCGACATACCCTTTTATTGAAAAGAAAGAGTGTCAGTTTGTGCTTACCCTCGTGCGCCCAGGGCCTAGTGGACAGTGGGCCCTGGACAAATAGTTTACTTAATTGAACGAATGAAAGTAGAGAGCCAGCATGCACCCTGAGGTCCGTTTGACTTCAGAACTAGGACCATCTGTGTGATTTTCTCAAGTTCAACAGATGTACAAGAAGCCTTTCAGCTCTAGTGCTGGGCGAGGCTCGGAGAGAAGAAACCTCACTGTACTAAATGGTTAGCTGCCGAGCGCAAACACCGTAGACCCGACTGAAAGCTGCCGTCACACCCGATGCTTACGGGAACTTTTTAAGTTGGTCACTAACTAGCGTGACATTTCAGGTCTTCCTTCATTTGCTCTGAGTCGAGGATTACCTGTTCTGGAAAGATGGCGCTGGATCGGGGCCCCTGGTAGGCATGTCTGCCTTTTGAAAGCAACATTGCAAACGTTTTAGATTAGGATGGGTTTCTTGAAAGTGCCACATAAATCAAACCTAAACAAGCTTAAACATAGAAGGTTACTCTCTCTCATTCAAAATAACACGTCAGTCGCACAACACAATCCAAAAGTAATCCAGCAGTGACATCATCCTAGCGAATCAATCTTTATCTTCCATTTTTCCTCATTTACAAATACATACAGTAGAGTATGATGTAGACCTGTTTGCTGTTTGCTCTTTTTTTGATCTATAGATAGTTTCCTGTATTATTCTTCAGTGTTCATTATAATAATTTAGGGTGATTTTTTAAATAATTTACCTAAAACCACTGTATCAAACAAGGACCTACCAGAGAAACAGACCTTTCTACTTAATTTATTTTCAGCACATTTTTTTTGTTTTTAAATCATTTTATTGGGGGTTCGTACAACTCTTATCACAAGCCATCCATCCATCCATCCATTGTATGTCAAGCACATTTGTACATTTGTTGCCATCATCATTCTCAAAACATTTGCTTTCTACTTGAGTCCTTGGTACCAGCTTCTCATTTTTTCCCTTCCTTCCTCAGTCCTCTCTCCCTCATGAGCCCTTGATAATTTATAAGTTATTATTATTTTGTCATATCTTACACTGTCTGATGTCTCCATTCACCCATTTTTATGTTGTCCATTCCCCAGTTAGGAGGTTATATGTAGATCCTTATAATCGGTTCCTCCTTTCTACCCCACCTTCCCTCCACTCTCATTTGATATCACCACTCTCACCATTGGTCCTGAAGGGTTACTCTGCCTGGATTCCATATGTTTCCGGTTCCTATCTGTACTAGTGTACATCCTCTGATCTAGCCAGATTTGTAAGGTAAAATTGGGATCATGATAGTGGGCTGGTGGTGGTGAGGAAGCATTTAAGAACTAGAGGAAAGTTGTATGTTGTCACCCTGCACCCTGACTGGCTCATCTCCTCCTCGTGACTCTTCTACAAGGGGATGTCCAGTTGCCTACAGATGGGTTTTGGGTCCCCACTCCGCACTCCCCCTCATTCAAAATGATAGGATATTTAGTTCTTTGATGCCTGATACCTGATCCCATTGACACCTCGTGATCATACAGGCTGGTGTGCTTCTTTCATGTGGGCTCTGTTGTTTCTGAGCTAGAATGGCCACTTGTTTAGCTTCAAGGTATCTTTAGATAGCCTGGCTCCATCAGCTTTCTTCATCACATTTACTTATGCACACATTTGTCTTCAGCGATTGTATTGGAAAGATGAGCATCATGGAATGTCAATTTAATAGAACAAAATATTCTTGCATTGAGGCAGTACTTGAGTGGAGGCTCAATGTTCATCTGCTACCTAAATACTGAACCTTTAAATATATGCACATAGATGTATTTCCCCATTGTGTATAAATATTTGTACATACGTACATGCTTTTATTTAGACCTCTATAAATGCCCTTTGTCTCCTAGTTCTTTCCTTTGTTTCCTTTTACTTTCCTCTTGTCCCACTATCATGTTCAGCCTTCATTTGGGTTTCAGTAATTTCTCTCCATTACATTGCCCTTGATCAAGCCCTACCAGGCCTCTTACACCCTCCTTGCCACTGATTTTGGATCACTTGTTGTTCCCTTGTCCCTGTGTTGGTCAACACACCTCCTTTACCTCACTTCCCCCTCCCCCTTGTCCCCCCAGAACCATTGGTCCCGTTGTTTTCTCCTCCAGACTGTTCATCCAGCGTATCTTATCTAGATAGACCTTCAGAGATAAAAACATGCATAAAAAACAGGAGAGCAAGACAAAGCGACAAAAGAAAACAAAATGACAACAAAAAAACCAATGACAAATAAATAACTGAATATACTCGAGCATATATAGTACCTACCCATTGGTTTATATCATTTATCTCTGTGTGTGTGCATGTACATACAATCTAGTATATTTTCTGTGTGTGCATGTCTATAGATTTAGTATGTACCGTGATAAAGAATTGGCTTATCTGGTTGGGACCAGCAAGTCTGAGGGTTGGCTGGAGAGTTGGGCAGGAGCTGAATGGCTGAGACCATTTCATCTTTTTAACGGAAACCTCGGTTTTGCTCTTGAGGCTTTTCAAATGATTGGATGTGGTCAGATTATTAAGAATAATCTTGTTTACTTCAAGTCTAATGTATCTGCTACCCATATCTACAAAATACCTCATCGCAGCATCTCGCTTCGTGCTTGATTAAATGACTGGACATTACAGCCTCAGCAGAATGAACCCTACTGGCACTGATGGGTAAACACTAGGCAGCTAACCCTAAGGCCAGTGATTCAACTCCACCAACTGCTCCTTAGAAGAAAGATGAGTCTGTCCGTTTACATACAGATTTACAAAGCCTGAGAAGCTCCAGCTAAGGCTTCTGTGATTGGGAGTGGACTGGGAGGCCGTGGGGTTTGGGGATAGCCTGCCTAGCCAGAGGGCAGTGATGTTCCCTGCAGGGGTTCTGAACCCTGCATGGTGGTCAGTGCATCTCATGCGCAGCCACCATGCATCCCTCAGTGGAGGCTTGCATGTGGCTCTAGTGTTGAACACATCTCAGGGGAACTTCCCAACTAAGATGGGCCACAGAGGACCTGGTGATCTACTTCCACAACCCAGCCAGTGAAAACCGTAGACACGGAGCGGGCTCAGGACTGGGTCTCCGGAGTCAGCTCCCAACAAGGCGGCCACGCTATCATCTAACACTAACCGGTAGAGCCATCCAGGTGTCCCTTTTCCTATTAGAAATCTCACTCCTACCACTTACAGCAGTCCCTGTAGCTTTCTCGTATCAAACATGGTTTCTTTAGGGTGAATCCTGCCCGTGGATGGGATTCATTGGCCAAATGGGGTTGAAAGTCTAGTGGGCCCTAACGAGGAATTAATATTTTCAGACTGAACCCATACCACAATCCTTCGTTTAGTCTTTTCCTGGGACTGGGCCATTCAGTGGCCCATTCTCCTCCTTCACCACCCTGTCGCTGTTGAAGGTGCGAGGATGGCGAAGGAGCAGACAGGGCCGTCCTCCGGAGGAGCACCGTGCTGCTGCCAGGTCAGCATGGATTGCCTGCTGCCAGGTCATCAGTTCACACCGGGAGCGACAGGAGGCTGTCTGCCCCTGTAGCCCCAGAGACCCTGCATGGGGTGCTGCGAGTTGCAGTGGACTTAATGGCAGTGGGTTATCCTCCAAACCAAACCACCCAAACCAGATCTCGAACTCACTGTCCGCCCCATACCCTCAAGCCACTTAGAATAATGAATGGAGCATGGGGAAAGAGACGCCTGCATGGAAGAAGTGGGATCCCAGGTGGATCTTGAAGAAGGAAACATTTTAATGCCCAAAAAAGCTACCACCAGCTACCTCTACAGAACAGGCTGATGAACGATTCTTAAACAACCAGCTCCGCCACGGAGCTTGCAGAAGGTCCTGAAGCGATTACCCTGAGATAATCTTCAAGATGTAACCCCGGAAAATCTCCTGAAGTCTTCTTCATACAATAATTTAGCTTAACTCGTTAAAAAAAAAAGTCTGCCCTGAGCAGTGTGCTCTTTGAAAGGTTATCTCTGTGGAATCACCCTGACCTTGGGGTAGTGAGTTGATGTCCTTGGGAGGGGGGGGGGCGGCGAGGATGGCTGTACAACTCTAGGAGTGTGTCCGTGTCACTCGAGGGCACCTGTCGACACGTGTGTGGGTGTCTATCTTGCTGGGTGTATATTGTCAACGAAAGGAAGAAGGGAAATGCTGCCTACAGGAGTCCCAAGCTGAGAGGATGGGATGACAGGACGTCCGTCCACTGATGGGAACTCCCTGGTCTGTTTAGAAAGAGGGAGGAAGGCTGGGAGACCAGCCTTGTCAGTGCGTGGTCAAGACAGACATGAAGGGACAAGTGTCCTTTGTCTTCAGAACTCCCTTAGTGACACTTCTACCCCCAAATTTTGTTAAACGAAAAGTTTGTGTGTTTTTTTTTTAAAGAACATTTCTCTTGATAAAGGCCCAATCAATTTTTAAAAATCAAGACAATGAAGGTTTGGTTGTTAGTTAATGTTCAGTGGGATTCTTGTGCGGATTGTCTTCCGATCTCAGCACCTACCCACATGGATATGCCCCCCTTTAGTCTGAGTTTCCTAAGATGGGGGACCATTGCATTCATTGTGTTCCTAAAGTGCTTAATCCGGATTCCGGCAGAGGGGAGATGCCTAATAAAGGCACGAGGGTAGGAGGAAGTAAGTGATGACTGAAGAGATTTAGCAAAACTCCTGGAAAAGGTGCTGCCGGTCCAGAGCTTGTAAGGTGGGTGAGTCAGAGGGTTTGGCTTTTAGTTGGCTCCACCAGGAAGATTCTCTGAACTTCCTTCTGGCAGCTCCTGCCTGTGTGTGAGCCTGGTCCCTACCCCCACAGCTCTTGTTCTCATTGTAATTCCTCCTGGAGATTGAGATGGAAATGAGGGAGGCTTGGGCCGCTGCCTGGGCATCCACATTCATGGGAACTTAGAAAGGCAGAGGGACCAAGGGCCATGCTTGACCTAGACGGATCCAGGGCAGCCAATCATTGCTTTCCTGCCTGTCCCTTTGTTCTCGGAGCCGCCAGCCTCCCATCTACTGTAGGTTTAGGCTGCAGCTGTTGTCCTGGGGCCTTTATACCAATTAATAGAATGCTAATGTGTTCCTTGGTGAAGCCACGGGAGCACATGGTCCCAGCCGGTGGGCTGGAACCGCACAGTGTCAACCTTCAAAGTACCTTCGTACCAATGACAATTGGCCTTGAAGGCTAGGCACCTGAACATTTTGACAGTGCTTTTGAGACTAGGGTGACCGAAGCTAAAAGTGAGCTGAGCACGGGGAATTCAACTCCTCGTTTTATGAGGCAAGAAAACAAACAAACAAACAAACAAAACAAAGCAAAAACCTTAGAGAGACTAAAACTAATGTCACGTGAGCATAATTCCATAAATCACGCTTTAAATTGACCTCCTCGTATTAGGTGTTAAAACCTCTAGCCATTGGCCTGGCTTTGCCTTGCCACCTCCTACAGCTGTAGTTTCCATGTGCTTACACAGTACCAACAACAGCCCCTGCTTCGCAGGTTTGTGAGTAGGATTACAGGTGGTAAGAAATGCAAAGCACGTGGTGGTTTTTGGCACATTATCACCTTAGTAAATGTTGGCAACTTTAGTTATCATGAAGTGGGAAGTGGTAACGGTCCTGTGATCTTTACAGTCTTTCTCTTCGAAACCTTTGTTCCCAGTTCTCTTTCATTTAGAAGATTCATGAAAGCAACAACCTTACCTGCTTGCTTCCTTGTATCCCTAACACCTAGAACAGTTTGTTGCTGTCAGGCATGAGATCACTAACCATAAGGTTGCCAGTTCAAATCCACCAGCCTCTCAGTGGGAAAAAAGATGAAGCTCAGGGCTTTCTACTCCTGTCAAGTTACAGTTTCAGAAACTCGCAGGGTCAATTTGACCCTTTCCTATAGGTTTGCTATGAGCTGGCATTCACTCGATGTCGATGGCAGTGAGTGAGTTTTCAGCATTAAAATGTTTAGCAAAATCCATTCAACATACAAGGGGTAACCAGGGAAGCTTTCGTAATATGCATTGTTCCCCTGGGAGGTGAGCATAGAGCTACTCACTCTGAGTTAGTGCACCCAGTGGTGTCACCTGGGAAGGTTCTCTGGTCACAGTGACTTTTTTCATAAAAGCAATTTTACTCAAACCTTGTGTTTTGTGATAGCCAATTTAAGAGAACAGCGTGCAACTGTGAAATTTAGTTTCTTGCTTGGGAAAAATGCCACAGAAACGGTTATGATTTTGAACACAGTTTGCAAGGACAGAGCTATGGGAAAAACAAGTGTACGAGTGGTTTTCTCATTTCAAAAAAGGTGAAATGTTGATTGATGACAAACTCATTCTGAATGTCGTCAACTTCCTGAACAGACAAAAATGCCAACTTATAATGCATTTGGAGTTTGTTCCACCAGGTAAGACTGTTGTTAATCAAGCTTTCTATTTAGAGGTTTGAAAAGATTGTGTAACAGTGTGACAGAAAAGGCCTGACTTGTGGCAGACAGGGCATTGGTTTTTGCCACCACAACAACACACCTGCTCATGCAGCCATCTCAGTGTGTCAGTTGTGGGCAAAACACTGCATGCCTCTCTTGCCCCACACACCTTACTCGCCTGACCTCACTCCAAGCGACTTCTTTTTGTTTCCATGAATGAAGAGGGACATGAAAGGGCAGCGATTTGAAGATGTAGAAGAGGTGAAGAAAAAAAGGAGGGAGGCACTATCAGCCATTCAAACTGATGAGTGAAAAAATGTTTCCAAGAATGGAATCGCAGATTTGACAAATGTCTTAAGTATAATGCAGAGTGCTTTGAAGGTGATAAAGTTGTTTTGTAAAATAATTTAAATACATATCTATGGGGAAAAAATTCCATTTTGGGGGTGGGAACCCCCCTTGTATACTGCAGTAACAAACCCAATTCTTTTTAATCATTCCATTGGGGCTCGTACAATTCTTATCACAATCCATACATACATCCATTGTGGCAAGCACATTTGTACATTTGTTGCCATCATCCTAAAAACATTTGCCTTCTACTTGAACCCTTAATATTGGCTGCTCATTTCCCCCCTCCATCCCCACTCCCCCCACCTCATGAACCCTTCATAATTCATAAATTATTATTTTGTCATATGTTACACTGTCCGACATCTCTCCCCACCCTCTTCTCTGCTGTCCATCCCCCAGGGAGGAGGCTATACGTAGATTCTTGTAATCGGTTCTCCCTTTCTACCCCACATTCCCTCCACCCTCCAGGCATTGCCTCTCCCACCACTAGTCCTGAAGAAGTCATCTG
This sequence comes from Tenrec ecaudatus, assembly GCF_050624435.1. Classification (NCBI taxonomy): domain Eukaryota; kingdom Metazoa; phylum Chordata; class Mammalia; order Afrosoricida; family Tenrecidae; genus Tenrec; species Tenrec ecaudatus. The sequence goes on along the minus strand of NC_134533.1, from coordinate 74,385,009 downwards.
ACCTGAATTCCCTGTTTCCAGTTGCTACCTGTACCAATGTACATCCTCTGGTCTAGCCAGATTTGTAAGGTAGACTTGGGATCATGATAGTGGGAGAAGGAAGCATTTAAGAACTAGAGGAAAGTTATGTTTCATCGTTGCTACCCTGAACCCTGACTGGCTCATCTCCTCCCCACAAACCTTCAGTAAAGGGGTGTCTGGTTGGCTACCGATGGGCTTTGAGTCTCTACTCTGCACTCACCCACTTTTACCATGATATGATTTTTTGTTACTTGATGCCTGATACCTGATCCCTTCAACAGCTCCTGGTCACCAGGCTGGTGTGCTTCTTCCCTGTGGGCTTTGTTGCTTCTGAGCTAGATGGCCACTTGCTTATCTTCAAGCCTTTAAGACCCCAGATGCTATATCTTTTGATAGCCGGGCGCCATCAGCTCTCTTTAGCACATTTGCTTATGCACACGTTTGTCTTCATTGCTCGTATCAGGAAGGTGGGTACCCACTGATATGATTTTTAGTTCTTTGATGTCTGATAACTGGTCCCTTCTACACCTTGTGGTCAGACAGGCTGCTGTGCTTCTTCCGTGTAGGCTTTGATGCTTCTCAGCTAGATGGCCGCTTGTTTATCTTCAAGCCTTTAAGACCCCAGACACTATATATTTTGATAGATGGGCACCGTCAGTTATCTTCACCACATTTGCTCATGTACACATTTTTCTTCAGCCATCGTGTCGGGAAGGAGTACATCCTGGAATGCCAATTTAATAGAACAGCATGTTTTTGCATTGAGTATGTTCAAACCCAATTCTTAAGAAGTTACGAATTTGTAGGTAATAGCCTTGGTGGACAGAGCCATCTTCTTGCCTGTGGATGCTGTTCTTTATCCTTTAACCCCCCTCCCCGCTCCTTGCACCCTCTGCCCCATGGCCTGTTGCTGGCTCCTGCTGCTGCGCTCAGTCTTCACTGCAAGGCTTTTCCTCCTCTGCTCTGTGGTCAACTCTCCCTGAGGTCACTTTCCTCTGGGGGGAAATGGATACCTTTTCCAAAGGGGATGATTTGGAGAGACAACCTCCCAGACTTGGGGAAGAGTTGGTACCAATAGAGGAGGGAAAGGACCTGGTGTTAGGTGCATATTATAGTGAAGATCGTATGTTGTCTTTAGTGTAGTTTATTGGGCAAGGTTCTTGTGAATAGAGGCAAGCAACAGAATCTATTCTAGCAAGTTCATAGAAATCTATTAAAGGTTGTCAGAGAGATTAAAGAATCTGGGGGCAAGTTGAAGAAATGGATCTAAGCTTCCAGGAACAAACTCACTGAACAGAGCTGAGCACCCAGTGATGCACCTAGAAGCGGCAGGCTTGGGACGCTGCAGCAACAGAGACCACCTCTAGGCCTGTGTAGCCCTGCCCATTTGCTTCAGAAAAAGGAATGTTCTATGATCAGCGTCTCTCCTCACCTAATTTAGTCCAAACGTTAGCCTAGCGTGAGAGCATCTGATTGGTAAAACCCATTTCATAATTGAAATGGCATCCAGAAACTATTTTTTGTTTATTTTTTGCTTAGTGGGGTTGGAATGGGTGTTGGAAAGCCAGTCTGCAGGTTCTGCCACAGAGTATCCAGTAGCTAGTTTATCCTACTGTACCAAATTCCAGATACTTTGGAATTCTCTCAGTTGTTAGCAGAAACTCTGACTCAAATTTGGCTTGAATCAGGTTGTGTTAGTTTTGTCCCCAGGCTGGTTTCCCTCATGTAGTTGATTGACCAGTACACTTGGTTTACCGTTGGCGGTGGGGGGGGAGGGGGGACGGGGGACGAAAGAGAGAGAGACAAAGACAGAGAGAGAGATTGGGGTGGGGGTGGGGCAAGGAAAGAGAGAAGGGTAAGGGAAAGAAAGAGACAGTGGGGGGAAAAGAAGGGAAAGGGGACAGACACTGACTCTGACCGACTTACTTCTCTAAATGGTGGAAAAGTTCTCTTTAGCCCTGTTGGATCAACATGGGTCATTGTGATCTCTGAAGTACAAGGGTTGTTAGAGACATGCCTGGCAGCGTTTACGCCTGAGTTCTTGAGCTGTGCTGAGAGGGTTGGGAGACTGGGAATGGGGTCAGCTTTCTGTTAGTAAAGTGCTTCTCAAGGTGTGGTCACCTGGAAACTAACTGGACATTCAACTCCTGAGTCATAGCCCAGACCTACGGAATCTAATAGTCCCAGTGAAACATGGAGAAACAGGTGATCCAAATCGCCATGCAGGTAATTCTGATTGCACACTATAATTTGAGAACCACTCCCTGCCGCAGTAGGCCCCTGGGTGGCGTAAGTAGGATTCACTTGACTGCTAACCTAAGGGCTGGTGGTGCAATCCTTTGATGGAGCTCTGGTGGTAAAGTGGTTATGTGTTGGGTTGCTATTCTCATGATTGGCAGTTCAAAACCGCCAGTAGCTGTTTGTGAGAAAGGTTTATTTTTTTATGTCCGTAAACAGTGACTGCCTCGGAAACCCACAGGGGGTCACTATGAGTCATCATTGACTTGATGGCAGTGAATTGGTGGTGCTGTTGGGTAAGCATTGGACAGTAAAGCAAAAGGTCAGTGGTTCAAAGTCATCAGCTCCTGGGCTGTCTGCTCCCATAAAGAGACACAGCTCGGAAGTTTTATATGTAGGGTCGCTATGAGTTGAAATCAACTGGATGGGAGTGGTTTTTTTCCCCTTAGTAATGGAGATCTTTAATTTTGTATCTTCCTGGCTAGGTGGGCTGCTAACCTCAAGGTCCACAGTTCAAAATCACCCTCTGTTCCTTAGGAGAACAACAGAGCTTTCTATTCCTGATTGAATTACAGTCTTTGAAACTTACTCATAGGGGCCATTTCCACCCTGCCCTAGAGGGCCTCTGTAAGTCTCACTCACAGGAGCATTTCTACCCTGCCCCAGAGGGCCTCTGTAAGTCTCACTCAAGGGCATTTCCACCCTGCTCTCCAGGGCGTCTGTAAGTCAACATCAACTCAATGGGAGTGAGCTTGCTTTTTTGTTTTGGCCAGGTGATGGTGCTCAGTTGTTTGATCAAACATTGTTTTGTTTTGAAATTATGTAGATGTGATTAACATTTACTGTTACCATTTTTTAAAGTTTTATTGGCAGACAATTCATATGCAATGCAATTCAGTACAATCAATTATCTCTAAGTAAACCACATTACTCTTCACTGTGTGTTAGTGAGCACCATCCGGTCAGTTGAAGGCTCTGAGAGGAAAAGCTGAGATGACCAAAGGAAGGGGCGAATTCTGCCTGCAGACTGCAGCATGGAAACCCTGCAGACTGGGTGATCCAAGGATTGCAAATTCTATAATCCAAGTCTGAAGGAAGGAATGGTATCAGAGGTTAACTTGTGAACACCATGCATGGCAGTGGAAGCCCCAACTCCATTCGCAGGCTCCACGTGGATTAAGCCCTTGGTGAATCCTGTCTGATTATCTTTGAGGGATGGGAATGGCCCTGCTCTCAGACAGAGAATTGTACAGTTGATTATGGCAGGTGTAGTTAAAATGTAATATCATTTGATCTCCCTTTTGACCCATTTTATATTTTTATTAAAAGATCATTTTATTGGGGACTCATAATTCTTATAACAATCCATATGTCAATTATATCAAGCATAATTGTACATATGTTGCCATCATTCTTTTCTAGACATTTACTTTTTATTGAGCCCTTGGTATCAGCTCCTCTTCCCCGCTCCCCATAATCCCATTACCATAAATTATTGTTTTCATATCTTACACTGCCCATTGTCTCCCTTCCCCCAAGGTTTCGGTTGTGCAGCCCCCTGGAGGGGGTGGGTGTGGTTATGTGTCCATCATTGAGATCTGTTCCCTCTTCTCTCCTCTCCCTACCTTCCCCCTACCCTTCTGGTATCATTATTCCCATTCCTGTTCCGGGATTCCTGTGTGGTGAGCTGCTATCTCTTACCTGCACCTGTGCACATGCTCCGTCTAACCCGAAGTGAGAAGCAGCACTGGGGCCATGATAGTGGGGGTGAGGAAGCCTCAAAGAAGCAGAGGAATAGTGTGCATTTCATTGGTGGTGCTTAACTGTGCCCTGGTTGACTCAGCCCTTCCCTGTGACCCCTCTGTGAGGGGATGTCCCATTTTTACTAATTTTAAAGATGTTTCAGTTAAATACATGTGGATTAAGCCCCTGGGGAGCCTCCTCTGACCGTGGACCAGGGCTGTGGCTAGCTATGCTCTCATGCAGAGCGCATTGCAAAGTGGGCGACTGTAGATGCAGGTAAGGTAATATTTGGCACCTTATCATTTGTTCTCCCTTATGGTCCATTTAAATTTATTCTAGTTTTTAATCTTTTCTGCTTTCTTTTCAATTGAGGTTTTTACCTGTTTTACTTTATTTTTGCTGGTTTGTTTTTTAAATGTGATTCTTTGGGGTATATGAAATCTAGGATAGGTCAATGTATAGAGATAGTAGATTAATTGAGGTTTTTATCTGTTTTACTTTATTTTTGCTGGTTTGTTTTTTAAATATGATTCTTTGGGGTATATGAAATCTAGGATAGGTCAATGTATAGAGACAGTAACTAGATTAATTGAGGTTTTTATCTGTTTTACTTTATTTTTGCTAGTTAGTTTTTTAATGTGGTTTTTTTGGGGTATATGAAATCCAGGATAGGCCAATGTATAGAGACAGTAACTAGATTATTGGTTCCTTGGGGGTGTGGCAGGGGAGGTTGCGGGGGGTGGGAGATATAATCACAATGAATACAAGAATGAAGAAAATGTTTTAAAACGGATTGTGGTGATGATTGTCCCACTCGTCTTGTTGTGATTGAACAATTGAATTGTATGATATATCAATTATATGTCAGTAGAACTGTTTACAAAGATACAAAGAAGGCAATGCTGCGGAGTCTGCAGCCTGCTGCCTGTGCTGTGGCCGTGCGTTCAAGACTGCACGTCACCTCTGACCGGAGCTGCCCACCCAGCGGTCTGCCCTCTACACTTTGAAGCTGCCAACCCCACAGAGGGACGGATCTGTTTCTTAAGAGAAAGCTCTCTTGTATATTTCATATTGGCTGCATCGTTTTTCTGGGGACCCTCTGGGAACAGGCTGATGAGGAACGGACTCTTGATACGCATCAGGGCTATGTGAGGGGAGAGGAGGAGGAGGGGCATAGGATGTCGGATAGGGAGCTGATAGGATCCATTTCAAAACCAAGTCAAGGTAGCTCGAGGCATGGTCATGAGGAATCTGGCACATCTGCCTCAAGTAGTGCCTCAGAGGCAAGGATGGAGAGATCTTATATACTGAGATAGTTAAAGTTTATTGTGCCAACCTGGCCAATAAATACATGTGGGGTTAATTGAAGGGCAGAGAGAGAAATGGCTCGGTGAGCCTCTCCTCGCTAGTTCTCAGGTCTCTTGCTTTGTGATGGTCAGACCAAGGTGCAGCCTTAGCCAGTTCCCTGCTTCAGCTGGCAAGGCTCACTTCCTGCATGACATTCCTGAGGAGAAGCCACATGGACCCACCCTGATGCAGCCCTGGGTGCTGGAGCAGCCGTGTGGAGACCCCTGCCAGCACTGAGATGCTTATAGCCTCACTGACTTTCCTCCTGTAGTCGGCATCATTACACGTGTTTTGTGAGATGGAGGAGGACTTTGTGGATTGGTGTCAGACATATGGATCAATGTTGGATGTGTGGGCTCGGGCAGCACTGGGTTGGGATGCTTTCTTGATGTGCACTTACCCTTTATCTAAAACTCTCTCTTATACATATATGAGTTTCTGTGGATTTGTTTCTCTAATGTACCCAGACTAACACATATACTTTGGACATGTTGTCAGGAGAGACCAGTCCCTGGAGAAGGACATATGTTGGCTAAGGTAGAGAGAGGGGCAGCGACAAAGAGGAGATGGACTGATAGTGGCTGCAACAACGGGCTCTAGCACGGCAGTCTGTAAGGCCAGTGCAGGGCCGGGTGGCGTTTCGTTCTGTTGTGCACAAGGTTGCTGCGGGTTGGCACTGACTCTGTGGCCCCTAATGGTCACAGCACCTCCCAAGGTGGCGAGGGACAAGTTTGGCTAACAGCTGTGCCGGGCCTGCGCAGTGAAAGAGGGTGTGATAGTGATGAGGGAGAAAGCTCGTGGTGGTGGGGCTCAGAAGACTGGGTTCTCAGCCGCTTTGCCCTACCCCTTGGTGCTCCAGCACGTGGGAGAACATGAACAAGGAGGTCCATGCATATGGGGGAGGGCTCAGCACCCCGTGGTCAGATTATTATGTACGTCATGACTGAATAGAGGGAGCTTCATCCTGCGGCTGGAGGGGTGTGCATCCTCAGGGACAGCTGTCCTTGGAAGAAGAGGGTTGCCTGGTTCTCGGGGATTGTTTCAGGTCCCAGGTCCTTGGTGGTACTCAGACCCGCCCTTTAACTGCGGGGACAAGGGTTCCTGCCTCTGCAGCCGTATCCTGGGGCAGTGTGTGAATTATTTACTTCGACTGTCGCCGGGATAGAGCGGTTTCCCTTTGTTCTTCTAAGTAATATATGTTCAGGGTGACGCGACCATGCATATTTTATGTTCTGCCTTGGCAGTGTTAACTCGGTCCTTTCTGCTTTCTTCTGTGAGCACATTTTAATTTGTAACACTCTGCCTTTATTATGTTTTGCTATACCTCACATTTGATAACTAGGGGGACCATTTCTAAATTCATCTTAGGCTAGAGTGGGAACAGTGTTTAGAATTGGTTTGGACTCACTCCATTACTCCCTATAGAAGGGAACTCGGGCAGATGGAGAGAGTGGGTTTGCCCCAGGTTCTTCCCCTCTTTCTGTTTCTCAGTGTGGTAGAACTTTCATCTGGGGTGACATTTCTATAAAAAAACAAACAAAACCCCAAATCAGGACTCAAGTGTATGTTGTTTGGATGTGTTCAAACTCAAAAACCAAACTCACTGCTATCAAATCATTGCCAACTCACAGTGACGCTATAGGACAGGGTGGACACGCCCCTGTGGGTGTCTGAGGCCGTAAGTCTTTACAGGAGTAGAAAGCCCTTTCTCTTTCCGAGTGGTTGGTGGTTTTGAACTGCAGACCTTGTGGATTGCAGCCCAGTGCGTAACTGCTAGGCCACGGGGGCTCTTTTCACTGTGGTAGGATTTAATTAAAACCGTATTGTACTCTGTCTGTCTGTAGGCTTCTGTGTGCTGTAGGGAAAGTAGAGCTCATGCCCCAACCGAGCAACAGAGATGAGCTAGAGGAAAGAGGTGGCGTGCATTCAGTGCATGCTCCCAGGCCTGTGGGCGTGTTTTAGAGGTGTCCACTACTGGATGTCGGAGCCCTGGTGGTGTCGTGGGTTACAATTTGGACTGCTAACCATAAGGTGAACGGTTCGAACCTACCAGCCATTCTATGACAGAGAGATGAGGTTTTCTGTTTCCGTAAAATTTGATAGCCTTGGAAGCCCACAGGAGCAGTTCTGATCTGCCCTATAGAGTTGCTTTGAGTTAGAACTGACTCAATGGCGGTGAGTTTTTGTTTTTATTGTGTAGCTATTGGATGTGCAACTGTTGATTTTAGCAGGTGGCTCACAGCCCTTTCTTTGTTTACATCTGGGGTGTTTGAGAAAGGAAAGGCGCTAGCTGAGTGGGTAATTTCTAGTGATGGAGGAAAAACTGAGGCCAAGAGAGGAAAACTCTCTCACTCCATATTATATAACCTGGTAGGCACAGAGGCAGGACAGACTGCAGTTCAGCATTCATGACTCCCTGTGAAGTGTATTTCCACGCACCCTTGTGCAAGCAGGGGGTGAGAGAGGATGTGGGCAAGGGATCAGGCACACAGACAGTGACTCTGCCACTTACTGACTTGTTCCTGAGAAAATCCTATCACTTCCTTAGGTGCCAATGTCCTCATTTATAAAAGGGGGTAATGCCGAGACCTCTTACCAGCCTCGTGGGACTATTATTAGAATAAAACACGAGATGTAGTGGAAAAATGAAGAATCTAAAGTGGACAAGAGCGAGTTTGCTTAGTTTCTTAGTTGGTAACATCGGGATAAGAATACTTCATGCTCAGGATTGTTCTAAGGGCGCTAGCAGATGTAAAGCATCCGAGTCAGGCCTGCCGCACAGTAGGTAGACCTTCGTGGGAGACTTAGTTCTGTCTTCTCAGAATAGCTCTTTTTTTTTTTTTTTTTTTTGTGTCCCGAGATGGGCACGAAAGAGTAGCTATTTTTAAAGGGTTAAAATAGATACCGAAGAACTTCTATAGTTTTATTTAAAAATTTTTTATTGTGACTTAGTTGAAGGTTTATGGAGCAGATCATCAGCTTTACAAGCAACAATCCATATACACGTTGTATTGCAAGTCCCTCGCTGCAGCAGGATTTGTCCTACTTTCTCCCTGTTCCCTGTGTCCCTTCCTCTTCCTTTCCTCCGCCTCAGAACCGTGTCCTTGGATGCCTGCTGCCCTTTTGATCTTAAGGGCTGATTCTTCTCACGTGGGGGCGGGTTCAGTCTCAGACCCGACGGGGTGGCTAAGGACCGTCGTTCCAGGGGTTCTGCCAGTATCGGTGTTGCCAGTAAGCCTGGTTTCTTCTATGGCTTTGGTTCCCCCTCATTTGACTTCCACTCTTCAGGTCCTTCTGGGGCGATCCTTCTCTCACAGCTGGCCGTCGTGGCTGCGCGTGCCTCGGGTCGTGGCGGGAGATGCCCTCGTGGACTAGTCATCCTCCTGTGTCTTTTGATTTCTGTCACTCTTCTTTCTTCGGCAGGGGAGAGACCACTAGTGGCACCTCAGCTAGTTCTTCATCAAGGTAGGCTGGAGCGCACGGCCTTGGTGAGCTGGGTGGTGCCAGTTGATCTTGGTCTTCCCTGAGTCAGGGGTCCTGAGCTGGCAGGCCCAGGGACTCCTTTCTCCAGGGTGCTGGGCTCTACCTAACTCGTTTTCATAATTCTACTCCATGCATTCTCGACCGCATTCATGGATCTTTTTGCAGCAAAGATAAATACACAGGACAAATATCCTGTCTTCTGTGGTTGTCAAACAACTTTGAAAAGTTTGATTCAAGAGGTTGAAAGTGGGTGAATGTCTTGACTTTGCTGTTTATTATTCAAGTTTCCATTTGAAACTCAGTTGCTCAAGGTCAGGCTCTTCTGCCCATATGAAAGACTTTTTGAGAAGATCGACTGTGGTGAATTAATTAAAGTCAAGGAGGGGTCCTTGGGTACACAGGAAACTTTGGAGGGAAAATAGAAATGGAGATTTCTTCTGGTCATCCTTGCCTGCAACTCACTAAATAGTAATGTAATAGTTAGGTTTTTTTGGTCAACTTGGATGGGCCAGGATTTCCCTGTGAAGTGGCGTAGCATGGTGTGGTCGTGCTACTCCATGATGGGATCTGCCATGCAGCAGCAAGCAGTGGGAAAGAGTAGGGTGGAATACCTCCTCTTTAATCTGGTCAGTCTTGATCCGACCTAGGGAGGATCGCTTTGAGCTGTGACTGACTAGTAGCATGGACTGATGTTGTGTGGAAGCCAGGTCACTCCTGCTGGATCTGGAGCCTGCACCCGCTTTATTGGCCCTGTTCTATTGCCTGCTGTCCGCAGGAGCCAAAAGCTTACTGCCGATTCAGCTCTGCATCCACCCGTGAAGGAGGCCTTCCTACTTCCTGCTTCCTGTTCTTCCCTGCAGCTACAGAAGTCAGCAGAAGCCTCCAGCTGACATCTAACCCACAGGCTTGAACTGGACTGGACTTACCCACTTCTACAGCTGCGGGAGCCATTTCTTAATATAAATCTCTTTCTAGATACGTATATGTATAAGCACCACTGGTTTTGGTTTTCTAGAGAATCCATTCTAGCACATTATGTTAGACAGAATTCTCTAGAGAAACAAAACCAGAGCACTAATGATTTTAGATAAATATATATTATATATCTATAGTTATATATAACAGATATATAACATACTAAGTAAATAATTAATCTATAAAGCAGCACAAATGGCTCAGTGCACCTCACTTCCATGAGACAGTTAATACACTGGCAGTCCTTCAAGTCTTGAGGGCCACCAGGTAGTCCTCTCTAGAGCAATTCAGGCTATCTGGCCACAGGCAGTAAACAGCATGGCAGGTAGGTCACCAACAGTCAGCCAGATGACAGGGTCTGACAGTCCCCAGCTCAGACGATGGATACTCCAATGGTGTGGCAAAGCAGGTCTTGAAAGAACCTCAAATTACAGCGACACAGTCCACGGGTTAGGTGTCCCACAGGCAGTGTAGCTTGCAAATTGAGGCAGAGAACAAGCTAAGATAACTACATACTGGTCCGGTCATCAAAGAGCAAGAGACAAGTAAGGCGAGGCTTACTGCCCTTCAGTTAATCCCACATGTGTTCATTGGCCATGTTGGCACAATAAATCTACCTATCACACACATGTAGTATGTAGGGACTTTGGTGCTGAAATGTGTTCTCATTATACATTCCAGTCTGTGAGATCATTAGTGCCTCAGAGCCTGCCACCATGTCTAATGTCTCTGCTGCCTCAAACACTTGCCTACAGTATCCAGAATATGCTTTTACTGAGAGGATGGTCGTCTGAAACCAAGAGCTGCTGCAGCCCATTCCCACTGCCATCAGTCGTAGCCACCCTGCAGGACAGTGGAGCCGCCCCGTATGCTTCCAAGGCTGTGGCAGATGCCACATCATTCTTGCAGTGAGCAGACGATGGGCTATGGCCCCTAACCTACTGCCATTGGGTTCATTCCAACTCGGAGGGCCCTGGGATCGGGGTTCTGAGGCTTAGTCAACCTTATAGGAGCCAGCAGCCTCATCTCTCTCCTCTCGAGTGGCTGGTTTGGATCGCTGAGCTTGGGTAGCAGTCCAGCCCGTACCCAACAGCACCTCCAGGGCTCCTTGGCCCGGACCCACTGCCTTCCTCTCATTACTGACTCATAGCGAGCCTACTGGAAGGGGAAGAGCCGCTTCCGGGAGACAGTAACCTGCAACGGGAGTAGAAAGCCTCATCTTTCTCCACGGAACAGCAGGTGGTTTCCAACTGTTGACCTTGTGGATCACAGCCCCACTCGAAACCACTGCATAACCATGGCTCCTTCGCCCACAGGGGTCTGTAAATCCCTCGAAACCAAAAATCAGACTCACTGCCATCAAGTAGAAGGCCCAGTCTTTCTCTTGAGGAGCTGCTAGTGGTTTGGAACTGCCAACCTTGTGCATCACAGCCAGACGTACAACCACTACATCACCAGGGCTATAAGCCACTGAACACGTATAATTCAGTAAGTACACACTGTGTGCTTGACACTGCTGGGCTCTTTGCAACCATCGTCTCACCAAGTACAAATGATCCTTTGAATTGCCTGATGGCACCAGTCACCGTTGCACAGATAAGGAATCGAGCGTCCATAAGAGGATTGACTTCTCTTTGCTAATAAAGGATGTAGACTCCGTTATAAACTCAGGTCTTTATGCCTCCCAGAAGAATCACTGACTGGCTTATCTCTTTGCCTTCCAGAATGGGGTTCCTTCAAGGTGGGGATTTTCTCTGATTGAAATCTGTCATCTTGGTTCTCGGCACTGGGGCTGGCATAGACCATAGCTCTTTATGGAACAGGTTGGGAAAGTCATATAGACATGGAGAATAGGGGGTTGGGGAGGAAGGGCCTCGAGAAACTGTTTCTTTGTCTACATTATTGGCCTGGCAGATTCCCAATCCTCAAGGTACATTTTTTTATAACTTACTGGATCAAAAAGGAAAATACAGTTCACTCTAGATATCCGTTGGGGTAGCTAACATAAACATTATTGTAATGCTTTAAAAATCCTACGGACAGGTTTTGGAAATTGTTTTGGAAATGTTGATGGCAACATTTGTACAAGGGTGCTTAATACTATTGAATGATGGATTGTTAGAAGATTTGTAAGAGCCCCCGATAAAATGATTAATTAAACAAAACAAAACAAACATGACGTATGTCACTGAAGGATCCCTGATGGCGTGATGGGTTAGGGGTCGCATTGCCAACTAGAGGATGAATGGTTTGGGCCCACCGGCCACCTCCAGGAGAAAGACTGATAGTCTCAGAACCCCATGAGGCAGTAGTTCTACTCTGTCCTGTGAGTTTGAATGGCCTCAACTGCAGTGAGTTTGGGGGTAGGTATCTTTGGGAAAATACTACCTCCTTCCATATGTTTGAGGACAAGTGAATTAATACACGTAGAAGCATCTGGGTGAACTAACAAGTGTCCGGCTAAGTTGTTTCAGGCCTGTCCTATCGTCCCCTCGATGGGTCTTGCTTGCTGTGCACATTGATGTGTGACCTGGATGACCTCTGAGACTTCCTGACCACGGAGACATTCAGCTGTTGGTCTTGCAGCTAGTCCATTGCTGACTTTCTTCATCGCTCTGGTAGCAGGCCACGGATGCCCGTGATGTTCCGTTGCCCCATAGCTCCTCTCTTTTAGTACCATTGCCAGATTTCCTTTAGAGTTTTTTTTTGGCCTGATTTAGTTTAGCTTTCTTTTAAAAGCTGTTATGTGTCACTTAGCATTCCCTTTTGAGGTTAAACTGAATTGTGTAAGGTCATAGGAAGTGGTGAAAATATCTTCCTCCAGCCTGGTTGCACCCACAGCCCGTCAAGTCAAATCGTGTCCCCAAAGAGGAAGAGCAAGCCCGAGTTCCCTTGCCAGTGGACAAGAGCTTCTCTCTGGCTGTCTTACCACTTAATTTCCAAATTCCTTGCTCTTTATGCGGTTCCTATTCCTGGATCAGTTTTTGTAATTAGTAAATCACTTTATTGGGGCTCTTACAGCAGTTATAACAAACCTTACATCAGTTGTATCAGACATATTTGTACATATGTTGCCATCATCATTTTCAAAACATTTTCTTCCTGCTTGAGCCCTTGGTATCAGCTCCTCCCTCCCCCGCCCTGCCACCCTATGGACCCCTCATAAATTATAAATTATTATTATTTTCGTATATTTGCCCATGTTTCTGTTATTTGTCCCCCCTGGGCGGGGGGGGGTGGGTTATGCGTTGGTCATTGTAGTTGGTTCCCCATTTCTCCCCCTTCCCCCCACCCTCATGGTGTCGCTGCTCCCATTACTGTTCCTGATCCTGGCTTCCGTGTGCTGAGAGTTCCTATCTGTACCAGTGTGCTTGCTCTGGTCTGGCTGGAGTTCTGAGTTTGAACTGGGGTCATGATAGTGGCAGGGTGTGGGGGAGAGGGGAGGAAGCGTTAAAGAAGTAGAGGAGTGTTGTGTGTTCTGTCGGTGCTCTGCTGCACCCCAGCAACTCGGCCCTTCCTTGTCACCCTTCTGTGAGGGGATGTCCACTTGTCTACAGATGGGCTTTGGGTCACCTCGCCAACTCCCATATTTGCATCAACATTATTTGTTTGTTTGGGGTCTTCTGATCTTGGGTCAGTTTTATGTCACTTGTTAATTTCCACCCATTTCCTTGAGTCTGTCCCTCTAGTCAGACAAAATAAAGATGGGTTCCTTTCTACATGATAATCTTTTATCAGCACAATGGTGAGTTTGTCACTGATCTTCTCCAGCTAAAGATTTTCTCCAAGAGTTTCTCAGATGCCTTCTTCTCCTGGCCTCTTAGTCCACATTTTTCTCCACACGAACTTCCTGTGGCTGCACTCCTGGTCTTAACCTTCTGGGGGTCTGTGTGGGCCTTCACTTCGCTCTGCTATGCATTCTCACGCTTGCTTGAATAAGCCCCACGTTCCCTCTCATAGCCTCGGAACTAGGCTCTCAGTTGAAGATGCTGTCCTTTGTTCAACAACTTTGCTTTCCTGGACACGTTCCACCTGCCCCAGAGAGATATCATGTCCCTTCCTCCTGTCGGTATGTGGTAAATACCGGGGCACAACTCAACATGACAAGAAAGTGCTGAAAACGTCCATTAATAATCAGAATGTGCGCTGTAAGCAATAGGGAGCTAGGAAAACTGGTTGTCAACATTAAATGGAATGCATCGGGATCGCTGTGCTACTCGTGTTGGAGTCAGGCAGTCATATGGTTTACTCTGCTGCTAATGACAGATTCCAGAGCAATGGTGTTGCCTTCATTGTCAGCAAGCTTCTGTGAGATCTCTCTTGAAGTTCAGTGCTGTCTGTGATAGGATAATACTATCTAGCCACTTAGAAGGAAGTCAAAATTATTCAAACTTATACACCAATCACTAAAGCTAGTGATGAAAAAATAGAAGAATTATATCAACTTCCCTTTGAAATTGATCAAGTATACAGTCAATTGATAATTATTGGTGATTGGAACACAAAGGTTGGAACCAAAGCGGAAGGAACAGCAGTTGGAAACTATGGCCTTGGTGACAGAAACAAGCTCGAAGTCACACGACAGCGTTTTGCAAGACCAACGACTCCTTCATTGCAAATATTTTTTCCGCAATGTAAATGGTGAATATACCCTTAGAGTTCTCCAGATGGAATACCCAGAAATCAAACTGATTACATCTGTGAGGTGTCCTCTTCTGGGAGAAGAGGCGATCGAAAAGCTCATGAGCCAAAACAAGGTCAGGGACTGACTGTGGAAGAGACCCTCCATTGCTTATGTGCAAGCTCAGGAGGAAGCTGAAGAAAATTAAAACAGGCCCAGAAGAGCTGAAATACAATCTTGAGTCCATCCACCTGAATTTAGAGAGTCTTTCAAGAACAGATTGGGCACTAACAGAAGAGCTGATGAGCTGTGGGAGGACATTGAGGACATCCTACACGAAGAGTTGCAAAGATCATTAAAAGACGGGAAGGAAAGAAAACTCGAGTCAGAAGAGACTCTGAAACCTGCTCTTGAACGGAGAATAACTAAAGTGCATGGAAGAAATGATGTAAAAGATTTGAACAGAAAATCTCAAAAGGCGCTTTGAGAAGACAAGAGTATTATAGTGCAATGTGTGAAGACCATGCTACAGCAAAGGCCTAACGCAAACCAAGGCTCCAGGGATTGATGGAAGACGGATTGAACTGTTTCCACAAGCTGATGAAACACATACTCCTCTATGCCAAGACATTTGGAAGACAGCTACCAAGTCAGTAGACTTAAAGAGATCCCTGTCTGTGCCCGTTCCAAAGACAGGCAGCCCAACATCATGTCGAAATTATTGAACAATAGTATTAATGTCATGCGCAAGTAAAGTTTTGCTGAAGATAATGCAAAAATGCAAAAGACAGAACATAGGAAGCTGCCAGAAAGTCAAGCTGCATTCAGGCGAGGACAGAGCACAAGGAATATCATTGCTGGTGTCAGCTGGATCTTGTCTGAAAGCAGAGAATTCAGAAAGATGCTTACTTGTGTTGTATTGACTGTACAAGGCACTCACCTGTGGGGATCTAACAAGTGATGGATAGCCTCGAGAAAATTGAAAATTATAGAGCACTTCATTGTCCTCACGTGGAAACTGTAAGCAGGGCCCGGGCAGTCTTTTGAATAGAACAAGGCTTAAAATCAGGAAAGATATGCATCAAGGGTGTATCCTTTCACCAGACCTACTGAGTCTGTGTCCTGAGCAAATCATCCACGACGAGGGACTGTATGAAGAAGAACGTGGTGTCAGGAGCAGAGGAAGGATCACTGCCCACCTGTGACTGCACACGATACAACCTTGCTTGCTGAAAGCCAGGAGGACTTGAAGCACTTGCTGATGAAGATCAAAGACTGCCTTCCGTATGGAAGAGAACAGAAATCGTCACCACTAGATCAAGGGACAAAATCATGCTAAATGAAGGAACGATTGAAGTTGTCAGATGTCACTTTGCTTGGCTCTACCTTCAGTGCCATGGGAGCAGCAGTCAGGAAAGGCAGCGATTTATTGCCCCGAGCACTTCTGTGGCACAAGACCTCTTTAACATGCTAAGCAGGAACCATGTCATTTCGAGCAGTAAGGTGCAGCTGACCCAAGGCCTGGGGTTCTTGGTTCCCTTACATGCGTGTGGAAATTGGACAGCGAATGGAGAAGATCGCAAACAGTGGTGCATTTGGTTGATGGTCTTGGCAAACATAATTAAAAATATCACGGACTGCCCGAAGAGCAAACGAACGAGTCTTGGAAGAAGTATGGCTGGAATGCTTGCTAGAAGCCAGCGTGGCCAGACTCCTCACATACTTTGGATGTATTATCTGGAGAGGCCAGTCCCTAGAAAGGTTCATCACGCTTGATAACAGAAGGTCAGCAAAAAAGAAGACGACCCAGATGGATGGACGCACGGGCTGCAACAACGGACTCAAACAAACAGTTGTGAGCATAGTGCTGGGCATGCGGGCCTCCTTCTGTCGCGCTTGGCTTTACAACGTGTCGGAGCTGATGGAATGGAGCCGATTAAGAGCTGCGCTTGGTTCCAGTGGCGTCAACAGCATTTCTCACCCGGCATTGTAATCATTTGCTTATCCCGTGTCTCTCTGCATACTTCCTCAAGGTACCAGCCAGGCGATCGATAAAAGGGGAAACCAACATTCATTGATCTCTTACTGCGATGCCAGTTCCCTTAATAGGCACTCTCATGTCATCCTCACAACAGGCCTGCGAAACAAGTATTGTGTCCCTGTAACATGTAAAGACATGTGAGGCTCCGAAAGGCCATGTGATGTGCCCGAGGTTTCAACAGGTTTGCGGGAAAATGAAGTTGAAAGATCATGGAGTTTCTCCTCCAGCCTTGCGAAGGCCCCTTGTATTTATTGTCTCAGAGCTGGTACTCAGAGAATTGGGATTCAAACCAAAGTTTTGCCAACTCCAAAGCCTGAGCTGTGTTTAGACTCAGTAGCCTGAGTCTGGCGAAGTGTGCAGGGCCGGTGGTCCAGAGTCGGGCTCAGAGAAGGGTGGAAGGGGAAGCTAATGGCCTCAGTGCTTGCTTAATTGCTCTGTGTTAAGAATTAGCCCTGGAATCCCTGCTGCCTTTGTTGGAACTAGAAAAATGAAAACAAACAAGCAAACTCAAACAAACCCAGTAGGATGGAGCCAATGCTGACGCGCGGTGTCCCTCGAGGACAGAGTGGAACGCCCCATAGAGCTTCCAAGGCTGTCAGTCTGTACCGCAGCAGACTGCTGCATCTTCCTCTCCACCCAGCAGCTGGTTGGTGAACCTTTTGGCCAGTAGCAGAGCATTTGACCACTGGACCGCCCTCACTGCCCATCGGTCAATTCTGACCCTTTGCAGGGTGTCTGAGGCTACCAGTCTTTTTTTTCTTAAATCATTTTATTAGGTGCTCATACAACTCATCACAATCCACACACACATCCATTGTGTAAAGCACATGTGTAAATTCATTGCCTTCATCATTCTCAAAACATTTGCTCTCCACTTAAGCCCCTGGCATCAACGCCTCATGGTTTCACCTCTCTTTCCGCTCCCTCCTCCCTCATGAACCCTTGATAATTTATAAATTATTATTTTGTCATATCTTGCCCTGTCCAACGTCTCACTTCACCCACTCTTCTATTGTCCATCCCCCAGGGAGGAGGTCACATGAAGATCCTTGTAATTGATTCCCCTTTCCAACTCACCCTTCCTCTGCCCTCCCAGTCTCACCCCTCACACCCCTGGTCCTAAGGGATCATCTGCCCTGGATTCCCTGTGTTTCCAGTTCCTGTCTGAACCAGTGTACATCCTCTGGCTTAGCTATATTTGTAAGGTAGAATTGGGATCATGATAGGGGGAGGAGGAAGCAATTAGGAGCAAGAGGAAAGTTGTATGTTTAATCATTGCTATGTCGCACCCTGACTGGCTCGTCGAGACCCTTCTGTAAGGGGATGTCCAGTGGCCTACAAATGGGCTTTGGGTCTCCACTCCACACTCCCCTCCCCTCATTCACTATGATATGATTTTTTGTTGTGATGATGCCTGATCCCTGATCCCTTTGACACCTCGTGGTCACACAGGCTGGTGTGCTTCTTCCATGTGGCCTTTGTGGCTTCTGAGCTAGATGAGGCTGCCAGTCTTTATGGGAACAGATAGCTTCATCTTTCTCTTGTGGAGCTGCTGGTGGGTTTGAACCACTGACCTTGTTATCAGTCCACTGCTTACTTGACAGCACCCCTAGGGCTCCTGCATCACCAGCACCCCTTCATTGAAGCTAGAGGCGTTCCTATCTGGCTTTTAAAAATGAGGCTGTGTGAGCTGGTTAGCAGATGTAGCAACACCTACCTTTGGGCATGTCCTGTTCTAAAAAGGGAGGAAAGCTGCTTCCCTCACTACCACGGGCAAGGGCATGAGCTCAGCGCTGACCTGGAACTGCGCGTGCTTCTGAATTCTTTGCCTTCAAGCTTTGCCAGGTGCTGGTAACCTACTTTTTCCAAGCTGTAGAATCAAACAATTAGAAAAGGGGGTTCAGATCCCAACTGTTCGAACAGCCTGGGCTCTCACCAGGGAAAGCCCAAACATAAAGGGCGTTTTTTCTGAAGATCCTAAACGAGGCCAAAAGGTAGCGCTGAGAAGCATCGCGGCCTCATGCTCTGTTGCCTGGGCTGTCGGTTAGTCCTGTCTTCCCAGAAGTCAGCAGATGGGCTCTGGAAAGACCACCCAAAGAGGAAGGTGCTGCTGGGTTGTGATTCGGGCCAGCAGCTTTATCCTGCCTCGGCCCATTTCTTTGTGTGTTTAATGCATTGAATTTTCCATCTGATGCGATGCTCTGCCCAGGGAGCGTGCAGTGACGACCACACCACCCTTTTCTCCATTATAACGCCCACCATTCACGATCCGTACTCCAAAAAGGTATTGGAATCTCTCTCCTCTTCTCTCCACTGTTGAGGTTTCTACCTTTTTTCTCCTTCTCTTTAATGTCTATACTCTTATTCTTGTGTGATTTGGGGGAGGCTGTAAATAGGCATTTTTAATGTGCCAACTTTAGAAGCAGAGTTCCGAGGAAGTTTAAGGACAGAACGGTGACGTTGTGGTGATTTATGGACTTGCAAAAACGTCCCCTTGTGCAAGGCAGTTTTGGCATGATCCATGGAAAATCCTGGGTTCAAGTCTTGATGTCACCTATTCAGAGCCCTGGTGGTGCTGTCCAGTCAATGTTGGTTTACAAACTGCAAGGTCAGGGGGTCAAACCCACCAGCTGCTCTGCAGGAGGAAGATGAGGCTCTGCTCCCCATAACGATTTACAGCCTTGGAAACCCTATACAGGGTTGTTATGAGTCGGAATTGGCTGAGTGGCAGTTGGTGTGAATCTTACTTTGAGATTGAAATAAAACCGACACAGAAATTGCGTCAAATTAGGCATCAGAATGCGGTTTGTTTTCCGCTAGCTCTGACTTTGACCCAAATGCCTTCTCCTTTTGGCGCCTCCCTCTCTCCCTCTTTGGAAAGTGAGGAAGTGGTGCCGCATGCTCTCTCGGCTCTTTCTAAGCTTAGTATTCTAAGGAGTTTGAGATGTCCCCACTTTCTGAAGAGCCCTGGTCCTTCATCCTGTCCTCTATCCTACCCCCTTGTTCTGAATAATTCAGGCCCTGAACTCGGACAAACAGGATTGAGCGTTCTTGGAGACGGTGCGCACTGCCTCGCATGCAGGGCAGAGCTCGGGACCTGGAAAGAAAGGGAAATCAGCAGTGCGTTCCGTGGCTCTGGGAAAACCGGGTTAGGGAACCGCCATTTGAAAACATTCCCCCCTTTCCTTTCCCTCCTTGGAATACGCCAGCCAGAGTACCTGAAGGCTTTCCGTGGGGCCGTGGTTATTGTGTGTCTGCTCAGGAGGAGAGTCACTGCCATCGTGGGTGATGAGTGCCCACCCCGGAGTGAAGGCCAAGAGCGTGGAGCTTAAGAAAGGAGAGCGACTACGATGAGGGAGCAGAGCAGGGGTGTCGGAGGAGGAGCAGAGCTGATGGGGGTTGGGGGAGTGGTAATGTCTGCCCTGTCTCCAGGCTTCAGAGCAACCTGTCGGACGTCTCTGTAGCCTGTTGGGGACTGAGAAGTCCTCTGCACCTTTTCTGATGCTGGTCACAATTTCTCTGTATCAGCAAGGACCTAGAACAATGAGAGATAAGGGGGCTTGGAAAAGTTGGTGGAAAAATTCTATAATAATCTTTCCATTAAAAGCATTCACAAATTTTTGAAGCTTCCGTGTATCAGTTCATAAGCAGAGACAGTCTACCCTTTTGAGAGCGGCCTGCATGTTTTGCTGAGCGGTAACTGTTTGGGGCTCTACTTCTTGTCATCCCAGGCACGTTGAGGTATCTGGGACCTAACCTCTTCCAAGCTACCTCCATGTTTAGTTTGCTTAAAGTATTTTGCTTGTCTATCCCCCCCCCCCCTGGACAAACAGCTGGCTGCATTTTGTCTTTGCCATGGAAACATTACTATGACAAAAATATACATAACAAAAACCTTTGCCCCATTAACCGTTCATAAGTGTACAATTCGGTGTATTGATTATATTCACCAATCTGTGTTAGGCATCCTGGTGGTACAGTGGTTAAGCGCTGGGCTGCTAGCCAAGTGGGCAGTGGTTAGAGCCCACCAATAACCCTTCAAGAAAAGATGTGGCTTCTGTGACGATTTCCAGCCTTGGAAACCCACGCAGGCAGTTATTCTCCGTCCTGTAGCTTCACTCTGAGTTGGAATCAACTTGTCGCCCGTGTGACCATCACCACAGCCCATTTCCGAAAGCTTCCCATCACCCCTAGCAGGCTGAGTATCCCTTTAACCATAATTCAGCCCAGGCAACCACTGCAACACTGCTGTCTGTGCATTCACCTGTCTTAGCTCTTTTATGTCAGTGGGGTCATAGTCTACTGTCCTTCCATGTCTGAGTCAGCATGGTGTTTTCCAGGTTCATCTGTGTCCAGAACGTCACTTAACCACGTGGGTGGAAAATATTCCTTTCTAGGTACGTACATAGCGGTTTGTGTGTTCATCGATCTGTTGATGGACTTGCACTGTCTCCACCTTTTGCTTATTAGAAAAAATGCTGCCAGGTGGGTTAGCCGCTCTCTACTGTTCGATTACTGGGCTGTGAACTGATTACTGAGCATCACCTTGTAGCCGTCTAGCCCAGAGACAGTGAATAACATATTTTTATTGCATGAACAAGACGACATATTGCGCTTCATTGTTTCAATGCTGTTCATGACATGTTCTCTAAATTCAGGTGAAATAGCCTCCAGGATGAATTTGGGTTCTTGTGAACTTGCCTTAATTCCCTTCAGCTTCAGCCTGAATTTGCACATGAACAGTTGTCCGCCCTGTCCCACAGTCAGCCTTGGCCTTGTTGTAACTCATGGTGTTGAGTTCCCCTTCGCCTCTTCCCATAGAAGCCGCCAGTTTGATTCCTGTGCCTGCCATTTGATGCGGTCCACATGTATAGTTGCCATTCATGTTGTGGAAAGAGATCATTGCCGTGAAGAAGCCTTTGATCTTATACAAGTTTATTAGGATGCTCTCCCAGCTCCTCACAGATGCACTGGCCCCTCCAGTGTTCACCAACAGGGCAGGGCAGGGCAGGCCTCCTTGGACCAGGTGGGGGATATTTTTCTATACTGCGATTTCCAGCACAATTTCTATCACCAAGACCATCTTTTCTGATTTTTTCTCCTTGTTTCCAACTTTTGCATTCCTTACTAGTCATTAGGAACACACCTGGATTGTGTATTTGACCAATTTGAGACTGAAGAAGTTGGTTGTTGTTGTTTTTTCCTTCAGTTTCTTCGTCACTAGCTTGAGTAGTTGGTATATAATTTTGAATAATAGTTGTGTGATAGTCAAGGTTTTGTGTCAGTTTGTCTGGTCCAGGGTTCTCACATCACCCATGATGTGACCCAGCATAATGTAAGCATCCTCATACTGGGATCTACGTGAGCCACTAATCCGTTGTCAGAAGACTATAGGGCAAAGCACAACACCTTAACTTAGGTCACAGCCCTGATACAGTCAAGGCAGCTCTGATACAAAGAAAGGAGGCTTCTGTGGGAGTGTGGCTCGCTTCCAAAATAGGTGGACACTGTGGGAAAGGTTGCTTACTTTTTGCTGGGTCTGGATCTTATATCTGGCACATTACGTCTAGTTCTTTGAATTTGAGCCAATGACTTGCCGCATTGCCTGCCAGTCTTTGGAGTCATCGGCAGCCTGCCATCTCACCTACCAACTGTGCATTCACTTGTCTTTGCAGCCACAAGACTTACCTATGATCTTGGAGTCATTCATCTCTGCAGCAGCTTAGCTTGTGGCCCTCCTGCCAACTTGGACTTGTTAGCGTCTCATAACTATGTGAGTCAGGAAAAGCCTCCAGTTTAGCACCTGACCTATAGACTGGAACCTGCCCGGACTTGGGCTTGACCACTTCTACAACTGTTTGAGCAATTTAAAAAATATAAAGATTGCTGTATATATGTGTGTGTGTGTTATTGGTTTTGCTTCTGCAGAAAACCTAGTCTAAGGCAGTTGTATCAATGTGACCGCCTTGTAAGCAGGTAGATATTATCCTATCACAAACAGCATTGTACTTCACGATAGATCTCGAAGTGTTCTACATTTCCTCTCATTCTGCCCAGAATTTTCTATTGTGATCCCAATCAGAGTTCTAGATAGTAGTAGCTGGCCACCATCTAGTTCTTCTAGTCTTAGGCTAATGGATGCCGGGTTTGTGTGTTCCATTAGTCCTGTGAACTAATTGCTTCTTTGATATTTTTCTTCCTGCTTCTTTAGTTGTATATTAGATAGCTGCTTGCAAGCTGTTAAGACCCCAGTCACTACTCATCAGTGTAAGGTGCAGAATGTTGTCTTTGTGGGCTATGCTATGCCGGTTGACCTTGGTGTTCCCCAAGACAGGGGTCCTAAGTCCTCAAGCTCAGTGACAGCATCCCTTAAGGTGTTTGTTTATGGCTATGAAGTTTTCATAACCTTTCACCCCTGCATGCTGTACTATAAGGAGCCATGTTGTGCTCTTAGGCTGCAGAAGATTGATGGTTCAAACCTACTAGCTGCTTCATGGGAGAAAGACGAGGCCGTCTGCTCCTGTAAAGATGTGTAGTTTCAGAAACCCTAGATAGGGTTGCTGTGAGTAGGAATTGATTTGATGGCAGCAGGTTTGGTTTTTAGTGTTGGCATGCGCTATTATATACCTAGAAATATTTGTAGTACACATATATACATATATGTAGACATCTCTTCTGTAAAACCTGTGTATAGTCATTGTACTCCCATATGACCTTCCACACCTGTTTTTTGTACATATCTACTTATGTATCCACGTGTAAGTTATTGTTGGTTATTATTGCTGTTGCAGGGTTGTGTATGTCATGGTGTTTACTGTTGTTGTCTTTCACCCTTGCATACTTCCTAGTGTTTGACTTGCCATGTTGTGCTGACGTCCCCCTTATTTTATATTGGTTTTCAGATCACTGAGCCAAAATGCTTGCATGTGATCTAGGTAGTGAGTTTCTTCCCCTCTCACTTCCATCCCTGGTATCCATCAAAAGTGTTTCTGTGAGTGAACCTTTTCTTGATGTCCTATAATAATGACCTCATACAATATTTGTCCTTTTGTGATTGTCTTAATTCCCTCAGTATAATAATGTCTTTCAAGTTCATCAGTGTTGTAAGGTGTTGCATAGCTTCATTATTCTTTAATATTGTGTAGCATTCTCTGGTGTTTATTGATGGACATGTAGATCAGTTTCGTCCCTGAGTACATACGTCTCTTTGTGTCCCAGCTCTTATTTCTCTAGGGTACACACCTGGTAGAGGAATTGCTGGATCATATGGATCTCTATTTTGGCTTTTTAAGGAAGTGACCTATCGTTTTCCTCAGTGGCTGTACCATTTTACAATCCCACTCCAATCCCACACCCTCACCAGCATTTGCTGTTTTTTGTTATTGTGATTATTGCTATTACAGCTGGCAGAGTGGGTTTTGCTTTGGGCTGTTACCCACCAGGTCAGCACTGCAGACTCTCCAGCTGCTCCACAAAAGAAAGATGAGGCTGGCTATTGCCCCACATTGCCAAAGGGGCAATTCCGCTCTGTCCTGTCGAGTCTTTATGAGCCGGAATTGACTAGATGTCAGTGGGTCTTGGCTAATGATGTGTCTCTTCATGTATTTGTTGGCTTCTCAGATGTCTTCTCTGGCGAGTGTCTGTTCATGTCCTCTGCCCATGTTTAGAGATTAGTCCCTTGTCAGATATGCTGGTGCCAAAAATCTGCCCCCCCGGCCCTTAGACTATAGGCTTTCTTTTTGCTTTTTTGAAGAAGATTTTTGATGCTCATAAGTCTTTAATCTTTAGGGAGTTCAGTTGTAAATAGTTATGTTAGATAGATTGTTTATGTTATAAAATAGAGCCCCAAAATTTGCTTCTGTTTCTTCTTTCAGGATCTTTATAGTTTTATGTTTTATATGTAGGTAGGTATTTGATCCATTGGGTTAGTTTTTGGAAATGGTGTGAGGTATGGATCTTGTTCTATTTTTCTGCCAGTGGCTATCCAGTTTTGCCAACACCATTTGTTAGACTATCTCTTCCCAATTTAATGTGCTCCAGCCTCTTATTAGAGATGAATGGACTTACTTCTATGTTTTCAGTTCTGTCCCATTGGCCTATGTCTCTCGCATTGTGCCAGGATCCTGGATTCTTTTGCTTACACAGACTTACACAGACCAACCCTACTGTTAGGGGGAGAAGACTGTTCAAGGGTACAGATCCTAGAGGGCAAGGCTCTTTGGAGACTGGTTACTATAATGGTAGAGACTCGGGCTATGGGCATTTAACAAAACATTAACCTTAATAAACAAGTTTTGTTTCACATACCAGGCAAGTAGAACCTGGTAGAATTCCCATATGTCTTTAAGGGATGGTTTCTCAGGATGCAGGGAGTAGGGAATCCTTCAGAAGCCTCCTGGGTCTCATTTATCTACTATCAGTCTTGCTAAATTGGTAACATAATTATGTCTGTTTTTACAAACAACCAGACACCTTACTGAGCGTTTGGGAACACCAGAGAATTTCCTTGCCACTGGATGTTACCTGTTGAGATTGTCCTTGGAAATAGAGCATTTTGTTTCTCTCAGTCTAGAGAAAACTCGCTGGGGGAACTGTACATGGCTCCCCGTGCATTTACACATGGCTTCATATGTATCTCAAAGGTATACTGTGAGATGAGAAATTGGACTGGCCTTAAAGTCTGTAGACCTAAGTTTAAGTTTCAACTGGCTGTGTGATTCCAGTTACATCATAGTCTCTCTCTCGCTCTCTCTGGTCCCTGGTTTCCTTATGTTTACGACGAGGCAAAACTAGAGTCCCAAGGTCCTGAAGTAGCCTCACAAGCTACTGGGATGGGGTTGGGGGCTAGGAAGAGGCTAGGAAATGCAGTTTCCTCACCTTCCTTTCAGTCAGGGTAACTCTATTACTTATCTATCTATTGAAATACTGGTGTTTCTGTAAAGTAGGATTGGAAAAAGTTTATGAAGCCTAAAAAATTGTGGAATCAATCCATTGGATTGAGTGTCTTCTTTCTGTAGATAGAGCACTGGGCCTCCATGACTCTAAGAAGCCATGCCTTTTTCCCCCGCCTCTCTTCCTTTTGGATAATTTTAAATTCTTTTTTTTTAACCTGGTATTGGGAGAGATAGGCATTTGTTCCCCATGACCTCCTTGGTCATCTCTAAGGTGGTACAGCTCCTTGCAGAATCAGGAATCAGATCTGGAGAGATGAAGGCTTTCTTTGAGAGGCAGAGGTCATGAGCAAGCCTCCTGGAGAGGAAGGGGCATGGCGAGTCAGCAGCACAGGAGAGCGTTGTCTTCTCAGCTCGCCCCTGTCGGGACAAACCAATGGGCTGGAGTGGGTGCGTGAAGACTGTTGACCTGGGTGTAGTGGAAGATGGGGGATCCATGGGAGGGAGAAGTGAAGTCAGTGGTCGGGGAGGGGTAAATTATTGGAGGCTTGATTAGTAGTTTAGACTGTGGAACACAAAGTTGATGATCTGAAATGTAAACCGACACCTAACTCATGATTGAAAAAAATTAAAAGAAACATATCAGTAGCCTTTGCCTCTCTGGATTTTCAGATGGCCTGTCTCCCGCCATCTTTTGGAGGCTAAAGTACTGGGGCTGCTGAAGGTGAGAGGAATGCAGGTTAATCCGGCTTCCAGAAGCTTGCGGGGGACTCGACACTATCTAATAGTTTTTATTTATTGTTTTTTTTTTACTAGTACACAATTTTTTGCTTAATCTAAGCAAACTGCCATTGAGTGAATTCTGATTTGTAGCGACCCTTTATAGGGTTTCTGAGGTTGTCAATCTTGACGGAGCGGATAGCCTCAGCTTCCTCCCAAGGAGCAGCTGGTGCGCTTGGGCCTCCAACTTTGGGGTTATCATTGACTCAACAGCACCGCCAGGCTATTCATCTCTTGGTCCTGAGAAACCAGTGGCTACCTTGAGTTTGGATTCTGCTGAGTCCCTTTGCACCCCCCTGAGTTGTTTTTCCAATGTGAAACCACCTGGGCCCCACTCTTAGGCGAGTGGTACTTTCCTTGATAACTTCTCCTTCCTGCAAGTGAGGCTGTCGGTGAGCTCTCTGGTGGTGTGTGCCGTGGGACAGAGGAACAGAAAAGTGTGAGTGATCATGGAAAGGCAGAAAACCCCTTCAGTATTTTGTTCCTCCTTCCAGAGTTGCCTGAGGGCTCTATTTTTGTGTGTGTGCCGAGAGAAGTGGCAGAATGTGGGGTGAGAGTGACACTTCCCTGAAAGGCACCGGCGTAGCTCTGACGGCGTCTAATCATTGGCCTCACAGGAGGAAACAGATCCAAACCCAAACCAAACTCACTGCCTTCAAGTCCATTCTGACTCATAGCAGCACTGCTGGACAGAGCAGAATGGCTGCTGTGAGGCTTTTAAAAATCATTTTATTAGGGCTCATACTACTCTTATCACAGTCCATACACATCTGTACATTCATTGCCCTCTTCATTCTCAAAACGTTTGCTCTCCACTTCAGTCCCTGGTATCAGCTCCTCATTTTCCCCTCCCTCCCCACTCCCCCCTCCCTCATGAACCATTGATAATTTATAAATTATTATTTTGTCATATCTTGCCCTGTCCGATGTCTCCCTTCACCTACTTTTCTGTTATCTGTCCCCCAGGGAGGAGGTCACATGTAGATCCTTAAAATCAATTCCCTCTTTCCAACCCACCTTCCTTATGCCCTCCCAGTATCACCACTTTCACCTCTGGTCTAGCCAGACTTGCAAGGTAGAATTAGGATCATGATAGTGGTGGGGAGTGGGGAGAAGGAAGCATTTAGGAACTAGAGGAAAGTTGTATTTTTCATCGTTGCTACATTGCACCCTGACTGGCTCGTCTCTTCCCCGCGACCCTTCTATAAGGGGATCTCCAGTGGCCTACAAATGGGCTTTGAGTCTCCATTCTGCACTCCCCACCTCATTCACTGTGATAAGATTTTTTGTTCTGATGATGCTTTATACCTGATCCCTTCAACATCTTGTGATCGCACAGGCTGGTGTGCTTCTTCCATGTGGGCTTTGTTGCTTCTGAGCTAGATGGCCCTTGTTTACCTTCAAGCCTTTCACCCCAGACATTATATCTTTTGATAGCCAGGCACCATCAGCTTTCTTCACCACATTTGATTGTTTACCCTCTTTGTCTTCAGCAGTTGTGTCGGGAAGGTGAGCATCATAGAATGACAATTGAATAGAAGAAAGTATTCGTGCATTGAGGGAGTGCTTGAGTGGAGGCCCAAGGTCCTTCTGCTACCTTAATTCTAAACCTATAAGTATATGCACATAGGGTTTTTGAGACTGTGCTTATGAGAATAGAAAGTCATCTTTCTCCTGCGGAGTGGCTGACCTTACAGTTCTCAGACCAACTCATAACCACTTTGCCACCAGGGCTCTGCAAGCGGAGGTCTAGGCAGATATAAGACAGCATGTCAGGCTATTGGGTGTGAATCTCCCTTTCTGCCTGTGTCTCAGGGCTTCGGCTAAACCAAGACCCGGGAGCTGAGTCCTGGAGCCCCATATTCTTCCTCATGTCCAGGTAGTTTTATTATAATGATATATTCATTTTCATGAACTCACAGAAGCTGTTAGTCCTGGAAAGAGCCTTCCTGATCATGTAGTCTGTTCTAATGACCATTGTGAAGATCCGTCCCTTCATTCTGGAGAGGTCCAGCCATCTGCCAAGAGTCATGCCCAGACATTCTGTGGCAGAACTGGGATTAGGACCCTGGTCTCCCGACAGTTAGTCCTGGTCAACGTTTCTTTTACCATGCTCTAAGCCAACCGCCCTCCTTTGAAAACAAGTGACATGCAGTTGTGCACCTTATTTCTACTGGGAGCGACAGCAGCAGCTTAAATCTATGCAGATTTCTTTCTAAAAATATCAAGCTGTTTTTCAACATCACAAGCAAATGTGAAGGGTTTCATCCCCAGATATTTTTAGTGTAACCAACCATATGCGCTCAGGGTCTGTTGGCGGAGGGGGATAAACATTTCCGTAAAATGCTCTATTCCTATGATCCCAGACCCTGGAATCGGGAAGGTTCGTGTGTCGACACAGCTGAGACCTGTCCCTTTGTGAACCTCCTGGCTGCCCCCTCACCCTTCCAGCCTTCAGGGACTTGGCGCTTCCCCTGACAGTCTGGTGTGGGAAACCGAGAGGGACATTGGAGTTGTGCATCAGTCTTGGCCTGGAGGTTGGCAACAAAAAGTAGTGCAGTTGGACTACTTATCAGAGTGCTCGACGGGCATTTGAGAGTTTCTTGAAATGTGGCGACTCTTGCTATAATTATTTTTATTATTACTCATATCTCATCTCCCCTTTGAACGTGGGGATGTCCGTCTCACAGGGCGCTGTTTTCATTTGAACTGTAAGTCAAAACAGCAGTTAGAAAGAATCCAATAGAATATACCAGAGAAAATTATCAGAATACATTGCACATTACAAAAAAAATTAAGGGTTGTTTTGTGAAACGCTTTTTACTATATATATATATATATATATATATATATATATATATATATATATATATATATATATATATATATGCTGTGCAGTTAATGAACACTCTGGCTGTTGATGAGAAATATTTTCTTCCTGTCTGTCACAGACAAAGCAAATTGGGAGGCGCTGTTTTAAGGGTGAGACTGCCGGCCGTGCGCATCTTATATTCACCAGAGCTAGCCCAGGGCCTAGACAAGTTTTCCGACGCACTGTGACCGGCCTAGGCGGCCTGCGGGGACTGCTGCTAGAGACAGCAAGTACAATGATGTGAATTAAATGCCTTGAGAGACTGTTTTGTTAGGGAGCTATGAGTTTGGTTTTCTGAGGATCAGTTGCAGCTCAGTACTTAGCGGCTGGGGTGACTTAAGGCAGGCTACTGAGTCTCTCATCCTCATTTCCTCCATCTCTACCACGGGGCTGCTCCTGGCGTGTGAGCATGAGCCAGGCTGAGCACAGTGCAGTGGCAGGCGCATCCTAAGCCCGCTGCGTGGATAGCCCAACGGATCAAGGGAAGCTCTTTCTGCGGAGGCCGCCCTCTGGCTTGGAGGAAATGTCTGCGGCCCGTGCATGGCTGTCTGTTGGAGCCCTCAGTGCCATTTCTTGTATGTACCCTTTCTCCGTGTGTTCTCTCATCAAGGTTCCCACAGTCCCCCCCCCCCTCTTCAAAGCCACTTCCTGGGGAGAAAGTCCAAGGGAGTCTGTTACAACTTGCCTTTGGCCCCTCCCAAAAGCCATGGCTTCCTATAGGCAGAGAAAATGACATTAATTCAGGTTGGCCAATCCGAGTTTTAATTTGCAAGCAGAACGCCTGCCTGACCTTATCAGAGCGCAGCAGCAGCAGCAGCAGCAGCACAGGTGTGGCCACAGGAGGACAAGGACCCCCGCAAGGTAAATAGGACAGGTCCTTTTCCTGGGGCTCCAAAGCCCGCAGAGGAGTCGGGGAGGGCAGGGCCCTGGGGAGGTAGGTAAGTGGTGAGGAGTGAGCTCACCCTGTCTCTGATCTCTGAAGTTATCAGAAATAACTTCACAAAGCAAATCTTGTTTGTGGCAGTGGGGTATGTGTGTGTGTGTGTGTGTGTGTGTGTGTGTGTGTGTGTGATGCTGGATGAGAGAGAGATCGCTAGCATGGCGGGGTGAGGGCAGGTAAGAGGGAGACGGGAAGTACTAGGACCTGCCACTGATGTATCTCTTAGAAACAGCACCGTCTGGGAGTCAGGAGAGACCTGGGTCCCAGTTCTGGTTTTCTTACGGAGTCTCTCTTTTCACTGAATTACTCGCCAATTCTGATCCTTGTTCATTTACAAATCCAAACCAAACTCCTTGTCACCCGGCTGATTCCGACTCATAGTGACCCTGGGGACAGAGTAGAACTGCCCCCCTGGGTTTCGGAGACTGTAAATCTCCAGGAGTAGAAAGCCCCGTCTTTCTCTCTTGGCTAATTAAGGGGCTGTGTAAAACCTTCCAGTCTAAAACCTCTTATCTAGTCAAGCTCTGACGAGTGGTCCACAACTTACTCTCCCGTAGTCAGCGCAGGAAGAAAGTCTGCTTTGTCTCGTCTGCATTAGAATCTCCCAGCCTTGAGACTATTGACCACCTCGGGCCTGCCCTGTCCTGTGCATTCTAAGATGCCTGCCCTCCCACTGGAAGCCTGTAGCCCCGAGCCCCTCTTCCATCAGGACGCTCAAAATACATCTCCAGATAATGGCAAGTGGCCCTGGGGTGGAGGGCCACGGGTCGAGAGTGACTTGTCGCTGTCTGTGAGTATTGTGGGCCTAGCCAAGTGCGCACGCACGCGCACACACACACATGCACACGAGGATAAGTTCAAAGCTTTGCTACCCGGGCTCCGCTTCCTACGTGCATGTGGGCCGATTCCAAACACAAGGCGCTTAAACAGGTCTGTGGTCCTGAGTGGCTGCAGGCAAGGGTCTCCTTTGGGTGCCTACAGCAAAACAAATCAAAGTCAAGTGGTGTCTGGCTCACGAGGTCAGCTCGGAAGGTGGTGGCCACTGGTTTCGGGGACTCCAGAGGGGTCATCCTGATGGATCCCTGAAGGACACGGGGTGAGCGTGGGCCTGATTATGAAGAGGTTTTCAGTGGAGTTGGGCTGAGGACTCGCTCCTCTGAGGGTCGCCAGGCTGTCTTCGGAGGCTTTCATTAAGGAAACCACCCTACGCCATCCTCTCGACACCCCAGAGCTTACCCTTTTGTACTTCTTTTTGTTCCCCAGACGTTTCTTAGAGGAGTCGGATCGGGGTGCTTTGAGCATGCCCACACTGCTCCTCCGATGTGGGGCGAGTTGATGAGCACGGAGGTTTAGAGAGCTGGACGTACTGCCTCATGAAGGGCGTCGGCCCAGTCGCTCTCGGCCTTTTGGCTGAGATCAAGTGCAGTATCTGTTCTGATCGGCTTAATATCTGATATGCCCTCTACCCAAGGACGATACATGAAATGGATATTTGGAGCCGGAAAGTGGGACAGGCACTTGCTCCGCTCACTACACGTCGACCTGGTATGCAGTACCTCCAGGAACGGTGAGGGCAGTAGTGTATAGACCCGGATGGAGTATATGTCAAGAGACAACAGCTTTACATTTTGATATTTTTTTGACTGTTAAATATGTCTATGATTTTTGCCACCATACTTAAAACACCATTTTGTGAGCTTACCCTCGTGTACCTTCCCCCACGGCCATCCTGGGGACCCCCAGGTGCTACAGAGTAGAACTGCTTCCCAGTGCTCTTATGGCTGCGATCTTGGCAGGCTACAACCTCTACAGAGTATCATGCAAGGCTGCCAGGCCTTTCTGCCCCGGCCCTGCCGATGGGTTCACTGTGCCAGTCTTTTGATCAGCAGCTAAGCGCAAGCCACTTGCGACATAACCGCACTCCTGCACAGCCTTTCTTAGGCGTTAGGCACCTGTAGACCTTGAGAAATAGTTCATCCTTATGATAGTCCTCAGAGGTAGGTACTCTTATGATGCCTGTTTGACAGATGAGGGCACTGAACGAGAGAGAGACAGAAAGGGCAAGTGACCTGGGCATACTCTGGTGGCTTGGGTGGGATGTGCTGGGAGCTGATATGCCACTGGCCTTCCAGGGCCACCCATGTGGACAGGTTTCGGCACTGGCCTTTAGGGTGCATTCCTGAGTGACAAGGGGTCTGAAGAAGTTACATGCCCCAATTGCCTTTTTCCTTTGGAAGCCAAACACAGCTTTTTGCTTGGACGAATATGCCAAGACCACACGTCACCACCGGCAGGAAGTGGTCACGCAGGAGGAAGCAGGGCTCCCAGTTCTGGTTTGGCAGGCGTGGGAAGCATCTGAGGAGACACTTGCCTGGGGTGGGGGTGGGGGTGGGGCAGCATCAGGACATCACTGCTTGCCAGTCAAAGATAGAAAGGAAAGGGGAAAAAAAAGGACAGCTGTCCAATCCTTTTGTTTACCCCAGTGGAACCCACGGGACGTGCCTAAGGCCACACAGCAAGCTCCTGTAGCCCCAATCCTGTGATAGGTACTTGGCAAGCAGCACAGTGCTTTAACATGGATTCTGGGCATGAGGATAGAGAAACAGAACTCCGATCGAATCCTGGAATTGCTGCTACCCAATTGCTGTAGTGATCTCGATGCTTCAGACTCTTGGACTCTCCGTTCTTTTATTACGTGCCTATTGATGCAGGCATTTCACAGACAAAGGTCCTGCTCTGTGCCAGGCACTGCTGGGATATTATAGTGGGGAAAAGTTCTCTACACTCATGACCTCTCCACTCAGGATAAAACACTGCTCGCCAGACCTTAGAGAAACAAACTAGCCAATGACAACTGGAGTGCGTGCTGTGCAGCAGCCAGGAGGTGAGACGTGGATAGAAGGACACACGCCCAGGAGCAAACATCACCCACCAAAGCCCAGGTCACAAACCAGGCGAAGGAGCGCCTGTGGGCACCCTCTCCACCACCAACTGAGACTCGGTGTTTCCTCGATGAGGTCACCCAGCTGCCTGCTGTGTTGTATGGTTGGATGTTTCATGGTCAAGTGCAAAACCCCCAAAAAACACACCACCCAAAAAAACACACCACCCGTGCCAGCCAGTGCATCCGTGACGGTGTGCGACCTTTCTCTCTGATGTTTCGGTTTCTTCAAAATGGAGCTACTACTGCCTACCTCACAGTCCTGTTCTGAGACAAAACAGACCACAAAGCTCCCTAGAAACTGAAGCACTACATTAAACACATCAAGCCTCCCCCCTGCCCCCTCTGTTGTGGAGACAACAACAATAAACCATTGAGGACAAGAGATAAACCATCCACTTGAGTGTGCTTCCAGTGCAGGACTAGGCACACCATGGATCGCCTCTGTGGAAACCCGAGATGACGTGTCCGGACCGGGCAGAATGTCTGGAGGGTAAAATGAGGTGACATTCATGTAGAGCCCTTTGCACGGCTCCTGGAACACAACAACTCTTGTCAACACTGCCAAGTCTAGGTGCTGTTGAGTTGAAGTCACTCATTTTCCAATGGCTGCTTTTTGGAAAAAAAATATTAGCAGGCCTTTCTTCCAAGGTGGGTTTAGGTGAACTTGAGCCTCCATCCTTTCTGTTGGCAGCCAAGCATGTCAACTATTGGTACTACCCAGGACTCCCTGAAAACGCTGTTCATGGCAGCCCTTGAGTTAACTCTGACTGCCGTCAGTGAAAGCAGTGGATTCTTCCTGAGCCATACGATTTTCATTGACTGATTTTCTGAAGTAGATTGCCAGACCTCTCGTCCTCGTGTGCTGTAGCCTGGAAGCTTTCCCGAGACTTAGCAATATGCACGTCTCTACTGACGGTGGCAGAGCAGTGAGAGGTACAGTGTTTGGGGACTGAAACTAATCTCCCATGTAAACTCTCACTGCGGTCAAGCCAGTTCTGACTCATGGAGACCCTAGAGGACAGCGGTTCTTAACCTGTGGGTCACGGCCCCTTTGGGAGTCAAAAACGACCTTTTCACAGGGATTGCCTGATTCATAACAGTAGCAAAATTACAGGGATGAAGTAGCAATGATAATAATTTTAAAAAAATACTTTCATTGGGTGCTCTTCTCTCATCACAATCCATACATTCCTCCAATGTGTCAAACGCATTTGCACATATGCCGCCATCATCATTTTCAAAGCATTCTCTTCCCACTTGAGCCCCTGATAGCAGCTCCCCATTTCTTCCCCCTCCCTCCCCTGGCCACCCTTCCACACGAACCCTAGGTAAGTTATAGATTATTTTTTCCATATCTTACATTGTTCTCATTGTCCCTGTGAGGGAGTTGCAGTTGATCCTTGTGATCAATTCTCCCTCTCAACCTGCAATCCTCCTGCAATCCTCCTGGTATCTCTACTTTCCTTGTTGGCCCTGAGGGGGTTATCTATCCTCGATTCCCTGAGTTAAGGGCTCTTATCTGTAGCAGTGTGCATATTATGGTCTAATGTGATTCGTAAAGTAGAATTGAGGTCATGATAGTGGGGGAAAGGAAGTACCAAAGGGCTAGAGGAAAGTTGTGTGTTTCATCAGTGCAACAAAAATAAATTTATGGTTGGGGGGTCACCACAACATGAGGAACTGTATTGAAGAGTCGCATCATTAGGAAGTTTGAGAACCACTGCTATAGGACAGTAGAACTGCCCTTGGGAGTTTCCTTGGTTGAAAATGTTTACAGGAACAGAAAGCCTCACTTTTCTCCCAGGGAGCTGCTGGTGGGTTTGAACTGTTGACCTTGGGGTTAGCAGCCCAACATGTAATTCGCTACACCACTAGAGTTCCTTAGTTTCCATGTAGAGGGTGAGAAGTCTGCCTTGGAATTACCAACAGTCTATTTTGTCTCTATAGATTTGCTTATTTTGGATACTTCACATAAATTGAATGATAGTCATTTGTACCATTTCTTTCATTAAGCATAATCGTTTCAAGGTTGTATCACCCTGTGTTAGAACATTCTACTTATTCCCCACTTAGCTATTATCTTTAGCATTGATGACAGTAGTAGGAAATCTGTTTTACATATTAACAACATGCATGTGACAGTAACAGTCTTTGAGGTGTGAAGTGTGAACAATGCTGGCAGCGAAGCTTTAGATTATGGGTCGACTTGGCTGGGCCATGATTGTCAGTGGTTTGGCAGTTAGGTAATGATATAGTTATCCTCCATTTCTGCCGAAAGCCAGTTTTCGAGTAACAGTCTGGCCTTTGGACCCTAACCATGTCGGAGTGAGGAGAAGGCGCATTCCTTTTGATGGCTGAATACTACTCCGCCACGTGGACATGCCACTTTCTTTCCCCCTCCGCGGTGGATAGACATCGGGTTAGTTACAGCTCCTGCCTATTACGAATAGCTCTTCTGGGAGTATTCATACACAGTATTTGCATGCTTTCCTTTCTTTGGGGTCTGTATACATGGATGGAGTTAAAGGACTGGATCATGTGGTAACTGTGGTATTTTAAGGAAACGGAAAACTTTCTCAAAGGGGTGCAGGCCATTTTACACCACAGCTGTGTATGAAGCTTCCAGTTTCTC
This sequence comes from Tenrec ecaudatus, assembly GCF_050624435.1. NCBI lineage: Eukaryota > Metazoa > Chordata > Mammalia > Afrosoricida > Tenrecidae > Tenrec > Tenrec ecaudatus. The sequence continues at coordinate 74,349,481 of NC_134533.1, read as the reverse complement.
CAAGTCCAAACCAACATTTGTTGTTCTCTGACATTTTTTTAAAATGACTCTGGCTATTCTAGTTGGTATGAATTGGTGTCTCGCTGCACCTCTCTAGTGATTTTTTTTTCCTGCTCAGTGGATTAGTACTGCACATTTTCAGTGGTGCAGTTTGCTGTTTTCAATGTTGATGCAATTTAAATGACCTATTTTTTCTTTTGCTGCTTGTACTTTTGGTGTCACACTTACGAAATCTTAATCTAAGGTCATAAAGCTCTCTACACCGGATTTCTTCTACGAGTGTTACAGTTTTAGCTCTTACTGAGTTCTGTGTTACATTGTTCATTTTTATGCTGTGTCTGACTTTATACTTTTCTTTTTAAATTTCTTTGTCCCAGCACTATTTGCTGAAAAGACGATTCTTTTCCCTATCATCTTGGTACTATTATAAAAAATCAGTCGACTATACACTTTCTGATTAATTTTGGACTTTCAGTTCTTTTTCATTGCCGTTAGATCTCTATCCATATACTAATGTATCACACTGTTTTGATTGATGCAACTTTGTAGTAAGTTTTGAAACCAGAAGGTGTGAGTTTGTTCACTTGGTTCTTCATTTTGAGAATTGTGCAAGTCTTTCATTTGCTTTTTCCTTTTTGGTATTATTATAAATGGAAGTGTAGTTTTAGCTTCCTGTTTGTCCGTTGCTTGTGTAGAGACACATAATTGAATTTTGTGTATGCCTATCACGTGTATCTTGTACCCTTGTTGAACTTGTTATTTCTAATAGCTGTTTGTGTATATTGCTTAGGATTTTCTACGTATAAGATCATTAGGATCCTGTCATTTATGAATAGTGATAAATTTGCTTCTTCCCAATCTAGTGCTTTTTCTTGTCAAATGTCCTGGCTTCAACGTTCCGTACAATGCAAAGTAGAAACGGCAGGAGCAGGTAGCCTTCTCTTGTTTCTGACCTCCAGGAGGCAGCAGGCAGGCAGTTGCTCATCAGGAGGTATGGTATTTGCTCTGGGTTTTTCAGACATGCCCTTTGTCGGGCTGCGGAATTTCCCTTTTATTCCTTGTTTATCATGAAAGGGTCGGGCTTTTATTCTGTTGAAACGGTCATCTCTCACTACCATCGAGTTGATTCAGTTTTATAGTGACCCTATCGGACAAGGTAGAGCTGCCCCCTGAGTTTCTGAGACTGTAACTCTTTACAAGAGTAGAAAGCCTCAACTTTCTCCTGCAGAGTATGGCTGGTGGTTTTGAACCACTCATCTTCTGGTTAGCAGCTCAGTATGTTACCACTGCTCCACCAGCGTGCCTAGAACCAACCTTTACTTCCAGCAGATTCTTCATCCCAATCACTTTCACTGTTGCTCATGCAGCGTTTAAATCATTGAAAAGGCTTTGGAACTTTTCTTGTATGGAAGTAAGGCTGAGTGGGAACCATTTGCCCCGGTTCTGACTGCCTACAGATTTGACTTCAGGACGAACCTCAGAATGAATCTCATGCAATAATCCAGGGTCTGTGTCGGATTCAGGTCTTAGCGGTACATTGAGCGCACCGATACACCTTGGACCATTCACTTCTTCCTGGTATGCTTCAACCGTCTCCCCTGTCCATCGACAAGGATGCAGTCACTGCTGAGTTGCTCCGAGTTGCTTTGGGGTAAACAAGAGCTAGATGTGCACAAACACTCTGCACACACGAGTTATTTACTAAAGATAGAGCGGAAATAACAGTAGCTCCACTTTAGGCCCTTAATGTGTTCAAGCCAACTTTGTTAGGTGCCTTAAAACCTTATTGACTTTACCACTACTTCCTAGTGATCATTTATTCCTATTTGATGAATGAGGCCGTTCTACTTCAAAGAGGTTACTTGGGCAGACTCGGGAATCACTGCTAGGTCTAACTCTGGCTTCCACGTCATTTCTATTATTCTTTGCTGCGTTCGGGGAAAGAGCTCTTTCTCCCATGTCCCTCTCCCCTTGTTCTGAAAGGAGCTTGGGAAAGTGGGACCCACCAGGCCGTTGTCAGAAAGGATCACCTTTCCTCTTTTTGGCGGTCACAGCTTGTCCGCACAGCGGAAGCAGGCCTGACACCTGGTTATCCGGGGCCGGGCCACAAGGAGAGCACATTATCTGAGGCCTGCAGACACCGTGGAGATTATTGAGTGCTGTCCCTAGTTGATGGAGAAGTCTCTCAATCTGCGTGCTCTTCCACTCCAGAAAGAGTGACGTCCTCTCAACTTCATCCATCCTGCTCTTCTCCCTGACCCTGTGCACCCGTCCGTCACCCTCAGGCGGATAGACGTGCAGTTCCTGGTTTTTTCCTTGGTGTAATGCGATGGGGGCTTCACAAAGTTCACGGAAAAATGGAAGGAAAACAAAAGGAATTTCCCACAGACATTTCGAAGCCCATTCGTATGAACTCTAGAAAGTAGAAAGGAAGTACTAGGCTGGCTGTCTAGCTTCAGCTGTACCTTTACCTTCACGGTGTGATTTCTATATCTTCAGCATCTCATTCAAAATTGTTCTTTTTTATGTAATCACAAATTTTACTTGTCCAGATCATTTGAGTTGACTTGTCTCTTTAGTCCTCCGTAGTTTTTCCTTGACTTTGGTGACCTAGACACTTTATTTACTCATTTTAAAAAGAGAACACGTATTAAGTTATGGAGGACCAGCACTAGACAAAGATGAGGGAGGGAGGTGAGGAAGGATATTAGTACCAGGTCAAACTGGTGCCCAAGGGTTTGCTGATACGCAGAGCTATAAAAGGGACATGGGAGGTGAAAATTGCCACAAATACATGATCGGCGGGAACTCAGTACATCATAGCTGCAGGTGGGATTACCGGAGTGGGAACTGGGCCGTGATTGGGACACGGACATTGTGGTAGACAGGAGAGCGGGCCAGGTGCTCCTGAAGGCAGTCAGCATGACTCAGCTTGAGCCCCCCAGTTCAGTGATCTCTATCAAGGATACACCCAGACAAGCCCCCACTGGAGGCTGCCCCTCCCTAGGCTGGGATGACTACTTTAGAAGATTATAACCCAACGATTTTGTAGGATGTCTGGTGCCTTCTCTCCGCTTGTTTCAGTTATGCATCTTTCGTAGGAAAGATTACAGAGCTGATGCTGTGTTCTCATTAGTTCTCTTTATCCCATTCCTGTTGATGTTGACTTGGGTAATGTCTTAAGATAGTTTCTGCTTCTCCACTGTGATGTTACTATTTTCTGCTTTATACCAAAGAAATAAACCCACTGCCCTGAAGCTGATTCTGACTCATAGGGACCTTATGGGTTTCCAAGAGCAAATATATATATATAACATATTATATAATAAATTATTATAGATTATATATAATAAATTATATTATTTATATATATTTGCAGTTGACTAATCATTTTATTGGGGGCTCTTACAGCAATCCATATGTACATCCATTGTGTCAAGCACATTTGTACATATGTTGCCATCATCATTTTAAAAACATTTTCTTTTAAAAAAATTTCAAATCATTTTATTGGGGGCCCTTATAGTATTTTCTTTCTATTTGAGCCCATGGTATCAGGTCCTCATTTTATTCCCTCCCTCCAACCCTCCCTCCCTCCCTCCCTCCCTCCTGAACCCTTGACAATTTATAAATAATTATTTCCATGACTTATACCAACTGCTGTCTCCCTTCACCAACGTTTCAGTTGTCCTTCCCCCTGGGGGTGGATTATACATGGATCATTGTGATCTGTTCTCCCTTTCTTCCCCCTCCTTTCCCTTAACCTCCTGGTTTGGCTACTCTCGTGATTGGTCCTGAGGGCTTTATCTGCCCTGGATTCCAAGGGTAACTACTGAAGGGAACTGAAAGCCTCTACTTTCTCCCTAGGGGCAAGTAGCGGACTCTTGTTAGAAGCAAAGACCTGTTATTCATACAGGAGTTACACCTTTAGATACTTGCTTCTCCAGCTTCCTGATGCCAGAGCACAGGCCATGACCCACTAACCAGACGCTTGGAGAGAAAATCACAGCCAGTGTTGTTACCTGCGAGGTTGGGTTCCTGGCACAGAGGTGACGTTGATGTGTGGGGCTATTGTGTTGAACTTGGATTCATGCCCATAAATGGCACTCCAGCATTTCAGTATTACAAGTTGTTGCAAGGAATTCCTCCTTGGAGTGGTTCTTCCGTGTAGCTTCTGTCTTTGTAGAGTGTTAACCTCAAGTCTGTTTCTCCATCCTTCCCCAAACTTCTGTTGGTCATAATACATACCCTTTAAGTGAATTCATATTTTTTTTGGTTGTACCCATCCAGCCCTGCTGCCCATTCTTGTACAATAAGGTTTTATTGGGCAATGGTCAGTTCTTTTGTCTATATTGTCTCTGGCTGCTTTGGCGTTGCAGAGGCAGAGTTGAGGCTGGCAAGGCCCCGTTAGGGCTGCCCTGTGCACGGTAGGATGGTTGGCAGCAATCCTAGCCAGTTGTTCCAGCCAGGCTTCTCTGGACACAACCAGATGTCTCCTGGGCAGCCGAACTTCCCTGCCCCTTTGAGAACCACAGTTCCAGGCGACAGTTACTGCTGGCTTGGGCCAGGCTGACAGCAGTGCAGGTAAGGGGAAATCAGCGAATTGGAGATAGCAGGGGGCTTCACACACCTCATCGTCTTTTAGTTGCATTTTGCCATGACCTTTTTGAAGCTCCTTCATGTATCGTGCAGATGGAGTCGGCAGGATCTGCTGACATGTTTGATGTGGCATGTTGAAGGGAAAAGTGGCCTGAGATCAGTGTCAGTCTCAGGCTTGAGAAACTAAAATTGTAGAATTGTCATTTCTTGGGAGGGGAACAACTGCCAAAGGGTCAGGCTTTGAACCGGTTCAGCCTGACTGTTGGTGAGCAGTCCTGCCCTGAGAAATGTGGGGAGGGCCTAGGGTCAGTAGCAGGTCTTCTCACCGTCCTGTCCCTGATCACGAGTGCTGTGTGTGGCACGTGGGATGCATGCGGTCCGTGGTGACGAATGATTCCCAAGCATAGCCCTTCCCTTGCCCAGGATGGCTAGATGCTGTGCCGTCTCCTATGCAAAACTCGGCCACCACAGCACCGGCCGGTGCTCCCGCTTTGTCCTCCTTTGGACTTTTGCTTCACGGGGGCCTTCATCAGGAACTCTCCACCCGATCTTCAGTCTGCACACCTCGATGCGGAAAAGCCGCTTCTTTCAACACTCAGCCCCAATCCTGCCCCCTCCTTGAAGCTCTCTCTCGTGCCACAGACAGACACCACAAATCTCTCAGTCCTCTGTGCTTTTTGGCTTTGTTTTTGAACTGCAAGTCTTTTTCTGATTTGTTGCTTTATGACTGACTGCTCCTAAAGATTGAACCTGGCTCCCCCAATTTCTTTTCCTCTTTTGCTTATTAATTACTGTGTTCGTATGAGCTATTCTTACTTGTCCTCCACCTTATTTCCCAGAGAGGCCTTACTAAGCAACTAGCGCTGCCATTAATTACAAGGAAAAATGGCATGTATTAGGTTACTACTTAAAATCCCCAACCCTCATCACTGACTCCTCCAGTTCACTGGGATCTCATACTCTAGTACTCATTCAATAGATGTACTCTTCTTACAACTCTTTGTGGTTGCAGACGAGTAACATAAGAACAACCACGTGCAAACGCCGCCTGCCCTGCCCCAGGAGCCAACTACGTAAGCTCTTACGTAGAACGTCACTGCCACAAGAACGGACTTTGCTAATGACTATGATCCGCCAGTATGTAGCGTTGCCCAGGTTCTAAATTCAAATGTCTGCAGAGACCAAGGGAGTGGCCCTTGTGGGTGAGACCTACGATGACTGCTTAGACACAGCACTGCCAGCCAAGGCCCGTGGTCTAGAAGAACTGTTTGTGAATCATGGATTGTAGAACGCAAAGTGCTCTTCCGCTGATTTCATTCCGACTCACAGCCGCCCTCCATAGGATTTCCGAGACATGGCTTTCTGGAGACAGACGACCTCATCTTCCTCCGGAGGAGTGGCGAGTGGCTGATGGACTTCAGCCACTGACTTGGCAGCCCAGTGCCTGACCCTCAGTGCCACCAGAGCTCTCTTTAGAAGCTAGCCAAACCAAGCCAGCCCTCAGCGAGTTGATTCCAACTGAGAGTGACCCCTATATAGGCCTCCGGAGGCTGTGCATTTTCTTTTCTTTCTTTAACCATTTCATTGGGGGCTCTTACAGCTCTGATCACAATCCATCCATCCACTGTGTCAAGCACATTTGTACATAGGTTGCCATCATCATTCTTGAAACATTTCTTTCTGTTTGAGCCCTTAGTGTCAGCTTCTCATTATTTTCATGTCTTACACCGACCGCTTCACCTACTTTTCTGTTGTTTGTCCCCCTTGGGTGTGGGGGGTGTTATACGTCGATCATTGTGATCGGTTCCCTCTTTCTCCCCCCAAACCCCTGTCTTCTCGGGGCATTGCTACTCTCTTAATGGTTCTGAGGGGTTTATCTGTCCTGGGTTCCCTGTGTTGCGAGTGTTTATCTGTACCAGTGTACATGCTCTGTTCTAGCTGGATTTGTAAGGTAGACTTGGTATCATGAGAGTGGGGGGGGGAGCATTAAAGAACTAGAGGAAAGTTGTATGTTTTGTCAGTGCTAAGCTGCACTCTGATTGGCTCATCTCTTCCTAGTGATCCTGGCTGTGCATTTTCAAGGAAGGTGGAAAGCCTCATCTTTCTCCTGAGGAGCTATTGGTAGGTTCGAACTGCTGACCTTGTGGTTGGAAGCCCAACACGTAACCCACTATACCTCGAGGGCTCCTTTTAAACACCAAGGATGACGCTAGTGCAAGGAGTGATTCCACTTGACAGAAATTCCATGCTAGGTTGTGTAGCTAGGGAAAGGCAGTTGCTTTGCCACAGGATTTAATTTCTTTTTTGGCCTGTCCAGCTTGGCCTCGGTGGCTCTGCCTACCTCCTTTGGTTTTGCTCTTTTCATTTCGTTAGCTAACAGATTGTTTTGCCCCAAGATCATTAGCTATTAGCCCTCAGTCATAAATAAGCCTGCTGGCATTTACCAATAAACTTCAATGTAATATCTTGTGTTTCATCAAGACCTAGCCAAGCTTAGCCGAACTTCTCATAGGAGCACCAACCACTGAACAAGAGAAGACAGTGAACCAGCTAGTCAACCCTTCATAACCAAACCATCATTCCCTGCACCTGATCTTTTTATTGTGGCAAGGATATAGCTAATCAAACAGTTGCCGTTCAACCTTTTTGCATGTACAGTCCAGGGACTTTAATTACAGCCACAACATTGTATAATCATCACTACTTTGAATTTCCACATTTCTCTCTCCCCTTAACAGAAGCTCAGTGTCCCTTAAGCCATGACTCCCTGTGCCCTCCCCCTCCAGCATTTTGTTTTGTGAAGTAAAATCCCAAAGGGAGATATTTGAGTTGGATCTCTCCTACTGAAGACCCGTCTCGTTGTCTCTCAGTCTGTCTGATTTCTTCTGTTCAGTTTTCTGAGGCAGCACGTGCACAGTTTTAAATAGATCAGGTTCCCGGGCTGTTGCTAACTCGTTACCACCAGGTCCATCTTGACTCCTGGCGACCCATGTGTGTCAGAGTAGAACTGTGCTCTGTTGTCTCTTGTGAGTGATTTGGGGTGGGTGAGGAGTAAATGACCAGGCCTTTCTTTCAATGCACCTTTGGGTGGACTTGAACCTTCAGCCCTTGGGTTAGCAGCCAAATGCATTACGGTTAGTATCACCCAGGGATTGCAGGCCGTTCCTAGGATCTCCATCACCGAGCACAGGCAAAGACACATGGTAGCCATGGAATCTGTTTTTGGAGAGGTGGCGCTCATGCTAGATTTGAAGGTTTGGAAGGAAAACTAACGTGGCAAAGAGAGCTTGAAAGGACAGGCTGAAACCAGCAAGATGAAATTGAGCGAGGATGACATTGGAGCCCTGCGCTTTACCTTCCAAGGAAATGGTGACATATGGGCAGGCTGGAGGAGGGAGACCTAGCGGGATGCTGTTCTTACGAAAAACCATAGGTGGTTTTGGCTGCCTGAGCTCAATGTCAGCCAAAGGTGGCTGAGAAGCGAAAGCAGCTCTAGACACAGTGATTGGCAGCACAAAGCACAATCAGAGGAGATGTTTGTCCTGCTATGTTCTGTTCGGGATCAACTGCACACACACACACACACACACACACACACACACACACACACACACACACACACCTCTTGAGAACAGTTCCCGGTCGGCTGTGAGGTAGGCATTGGAATCAAGTGTTTAGAGACCTCTCTAGCAATGTAACCGCGTGGCGCAGAAGCTGGAGCACAGGCCTGTAAGTCAGATGTGGGTTCGGATGGCTCAGCTGGGGCCAGCTGTGCAGTGTGGAGAGGGCACTGCCCTCTCTTGCCCATCGCTGAGCTGTGCTGCCTCTCCTTTCCAACGGCAGCCTGGCGGCATGTTTGTTTCTTTCCATCTCCTCGTCCGATAGCGTGGCCCCAGTCTTCACCAGCATCCTTTGCCAGAAACTCCAAAAGGACCCACTGACTTGTGTTCTTGTTCTTGTCCCCCCACCCCCCCAAGCTTACTTTCCATTCTTGAGTCAACAGTTAATGATCTTTTAAAAACGTAATCTAGAGCTTGTTTTCAAAGGTCTTCCAAAGACTACTTACACTTCGAACAAAGCCCTAATTCCTAACCATGTAGGTTATTTCGGAGACCCTGCATAATCGGACCCCTGCCATATTTATTTCTCCCGGCAGAGGAGAGATGAAGGGACCGGCTGGTCACGTAATAGCACCTCCGGACATAGTGGTGCCTGGTTTTCATCACTTCAAAACTACCAGCCCTTCTGCTCGGGGAAGATGAGACTTTCTATTCCAAAACAGATTCCAGCTTTCCGAAACCCACCGAGGCGGTACTATAAGGTCACCATAAGTCCACCTCGAATCAGTGACCGCGTTTTGAGGGGGAGCATTCGAGGAGGCCCTGAGTGACAAGGATGGTAAGCAAGCACTGACTACTAACAAATATTTCCGGGCCAGGCCCACCAGAAGGGTTTTAAAAGACAGGCCTGGTGACCTTGGTCCAGTAGGTCGCAGGCTTGAATGCCCCACGGAGTGTGGCTGTGCTCTGTGTGCGTGGGGTCACCACCACCACTGAGTCGGTTAACCACAACCTACACCAATGGAGCATCTGTAAAGTGCTAGGCCTGCAGCCAGTGCTTTTCCTGTCCAGGGCACATCGCTGGGGGCTGGGGCTCGACACAATGAAAGCATGGCACCCCACCCCACCCCTGCCACCCTGTCGATTCCAACTCCTGGCAATGACCCTATGCCAGGCTTTTCTGGGCCTGGAAAGCCTCATGGGAACAGACCAAAACGAAAAACCAAACTCACAGGGACCCCATGGGGCAGAGGAGAGCAGAACTGCCCCATGCGTTTCCAGACTGTAAATCTTTAAGGAGCACAAAGCCTCACCCTTTCTTTAGAACAACTGATCATTCCAAACTGCTGGCCTGTGGTTCGTAGCCCAACTGGTAACCCACACATTGCCAGGGCTATCCCATCTTTCTCCCCAGAAGTGGCTGGTGGGTTTGAACTGGTAACCTTGTGGTTAGCAGCCCAGTGCCACCAGGTCCCTCTTGGGACAAATAGCTGCTTAATGTTTAAAAGCTGAGTCTGTGAAACCTCATTCTTGTGGGGCGGAGAGGGTGCAGTGGTACCTGCCCCCCCAGGTGGGATGGCCCTGGGGCACAACACGGAGACAGTGGTAGCTGCTGCCCAGCGCCTTTCAATTGCCCACCTAGTGTTTTCCCTGGGCTATTAAAATTAGAACCTGACACCTTTGGGGGTGTGGGACGTGTGGGACGTGGGTGGGGGAGTGTGTGTGTGCAACCTGCTCTGCGAGAATTCTGGGAGCTCTGGCCCCTGGAGCCCTGGCAGAGGCCAGCTGCAGAAACGCAGCCCCAGCACGCTGCCTTTGACCGCAGCGCCCACCGGCCCTGGAAAGCCTGTTCCGGTGGGGAACTGCCTCCTGCTGGAGCCCGGAGGGAGCCGGGCGGAGAGCGGGAGTGGGAAAGGACCTCCTCCGCCTCCCTCGCTCGCGGCTTCCCCCGCCCCTTCTGCTTCGCCAACCCGCTGCGGCGCCTGGCTGCCGCCCTGCGAGGGCGCGAGCGAGCGAGCGTGCTGCACCTCGGGAGCTGGGGCGGCTCGGCTGCCCGGAGCCCGGCCCAGCCAGCGGAGCCCGAGCCGCTGGGGACAGCGGGGGCCGCGCGGCCGGCCGAGAGCTGCGGCTCTGCGACCCGAGCAGTGGCCAGGGATGCCGGGGCCGGCTCCCCCCACCAGGTAATGCCTGCCCTCCCGGGGCGCGCCCGGCGGGGTGTGCTCCGCAGGAGTGGGGTGGGGTGGGGGTCGGATCCTGCCAGCTGGTCGGACCCTGCCAGCTGCCTCGGGAGGGAGACTCAGGGCCGGTCAAATTTTTAGGGTGCTTCACCGCCCCCATCTTTTACGAGGCCCTGCATGAGAGAAGGGTTCAGCCCATCCAGGGGCTAGGCCTGCAATCCGCAGCTCTGGCCGGGCAGGGTGTGTAGGGGAAGCTGCGATTGGGGAACTGCTTGGCTTCTGCGGAAGCCCTGCTCTGCCGGGTCGCCTGGGGGATGCTTAGGCTGCCTTGGCCCCAGCTGCTCGCCCTCCGGACCGGACCAAGTGGGGAGTTTTTCTCCAGCCCTGGGTTGTGGAAGGGGGGAGCCTTTCGGATGAACTGGAGATGGGAGAACCCCGCATGCTGACCCGGCCAGCCTTTGCAGGCCCTTGTCCTGATCGGAGCGTGGACGGGCGTGATAGCCCGTTTGTAACTCAGGCGTTCTTAGGCGATCAGACCGTCTTGGGACGCCGAGCAGGAGCAGGTGGGTTCACACCCTGGAGGGAATCTCAGGAACGCCATCCCCTCACCCTGGAGGAGACAGGTGAAATTGGGAAGCAGACCGTTCTGTCTTCCAGCCAAGCTGTATCACTGGCTGCACTTCACGGGCCAGGCAGAGGCTGAGCGAACAGATCCTGGATGTAGGGAGGTGAGGCTGTCAGAAGCGGGCCAGAGTGTGTGTGAGTGGGTTCTCTGAACGACTCACCAGAGTACCACTTATAAAGCAGGCTGGCTTCTCTGAACCCCTGCTTTTCCCTGCCAGGTCAATGATAAGCCGTGGGAGCCCTGTAATGACTTAATCACTATAATTTTTTTCCCTTCTGGGTGATCTGGGACCAAGACACACACGTCGAGCCTGATAGAAACCTCCCGAGATGATTTCAGGTGTTCCTGCGCCTTTTCTTTTCTCCCCACTTCCCTGTGACCTTCTGGCTCCTGGTCATTTTCCCCAACCTGCTTCTGACCTACCTCTGCCCCCACCCCACAAGTTCTTCTTGGTCTTGGTCCCCTCAAGCTTCCCCTTTCTTATCTCTTCCCCTTCATAGCCACTTCTTCCTTCCCTCTTTTGGCTCCTCTACTCCTGGTTAGGCTTTCTTCTCATTTTTCAGTGTCTGGCTAAGCCTTCTCCTTATTAGTAGGTTACTGTTTGTTAGGGACCCTTTGCTGTGGTGTTTGTGAGACAGGGACACTCCCTTTTTCTTACATAACTCCCTTGCTTTTAGATTTCTCCCCTGCATTCTTCCCAAGCTCAAGCGATCTTTCTGTCTGGATTTGTCCTCCCTCTTTCCTGGGGTCCAGCAGATTGATGGAGAGATTCATTAAAATGAGAAGGCAGAGGCTTGAGCAGGAGAGTAAGAGGGTCCCTTGGGACTGTGCTGTGCAGAGATGCAGCCCCCGTGCATGAGAGGAATGGCTAGGAGAGGACTAGAGATCCCCCTAGCATGCCTGAGGCACATTGCTTTGAGGAAAGGAGGCTGACCCGGGAATCCAGACAAGAAGAGGGAAACAGCTTGTGAGAGCCCTAAACTCATTCACGGCCACCATCGACTTGATTCTGACTCTTCATGACCTGTTAGGGCAGAATAGATTCGTCCTTTGGGTTTCCATTTCCAAGACTGTCAATCTTTGGGGAGTGGATTGCCTCGCCTTTCTTATGCAGACAGCTTGTGGTTTTGAACTGCTGATCTTGTGGTTGGCAGCCCAATGTGCAATCCACTACACCACCAGGGCTCTATTTGCCAAATACACACCTTCAAATGGATTCCGACTCACGGCAACTCTGTAAGACAGCAAAGCTGCCCCTTTGAGTTTCTGAAGCTATGAATCTTTGAAGGAGTACAACTTAAGTGCCATTGGTTGATTATAACTCACAGCGACCCAAAGGACAGAGTAGAACTGCTTCTGTGGGTTTCTGAGGCTGTAGCTGTATGTGGGAGTAGAAAACCTCCTCTTTCTTCCTGGGAGCAGCTGATTGCTTTGAACTGCTGACCTTGGGATCACAGCCCAACACGTAGCCCACGATGCCACCAAGGCTCTTAAGAGGGATCATTGGACTAGAGTTGGGGCCACAGAGGGACCTGGGGAGTCCTGGGGGAGAAGAGTTGACTGGTTGGGAGCAGGGGTGAGTATGGAGGGAGTGGCAGGGAAGGACTACCGTCTAGGGAGGGCACCATGCAGGTTAATTCTCCTCCCCTCTGCAGCCTCAATATTTGAACTGGTTTATTTCTACCCAACACACATTTCTTAAGTCATGTGGCCAAAGCAGGTGAATGAGAAGGGAAGCAGAGATGAGACAAGGTGACCATTTTCCTGGTACCCATGGCCTTGGCTGGAATGTGAAATGCAAATCCATACAAAAGGCTCTGAATAAAACATCCATCTATCATCAAACATTCCCTGAATCAGCTGCTCCACGGTGGTGATGGTGCTGGGGTTTCAGACATGGAAATCAGACTCAGTCTCTGTCCTCAGACCAGGCAAGGCAAGGAGTGTGGGTACCTGTGACATTCAATGGTCAGGAGTTAGCGGCAGATACAGAGGGGTGTAGTGATGCTGAAGAGGGGGGCTTTGGGTTCACGAAGTCAAACTGGAGCAGGAACCTAGACTCAATCTTTAAGGTGTTATCTGTTCTCTACGCCATGTTAATGCCTAACCCCATGTCTACATACAGTGTAAAGAGTTCTGTTCGCCCCCCATCAGTTTTATTGAGACAAAAATCACATACCGCACACTTCCAGAATTCAGTCTAAGGCAGCGGTTCTCAAATGACGCGTTCACAGGGCTCACCCAATTCAGAACAGTAGCAAAATGACAGTGATGAAGTAGCAACGAGAATAATTTTATGGTTGGGGGGGTGGGGTCACAACACGAGGAACTATATGAAAGGGTCGCGCATTAGGAAGTTTGAGAATCACTGGCCTGAGGACTGAAAGAGCTTATATTTACAATACCACAGTCAGTTCCTTGTATTCTCCTCTTGGCCCATCTTTTGGGGCCGGACTCTAGATACTGCTGGGTAGAAACAAGAAAAGTTCCGTGTGATAGATCCCTTCAATGGATAAACACTCATTACCTTGGAATGGAAGCAGGCTTGGTCTCTGTTAACTTCTGGCTGTGGGCCACTTGGGTGGCTTAGTGCTGAGCTCCCTCTCTGAGTCATCCCATCCCTCCTCCCCCGCCCCCCAGCCCATTTCTCCAGTTCCTTTTCTAGCGGGCTGTAGCATCCAGAGACCAGGTGGAGCTAAACAAAGCATTTGACTTCCATTGGCCTCTGTCCAATGGGGGCTTAACCGCTCTGAGGGCTTGGGGAGGGCCCGGCGGAAGAATGTGGATGGCAATGCTGGGTGAGCTGTGAGGCTCCCTGTAGATGTTTCTCAGGTTGGTCCCGCAGGCATTTCCAGGGCTTGGAAAACGCTCACGTGCTGCAGCCGGCATGGAGTGTCCAGGGTTGCTGACTGGTTAGCTTCTCACTGGGGCCTCCATCTTCATGAGTCAAGGCCAAGGGCCAGGCCACGGCAAAGCCTCAGTAGAGAAGGCTTTTGGGACTGGCGGTAGAGCCCATGCTCTAAACAGAGTCCGAGAGGTGTAGTGATTTAAGATCACATAGGTCCTGGCTGGCTTCTATACGATGAGAACGGAGCCTCAGCAGTGCAACGGTTAAGTTCTCGGCTGCTGATGGAAAGGTTGGCGGTTCAAACCCACTCAGGCGATCCACTCCTGTCAAGCCTACAGCCTAGAAAACCTTATGGGGGCAGCTCTTCTCTGTACATGGGTTTCTTGCGAATCCGAGTCTCCTCCGTGGCACACAGTAGCAACAATCACAACATAAAATAGGAGTGGCTATTTATTAGTGCAACGTTGTGGTGCAGCAAACACAAGCAGGAGTTTCAAAGTAGACTGAGCTCAGTTCAAATCCTGAATCTACCATTTACAGGTTGGGAACCACTTTAAGCTTACGGTATGAAATGGGAGATACTGATGTTTACCTGCAGGGCTTTGAGGGAAAACGGGGTATGTGCTGGTGGTTAGGCTCTTGAGTGCCTATCAGGAGGCTGCTGGTGCGGTGTGGGTTACCAGACACCTGAGGGAGAAGGAGGTGGATTTACAGCCTGGGAAGCCCTATGGCGGCAGTTCTCCTCTGTCCTATAGGGTCACAAAGAGTCAGAAGCAACTCGATGGCAGTGGGTTTGATTTTAGGAAGGGTTTTTATTAAGGCTTAAAAAGAATGATAGCCAGAGAGAATAGCTATCATTTTTCTTAGCCTGGAAAAACACGCTCTGAAGTCACCTTCTCAAGAAAGGCTTCCCTGCGCCCGAGGCTCGCGGGCTCCTCTTCTGGACTCTGGCGGCGCCTGTGCCTCTCGCCGCCCTCAGTGCCGCTCCCACGCCGCACTGTCTGTGGTGTCTGCGTCCGCCTCTTCTCTTGTTCTCTGAGTTTGTTTTTTGAGAACACAAAACCTAGCGAATGTTTTTTTTTAAATAGTTCATTCGTTCAGTCATATCAAGGAGAATTGTACAGTCATTGCCACATCAATGTTAAATCGTCTCTCCCCACTCCTCCTTGGTTACATCACCTTTAAAATGAGTTGTGTAATCACATTCAGCTCTAGTGCTCCTTCCTCTCCTCATTATTTACTCCCAAATTCCTATTCCCTCCCTCTCACCCACTCCCACCCCTGCACTCCCTATCACCCCATTGTATCATTTAATGGCATTATGTATCATCCACTACCTCCTGTCCTAGCCAATCTTGATGTTACTGAGTACCGTGGCAGGCCCTGCTGAGTCCGTGGGGTAGACCTTCATAACCCCCGTAGCTTCTTAAAAATCGCCATCGGTGCTGAGAAAACCCAGAGTTCTGTGTTGGTCATGCTACGTACGGGCGACTGAGGGGAAATGCCGATGGAGTCGTCTCAGGGAACGCTGCTGGTCTGAAAGAGGTGTTTGGACCAGAAGCACAGACTCGGGCGTCGTCCACATACACGTGGCGTGTAAGGCCGTGGGAGTGGAGGAGACCATTGAGGGGAGAGTGGAGTGTGTGCGGAAAGGAGAGTCCTACCCTTGGGCCTTCAGGGGCTGTGTAGACAGGACTCATCCTAAAGGAGAGAGGGGCAGACAGAGTCAGAAGGGAGGGTGCTTTCCCCAAAGGCAGGTTAGCAGAGCCTTTGGGAAAGGGCTGCGTTACATGGAGTATCGCCGGGAGACTAGAGGCAGCGCAGAAAAGTGACTGTTTGATTTGGCAGTGTGGAAATGGCTGGTGGCCTAAGCAAGACTGCTCTTGGTACAGTGATAGGGTGTGAGTTGACAGGCAGAAGGGGCGGAAGCAGAGAGAGTGTATGATCCTTTAGGATACTCAGCAACTGCAGTATGGAGTCACTTAGGAGATAGTAGAGTACAGCTATCCCCAAACTAGCCTTTTGCACATTGAATATTGGAAAAAGAAAGGGGTTTGATGGCTTTTTAGGTTTGCGTGATGTTGAGAGGTTTGGTTAGGTAAAGACGGAGGGAGCTGATGGATAGTGGATCGGAACTCAAATTGAAGTCCAGAAGTTCTTGACCACGTGTGCTAGAAGTTCTTGACCAAGCGAGCTACAGGGATAGAAAGTTGTGTGTGGACTACATATAATTCATTCCTTAATGTAGATTTGGGGGTTAAGGTCCAGGATGCAACTTGGGGGCTGGAAGTCAGAAAGTGGAGTGGCCAGGCTCGTGGAGTCACCCAGAATGGGAACTACAGGGGGACAGGGTGGCTCAGGAGCAAAGGCCTTTGAGTGATCAGTTAGGACTGCAGGAAGTGGAGGCTCCTCTCTGAGAGGAAAGGAGAAACGTGGTTTGGAAATGGCTCTGGAAATTCAAGAGAAGGCTTCGGAGCTACTTCTTCTCCAGGTAATCCCAACCCCCAAATACTGGCCCACTGCTTGGAGTCCATTCCAACTCCTAGTGACCCGTCAAGATTTCATTTCAGGCAAGGAGGCCAAATGGGCGGGGTTTCCTCAGATTGGGGGCATACAGAAAAGCTTGGGGGTGAGAGTTCGGGTGATCATGAATGACTGAAGTAGATGGATACTAAAACCAAGCCATTGAGTCGATTCAGACTCGTAGGATTTCCGAGATTGTAAAACTTTACAGGAGTAGATAGACTTCTCTCTCTCCCAGAAGGGCTGGTAAGTTTGAACTGCTGACCTTGTGAGTCACAGCCCAACCCTCCACCATAGCGCCACCAGGCCATAGGCGTCACTACCTCTAAGCAGGGGAAGGCAGTCCCTTTCTGGTCCGTGCTTCTCTGCCCGAGAGAGGCAGCCTGCGGCAGTGGGAGAATCGTGAGTTCAGGTGGACACTGGCTGGCAGGTCTCCATCTGGGAGATAGTAGAACCCATGCCAAGCGGCCCTTGTGGTTCATTCCAGCTCTCCGATGCTAAGGACCGCTGGTTTCAGTGCTGGCTTCCTCAGTTCAGGTCATCCAGTGGGAAGTCTGGAGGTTTGGAGCTTAAATTCGGTTTGTGTTGTTTTTTTCCTCCCTTAAGAATACAGCTAAACTGGGACTTCGGGTCAGGAATTTCCTGAGATTATATAGAGAGAGGACTATAAGATCTGTAAGTAGTCGTCTCTACCAATAACTTTAGAGACTGTAGGGGAGAGTAAGAGTGAGGAAAAGATGGAGGTGATGAGGTGAGAAGGGGCCAGGGTGGAGAAATGTCGAGCCAATCTGGGTGAACTTAAGTCTCTGACGTCAAGTCTCTCTGCCCTTTCCACTGCGCTGCCTCTCCTACTGCAGGAGACTTGCAAGGCCCAAACCCTCGATTCATTCTGCCTCAAGAAAGAGTGCTTTTAGGAGAATCAGAATAATCAGAAGGCAGTCAAGACCGTAGGAGCCCCAGCAGCGTGGTGGGTTACATGTTGGGCTGCTAATCACAAGATCAGCAGTTCGAACCCACCAGCAGCTCTGCAGGGGAAAGATGAGGCTTTGCTCCTGAAAAGATTGACAGCCTCAGCCACTCACTAGGGCCATTCTACTCTGCCCATAGGGTTGTTGTGTGGCCAAGTGGACTTGATGGCAGTAAGTCTGAGTCAAGGCTTTGAGGCAGTGGGGGTTCAGAACAGACTTCTCACCTGCACATGGGAAATGAGTTCATCTCTCAGCCAGTGCGCTGGAGGCACCGCCACACCTGCCGGCCATTGGAGGCTGAGGCACCGCCACACCTGCTGGCATTGCAGGTGTGTGTTGCTGGAAGGCTAATCAGGTTTCGGCAGAACTGTCCGATTAAGACAGACTTGGGCGGAAGGCCTGGGGATCTACTTCTGAAGATCAGACAGTGATAACCCATTGAAAATCACCCATGAAATCATAATGGCCCAGTTCTCCTGTGCACGGGGTCGCTGTCAAGTGGATGGGTCAGCTCACTAGCGGGAAACCCCTATGACATCATGGCTGTTACCTCTGTTTCATTGTGTGATCACCAATGCATTATACAGTCCTGTTGGCATCAAGGTTCTGATCTGTCAAATTAAGGTTTGGAACAGACAGCCTTTTAGAATCCTTCCAGTTTCTGTGTTATTTTCCTTGAAACCAGGCTGCCTCAGTGTGTGAACCTTTACCACGTGTGTGCCACGCCTGTGCTGGAGGAGCCAGGGCCATGGTGGTTCACCGGACTCAGTCTCCTCTCTCGAGCAGTGCTTTGTCTGGTGAGGACAGGCGGGAGTTACGGCTGATGAGATGGGATGTGAACGCTGTTGAACAAACGTATGCATAAAATGCGGTTCGTTCAGATGTCATTCCTGCCGATGCAGAGGAGCCTTTTATATGGAATGGAAGACAACACACTATCCAGTGATAGAGTTGTTTGATACACAATAAAGCCAGCAAAACAGTTGGCATCATACCAATGCCAACCCATGGAGATTCCATGTGGATCAGCGTGTAGCAGCGCTTCTCTCTCTCTCTCTCTCTCTCACACACACTCACACACACACATACACACACACACACACACACACACACACACACACACACCTGGGTAAGGTGGAAACCTGTCAGCAGGACAACACAATTAGATTCTTGCTAGAAATAGCGGTTCTCAACCTGTGGGTCGCGACCCTTTTGGGGTTTGAACGACCCTTTCACAGGGGTCGCCTGATCTGTAACAGTAGCCAAATTACAGTGATGAAGCAGCAATGAAAATAAGTGTACGATGGTACGAAAGGGCCTCGGCATTAGGGAGGATGGGGAGCACTGTGCTAGAGGACGAGAAAGCACCCGGTTGCGTGTACACAGCTTGTTCCCTCGCACTTTCTCACTGCCATCAAGTTGATGGCCACTCCTGATGACCCTCTTGGGCAGAGCAGAAATCGGCCTCTCTGAGTTTCTCAGACTGTAACTCTTTACAGGAGTAGAAAGCCCCATCTTTCTCCCTTGGAGTGGCTTGTGGTTTCGAACTCCTAACCTTTCAGACCACAGCCCAGCTTGTAACCACTACACCTACCAGGGCTTCTTGTACAACTTGCAAGACCCAGAAGAACAAGGCAGTCCTGCTGATGTTCAGTTCTCATAAGAACGTACTGTAACCTGCCTGGACTCTGCAGTATCCAGAGTAGAAATAATGTCATTATTAAAAATGATTAAAAGCTGTTAAATTCTGGGGAGAAGGAACTGATAATGGGTGGAGGTAGGGGGGTTCCGATGAAGACTGGTAGAGAAAATTACTCAAGCTGGGCCCTGAAGGGTGAGTAGGAGTTTGCTTGGCAGAGAGTTGGGACATTTTAGGCAGAGAACAGCGTGGGCAAGAGAGGAGGCATGGAAACATACTGAGCTGGGACAGCAAGTTAAGGGAGTAGTAGTGATGAGCCTGGGATGGTAGGTAGAAGAAGGAACAGGTATTTATTGGACATCTATTTGGTACCAGGAAGCATGCTAGGTGCCTTTACGGTGTTCATGGTTAAGGTAGTCTTACCTGATTTTTGCATAAGAGGAAACAGGGTCAGAAATTAGACTTCCCAACAGCCCCCTCAAGCTGGATGTTTTCTCTGACTGCGACCTGGCCTTCTCTCGCTGGCTCCAGCAGTTGCTTTCTGGTGTGTGAAGCCTGTAAGCAGGGAATGCCCTCGCTTCAGAAGGACATCCCTCAGCACAGCCAAGCCTGCAGCGTTCCAGGTCCCTGCCAAAGCAAATCTCCTGGCACAATTTAATTAAAGATCAGGTTCGCAGAACCGAGCACCAAGGGTGTGCGTTTCTCCCGGTCTGAGGCTGAGTGTTGTTCCTGCCAGTCTCACCCACGCTAGGCTGTTGATTCTGAGAGATGGGGCTAGTCTCTGCCCTAGGTCTTTTTCTTCTTTCTTTCTCTTTGTCCTTTGCAGTCACGGCCTGAGGGCCTATGAGAGACAACCTAGCCCGTTCTCCCTCCAGAGTGCACAGTGTAATGTGGGGCATCATTGAAAACTCAATCCCTGAGGGAGGGGGGAAAAAAAAGAGGACCTGATGCAAAGGGCTTAAGTGGAGAGCAAATGCTTTGAGAATGATTGGGGCAGGGAATGTGCAGATGTGCTTTATACAATTGATGTATGTATATGTATGGATTGTGGTAAGAGTTGTATGAGTCCCTAATAAAATGTAAAAAAAGAAAAAGAAAACTCAATCCCCCACAGGTTGATTCAGACCCGAGGGACCCTATTTAGGGTTTCCGAGGTTCAACTCTCTCATGTGGAAAATGTCTGGCAGGTTTGAACTGCCCACCTTGTGATCAGTAGTCCGACACTTCTCCAACAGCGCACCGGGGCTCCTTGGTGTAATGGAAAGAGCTACTCAGAAATGCAACATGTTGCAACTCTGTCTGCCTGAGTAGAACTGCCCCCTGGGGTTTCCAGGGCTCTAATCTTTACAGGGGAGCAAACTAACACCTCTTTCTCCCGCAGAGCAGCTGCTGCAGTGAGCCACTCCCTTGTAGGTGAGCAGCCAAGTGCTTCCCCACTGTCTACACTCACGCTCTACACTGACTGGACCCTGAGTGACCGGAAGTTTCTCTGAGACCTGCCTCCTGCTCTTTTGTTCCCCAGGGTATTCCCAGCACTTAACAGAGCCTAGCCAAGGCATATGATCAAAAATATTTGAATAACAAAATGAGAAAGATGGGAACCACCAAATAGATATCAATTAAAAAAATTTTAAACGTTTTATTAGGGGCTCATACAACTCTTATCACAATCCATACATATATATACATCAATTGTATAAAGCACATCCATACATTCCCTGCCCCAATCATTCTCAAAGCATTTGCTCTCCACTTAAACCCTTTGCATCAGGTCCTCTTTTTTTTCCCCTCCCTCCCCGCTCCCCCCTCCTTCATGTGCCCTTCGTAATTTATACATCGTTATTTTGTCATATCTTGTCCTATCCGGAGTCTCCCTTCCCCCCTCCCCCTTCTCTGCCGTCCCTCTCCCAGGGAGGAGGTCACATGTGGATCCTTGTAATCAGTTCCCCCTTTCCAACCCACTCACCCTACACTCTCCCAGCATCGTCCCTCACACCCTTGGTCCTGAAGGTATCATCCACCCTGGATTCCCTGTGCCTCCAGCCCTCATATGTACCAGTGTACAACCTTTGCCCTATCCAGCCCTGCAAGGTAGAATTCGGATCATGGTAGTTTGGGGGAGGAAGCATCCAGGATCTGGGGGAAAGCTGTGTTCTTCATCGGTACTACCTCGCACCCTGACTGACCCATCTCTCCTAAACCCCTCTATGAGGGGATCTCCAGTGGCCGACACTTGGGCCTTGGGTCTCCACTCTGCACTTCCCCCTTCATTCAATATGGTATATATATATACACACACACACACACACATACACACACATATATACATACACACATACATATATTCTTTTTTTTTTGCATGATGCCTTATACCTGGTTCCTTGGGCACCTCGTGATCGCACTGGCTGGTGTGCTTCTTCCATGTGGGCATTTTTGCTTCTGAGCTAGATGGCTGCTTGTTCACCTTCAATTTTTAAAAAAAAACCCTCAGGTGCTATCTGGTGTTAAAAATAACAACAAAATAGGCACCTCACTCACTGCCCTCCATTCGAAGTGACTCCTAGCAGCCCCTTTGGGCAGGTGAAACTTCGCCTGCGAGTTCCGAGACTAACTGCCTGCAGGAGTAGAACTCTGTCTTTCTGTGGAGTGGCTGGTGGTTGGGAACTGCTGACCTTTCAGATCGCAGCCTAGCGTGTAACCACTTCACCACCAGGGCTCCACCCAATGTTAGTAGTTATGGAAAAAACAAACCAGCCTCACTTGAGACAAAATCTGTCAGTAGAGAGAATAATGGGCATTCCAAACCAAACTCTGCCCTCTAGAACTGCCCCTGTGGGTTTCTGAGACTGTAACTCTTTATAGGAGTAGAAAGCCTCCACCTTTATCCCCATGTAATGTAAAGATGGATATTGTATAGTGAGAAAATGTTCAATCAAGATTTAATTATAAGTATATGTATAAATGTACCCGACATCAAGGTACCTAAATATATAAACAAACACCGATCGAATGGAAGTGAGCAATAGGTAGCACTTGAGTAATCGTTGGGGATGTTAATATCACTGTTGGACAGAAAGGAAGTGACAGAGGACCCGACGGAAATGATGAACCAACTTGGCTAATATAGAACATTTCATTAAAAAATTGCTCAATGTCCCTTCTACACCAGTACAGATGAATCATTCTCTAGGATAGACCACATTTAAGGTCACAAAGCAAGTTTTGGCAAATTTATAATGATTTATGCAAAGTATTTTCTCTGACCACAATGGAATGAGACTATAAATCAGTAACAGAAAAACAAAAACCAAAGGAAACAAACATGGAAAATACGTAAACACATGGAAATTAAATAACACCTATCCTACTACCAGGGAGTCTAGGAAGAAATAAAAGGATTTCTTAGAATCAAATGTAAATGAAAGCACAACATGTTATCATGTACAGAATTCAGTGAAGGCAGTACTCAGAGGGAAACTTTACAGCCAAAAAAATAAAAGACTAAGTAAAAAAATAAAAGGAAAAAACTTTGACAATTAATAACGGTTCCAGGAACGAGAAAGAGACGGGTAAAACTAAGCCCAAACCTTCTGTAAGGGAGGCAATCAGAAGGACAGAGCAGAACTAAAACCCAAAACAAAAACAGGAGAGAAGTCGTCAAACCGGAAATTGGTTCTTAGAAAATATTAATAAAATTGACAAAACCTAGGTAGACTGACAAAGAAAAAGATGCAAGTAACCAAAATAAAATACGAAAGAAGGGACATTCCAACTGACCTGCAAGAAGTAGAGTATAATGACCAAACCCCAAACCAAGCTCACTGTCATCCAGTCCGTTGTGCCCAGTGGCACCCGTAAGGGGCAGGAGGGAACTGCTCCTGTGGCTTCCCAAAGCTGCCAGTCTTTACGGAAGCCCGTCTTCTCCGACGGAGGCCCCGCTAACCAGCAGGGCCAACAGATGAATAGACAAAGTGCGTACATCTGTATAATGGAATGGGACTCGGCCGGCCTGAGACCTAAAGCCTAAAGAGGCGCTCCAGTGTGGATGGCGCTTGAAGGCATTCTGTGGAGTGAAGTAAGCCCATCGCCAACGGGCAAATACTGTATGGCCTCAAGAAGAGACCACTGGCTGGAAACCTTGGTCGTGCAGTGGGCGGCAAGATCAGAAGTTTCGTGCCACCAGCTGAAAGACTAAGCTGTTCCCTCCCGTTAAGATTTACAGTCTCAAAAAGGAAAAACGATGTACCATCTCAGAAATCGATCGGGGCGGTTGTTCTCTTACCCACCGAGTTGCTAGGGACCCTAGTCAACTCAACTTTTTGAGGAGGGGTGGGAGAGGAGTCCTGGGGGTGGAGTGGTGGTCACGTCCTGGGCTGCGAACTGCAAGGTCATCCCTTTGAACCCACCAGCCCCTCCGAGAGGGCTAGACGAGGCTGCTTGCACCCGTGAAGCTTGATCATCTCAGACCCATGGGGGCAGTTCTCTGCCCGTGGAGTCTCTGAGTTGGGATGGAGGCTCAGAGGACGGCCCGAAGGCCCAAGTCGTCAGAGCGTTCAGGCAGACAGAGAGCAGCTGACCTCCCTGTCTAGGCAACACCTGTGTGCTCATTGTTAACTCGCCACAACCTTGTTTTTGTTTATTTTTTTGCAGTGTCATTTTTAAAATTTTAGCACAGGACCTTTCTTGCACAGCTGTGGAATTACTTAGAAGAAGGCACCATTGCTCTGACACATGGTGTCTGTTCAGCAGAACACCAGAAACCTCCGGCTGTTTTCGGTTCTGTCCCGCCTTTCTGTCTCCCCCTTCAGTTTCCGCGTTTCTATCCTGGGGAGATGATTAGCATTAACATCACGGCGCTTTCGGCAGATACATGCAACCTTGAGCTCACCACGCTAGCAGCAAGAGGAAAGGAAAAAATAATCGGCCTGGAAGTGGTCTGACACAATTCAAACCTATTGTCCAAGTGTCAATTAAAGACCCACGGATTTTCGACTGCACGTCCTTAACCCCCGTGTTCTTGGAGGGTCACCTACAAAGTCCTTTGGCAAAGAGTCTAAAGACAGGAATTCTTAGTCCCGACTCTCCCTTCAATTGGTGTGTGAGCTTGGACAATTTCTTTCTTGGCCCCTTGGTTTCCTACGTGTACTGTAAAGCGGGAGGGGTTCCGATGACAGACTGCCTGCCGGCTGCAGGCTGTGTGCATGGGAAAGAGCCCACAGCTTCCTGCTGCTCTTTCGCCCAGAGTGGGGCTCTGGCAGTGAGAGACGGGTAGAGGTCATTCTCCGTGCATGCATTTCTTCCCTCAATTCCCATCCAGGTTCATTATGTTAAGTGCCTTTTACAGGAGGGGTCTCCCCCAAATCTGTGGGGTAATGCCAGTCTTTGAAGCCCACTCCCCTCGTGGCTACCTGAAAAGGTGTCTTCTTTCTCTCCGTTCTATGCTAGCAGCGTACCGCGTCTTGGGATGGGTCTTAGAACAAGCTTTAAGAGAGGCACAAAGCAGTCTCTCCTTGGTTGTCTCTGAACCGTGACCCCAGAACTCAGCTGCCATTGAATCGATGCTGACTTCATAGCAGCCCTGCAGGAGGAGGTAAAACAGCCCCTGTGGGCTTCTGAGACTCGCTCTTCACGGAAGTAGAAAGCCCCTCCTTTTCCCCGGGAGACTCCAGGAGACATCAAATTGCAGGTCAGAGATGAAGGGGCTTTAATCTCAGTCATCTTTTCACGATTATTACTCCATCAGCGGACCTTCGGAAACCTCTCGATCCTGCATTTATGACAGAGCCTGTCCGTTGATGCATAATTAATATGGCAGTGTAATTAGTTGCTTATACATTATCAGGCTGCTTGGGCCTCTGGGTTTTGGTAAACGTGGTCTGTGAGAGCTGTTCGCTGTTCAGGGAGGGGTGCCGTCTGAGCCAGCATCTTCGCTGTTGGCCTTGGGCCTGGCGGTACGCTGCAGATGCCAGGAGCCTCTGGCGTTTCCTTGTGAACCTTTGACAGTCAAGGGTGTCTGGAGATTTTATGTGTTTGGTTTCCTTATTCAGGGTTGAGCCTTCTTTTTTTTCTCCCTCCCTTTCACGATTGATATTTCGGACCTGTTTTCTTGTAGGTGAAAAGGGAAATAGGTAGGTTGTAAAATGGGAACTCCCTGTGCCCAGTGAAGCAGGAGAGAGAGAAAAAAGACTTGTGGAGAAGCTGAAGCAGAAGGGCGTGTGGGGGGGGGGGGGGTCGCGAGGGCTGCAGGGAAGCTAGGAAGCAGGTTAGCGACTCCTCTAAGCCAGTGCAGAGGGCAGAGAGCAAGACGGCTCACAACTCTGTGATCAGCATTTCCAAAGTGGGTCAGAGACGGAAGCAGTCTTTGTTTCTTTGTATTTTTGGTTTGTTCAGTTATTTGTGTGTTCATTTATCTGATAATCTCTTGTTGATTATTCTTCTATGCCAAAAGGAGCCCTGGTGACTGTGTGCTTACGCCTTAGGCTGCTAATTGCAAGGTCAGCAGTTCGAAACCACCAGCCGATTCATGGGAGAAAGCTGGGGCTTTCTACTTCTACAAACAGTTACAGTCTGGAAAAGCCTCCCCTGTCCCATAGAGTCACTGTGCATCAGAACCACTCCGTGGCAGTGAGTTTGGGTTCTGGGAGTTATTCTGTGCCAGGCCTGGTGAAGTCAAGAAATACGACCTGGATGTTGGTTTTGAGATAGGCAGGGGAGAGAAGTGGAGGGGGAGGCAGATCATTGCAGTGCAGTGCAAGAACAACAATAAAAACTTAATTTACACGAAAACTCTGAGCAGGGTGATCAAAGGTAGGAGAGGCTGTCTTTTGATACCTGAGCTTTCTTCGAGTTTAAACTGGATGCAGTTAACAAGGACTCAAACATTAGATTCCAGAAGTCGGTTGTAGATTTTACATATTTTGGAATTGGGGCTCTCCTCACTGTGAATACTTCCGTGCACGATAAGGTATGTCAGCGATGTCTTTCTTGCCACAGTTCTGGGTTGTGGGCCTGAAAGAGAGTTGCATTCAATGGAGCTGATGGCTGACGGCCTTCGAGGTGGAGAAGGATCAGACTAAAGCATCCGGTGGCTGTAGGGAGTATGTAATTTTGGAATTGGCAGCCGGTGGTGGGAAGGCGCCCTTGAGAATTGAGTATGCAGAACTTATGTTTCGGGAGCTGAGGGAATCGAGTTGGAGCCAGGAGGGAAAACAAAACTAAATCTGGGAATTGGAATGGGAAGAAGCAAACCGTCCAGAGAGTTTAATACCGATGGACACAAATGCCCTGGATGGCTAGGCTTCAGAAAGAGCCACAAGGAGTATTGGCTTGGCAAGGGCAGGAGCACAAAGAGCTGAGGTGTGTGCTTGGCTTTGACGGGTCAGTGAGATTTTCATCATCAGAGCAGGGAGAGCTCCTTGCCGGAAGCCCCGGGGATGGGCTCTGGGGTCAGCTCATGCCTGACACATTCAGGCTGCGGTGATTTCTGAGGGTTTGAATGTAGGCTTGTGCCCAGGTATGGTGGCCAAGTTTCTAAGGCAGACAAGTGTCACTTTTTGAGGGACCTTGCGGTGTTTTTGTACTAGAGACTTGATCCTGCAGGGAGTGGTGAGCCACTGGGCTATTTGAAAGCATTGAAATGACAAGTCACACCCTTCTTTTCAGAGCCAGTTTTGAAGGAAAGCGAAGCGAGGCTTCAGGCCGGTTCCATGGGGATGGAGGGAGGGGGGGTTTCATTGACTTGCATCAGGCAGCATATTGAATGAGTCCGAACCTGCCAGGTGGCAGGGGGTTTGATTTGTTTTCGTTGTTGGCTGCATGGGGGTGATGAGACAATGGAGGTCGTTGGAGACTTGTAGGCAGCTTGGAGCTCTAGAAGGTCCATTCCTTCTAAAAGCTTCTAGTTTAGTCGGGGGCAGTCCTCTATTGACTGTGGAACAGGAATCAAACCAACACAGGCTCTAGTCCACATTCCAAGGAGACTTTTGAAGAAGGAGTGTCTGATACACTAGCTATGACCAAGGATTGTCTTAGAGGGCAGGATTTAGATTCTTAATCATTACGAATGCAAGAGGGACTTACTACAATTTCCAGCAGAAAACTCGGCAGCAGGAGCAGCCGCAGAGACTCCAGGACACAACAGCACAGCCTTGTTTGTTTTGTTCTATCTCAGATGTTTTTAAAAGTCGTCTTCTCAGTAGGAAGCATTTAAACACGTGTATTTAAACAGATGCACGCCCAGCGGTTTCTAATTGTGAATACTTTTGAGGTTCTTATGTCGAATTGATTATAAACACTTATGGGCTAGTTCGGAAACCACTTCTCCTAAAAAGCCATGACCCTGAACTCCCTTCCTCCCCAATTTGGAAGCAGTGTTGTCCTGCTGAATTCTTTTTCCTCCATGTGCATGCCCTCTACCACACCCGTGACTTATTTTCTTCACTATAAACTCCTTCAAGGCAAGGGATATATTGCTGGGCAAGCTTTTGATTCATTTATCAAGCATGTATCAAATCTGTTGTGAATCAGATCCCACACTAAGGATTTGCTGGACTCGGAGGGTGGCACGCCCACGTCTAGCTGGTGAGAAGCCTTTTTGGCTTCTGGGGAAGGCAGACCTGTAAACAAGTCATTGCAGGGTCGTAAAAACAAATGTGCCAGCGCTGGGAATACACCCATTGTCTTGGGAGCACCAGTCAGGGGACAACAGATTTCTTGGAGGTGAGAGCATTTCCAAAGGGCTTCACAGAAGAAGTGACAGTCAAAGAAGGCCCAGAGGCCGAGGGAGCTCACAGCTGGACAGAAGAAAGCCCAAAGTTCTAGGCAGAGGGCACAGATCGGGCAAAGGAATGGGAGTTAGAGGGCTGCTACACTTGAGGAACTTGAAGAAGTTGGCCTAGAGAGTCCGGGGAAGGATTCCTGGTGGCATCGTGGTTTTGTGCACGTCTGCTAACCAAAAGGTTGGTGGTTTGAACCTATCATCCTTTCTGGGGAGAAAGATGTAAAATTCACTACTTTGGAAACCCTCTGGGCCAATTCTGCTCCACTCGGTAGATAGCGACGGGGAGAGGTGCTAGACTGGGTGCTGGAGGGCCTCACCAACAGCAGGCGAAAGAGTTGAGGTTTTATTCTGGGATGTCAGTAAAAGGTTTGAAGCAGAGAAGTGGTGACATGAAAGGATCGAGGAGGAGGAAACTAGAGGTCAGTGGGTTCATCGTGTATTAGAAAATGTTGAAAACATCTATGGCGTTTGGAGCGTGTTCTTAGTATTGTTGAGTAAGGGTTCATTGGCGCAGTAGTTTTTCAAATCTGGTTGTGCATCGAAATCACTAATTAGAAAAAAATACAGATTTTTTTTGGTGGAACACAGCCATACTAAATCCAAATTTATGGGGGCCAAGCCATGGCGTCTATGTGGCTCAAGATCTCTTGGTGGGCATCACGTAGGTTGTCTCTAAAGTGCATTGTGTGTGACTCCAGGCACTGACATCCTAAATTGTCACAGTGAAGGACCTAATTTACCCTGTAGCATGGAAGAAAAAGGAGAAACTTTATTAACTCTTTTATTCTGGAATTCAGCTTTTTAAAAAATACTTTTATTGGGCACTTACATCTCTTATCACAATCCATACATTCATCCAGTGTGTCAAGCACATTTGCATATGTGCCACCATCACCATTTTCAAAGCATTCTCTTCCCACTGGCCCCGTGATATTAGCTACCCATTTCTTCCCTGTCCCTCCCCCACCCAACCTTCCTCACAAACCCTTGATAAGTTATAGATTATTATTTCCATATCTTATATTGTCCTCCATTGCCCGTCACCCACCTTTCCGTTATTCATCCCCCTGGGCGGGGGTTCTAGATTGATCCACCACCATCCCCTAATCCTACTGGTATCTCTACTCTCATTGTTGGCTCTGAGGAGTTTATCTATCTTAGATTTCCTGAGTTGTGGGCTCTTATCTGTAGCAGTGTGTATGCTCTGGTCTAATCTGATTTGTAAGGCAGAATTGAGGTCATGATAGTGGGATGAAGGAAGCACCAAAGAGCTAGAGGAAACTTGTATGGGCTCATCTCTTCCCTCTGACTCCTCTGTGAGGGGATGTCTGATTGTCTACAGATGGGCATTGGGTCTCCACTCCATGTCCCCTGCCCCTCAGTTCACCTTGGGTATGGTTTTGTTCTGGGTCTCAGATGCCTGATACCTGATCCCATCGACACCTCATGATCACACAGGCTGGTGTGCTTCTTCCATCTGGCCTTTGTTGCTTCTGAGCTAGGTGGCTGCTTGTTTATCTTCAAGCCTTTAAGACCCCAGACACTATATCTCTTGATAGCCAGGGACCATCAGCTTTCTTCACGTTTGCTTATGCACCCATTGTGTCTGGTAGGATAGCTACAGAATAACAGATTGTTAGACCAAAGTGTATTAAGGGAGTACTTGAGTCGAGGCCCAATGTCCATATGTAACCTTAATTCTTAACATATAGATATGTGTACATAGTTCTATTCCCCTTTTGTTATAAATGTATTTACATATGTACATGCCTGTATTTAGGCCTCTATAAATGTCCTTTGCCACCTGGTTCTTTCCTCTATTTCCTTTTACTTTCCTCTTGTCCCACCTTCATGTTCGGCCTTCATTCGGGTTTAGTAATTCCTCGCTGCTACATTGCCCTTGATTGAGCCCTACTAGACCTCCTATGACCTCTCTTCCATTGATTATAGTTCACTTGTTGTTCCCTTGGTCCTGGGTTAGTTCCTCACACACGCCCCCTCCCCTTTCTCCCATCTTGGAATTCAGTTTTTATTCTGGGAAGTCAGGAAGAGGCTGTAAGTAGAGAAATGGTGGATATGGATCCATTCATATCTACTCATGGATAAGGGCACTTACTAATTTTAAGATAATAACATTTGTCTTTGTCTTCGTAAATTACTGTGTTCTAGGGACTTCTTTCCTTCCTTTTAGATTTTCAGCCCTTCTATTTGTAAAAGCATTTGAGGTTGGCAATATATTTGGCACCATATAGGACAGAGTGATTACAGCATTCACCATCATATACTTGGGGCAAAGTGGAATTTTAGAGCAGGAGGATATTAAAGAGATGACATCTTTGGTAGACTTCTGTGAAAGACGAGAGAGTAGATAAGTTAGACTTTTGTGGGTACCCAGTCTTATTCATAAACCACTCATCTTGCAGCTACTTGACCCTGCTGTGGAAAGAAGCCATGTGTGGTTGTCAATTGCCTTTGAGTTGGCCCCGACTCATGCGACCCTGTGCACAACAGAACGAAACACTGCCCAGTCCTGTGCCAGCCTCCCCGCTGCTCTTATGTGTGAGCCTGTTGATGCACCACTGTGAAAATCCATCTTGTTGAAGGTCTTCCTCTTTTTCGCCGCTCGGCTACTTTACCCAGCATGATGTCCTTCTCCAGGGACTGGTCTTCTGACTACATGTCCAATGTACGTGAGACCAAGTCTCACTATCCTTGCCTCTAAGGAGCATTCTGGTTGTACTTTTTAAAAAAACAACATCATTTTATTGGGGGCTCGTACAACTTTTATCACAATCCATCCATCCATCCACCCCCCGCCCATCCATCCATCCATCCATCCATCCACCCACCCACCCATCCATCCATCCATCCACTGTGTCAAGCACATTGATACATTTGTTGCCATCATCATTCTCAAGACATCTTTCTTGAGCCCTTGGTATCAGCTCCTTATTTTATCCCGCGCTACCTGTGCTTTTACCAAGACTGATTTGTTTGTTCTTTTTGAGGTCCATGGCTCTTTCTATATTCTTCGCCAGCATCATAATTCAAATAATTCTCTTTGTCTTTGGTTTTCCTTATTGAATGTCCAACTTTCACATGCATATGAAGTGGTTGAAAGTACCATGGCTCGGGTCAGGCATAAGAAGCGTTCTCAAAGTAGCGTCTTTGCTTTTTGACACTTTAAAGAAGTCTTGTGCAGAAAAGAAGCCATAGATAATAAGTAAATGCATAGATGTGGCTTTTTTCCAATAAAACTGCTTACAGAGCCAGGAAGCTTTGCTGGCCTTTGGCCCATAGAGTAAACTTTGGTAAAGTTACAAAGTTAGAGGGTGGCAGAGAAATTAGTCTATGTGGAATACTATGGGCCATTTTAATTAAGCTTCATATGGACAAATACGGGTATTGATTCTAAAGTATGTGTCCTTGGGAATTTTGAACAGGGATTGACACGGTGCAGGCATTTCCATTCTGAGGCCGGGTTGCCTGCATCATCATGCAAGCAAATAGCAGGAGTTAGGATATATATGCAGTGTAAGATCTCGAAGGGCCACGAAGGGTAGGGTTGGTGTGTTAGGCCGCACTGACTAGAGAAAGAAATCCAGAGACATTCATATATCTCTATCTATGTCTCTGCTATCTATATCTATAAAAGAGCTTTATATCAAGAAGTAATTGTACATGAATAAAACACATCCCAGCCCAGTCCAGCTCAAGTCCCAAAGTCCCTCTTCAGACTCACACAGCCACATGCAGGGAGATCGCAGGCTGGTGGGTGAAAAGTCTTGTGGTTCTAATGGCGGTGGAAATATCACAGGGCTCTGACAGGTCTCGACATGGCTCGCTAACAGGAAGGTAAAAGCAGAGAGGGGTGGGGAGGTTGCCAGGACCTCCTATGCTACGAGAAGGCCATCCCCACAAGGAGGCACCTTCAGGCAGTGACCTGATTGACAGACTAGACTCCACCCCTACACTTCTATATAGCAAGTTGACATGAAGTTATGTAACTGTCACCGTTGGTTCTATTGTTTGGATTATTGAAACAACTGAGACCTATGTTTGCCTTTGCTCGAACGTAATCAACGCACTCTGATGTTCTTTCTGCTTACAGTAGCTGCAGCTGGTGGTGACAATGTCAAATAACGGCCTAGACAGTCAAGATAAGCCCCCAGCCCCTCCGATGAGAAACACCAGCACCATGATTGGAGCTGGAAGCAAAGACGCCGGAGCCCTGAACCACGGTTCTAAACCTCTGCCTCCGAACCCCGAGGAGAAGAAAAAGAAGGACCGCTTTTACCGCTCCATCCTGCCCGGAGACAAAAGTACAGTATTGCGTTTT
Organism: Tenrec ecaudatus; assembly: GCF_050624435.1. NCBI lineage: Eukaryota > Metazoa > Chordata > Mammalia > Afrosoricida > Tenrecidae > Tenrec > Tenrec ecaudatus. The sequence continues at coordinate 74,317,424 of NC_134533.1, read as the reverse complement.
CTCAGTGTTTGAGTGCACAGCAGACAGAATGGTCGCCTGGGTAAAGGCTCTGCCTTTCCTTGAGGCTATTTTCTTACATTACTTATCCACCCACCACCCCTTGTTAAATATCTCCTTTTCTTCTTAAAGTGGCTGAAGTCAAAAGGAAAATTGATCCATTTAAAAACAAACCACCCCCCCATGCTATTTACTATATCTGAGCAAAATTCTCAGAACATAATTATGGTTTTGTTAGATTTTAGACAACCTGAAACCATTATTTACATATTTAAAAAATTCTTCAAAATGAGTTATGACATCCTAAATACAAGCAATGTTGAATGGTTTTCGTTTGGAAATTTTTTCATCGCAAACTAGTTTCAGTTGGAATATTTTCCCTCTGGATTCTCGATTGCGCCTTCTTTATGCAGATCTTCAGATCCCACACCCCAAAGTGAGGATTCAATCGAATAAGGTGGGAGAAAGGAGGGGCCTGCTACTTCTGTAAAGAGTTACAGTCTTAGGGTGGGGCAGAGAGGGGAAGAAGAGCAGCCGATACCGAAGGCTCGCATAGAAAATGTTTTGATGATGGCAACAAATGTAGAAGTATGCTCAATACAATTGAATGATGGATTGTTATAAGATTTGTAAGAGCCCCTAATAAAATGATTAATTGAAAAAGGTTATAGTCTGGGAAACCCACAGGGGCCATTCCACCCTGTCCTGTGAGGTCGCTATGAGTCAGAATTGACTTAACAGCAGTGAGTGAGAAGTAGTTGCTGAGAAAAGGAAGCGAGATTCTAGGCCTACGTCTGAATTCACTAACTCTTAATGAGCAGCCTCATATCCTTTCATTGAAATATTCCTCTGGAAGAGGCGCTAGGATTTTGACAATGCCTCTGATAAAGTGCCTGAGAGCCTTGGGGATCTACATAGAGAGACGACTTCTCTTTTGACCCCAAAACTGTGGATCGGAATGGCTGTTGATTTTCAGTAGAATTCTCAGTCCTCTCCGCATGGCCTGTTCTTATGCATAATGCTGGGGCGGGAAGGGGGTGGGAATGGCTTTCTTTCTGTACATAGTTATCATGAGCTGTTGACGTAGACCAGATGCAAACCCAGGGAGCCTTGGTGACACCATGGGTAACCGAGAGGTTGGAGGCTCGAACCCTGTGGCTCTGTGGGAGGAGGAAACCCTAGTGATCTGCTTCCCTAAAGAATGCGTGCTAGGGTACTAGGGTACGTATCCCCCGGGGGGAATTCTCTGTCCTACAGGGTCCCCGTAAGTCAGAATCGACTCACTAAGAGTGTGTGTGGTTTGGTTGTTCCTAATTGTGAATTCACCACTTAACAATTGTGTGACCTTGTTGTTGCTGTGGGCTGTGCAGTTGGTTCTGACTCACAAGACCCTGGGTCCAACAGAACAAAACACTGCCCTCCACTGGTACCTTTGAGTCCCTTGTTTGCAGCCTCCACTGTACCAGATATGTTCATCAACCCCTCTTTAGTTTTCTTGTCTCTAAAATCGGGATGCTGTGAAGTTCCTAATGCAGTAACTTCTACATCGAAATGTGAATTTCTGTGTGGAAGACACTTAACTGTTAGTCCTCAAATGCCGTCACTCCTTGGTTAATGAGCTTAGAGCCATAGCTAATAGACTACTTGATCACATCAGAATGGGAATTCAAAGGAACTTGGAAAAGTAGGGCAAATGCAGCAAGTAGTACAATGGTGAAGTGCAGAAAAATATTACTGCACCACTGTAGGTCGGCGGAAATGGTAGATGATTGTATTGTTGACCAACTGGAGAGCCCTTGAAGAGGGACAAGTCTGGAGGCTTGGTGGTTGGAGAGCAGGGGCGTGTCGGCTTCAGACACAATAGATTTGAAGTGCAAAACGAACGTTGAACACCTGTGATTTTGTGGAATCTTCATGTAGCAATGTGGAAAAGACAGTGATCTAACAGAGTAGATCTTAGTTCATGAACAGAGGTGAGAGCTACTGAGACTTGTCAGGAGAGTTTGGGGCTTGTATTTTTGTGGACCTACTCCCCTACTCTACCTTCAGGTATGGCTAGAAGGAGAGGTAGTTTTTCTTAACTGTATATAACTAATTTAGATCAGCCGTTAACTTCCTTGAGTAGCCTTAGTGGTGTAGTGGTTTTGTGCTGGTCTGAGAAACACGGGTCCACGGTTTGAAACCACCAGCTGCTCTTGGGAGAAAGATGGGGCTTTGTACTCCCAGAAAGAGTTTCCGTCTTGGAAACTCAGGGGCAGTTCTGCCCCATCCTCCAGGGTCACTGAGTCGGCGTTGACTCGATAGCAATGAGTCTGGTTCACTTCCTCAGTCTAGGGGCTGCGATCTGGGTGGTGTTGCTCTGTCTTGGAACTTTCTCTTACTTCTACAGTTGGGCTTCCAAGAGTTCATGGAAAATGGGATGACAAGATAACGGATTGCTCCACAAGCTTTTTGAAGCTCCCTTGTAAAGCCATTTCGTTTGGCCCTCACTTTAGAGCGTTTATTTTTTATCTTTTACTTTACTAGCCCTGGTTCTTGATCTCTCTAAATAAATGGACTGGCTCCAGCCCCAGTGTCCACATGTGATGAGAGAGGACTTTTAAAATAGTTTAAGTCGTTGCTGCTAACTCAAGTTAGAAAAGACAATAATATCCCTGCCTGGATGGATGTGACCCTAACGGAAAGCTGTGCGTCAGCTTGATGGTGGCCCCCGAGAGGAAAGGTGGGACCCATCACTCCCATCCAGGCTGCCTCCAGAGTCACGGTCACTTGGCAAAACGGATTAAAAGCACTTGCTGAGAGGGATCAAGGAGGTTTTTCAAAACTGGGACTCTTGTGTGTGGTTCTGTCTGACCACCACGGCAACCCCTCTTCCGCCGGGGAGGCTGAAGACTTTAGGTCCAAGCCTGGAAGGGGCGGGGTTTAGGGTGGGCCTGTGTTCTTGATTGACACAGCCCTGAGGATGGCTCAGGATGGGGCCATGTGGAGTCAAAACGGCAGCTCCCAACAGGAAGTGTTCTTGAAGTCTCACTGTGTTCCCTCTGAAGTGGTTCTCAACCCTGGCTATAGTCTCACTGACTTAATGTGTGTGGTGCTTTCAAAAACAAAACCATGTGCCTGGGTTCCAACTAGGTTTCTGGAGGGAGAATTTGCAGGAGAATTGGAGCTGAGATGGAAGCATTCTCTGTGGTGGAGACTTGAGCCAGCAATGGCTGGAATGTCTGTGGGCCTTGCCTGATACTGACCTCCAGCCCGGCTTCAGTTCGTGCCGGGGAAGCATGATTGGAAGGAGAAGCTCCGATTGCGGGCCTGTAATAAATACCTGGCGCGGAGTTACAGAATTCCGTGTGGGAAAGCCTGAGCCCTGTAGTTAGGCTCTGGAGCCTCTGGTTGATGCTAAGACGGCTGCAGCATTTCGTCTGCATGTTTGTTCTGGCTGCAGCCCCCCCCCCCCACCCCAACCAAAGTGGAATTCTCCCAGCTTGGGAAGACTTTAGCGAAGTTTATTTTAAAACTGGACCACGTCAGTGTTTATCTCTCAGGGTTTGGAACGTTTTACTGCCTGGAGCCCAGATTAGCTCAGCGGAGCCAATGAAAGGTGCTGCTTAAAAATACATTTTTAAAAAGGCCCCTGGTTTCTGCTGAGACTTTGGTGGCTATCCTAAAAGATGGTATTTCGCAATCCCAGCCGCCTGTTCCGTGCTTATCTGAAAGGCAAGATGAGTTAGTTCCCTGGAGAGAGGGTTGACGGGGGTTGGGGGGGGGTGCTGTGCACTTCTTTTCTGCGTTCGTTCCTTCGGTCCAATGTCTCTAGTCACGCAGAAACCGTTACTAGGCAAAAATGCAGAAATCGACAGCATTCCTTCCTTAGCTTCCATGAGCTCTAGACCCTTCTGAGGTCGTCCTGCTGTCTCCTGAACCCTCCCCCAAGAAGTCCGTCAGGGGCGTGTTGGCATCCTGGAGGAGGAAGCTGTCAGATCGGTGGTGGAGCGTGGAGGGCCCGGTTCCCAGCGAAATGCTCCTTAGTTGGCCCTCGCTACCCTTAGAAGCAGGAGCAGGTGCACTGTCATGATGGAAAACCAAAATTGGGCCCAACGTTGTCGGCCTTTTTGACTCATCAGTGCACTTTTCAGTGTTCTTGAAACTAAGCTCCCGTGATCCTTCTGTGCCCTGCAAGAAAATCTTCCACGAGTACCCCCCTGGGATCCTCAGAAAAAGTCGCCATGACCTTCTGAGCTGATCGCTCTGCCTTGAGTTTGACTGGCCGGCAGATCTGCTCAGAAGCCACGGTTTCTAGTGCACCTCGCTACTTTAAGGCACCCCAAGGAGCCCTGGCAGCGCAGTGAGTTACACAGTGGGCTGCTAACTACAAGGTCGGTAGTTCGAACTCACCAGCCATTCTGCAGGAGAAAGATGAGGATTTTTGTTCCCACCATGTCAGGGTTGCAGTGAGACTTAATTAGGTGCCGGCGAGTCTTCTCTTGACCCCAGAGACATGTTTAGAAACATTTCATGTGGGATAAACTCATGCATATGTGAACTGAAACCCTATTTTAAAAAAATCATTGTTCTTCTGTGAACCCTTTGAAGTACTAACTCCAAGTGTGACTCCAGAATGTCTGTCCCAGACAGCCGAGCTCCGGGGAGACCGATAGGGACACTGTCACATGTGGCTGCTTGATGCCCCTTCGGCTTCTCACTCTCCAAGTGCTGCTCTTGGAAGGAGCTGGGCCTGTGCCCGAACAGCTTCAACTTGAGCCACCGGTCTGCAAGCAACTGGCTCTCATTAAAGTGCTGACCGAAGAGGCTTTGGAGTCAGACCTGGGTTCACATGTCTGCTCTCACTGACTGCAAATGGGCTTCAAAAAGGTCATGGAAGCGTGGGATGGAAGAATAACGGAGTGTTTCCACAGCTTTTTGAAGGCGCCTGGTGTGTGCTTTGGCAAATCCTTGAATGGTTTGTACATTTCCTGGTTTAGACAATTTCGCGACACCGACCTCCTAGCGTTTGGAGGGGGAAGGAATATGCAGGTCATGCTCCGTGAGTTCTCGCTCTGTGTTCGTTCTTGGAGCTCTGCTAGTGTTTCCTGATTCCACATGACCTTCTGTAGGGCCGTTGAGGGGCGTCGTAGAGAGGCCTTGGGCTTAGCCGCCGCACCTGTCCTTGGGTGGGAGTCACTGACTGGGGGCCAGGCTAGACTCGGGTTTCCCATGCACAAAGTCAGACGCTCCTCTCAGGACTGGCCGTTCCGTGAGGCAGGGAGACCGACCGACCGACAGGCACGGGAGGCTGCCCTGCGGGGGAAAGAAAGGTGCGCCGGGCTGAGCGCTTCAGAAGTGAGGCAGCGCTGCGGAAGGGACGTACGTACTTCTGCCCTGGAGAGAGTTTGGGTGTCTTCAATCCCCAGCCTCCGCATCTAGCTGAGGTCCACGTCGGCTCCTGGGCTCCTTTCTTTCTTCACGCATGTCTGAGCACCTGGTGGGCGCTGGTCCCTGGGCATGCGTGGTGACACGGCCCCGCCCTTCCCTGTATGGCGTGTGTAGGGACGATGCAGACTTCAAATAGGCACTTACTGCCCTGCTGCGGGGAGGTGACGTAATGCCCGCTGTGGCGAGCAGAGAAGCTGAGCTTGAAGCGGAGCGGTGTGGGTGGGCAGCACTAGAAGGGACGGGCAAGGGGAAGGCGGGGTATGTAGGCCGCAGGGCCACCCTGAGAAAATGCAGCGGTGTGAACGAGTCGGTTACGTTTGGGGAACCGTAGCCGGCGCCGTGTGGCTGGTGTAGAGAGGAAGAGACATGAGAACGTAGTAGGGGTTGATGGAGAAGGGACTAAGTATGTAGAACTCCAAAAAGGCGAAGCTCGCTGCTGTCCAGCCGATGCTGACTCATAGCGACTCTGGGACAGTCGTTGGAGTCGACAGCCAGCACAGCTTCTCAAACGGTTTCATGCTCGTGAACCACCTGCTTTTATCCGGACTCACATAGCGATGCTCAGGGCTGGGGCTCGAGTTGCGGCGTTTCCAGTAGGCTGCCACGTCATGCGGGTGTTGGTGTGAATAACAAGGCGGCAGAACATCCGGCTGCTACTTGCACGGAAGTGCTCCAGGATGCTCGGGGCAGGTTGTGCTTATGACGATCGAGGCAGCAGATCGAATGCCTGAGATCGAGGAGGGTGCCGGTGAAGACAGAGGAGGGGGTGCGTTTGAGCAATGCCTGGAAGAGGGAATCAGGAAGAACTCGGGGGACTGCTGTAAGAGCACGTTGGGAGAGAAAGGAGGGAAAACAGAGTCACGAACAACAGTAATCCGTATGAGGGGGGGAGGGGGAGGGAGTAGAAAGGCCTTGAAGACCTCAGTGCCGGCTCCAGTCTGCTTCTGTCTTGCTCTGTGATCTTGGCTGAGCCGCTGAACTTGGGACCTACTTTTCTCCTCTGTCCAACGGGCACCATAATCACACATTTCCTTCGAGGTTCTAATCAGTGAACGACCATGGAAGTATTTGGTAGACACCTCTTGCAAATGAAAATGATGGTTGCAGTTATTCGGAAGTTTGCTCTAAAACGCTGTAGCTGTGTAGTCACTCTGCCGTGTATGAGCGGCTGGTTTGGAAGCGACACCCAGGTGAACCCGCAAAGACAGTCACCTTGTAGGGCAGTGGGATCAGGGCAGCTCAGTTCCTTTGGTCCTTGGAGCAGTAACTCTGGATTTGGGGGCCTTATTTTCCTGGGCTTCCGTCTCTGAGGATAGGAGGGGTCTAAGCAAGCCGGGCATTTACCCCTTATCTGACCCCCACCCACGTCTCAGACTCTGGTGGATTGTGTTAGAGATGAATGCTAGTCTAGTCCGTGACCCTGACACCTGAACCTTGCTGGTGTATGACACTGGACAGCTCCTGGAAGGAAATTTCTCGCTGGTCTTGGAGCCAAAGGGTTTTGTGCTTTGAGTATGGCAGCGAGGAGAATAACTGCTGTTTGGAGAAACTTCTCGTGCGTTCCTTGAAGGATTGGTAGTAGGGAAGACTGGAGACTCAGGGCCCCCTGTTTGCCTGCCTCATCAAAGGAGATCTGATGGGTTTACTTCATAGGCCCACCAGGTCTTTCTGGTTTGCCTGGATGACTAAAGCCTCATACTTTGGTGCAAGCCTGTCATTGAAACTCAGGCATAGTCGGGCAAGCTATTAAAAGGAAGTACAGTGGAGTTTGAGAAAGCCGGATATTAGTGATGGTTTTGTGGGGTCGCTTGAGTAGAATTCTTAGCAAGTGCCTGGAACATGGCAAGCATGTAATGATGTTAGCTCTTGCAATTCGCTTCTGGACCTGGTGCCCCTGCTTGAGGAGGAGGAGGGCGGATCCTGTGAGTTTGGACCAGAAGCCCCTCTTCTCTATCTCCTCTCTAGGACATTGAAGGAGGAGGAGCCTGGCTGGGAGGATGGAGAGTCTTTCTGCAGAAGGGATGAAAACTCTCAGTGCTGTGGGTTCCAATCTAGGAAGACAGATTCTCCCTCAGTTCGATGGCATCTGTACACGCCAGGTTTTGCCTGAGCTCTCGCTAATCCCAAGGTCCCGAAGCTCATTGCAGCTGGGACATGGGAAGCTTTTTCTGCCCGATCGGAAGAACTTGAGCGTACAATGCTTTAAGTAGCCGCCTCCTTCATGGGACGGGGAGGCTCATGTATATAGACTTCACGATTCTCTAGCCAGATTCCTAGCCTAGAAACTCATCACTGAGTAGTGGTGAAGAGCTTGGACGCCAGACTCACTTCACCTCTGTGCTTCAGTTTCTTCATCATCAGAATGAAATGATGGTATCTGACGCATAGGGCTACTTCTGTGAGGTGTAAATGTAAAGAACAGGAGCCAGAAGCTGGTGTCTCGGAAGCACCTGACAGATAGGAATGATTTCTCTTATTAAAGCGACTTCCAGACCTAACATTTTTCTAGAGGACCTCAGAGCAGTCCGTGATCAAGGACCAGTGGGAGGGATGCGGTTTATAAGAACTCAGAGATGATTGGGAGCCAGGCTGGCAGGGGCTTCAGAAACCATCTCCCTCTGGCCTTCGCTCTTCACAGATGGGGAAGCTCTGGTTCAGAAAAAGGAAGTGACTTGCCCTGGATTGGCTGGCTCACGAGTGCAGGAACCAGGATTCATTCTGACAGATGGTCTGCTCTTCCCTTCCTTTAGATTAAAAAGTCTTTAACTAGGCATTGAACATTTATTCCAACCCAGGTCCAGTGCTCGGCTCAGTAAATACATTCGGGAAGCCGATGGCCCTTGCCTCTAGGGAACCTACCAGTCATAAAGAGCTAGAAGAGCTTAGACTCCCAGCTCCCATGGCTGTTTTTGTTCTAACTTCTCCCTCGTCCCTCTTGCAGCCAATAAGAAGAAGGAGAAGGAGCGGCCAGAGATTTCTCTTCCTTCAGATTTTGAGCACACGATTCACGTTGGTTTCGATGCAGTCACGGGGGAGTTCACGGTGAGTCCTGGGCCAGGAAAGGTCTTTGGTCTTTCAGAGTTCTGCCTGTGCCATGTTACAGCCAATCCTTTTTACATGTTCTGGAGGTCTGGGTCTGTGTCTGATCCGTATCTTCATGAGAAGGACACTTTTCTCATCTCTTAAAATGGTACCCAGAAGAGCCAATGAATAGTCATTCCTGAAGTGGACCTCTGTTAAGTGACCCCATGGTATCAAGGCCTGTGCTGGGCCTCGGTGCTACACAAATAAGCAGACATGGTCCCTGCTCCAGAGGAGGAAGAGCCTGATAAGGGCGCAAACATCTCAAGGAATGACTAGCACGCTGTGCTGAGTCTTAAAAAGAGGCTATGCACTGCTCTGGAGGCAGAGAAAGTATATGGTGTGAGGTTGGGGTGGTGGAGCGCCCCATCTGACGCGCTCTGACTTCCCTAGTGCCAGGAGGCAGAGGTCAGGCATGCTCCATCCTCCACCCTCCTTTACCTCCTCTGACGCCAATCCTTCCACAGCACTCTGCTTCTGCGCTGGGTTTGGTAGATTCATTCCAGGGGCTATGCAATTAGACTTGCAATTAGAAATTACCACCAGTCAGGCTCTGTAAACAGAAAGGATACACTAATCCGTCCATAGCAACACCTCTTCTCAGCCAGCCACTGGAGCTCTCTCTTTGGTCCTCAGCCTCTCAGCCATGTGGTCCCTTGGCCTCTGCCTCCGTGGGCCAGGAAGCCAGCCCACTGCTCTGCTTTGTAGTCTCCTAGTCTTGGCATTGCTACTCTGTTCTGTCTCATGGTCTCCTTGCCTCGGCTTTTGGTCCTGACTTAGCTCCTTTGTTCCCCATGCCACAGTTGCTGATGCTGCTAGTTTGAGCTTCCACCACCTCAGACAGATGGTCCTGGGGTCTCGATTTCTCTCTGCTTCTGAGATGGCTCCTACACAGAGGAATGACTGAGCTGTGGTTCTTGTCAACCCGCAGCCCATCCTCTCTTCCTCTCTGCCATTGAGTCAAAGACAGACTAAACTCCCAAGGAAATACAAGATGTGGCTTCATTCTCACCTTGCACTAAGGCCAAGACGTACTCCCATCGTAATCCTATCTATTAGCACCACAGAGAACACCCTCCAAAATGGGATGATAGCCACAAGCCTAGAGCCCAGAGTTACAGTACATCACATAAGGGATTATGGCTCGAAGGGCCTTATTAATTGACGACATCTCAGAAGGGAGTGACTGTCAAACTCACCTTTAGTTGCTAGCAGGTCTCAAAGTGAACTCTGATCTTCTTTCAGGTGCTCCTGTGTCTCTTTGTTCCTGACAGCCTTCCATGTCTTTCTTGTAGGGGATGCCCGAGCAGTGGGCCCGCTTGCTTCAGACGTCAAATATCACGAAGTTGGAGCAGAAGAAAAACCCACAGGCTGTTCTAGATGTGCTGGAGTTTTACAACTCAAAGAAGACTTCCAATAGCCAGAAGTACATGAGCTTCACAGGTATGCAGACTGTGTCCTGGGCTGTCTAGGGGAAGGCAGGTTGTAGGTCCGGGTGGTCACACTCTACATGCCAATTGGCCTCGGATGAGAGAAGACAATCCTGACAGGAAGCAAGGTGACACTAGGGCTGTTAACTACAAGGTCAGCAGTTTGAAACCACCAGCTGCTCTGAGGGAGAAAGATGAGGCTTTCTAACTCCCGTAAAGAGTTACAGTCTCAGAAATGCACAGGGAGAGTGCTACCCTGCCCTACAGGGTGGCTATGAGTCAGCATCGACTGGATAGCAGTGAGTGTTAGAGCTAACATTCTGAGCATGTGTTTGCATAAGACTGTGGACGCCCGTGAAAGCCCAAAATCCATGAGCAGAGTCTGCACGTGGATTAAGCCTCCATTGGATTCCTTCTGACTGTAGACCAGGGATGTGAATCACCTTGCCCACAGGCAGAGTGCATGGAGAGTGGATTACCTGCACTCCCTCCAGTCAGCCCAGGGAGGGCAGGCGCCTATGGGGGCCTGCCCAGGTGAGTCCTTGATGGAGACTCCCTTCCTGGGGGGCTCACGGTCATGGTCATGCCCTGACTGTCTTGGTTGGAAGGCGCAGGGCCAGTCTTGTAATCTCTTTTATCTGTCGCCATGTTTGTGGCCCTGTCCCGGTGCCATTCCTGCTTCTGTCGTCCCATCTGTAACTAGTTATTGTTCTGCCACCAGTCCTGAATTTGTGACCATTTCTGTGTGTCCCATGAATTTTCTAAGTCGTGACTATGAATCCTTGGGCGCCTTTATGACCTTGTGCTAATGATCTCCCTCAATCAGATGATTTGTCTTTGTCTCTAAGACTTAATATTCTTCTTAAATTAGATGTGAGATTTGGGGTCTCTGTGTACCCTAAAACAGAGCCAAGAAAATAGGTTTGTGCATCGTCATTCTGAAGCTGTACTGAAAAAATATATCTATATATCTAGATATTTAAATAGCATGGTATTTTTAATGAAGAATTCAGGCTTTTTGCCAGAAGATCTAGGTTTTGGCATTGACGGATTCTTAACGGTAACTTCATTTCTTAGGGCTGCAAAATGACAGTAATGATTCGTATCTCAAGAGGTTGTGGTAAGGGGTAAATGAGCTAATTGATATAAAGTTCGTTGTAGGTTATAAAGTAGCACCATGGAAATGCAGGCTATCACCATAATTATTAATGTCATTAGTTGTTTATTAACATTACTGTGTATCTTTTAAATAGGCAGGCATTTCCACCCCCACCTCCCTCAGGGGACTCATTTTTATGAAAATGAAAAACAGGCCAGTAATAATAAATTACTCTCCAGATGTACTCTGCATACAAGGGCCTGTGTTTTTCAGTCTTTTTAAAGAGCAGAGTTGGGATGATAATCCCGGGCTCCATGTCTTAGGCCAGCACCCTTTGAATAGATTGCTTACCTATAATAACTCTACTTGGTGTATCTCTTTACTTAGAAGAAATATTTTCCTTTCCCTAGCATAAGTTATGAGACAGCCTACATCTCTGGAATCTTAGATGTGGCATTTGAGGAAGTTAGGAGGAAGAAATATCTTTAACATGATCACCTTCAGTTCCCTCTTGATGTGCAGAACATTAAAGCTAAGAAACCAAACCAACCTCCCTGCCCTCAGGTCGATGCTGACTCAGGGCGGCCCTCCAGGACAGGTGGGGCTGCTCCTGTGTGTTGCTGAGCCTGTCCTTCTCCACGGGAGTAGAACGCTAAAAGCCAAGAGAGGCCTTTCTAATGTGACTCTGTTAGTGGTCAGCCAGTCTCTTCACTCCCAGTTCTCTGTTCTTTCCAGGTCTCGGGCTGATTTCTTCCAAGGGCAATATTGCTGGGGAAGCCGAGAAGCTGGGTGCACTGGCTCATTTGGAAGGATGCTTTCCTCAGCCAGTATCTGGCGCGTATCAAAGAGCGCAGATGGTGGTGAGGGCAGGCTGTAGCTTCGCCCCTGCTGCCAGGGTAGTGCCTCGGGGAGGGCTGAGCATGTGCCCAGCAGGGTTGGCTTCCTCAAGTGTGGCCCCGCTGGGTCCGTTGCACTTCTCCCATCAAGAGACTTGGTCATCCCAAGGAGGAATTGGAGTGGAAGGTGTTGGAAGGGAAAGTTTCCCAGTCAGGAAATCAGTTGTGTGTTTGAGGGAGCATGCCCAGGAGCCATCAGGGCTAGGAGCTTGCGTACAGCCTCTGCAGCAGAGTCCCTGTTGGAATCTTTGTATGTGTGCGTGTGTGAAGAGATGCGGAAGACCACGGATGTGCATGGAGCCACAGTTCTGTGGGTTTGCTTCTGCTTGGAATTTACGTGGTTATGTGGTCAGCTGCTAACTGAAATGTCAGCAGTTCAAAACCACCGCCTGCTCCTCAGGAGAAAAAGGAGGCTTTCTAGTCCCGTAAAGATTTAGAGTTTGAAAACTCATAGGGGGCAGTTCTACCCTTTCCTGTATGGTCACTAAGAGTCAGAATGGGCTTGATGTCAGTCAGAGAGAGGAAGTACGTATGAAAGAAAATGTGTGTAGGACACACAGGTAACTGTGTGTAGAGTTATCTGTGTATGAATGTGTGGATAATACTGAGTTTATATATTTATGTGCATAGATGGCTTATGCCTATTATATGTATGTATATATGTATGTGCAAGCTTTAAAATTGTCTAGAACTTGAAATCAGGGCCAACTCTTGGCAAGATTGTGTGTATATTTGACGTAGTTTAAGATCACATCTCTCTTTTCTGCTTGTCATGCGGTTAATTATAATAATGCTGCCTACATTTGTATATGCTTACACATGTGTTATCCTGCTCGATTCTCTTGAGATTGGCAGGGCAAGGACTGTTTTCCCATTTCACAGACCAAGGAACCGAACGAGGCTCAGAGAAGTTACGAGAGTGACTCAAAATGACTGTCTGCTGTGGGATAGGACATGCTTTCAAGCTGGGCCCTCAAACCCTTTGCCAGCTACACAGGCAGCAACTTGCCCTTTGTCAAGTGTAACCACATGTCCATTTTGTGGAGTGTCTTATTTGTTCACACACCACCACCACCACTCCTGACACCACCACCACCACCACCACCACCTCCACCTCCACCTCCACCTCCACCACCACCCCTGACACCACCACCACCACCCCTGACACCACCACCACCACCACCACCACCACAACCACCACCACAACCACCACCACCCTTGACACCACCACCACCTCCACCACCACCACCCCTGACACCACCACCTCCACCACCACCACCACCACCACAACCACCACCACAACCACCACCACCCTTGACACCACCACCACCTCCACCACCACCACCCCTGACACCACCACCTCCACCCCTGACACCACCACCTCCACCCCTGACACCACCATCTCCACCTCTGACACCACCACCTCCACCCCTGACACCACCACCACCACCACCACCCCTGACACCACCTCCACCACCACCACCACCACCACAACCACCACCACCCTTGACACCACCACCACCTCCACCTCCACCACCACCACCCCTGACACCACCACCTCCACCCCTGACACCACCACCTCCACCCCTGACACCACCACCACCACCACCACCTCCACCCCTGACACCACCACCTCCACCCCTGACACCACCACCTCCACCCCTGACACCACCACCACCACCACCACCTCCACCCCTGACACCACCACCTCCACCCCTGACACCACCACCACCACCACCACCACCACCCCTGACACCACCACCTCCAGCCCTGACACCACCACCACCACTGCCACCACCACCCCTGACACCACCACCACCTCCACCACCACCACCCCTGATACCACCACTTCCACCACCACCACCTCTACCTCCACCACCACCCCTGACACCACCACCACCACCCCTGACACCACCAACACCACCACCTCCACCTCCACCACCACCCCTGACACCACCACCACCACCACCTCCACCTCCACCACCACCCCTGACACCACCACCTCCACCCCTGACACCACCACCACCACCACCCCTGACACCACCACCTCCACCACCACCACCACCACCCCTGACACCACCACCTCCACCACCACCACCACCACCACCACCACCACCCCTGACACCACCACCACCCCCATACCCACCCCCCCAAACCATCCCGTTGTAGCTCATGAGATAGGAGGCTTGATAGGCACCCCCCCCCACACGCGTTGCTCCTGATTTATGTGACTTTCAGCAAGCTTCTCTCTTACTGAACCTCAGTGTTCTCATTTCTGTGACTGAGGGATGTATAATGGTATATGTATTTATGTTTCTGTAATTGTGGAAGGTACTTTCTGATCTGCCCTTCTGTGCTTTGAAATTTGATCGGCTTATATAAAAATTGCACATCAACTTTGAAAGGTGCAATGTTTGTTTTTTAAATGACAACACCCCAAACCCTCTGCCCTTGAGTTGATCCTGACTCATGGTGACCCTAAAAACCCGAGGCTTTCCCAGCCTGTAAATCTTTAAGGGAGCATGTGGCCTCGTCTTTCTCCCTTGGAGCAGCTGTTGAGCTCAAACCATTAACTTTGTGGTTAACAGCCCAACAGTTAAGCTTTCTAACTGGAATATGTCGCCTTCAAAAAGGATAGCCATGGATAAAGCTAGACAGTATTACAGCGAAGGGAATGGCGTTGCACTTTGTTCTTCCTGAGCTGGTATTCGATTATAAAAGAAAAACAAATGAAATATGGTTCAAGTCTATCCCAAGTACGTTTCTGCAGGGTACAGCTGGCAGCTCAGGATTCATTGTAAAAACACAGTGTTATAGGCAGCTTTATTTTTACACCATCAGTACACGATTTGCTTTCAGATCAAGAAAGTGTACCTGCTACATTGTTCTGTGAGGGCACTGGAAGCTTGAGCTTGTTCTAGATTTGGCTCTCGGTGAGAAATCTGCTGGCTGTTTCTCCTCTTGATGATGAACTCGGCCGCCAGTTTCTCCTGGAGAACAAAGATAGACATGACGCCTGGTCATTCAGTGTCATTTCTTGCTAAGTTCTCCATTGAACCTAAATTTCATCAAGTTTAAGATAGAGATTGTATGATGCACCATTTTTTTAATATCCCACTAAGGGTGGGGAGCTGCCCATTAAATTGTGGAATGCCTTTTGATTGTAGCCCTATCTCTATGTGAGGGACACTAAATGTGGTGGTGGGGGGCAAGGGTCGATCTCAGTATCCACAAAATGTGTCCATTGCCGCATTAAGGTCCCTTGAATCTATTCTTAGAAAACACGACCCTGTCATTAATTAGACTTGACATGATTAATACCTCTGTTTCCCGAAACCTTCCTCTGTGTCTCCCTGCTGGAAGTAGGCATGGATCTAGAAGACTCACTTCTGCAGAGTGGTCAGTCATGTGGTTTGGACAGTTCAGGAGGGTGCTGGCGACGACCTCTTTCCTTTCGGTTAGGAAGGTTGCCGTTCCCTTGGCGCGGAGGCTCAGTGATGGATGACGCAGCGGGCGAGGTGGACTTACTTCTAACAGAGTATTCGGGGGCAGAACAGGATCATAACTCCACCTTGGAACCTGGGTGTCCCCTTGGCAAATCTCGTAACTTCTCAGGACCCCAGTTTTTCCACACACAAAAGGACATCAGCTCGGGGCTCAGAGCCATAGTGAGGACATGGTGAAGTCCTGAGGTGTGCCGTGTGCCTACCATGGTGTCTGACCCAGAGCAATGCTGATGGCTGTTTCCTCAGCAGGGAGAGCACGTGACTGAACAGCTCTGCAGAAGAGATGGACTGTATTTGTTCACTGAGTGTCTTGTCTCTCTTCCTTTGCAGATAAATTAGCCGAGGACTATACTTCTTCTAATACACTGGTAAGTCTTCATTTCCTCTGTTGTGTCATGAGCAGATGTGGTGAATGATGGAGACAGTGGGGTGGAGGCAGAGCCTCTTGTTGCTCCCCACCGTGGGCCGCAGCCTTCCCGTCTGTTCAAGAAAGGAATTGGACTTAATAAATAACGAGGCGTCCTTTCAGCTTTGATGCTCTAGAAATCCGAACCTTGCAACCAGAAAACCTGGCTTCTGGGCTCACCTATTTTGTCGATCACTTTGGACCGTGAGAAAGTCATTTTGTTTCTCTGTTTGCTTCAGTGTCTGTTGTCAACCACACGGGGAGGGTTCCCTCGACCTTACCCGGCCATGTGTTTAAATGGCTGAATTTAGAAGACAGTTTCTTCTCTTTGCTTGGTAGGGTCTACAAACCCAGCATTGGGACTGATTGTGGATTGGAGCCGACTCTGTGTATAGCAGGTCATTCATTTTGGCCTATGAAACCGGGGTGCCTGCCCAGGCACTTGAAGGGCTGTCATGGGGATCTTTTGAAAACTGTCCAAGAAGTTAAAATAGATGACTTCAAAGATCACTCTGCGACTTTAACTTACAAATCCTTTTTTCCAGGACAGAGAGAAGGGTGAAGTGAGAGGTGAACGTGTTTTGAAAGGGGCTTGTGAATAAGCTATAATACGTAATACATAAACCACAACCCCCCTAATGTCTCCTGCTCTGTGCCAGGTTCACTTTGGAGAAGTGGTGACAGAGATGAATCAGACATTGTCCCAATTCCTAAGAATTCCCACTCTGATGGGGAACAGGACAGCACAGACCATGAACTGTGCACTAGGCTAAAAATGTCACAGTGGCGAGGGAAGGGGGAAAAAGGAGCTGATACCAAGGGCTTAAGTAGAAAGCAAATGGTCTGAAAATGCTGATGGCCACCTACGTCCCAGTGTGCTTGATGCAATGGATGGATGGATTGTGATAAGAGCTGTAAGCACCCCCAGTAAAATGATTTATTTGAAAAAATAAAAACATCACCAGGCCAGGAACGATGCTTCGCTTGTTATTTACCATACCCTTGGCATCTGGCCCTCAGTAGACATTTACTGGATCACAGAGGAGGCAGCCGAGAAAGCTGATGGTGAAGTCTGAGCTGAATGAGTTCGTGATCTGAGGCAAGACTCAGGAGTGAGCAAGGTCCTCCAGACAGAGGAGCCTGGGCCAAGGCAAGGAGGCACCGAGGTCTGCCTGGAAAGGGACGGCAAGTGGTGTGACAGGCCTGGAATGCGGAGCAAGAAGGGAGGAGAGGTTGAGGAGGAACGGAACGGAACGCAGGCCAGATCATGTAGGAGTGTTCTCATCTCTCGGAGGTAATGGAAGCCCTTGGAGCTTTTAAGCAGGGAGTAGTAAATTCTCACACAATCCTGAGTCACCACCAAAATATCATCAACCGTGTTTCCAGATTGGGCGCAGGTTGGCTCCGAGTTGCTTATATACTCTTGTTGATTATTTTTAAAAGTTCACATGTCCAGGGCTGCGTCCTTTCTTACTCTCTGTCTAAATCCTCACAGGAGCTCAGCGAGGTAGGGTGTTATCCTTAGCAGATAAGTGATCAAGCTGAAGTAGAGAAGCTGAATCACAAGAGCCCCCTGATTCCCAGTCTGCACGCTTTCCTCTGCTTCACGCTACCTTTTGCCAACGGGCCGAGATGTGACGAGGAGACCCGTAAGAATTTTCAAACCGGAGGTCGCTGGGTCTCTCGCACTACTGGGCAGTAAGGAATTGGTGGGGGAAGGGCCAGGACAAAGTCGAGCTGTGCTTTGTGGCTTAGATGTCTCTCGGTGTTCCTTCGATAGCTCTCCTTTATGGAGTACCTAGTGTGTGTCAGACCCTTTAGAAATGTTAGCATCTTGCATTTTCTTATGTAGTTAGTGATGAAGTATTTTCCTCTCCGTTTCACAGGCAGACAGAATGCTTATCCCTGTAGCTAGCTATTATGTAAAAACTGGATTAGGATGACCGTCTCCTGCGTTTCGGTGCAGGGCTCTTGTCACCGTGGCTGGGAGCAGAGCGAGCTGTCAAAGGAGCCCTCAGGAAAGCCATACAATGTGGGAGGGAGGAAGGGAGGGAGGGAGGGGGGGGGCCCTGGGGCTCAGGCCATATGGCAGAGGGCAGGACACCTGCTCGGGAAAAGCCCGCACAGGCTTCCTTTCACCAGTGCACACCCCGCAGGCTGTCCAGGGCATTTCTTCCAGGGTTCCGGCCATTTGTTACATAGTGCTGGTCTAGCTTTTTACATGGAAGGGTGGGGTGCTTTGACCCCCCACTGCTGCAGACGCCATTGTTTTCTCCAATGGTTCCCACAGAGCATTCCGCATGATTTGTGAAATACATGGGATAGGATTGTTATTCCCATAACGCAGACAAAGAGATTGTGACTCAGAGATGAAATGGGGCCCGTCTCGTACGTGAGTGAGTCAGTAGCAGAAACCAGGACAGAGTTCAATCCTCCTGAGCATTCATGTGTTAAGTCATGCCAATATTTACCAATATTGACTTAGCAGCTTCTTCGTGCCAAGATGTTAGTGGCACAAAAGTGAATATGTACAACATTAGCCCGTAAGGAGCAAATTAATGACAGATGAGGAAGATAAGGTCTAGACGAGAGGTGTGATGAACATACACTGGACCAGATTTGATGGGCTGATTCTGTTTTACCTTATAGTACCAGGAGATGAGTACCAAGTTCCTGGACCATAAAGATGCTCATGTAATGTGTTAGGCTGGATTGTTTACAGAAACAAAATCAGCGACACTTCTGTATGTCTCAGAAAGAACTTTATATCAAGAAGTAATTTTTGGTGCGGGGGGGACAAAAAAAAGTAATTTAAAATAACAGTAATTTCATATAAAGAAGACATCCCAGCCCAGTTCAACCCAAACCCATAAGTCTGATGCCAGCCCGGGGCCTCTTAGACTTAAACGTAGGTAGCTTCGGACCAATGACCCTGAAAGGTGAAGTGGGAAGCAGGGAGATCACAGGCCAGTGGGCGCAGAATTATGTGGAGCCAATATTGGTGGGAACGTGCCAGGGCACCGACAGTTCCCAGGTTGGCAACCCTCACGGGGCCACTCCTGAAGCAGACACGGAATCCCAGCCAGCAGGAAGGTCAAGGACCAGAGAGGCAAACAAAAAGCAGTCACTGCCTCTCTCCTTAAAAAGCCACACCCCTCTAAGAGGCATCAGCAGACTGATAGGTTGGTCTCCACCACTACATTTTCACGCAGGTTCAAGTTGACATACCGTCTAGACTGTAGTTTGGGTGGATGGGAGCAGCCCTTGGCCAGACTGTCAGATTCCCTCTGAGGTTCATGGGCCCTGGTGTCGTCATGGTGATGAGTGAGCTGCCAGCTCTGCGGTGGGACACCACCAGCCGCTGTCCGCCCCGGAAACAGTCTCGGAGAGCCACGGAGACAGCTCCACGCTGTCCTGCAGAGTCGCTGGGAGGAGTCCGCATCAACTCAGTGGCGGGAATTCTGCGTTTCTCTGATGTTCCCACCAGTGCTTGCACTTGTGAGCATTTCTGAGTTTGGTCGGCCATTGGTCAATTTCCAGAGTGCCGACAGGATTGTTTCTGTCCGTCTGGTCCAGGTTGTAGTTGCGTTTTAAAGACGTTGCAGGCTCCTCCCTCTGCTGTGCCTGGCAGTCTGCAGAGAATATTTTTCAAAATCCAAAGATTTGTTATCCTGGACCTGTTGCCAAAGAGGCCTTCGAGCAAGCAAAGCTGAGGGCCAGCGTGGCGAGGCCCGCGACGGCTGGGACGGAGGGAGAGGCCCTGCCAGAGAAGAGGAGCCTGCGGGAGAGAAGGGGACTGAACGGGATCTTTTTTCTGCTTCCTCTCCCACTTCACGACGCGCCTTCTCACAGAATACTGTGCGTTCAGTCTTTATATCATGCCTTGGGGCTTCTTATTCCAAGCAAAAGTATCCAACCTGCCTTGCTGGCGGGCGGGGCGGGGGGGGGGCTAATCTGAGTGCTGGGAGAAGCGTCTTAGGGAGTCCCGGATCATTTCCCCCCTACTCCTCTCTCGTGGGCTCGGAGCTATCAGTTCCCCAGGCAGCAGCCGCCCCAAACTAATGAGCGTCTCGACTTGTCCTTGACCACTGTCGCTACTTTGGGTAGCCTTCTCATAGAGGCTTCTCGCAAGCCCATCTACGATAACCACTGGTTCGATCACGTTGAAGACGCAATAAAGCAGACAAGCCTTCACAGAGTGTAACGAGAACTACTCGTTTCTACCGAGGAATGTAGGCGAATGGTTTCAGTCAACGAATCGGTCCCTCTGGAGCCAATTGGCCCCTTATTCCAACATCCTGTCTCGATGGTCTCCGCGCCTTCAATATGCACTACAGTCATGCTGTTCGGATATGTCCTTCCAGTGAGCCCTGCCCTTGGCTCAGGCACATTCATTCACTCAGCAGCCCTCTGTGGAGCGCCTTTTTAGTGTCATGGCCAAGGACATTGCGATTGCCAATATTTCAGTGTTTTTAAAATGTTCTTGGTGTGATTCTCTCTTCATTTAGCTTCACAATAACAATGGTGTAAGTACTAAAACTGGCTCCATTTAACAGATAAGGAAGCTGAGACAGAGAGTTTATTATCCAACACATCACTCGGAATTTTCAAGGGATTGAGCCAGGGATTTGAACCCACACTGGTTGATTCCATAGTTTCAGCTTTTAACCGTTTTTTTCCCCCTCTACTCCCTGGGAGAATATACAGTTGAAGATAAAATCTTGACAACAGGAGAGCATTGTAAAGCAGGTAGATACTGTGTCAATGCTTCTAAGGACGATGATAAAGAAAGAAAAAAGAGAAGATAAACTAATAAATGATGTCACTAGAAAAATACATGAAGTTTATTCCAAAGGGTGTTTCCAGGTGGCTCACTGGAAGAACAATTGAGGCGGTTGGACGAAGAATGAATGTATGAAATTTGGCAGATGGACCAAGTTGCGCCTCTTGTATTTGTTCCCTGTGATCATCCAGTAACAGAAAAAGGACGTGCCGTTCTTGAAGCACTGCCCCAGGTTCAGGAGTGTAATTGTCCACACACTTCTTTAATAAAGAAAAGCGACATTTATGTAGAAAAGTGCTTACAATGCTATTGAACGGTCAAATTCATCTAGAGTGAAAGTTATGAAAGGCTCTCTAATGCTACTTATTTCTGCTCTGTCGGTAGCACCTTGTTTTTCAAAAGTAGATCGTGTCATAGATTATATTTAATATCCTTCACCTGTTTACTGTAGAAAACTTGCATGTGATGAAAAGTTTTGCATTTAAGACAGGGAAAACAGTACATTGAGGAGCCCCCATGGTGCACTCATTAAATGTTTGGTTGTTGACGGAAAGGTTAGCAGTTCAAACTCACCAGCTTCCCTGGGGGAGAAAGATGAGGCAGTCTGGTTCTACACAGATTTGCAGCCTTGGAAAGCCTATGGGATGGTTCTACTCTGCCCCATAGGATTGCTAGGCATGGTCATGACTGACTCGCCAGCAGTGACCTGTGGCTTGCTGTTAGGAAGCTGTATTAGTCTGTGTATGTGAGACACTCATTCCTTTATGCCAAGAAAGCTGCAAGGGCAGAGCCTTGAGTCTTGAAGTGGTAGCCACTTGCCCAGGGATACAGGACTGAAAATGCACAAACCTAGTAGAAGATAACCCTACATTGATCTTGACTGTGACAGTTGTTAATACATACTGCTTCCATAAGCTGCCTCGTGTGGAGAACAGCATCTCTCTGAGAAAGGGATGAAATCCCCTTATCTATGGGGTTTTTTAGAAGCAAGGACAGAAACGCTGCTGAATGGAATTTTACAATCTATACCATTCATTCCTCACCCTCCTCGCTCCTGCAGTGATGAAAGTTTACACCAGGCGGGTCGCGTGGTCATCACATCTAGTGATGCCTGGTCCTGTGTGTGCTTGGAAGTGCTCTTCTACCCTGGAGCCTCTGTGGACGTCTATGAGATCGCACGTTTTCTCACCTGCGTATAATGTCAGATGCACCATCGAGTACCCCCACATTCAGTAGCTCTAGCCTCATCTCCCTCAGCTCTTCCACGTTATCCCTGTCGTTCCGAACCCTGAGTGCCCTGGCTCAGGAGGCCCCACCTGGCGGGCAGGAGGGAAACTCACTGTCCGTTCCCTGCGCGGGACGGTGAGTGCTTCAGCACTCGGGCCGCTTCATGGCAGCAGTGTCCCTCACTGGCCCCTTAGCCACCACCACCTTGACTGAGCACAGGCGCTCAAAGTGTCCGAGACTGTCTCGTGGTCTGTCTCAAAAACCACATATGGGGGGGCACTTTGTCTCTTGAATTTATGTTGGAAACAGGGATGGTATGATATTTTTTGCCTGAACCCGCCCTTGCTACTCTTGGTCCAGCTGTGTTTCAGTTTGTCTGGGGAAACCAAGGTACTGTAGATTATAACTGATCTAATCAGCGGGTCTGATAAAGTTCATTCCAGGCTAGAGCAGAAACTTAGGGAAATGCTTCGCCTCCAGTCTGGGGGAAACTCGTCGCCCCTTTTAAGCGTCGGGACTCCTGGGGTTGTGTATTTTCAGGTGGGTGCAGGGGTCTGGGTCCCGTGGATCTTGAGGAGGAGAGGACTAACCGTTCAACTACCAGCTCAGGGAGGCGTCAGGTCAAGTTTACAAAACTGCGGACTTTCGACCCTCCCCCCATGCTTCTTTCTTACCCTGGCAGCTAAAAAGTATCACTTGAAGAGTAAGGAGGTACTTTGAACTTGTCTTCAAGGGTTGGACTGGGAACGGGAAGGTGGAAAATCAGAAAGCTGGCTTCCCGTTCCGCAGTTAGGCTTTCGGTGGGGAAGCAGTCTCGGGGGGTTGAATGGCTGCCTGGTGGCTAGAAGAGGTGAAGGAAGCGGACAGAATTCCTACAACACAGGGGGGCACTTGGAGACTGGTGAGGGATCTTGGGAGAGGGTTTCTTATGGGGGACGAGCAAAGGCCCAGATCAGCCGGATGAGATGGCTCCGTTTTCTTCTCTACACAGAACGTGAAGGCTGTGTCTGAGACCCCTGCGGTGCCACCAGTTTCAGAAGATGAAGATGACGACGACGCTGCCCTTCCTCCAGTGATTGCTCCGCGCCCAGAGCATACAAAATCGGTGAGTGTTTGGGGAACCTGGCGGACATGTGATTTGCGCCGGACGTGGGGCTTAATTAGCAGTTGTTGGGGGTCGAACACTCTGGTTAGGGGTCCTTGGGTTTTAGAACGAATGAAATAGCCCCAGATCCCTCAACTGGAAGATGCCTTCTGCGTGATGAAAGACAAGAGGTGGTGTGTTTATGTGTCCCTGCTCTAAAGATAGCCCCAGAGTATCCCAGGCAACTCATGTGTATACCAACCCAGCCCTCCTTTACTTCACCGGCTCCCCACAGATCGGCTAGGAAGATGTGCTAAACCGAACCTACTTAGTGCAGGACCAACAGCAATTATTCCGGTCTCCGGGGAAGCAACAAATCACCCCACTGCCTGCAGATCCTCTCTTCTCAGTTACGTGTGCCAGCACGTCACCGAAGATACTGAAAGAGCCAGGAGAATTTATAAAGACGCTAGTGCTATCAAGATGCTGGTCATCAGGAGTGCATGTTGGTGCCGGATGTTGGCCATGATTTTTATTCAACTTCCTCCGAAGTTCCTGCATCTCAGAACAGCCAGAGCCCTCTACCCTTCTGATGGTCTTTTAAGAAAAGTCTTCTGACCAGAACGCCATGGGAAAAGAAGGACCCCCAGGGCTTGCGCTCTCGGGTAATGCACAGAAGGTTGCTCTGAGCATCGAGGGCAGGAGTTGGCTGGCTAACTTGTGGGAGAGGCTGTAGAGGAAGTTCAAGAGGACCTCTGTGGCTGAGACTGGAATGGCATCTGTGGTCTCTCTGTTTCTGTTAGTCACAAAGTCGCCTTAAGGAAAGTGGCCTTCAAAGCCGCGGTGCTGCCAAGCCAGCTCACATTCCTGCGGACCTTCTTGGTTCCCAAGAGTGTTCATTTGAAAAATTCTTTCCTCCTAAGCCATGGACGTCTCAAAAGCAGAGGACACGCTCATGTTCTCTGCATTGCAGGGTTTGCCATAGTCCTTGGAGGTCCCCAAAACCAATACATGCCGAGAAAATGAATGATCGAATGTGATTGCCGTAGCATTCCTTTCTAAGAAAGCACTGCCAATTCAAACACAGCTCGGACATATAATTCACATACTCTGCAGCTCACCGGCTTAGCTATGTTAACAAGGGTGTGCAAGCGCGCCTAGTTCCTAACGTAGCTCAAGGAGGGAAAGCTGAGATTTCGAGAGCTAAACTGCTCTAGCCAAAGTTGGCCCTCTCAAAGAGCCAGGATTTGAAAGTAGGTGACGGAACCCAGTTAGCTGTTGCTTTTCTGCACAGCACAGAGGTCTCTTTGTGCGCGCAGACCTGCGCAGGGAGCCAGAGAAAGGACAGAAACGCAGGGAAGGAAAAGGCAAGGTTTCCCCCTGCAGGACTCATGTCAGGAGACACAAGGAGAGCAAGGTCAGGGGCGAGCAGGTGCAGGCGGTCCATGGGCATACGAAAGCCAACCAAGGCCTTGTTTTTTCTAGTTGCCAGGAAAGAAGCCATGGTCTCTGATCTCTGAGTCTGGGCTTCCTGCTGCTCCCACTGCAGAGAGCGTTTCCCTCCCACCCCTCCCTCTGAAAACCCTGCCCATCCTTGAAGATCCCACTGAAGCACCTCCTTGATTTATTCATCACTTCACCAGACCCTCACCTGAATGTTTGCTTTGTGTTAGCTACATGTTTAGGTGCAGGGACTCGGAGATTCATGACCTACATACCCTGCCTTCATAGAGGGTATAAACCAGCTAATAGATAACGGTGATATATTTATGATAAAAAATCTGTAAGTGCCCTGAAGCAGCTCTTGGGGTGAGCTATGCCGTGCGATCATTTCTTCTGAAGCGCTATGGTGTACAGCATGCCCATTTCTTACATGTGCCCCTTCTGCTTTGTAGCTGTTCTCGCCGCCTTCGAGAATGTACGGCGGGTTTTAGGTCAGAGCACTTTCTTGCCTGTGAAGGAGAGCGCATGTACTTGCCCTTAGTTTGTTAATACCTGGACTAAATAAAAAGCGGGAAAGGGCGTTCAAGGGAAAACAAACAAAACAAAGATGGGGGCAGCGTTTTGTATCAGTGAATGCTTGTTAAGTAAGTGAATGAAAGAAAATATTAACTAAACTTATTAATATGTGCCAGGCATGGTTCTAGTGATTGTGCACATATCAACTAACTATTCCCACAACAACCGTATGAACGAGGCATCCTCCTTACCATTGTGCAGATGAGGAAACAGACAAAAGAAGCAGGGAAGTTAAGCTGTACAGGCGGGAAGCGCTGGGATTAAGGCCAGGCAGTCAGTCTCCAGAGTCTATCAGTCAGTCCCCATTCTACCCATAGAAGAAGAATCAGAGGCAGTCTTGACTCTCCATGGGTTTGGGATGTGAAGGGGAGTAACTTAATGGGCTATAAGCTGAGAGGGACAGTAGCAGGGCGAGGTGGAAGACGCTCCTTTCAGCTTAGGAAAGCCCGGCTTTTGCTGGCTTCACCCTTGCTGGTGACGGGGCTTCCCCTCAAATGATAGAATCCTCCTCGAACCAATTCTGTTGGGAATGTCAGATTCTCATGAAATCCAGACTCTGGAATCAAGAGGCCATATGCCACCCCACCCCCACTGACACGCTAATAACCCTGTGGAATCTTTAAACCTTGAACCCAAGCTATTCCCCGAAGTCACCTTTGAACCCAATAATGGCTGCGTTAGACTAGGAAAGAATGTGTTCTTGAAGTGTTACACACGTTTAGAGAATTGCCTGTGGTGATCACACTGCTGGCGGCAAGGTGAAGACAGACGTGAGGCGTGGGCTGGGGCAGCGAGTTTGTGCTCATTATGGTGACCCAGCTTGGCAAGGTTGTTGAGAAAGGCGCCACGATGTAACCAAGGCCCTGGTTTGCATTTGTAGACATCACTGAAGTGATGCATGTCCTGTTGTGTGTGTGTTCATGAGAATGAAACACCGTCTGTACGCATGTATAAGCCGAGTTTTCCAGCACATTTTTAATGCGGTTTCTGTGGTAAAATTAGGTGCCTCGGCTGATATTCGGGTCAGTGTATACTTGAGTATATACGGTACCTGAATCAAAAGAATGAATCTCTCTCTCTCTCTCTCTCTCTCTCACACACACACACACTCTCTCTCTCTTTCTCTCTAACACACATACACACACACACGCACACACACACACTTCTGTTGAGCATGGTCTAGCCTGTACTGAACACGTACACACACGCACGCACGCACACACACACGCACACACACTTCTGTTGAGCATGGTCTAGCCTGTACTCAATACACACACACACACACACACACACACACTTCTGTTGAGCATGGTCTAGCCTGTACTGAATACACACACACACACGCACGCACGCACACTTCTGTTGAGCATGGTCTAGCCTGTGCTGACTATCTTCATTGATGAGGCTCTCACTAACACTGCTGCATACAGCAAGGTAGGCCACAGTGTACCCAGAGGAAATGGGCCCTGAGTTTCTTGGGGCACGTTCTGTGGTGGTTCTAACCTGACATCCAAGAGCGCTTCCCTAACTTTTCCTGCATCACAGAGGCTGACCCTCCCTTGTTCTCACACCGCTCCAGGTATACACACGGTCCGTGATCGATCCCATCCCTATCACTCCAACTCGGGACGCGGCCACGTCTCCCATTTCACCCACTGAGACCACCACCACTCCGCCAGAGGCGCTGACCCGGAACACCGAGAAGCAGAAGAAGAAGCCTAAGATGTCTGATGAGGAGATCTTGGAGAAATTACGTGAGCACTTTGCAGCTTTCTGAACCTTCTTGGGGGCTGTGATTTGTCAAGCGCAGAGAGACAGAGATGGCGTTCCATTGCCGTGAAGAGGCTGGCCCGAGGCGTTGTCCAGGGGGCTGGCTAACCGCCGGTGGCGCTGTAGCCGCAGACTGTGCCTCTGCTCCCCTCCCCTTGTACCACCTACTGCTCGCCCTCCCGACCCTCGTTGGGTACTGCCAGGTCATGAACGCGAAGAGTGAGAAAGTAGCTGGACACGCTGGGGCTTAGGCGCAGGTGACTGCAATGGGAACCGGTCCTTATCACGTGAATCGCCTGGAGTTGCGTGTTGAGAAAGACTGTGTGTGTCCTTGTGTCTCTCTGCGGGGAAAGCGCGGAGACTGATTGTTGACGTGTACCTTCAGCCTCTAGGCATAGACAGGTCTGCCGTGTTGGCCGTAGGTCAAGAGGGAGGGGACACCAACATTTTTGTGAGCTTGTATGCTATCCACTGCCAAGGAAGGCAGTTTCTTGATTGTGTGTGTGTGTGTGTGTGTGTGTTTTCCCTTCTCCCCTGAATTCTGTGAAGACAGACGGTGTAATCTTTACTTTTGCCTTGAAGGTATCTAAGGTTGAAAGAGACAAAATACCCTGCCCCAAATGACACAGCTAGTGAACGGATGAGGCTGGGCAAGCCTGAGCCCTGTAACTGGAGCCGCCCGCCCGTGCTGTCTGGGAAACTTCGCTTTCACTTGCTTTAGCAGCCAGAAAAAGGGGGGTGTGCAGGGTGGTGTATGGTCAGGGTAACTCGTTTCTGCGTTTCCGTAAACTGTAGAGGATTTCAGGTAAGAAAGGGAGCTGGGGTCCATCTGTGCGCTTGGAGAAGGCCGTGGACAGGTCTCCGGTTTGTTCTTTGGGCCTGCTGATTTCCAAAGAGGATTTAAGACTGCTGGTTTGGCTGTTTGCAAACTGGCGTGGCTTTCTCAAGGTGAAGTTTCTGGCCATCTAGTTTAGTAGCTTTCAATTTCTTTTTGAGGCTTATATGACTTTCATTTATTTTTCTATCTTTAAAAAATTGCCCTCCCCCCAAGTTCCTTATTAAGTGATTAAGTAAAGAGGTCCTTCGCTTGGCCTTTACTTATCTCTGTTGACTTGGGTCAGGCGCTCTTGGCACAGTGAGCTACACATTGAGCCGCCAACTACAAGGTCAGGAGTTTGAACCCACCAGCCACATTAGAGGAGAAAGATGAGGCTGCCTGCTCCCGTCAAGCTGTAAACATCTCTTAAGGTCCAAAGGAGTAGTTTGCTCTGCCCTTTAGGGTCACTGTGAGTTGAATCTGACTTAAATAGGGATACCTCATTTGTAAGTCAGAGTTGTATGTGAGAAGGCTCGAAGCCTAGTAGCTGGTTTTAGTATAGAGCACAGAATAACCCTCCAGGGCCAATTTGCTGTGCCACCTTAGGGGGGAGCATTTTCCCTGCTGCGGGGCCTCAGTTTCCCCATCTCTGGAACCGCAGTTGTGAGCCTCATTGCGCCCTCTCAGACCTCGGTGTCTTCACACTTGAGCTGTTGCTGCTGTAACCCTCCCCCAGAGCCCTCTCCCTGGCACACTGCTGTTACCCGACCAGGCCTCCTCCGGAGAGCAGTCCGGGCTGTGTGTGGGGCCTCTTTCTGTCGAACCCAGCAGCTGCCTTTCCACGGAGCTCTCTGCTGATGGGCCAGCCTTCTCCCAACACCAAGCTCCCTCGCCGGGTCGCAGCCAGCTCTTCCTCCCTTGCTTGGGACAGAGTCGTGGTCTAAGTGATTATAGTAAAGGGATAAATGTCGGTTGAACGAGTGAATTAAAAAGACGCTTGCATGGCTCTTAGGGGCTTATAGACAGGATAGATGAGTATGAATAGAAACAGTCAAGGAGACTAAATTTGTGGTTGTGAGTTATGGGGAGGGTGCGTATAAGAACCTGATTAGTGTTTATTTTGAGGGGGGTCTGGGGACTTGGAGTTAATTCTTTAATCCTAGCTGACTCCAGGGGAGCTCTGGGGAGCATGGGGCCAGTTTCATACCTTGATTGGGGAAAACCATGACTCCCGGCCTCTGTTTCCTTCAAAGGAAGCATCGTGAGTGTCGGCGACCCTAAGAAGAAGTACACGCGCTTTGAGAAGATCGGGCAAGGGTGAGTAGGGCATTTTCTTTCCCTGAAGAAAGGATGCCACGCGGTGTGCACCAGAACGTGTTGAATTCTCTGTAGAGTTGTCTCGCATGCCCTGTGTTTTCCTCTCTCCACCCCCCTCTCACTCCTCTCCAGGCGTGAGGTTGAGGCTGTAAGGTTCTGGCAGAGTTATAGTTAATATGAGCAATGTACCATTCGCTGATCATGTTAAAAATACCCCTGCAGTGAGAGCAAGGGAGCCATTTATTTCCTTAGCCCAAAACCAGCTTCCCAAATTACTGCTCTGCTTTTCTAGATTGACCCTGTTGGCTTAGTGCTGACACCTGCCAGCACGAACCTGAGCTGAAAGGCCCAGAACTGCCTGCAGTATGTTTGGCTGGTACAGAGGGCCTGATCTCATGTCTCCTGGGTTCAGGTTCCTCGCCTGCGTCCTGCATGCCTGCCATCATTAGGCCTTACTGGACTCAGCAAATCTCAGCTGAGTTCCTCTCTTGTGTTAGGTATTGTTAATACAACTGTGAGCCAGGTAGAATCTCTGCCCTGGGTCTGGAAGAGACGAGCCAACGGAGCATTGTAACATACAGTGGCACGTCTTAAAACAGTGCCTTGTCATTATTTGGGGCAAAAGAAGCCAGAGATGGAAGAGCAGCTGCTAGAAGATTCTATTTCAGTGACGCTCCAAACACTAATGATGGTAATTGAAGCCAATATTGTAGTGACTTTTGGGTGGGAGATGTTGATTGGGAGACGGGCAGGAAGAAACTTTTAGATGGCTGATGGAAACCCAATGTCTTATATGTTGGTGGTGAATTATGTGGGTGTGCATATCTGGAAAAAAAAAACGCATCAAGTTGTATACTTAAGGTCTGTGTAAATTCTTTCAGGTAAGTTATTCTTCTGCATAAAAAATAAAAATGAGGTTTCTACAGACTTAAACAAAAGCACGGATGTTAAAACAAATAGCAACTCTAGCTTGAAGTAGGAGTCCCTGGTGAGTACCAACAGGAAGGTGTGTGGCTGCTCACTGAAAGGCTGGAAGTTCAAGTCTACCCAGAGGCACCTCAGAAGAAAGGCCCGGTGATCCACTTCTGGGGGGAAAAAAATTCATACATTGAAACCCACTGCTTGGACACAGACTCACAAGGGGTCACCGTGAGTTGGATCAGTCCCATGGCAGCTAGTTTGTTTGGCTGGTAGCTGACAGGGTATCCCAGCATTACAGAATGACAGCATGGTTGCTAATGAGGTCTGTCCCAGTTTTCTTCCTTATGCACCCAAGACCTTGTGACAATAAGATACGGAAGCGTTGCATAATATGATGTGCTGTTTGTATCATATTTCAGGGCTCACACCTGTCATTTGCATCTGTTGTTTAATCCTCAAAATAGCTTGAGACTTGAGTCAATCCATTTTCTCCTGGTCCCGGGCTCCTCCAAGCAGACAAGCTTTATGCGTCTGGACTGGTAGACTGCAGCTAACACCTGCAGAAGAAGTTGTTTTACTTGTCTCCATGGGGTCTGGGTGGCTCTCCCTTTAATCGCCATGCCGAGGTTAACAATGTAGCATGAACGATGCACAGGCCTGGACACGTCAGGTCCCTTGTTCTGAGCGGTGTCGATCGAGGCCCTCGCATCCCCCAGATTATAGGATTCCTTTGATGTCGGCGTGGGAGGTCCGTAAGTAGGCGTCATCCACACAAGGGCCTTGTCTAACGGATATCACGGGTCTGTCTGCGCTACAGGAGGAATGAACCCTTCAATAAGCACTTATGCTGATGTCTACATATCCCAGAATTTTAAATATAGCTGCCACACAGATAGAATGAGTTGGTACTGTTAGCCTCCTTTGCTTGATTTAAATATATATAAGACCTTCAGCTCATGCCTAGTATATGTCTGTTCAAGGTAGAAACAATCAGGTTCTAACATGTGGGCCTCGATAGCCTTGTGGATCTTTATCATCATGTTGGCGGCATAGTCCCAACATGTCTGCTCCCTGAGGCCTGGGCATCTTTGCCCACGAAGAGCCATGCCTCTGGAAGGATGGGGAAGCAGACTGGGACAGTGAGACAGGCTCTGGCTTTATGGCAGATGATAAGTAACTAGTGTTATTGATGGTCATGCAAGAAATGACCATTACAAATACTCTGGGCGAGCTCGAGTGTTAGTTCAGAGTTAGGGCCCCAGTGAAGCAAAGGTGGTTGGGGAGTTATCCCACCGCACCTCCTGCCATCCAGTTGATTCCGACTTACTGAGCCCTATACCGGGCTTTTGAGTCTGTACATTTCTATTCGCGCCCAGAGCTGCCCCTGTGCCCTGGGGAGTGGCTAGAGTGTGTGAACCACGGACCTCGTGCTTAAGCTGCTCAACCCTTACCCGACAGCACCTCCGGAGCTCCGCAATTAGGGGGTTGGCGACCACCATTTCCAGGGGTGGGCAACCTTTCCTCCCGATTGACCTGGCTTCTCAGGCAGCTTGACCTCCGGGCTTGCCTACAAGACTTGCTTGTGGTGGATCAGAAGTTTAGATTTCCTCAGATTGCGTGGAATCTCACAACATGAGAAACTATATGAAAGGGTCACGGCATCAGAAAGGTGAGGAACCACTGAGCTAGAGGATCTGATAAGGTCAGAGCAGGAAGAGCATTTTGAGGTTATTTTAGGTGTTTCAATCTGGTTCTGCAAGCTTTTATAGTTTTAAAATAGTTACCGTATCCTAAAGTAGTTTTTAATGGACTCGAACATATACACACACATACAGCTCCATGCTTTTAGAAAATGTCAACAGAACCCATGTACACAGTCACCCAGACCCAGAAGCAGCACATCCCAGTCGCCCCAGAAGCGATCTCCTTTTTCTTCTAAATATAAGCTTCTCCCCGCACATGCTGAAATCCTCCCCAAGGCCCTTTTCTCCTCAGCAACCCGCCAGCTGAGTATCCCAGACCTAACTTCATCCCGTGACAGGCGAAGAGGGTCAAGCGCAGAAGAGGCAAAGGCAGTTTGGAGAGAAGAAAAGTAGCCTGTAGCGAGCACCGATGCCTAGTTTGAGGCACATGGCTAAGAAAGGCTTGATGTTGGCTCTCAACCTTTTGGCTAAGATCAAGTGCATTCACTTTGCAGACGAGGCGAAGGAGCGCAGAGAAGTTAAATCAGACGCTCAAAGTCACAGGCCCTGCTTAGAAGACCCAGCATGAAGTCGGGTCTGTTGGCCTCTGGGGATCCGTGTTCTTTGAGGATCTACTGCCTCTCCCCGTGAGAATGGGGTCCGGGAACATTCGTCTAGTATCGCCCACACCTGCGCTGCCAGGCTGAGTCAGAGCTACCTCTGACAAGGTCATGTCACTGAGGGCCTGTTTTTGACCTGTGTTTTCTCTCTCCCCGCCTCTTGGGACCCAGGGCTTCAGGGACCGTGTACACAGCTATGGACGTGGCCACGGGACAGGAGGTAAGACATTTCCCTTGTTGCTTGCTTTTACCTTGGGTTAATGTTTGCCCTTCCTAACTCACTTGGGGTCACTTTTAGTTCTTTCTTCAGCTTGATAAGATGCAGGGATATTTACAGTGTAGAGAAGAGATGGGTGGGGAGCAGACACGTCCAGGGGTTGTTTGGTAAATGTAGGTGACAGATGGGGGTTTGGACTACATGATGGACGTCCAAAGGTTGGGAAACACCCCTGGCCCTGCACCAGCCCCACGATGGGCTACGGGGTTGGACTGCTGTAGTCGATGGGGGTTCTTTGGCTGAGAGAAACTTCCGAGGTAGATTTGACCAGATGGGATGACTGACGGGAGTGCCGGTGTGGCTCACAAGGGAGCGCTCTGATTTGGGGAGAACAGCAAAAGGGAGAGATGTGTACATGAAGAGATTGGATACCAACTAGGGAGACCTTGTGGAAACGCTAGTGGACAGTTGTTTATATGAGTCTGGTGCCTGGGAGACGAATCTGAAAGATGGAAGGCCGGATTTAAAACCTGTTTCCCAATCGAGTGGTCCAGAATACCCATGTGGCTCGCAACCTGGGGGTCACGACCCCTCTGGGGGGGTCGAACGACCCTTTCACGGGGGCTACCCAAGTCAGAACAGTAGCAAAATGACTGATGAAGTAGTAACAAAAATCATGTTATGGTTGGGGGTTCACCACCACGTGAGGAACTGTCTGAAAGGGATGCCGCCTGAGGAAGGTGGAAAACCACTGCAGGAGACGTTGAAGGCCCGCGTTTATTCAGAGCCGCCCTTTGCCCTCTTGTTTCCTGGAGCCAGGAGAGCTCTGGCCTTACTGGTTTGACCTTCTGACCCAAGATCTAGTCTTCCACAGGGCGGGTCTCTGAAGGGAACAGAGAACATTCTGGAGTTCCCAGCGCTCTGCTCTCTGACCGCGGTGCAGGAATGCTGGCAGGCAGGCTGTGATGCATCTGCCCGGGTTAGTCCATCGTTCAGAGAATCTCAGAGGATGAGCGGCTCCTGCTCTCCCAGTGAAAACAGAATTAGGCGTCTCTTAGGGAAACTCCTGGGGCCCACTCCCCGCTCCCTGGTGTACTGGAGAAGCCTTGGTTAGCCCATGGATGGGGCGGACCTCTTCTACAAGGGTCTGAGCCAAAGATTCTGGATCCACCTGGGGCAAATCAACTCTAGCAACAAAAACATCCTCTGGTTAAAGATTTGTTCACTGCTCTTTAAGATGGAAGTCCAAGCACCTAGATGTTTACCTTCAGCTACGTAGGTAACCTTGGGCAAATCATTTGAATGCTGATCCTAAATTCCATGCCTCATGTACACGGTAATCATATATATATTTTTTCAAAAGTTTTGGAAGAATGCTGTCGTGCAACAGATGTAAAATTATTTGATCCATTTTAAGAATAATTTTTTTTCATTTTTCTTCGTGCGTGATGGATTCATGAAGCATTTCCTGAGCGTTTGCTCGATTCCACTCCTTGTGCTCAGGACTGCGTGACAGGCCCACCAGCCCTCTGTAGGCACATAGGCATGAAATCGTATCTTCCTGCAGATAGAGAGGGTCTAGCTACGCAGTAGAGATCCTGGTCTCTTCACTGGTCTCACCTAGGAATACAGTCCTGGGGGGTCTGCTTTTGGCGACTCTGTTAGGCCAAACTTTCTAAAGAAACAAAACTTTATCAAGGAAGCAACCCAGCTGCCCAGGCCAATTCAGGTTGGATGCCAGTCTCCTCCGGACTCACCCAGTGGGCAGCTGATGAAGCAGGAAGGGGCAGCGGTCAGTGACTACAGAGTCATGTGGAGCATGGCAGGGCCGTGACAGCTCCCAAGGTCGGCAGGCCACCTGGGCTTCCCACCTCAGACCAGATGCAGACTCCAAGCAAGCAGGAAGGTGAAGAGGGGCAAGGGAAGGACCACCGCGATCCACAGCATCTCTGATAAGCCACCCCCACCCACCCCCAGGAGACGTCACTCGGCTGGGTCTCGATTGAGATGTTGGAGTCCTCACATCCCTTCCCACAGGTGCACGTTGATAAAATCTAGCCATCACAGCCACCCTCTGGACAAGAGAAGGCATTGAGTGTTGCCAGGCCGACGTCAGCCTCAGGACCCCCACGGGTTAGAGTCCAGCCTTGGAGGCGACAGTGCTAGTTCCTCCCACCGAGGGTCTCCCTCACCCCTGCCATCTGCGTCACCAACAGGACGCCTTCCTCCAGCAGTGGACCCCTTCCGAGGACACATCCAAAGCAAGCAAGTTTGGCGATGTTCCCCTGGGACCCACTGGTGTTTCTCTGTGACCAGTTTTCACAAGAAGCTCCCCGGGACTTCCTTCCTCAGTGGCACCATGGAAGAGACCAGGATCCCCACTGGGTAGATGTTCAAGTCTTCCGGGCCAGTGGGAGCCGGCCTTCCGTGAACGTGGCAGTGAAGAGTGCAGCATGGGATTGTGGTGGCAGCTGTGCAGGTGGGGAATTGGAGAGAGAGGTAACAGAGAGGAGGCTATACTGACTCTAAAAAGAAGCCTTAAGAGGTAGGTCATACTATTCCTTTCTTCCTAAACGGTGGGGAAGTTGAGGCTCAGGGTCGTGCTGTCACCCATTAGCCGAGGCTCCGTTAGATCTTCTAACTCCTCATCCCATGCTTTCTGGGCTTTGGAGCCCCAGGGGGGTTGAGGTTGGGCATCAAGGCCCCGGTGTGTCATGTTTCTGGCCTTTTAAGCTCGGAGAGCCTTGAGAAGAGGCAGGCTGGTGGTTCCTGGAAGGTCTGAGGGTTGCATCTGTGAGGTGGCATGAGAAAGGGAAACTTGATCTCACGGTGTCCCTCCTCCCTTGTGGTTACAAAACTATGAATGGCAGCGAGTCCATTAGAGTGTCTGATGCAGCGTGGTCCGGAAGGCCCCATTTCCTGCCCCCAGGAGGATACTTCTTCAGTGGAGCTGAGAGCGGATGTGCACAGGCTTTGTGAGTGAGTGCTTCTGGGGGTGATCCCCGGGGACGTGGGGGCTGCTGTCCACCACATACAGCCGTGGATGCTGGGCATCCTTCCCCCCACCCCCATCGTCCAGCAAGCCCTTTTTCATGGAGAATAGGCTTACAAAGAGAATGAGCTCTGCAGCCGGCATGACCTGTGGGCCACTTAAACTGATGGTGACGGTTCATTTGGCTGTCTCCCTGGCAGTGCATCTACTGCTGCCCACGTTGCACACCGGTTGTTAGGTTGTCCTGAGGTGATGCGAGTACAGCACCAGCTGCCAACTGAGCAGGCACCCGGGAAGCAGCAGTTGGGGGGCAGGGGGTGGGGTGGGGAAGGGGCTGTTTTCTGTCATCTTTGCGGTGGCTGCTCTGTGCCAAGTGCTCATGCCGCGCTGACAGCTGTGCGTCACGTTTTCCTGATTGATTTACCTTCTCAGTGCAGTCTCTGAAACATGCCTATGCGTAACCCAGAGACCACGAGCGCGTTTAGTCCTCAAAACCATCTTGTGGGCGAGGCTGTTGGAGTTGGGTTATTATCGTCAATATATTGATGAGGCTCGGAGAGCTTGCATTGGGTCAGGCCCAGAATTCAGGTCCTCCATATTTCAAGTCGATTCCTTTTCCTTTTACACTAGTACCATCTCCTGGCCCTCCTTAACAAACCCCCACCCCCTGCCATTGAGCCGAGCCCCCTCATCGGGGCCCGAGAGAGGGCTCCTGAGATTGGGTTTCGGAGCTCGCGACGACAAGAGCCGCGCAGCCTCGTCTTTCTCCCATGGAGTGGCTGCTGGCTCGGAACTGCTGACTTAGTTGTTAGCAGCCAGCCCAATTGGGTTGCCAGCATCTCCCAATGCTGACTCCTAATGGCCCTAAAGGGCAGAGTAGAATTGCCCCCTAGGGTTGCCCAGGCTCTTTGTGGAAGTAAATGGCCCCATCTTTCCCCTAACAGTGACTGGTGGACTTGAACTGCCAACCTTTTGACTAGCAGCTGAGGCTTGCTGAACCAGTGTGGCACCAGGGCTCCTTGGGGGTGTGATAGATGAAGGACATTCAGGCTGGGCCATCTCAGTCAGTGGTTACTGAGACGGATGCTCAGTGCCCTGCTGCAGTCTTCATGTAAGGGGCTGTGCCTGCCTGCCTTTCACATTCTCCTCCAGTGCGAGCAACCATGACCTTCGTGAGGTTTGTAGGCACTGCCTCGTCCTTTATGTCCTTAAATTAACCTGTTGCTTTTCAGACATTAAAAGCAGCTACCCTTGGGTGTTACAGAAAGCTGCCGTCAGACTGGAGCCTGCCCTGATCGGAGGCTCTGCTCGTGTGTTCTCATCTTTTGGTAGGAGACGGAAGTGACTGGAAAACCAGTTCTATTTTTACTGATAAGCTGGGTGCCCGTATAAGACCCCACCGCACCCCACACTTGAAGAAATGATTGAGCCAAGGGCTTTCCCCGGCAACTTTCTGAGTTTTTATCCTTTAAACTGTCCGCTGCTTCTGGAAAGACCTAATTTAGTTAGTACTTGTGGCTGCAAACCAAAAGATCAGCAGACTAAACCCACCAGCCATGCAAGGTGGGAGAAAGGGGTGGCAGTCTGCTTCCGTAAAGATGTACAGCCTTGGAAACTCTCTCGGGCAGCTCCTGGCTGTCTCCTGGATGGCGAGGTGTCTGTTTGTTTGGGGTTAGGAGATGTTCGTCTTCTTGTCTGGTAAGCAGGAAGAAAGCTCTAGGAAACGAACATTTAGCAAAAAATTCTGTATCTCTCATGAGCTAGAGCAGCCTATTGCTGTTGCTCTTTGTTCTCCCCCCACCCCCCATGGGCTTCCCTCTTGCCTCCCTCCTGTCCACAGACATTTGTTAAGCATCGACACTGGCTGGTCCTGGTACCAGAGACTGAGCTTGGAGAACTCTCCTCTGTGTCTGCCGCCCAGCTGGTCGCCAGACAAAGACACACCGGGCGGGCACTTAAGAAGGGAAAATGCCTCTGGGATAGAGAGAATGAGGTTTCTTTCGGACTGATAGAGCACCAATCACTTTGGGGCAGTAGATGATCCATGCGGAGAGAAGATCCCGAAGGAAGTTGGGGATCCTGGGCTGTAGGTAGCGCCATCCATGCACGCAGGAAGGAATACAGCGCGAAGTGACGGGGCTCAGGCCACGAGAACGTCTCCTGTCAGGCCGAGGAGCACCTGCAGACAACCACGAGCCCTTTATGCTCTGAAATAGCTTGGAGCGGAAGGTGGGGAGGATGCGTCTGGCCGCATGCGCAGCATCCGTGACAACCTGGCATCACCTTGGAGCGTGCAAACCTGACTTGCCATTCAACGGCTCCGTGTGCACGTGACTTACAGTCTCTGAAGCCCAGTTGGCTCGGCTGCTGAGAGGGTTCAGTGGCAGTGTGAACGCCTCAGGTGTCGGTAAAGCAGATGTAACAGGCACTTTACCCGGTACCGGACACGGAAGTGGACGCCAAGGTGTGGGAATAAACGCAGACCTCCCCTTTGGTCAGGGATTGTGATTTGTCACATGGAAACTCGTTTAATTGCAACAGGCAAAAAAGCCAAGATCGTCATACATCACCATAGCGGCCCCTCCCCCTCTTTCTCCTCTCCCTGAACCCGATTCACCTGTCTGCCACTGCTCCCCTCCACCTCTGCAAGCCTCCCCAATTGCCAGGTGCCAAGCGTTCTTGCCCTCTCCTGTGTTTCTGTGGCGCTAGGTAGGAACTTCTGTTATTAAAAAACAGAAAACCACCACACTCACTGCCATTGAGGCCATTCTGACTCAAACAGCCAACACCTGTGGACAGAGTACAGCTGCTCCTGTGGGTTCCGAGACTGGCATCTTTATGGGCGTAGAAAGCCTCGTCTTGCTCCTGCAGAGCAGCTGGTGATGTGAAACTACCCCGTGTCTACAGCCCAGTGCGTGACCCACTACAACCAGGGGGTTTGAAAGCACTGTTCTACACCGAGGCTGGAGGTGACGCGGTGGCAGTGAGATCACACGGTGGCAGGCACCAGGAGCACCTGGCATGCTGATGCAAGCCCGTCGCGTCCGATTCACTAGGCTGTGGGTGGAACCCTAGAAGTTTCGTTTCCAACACGCTTCCAAATGCCGTTGCTGATGTCGTTTTGAGAACCCCTGGTCTTACCCTGATGAATGGCGACTTCTTGAAGGAAGGTCTGAGACTGTGCGGTCCTCTTCTGGCCTCCGTGGTGGGGAAGTGTGGTGACAAGCTCTGCTAGGTAAGCACCGTGTCTGCTCTCTGATTTCAGGTGGCCATCAAGCAGATGAACCTTCAGCAGCAGCCAAAGAAAGAGCTGATTATTAATGAGATCCTGGTCATGAGGGAAAACAAGAACCCCAACATCGTGAACTACCTAGACAGGTATGGAGTGGGGGTCCTGGCAGAGGGAGAGGACCTTAGGGACTGGTAGGCGGTGGGGCTCTTAGGGAGCAGTGATGCCAACACTCACAATGGCCTCTGTTTAAGAGTCTTTGTGACGCCGAGTGCGCTCTGCCTCCTAGCCTGCATACTGCTGGGCACATCTGGCTGCCGGGCAGCCCTGGGTTCGACCGAAGGCTGCCACCCTGCGGCTTCCAACAGCTGGCCCTCAAGTTGTGTGCTCTTCTGGCTCAGGGAACCTTCCGCCCTTCTTCTTGAGACTGAAATCTAGGCCCTCAATTGTTCTTCCCAAAACTTTCCTTCCTGACTTTTGTTCAGAGAGAGTGCACACACACACTACTCGATTCTTCATCTGAAATCCAGGAGACCAGGAACTCCGCCTTGAGTCTAAATTTGACCCAGAGAGTAATCATTTCATTGAGGAATTTGTTTTGTTCCTTTTTTAGCAAGACCGCTTCACTGTCGCCTCGCAGTAAGTTAGTACTCAACTAAATTCTCTGGTGGTTGTTGCTGTTGTTTTTACATGGGCTTGCGCTGAGCAAGAGCTGGAACGTTTTCACTCTCTTCCTTAAATCCATCCCGTCTGTTTGATTTCAGCCTCTCATTCTAGCTCACCAACTAGGTAAGAGTGGTTGTAGCTAACACGTGTGCTGTGTTTCGCTGTAGTCCAAGAGTTTGGATGAGCAATACCTAAGTTGGAGAAATGGATGACAGCTGTAGGGGTAGCAGATTTGGGCTTCAGGCAAAGAAGAATGCAAATTCTCCAAAAAGAGTGTAGTCTGCCTCATCAAACAGCGAGTTCCCATCTCCGATGCTGTCGGGCAGCACAAGAGGGGACCCCATTGTTGAAGGCCTCTGGGTGCTGGTAGTGGGGTAAGAAGATCCCAGCATGACTTCTCTGATTTTCCAGGGGCCTAGACAATGGCATCGAAAGTCAATAAGACTTGTCCTCACATAGCTCCTGGCCTGGTGGACTTCTGTGGGACTGGAGAAGAGGCAACTGACTGCCCTTCACGTGGGCATTCAGTGGTGACTTTGCAAATGGGGACCTGTGGTTTGGGGTGACATCCCAGGGGAGGACTCCATCCATCTTTGTTCTTCTCCAAATACATGATGGTGTTCTGGGCACTGCCTCTGAAATGTCTGTTATGAGGGGACCTTGGTACAGTGGGTACCACAACACGTTTGTCTTGCAGCATCTTACCTCATCTGTCTAGTCAGTAAAGGTTGGCACTGACGGTGTGCAATTTGGGACAGACTCTTAAACAAGACTTAGTGCTTGCTCTTGTAGATCTCAGATGGAGTAGAACTCCCAAGGAAGTTGAATAACTTTCCCTCACGTTGGTAATGGGGGCTCCGAATCCCAAGCCCTTTCCACCAAAGCATCTTGGTCGAGTATTTGGGTGCTCTGCTTGGATGCCTTTTGAGGCGTGAAGAACATTGCCTCCCTTGAAGGAGCCTGTCTTAGGAGGAAGATTTTAATGAGTTAGATTTTGACTACTAATCTAGTAGTTTCCATACGATTCTGATACCTTAAAGTCTTAATCATCTTTAATGTTCAGTATTAAAACATTCCATTTTTAATATTTCTGGTCTTTCTGATTTCAGAAAGCTTGTGTTTTGATGAACTAGCTTCTTCTTTGTTTTTGTATTTTGTTTGTTGTCTGTATTCTAACCTAGTGATCTGAGTGCTCAGAATGTGTCTACTTGGTCTTCTCTGGGAGAAACTCTTCAGACTTTTTTTGGTGTTTTTTTTAAGTGCCCAAATTTTAATCTTAGTCTTGGTTAGAGATTTCAGGAGATTGTATATCCATCGTAGGGAACAAGGGAAGATTATCAGTACCTTGGGGTATAGACACATTAGACATACCTCTTACCTTCCTTTATAGATTTCATAAATCTCAAAAAATGGGGCCAAATGGTCTGAAAATGTCAAGAATATTGCTTCATGTAACAATTACACATTTTAAATTAAATAAGTATGTCCTACAACAGTTCTTCAACTGGAAACAGTACAGCAGTTAGAGTTGTGCCTGATAACACACATATATAAACCCATGGACCAGAGTGTTAAAATCAGTGGTTCTTCCCGTGGTAATGCTTTTCTCTAGCTGAAAGCACTCTCGGCCCTTCCAGTGCTAACCGAGATGCCGGGCCACTCCGTGTGTGTGCTTGGCCTTTGAAACCCCCGCCCCGTCTCAGTGTGCTCTGATTGTTCCTCGTGCCCTCTATCTGCCCTCTTGCAGTTACCTCGTGGGAGATGAACTGTGGGTCGTCATGGAATACTTGGCTGGAGGATCTCTGACAGATGTAGTGACAGAAACCTGCATGGATGAAGGCCAGATTGCAGCTGTGTGCCGGGAGGTAAGGTCAAGGGCAAAGGCAGCCTCAGGGAAGAAGTGGCCTCCACTTCTTGGTCTCCGGAGCTCAGCCTGGGCACGGTGGAGGTAGGAGGCATTCGTGACACCTTCGGCGTCTTATTCTACCCGGATTTTTTCATTTCAATCACAATGATCGTTTTCTTTTAATGATAACCTATTGGCATCCACAGTGTTGGATCGGGGATGGGATCTGAAACAAGATTTGGTCCTTATTCTCGTGGGTCTCAGATCAAGGAGGACGTTTTATTGCATCTTAGGCGAAAGTTTACCCAGCAAGCTAGCCTCCCGTTTGACAATATTTATATAGATTGTTCTGTGCCGTTGGTGATAATTTCCACAATGTGTCCACATTCTCTTTATTCCGTTTCCACTGAGCCAGCTCCCCTGCCCCTCGCTGCCTCTCGCCTCTGCTTTGGGGTGAGATGACTATTTGGGATGGTACAGTTGAGTTGGTTGGTTAAGAGCACATTTTCTCACGAGCGATACTGTTTGTTTCATCAACCAGTCGATCATTTGGCTGAAAGGAGACCTCTGGGCCTGGCTTCCTAGAGCAATAGTCTGGAGGAGTCCACTAATCTCCATCGGTCTAGTAGCTATGGTTTTTGGTAGGGATTGGGGTTTTGTTCCACATGTTCTCCTACTCTCGTGTCCTTTGTCAGCGTGGTCAGGTAGTGGTAGCTGGATACCATCTACTCCTGGTCTCAGGGTAGACGAGGCCCTCGATCTTACGGGTGAAGTTCTTCCTTGAGTCTTTGGTTTTCTTCTTTCTTTTTTGCTACCAGTGGAAATAGACCAAGAGTTGTATCACTGATGGCCACTTACAAGTGTTTATGATGTTGCTAATCAATTTAGGATGTAGAACACTATTTTATGTACTATGCGTTATGCCAGGTAACTGAGCTGTCCCATGAGGCTATGGTCCTACCCCTTTCAATTCAGTGACCAATCCCACGAGCTACTTGCGTATGTCTATGAGAGCTCTGTCTGTTTTGCCTCTTATGTGGCTTTTAATTTGTATATAGGAATAGATTGTAGTGAACACACGAGTAGGCTAATGGAACTAACACAGGGCTGAGGTTTTTAGATCTGATTTCTTTGCCTTCCCACTAATCCAGTGTTTCTCCACCTATTTTTATTATAACGCCTCGAAGAAGTCTTTTGAGACTTTCTTTACCTACTCACTCTAAATTCGTTCTAAATTTAACTACTGGTCAGTTCTTAGTAAAGTATTAAGTTATGACCATTTAAATAGAATGTCCCCGTTGGCTTACATCTTGGGTAGTTTCAATTGGTAGATGTTTCTAACCATTGGATTCAGTTGAAAATCCGATAGTATCTCGTGGCATGCCCACCTTGTACAGACGGGAGACTGGGACCCAGGGGAGTAAGTGATTTGTCTAGCATGAGATGTTCCTCAGGTGGTGAGAGAGCCAGGCAGTTTGCCCTATAGCCGTCTGCCCCCTTGTGGCTCCTTCTGCCGCCGCAGTAGAGATGCTTCCAAGAAGGTTCTTTTTCTTTTATCCCCCCTCTCATCGCCTTTTTTTGCTGGTTTCAACCATTCCTATGACTTAAATGAACAGAAGCTACCCCTTCCCTCCCAAGTGATTTCTCAACATGAAGGGGCTTCAAAACGTCTCGGGGGAAAATGGAATGAAAGATAATGGAACATTTCCACGACCTCTTTAAATACCCTCATAAGTACCTCAGGTGTAGACGACTGTATGAAACGTAAGGTGTGCTCTGTTGCCTGCGGGACCGTCTCCTGTCTGCAGGCACATTGAGTCCATCTCCAGAA
Organism: Tenrec ecaudatus; assembly: GCF_050624435.1. Lineage (NCBI taxonomy): Eukaryota > Metazoa > Chordata > Mammalia > Afrosoricida > Tenrecidae > Tenrec > Tenrec ecaudatus. The sequence continues at coordinate 74,274,558 of NC_134533.1, read as the reverse complement.
GAGGCGCAAAGAGCTCCCCAAACAAGGCGCCCCCTCAGTTAACCGTCTCTCCTCATAGCAACACCATCTGTACATGTGTTCGTTTCTTCTAGTTCGTGCTGTATAACACTCCTTTCCGTTTTTCTTCTGGAATTCTTCTCAGGACTCTTTAAAATCAAGGATCTAATGTTCTGTAAAACCAAAACCCATCCCCTGGAGGAATTCCTTCCCTTTAGCAAAGCTATTCCAAGAAGAAAGCATGGAGCATCATAGGGAGTCTTGGTGCTAGACTTAATTCTGCTTCTTATTTGGGGCATGTCCATGAACTTATGGGGGCCTCACTTTAATCTGAAAATGAGGAGGTTAAATGAATTGCTTTTTCTCTAAGTCTTCTGATTCATGCGTCTGTTTTTTCTCTCCGCCCACCTTCACCAGTGCCTGCAAGCCCTGGAGTTTCTGCATTCAAACCAGGTCATTCACAGAGACATCAAGAGCGACAACATCTTGTTGGGGATGGATGGCTCCGTCAAGCTAAGTGAGTAGGAATCTAGGAGTACTCACGCTGCTTTTCGCTGTGGGCTAGAAATACTAATAGTAGGTACAAGCCTCATCAATGGCTCTTTATTTCCTGGGATATGCAGATTCTTTATATTCTTCTACCATAGAACGCAACTTGGGCACCAGTAACTTGCTGAGTGCCTACTATTGGCTGGTGCCGGTGATGATGGGCACTGAGGGCACTTGCTGCCCACGGTCATGGGGCTCTCAGACTAGTTATTAGATTCCTAGAGATCGCACTCTTGTGCTATAGGAGACATGGGATAGTTGATTAGAGCAAACGGTTCAGTGTGCTTAATACCAATGTTGGGTTTTTATAAAGTTTTTAAGAGCCCCCCAATAAAATGATTTAAATAATAATACTAATAATAAAAGAACAAAGGTCTCAGTGGAATTCTTTCATCAGTTATTATTCAGCAAACTTTTATTGAATGCTTATTATATTCCAGGCCCCCTGGGAATACAACATGTGTAAAGAGACGTAGATCTTAATATCAACCATACCTTTTGACTTAAATAAGCATATTATCGTTTTATTCAGAGGAGGAAGGATCCATAATCCAGACAAACAGGTTGTGTCACAGGAGGATAGGAGGCTCGTGGAAGGACTGTCGGTTGTCCCTGGCCATGAGACACAGGTTGAAGAACAGATACAGTAGGGTTCTAACTATCATAGGTGACTAAAGCCAAGCGTTCATTCCAAGGGAAGAAAGCAAGGACCTAGTTACCAGATTCTGAGACATGGGAATGACTTTCAGCAACAAAGTAGAACTGGGTCAAGGCCACAGTGGGCAGCTTGGACATTGTTGCCTGCAGTTTGAAGAAAGAGAAGATATATCTTATATTCCACCTTCTCTGTACGGTTGGATAAGGGACAGCCTAGAGCAGTGGTTCTCAACCTGTGGGTCACGACCCCTTTGGTGGGGTTGTGTGTGTGTCAAACGGCCCTTTCACAGGGGTCGCCCAATTCATAACAGTAGCAAAATTACAGTGATGAAGTAGCAACGAAAATAACTTTATGGGAAAAAAAGAAAATGATGGCAACATATGTACAAATGTGCCTGACACAATGGATCTATATGGATTATGATGAGAGCTGTACGACCCTCCAATAAAATGATTATAAATAAATACATACATACATACATATAAAAAGAAAATAATTTTTTGGTTTGGGGTCACCACAGCATGAGGAACTGTATCAAACGGTCACAGCATTAGGAAGGCTGAGAGCCACTGGCCTAGAGGAACTGGATCTGTAGCTGGGAGCAGTGGCTGGGGGCCAGGCAGGGCTGGACACCCAGGAGTCGGTGTGTCACCTGTGCTTGCCAAGGAATGCCCTAAATGTAACTCCTTGCCTTGTTTCTTTTCCTTCTCTAGCTGACTTTGGGTTCTGTGCCCAGATCACCCCAGAGCAGAGCAAACGGAGCACCATGGTGGGGACCCCATACTGGATGGCGCCAGAGGTGGTGACGAGAAAGGCCTACGGGCCCAAGGTTGACATCTGGTCCCTGGGCATCATGGCCATTGAAATGATCGAAGGGGAGCCCCCATACCTCAATGAAAACCCTCTGAGGGTGAGTATTGGGGTCTCATTGCAAGATGTGCAGGATGTCGCCTTCAGTCCCAGGAAATGCTCTCAGGCGGTTCATTGTGGCTTCCTGGATCAAACGAGGCACCAAAACACCAAAGAAATCCACTGCCATCAAGTTAATTCTCGCTCTAGCGACCCCAGGGAACAGGGTAGGCCTGCATCTTAGTATTTCCAAGACGGTTCATCTTTATGAGAGCAGACAGCCTCATCTTTCTCCCATAGAGTGGTTGGTGAGTTTGAACCACAGCAGGCCCTGCAGTTAGCAGCCCAGTGCTTAACCCATGGTGCTCCCAGGGCTCCTTAAACTAGGCAAGGCACAAGTACTGTGTCAAAAAAAAAAAATGGCAGAGGGGTGAAGTAAGTAATGGAGACAGGTGGGGAGATGGGGGTGAGGAGGAGAAGAAATAGGCAATTGTGGAGCCCCGGTGGTGTGGTTGGTTATGCATTGGGCCTACCATCAGGATGGTTGACGGTTCAAAACCACCAGCAGCTCTGGAGAACCACTGGGCTTTCTCTTCCTGTCAGCAGTTCCAGTCTGGGAAACCCACAGGGGGGTTGATACGAGTCAGTGTGAGTATATGGGTCAAAGGGGAAGTTCTCTCTTTGTAGGTTATTTGAGCAAACACTTGAAGGAGCAAGTCATGAACTTAGTCTGACACACGAATTTTCCAGGTGCGACGTATGCAAAGACCCTGATTTGGTAACGTTCTTGTCTTCTGGGGGAAACCAAAGAGACCGGTGGCCCTGAAGTGAGGAAGGAGCCGAGCGAGTGGTGGCAAGGCTGGGGAACTTGCAGGGGACGAGGGAGAGTCGGCGTGAAGGCCTCGGTTTCTGTTCCATCAGACAGGGAAGCCCGTGGAGGGGCTTGAGCTGAGGAGCGATGTGACGTGCTCCTTGTTTTACCAGCATCATGTCCTCTGTCTTTATGGAGAGACTGTGCTCACAGTTCAGGTCCGAGTGGTAGCTTGGACCAGGTTGGCAGGAGTGGAAGCCGGAAGTGGTTGGACTATCTTAAAAGTACAGCTGACAAAATGAATTAGATCTAAGAAAACGAGGCCTCATGATGATTTGGATCCTGAATTGCTATTTTTTAAAAAATGCCCTTTACTGAGATATGAGGCAAGTCCGATGAGATGTTGTAATCAAGAGTTGTTTCGAATGTGCTCATTTTAAGTGTTTCTTAGACTTCCCAGTGGAAACGGTGAGTTTGGGCTGCAGTATCTGGAGCTCCAGGGAAAGAGGTCAGGACTATAAATATAAGTTTATTAATAGATAGCGTTTAGCTGTTACTTAATGTCAGGCGTAGATGAGCTCAGCCACCTAGGGAGGCAGCGCAATTGAAGAAGAAAAGAATGTGAGTGCTGACCTGGGGCTGCCTCCAGGGTTAACCAGCTGAGAGACAGGAACTAGCAATGTGAACCAAGGAGGAGTGGCCTTCCCAGGAGGTGGAGAACTGAGCCCGAGGCCAAGGCAGCAAGGTGTTTCAGAAGCAGAGTTGCTCACCGTGGTGAAGGGAATTGGCAGATTAAGATGTGAGTGAGATATTAACATTGGGTTTGTCAGGGTGCCTATGGGGAGGTTATTTGTGGGGTACCAGCCCCCACAATCGAACGGGCCCAAGGGGTGGTTGTGTAATCAAGGGGTAAGATTAAAGAGACATCGGACAATAGTAGGCACGCTGTAGCTCGCCTCCCGGATAACCATGATCTCAGCAGCCAGGTCCGAGCAGATATATTTACAATCACGGCATATATATACTTTCGGGGCCGTGCAGGCCCCCTGGTTACATCATAACGGGAAGGGGTTGTACAATAGGCATACAAAAATGGGAGGGGGACAAACTAGGGGTGTACATGCCATCAGACAGGGCGGCACTAAGGATCTACATGTGACAAGACAGGTGGACCCTAGATTCAAGGTGGCAGCCTAACCCTGGTCCTCCTAGAGTTGGTTTGACCTTGTCTCTGGGCTCTCGTTCAGGGAAACTGCACGATCCTTATCAGCAGGGCGTAGGACAGACGAGAGCTCGGTTGCTCCACATGGCTGATGCTCTCAGGGAGCTAACCTCTAAGCAGCTGACTTCCAAGTGTACAGTCACCCACCATGTGCTCCCAAGCAGTGTCCTAGGCCCGGCGTTCAATATGGGGACAACCTGGGGGAAAACCCTTCTGCATCTCCCAGTTCCTGAGGACCGTGATGGTCAGTGATGGGGATGGATGCCTAATTAGAGGAAACTCAGGAGAGGGGGATTTTTTTTTTAAGATGATGCTATCTCAGACTGATCTGCTGATGAGAGTGTCAGTGGAAGAGGGAAGATGATCACGTACAGGAACAGAAGTGACGGCCGTAGGAATGGGATCCCGGAGTGCCGACGGGTTGGGTCGCGTGTGAAGCAGAGGGCATTAGATGAGAACCGGGCAGTGTCTCCTTGATGGTAGGAGAGACAAGAGTGTGTGAACGCAGATGCACCTGTATTGGTCATTTTAGTCCTGGGCAGATGTGAAAGTTACTCCCTCACATAAAGAGTGGAGGAAAGAATGCTTTTCTCTTCTGCTTTCCTCCCTCCTGGCGCCGAACTCCCCTGAGTGCTCACCGGCAGGTGCTCACCCAGCCTTCACTTCCAGCACGTGTCTCTCTCGAGTGGCTCTGATTATCGGCAGGAGCTCAGTGCACCGAACCAAAACCTACCTTCTGTGTGTCTGTTCCTTGGGCCCAGCTTTGTCCTTGGAGGCCGTATCCGGTAGGATAGCCGTGCAGAGGCAGGAAGAACGCGATCGGTGGGTGTGATTGAAAGCAGACTGGGACTCAGGGAGAGTTCCCAGGTACAGATTGACAGGGACGTGGAGGAGCTCGCTGGGCAGTCGCTTACCTGCTGGCTTCCTGAGACTATGAGAGGCCCCCAGCAACTGCCTTCTGGCCACTATGAGACCCTGGCACCCCGAGGGTCAGGAATCAGACTGGCAGTCTCTGCTCAGTGTGCTTGTGAAACCTCTTAAGCCTCAGTCACCTCATCTGACAGATGGGGCCACTATACCCACCTCACACATGCGAGGATTAAATATGGTAAGATGGGTGAGGGAAAGCAGGCCAGCAAGCAGACTGGGATTTGAGTAGAGGACATGAACTCTTGTGAGCAGCGTGCTTCTAGGTGTGTCCGAGACTTTACCTGCGACATGGGGTTGGTAGCCCCATCCTGCCTTTTACCCCATTATGGTGGTCAGCAAGTGAGATGGTGCTTTGTGGATTCAGCTGCTGAGTGCTTGTACAGAGTTCGTGTTCCTGTAGTTTCCTTCATTCCCCTGCCCCACCTCCAGGAGAAGCTTCAAGTTAGGGGCCCGGGGAGGCGGCAGTGAAATAAACTGCTGCCTTAGTGACTCTCTCCCTTTTTTTCAATGGCCCTCGGGCTGAACGAATCATAAACTCTCATACCTGTGGTCAGTAGTAATGATGACTCCGTAGATCTATCACCCGCTTCCTAAGTTGACAACATGTTTTCCAAATACGCCGATCTCATTGTGCCCTCCAGACTGTGAGGTCATGACTAGTGTCTCCCCCATTTTAGCGATGGAGACTTTGGAAATTCGCTGGCTCTCCATGGTCACATGCGCTGTAATATAAAACCCGATCCCTTGGCCATATTCTTTCTGGTAGATCAGAGCTTCCTGGTTGTCTCCTATCGGCCTGGTGCTGTCTCTCAGAGGAGATGTCTGAGACCCCCGACGCAGCCCAGTAGGTCTTAGGTAGCTAGTACTGCAGTGCCAGAAATACCACCCACAGGTGCCCTTAACAAGCAGACATTGATTTTCTCCGACTTCAGACGGCTGGGAATCTGACTTCACGGTGCTGGCTCTGGGGGGAAGTTGTGTCAGCCTTGCCCGTCTGGAGGAATGGCCTGGACTCTCTGTCTGGACTGCTCCTGCCAGGCAATTGTCACCCAAACCCACTGCCATTGAGTCAGTTCTAACTCAGAATAGCCTTTAGAACCCGTGTAACGGTTCGGAAGGTTCCCAAGGCAGACTGCTACATCCCGAGGAAGGGTTGGTTGGTTAGTTGGCTCCAACTGCGTACTGTTTAATTAGGAACCTAGCAGTTTAGTCACCCCGCCACCGGGGCTCCCTGATGTGAGACACATCCTACACCAATCTGGCTCATCACCCTGCAAAAAGAAAACCCTGGCCCACATGGGCTTAAGACTGCAGATAGAGGGGTGAAGGTGTGTGACACACATGTTTTTTGGTGGGGGAGGGTCTTCTCAGTATCACCCATAGCAGTGAGTCTTCATTTTTATTGCCAGGCATTGTACCTCATCGCCACCAATGGGACCCCAGAGCTTCAGAACCCCGAGAAGCTGTCTGCTATCTTCCGGGATTTCCTGAACCGCTGTCTTGAGATGGATGTGGAGAAGAGGGGTTCCGCTAAAGAGCTGCTCCAGGTAACGCTCCTGAAGGAGAAGCTCAACCACACCCAAATTCATTGCCATCGAGTCAAGGCTGGCTCTTGGTGGCACCACCACCAGCTCCTTCCCCATGGATTTCTGAGACTGTAACTGTGTACAGGAGTAGAAAGCCCAATCTTCTTCCCATGGAGCTGTGGGTGGTATCGAACAGCCAACCATATGGATTGCCACCCAAGGCATAACCATAGCACCACCAGGGCCCCTCCTGGAAGCCCTAGGCATTGAGAAATGTGGCAATACGGTACCTAGCCTGTGACTGGCGATGACACCATTCCTAATTGAATTCCACAGTGTCACTACTGAAAATTGCTGCCCTCTAGGGTTTCATTCCTGATCTTATAACGTATACAATAAATACATCACATTGGATTCTTAGTAGATTCCAAGTATTAAGCACTGTGTCTTGTGCATCTATAGGTGTGGTTATTCCCATTTTTACAGATGAGAAGACCAAGATCCTTGATGACATAGCTGGTGTAAGTTGTGGAGCCAGCGTTTCAGTCCATGTCTGGCTCTCCATGGGTGTGCTCTTGGCCAATGATTTTGAAGGCCTAAGTAGGTTTGATACTGTTAAAAGGGATCTTTCGATTTGGTGATGATCGAAGGCTCTCCAGGCTGTCCCTCCTCCAGACCCCACGCCACAAAAACAAACTCACTGCCACAGAGTTGATTCTGACTCATCACGTCCCTACAGGACAGGAGAGAGCCGCTCCTGTGTGTTTCTGAGCCTGGCTGTTTTTCCAGGAACAGAAAGCCTCATCTTGCTCCCCTGGAGCAGTCGGTGGGTTCAAACTGCTGACCTAGTGGTTGGCAGCTCAACAGCGTGTGACCCACTACTTGCACCGTCAGGGCTCTTTTGTGCAGACATGGTTGTCTCAGTGTCTTATAAGGGTTGCAGAAGGCGAAATGGTCACATGTTGTTTGCTCTCTTTCTCCCTCCCAGCATCAGTTCCTGAAGATTGCCAAGCCCCTGTCCAGCCTGACTCCGCTGATTGCTGCGGCAAAGGAGGCCACCAAGAACAATCACTAAAGCCATGCCCACCCAGCCCCGTTGTGCCAAGCCTTCTGTGAAACCAATGCTCACTTCAGAAATTCCCGCCTTGCCTCAGTACCCCCGTCCCATTTTCTGGTCTAGAGCTCTCCAGAATTGGTCTTTGGAAACCACGTGCCCAGCATTGATGGGAACTATCACTGGGATGACTTAGCAGCTGATGACCGGTTCTCAGTAAGGAAATGCATTCCACTCTGTGGAGGTGAGGGTGGTTTATGATGGAGGGTTTCCGTGAATAGACTTGGACTCTTAGTTACACCTGGCAGAATCTCGTACCCCCCTACCCCGCCCCTCTCTGCAATCAGTTGTTAAGTCTTTCAGTGTAATGGCTGGATAACATTATCCATTTGTAAGGGCTGAGCTGTCTTTAGTGCTTGCTTTTCTGTGACCGAAATGCCCGAACACCTCCTTGTACTTGAAAACTGGAACAGCTTGAGGAGTGCCCTGGGGTTTGACCGTCTGCCAAGGACACAGAGTGGCTCAGCTTCCTGGACCATGGCTCGGGCACAGCTGATGCCGACATGGGGGGAGAGAGCTACCGACCACAGTTTTTCTTGGTGTGTATTTCTAGCAGCTGTTTGGGAGGACCTTGACCCAATAGTGTTTCCCATGCTATTCCTCATGAAACGGTCTTGGCTGGTGTTGCAGCTTTTAATTCCCTGCATCTCTTAGGCCGCTGCCCCCGTTTTGTATTTGTTGATAACACTGAGAGGTTCCCTCGGGCACATGCTGGGTGAGAACAGTGAGAGAAGTCGGGAAAAAACAAAGCTGCTTCCAGGACTGGGCTGGGCCTTGGTCCCTGTCCAGCAATACCTGTGGGGTGTTTTGAGAACTCAGCCTCTTTCCTTCTGGGATGAGGACCTGAAGGATCAGCCCAGCTCTCGGGACCTGCATTTTCAGGTCCAAGGGAACTCTCTCCAGATCTGAGAGAGCACTTGGATTTTGTATGCCTTTAGATGGTCTTGGCCGAGACCTGAGATGATAATCCGCCAGCTGTGAGGGGACCCTGCTGGAAGGTACAGGGCAAGCTCTGTGCAGATGGAAACGCTTGCCCTGGGTGTTGGGGACGTTTGCTACCTCCTGCTGTCTTTGTGGTTTTGGCCCTTCCACCGTGGTAGGACCCCTGGCCAGCATTGTGACTCATCATGTCAGCCCCATGGCTACCTTGTCTTGCTCTGAGGCACCGCGCCTCTGCAACACAGGTTTCTCTTTCCTTCAATAAAAGGAGATGAAAACATTCTACTGTGAGTCTCGTCTTCTTTTCTGATTTTTTCATCTTGCTGTTATTCCAAACTTACAAGCCATTGTAGGAATGGAACCAAGATAACCCCACTCACTGCCGTGGGGTTGATTCCGACTCAGGATTCCCGTATAGTCTCCCTCCACATGACCCGGGTTGTTAAACATTACACACACACGTATGAAGGAGAATGCTAGAGCTAATATGCTAAATGGTTAACAGTTCATCTGTCACATGGTTGCATATGCCCTGATTTTAATCCCTCCCTGAACCATTGGAGAGCAACTTGATTGGGTGATGCTTTGCCATTGAATATTGTATAGCCATTCTTTCTTCTTAACACTGCTTTAAATATAAAATAATTAGGGTAAAGGGGCCCAAACATATTTGGACTGCTTAAGAAATCACTGCAAAGTAAACGCACATACATTCCTCACCTCAGTCAGGAGATGGTACACTTCCGGGTGCCCAGAGCCTTCTCTAATCACGTGCTCTCCTTACAGGCCCCCTTCCCTCTCCCAGAGGCAGCCACTATCCTGACCTAGTAAAAGCCCTCCTTACTTTTCTTTGTATTTGAATTACATCCATGTGTGTTCCCAAACCTATACTGTTTAGTTCAGTTTGTTTTGGTTTTTTAGCTCAGTTAGTTTCGAACTTTAAAGCAGAGTAAATCTTTTTGTGTCTTTTTTCACATTCAGATTTTATGATCTGATATATAAATGTTTGAATCTGTGTGTAGATCTGGTTCATTCATTATTAATACTGCATAGCACTTGAGAGGAATATTTTTATCTTGCCTTTGGTGATAACTACTCCAGATTCAGCCACCTTGCTACATGAACACTGTGCTACCTGTCTTCCCCTTGGGTGAAAATGAATACAGTCCAACTGCTTTGGGGCTGTGGGGAAAGCAGAGTGGTAGGAATGCGCATCTTCTGGGTCTCTGGGGAGGTGCTTGTGCTGGTTGTGGGCCAGATATTGTAGGTCCTTTATAATAAGCAGCTCCTCATCAGAAAGAAGGAACTAATTATGAAAGATCAGTTCTGTGGCAGGTACAAGATCAACACACAAAAATCAATTGGGTTCCTCTATGCCAACGAGAATTCTGAAATAAGGATGTAGGGAAAACAATGCAACTTAGAATAGCTACCAGAGAGAAAAAATACTTCGATCTAAACCTGACCACAGACATAAAAAGCATATATACAAGGGACTTCAAATGTTCATGTAAACACTCTATTATCTTTCCCTTTTTCCATGACATTTTTAACCCTCCTCATACAATGAAAACTACAAAACATGACTCAGGAAACCAAGAGATGCAATCAACTCAATGTGAAGCCCATGGATGCAATAGAGGCCCAAAACTCATCTGCAAGGACAGTCCCTCTCGGAAGGGCCACATGTAAAGGAAGGTAAATGCAGGGCGTGGTATGCCACTGATGAACCATATAATTATCCACTACTTCTTTAATATTTCCTCCCCTATCTAGTAAGTGTTATTGGTTTTACCTATCTAGTGTTACTGGTTTTACCTCATTAATCAAGTTGTATTTGCACAGATTCATTTGTATAAAATTGTTGGGTACATGAAAGTCAAGATAGATAACCCTGCAGAAACAGTAACAGGAGTAATGGTTCCCTGAGGGTTCAAGAAGAGAGGGGAGAGGGGAGGAGGCGAATGGGTAGCTGATAGCATTAATGATTTTATAGCTCTACTTGAGGGGATTGAGCAATGGAATTGTGTGAGTGGATATATTAGATTATGTAATATATGTCAATAAAAGTATAAAAAAAAGAAAACCAAGAGACCAACTTAAATGGAAGAACATACCATGCTTATGGATAGGAAGACTTAAAATTATGAAAATATAAGACTGCCCAAAGCAATCTATAGCTATCCTACAATCCTGATGCAAATTCCATCAATGTTCTTTAAAAAGATGGAAAAACAATTCTCCAACTTTATATGAGAAGGAAAGATAACCTTAGATAAGCAAAGAACTACTGAAGAACAAGCTAGGGAACCAGTACTTTCTAATCTCAAATCTTACTGCGCTAGCCATGGTAGTAAAAACAACCTGGAACCTGAAACAACAGACATGTGGGTCAGCAGAACAGAATTGAGAACTCAAAAGTAAATACATTCATCTGTGGACAGCTGATCTTTGATCTAGGCCCCAAATCCAATAATGGGGAAGAGGTAGTATCTTTAACAAATGGTGCTAGCAAACTCTATATCTACTTGCAGAAAAATAAAATCTATAACTCACCACGTACCAATACTAACTGTAGATGTAAGAAAGACCTAAATGTAAGACCTAAAACTTAAGATCATTGAAGAAAAATTGGGGGCAAATTAAGGGACCCTCAATTAAGGCATAGATTAACTACCCTGTTTCCCTGGAAGTAAGACATCCCCCAAAATAAGACCTACTTACAGTTTTACCTCTCACCGAAATATAAGGCATCCCCCTGAAAATAAGACCTCCCCAAAAATAAGCCCCCCGAAGCTACCATAACCGAACTCTAGGTCATAGTGGTGGGTGCCGCCGCGCAGCTCACTATTGGCTGCAGCGCAGCTGGAGCAGACAGGAAGTGCGAGGTCTCTTTTAATAAAACAATAAATGTGCACTGTCTTATTCTTCATGGAAAAATAAGACATCCCCTGAAAATAAGACCTAGTGCATCTTTGGGAGCAAAACTTAATATAAGACACTGTCTTATTTTCGGGGAAGCAGAGTATCAAACATAACCAAAAATGTACAAACATCAGAAGATAACTAGATGATCAGGGTCTCCTAAAAATTAAATGGTTATGCTCATCAATAGACATCTCCAGAAGAGTAAAAAGAGATGAGGGAGAGGAAGGGGGACTTTGGCAATGACATTTCTGACAATCTCTTACATTGATAGAAAACATCAATACCTCAACAGCCAGAAGAGCCAACAATTAGATTTTTAAATGGGCACAGGACATGAACAGACACTTCATCAGAGAAGACATCTGGGTGACCAACAAATGCGTGAAGAAATGGTTGCAATCATTAGCCATTGTTATCGGTGCTGTCACGTCTTTTTTAACTAATAAGTGACCTTAAATACAACAGAACACAATGCTGCCTGGTCCTGCGCCATCTCGATATAAGTTGGAGCCCACTGTTGCAACCACGTCATTGAGTGGCTTCAAATATAGTCTTTCTCTTTCACTGATCCTGTACCAAGCATGATGTCCTCCAGGACTTGTCCCTCCTGATAACTTCAAACTACATGAGACACAGTCTCACCAGCCTCACTGCTAATGAGCATTCTAGCTGTACTTCTTTCAAGACAGATGTGTGGCACATCTTCGGGCAGTCCACAGTCTTGTCAAACATTTTTGTCAACACCAAATGTATCAATTCTCCAATCTTCCTTATTCATTGTTCAGCTTTCTCTGGAATATTTCTCATCTGAATTTAGAGACCATCTCAAGAACAGGTTTGATGCATTGGATTGTTATAAGAGCTGTAAGAGTCCCCCCAATAAAATTATTTATAAACAAATATATATTTACATTTTTCAGATGACTAGTTGCTCTTTGGAAGATAGATTTTTGGGAAAGATAAACTAGAGGTAAGGAAATTTTGGGGGAGTCTATTGCAGCAATTGCCTTAATCATTAGCAGCTGTACTAAACTAGCTAACGTTGCTACCAGCTGAGGATGATACTGGGGGTGGGGTGGAGGGTGTTGCAAATGAAGGGAAGGAGTCATGGATAAGACACTGGTTTCAGATGTGGCTATTTATTGATTTGGAACCATAAAGAATAGAGCAGGTTTGAAGGGAAAACTAATCCAGGTTAGGGTTTACTGAATTTGTCACTTTGTATCTGCAGCAGGATATTCAGATGGGGAGGACTAGTAGACAGTTGGATATGAATCCTGCTCTCAGGAATGAAATTCCAACACCAGAAACTCAGCCATTGAGTGGATTCTAACTCATAGCGATTCATAGTGGATTCTGACTCAGGGTCGAACTGCCTTGTATGTTTCTGAGACGGCAATCCTTTATGGGAGTAGAAAGTCCCGTCTTTCTCCGCGGAAGGGCTGGTGCTTTCTAACTGCTAACCTTGCAGTTGCCACCCAACTGGGAACCACCACGCCATCAGGGCTCCCAGACGGGGATTGTTAAAAAGATACACCAGGCCCCTCGAAGGCCTTGAAATGTTTAGAACAGGCTAGGAAGATACAGGCCCGGGGTGCCCAGTGGCCAAGTGCTCGGCTGCTAATTGGATGGTAGGCCACCGGGGGGAGGCCGCGATGGAGAAGAATGGGACAGCGTCCATGAAGATGACAGCCGTGGTCACTGAGTTGTGAAGGATTAAGCTGCAGTGAATTTGGCTTTCGTGGGGTGGAATTGGGTGAGGAAGGGAAGGGGACGAGAGACCCCCAGAAAAGGTAAAAATTAAGGCAATCTAAAAATAACCACAGGACAAAATGCCTGACCTGAAACGAAACAACTATTAACACCCAAGCTTGGCTGTACTTAAGGCATTATAAAGGTCAAAACACTTAAGGAACATTCTTGAAAGGACTCATGGGAGCACCTGATGGGGGTTAGGGAGCTGGGCCGGAAGAGCGCGTCGGTGGCCCCACCCACCACGCGGAGCACTTCCGGTGCTGCCTGCCGGGCCGTCGGCCATCATAGGAGGGGAGCGCTGGTCCTGTCCAGGTCGGTACCGGTTCGTGAGTTCTGTGTGGGGCCCTGCGATAGGTACCGCCCGGCAGCCTGACAGACTGGCCGGCCCGTGGCGCTGCCATTAGCTCCGCGAGGCCAAGGGCGCCGCCCCACGGCCCGCTGGGCCCCCGCCGACCAACGTCAGACCGGTGGGGGTCGCCTCCCTGCAGGTGTGCAGGGCTGATGAGGTCAAGCCCACCAGGTCATCGCACCTGCACTGCCTGATGCTCCCTGTCGGGACATAGTTGCTTTATAGCGTTTGCCCAGTTGGCGCCACATGGACATTGCGTGTGTTGACACATCAGAGATAGGACTCCGTTTCAGCGGGAAAAGAAGGGTTCCGTTTTGGACGTATTGATTTTGAGATGGGGGAACAGCGGAACCGTGTTCTCCTGTAAAGACTACGGCTGGAAAACCGAAAGGAGTGTTTCCACTGCCCTGAGGGGGCCTTTGGGGTCGGAATGGGCTTCATGGCCGTGAGTGTTTGAGAATTTTGAGATGCTTTGGAGAAATTCACCGTAAGTGGTTGTTGGGTAGTCTGGACATCAGGGAATTATAACACTTATTGATCCACCCCCTATATATTATTGAATTGTTGGGAACTTGGGCCCCTGGCTGGCACACAGATTTCACTGTCTGTCCAAAGCTGTCATTGAGGTGCTTCTAAAGCTCCTGACGACCCTTTAAGAGAGTTGAGTTACCCTATGGAATGTCTCCTTAGGCCTTGACTGCCACGTTTTTCTCACGTGAACACTGGGCTCCAGCTTTGGTTAACAGAATCCCTAACCGCACCCACATGTGGAAAACACTGCTAGATTAGGACAGAAGCACACCTTGCCATTGAATAGCCAAGCAGTTCAGTGTTCTCCGTATAGAGCTTTTGTTCATAGCTCTCACACTAGTCCTGTCACAGTCTTTGCAAGTAGCCCCACCACGTCCCATTTATGTGTAGTCATTGCATTAACCAAAGAGTTTTGTTTTTTATTCTAAGTGTGATGATTTTTCTTTTGACTCATGGGTTTTTATAAATGTGTTTAGTTTACAGATGTTGACTCTTCTTGGTACCTTTTTCTTACTGATTTCTGGCTTAATTATATTGTAGTCAGAGAAAATACACACTTGAGATTTATTTATTTTCTTACGTATTTATTTCTTTCCTGTGTTCCAGATGTACTTGTTTATCACTAAACTGCTGCTCCATTTTGCTTTCACTTTCCCTCTTTTTTTTTCTTTATTTAAGCCCCTTGGACCAATATTTAGGTCCAAGGGTTATTGAATTTGGAGTTTATTTATTTTTTATTTTTAGGCTATGAACCTTCACTCTTGTGTTTTGTTTTTTAATTTAATTTTGGTTTTTAAAGAAGCATATACAGTTAAGCATATTATATATAGTTACGTAGCCCATCTTAAGAAATGAAATCAGTAATAATATCCCTTTAAACCTCCATAAATGGGGCTCTCTTTTTTCTCTCCCCGCTTCCCTCCCTCCCTCTATTATTTCCTATTCCCTACCCTCTCCCTGCTCCCACCACCATCCCTGGCCTCCGGGTAGTCTTCAAAGTCATCTTGTCTTTTAGTGTAAAAGCCACATTTTCTTTGTTTTTCCTTATAATAATGGTAGTATTAAATATTTATCTTGATATGATCAGCTAAGTTTGCTAAGCATAGTGTTCTCTAGTTTCATGCTTGCGGCTTTTAAGAGCTGTCATTGTTTTTATTGATGCATATAATATTTCATTGTATGAATGTCTCAGAAGTTGATTCCTCAGTAATCAGAGGTTTTGGTTGTTACCATGTTTTTGCTGTTATGGAAATTGCCGTTGTAAAGACAGGGGTGCATATGTCTGTCTGTGTGTCTTCGTTTCTTTAGGGTATGTACCCATAGAGATCGCTGGAGCTTAAGGTACCATATGTAGGTACTTGTATTTGCACTTGTTTAAGGACGTGCCATACTGATTTCCATAGTGGTTGTGCAATTCTACCATCCCACCAGCAACGAAGAGTGTTATCATCTGTCCACATCCTCTCCAGCATTTATTACCTTCTGTTTTGTTGAATTTTGCTAAAAGTGTTGATGTGGGATGGTATCCCATTGTTTTCATTAGTATGTCTCATTGCGAATGAACATGGGCATTTCTTCATATCGTTGTTGGCTGCCTGGATGTCATTTTTGGTAAAGTAACTCTTTATGTTTGTACCCAGTTTTTTATTCCATAGTAGTAGTAGCTTAATGCTTAACCCCGCTATCACCAGGGCTCCCTCACCTTTGTGATTAACCCTAAAGCCCACTGCCACTTAGTCAATTCAGACTCATAGTGACTCTGGGGTTTCTGAGATCTTGAATCTTATGGGAGCAGGTAGCTTTCCATGGACTGACTGGTGGGTTTGAACTCCCAACCTTGTAATTAGTAGTCCAGTGCTTACCTGAAGTACCACCAGGGCATGGGGCTTTTCTGAGAGAGAAACCCACCCCCGTTGGAAGTGGTTACGTGATTGCCCACTAACCGGAAGACCAGCAGTTAGAATCCACAGCCACTTTATGGGAGCAACGTGAGAATCTACTAACATAAAGATTAAACCAAACCAAACTCACTGTCTAGTCCAGGGGTCCTCAAACTTTTTAAACAGGGGGCTAGTTCACTGTCCCTCAGACCGTTGGAGGGCCAGACTATAGTTTAAAAATAAACCAAGTATGAACAAATTCCTGTGCACACTGCACATGCCTTATTTTGGAGTTAAAAAACAAATGGGGCAAAAACACCCAGCGGGCCAGATAAATGTCCTTGGCAGGCCGCATGTGGCCCGCGGGCCATAGTTTGAGGACCCCTGGTCTAGTCAGTGCTGACTCATAGGACCAGCTGTGGGGTTTCAGAGACAGTAATTGTTGATGGGAGTAGAAAGTCAATGTCTTTCTCCTGCGGAGCTGCTGGTGGCTTCAAACTGCCAACCATGTGGAATGTAGCCCAAACTCGTAACCACTACACCACCAAAGCTCTCTCTATAAAGACTACATCCTTAAAATCCTGATGGGACATTTCTCTGTTCTAAAGAGTCACTATGACAAATATAATGACAACTGTTCCCTCCCTCCCCCTCGTAAAACCGTGAGCTATATTCTGTCATTTGGCCTCAATTCTTATTCTTTCCCTGCCTTTTACTTACATCCTGTAAGTCCATACAAAAAACCTCAAGTCTCAGAAGCCAGGGCAGTTGTGGTCTGTCCTTTAGGGTCACTGTGAGTAGGAATTGACTCCATGGCTATGTTAGGCTGGGTGGACTAGAGAAGCAAGTCCAGTGACCGTAGGAGTCTTTGAACTCTGTGATCCTTATCAGAAGAGAGTGGGCCCTACTTAGGGTGGGACAGACAATAGGGTCTAATCACCTTTGTTGACAGACAGATATCCTTCAAGCAGTTGACCTTCAAGATTATGATGAGCGACCATGTGCTTGCAAACTGCACCTCAAATTTGGCATAATTATGGGGGTACATTGGAGGGAATAACTAAGGAGAATGTAAGTGGGACACATCTCCAATCCATGAAGATGAAGCTTTCCTCCACAGGAGCCCTGGCCTCCCAGACTCCTTAACGTATGAATACACACTCTTCCGGTTCTGTTTCCCACACTTGTGTATCAGGAAAACATCCCAACCTAGTCCAACTCAAGTCCGTAAGTCTGAAACTAGTCCATAAGTCCCTCTTCAGACTCATGCAGCCACATGCAATGATACAGAATGCAGGAAGATCACAGGCCGGTGGGTGAAAAGTCTTGTAGATCCAATGGCAGTGGAAGAGAAGCATTACAAGTCTGGCATGGGTTTCAGTGTGGCTCCAACAGGAAGTTGAAGGCAGAGAGAGAGAAAAGAGGTTCCCAGGACCCTTCTTACGTGAAGGTCATTCCCACAAGGAGACACCATCAGGTGACTGACAGGCTAGACTTCATCCCTACTAGACTTTTATATCTTCAGGTTGAGGTGAAAGTATGCAACTGCCACCATGACAGTGAGTCTTTTAGTGGTGCCGCTCGGGTTGGTGTCCAACACACTGACTCTTGAGGCTGGCTCCTTCTTCCATGGACCTTCTACTGTACCAACCACATAGAATCTTTAATAATGTTTTTTGCACTAATTTTACTTGGAAACCATAATTTCCATATAGCACTCCTCTAATTAGGAACCCTGGTTGCTTCATTGAACTGCTAACTGCAAGGTCAACAGTTCGAATCACCAGCCATTCCAAGGGAGAAAGATGAGGTTCTCTAGACCCACAGGGAAAGGCCCACCTTGTCCGATAGGGTCGCTGTGAGTTGAAATCATCAATGGTGTGAGGTTTATTTTTTGTTTGTTTATCCTTTAATTACTAGTTAATTCTCAAAACAGTTACTGATAGAGGTTCACAAATACTAGGTACTAAGACATTGTAGTCAAAACGGTAGGACATCTGGAGAAATTAGCTACTATAAAAAAAAACACGAGCAGCAATGAAAACAGCAGTGTGCATGAAACCATGTGATTTGAAGTGTCTGTAATTGGAGAGTCACAGACGCTCTGACTTGAGTGTATTAGAAGGCTTAAAAGGTAAATTAGCATAGAGCTTTAGCATTGTAGGCATATTGAGGTATGTAAGTTGGGCTTTGGAAATTATTTTGATCTCAGACCAGATCCAGACTCACTGCTATCTAATTGATTCTGACTTATAGTGACTATGACAGTAAAATGACCCCTTTGGGACTCTGAGGCTCACTTCACAGAAGTGGACAGCCTCATCTTTCTCCCTTAGTGGGTTTGAACCAATGGCCTTGCACTTAGCAGTTCAATGTATAGCCCACTACTCCAAGGATATTTTTTATTTTAAAAAACAGCCCTGCAGAAACACTGCACAAAACATGCTACAGTCATTTTGGTGTCGGCTCCATTGACAGTATCACTTGGTGCAGTGACTCCCTCCTGCCGTATTTACTTCCCAACTCCCCGTCCCCTCCCTGTGGCCCCACCCCCTGCATTCCCCAGAACACCTTGCATCAATTATCATTAGGCATCACAGCCCACTGGGAAACCCAACAAACAAATCTCACTAAGGTGCTAAGGAATGGACCAAATTCGTATAAAGAAAAAATTACAACTAATGTGTACGAGGGAGAAGACCCCCATCAACATTCAAAAAACCACGGAAGAAATTTTTTCATGGAACAACTCGGAGATAATTGCACCCAGTCCAAATACAGGTCGTGTCTATAGGGAGATCAACGAACCAAGTATCGAGTTTGATCCAGCATAATCAAGATTTCTGATCTGGTTCTTTGAAGTATGGTAGATAGAGGAAACTGCCTGCAGTGTACCTGGGGTCAAGTTCGGGAAATTGAACTCTGTTTAGTGTATGAATTCAGGCTCTTTCAGCTAACAGCTGAGCAGCCTGTCAGGATAGTCACCGTATGTCGGTACGGAGGGATATGGGGCTATGTATGCTGGGCAGCTCAGAGGTTTTGCAATGGCTCCTTGGCCAGCCCAGGATAAAACTTGCTTAGAACAGGGTTTCTCAACCTGAATAATTTTTTTGGTCAGACTGCTGTGTGTGATGTAGGATGTTTAGCAGTGTCTCTGGGCTCTGCCCACTAGATGCCACTACATACCAGTGGGAACCCTTTTCCCCACTCGTTACCCTGTGGGGCAAAAATCACCCCACTCACTAAGCATGGGGCAGACCAATGTGGCTGCTTAGAGGATTTTTTGTCGTCCATAGTGGAAGAATCCAGAGATTTTGCTTGTTTGATAACTTGGCTGGATCCGAGGGAAATTACTACATGTAAATTACCAAGAATAAGATGAAGGTTATCTGTTGGCTGTCTGCTAATCAGCATTCCCTCTCACACAGTGAGAGTGTGGTTGGCTTTCTGTTGGTTCCAACAAGAAGAATCCACAGAATTCCACAAGGAAAGCTGTCAGATTGAATTGTGTCTGTCCACTGACACCTTCAAAATGTACGTTCTAACCCCTGTTACCTGTGCATATGACCTGATTTGGAAATAGTCTGAAGATGTAATTAGTTAAAGTGAGATCATCCTGGAGTCAGGAGGACCTTAATCCTTGAAGTCCTTATAAAAAGACACCCCCCTGCTGCCGCTCCCCCCCCACACACACACACACACACAGAAGAGGGACATGGATGACCTCGGAAGAAGTTGACATTTCCTTGCCAGGCCCAAGGAGTACCTAGAACTACCAGAAGCTGGAAGAAACAAGGATTTTACCCTGCTGGCACCTGCATGGGGCCTTCTACCCGCAGCACTATGAAACAATACATTCCTGTTTTTTAAGTCCCCTTCCTTGTGCCGCTCATGACCACCCTCACACAGGGCAGAGCTGCCTGTGTGGGTTTCTGAGACATGAAATCTTTACAGGAGCAGCAAACTTCATCTTTCTTCCTCGGAGCTGCTGGTGGTTTCAAGCTGCAGACCTTGCAGTGAGCACCCTAACCTGTGACCCCCCCCCCAAAGCCCCCAGGGCTCCTACAGGGTCCTGTGACTTGGACCTGGCTCCATTGCTGTGAGTGAGCAAGTTGAGTTACTACTGTGTCACATCAGTGCTAGGAAATGAATGTAATAAGGAAGGACATTTTGCTTCGTATGATGAACAGTCCAGAGACATGCTGGCTTTAACACGGCTAGATCTGAGAGGTGTTAGCAAGTGGTAGAGCAGAGTTACGCACATGAGGCTCTTCTAACGGTTTGTGGGGAAATTCAGTTATCTTTTAATTCCATTTTTCTGCAAAACAATTTGAAGCCTCTACCTCTAGTAGCCCCAGCTGAGACTTGTCCTTGATTAGATTCAGTGTGGTGAAGAGCTCCAATCTCCATTTCATCAGTTAAAGGAGGGAACTTTATAGGTCATGTGCTGTGGAGAGGTTATCTTCCTAAAAGATTCCAAATTTATTATGTCTAATCACTCCAAGTAAATTCTGGTCTTCTCTATCAATTACCTGCCTACTGATATGCTTTCTTACTAGATTAAAAGTTCTTCCAGGGCAGAAGCTGTGTCTGGAACAGATCAGGCACTTAGAAGTATGTATTTTGTAATGAATGCATTTGTTGAATTGATGAAGGATTTTAAGCAAAGGAATCTCATAATCTAGTAAACTTTTTACAACAATTACTAAGGAAAATAGAGTGGCTTTAGAAGGACAAGAACAGATGCAGAGAGAACAGTTAGGGGACGATTAAAACATACTTGAGGCGAGGGCCTCAGCCAGGGCAGTGACCGGCGAGTGAAATGATAAGAATTAGCTCACTTCTGAGGTCTCTACTAGCTCTGTAGACCTGCGCGGTTAGGCCTGCTGAGGAAGGCGGTGTAGCCTACATTACAGACTCCCCAAGTGTCCAGTTTCCTAATATTTAGAACTTTTAAAGACCCAGAATCGCACCCTCACCTGGTGAAAGGAACTTCATTGACAAACTTGCCTGAATAGGAGTCTTTGCCTGGGAAAGATCATCCTGGATCATCCAGGTAGGCCCTGGGTAACCGCAAGAATGATTATAAAGGGGAGGCAGGAGGATTAGTGAGAGGAGGCGATGTGATGATGGAGCAGAGGACAAGAGATACTGGAGTAGGAAATGCGCTGACTTTGACGACTGGAGAAGAGGCCACAAGCCAAGTGATGCAGGCAGCCTCTAGGCCAGTAGTTCTCAACCTTCCTCATCACTGTAATTTTGCTATTGTTATGAATTGGGTGGCCCCTGTGAAAGGGTCGTTTGACCTCCAAAGGGGTCGCAACCTACAGGTTGAGAACTGCAGCTGTAGATGGCAAAAAAGACAAAGAAATGGATTCCCCCTCAGAACCCTTGGAAGGAATGCAGTGCTGCTGACACGGGGTTCAGCCCAGTGAAGCCCATTTTGGACTTCTGACCTCCAGAACCACGAGAAATAAGTTGTTTGAAGCCATTCTGTTTGTGGTGCTTTGAGACAGCAGCAATTGGAAACACAGTGGTCTTCCTGGTCCTTATGATAATGTGTTTACTGTATATACTCATGTAGAAGATGAATTTTTCAGCATATTAAAAAATAATTTTATTGGGGGCTTGTACAACTCTTTCACAATCCATACATTGATTGAATCTGGCATGTTTGTACATATGTTGCCTTCATTCTTTTCTAGACATTTACGTTCCATTGAGCCCTTGGTATCAGCTCCTCTTTTCCCCCCTCCCTACCCCCACCCTCATAACCTCCTGATAGATTGTACATTATTATTATTTTCATCTCTCACACCAACCATTGTATCCCTTGCCCTTTGTTTTCTGTTGTTCTTCTACCTGTAGTGGGGTGTGTGGTTATGTCAGTCATTGCTATCGGTTTCCCCTTTCTCTCCCCTTCTTCCCCCTACCCTTCTGGTATCCCGAGTCTCACTCCTGTTCCTGGATTCTGTGTATCGGGAGCTCCCATCTCTTGTCTATACCTGTGTACATGTTCCAGTATAGTCTGAATTGAGAAGCAGCAATGGGGTCATGGCAGTGTGGGGTGAGGAAGCCTCCAGGAACCAGAGGAATACAGTGTGTTTCATCGATGCTTTACTGCACCCTGGTGACTCATCCCCTCCCTGTGGGCCCTGTGTGGGGAGATTGTTCCACTGTCTACAGATGGGATTTTGGTCTTTGCTCCCACCGCCCTCGTTCTCAGCAATATGTTTTTGTTATGTGTCTGCTGATGTCTATTACCTGGTCTCTATGACTCCTCATGATTGCACCGGCGATGTGCTGCTTCCATGTTGACTTGTTGCTTCACTGCTGAATGGCGGCTTTAAGACCTCTGATGCTATAACTTTTAATAGCCAAGCACCATCCACCTTCTGCACCACATTTGTTTATGCACCCATTTTGTCTTCATCAATTGTATCGGGAGGGTGAACATCTCAGACTGCCGATTTGTTAGAACAAAGTGTTCTTGTATTGAGAGAGGGTTATGAAAAGAGGCCCAAAGTCCATCCCCTACCTCAGTGTATTGCCATATAAATATATGTACATGGGCCAATACCTCTATTTTTGTGAATTAATGTATTTACATATGTACACCGCTATGTTTATACCCCTATCCATTGCTTTGCTTCCTTGGACCTTCCTCTGTTTCCTTTTACCTTCCTCCTGCCCCACTCTCACTTTCTCCATATTTCCCCCTCTTGGTACTTCCTTTTAGCTAGTTTGCTGTTGCTTGGACACCCACTCCCCTTGGATCCCTATCTCATCCTTGTTACTGACTCTACAACACCTCAGTTGTTCCCCTGCCCATGGCACAGCCTGCTCACTGCCTACTTCCCCCGCTGCCCTCACCTCCCAGGTCTCCCTGGGACCCGTGGTCCTGCTGCTCTCTCCTTGGGCATGCCTACAATGCCTATTCTATATAGGTAGGTAAACCGACTATTAGATAGCCCAAATGGATTTAAAAAATGATAATAGTAAATAAATAAGAAAAATTTAAAAAGAGAGAGAAGTAATATACAAAAATCCTGGGTCTGTTCGCTGGCCTTCAAGACTGTCCAGGAGCTGCCCCTCCTAGCCTGGAGTGGCCTTGGGGCTCTGCAGGGGCTTTGTAGCTCTGCCTTGCTCCAGCTGCTGGTCTGGTATGCCCTCTTCTTGGTTTGCTTCTCTCTGGGAGGTTCAGACCATACTACCTCCCTACAACATGACCCCAGAAATGTCCTCTGTCACAGTCTGCTCCACTAAGGGGACAGTGTGACACATGTTGTCTGTTGCCCAGTCTACTCTGTGTCCCATTAGCTCCCCGCAGGGATGTCATCCTCTGAGCCTGCTGTGCCTGAGTGGGGTCCAGTCCGGCTCTCTTTCTCTTCCTCCCTCCAGGCCTGTCTCTGTGGGTGTGGCATGCTGGCCCTTCTCTCCAATCTGTAGGTTCCGTGCCATGCTCTGCCATATCCACTTCCAGGGAAAGGGTCAGTTTGGTTCCGGTTGGGGCAGCCCTGTATCTCTCTCTTTTCATGTATTCTTCCACTTGGTCACGCTGTCCTCATGGTTTGCTGCATCATGGTAGGGTCTGCATGGCTACTCCCAATTCTGTGGAGACAAGACCAGTACTCTCCCCCTGGGTGGGTTAGTTCCCTGCTCCCTCCGTCATCATTTCACTTTCAACGCCCCCTTTTTCCCTCCCTCCTTCCTCCTTTTCCCATTTTTGTGTTGGACCAACATGTACCTCCTTGGGTTTGGTCCAACTTCCTCCCGACTCCCTATATCTCAACCCAAATGTTGTGATAGAGGTGGCTTCTCTTCTCTACCTACCATGATTACTACAATTATCTCAGGGGACTTATGCTGTACTCCTTTTGTGATGGGCTGACTTTGCTTATAGCATCATTTCCTCCAACTCTTTCCATGAAAAGATATGTTTCATGTGATCATCAGTGCTTTTTAGTGATGCATAGTGCTCCATTGTGTGTATGTGCTAGAGTTTACTGATCCACTCATCTACTGATGGAAATTTAGGTTGTTTCCAACTCTTTTCAGTTGTGAATTGTGCCTCAGTAAACATCGGAGCACATACGACTGGTCATGATTTAGTTCTTACCTCCTCTGGGCATATGCCCAGTATAGGGATGGATGGGTCATAAGGTAGATCAATTTCCATCTTTTTAAAGTATCACCATATCACTTTCCATAGAGGCTGTACATATCTACAAGACCACCAGCAATGTAGGAGGGTTCCTATCTTGCCACATCCCCTCCCAACATTTGTTGCTCTGACTTTCTGATTTGGGTAAGCCTCAAAGGTGTTAGATGGTATCTCATGGTTGTTTGGATTTGCATTTCTCTGATGGCTAATGATCAGGAGCATTTTTTTCATATTTTTATTGTCTATATGGGTCTCCTCCCTAGTGAAACTTCTTTTTAGGTCTTTTTCCCACCTTCTTCAGAGGTTTAACTGTTTTCCTCTTTTTGCAGGCAAGGAGGGTTATTGTAGATTTTTGTAATAAGCCCTTTGTCCCGTCATTGCTAAAAATCCTCTCCCCATCTGTTGTTTGCCTTGTTACCCTATTGGTCTGTGCTTCTGTCATTATGTCAGTACCATACTGTTTTAACCACCCTGGCTGTGTAGTAGGTATGAAAGTCAGGTAAAGTGAGCCCTCCAACTTTGTCCTTCTTGCTAATTTTGGGCTTCCCTCTCCATATGAAATTGGTGGTCCGTTTTTCCAATTCTTTGAAGAAGGTTGTTAGTATTTGAATCGGGATAGTATTAAACTTATAAAGTGCCCTGGGTAGGCTAGACATCTTTACTATATTGAGTCTTCCAATCCACGAGCATGGGATATTCCTCCATTTGTGGAGGTCTTAGCACATTTTTAATGCAGTTTTTGTGGTAAAATTAGGTGCCTTGGCTGTTACTCAGGTCGGCTCATACTCAAGTATATACGGTATTTGTACATTTGACAAGCACTTATTGAGTGCCCTTTTGTACTAGTGACAGCTGCCTGGAACATGCCAAGGAACAGAAAGATCCCTGACCCCAGTGCCCATATGCTCTGGCAGACCAAGATGGATAATAACCATATCAATAATAAGTAAATTAGTATTTTAGTTTATATAATAATGCTATGGAAAAAAGAAGTAGTAGGGTCCAATAGGAGAGTTAGGAGTATTGAGGAGAGAAGGATGGATTGCAGAATGAAATAGGGTAGTTAAGGTAGACCTTATTGAGAAGGTGACATTTGAGCAAAGGCTTGAAGAAGGTAAGATAAACACTTCTTTTTTTTATAGTGAGTGAGTGAGTGAGAGAGAGTGAGTGAGTGAGAGATGAGAGAGTGAGTGAGTGAGAGAGTGAGTGAGTCAGTGAGAGAGTGAGTGAGTGAGTGAGTGAGAGGCAGATAGTGAGATAGTGAGAGAGTGAGAGAGTGAGTCAGTGAGTTAGTGACTCAGTGAGAGAGTGAGTGAGTGAGTGAGAGAGTAAGAAAGTGAGTGAGTGAGAGAGTTAGTGAATGAGACATGAGTCAGTGAGAGAGTGAGTTAGTGAGTGAGAGAGTGAGTGAGTGAATGAGAGTGAGTGAGTGAGTGAGTGAGTCAGTGAGAGAATGAGTGAGTGAATGAGAGTGAGAGAGTGAGTCATTGAGAGAGTGAGGTAGTGAGTGAGAGTGAGTGAGTGAGAGTGAGTGAGAGTCATTGAGTGAGTGAGGTAGTGAGTGAGAGAGAGTGAGTGAGTGAGAGTGAGTGAGAGTCATTGAGTGAGTGAGGTAGTGAGTGAGAGAGTGAGAGAGTCGATAAACACTTCTTTTGAGGATGAGTTAGCCATTTTAGATTTCTTCTCTTGGGGTGTCAATTAATTGGGAGGAACTACCTCACTCATAAATTTGTGGTGCCCGGTGGTATGCCATGGGGTTAGGGGGAAGCCGAGAAGAATGAAAGGAGCCATCACTGTGGTACAGAAACCACAAGCAAGTTCAGTGTCCTCCTTGCCAACTCCATGATTTCAGGCCTCTGAAACTCAGTTCTGCCATTTGGGAAACTGGGAGAGTTACTGTACTTGTCCAGTACAGTTATCCACCATCCATCAGTTTGTTAGCTGGTGGGTTGTGACTTATGTGTTGCTGTGATGCTGGAAGCTACATGCTGGTCACCTATGGCAAGGCTAAGTGCGGGATTAGCCATTGACCATCATGTGAATAGCGGCAAAACTGTTCAGATACCGTGCCCAAACGCGAGTTCCTCGGAGAGAGGCACTGAAAACAAACAGGATAAAGGTTGCCTCCCCACCCCCAATAAAGTGATTTAAATAAATAAATCTATTTTTTTTAAAGTTACCTCCCAAAAGTCGAGTTAACCTTAATGATATGAATGGAGCAGAGCAAAGATTTTGTGATCTTTATTTGCTGGAGGAACATGACTCCAAATGAAAAGATACAGCTGCAAACATCTATTAATCAGAATGTGGAAGGTACAAAGTATGAATCTAGGAAAATGGGAAGTTGCCAAGAATTAAATGGAACATACAATCATCAAACCTAGACTTTAGCTGAAATGAATTGGTATCGGCCATTGTGAATCAAGCAGTCGTATGGGTTTACTTGCTGAGTGAAAGTATCAAATCACCATCAAAAAGAACATTTTCCAAACGATATTTCTCTGGTTCCTTGAGGCTTCCTCTCTCCCCACTTTGATGACCCCAGAAGCTAGACTGGAGCATGCGCACAGGTACAGATACGAGATAAGAGCTTAAGACACATGGAATCCAGGAACAGGAATGGGAGTAGTGATAACCAGAAGGGTAGGGGAAAGGTGGAGAGAGGAGGGGAGGAAGGGGGAACTGATTGCAATGTATTTTTACAAAACAACTGTATCGCCTTCAAAGGGCTCTTCATTACATTTAATATATTTGTCAAATCTGTGATTACATTCTTGGAAACATTTTTCAAACTCCTCTGGATGGCCAACAGTACCTCCCTTGTTTTCTTCACCTCTTCTATGTCTTCAAATCACTGTCCTTTCATGTCCCTCATTATTCGAAGAAACAAAAAGAAGTCACATGGAGCGAGGTCAGATGAGTAAGGTGTGTGGGGCTAGAGAGGCATATTGTTTCCCAGAACTGGCACACTGAGATGGTTGCACGAACAGGTGCATTGTTGTGGTGGCAAAACCAGTCTGCCACAAAGCAAGCCTTTTTTGTCGCACACTATTACACAGTCTTTTCAAAACCTCTAAATCAGTGATTCTCAACCTTCCTAATACCGCAGCCCTTTCATACAGTTTCTCATGTTGTGGTGACACCCCCTCTGGTTCCATAAAATTATTTTCATTGCTACTTCATAACTGTAATTGTTCTACTGTTATGAATCAGGTGACCTCTGTGAAAGGGTCATTTGACTACCAAAGGGGTTGCGACACACAGGTTGAGAACTGCTGCTCTAAATAGAAAGCTTGACTAGCAGTCTGACCTGGTGGAATGAATCCAGATGCACTATGACTTGACATTTTCATCCGTTCTTTTTTTTTCCCCATCTCTTCTTCCCATTGATGGAAGTCCAGAATGAGGTTTGTCATTGATTGACATTTCACCGTTGTTTGAAAAGCGAGAACCTGTGGGAACTGTGCTGGGGCTGGCCCTATCATGCTGGGGCGAGGCACTGAGGGCACGTAGCAGAGCAGCAGGGGGAGCAGACTGGTGAACCCCCCAGGGAATACCAAAAATGGGAGACAGAGTGTGGCACCCACCAGACTCTACTGGAAAACACTCGGAAAGGCCAACAAACAGACCTTGAACTATTTATAGGCTTTTCTATTTTTGTCAGTGGCTTTCTTTTTGTTATTTTGTTCTTGCTTTCTGCTGTTATTGTTTTATTGGTTTTGACATCCTTTGACATCCATGGCTTTGCTTGGTTTTTGCACTTGTAATGTATCTGCATGTCTCTCTAGATAAGATGGGCAGGATAAATAATTTGGAAATGAAAAGAATGGGAGCAGTGGTTCCAGGGGGACATAGGAGAAGGGGAGGCGAGAGAAAGGAAAGGGGGGTGGGGAGAACCAACCCAGGGACAAAGGAACAATAAGTGAACTAAAATCAATGGAAGGAAGGTCCTAGGATGTCTGGCAGGGCTTAATTAAGGGCAATTTAGCGGCGAGGAATTACTAAACCTTGAATGAAGGCCAAACATGATGGTGGGAAAAGAGGAAAGTAAAAAAGAAATAGAGGAAAGAACCAGGAGGCAAAGGATATTTATAGAGGCCTAAATCTAGGCATGCACATGTGTAAATATATATATAATGAGAGGGGACTACAACTATGTACTCATATCTATATGTTAAGAATTAAGGTTGCAGATGGGCTTTGGGCCTCGACTCAAGAACTCCCTTAACACTAGAACACTTTGTTGTAACAATTCAGCATTTGGTGATGCTCACCTTCCCAACAAGATCACTGAAGACAAAATGGGTGCATTAGCAAATGTGGTGAAGAAAGCTGATGGTTGCCCGGCTATCAAAAGATATATCGTTTGGAGTCTTAAAGGCCTGAAGATAAACAAGTGGCTATCTAGCTGAGAAGCAACAAAGTCCACATGGAAGAAGCACACCAGCCTGTGTGATCATGAGGTGTCAATGGGAAGCATGAGGTATCAGGCATCTAAGACCCAAAATCATACCCAGTGTGAATTGGGGAGGGGGCGTGGACATGGAGTGGAGACCCAATGCCCATCTGTAGACAATTAGACATCCCTCACAGAGGGGTCACAGTGAAGAGATGAACCAGTCCAGGTGTAGTATAGCACTGATGAAACACTCAACTTTCCTCTAGTTCTTTGGTGCTTCCTTCACCCCACTATCATGACCTCAATTCTACCTTACAACTCAGATTAGATGAGAGCATGCACACTGCTGCAGATAAGCACCCTTAACACAGGGAATATAGGATAGATAAACCTTTCAGGGCCAACAAGGAGAGTAGAGATACCAGATGGATTAGAGGGGAGAAGGGGAGAATCGATCACAGGATCAATCTAATAGAACCCCCTCCCAGGGGGACGAATAATGGAAAATTTGGTGAGGGGCGACGGAGGACTATGTAAGATATGGAAAAAAAATTTAACTCATCAAGAGTTCCTGAGGGAGGGTAGGCAGGGGAGGGAGGGGGAAGAAATGGGTAACTGATATCAGGGGCTCAAGTGGGAAGGGAATGCTTTGAAAATGATGGTGGCAGATGTGCAAATGTGCTTGATACATTGGAGGAATGTATGGATTGTGATAAGATGTAAGCGTCCCCAATAAACGTATTAAAGAGAGAGAGAGAAAACCACTTGTACACTTGGGTTTTTCCCATAGTGCTGTCCTCGTAAGCTGTGTTCAACAGCACAAAAGTTTCTCTGGTATTTTTCCCGGACAGGAAACATTTCACAGCTGTTCTCTTAAATCAGCAATCACAAAAAACAAGGTTTGAGTGAAACTGCCTTTAGGAAAAAATCATGGTAGCCAGAGAGAAACTTCCCAGGTGACACCACTGTGTGCACAACTCAGAGTGAGTTGCTTGATGCTCGCCTTGCAGGAAAAATGCGTACTACAAAAGCTCCACTCCACCTAGCACAATTCTGGGTTTCTTGGGGTACCCCCTCATATATATAGCTACAAAGAAACCCAGTGAATACAATTGTTTCTCAAATTTATGCACCAACCTCTGAAGATAATGATTAATAAATTGATTAAGTCTATCAGCCTCATCAATCTGAAATCAATTAAACATGCAATCGAGGTATATTGATAATGATTGGCAATTGAAATTGGAAGTTAGAAATTGAAATTGAAGTTAGAAACAAAAAAGGATCAGGAGTGTTGGAAAATGCAGCCTTAGTAATAGAAACAAAGCTGGTGATCGCATGATAGAATTTTGCGAGATTTCATTGCATATACCCTTTCAACAGCAAACAGCAAATATACATGTGGACTTCACTAGCTGGAATACACCAAAATAAAACTGACTACGTCTGGGGCAGAGACCATGGAAAAGCTCAATATCATCATCCAAACTAGGTCCGGGGCAACTGTGGAGCAGACTTTCATTTGCTCACATCTCAGTTCAAGCTGAAGCTGAAGCAAGTGAAAACAAGTCCAGTTTTGAGTGCATCCCACCTGAATTTAGGAAGCATCTGAACAACATAGTTGACGCATGGAACACTAATGACGACCACAGCTGTGGGATCTCATCAAGATCGTACACGAGGAAAGCAAAAGAACATTAAAAGACAAATTAAAAAAACAAGTCAAAGTGGGTGTCAGAAGCAACTCTGAAAATTACTCTGGATGTAGAGTAGCTAGAGCAAGTAGAAGAAATGAAGAAACAGCGCAGAATAAAAATGGGAATAAAAACTAAAGCCGAACATTTCAAAGGACAGTTCAGAAAGGCAGTGTTAGAATGAAATGTGGACATACCTGCAGGTAGAAGGAAGCCCAAAGAAAAGCATGCTTTAGCACTCGCACGTGTGCGTGTCAAGCTGTAATATTCAAAGATTCCATGGACAGAGTGCTGGATGATGCAGAAAGAACATTTAAGTCACTGTATTAAAAAACAAAGTTGGTTGACATTCAGCCATTTCAGAAGGTGACACGTGGTCAAGGGCCACTGGTACTGAAGGAGTAAGTCCAAGCTGCACTAATCATTAGCCAAAACCCTGGCCCCAGGCATTGGCCAAATACCAATCGAGACGTTTCCAAAGCTGATGCAGGCTCGAAGCGCTCCTTGGTGTGTCCAGCGGTGGGGACCTTTTGCTGCAGAGGGTCATTCGGGTAGCTATAGCAGCGTTCTCAGGCCAGACACTGGTGAAGCGTTTAAAGAACTCACTCCCCGTGTGATGATGAGCTGCTTCTCTCTCTGAGAGGTGTGTGATGCCATTATTGATGATTTCTTCAGGCTTACATGGCCCGAGCTCAGACATCCCACCCCTGGTCTGTGCTAAGAAATTTTAAAGACGGATATGTGGCTATGGAAAGAGATCCATATTTGTGTCCATTGCAGAGAAAGAGACCCCAACAGAATGAGGGAATTACCAAACAATATCATTTAATATCACATGCAAGTAAAATGTTGCCGAATATGATTAAAAAATGGTTGCGATGGTACATGGACAGCGAGCTGCAAGGAAATGGAGCTGGCTTCAGAAGAGGGCGTAGAAAGATATGGCAGAATAATGACATAAATTATCAAGGGTTCATGAGGGAGGGGGGAGTGAGGAGGGAGGGTGAAAAAGGAGGACCTGATGCAAAGGGCTTAAGTGGAGAGCAAATGCTTTGAAAATGATGAGGGCAAAGAATGTACAGATGTGCTTTACACGATTGATGTATGTATGGATTGTGATAAGAGTTGTATGAACCCCTAATAAAATGTTTAAAAAAAAAAAAAAGAGGGCGTAGAGAGAATGGTACCATTGATGTCAGATGGATGTGGGCTGAAAGCAGAGAATACCAGAAATGTGCTTGCTTGTGGTTTATCGACTACATACACATTCTCCTGTGTGGATCAGAACAAACTATGGATGGATATCATTGGTAAAAATTGGACTTCTAGAACATTTATTATTGTGTTCATGTGGAACGTTTACATAGACCAGTTGGTGTTAGTGTTAGGGCTTATTAAGGAAATTAACAGGTGACAAACACTCAGGAGACAATTATTCAGATAGGACAGGTTGAGCAGCTGTCTTTGACCCCGAGGATGACATTCGTGCTGAGAATGGTGGAAGGACAAGTTAAAAGATGTGTTGACCATCAATTAAACCACACAACACATACCCTGTTCTTTAGGCTGAGCTTTGTGTATGTGTACAAACAAGCAAGTAAACTGCCTTACATGACCTGTTGCTGTCTTGGATGTTCCATTATTCCTGATTGAGATAAACTCTAACTTAGTCTATGTGGGAGAGGAGAGACAGGGAAGGCATCTATGTGGTTGAATAAAAGTTGTGTTGTTCTTGTACTTCACTGTGCTTTTAGCTTATTTCAAGAGAGTGTATTTCAACTTGTCAAGCACAGTTCTGTGGACTACTGTCTCATTGATACCTGAGCACGTATTAGCTGCTAGAGTAAGGTCTTTGGGCTCATGCTAGAAACGAGAAACCTAAACCTGGAATGCTAACATCAACACTCAACAAGTCATTGGAAGAGAGGGTAAAGCTCTCTTCTTCTGCCACCAACCCAGTACATTTTCCTTGATTATGAACTTGTTAAAAATCCACCTCTTAGCCAATCAGGGTGCGATATAGCAATGATGAAAAATACAACTTTCCTCTAGTTCCTAAATGCTTCCTCACCCCACCCCACCCCCACTATCATCCCAATTCTACCTTGCAAGTCTGGATAGAGCAGAGGATGTACACTGGTGCAGATAGGAACTGGAAACACAGGGAATCCAGGGTGAATGATCCCTTCAGGACCAGTGGTGAGAGTGGCGATACTGGGAGGTGGAGGCAATGTGGGTTGGAAAGAGGGAACCGATTATAAGGATCTACATGTGACCTCCTCTCTAGGGTACAGACAACAGAAAAGTGGGTGAAGGAAGACGTCGGACAGGGCAAGATATGACAAAATAATAATTTATAAATTATCAAGGATTCATGAGGGAGGGGGTTTGGGGAGGGAGGGGAAAATGAGGAATTGATGCCAGGGGCTTAGGCCGAGAGCAAATGTTTTGAGAATGAAGAGGGCAATGAATGTACAAATGTGTTTTCCACAGTTGATGTATGTATGGATTTTGATAAGAGTTGTATGAGCTCCTAATGAAACAATATAAAAACCCGTCTCTTTTGGTAGAATCAGTTGAATGATGCACTAGGGTGAGCTTACTTAGGGGAGCTACACTGTATCCTGATTATTGTATTTGTCCTTCCAGAAAAGGAGTGACGCATGCTTAGGAACAAGATGGAGCCCAGGAGTCAGAAGACAAGAAGGCCGAGCAAAGCACACACTCCGATTTGTAGTTATCGTTGCTACCTCAACTTGATAAGAGGCTGCTACAGCTGTCAGTGGGACCTCAGCACGTGGAAAAACTACACATTAGGATCCTGTTGCTGCACTTGGGTACAGAGATATGGGAACTAGACCATACTTGCTCAAATGGAGAATATGGAATGGCCCTGGGCCCTAAAAGGCCTTGTGAGAGTCTCTAAGACTGGGGATGCTGGGCTCTAGTTCCCTCCTCGTAGACTCCCCTGGTCTGGCAGCAAAGAAAACCCTGTTGAAACATGTACTTTATTTCCTGTCACTTTCCTTCTCCACTGTCCCTTTTCCTTATGCCATCCATTCACGCTCACACGCATTTTTATATGCATTTATTCAGTGAATTGGGAAGGACAAGTAAGGTTTGGGTGCAATTAGATGTTTTTAAACTAGGAATACTTGGTTATTTTCTTTTCACTGTGAATTTTCCAAGGAGTTCTGGTCATAACAATTTGGAAACAAGCCATTCCTTTATTGTCAGTCTGGCTGGTGCCTGCTGTTCCCTAACGAAGAGCCCTAAGAAGGCTGAGTCACGGCATGTGGCCTCACCTCGCCGAAGGCCTGCTTCTTTCTCTAAGCCATACGTGGGGATCCCTGGGTGGGCTGTATGTAAGAGACAAAATATGAGTATACTGAAGTGAGAGAGAGCAATGTTTGCTTGTACCTTCACTTACTTGGTCCGGATAGGGTCCAAGAATCTGTCTAAATGGATTGCTAGTTTTCCAATGCCTAAAGTGGAGAGCGCAAGACTCGAGGTAGAAAATGGGAGGTTTCCCTGGAGTGGGAAGCATGTTCCTCAGCCCCCTTTATGATAATTTCTCACCTGTTTGGCTTCTATGCTAGTCACGGGGGAATAACAGGAATGCTTCAGATGCCATGGGCTTGCTCTCAAGGAAATCACAGTCCACTGGGGGAACGACTAGAGTGAGATAGGTGTAGTGTGTGTGTGTGTGTGTGTGTGTGTGTGTGTGTGTGTGTGTGTGTGTACACATTTGTATGTAAATCCCAAAGGAGGAGCTGAAGATAACCTTTTTAGAAGGTGAAGGGTGAGGAGAGGGATATCAATAATGATTGTACAACAAAGTATCATCAATGGCACTGAATGATACATGTAGAAGTTGTTGAATTGGAGAATGTTTTGTTGTGTATACTTTTGCCAAAATTGAAAAGAAATGACATGAATAACAGTGAATACAAAGAAAATGTTCCAAGATTGAATGTGGTAAAAATGGTACAGCTCATCATGATTGAAGTATTGAATTGTATATGTGGATGAAGTGCCAATAAGACTGATTCCAAAAAAGCATTGGCTGGGCAAAGAAATGGTGCTTGAAAAGACAATTGAAAGGACATGGTGAATTTGGAGATTGGCTTAAGGCTCAATTTAACTGGAGCAGAGGATATGAATAGAGAAGCAAGCAATGGAGAGAGATGGGTTGAATGCGTAGTTTATAGACTTACCTCTCTCATCTAAGGCCTAAGGGATCCTTGAACATTTTACTGATGGTGTAGTCCAAGTTCTGTTTCAGAAAGAATGCTGGCTTGTGTGGAGGGTGTGTTGGATAGGACAGCAGTTCTGCAGAGGGACCAGAAAGGAAATAGCAGTATTCCAGGCAAGAGGTAATGGTGCCATGGATTAGAGTTGGTGGAAAGGAGGAGAGGGTGGAAATATTCAGTCTGTTTATTAATAAGGGATGTAGTGGTCCCACAAGAGCTTTAAATAAGAATAAAGGGGGGGGATGAAGGGAGATTCTGTGGGAAAGAAGATATTGGAGGCTATGTGATACAACTGCAGACTCCCTGAGACGGAGGGACTATGGATAGGTCTGAAACCTCACTCTGACTGAAGGCTGGTCATGTGATAGCCCTAAGCATCTGTGCCACAAGTAAATTGAACTAGATGTTTCTCACAGTCCTTTCTTTTCGCTCAAAGAAACGAGTATAGCGTAGTTAAGTAAGATCTTGTGTTCTGAAGCAAGACTGTCTGCATCCAGATTATGACTTTACTATTGACTAGTTCTAATAATTCTCACTGTAATAATCCCATGATTTAGTCAGGACAGAGGTTTGTTTATTCTTTTTAACAGATGAAAACCAGTGTCCCAAAGAGGTCAAATCCTCTTGCTCATGTAATGCCGAGAATAAGAGGCTGTTGGGACTTAATTCAGATTGCACCCTAAGCCTTTTCCCTGGAAGGAGCTGGCAATTGTGACATGAGTATTCTGTGACATTTTCTTCAGTGACAGGGAGGTGGCCTTCAAGACAGCACCTCTTCCATTAAGATAGTTTCCATCCTAGCTTTGAGCCTACAGATCTGGGTTCTAGTTCTGACCCTGACACACCTTGCCTGTGTGCTCTTCAATTCACTTCTTTACCTCTCTGAGACTTAGCTTTTTTTCCCTGCAAAATTTGATCATAACTCCTATGGCTGTTATGAGAAATAAATAGAATGAAAGTAGCTTATAGAGTCCCTAGATTTGTACTATTAAAAAGAGGGGGGGTAGTGTATTCCTTAACCCTGACATCATCCTTCCCCACCAGCAAATAGACATAGGACTAAATGAGCTGGTAAGTGAGGAATGAATAACTCCAGGAATAAAACCTCAAACAAACTGTTAGGAAGACAGAGAGGAGAAAAACCTCAACAGATAGTTGTTGAGAGCCAACTACCTTCAAGGGACTAGACCAGATACTGGCAATACAGAGGTGTATAAGAGAAATCCACCCCTACCCACACCAAAGAACAAATACTGTAGTAGCAGATACAGATACGTGAGCGCATAGTTATAGTCCACTGTAATCAATGTTTTGCATAGGCACAGAGAAGATTCTGTTGGGGGTGTGTGTGAGTAAAGAAGAGTAGTCAGTTCAACCTGGGAAGGATCATGCAAGGTATTGCAATTGTATTGACCTTTCTCAAGTAGCTGGACAAATTGTAATATAAGTGCATCAATAAATAGAGCTAAATTAGACTTTCTTTTTTTCCTCCCCAGAAAGAAAAATTATTTTTTCCATTTCTGTTGATTTCATTTACCCTCTCTCTGATTATGCTGTTTGTGTGGATGGAAACCTCAAATGAATATTTTGATTTTGACTGGTGAGTAGCACTTTTTGCATTTTCATTTAGGTAAAGGCTCCCTAGTCCAAAAGCCATGTGGAGCGTACTTCAGGTTGCAGAGATCTGGTTGTGTCGCAGGACAGGGTGGACAAAAGTAGGCAGCCCACAGATTCTGGGTGAGAGTCCTGATTCTGGGGTGGAGGGGAAATAAGATTGCTCAACACCTTCACCTATTTCACTGTGCTTCGTCTTCCACTGGATCAAGTCTGGTATCTGGTGCAGTGGGGAGCTTTCTCTTTTGTTTCCAGTGTCCCCAGTCCTGCTACCTGGATAACGACCTTCTGGTATTTTGCTTCTCAGTCTCTTTGTGTTACTGAGGGCGACAGCAGTTGATCTTCATGATCTCTGTCCCGGAACCCTATTCTCCCTGTTTCACCTATAGCCTCTGCCCCTACTGCACTTAGGAAATATTCTCGGAGGGCTCTGAGCCCAGGGATGGTGGTCCCTTCTCCACACCCTTTCATGCCTCCCAACCCTCCCAGTGTTTCCGATCCAAATGCCTTCCAAACTTACGACAAAAATGTTACCTATTGTTTGGTATTTGGAAGGAAAAAGGCTCATGTTGGGATATGAAGTATTGTGTGTGTGTGTGTGCTTGAACACAGATGGTTTTATTAGTTGGAATAAACTTCATTTTATCATTTGTATCATTTTTTCCTTAACTAAGTAATTTTATCCCCTTTGGTTGATCTATGATAAAGTATTTTTAAAAAAATATATAATACACTATTTTTTCCTTTAAAGATATAAAATATGGTTTGTTGATTTAATATGGTTTGTTAAGTATATAAAAAGGAAATTAGAAATTTGCTTGGTCTTTTTCTCAAGTGTTGATATGTTTTCTAGTCTTTTCTCCCCCAATGGTAATTTTTATGTTACACTCATGTGTATTTATTTTTTCCCTTTTCATTTGAAATAATTGAAGACATTTTAACAAAATTATTAAAATTCTCAATGAACATTTTTAAAGTACTTTCAAGATATCACAGGAAGATGCTATAATATACTTCAACCTCTTTTTTATTATTGGGTACTATGTATTTTTATTACTTTGGTTTTTTAAAAAATAGCAGTATAGGTCATTGTATTCTTACTAATGTTCTTATAATAGATGACTGACTACACATGGAGTTAGGGAAACAACTTAAAAAATTAATTATACCTATCACCAAAATACTTTCTCAAAAGGATGGTGTGGAGGTTTCTGTTTTAACCTGCAATTGCCAACAACACATTTTCTCATTTTGATTAAGTTTGTTAATTTTCTAGGTAGAATTTTAAAGTAACTTTTAATTGTGAATTGAGTGAAAGTTTACAGAACAGGTCAGTTTTCCATTTGAATACTCATACACATTGTGGTTCCTATTACTGATTGCAATCCCCACAATGTACCATCACTTACCACAGTTCATCCCTGTGTCTCCAACTTCCAGCCCTCCTCCTTTCCTAATCTTCCTGAACTTTGTCTGTAGGGAAAGATTGCCCTTTTTGATCAAAACTGTTGATAATTCTAACGTGCAAGTTTCTCACCAGATTCACTGTTCCCCTTGTAGACTTAGTGTTGGTCTGAAAACTGAGCCACGGGGCGGAATTCATTTCCACACATGAAGGGTGACCGAGGGCCATAGTCTTAAGGGTTCCAGCAGGTTCTGTCCTTCTAGTAATCCTGGTGTTTTTCACTATGATTTTGAGTTTTGTTTCACATTTTTCTCCCACAATATGCGGGACCTTCTATGCAGTGGTTGTGCCTTGGGCTGTGTTCTGAGTTGTCAGCGGTTTGAAACCACCAGCAGCTTCTTGGGAGAAAGACTGGGCTTTCTACTCCTACAGACAGTTACAGGCTCAGAAACCCTCGTGGAGGTGTGGGGGGGTTTTCTCTGTTGGCCGGCATTGACTAGATGGTAGCGAGTGTGGTTTGGGCACCGCAGAGTCCTGGTGTCAGGGCCATGAAGACTGATGCTTGCATGGTTCATTCGTCCGCTGGACTAAACGTTTCCAAGCATCTTCAGCTTTCATCAACACTTCTTTCCTCACAACCTTAGGTGACTACTCACAAGTTTCTAAGATCCTCATTGCTACTAATCTAAGTAAATGTAGAATATTGTCTTTCTGGATTATAGTATGCTAGTTGATCTTGATGTTCCCTGAGACTAGGGTCCTGAGCCCCCAGGCCCAGTGACTCCTTAAAAAAAAATTCAATCATTTTATTGGGGGCTCTTACAGCTCCTATGTATACCTCTATGTATCCATGGTATCAAGCACATTTGTACATATGTTGCCATCATCCTTTTCAAAACATTTTCTTTCTACTTGAGCTCTTGTATCAGCTCCATTTTCCCCTCCCTCCCCACCTCCCTCATGAACCCTCGATAAATTATAAATTTTTATTTTCATATCTTAACATCATCTAGTGTTTCCTTTCACCTATGTTTCTGTTTGTCACCCTGGGTTGCAGGGGGGCTGTTATATGTCGATCATTGTGATCAGATCCCCCTTTCTCCCCCCATCTTCCCCCTACCCTCACAGTATTGCTACTCCCATTACTGTCCCTGAGGGGTTTATCTGTCCTGATTTCATGTGTCCAGAGTGCTTATCTGTACCAGTGTACATGCTGTGGTCTAGCCAGATTTGTAAGGTAGAACTGTGGTCATGATATTGTGGGGAGGGGTGCATTAAAGAACTAGAGGAATGTTGTGTGTTTTGTTGGTGCTATACTGCACCCTGGCTGGCTCATCCCTTTCTTGTGATCCTTCTGTGAGGGGATGTCCAATTTTCTACAGATGTGCATTGGGTCTCCACTCTGGGCCCCCTCGTTTGCATTAATATGATTGTTATTTTTTGGGGGGGGGGTTTCTGATGCCTGATACCTGATCCTGTCAACACCTCCTGATCACACAGACTGGTGTGATTCTTCCATGTGGGCTTTGTTGCATCTCTGCTAGATGGCTGCTTGTTTATCTTCAAGCCTTTGAGACCCCAGATGCTATATCTTGTAATAGCTGGACACCATCAGCTTTCTTCACCACATTTGCTTATGCACCCATTTTGTCTTCAGTGGTCCTGTCGGGAAGATGAGCATCACAGAATGCCAGGTTATTAGATCATAGTGTTCTTGCGTTGAGGGAGGACTCGAGTACAGACCCAATGTCTGTCTGCTACCTTTAATACTCAACATATAAATATGTATACATAGACCTATATTCCTATCATTATGTATAAATATATTTACATATGTACATGCCTGTATTTATACCTCTATAAATGTCTTTTGCCTCCTAGTTCTTTGCTCTATTTCTCTTTACTTTCCTCTTGTCCCATTATCATGTTCAACCTTCATTAGGCACTCCATACTTCCTCTTGGCTACATTTCACTTGATCAAACCTCACCAGGCATTCTATATACCCTCCTTGCCATCGGTTTTAGATCACTTGTTGTTCCCTTGTCCCTGGGTTTGTTGCCACCTCTCTTCCTTTCCCCCACTGAGCCCTGCCCCCAAAGTCTAATTTTGGGATTCTTCAGGGACTTCATTGCTTTGCTCTTCTTGCTCTGTTATACTCCCTTCGTGTTTCACCCTGGTGGGAGGTGGGGGTGGGAGTAGGGGTGTCAGACTAGGCACAATTTCCACACTTTGTCTCCAGTGCTATCTCTCATAGTGCTATGGGTTAGTGAGGGGATGCCGTGTTTCATGGTGGGACCAGTCCTATGGTCCACTCTGTGCATGTCCTCAGGGCTTGGTGAGCCAGGATGCAGTTGGTGTTCTCTCTCCTCTCTCTCTGTCACTGGAACCAGCCCTTGTATGGCTATAATATATAAAGATTATAGTAAAGTCATGGACAGATAGAAGAAAGAGTAAAATAAAGGAGTCAGACATATTTCATAGTAGTGTGCTCACCTCAGCCCCCCCTTGATGGTCCACATGGAGGTATGGGAGGAGGAGAGGAGAAGAGAGAGATTTTATTTCTAACCAAGGCTTATACTTGGGGCTGTGCAAGGCCCCTGATTAGAGGTAATGATCTCTGTCACAGGAAGGGGCTGCACAGGAAGGAAGGCAATATAGCAGTGGGAGGGGGATGATCTGGGGGCATACACGCAATAGGAAGAGGAGGGACAAAGGGTACACATGTGACAAGATGGGTGGATCCTAGATTCATGATGGC
This sequence comes from Tenrec ecaudatus, assembly GCF_050624435.1. Taxonomy (NCBI): domain Eukaryota; kingdom Metazoa; phylum Chordata; class Mammalia; order Afrosoricida; family Tenrecidae; genus Tenrec; species Tenrec ecaudatus. The sequence continues at coordinate 74,234,231 of NC_134533.1, read as the reverse complement.
AGCCTAACCATGATCATCCTTGAGTTGGTGGTTTGATTTGTTCGGAGCCCTTCAGGGAAAGCAATCCACTGTCCTCAACAGCAGGGAGTGAGCCCCACTTATGACGGGATAAACAATAGCGTCTGATTGCTCTGAATGGCTAAATGCCTCAGGGAGATCACTTCTAAGCAGCTTGCTTCCTACTGTGCTACAAACGTTTACCATTAGTTGCAAGCAATGTCCTAGGTCTGACATAGAATTGGGGGAGACAGGCTGGGGAAAAGCCTATCTATAGCCTACATCTCTTGCTCTCTCATTCTCAGTTTGTTCCCATGGGGGTCTGAGCAGACCCACCTCTCTCCCCAGGCTGTATCTTCCGTGCTGTCCTCTGTAGTGCATTCTTCTGGGGAGCAGATCCACATAGCTGGGATTGGGGCCAGCCTGGTGACTTCTTTTCTGAAGGTGTTTGGTTATATCCAAGAAGTTTTTTATGACTTCGCCCACTGTCTGCTTCATGGCATTCATGGATATATGTGTTAGGCAGTGCTCTTTAGAGAAACAAAATGAAGATATTTGTGACTATTTATATATATATATATATATATATATATATATATATATATATATATATATATGTGTGTGTGTGTGTGTGTGTGTGTGTGTGTGTGTGTGTGTGTGTTTATACAGTGAGAAGGAATGTAATGGCTAATTCACACAGCAGTACAGAAGGCTCCTTTTGTGGAGCAGTTAATATGCTGAAGGCCCTCCAACTCATTCAGGCTGTAGGTTGAAGGTCAAAGAAGCAGAGAGCAGAGTCTTTCCTCACACAAGACAGGCAGTAGACAGCAGGGGGCTACAGTCAGTAACACGGGAGCTTAGCCAAGCAGACCCTGACAGGATCTCAAACTCAAGTGATGCACAGAGACATGATCTACCAGCCTCAAGCTCAAGCAGTATATGCACCAACAGCATGGTGAAGCAGGTCTCAAAAGAGCTTCCAGGTCTAGCAACATGATCCATGGGTTGGCTTGGCCCACAGGTAGTGCAGTACACAGTTGAGGCAAAGAACTAGCTCAAGCAGCAGCACACTGGTCCTCTCATCAGAGAGGAAGAGAGGGGATGCCAGCCCCAACCTTGGAAAGTATTTATCTAAGTTGCCCTCCAATCAAACTGTGACCTGATTAAACTCCACCCACATGTTCCTATGGAGGTCTAGTTGGCACAACAAACCTAACTATCACAGCCTAACCCTTGCCTATTTGGCATTAGTACACAGTTCTTTAGCCCTATATAATTTCTAGACATTAATGCAATGCTTACATCATATAGCTAGCATACATATAAATGAAAACACACTGAACCTATTTGTACCTGGTATATATGATCAAGGGAAAATATTCAAATAAGCACATCTAAAGAAGAAATACAATCACAAATCTTGCTTTTGCAATTGGATCATGTGATTGTAACTGATAAGTAGAACTACCTTCCTCCACTATTCATTCTATATTCCCTTTGCCCTCAGCCAGCACCTCAGCTGGTTGTGGTTCTTTTCCTGGTGGGGTGACCCAGGCCTTCATTTCTGAGGAGTCTGGGTTATTAAATGGCCTGTAGTTTACCATTTACTTTAATCACAGGCCATGGTAGTACTGAGAGACGGCTTGGCTTAGGGGATCTCCTGCAGTCCAGACGTACTCTTCTCTACCTCCATTATGTAGCACCGGTACAACTCCCCCTCAGTAGTAAGGATCAATCACCCCACTCAGCACAGTGACACCCTTCTTTACCTCTTGATCCAAAGGCACGGGGAACCCAAAATGGCTAGGGGGTATTCTTAGCTGCCAATTCAGTGGCATCAGTGCTGTGTTTCCAGGCCGGGAGTGTGCCTTCCTTCGGAACGAGGACTCCAGGCCTGGAGAGCATAGGATTGCTGAGACGGGAATGAAAAATGCTGCAAGTGGATCACTAGGAGTAATAGTGAGAGGTGGTTCCTGGCTATTGGAGACACAGCACCATATGCTGTGAAGTGAGTTCCATAATCTGAAGCAATGCTATGTGGGATGCCGTGCTGGGGATAAGGCATTCTGTAAGTCCGTGAATGGTAGTTTGGCAGAGGCATTGCGTGCAGAGAAGGCAAATCCATGTCCAGAGTAGGTGTCTATTCCAGTAAGGAAAACTTGTAGTCCCCTCCATGACGAAGTGGTTCTATGTAATCAACCTGCCACTGGGTTTCCGGTTGATCTCCCTAAGAAGTTGTTTCATATCTTGGACTTAATGTTGGCTTCTGCTGCTGGCAGTGGGGCACTCAGCAGTGGCTGTGGCCAAGTCAGCCTTGGTGAGTGGAAGTCCATATTACTGCACCAATGTTTAACCTCGATCCTTGCCACCATGTCCACTTTGTTCATGTGCCCATTGGGCAGTGACAGGAGTGGCAGAGGAAAGAGGAGGACCAGTCTCCACAATGCATGTCATCTTATCCACTTGATTGTTAAAATCCTCCTCTTCAGAAGTAGCCCTTTGTTAAGCGTCCACATGAGACATGATTACTTTCTTGGCCCATTCAGAGAGGTCTATCCACATACCTCTTCACACCCCTTGTCACCAATTTTCCAATCATGTTCCTTCCAATTCCCTGACCATCCAGCTCAGTCCGTGAATCAGTATACAGTCTCACATTTGGCCATTTCTCCTTCCAGGCAAGCTGAACGGCCAGGTGCACTGCTCGAAGTTCTGCCCATTGGGAAGATTTCCCTACACCACTGTCCTTTAGGGAGATCCCAGAAAGGGGCTGTAGTGCTGCTGCTGTCCACTTACGAGTAGCCCCTGCCTATCGTGCAGAGCCATCCGTAAACCAAGCATGACTTTTCTGTCCAGTTAACTTATAAGTAACACCTCAGGAGGCCATAGGTGCAGACTGGGAGAGGAAGGCACTGTGACTGGAGTGGGGAATGTGGGCATTTGGGCCACTTCTTCATGCAGCTTACTTGTCCCTTCAGGTCCTGCTTTGGCCCGATCTCGTATATACCACTTCCATTTAACAATGGAGTGTTGCTGCGCACGTCCAACTTTATGATTCCGTGGGTCAGACAATATCCAGTTCACGATGGCCAGCTCCAGCCTCATGGTGACTTGTGGCCCATGGTGAGGCGTTCAGTCTCCACTATGGCCAAGTAACAGGCCAACAGCTGTTTTTCAAAGGGGGAGTAGTTGTCTGCGAGGATGGCAGGACTTTACTCCAGAATCCCAAGGCTCTACACTGTCATTCACCAATAGGGTCTGCCAAAAACTCGACACTGCATCTTTACCTACAACTGACACCTCTAGCACCATTGGGTCAGCTGGATCATATGGTCCCAGTGGCAAAGCAGATTGCACAGCAGCCTGAACCTGTTGCAGAACCTTTTCTTGTTCTGGACCCCACTCAAAATTGGAGGCCTTTCACGTCACTTGATAGATAGGAGTAGCACACCCAAGTGAGATTGCTCATACAACTCATCATAATCCATATGTGCATCAGTTGTATAAAGCACATTTGTGCATTCATTACCCTCATCATTCTCGAAACATTTTCTTGCCACGTAAGCCCCTGGTATCAGCTCCTCGTTTTCCCCCCTCCCTTCCCTCTCCTCCCTTCCCTCATAAACCCTTGATAATTTATAAATTATTATTTTTTATATCTTACACTGTCCAACGTCTCCCTTCATCCACTTTTCTGTTGTCCGTCCCCCAGGGAGGAGGTTATATGTAGACCCTTGTAATCGGTTCCCCCTTTCTCCCTCACACCCCCTCCACCCTCCCGGTAGAGCCACTCTCACCACTGGTCCTGAAGGGATCATCTGTCCTGGATTCCCTGTGTTTCCAGCTCCTATCTGTACCAGTGTACATCCTCTGGTCTAGCCAGATTTGTAAGGTAGAATTGGGATCATGATAGTGTTCGGGGGGGGGGAGGGGAGGAAGCATTTAGGAACCAGAGGAAAGTTGTATGTTTCATCGTTGCTATACTGCACCGTGACTGGCTCGTCTCCTCCCTGTGACCCTTCCGTAAGGGGATGTTCAGTTGCCTACAGATGATGGGCTTTGGGTCCCTACTCCACACTCCCCCTCATTCACAATGATTTGATTTTTTTGTTCATTGATGCCTGATACCTGATCCCTTCGACACCTTGTGGTCACACAGGCTGGTGTGCTTCTTCCATGTGCTTTGTTGCTTCCAAACTACATGGCCACTTGTTTGCCTTCAAGCCTTTAAGACCCCAGATGCTATATCTTTTGATAGCCAACACCATCAGCTTTCTTCACCACATTTGCTATGTACTTACCCACTCTGTCTTCACCGATTATGTTGGGAAGGTGAACAGCATGGAATGCCAGTTCAATAGAACAAAGTATTCTTACATCGAGGGAGTACTTGAGTAGAGACCCAATGTCCATCTCCTACTTTAATGCTCAACCTATAAATATATCCAGATAAATCTATTTCCCCATCCTCATATATAAATATATTTACATGTGTACATGTCTTTATTTAGACCCCTTTGCCTCCTAGCTCTTTCCTCTATTTCCTTTGTTTTTCCTCTTGTCCCACCATCATGCTCAGCATTCATTTGGGTTTCAGTAATTCCTCTCAGTTACATTACCCTTGGTCACGCCCTACCAGGCCTCTAAGGAGCACTCTTGCTGTACTTCCTCTATTACAGATTTTGTTTGCTCTTTTGGCAGTCCATGGTACTTTTGATATTATTCATCAGTACTATAACTCAGGTGCATCAATTCTTTGGTCTTCCTTATTCATTGTTCAACTTTCACAAGTATATGGGGCAATGGAAAATACCAGGGCTTGGGTCAGGCACACCTTAGTCATTAAAGTGACGTCTTTGCTCTTGAGAATTTTAAAGAAGTCTTGGGCTGCATAGTAGATTCGCTAATGCAATACATCATTTGATTTCTTGACTGCTGTTACTATGATGAATGATCTTCTCAGAGAGCATCATCATGCAGGATTGTGTCTACAGTGTGTTTGCCTCTTTGTGTTTTATATTTGCTCTCTTCCCAGAGTCTCTCCTTGTCTCCATCATTTTTGCCAACCTCCTTCTTGTATATAGCTTTCTCCGTCACCAAAATTATGGAACTGCTCTGTAGCCAGTAACTCTTTCTGTCCCTCCCACCTTTTAGGAATGATCAAAAATGTTTCTTTCAGTGTGAAAGCCTTTGCTTGACTTTTTACAATCATGGTCTCATACAATATTTGTTCTTATGTGATTGTGACTGATTTCACTCAACATTATTTTCCTCGAGGTTCATCTATGTTATAAAGCACGATTCTTATAACACCATGATAAAGCTCTAGAACATAGAACCACCATTATTCTTCATACAGTTTGTCTAAATCAAAGTTTGTGTTTCCTTCCACTGGTCAGCATTAGGTTGTTTCCATCCTCTAACGCTGCGAATGATGCTGCAGCGAACATGGATGTACAGATGGCTACTTGAGCTGTGGTTCCTGTCTCATGGGTGTGCCACAAGTACAGGAGTTGTGCCGTTACTCAGTATCCCTAGTCCCACGTCTTCAGGAAGCACCGTGCCAGTTACAGTACTGGTTACACTGCTTGGCAGCCTCACCAGCAGTGTGTGGGAGTTTCAATCTCAGCCCCACTGCCACGATCTGTTGTTTCTGGTTTGCTTTTCGAAAACTTTTTGTGACTTAGATGAGGGTTTCTATATCAGATTGTCAGTTTTGCTTTCAACAACTTAAATAACTTACCAACCTTCCCAATTACTGCTTTATCTCCCCTCCCTCCATCTTCCTCCCTACTCCCATCTTCCTCGTGTCATACTTTATCTGCCCCTTCACCTAAGTTAACACCCGTCTACCCTCTGGCCTACTGCTGGGTTGTAGGCACAGTGTTATGCCCCCCCCTTTAGCATTATAGGGTGTCTATATTATATTTTTTATTAAAAAGGACAATTTTAATATATATTTTCAGTAACTTATACATACAACTTATACAGACCCCACTAATGTACCCAATTACCTACAAGACAGAGTTCAAACTCAACTAAACATCCCCAAAGCTCCTTATAAATCAGTTCCCAAGCCTCTCATTCTCTTAGCCCCCCAAGGTTCTCCTATGCCTCATTCAATTTGGTATTTTCCCATCCTTAGCAGAAACTCGGCTGCTTTCTGCTGTGTATTAAAGATTGAAACACATTTTTGCAGGGCCGTTTTCATAACGACAGGTCTCTGGGCCTACTGGTCCATTGTTTTCCTGTCTATCTTTGGGATCCTGACTGCCTACACTTCGTTGCTGATGGTGAGTAATGTTTTCCATTTCCCCCACTCTTCTTGAGCAAACTTACGAGGTGCTCCAGTTCTTGATACAGAAGGCAGTTGCTTCTAGAGCCCCTTCCCCACCCCAGGATCTCCCTTGTTTTAACAGTTTGGTTTTACGTCAATGACTTGAATTTTGGCACAAGAGGTAGAGGGAGTGGGTAAGGTTTGTGCTGTGCCAGTTTGGCTTTATCGAAGAGGGTGGAATGTCCTCTTTCTAATCCCCTATAATACATATGAGCACAGTCTTTTGGCGATAGTGACGCTACTTAATTTCCTCACATAGTAGGAGTGCACTGTAATGTGAGAATTTCAAGGCATTCAAGACCAAAAAAAATGTGTGGAAATGGAAGCTTATTAAAGGGTAACTTTAGGCAGTCAGAATTTTGGGGTGGTGACTCATACATAGGGTAGACATCTCTCGCTGAATCTCCTGTGCTCTGTCACTATGATATTCCTTGCTTACCTGAAATCAGAAGAACTAAACTCCAAATCAGTTATTTATATTAATTTTTTTCTTTTACCAAATGTATTCAGTTATTACTATGGACAGAACATTTTGCTAAGTTCCAGCAATACATAGATCAAGCAAATACAAGGGGCTTCAAAATGTTTGTGGAAAGTGGAATAAAAAGATAATGGAATTTTCCATGAATTTTTGGAAGCCACCTCAGCTCTGCAATTTCTTTTGTCATGCACAGTGTTTGATGGGAATAGGCATAAGCTAGACAAGCCCCAGTCACCCTAGTTGGGCTCACCCATGGACAAAAATTACCCACCCAGGTTCGAACATCACAGTTGTCACTGGAGGGCCTAAGTAACGTTTACGGGAGGAGTTCTGAGAAGGAAGAAGTAACCTATGGGGCAGCTAGGACTAGAATGCCATCTTGCAGGCAGTGTTGACTTATGCTACGGGCACTAGGGTGGGGACGAACAATCCAAACGGAGAGAACATCGTGGCAAAGGCAGACTCTATGGAGGGAGACGCTCTGCTGTGCAGGACATAATGAAGAACGTGAACAGAAAAGATAGACAGCCGGCCAACTTTGGAAGGTCTGGAAAGCAAGATTTGCATATTTGGAATCTTATTTTTATTTTAGGAAAATCATTCTGGAAGTTGTACTATGAAATGTGGCTAACTTATAAGAGCGACCAGTTAGAAACGAAAAAAATTAAAAATTGGGAAAATGCAAATGAAGGGTAGACTCTGGCCAAATTCTGATCACCAAACGATAACATTTTCAGTACCCCAAGGTGGCGGGGGAGAGTGTGGGTAGTCAGCTTCCCAGTGCCCAGGAAAGCTATTCATTTGAACAAACTTTCTGTTCTGCCCCAGCTCGTTTTGGATCTCTCTCTATAATGGCAGTGGAAGTAATAAGGAAGGAGACTTAAGTTGACTTCCTGTTCTGTCTTTAAGTTCCCCTGTAACTGCAGTCAAGTCACATAACTCTTTTGAGCCTCCCATTTCCTTATTTCAGCTGAGAACTACAAGAACATTTGATAAAATGGTATGTCATAAGATTTGGTAAGGAACAAATGAAATAATAAGATGGCGTCACAAGGCTTGTGGACATTTTCCATTATGTTTCAGTTCCTTTTTTATGTGACCTGTTTTGAAGCCCTTTCCATCTATTAGAAATCAAAGAATTATCCCAGTTTTCATCTCTGGGTGCCCTGGTTTGGTAAGTGGCTGCCGTGGGCCAAATCTAAGACTGTGGAGCAGGTCTCAGTGCCAACAGCAGTGGTAGCCAGGGCGGTGGCTTTACACACTACTCCCCAGAAAAGGCTTCTCAAAGAACCTTGGAGGGGCTGGCCTCTGACTTGGTCCTCTCATAAGTTAAGCAGTAGTCAGTAATAAAATCCAACAAGAGGGGAGAAGGAATGGGCAGAAACTCAGAAAGGAGATCAGAGGAGATAAAGATTAGTTCTCCTTGGGGGAGCTAGCACAAGTTACAAGTAGGAAGTGACATTTGAGCTGACTTTGAAGGGTGAGTGGACTGGGAAGAGAGAACTGTCCAGGCAGAGGAACAGCATGGCAGGGTCCAGACAGTGCTTCTCAACCTTCCTAATGCCATGGCCCTTTCATACCGTTCCTCGTGTGGCGGTGACCCCGACCATAGAATGATTTTCGTTGCTACTTCATCACTGTCATTTTGCTACTGTCATGAATGGAGTGACTCCTGTGAAAGGGTTGTCAACCCCCACAGGGGTCGCGGCCCACAGGTTGAGAACCTCGGGTCTGAGCCTGAGCAGTGCAGGGACAGCAGGAAGCGACTGTAGCTCCAGACTATGAAAAGGTACTGAGCTAGAGAACCGGAGTTTGACCAGCAGCTTGATTTCAAAATTACCTCCTCTTTTGCAGGTGCTTGGATTTTTGTTGATTTGGGAAGGGAATAAACTCAAACTGCACTGGTGTCATAAGGTAGGCCATCGCAGTCTCCAGAGGAGCCCTTACAGCAAGACTGAACGTGCCTCCTTGACATTCAAGGTTGAGTACAGAGGTGGTTTTCTTTCATTGTTTCTTCCAGAGAGCGGAGATTTACTTAAAATGTTTTAACTGAGCTAAAGTTCTATCCGATATACGTAACTAGTTTACTGAAAGGCCATTTGTTTTTAGTCCTTCTTAGTCTCAAGAACATGTGTAGTCATTGGAAATGAACTTAGTTCATTGTAATAATCCAAACTCTTGACTTTATTAATCTTCGATTTCCTTCCCTCTGCTGTCTCGCGTGATTCAGGCCCGGGCCCTGTCCTGATGGAGAGGGGCTATAGGTCTTCTTACTTCTCCTTCACCACAATAGGACCCAGGGGAAGGGAAAGACCAGAACTTCATGACAAGAGCCAGAAAGTCAGCTTGGCTCTTCTGCCCAGTCCAGGGGAACACACAGTTCTTTACCCACTACTTCCATGCATGCCCTTCTGCAGAAAGCCTTGACTTCAACTCTCTTCATGGGGTCAAACCTTGTCCTCCTCCTTGAAATCTCTCTGTTGAATCTCCTTTCTGTGGGATCCCTTTAAGACACCAGCATTGTTTCTCTCAAAGCATCTATATATGACCCCCAGAAAGCAAGACAATCTGGTGCCATTGTTTGTGGACAAGCAGCTCCTCTCCAAAATAACCCTTTTCTTTTTGTTCTGCCTCAGACCCCGACAGCTCTCAGCCTTTGGGTTTTTCCTGGACATTTTCAAGCATGTCTGTGATACTATTCCTAATATTCTCCCAAATCCAGGAACATGCCAGACACTCTTTTCTTAGTCAAATGAGAAATTTGAACTGAAAATACAAATTTAGTAGTTACCATAATGAATGAACATTGAAGCCATGAGATCTCCCAGGGCAAGTAAACAAGTAGGTGTTAGTGAGGTCACTGTTTGGGAGTTAGGACACTAGGATTGTATGGATCGTAGGAGATTGTGGCTAACATTACAAAGGATGGGAATTTCCAAACGCTTCAGTTGTGCTCATACAGAACCTCTACATCAGTGGTTCTCAACCTTCCTAATGCCATGGATGGCTCTTTAATAGTTCGTCATGTTGTGGTGACCCCCAACCATAACATTACTTTCGTTGCTACTTTATAACTGTAATTTTGCTACTGTTATGAATCAGGCGACCCCTGTGAAAGGGTCGTTCAACCCCCAAAGGGGTCACAACCCACAGGTTGCGTACCACTGCTCTACAGATCAGGCCATATTTAAACACAAGGGGATACTTACTACATCATTTCATATCAAGAAAGGTGTGCATCAGGACTACATCCTCTCACATTTGCTTTATCTGCATGGTGAGCAGATAATCCAAGAAGCTGGACTCTATATGTGGAGGAAGGAAAACTCATCAGCAATCTGCAGTATTCAGGTGACACAAAAATAATATTGCTTACTGAAAGTGAAGAGAGCTTGAAGCACTTATTGATGAAGATAAGACTTCAGCCTCCAGTATGCCTTACATCTCAATGTAAAGCTACAATCCTCACAGCTGGACTAGCAAGCAATAAATATGGTTGCTGCTCAGTAAGTTCCAAGTCACAGCAGCTCTGATAGGTTTGTGTCAACTTGGCTGGACCAGGATGCTCTGTAATTTGGAAGGGCCCTGCTGCTAGCAGCCAAGCAGTGTGGGAAAATTAAGATGGGCTGCAACCCCTTACTCAGGCCACAGCCTAATACTGTTTCTGTAGGGCCGTGGCCTACTTGTGTCTTAGCAGGTCCTGACGAGAGCTGCTGCTCGCTGGTCCGGATACTGCGTCTGGCTCATAGCCTCTTTGGACTTGACTAATAGCCTGCCAAATCACCTGACCCCGGGAGCCATCAGAGCCTGCCATCTGTCCTGCTGACCTCGGATTCATCCACCTCTGCATCCATCAGCCATGGCCTTCTTGGTTGGGCTTCCTGCGTTGTCTTCCTGCTTGCTGGTTCATCAGTGCCAGCACCTATGTGAGTCAGGAGCATCCTCTAGCTTAACAGCTGACCCAGAGACTTGAAGTGGACTGGGCTTACCACTTCCACAATTATGTGAGCCATTTTCTTGACGAAAATTTCTTTCTTTATAAATATCTATGTCACTGGTTTGGCAGCTGAACCCATCCTCCCAGTTATTTTGGTTGAGAGCACCAGTGCGGCCGCTGTTCCAGTCCATCTGGTTTAAGGCCTTCCTCTTTTTCACTGGCCCTCTACTTTTTCCAAGATGATGTCTTTTCTGGGGACTTGACCCTCCTGCTAATCTGACCCGAGTGCATATGGCAAAGTCTCACTATCCTCACTTCTAAGGAGCATTCTGACTGCACCTTTTCCAGGACAGATTTGTTCTTCTGGTAACCTATGATATATTACATATTCCTTTGCCAAACCCATAGTTCAAATGCATTCGTTCTCCTCTAGCCTTCCTTATTCATTGTCCACCTTTCATGTACCTATGATGCAATTGAAAATACCACAGCTTGGGTCAGGCGTACTTCACAATCCTCAACGTGACATTTTCACTCTTTAACATTCCACAGAGGTCTTTTGCAGTAGATTTGTCCAATACAATATGTCATTTAATTTCTTACTGCTGCCTCCTTGGACATTGATGGTAGCCCCACGTCAGATGAAACCGTCAACATCTTGAATCTCTTCTCTCTCCATCACTGTGGTGTTTCTCGGTCCAGTTGGGAGGAGATTGCTTTTTCTCACAGTGAGTGGTAATCGGTTCTGCAGGCTACCTGTAGGCTTTGGTCTTCACGAAGAAGTGTTTCAAGCCTCCTTGGCTTTCAGAAATTCGATTCAGACTGTGATCTGCATATTGCGTGTCGCTATGATCCTTCCTCCAACCCATGCTCATACTCCTAGAGTCCAGCTGCTCATCATGCGCACAGAGAAAAATTGAAGCTGTCAAGGATTTCGTTCTCGTTAATCCGTAATCAACACATGCATGATAAGTGATAGGTGAGATAATCAGGAGAATGTTCCAACAGCTTTTCCTCCCTAAATCTTTGAATTATTTCTTGTACACCAAGAAATACCTACAACTATAATTTAATTAGAAGCTATGGAGCCCTGGTGGTGTAGTGATTATGTATTGAGCTGCAATATGCAAGGTCAGCAGTTCAAAACCACCAGCTGCTCCAAGGGAGAAAGATGAGACTTTCTACTCTGGTAAAGAGTTACAGTGTGAGAAACCCACATGGTCAGCTCTACCCTGCCCTATAAAGTTGCCATGAGTTGGCAGAGAATTATTTTTCCTTTTTTTAAAAATAATAGAATCAAGATTTAATACAATTAGAAGCACTCACAGCTGTTAAAGGAGCCCTGGTGGTGCAGCGGATACATGGTTGGCAGTTTGAAACCACCAACAACTCTGAGGGAGAAAGATTGGACTTTCTACTCCCATTAACAATTACAGTCTTGGAAACCCACAAGAGGTCACTATGAGTCAGCACTGACTTGATGGCATGAGTTTGGTTCGGGGAAAGCTGTTAATACTATGATTCTGATACGCTAAATCCAGAATCTCTGATAAGTGTACCATATCAATAAGTTGAACTGATCTTAAATTTCTTTCTTTTCCCCCTATCGGGCATTTTTAGAATTAATACCTACGTGTATGATTCAGGATTTTAAAAGTCTTATTTCTAATATGCTAGGGTAAGTAAAAGTTATTGCTATAAAGTGATAAACACCTTTATTAAGCAAACACATCTAAATGTGAAGCTTTTATTTCTGTATTTACCCTTCATTTCGGTCTGTACACCCCTAAAGGAGGAGGTGCTTCCATCTCTCTTACTTTCTTCAAAGAATTCCGAACTCTTCAATTGACAACACATCCAAACAGCAGTTTTTTCACCCACAAGGCACTCACATTCTGCTCCGTTGAAATGTTCTTTGAGTTAGGGGAACATACGGTCTGAAGAGGCAAGGTCAGGGCTGTAGGGTGGATAGATTTCCCAGCCAAAGACTCAGAGCGCAACCGCGTGCTGCCCTTGAAGAATGAGCAGGTGCAGAAAGCATCTAACAGCAACAACAACCCCCTGGTGTCTTTCCCAACATACACCCCACCCCTTTTGGGGGGGCTGACTTTCCTCCTCTGGCACACTCCCTTCTCCTTCCCCCAGGTTACTTGTTTACCCTTTCTCGGCAGTTGCTCCCTCTCCCTCCCTCTCCCTCTCCTCCCTCCAGCCCCTGATAACCACCAAAGAATGTTGTAACGTGAAAACCTTGTCTTGACTCTTTACAATAGTGGTCTCATACAAGATTTATCTTGTGATTAGCTGGTTGTACTCAGCATAATGTCCTCCAGGTTCATTCATGTTATGAAGTGTTTCAGAGATTCATTCTCATTCTTTCATGTTACATAGTGTTCTGTTGTGTGTGTGGGGGGGGGGGGTGTGTGGTGTGTGTGCAAAAGAAAGTCTGTTCCTCCATTCTCGCATGGACGGGGATTAAGGTTGTTTGCACCTTCTTGCTCTTGTGACTATGGCTGCGATGAACATGGTTGCACAGATATGTATTTATGTTATTGCGCTTAGTTCTCTAGGATATGTACCAATTAGCGCAGCGGTTCTCATCCTGTGGGTCGTGTCCTCTTTGGGGGTCGAACGACCCTTTCATAACAGTAGCAAAATTACAGTTAGGAAGTAGCAACAAAAATAATGTTATGGTTGGGGGTCACCACCATAACATGAGGAACTCTGTGAAAGGGTCACGGCATGAGGAAGGTTGAGAACCTGGATTAGGTGTTATTTCTATTCCCAACTTTTTGAGGACATGCCATCCTGCTTCCCACGATGGTTAAAGCATTTTATGGCCCGGTTAGCAGTGTGTGAGGGCTTTGGTCACTCTGCATGGGCAGCATTTGTTGACTTTTGTATTTTGGACCTGGCTTTTAATACCGGGATGAGTTTATATCTCATTGTTTTGATTTGTGTCTAATGAGTGGCAGTAAGGAGACCAACAAAGAATTCATGTGTCTGAATTGTGCTGGCAAAGACTTGCATGTGCGATGGGTGCTAAGAGGACAAAGCAATCTGTCTTGGAGGAAGTATGGTCAGAGTGCCCTTAGAGGCAAGGATGGTGACACTTCATCCAATGGACATGGGGCCTGTTGTCAGCAGAGAGCAGTCTCTGCAGAAGGACATCGTGCTTGGTAAAATTGAAGGGCAGCAAAAGAGAGGAAGGCTCAATGAGGCTTGCCACATTGGCTGCAACAGTGGGCTCAGGCTTAAGAACTATTGTGGGATGCCTCAGGACCAAGCAATATTTGTTCTGCTGTGCACAGGGTTGCTATGGGTTGGAACCAATTCAGTGACACCTAGCAAAAAACAGCTAATGATGTGAGCACTTCATATATTTGTTGACTGCCTGAATGTTGTCTTTGGCGAGGTGTCCGATCATATACTCTACCCATTTTTAAATTGGATATTTATCTTGTTGAGATGTTGACATTTTCTATACATTTTAGATCTTAGTCCTGTGTCCAATATGCCATTGCAAAACATTTTTCCCAGTATGTGGGTTCCCTATGTACTCCTTTGTTAAAATCCTTTGATGTACATAATGTGTTTAATTTTTAGAAGGTCCCATGCGTCTAGTTTGTCTTCTGGTACTTGTGTTTTTCATATGTTTGACAGTATATTTATCTCATATATCAGGGCTCCTAATTCCCCCCTATTTTTCAGTGATGATCTTTATGGTTCAGGTTTTCTATTTAGGTCTTCGATCATAGTTTCATTTCTCTGTGTGCTGTCAGTTGTGGCCTCTGTGTCATCTTTCTGCAAATGGCTATCCAGTTTTATCAGCACTGTTGGTTAAAGGGACCCTTGCTTCCCCCTTTCGTGTGTTTTATCCCTTTGTCAGAGATGAAGATCTAGAAGTTTGTCCATTTCTTCTGTTTTCAGATTTGTTGGAGAGCAGTTCTTCACAGTACTCCAGTGTTACCCTTGTTATTTCAGTAGGTTCTATTGCGATATAACCCATTTCATGTATTATTCATATTATTTGTATCTTCTTTTGTGAAATTTTTCAGGGTTTGTCAAATGTATTGATCTTTTCAAATAACCAACTTCTTGTGTTAAATCTTTGATTTTCTGTTTATTCATGCTCTGATTTTTATTATTGCTCTTCTTCTGGTGACTGGATTGTATGTATAGGCGCTTCCCTTACCACCTAATTGTCGGGACTATCGGGTTACGGTGTTGATTCTGATTGTTTCACCCTTTCTGAGCAGTGCTTTTCTGGCTATTGGTTGTCCTCTGGGCACTCCTTTTGCTTTGTATCAAGGTTTGTTACATTGTGTTTTCATTCTCATTTGAGTTAAGGAATTTTAAAACTCCCTTTTTTACTTCTCCTACTTCCCAATAGATTTTAAGCAGTGATAAATGTTTATTTATAATTTCCATATACTTGATTATTTACCCTTGACCTTCTAATATTGTTTGTGAACTGAGAAGATGCTTTGAAGTATGTTGACGTTTTTTAATTTATTGAGGCTTGCTTTGTAGCCTAAACCAATCACACCCACTGCCATCGAGTCAGTTCTGGTTCATCACAATCTTATATAGGGGTTTTAAGTGTATACATTATAACTGGAGCAGGTAGCCTTATGCTAATCCTGCGAAATGGCTGGTGGGTCTGAACCACGTTGCGGCCTAACATGATCTATTGTGGAGAGTGCTCCATGTGTGCTGGCAAACTGTGTATTGCGCTGCTGCTCGATGGGGCTTTTCCATGTCTGTGAAGCCAGGTTGGCTGATTGTGTGTTTAGTTTTACACTCTGTGTTCAGTTGTGTTTAGTTCTGTTCGGCATTGGACATAGTGTATTAAAATCTCCTACGATTATTGTAGAGGTGTCTATTTCTTGAGTCATGTTAGCATTTGATTTATGTAGTTTGAGGCTCTTTCATTGGCTATATCCATACATGGCTATGTCCTCCTGTTCAGTTGACCCCATAATCATTATATAATGTCTTTTGTTTCTTTTACTGGATTTGGCCTTAAAGGCTATTTTATCAGAAGTTAATATTGCCACTCCTTAACATGTTTGGTTGCCATTAGTTTGATATATTTTTCCCACCTTAGGTTTTTAGTCTATTTTGTGTGTTTGTGTCTCTTGTAGACAGTACCTTGATGGGCCTGGCTTTCTTTCTTTTATTTTTAAAACATTTTATTAGGGGCTCATACAACTCTTGTCACAATTCATACATCAATTGTATAAAGCACATCTGTATATTCTTTGCCCTAATCATTTTCAAAGCATTTGCTCTCCACTTAAGCCCTTTGCATCTGGTCCTCTGTTTTTTTCCTTTTTATTTTCTTCCCTCTCCCTTCCCGCTCCCCCCTCCCTCATGGCCCTTGATAATTTATAGATTATTATTTTGTCATATCTTGCCCTATCCAAAGTCTCCCTTCATCCCCTTCTCTGTTGTCCATCCCCCAGGGAGGTCACATGTAGATCCTTGTAATCAGTTACCCCTTTCCAAACCACTCACCCTCTACTCTCCCAGTATCGCCCCTCACACCCCTGGTTCTGAAGGCATCACCCACCCTGGATTCCCTGTGCCTCCAGCTCCTATATGCACCAGTGTACAACCTCTGCTCTATCCAGACTTGCAAGGTAGAATTCGGATCATGGTAGTTGGTGGGGGAGGAAGCATCCAGGATCTGGGGGAAAGCTGTATTCTTCATCGGTGCTATATCACACCCTGACTGACTCATCTCCTCCCCTACACCCCTCTGTGAGGGGGTCTCCAGTGGCCGACAAATGGGCTTTGGGTCTCCACTCTGCACTTCCCCCTTCATTCACTATGGTAAGGTTTTTTTTTTTTTTTTTTATGATGATGCCTTATCCCTGATACCTTTGGCACCTCATGATCGCACAGGCTGGTGTGCTTTTTCCATGTGGGCTTTGTTGCTTCTGAGCAAGATGGCCGCTTGTTCACCTTCAAGCCTTTAAGACCCCAGACACTATCTCTTTTGATAGCCGGGCACCATCAGCTCTCTTTGCCACATTTGCTTATGCACCTGTTTGTCCTCGGCGATTGTATCATGGAGGTGTGCATCCAATGATATGATTTTTTGTTCTTTGATGCCTCATAACTGATCCCTTTGGGACCACATGATCACACAGGCTGGTGTGTTCTTCCATGTGGGCTTTGTTGCTTCTGAGCTAGATGGCCGCTTGTTTATCTTCAAGCCTTTAAGACCCCAGATGCTATATCTTTTGATAGCCGGGCACCATCAGCTTTCTTCACCACATTTACTTGTTCACCCGCTTTGGTTTCAGCAGTTGTGTCAGTAGGGTGAGCATCATAGAATGCCAATGTAATAGAAGAAAGCATTCATGCATTGAGGGAGTGCTTGAGTAGAGGGCCTGGCTTTCTTATCCAATTTGTCGTTCTTTATTTTTTGAGACATGTATCTAAGCCATGTACATTCAGTGTAATTATCAATAGGTATGAATTTATTGCTTTCATTTTTCTGTGGGTTGTGTGTGTGTGTGTGTGTGTGTGTATTGCTGCTGGTTTCACTAGTCCACATAATCATTGCTGCTAGGTTCATTTTGTTTGTGAGTTTTCTTGTCATTTTTGTCCATTGCTGCTGTTAGTGTTTTGTAAATATTTATGATTTTCCACAACGTGTATTTTATTTTATGTTAGCCAATAGTTTATTAATTTCTTTCCAAGTTTAAAACCATCTATACTATCTTGCAATCTACTTGACTCCCTCTCCATTTGAAATTTCTGCATCTGCACTCTTCCCTCTGTTTACTCTCGTAATTGTCTTCACTCAGATTGGTACCTCTGTATGCTGGTTTTACCTTGGATACTTTTATGTCTAGATTGACTTCTGGGTGGTTTCCTATGGATGCTAATCTCATGTTGTTGTCTGCCATATTTGGTCTAAAGAATTTACCATAGCATGTCTTATAATATTGGTCTGGCTTTTGCAAATTTTTTGAATGTCTGTTTATTTGGAAATGTTCTAATTTCACCATCATATCAGATGGACATTTTGTTAGGTTTCTGATTCTTGGTTGGCTTTTTTTTTTTTTTGCTTTCAGAGTTTTATGTATTTTTTCTACCTTATTACCTGCATGATTTCTGTTGTGAAATTAAAACTTGGTCTTATTAATGCTTCTTATTTTACTTAAAAAATCATTTTATTGGGGGCTCGTACAGCTCTTATCACAATACATATATCCATTGTGTCAAGCACATTTGTACATTTGTTGCCATCATCATTCTCAAAACATTTGCTTTCTACTTGGGTCCTTAGTATCAGCTCCTCATTTTTTTCCTGCTCCTCCCCCACCCTCCCTCCTTCACCCTTGACATTAATTCTCCTTTTTAGGTAACTTTGTGTTTTCCCTGAGCTGTTCTCGATTTTTGCCATGTCTTTGGTTTCCACATTTGATTGTAGAGTGTTGTGGTGATCTTGTTGGGAGTTTGGGATTTTCTCTTGGTGATTTTCTGTTTAGAGTTAATCCCATTTTTAAAGGTATACCTTCCTGTTTTTCCTAATGTTAGCAATGCTCTCTTCTAACAACTCTTCAACAATTTTCTTTATCATTTCTTTCTGGTCTAAAATTTCAGTTACATATGTTATTCCCCATTATGGCTTCTCAGATATTTCTTAGGGTTTCTTCAGATTTTCTTTGTCCGATTGTTCCTTTTAGAGATTAGATTTGAGAGATTTGCCATTTGGTCTTCCATTGATTCAATTTTACTCTTTTGGCTTTTAAATTCATTATGTAGTTCTAAAATCTTAGCATGTATTTTCTTGACTGCTATTTGCTGGGTTTTTTTTGTATGGTTGCTAAATTTTAATTTGTCAGTTCTTATAATACATTTCTGGATTCTTCTGAAGTAATTTATATATTTACTTATTTCCCTCTAGTTTCTCAGTTTGTGGAAGATGCCAAAATATCATTCTTTTGAATTCCTACCACGTAGTTCCAATGCCATTTCTCTCTGAGAAAGGTCTTCTATCTCTGTATTTTGGTAACTTCCTTGATCACTCTATCTTCTTTTGAACTGACATTGTCTCGGTGTCCAGTATATTTTTGTAAGGTTGTACAGGTATTTAGTAGGTGATTGTATGTTCCTGAGACCATAGACACTGGCCACCTGTCTCCGGATGTGTGTGATAGAGAATGTGAGAATGTGCATTTCTTTGCTATTCATTGCACACAATTGAGGGAAGTTTTGTTGGTTTGGCTGCTCTCTACCCAGGATCAGTGGCTCTGAGGTGGGTCACGGCCCTTGCCCAGCAGGTGTGCCTGAAGGTGGCACTGATGTGGCTTGGCCTTGTGGGCATGGTAGTCTTCTCCTGCTGGGTAGCCCAAAAGAACAAGACGGAGCAAGGAATAAAACAAGCAGGGAGAGCAGCTAAACAGCATTAAAAAAACCAACTAAAAAGGAAAGTAACAATAAGGGAAGACAAGGGGGAAAATAACCAAATTTAGCAAGAGGGAGAGAAAAGCAAAAGAGAATGGTTTAACAGAAAGAAGAAGTGAAAGCAAAAGAGAAATAGAAGAAGTCAGACAAAGGACTAAAGACAAAGGTAGGGAAGGAGCAAAAAGGGCAAGGGCAAGACACAGAGAGGAGAAACTGGGGGATAGGGTGCTTGGTGAGGGCTGGCACCTGTAGCACCAGGGAGCATGGGGATGAGGGCTGAGAGGGTGAGGAGTCAGTCGTCGGGGTGTCCAGCCAGTCTAGGGGTTTTCTGGGGCCAGCGGCCTGATGCAGCGGTAGTTTGTGTAGGCATGATTGGTGGCTGAGGTTTTGGGGTGCTGGTCCCTGGGGTAGGGATTCGTCTGGGGGTAGGGTGGGTGTCCAGCATTGCACTGCCATTCCAGGTGGGGACGCTTACACATCTCCAGCTATGGAAGTAGTCCACCAGGACCGAGGCACAGGGGCTCTGCCTCAAAGCCAGGCAGAGCAAGTTGGCCGTACACCCACCCTGTCTCCTCTGGCCACGTTTGTTCAGCCGCTCTTACTCATGACTCAGCGTACTTCTCTGCCCGTTCTTCTGTAGCTAATGGTTCCAGCATGATCATTGTGTCCGCTTCATTTGGTTTCTCATGAGTCTCTGTTGTAGAAGATCTTGGCAACATGTCTGCCTGATCTACCATTTTGCTGGAAGTCTTTGCTCATAAGCTTTTAAGACCTCATTCAGTGATCGCTACAGTAAGATCTAGACAGTGGTTCTCAACCTTCCTAGTGCCAAGTGACCCTTTAATGCAGTAAAATACAATTTAACTGTATTTATATAGTTCCTCATGTGTGGTGACTCCCCCAACCATAACATTATTTTCGTTGCTACTTTATAACTGTAATTTTGCTACTGTTATGAATCCGGTGAACCCTGTGAGTAGGTCGTTGGACCCCCAAAGGGGTCATGACCCACAGGTTTAGAATCGCTGATATAGAAAGAACATTGTCTTTGTGGACTGTGTTATACCACTTGACCTTGGTGCCCTAAGAGCATGCTTCTGAGCCACCGGGTCCAGCGTCTCCTTTCTTCACAGTGTTTGGTTCTGTCTCACATAGAATTCTTGACTTTGTCAGCTGTGCCGACCTCAGCACTCTCCCCTTCGGCTAGGTTTACAATGAACCGCAAAGGCCCCACACACCTTGACAGGCAGTGCTCACCGTTATGAAGGTTATTGTGGAAGTGAACAGGTTCCTATGTAGGTAAGAACTGTTCAGGATTCAATTGGGTAGCCAGGAAATGTTACAGGATTCTTTTAGGGTGGCTAATAAATGCCACTCTGCTGTCACCTCAACCAGAGGTACGCAGCTCCAGCTTCACGAGGTACTGACTCCACAAGTCATCTTTCTGGCCCAGCCACTCAGCGTGATTTGCCCTGGGGGCTGGGAAGTCCAGCTCGGTCTCGTGCTCTGGCTCCTGGCTCTGCTGCTGCTCTTCCTTGCCAGCTCCTCTCATGGCCAAGCCGTCTCCTGAGTCACGGCGGTTCTGTGAGCAGGGGTGCGGGTAGTCTGCTCCTGACTCTGGCTGGGAGTGAGATCTGAGATGGTTCATTCATAGCCAGCAGGAGCTACCACAATGAGCCCTGTCCGTGCTGTGCCGCTCTCCCTTTCTTCTACCCGGACGACGGTCAGAAAAGGGCCGTGGTTTGGGGGAGTGACAGAGACTCCAGCTCGAAAGCTTAAAACCACATGCATGGATATGTTTGCATAGATATTTGCATTTTGGGGGGATATAAGCAAAATCTTGTCATTCTTTTGTAAATCATAGTTTCCCGAGGCATTCTGAGAATTAATTGCAGTTTTAAGTCTCTGGGCAGCAAGAGATGATGGAGGTGGGGGCATGAGAAGAGTTGACGTCCCCTTGAATAGACTAGCTCAGTTGGGCCTTCAAGCAAGGAATGGCAGTGCTTATTATACTTGGGAGAAGAGCCCATAGTGGACTAATAATACATCCCAAAGGTCAGTGACGGGTCTCCTTCTACCTCGAGGTTTCTAGGATGGAACGAATGACCTGAATCAAGACTGCATTTAATCTAACTAATAACGAGGTCTCCTGGTAAATTCTCTAAAGGTATTTATTAACCAGAAAATAATAGACAGTCTTATCCATCACTTTTTTGCAGAATATACCTATTATAAATATTTGTTTCTTGTCCATGTAAATCAACTTGGAAACTCTAGATGGATGGGTGGGTGACAAGGCTGATTGGAATTATGTAATGAATGCCAGTAATGTAACAAATGATACATGAAATAGGGGTGTTTTGTAACCCAGGTACCACTCTGGGAAGCAGAGTTTCAGCATACACCACTGCGAACACACTTCACAGTTTTAGTCTCTTATTAGGAGAAGGGGAGAGCTTTTCTAACAGGGTCAGAGCTCTCCAAGAGAAAAGGTTTTTGTGTACTTTCTGGTTGTTTCATTTAAATCAGCCAACATTGCTCATTGTATGATCCGTGGTGTCTGAGCCTGATTTGGCAGCTTTTTTCATCCGTTCAGTGGATACTTAATGGATGCTCACTCTGTGTGAGACAGTCTGCTAGACATTGGATGTAATAATAATCCAAACACTTCCCTTGGCCTCATGAACCCATTCCTGCCATACGGTCTCTTGGAGAAAACAAACATCGAAGAGGTTATTACAAAATATGATTTACTTACAATTGTATTGTGTGGTGTAAAGAAGTGAACATTTGTAATGGCAATTGAGAAGGAGTGAGGGCTGCCAAGCTAGGTTGAGGCCCCAGTTGAAGCTGGAAATGATAAATTGGTCATATCAGACCACATGACTGTGTAATTTTTTCTGGCTGTGTTATACAGCCAAGACTTAGGATCATCAGGGAAGGTGAATGATTTCATTCATTTACTCTCGGGGGTTTGCAGGGTGGGAAATGAAAAGATTGCCCCTGTGGGCTCCGATATTGTTACGAATGCACATACAATCCCCAAAGACCGGGCTGGGCCCAGGTCAGTGTCTAGAAATCAGGAGATGCTCTCTGTTTCCCCAGCTCCTGATTGTGCTAGTGAGTGCGATCGTCGTCGCTTTGCTGTGTATTTTATGTGTATTCTGGAGAGACAAATGGCTGGTAGCTGGGCTGTCACTGAAGGTAAGCACCATCCTGCGGTTCTAGCGCTCCCTCTCCAGGTGTGTCCTGCCTGACTTCTGACTCTCTCCCAGGTCTTTGCTCCCTACTGGCATCTGGCCTGCATAATTCTGATGGTTATCTTGTCATGGCCTGTATCATACTACATGGTCTGCTTGGAAGCAGAAGGTATGTCGTCATCTTGTCTGACCCCTTCACTCTGCCTTTAACTTACAGACTTCATTCAGCAACACCAAACCTTGATAACGAGCCAACCCAGTGCCTCCTTGACGTTATTTCACCCTGTTACTGGGGCATATTCCTTGTGGTCCCACTCCCTACTGTAAATGACCAATCATACGATGTATTCCCCTCACCCAGTAGGCCTTCTAAAGAGGGAATCTCCTTGTAGCTGAAGAAAGAAAAATATTTTTCTCTGTTATTATGCACTATCTGAGGCTGAGTGGCAGCAGTGGGGTGTTTTCATTTTATTTTACAGCAGTGCTGGTGAGGGGCACAGTTCTTTCTGTTTTGATTGGAAAAGGTTACAAGTTATAATGAATGTACACCAGACCCAGAAAGCCCTCATTACCTCCCTGAAACTGAAAGCATGTCCCCACGAATCCCGGTTGTACTGGGAGCCTCACATCAGGAACAGGGATTTCTAGTTCTGCTACAGCTTTCCTCTCCCTGCTGGCCCGCCCGCCCGTTTGTCATGGAAACGAGAGAAGCCTCCTCTTGGTTTCAGAATGGAGCTCTCCACCCTCCCTGCGTCTTTTGTCTAAGCCTCTGTTTGCCCTGTTTGCTTGAGGGCGGTCTCTGTGCTTCCTGCCTTGAGGGAGGATCCAGGCACGGGAACTAAGGCTGAGTTGCTTGGGGTGCCATTGCCCATTACGTGTATTACAGGAACTGTTTCTGGAGCAAGAGCTTCAAAGGGACAGTCACTAACCTTTTCCTTTTTTCTTCCTGGATGGTAGCTAGGTATAAGAGTTTCATGATGCCCTGTTACAAGCAAGAAATTCCCGGGAGATTTGGAATACTCACACGGCTGAAAGGTTAGAGATGGAGGAGACTGAGATCTGAAAGTCAGTAGACCATCGGTGGTACCTTAAAATGTACGCGTGGATACCGTCCTCAGAAACCTAAACTAGATAGTGTTGGGGAATGACCACCCCACACTGGGATCCTATGTGTATGTTAAGAGAGGAGAATCGAGTAACTAATTTTTATCGGACACCTGTTTTGAGTCAGCACTGTCAGAAGAACTCTGTGAAGTAGATGTTAGTGGCTAGAATGCCCATTTTATAGAAGACGATTAAGACTCAGAGGGGATAAAAAAGAATGAGAAATTGACAGAGCCTGTCCTTGAACTCAGATTGTTAAATGGAGGAGCATGCTAGGTGGATCTTTCTAGACTTTAGGTCTTTCTCAAAGTCCCAAGTTTTCTTCTTGGCAAGTTGATCCTTGACATTCCCTTGCCTGCCTTCCCTTCTCCCGCCCCCCCACCCCCCGCTCCCCAATCCCCAGGCCCAGTTCAGTCCACTGCTAGTTTCTAGTTCCAGTAGTGCTGCCTTCATGACAAGGCCTTGTATGTGGACAGTCTTGTACTTTCACATGAAAATCTTGGAAAGTAAGTGGGGATGTGACAGAAGGAAAATAAATTAACCAGTCCTCAGTTAATGAAACCTATTCATTGGGCTTTACTCAGACTGTTGCTTTGGGAGGGCAGGGAGCCAGGAGCCTGGCAGTGGAAGGTGAGAGTTGGACTGCCAACCGCAAGGGTAGCTGTGGGCAGCTGTCAGCTGCTCCTCAGGAGAAAGATGTCATGAGAGGGACAGCATCATTTAAGGTGGCTATGAAACAGTGTCGACTTAATGGTAGTGAGGTTGTCGGGTTGTTTTTGTTTTGGGTTGCTCTGGGCTAGTCAATTACTTGCGATAGTTCTCCATCCTCTTTCTTTGACCTCACTTTTCCTTTCCAACTTTTTCAGCACTGCAGCTTGTTATTGGACTGCCCTTCTTTATTGTCCTTTTGTTTCTCTACTTGATGCCGATGGGAATTCATTCTCCCTGCATTCAGGAGAAGGAGTCATTAGGGCCAAAGCCAACTCTGTTTGGACATAGAGGTGCCCCCATGGTAGGTCTGGCCCTGAAAAAGCAGAGTGAGTACAGGGGTGCCTGCATGTGTGGGGGTGACAGAAAGGTCCCTCAGAACCACAGGGGCTTCTGGAAAGGGAAGGGGTTGGCTTGAGAGAGCAGCAATAAGGAATTAATTGTTGAGCTTTGACTCAAACCTCAGCCACCTGACGCCCAGGCCATTTTTTTAAAAAACCCTTCTGTTTGTCTTCTCTTTTGTAGCTGGGGCCTGAGAATACCATGATGTCTTTCGAAAAAGCTGTTGAACACGGGGCCCATGGACTGGAGTTTGACATACACCTAAGGTAGGCCAGCAGAGGCAGGAATGGGGATAGGAGCAGGGGAGATAAGGCCAGCACCCTGGGGGAGGACCTGCTGGGAAGAATCTGGAAGACACTGTGCTTACTGAAATATCCATCACAACAAGACAGATTCGGTAGGAGACCCCTATTAGGAAAAAGAAAGAATAGGTTCACACATACAAGAAACATGATTTGATGGTTTCCAGGAATGGGAAGGGGACAGAGGGAAGAAAACTAACCAGATCGTTGATGCTGACTCATAACAACCCTATAGTGCAGGGTCGAACTCCCCTATGAGTTCCCGAGACTTCGCTCTTTACGGGAGTAGAAAGCTCCATCTCTCTCCCAGGGAGCCACTGGTGGTTTCGAACTGCTGACCTTGTGAGCACAGCCCAGCATGTAACCACTGTTCCATTCTGGTGAAGGGAAAGGTGATAACATGAACAAAGGAAAGCAATGAGAGGTATTTGAGAACAAAGGGAAATTGTGGTAAATTCTATAACAAAATCATGCAACAGTAGTAAGGAGTATTTTGTAAGTGATTACATAGGTTGATTTTAAAAAAACCAAACCCAAGCATATTGCCATCAAATTGATTCGGACTCAGCAACTCTCCGGGGCAGTGTAGAAGTGCCCTTCTGGGTTTCCGAGGCAGTAAGTCTTTACCGGAACAGAAAGCCTTATTTTCCTCCTGCAGCGTGCCATGTAGATCTGCATGTTTAATAGATGTGGAAGATCACATAGGGGCACACCCACATGCATATATAGATCAGGCCATGGGTCTTCCTACACACGTGTGTAAGTGCTCCATACATATACATAATATATAATAGAGCACATAGAGGGTGTGGTTATGGACACTTTTTAGCTATACCTAAACACTTTATGAAGCTGAGATACTGAGCCTGGAGATTCTCAGACCATAATCTCAGGGGCCATCTAGGTCAATTGGGATAGCTATTTCAAAGACTAACAGTCTAGTGTGTGAGTTATTTGGTGGTCTTTAAAGCTTGCAAGTGCCTTTAAGATCCAACTACTAGTCTTCTTTATCTGGATCAAAAGATAACAAGGAAAAATAAAGACTCAGAGAAGCAATTTTAATCATCTACAGCAGTGGTTCTCAACCTTCCTAAAGCCACAGCCCTTTAATACAGTTCCTCAGGTTGTGGGGACCCCCAAACCATAAATTATTTTCGTTGCTACTTCCTAACTGTAATTTTGCTACTGTTATGAATTGGGTGATCCCTGTGAAAGGGCCATCCGACCCCCAAAGGGGTTGTGACCCACAGGTTGAGAACTGCTGAGAACCACAGCCGTCTCTTGCCCGTGATCAGACAATTACATAGTACCTGGCTCCTCCTCCTGACCACTCTGAGCAGGAACACAGGAGACGGTCCTGAGTAGTGGAGAGAAAAAAACAGGATAAAGTTCAAATCCATGAAAAAGACTAGTATTAACCTATGTGATAGAGACTGGAGGAACTTTGAACAATCTTCTAAGTTGGAATTGTAGATACTCCTGGTTACCACCTGTCAGCTAAAAGCAGGTTGGCTATAAAATGAACAATATCAGCCCACAAGAATGTACTTCTTAGAACAGTCAACAATAAGAGGTCACAAGCAAAGATAAGGCAGCAAGGGGCGGGGACAGGTGAAAAACAGGTACGCCAGGTAGAAACGGGGCCAGTGCTGGCATATTGCCGGGGTGGTGACCAATGGATTGGAATGATTTGTGTATGAGACTTAAGTGAATGAAAAACTACTTTGTTGTGTAAACTTTCACCTAAAGCACAATAAAGTGTTCCCAAACCTAGAAAGTTTAAATATAGAAAACATATTTTAAAAAGACCTAGTATATGACATATAATCGAAGTACTTGAAGAAGAAATGAAAACCAGCCAAACTCCACCCGTGGGTGAGAGCTGCAATCCCCACTGGGAGCAAAGTCAACAGCATGCAGATGCTGGTTCTGCATATTGAGAGGACACCGTGCGGAGCGTGGACAACTGAGCCAGACCACACAACTCTGAAACATACACGCTCACATTAGAAGACATCCTAAAGGGGAAAAAAAAACCAAAACAGTCTTCTGGACACTCAGGTAGGGAAAAAATGCGACCAAATTTTCCACAAAGAACACATGCGAATAAATAAGGTGCACATGCATATCACAAATAGTGCATACAGAAAACAGAGGTGAGGGGTGTGCTGTTTGAAAAAAATTTGGTGTTTATGTTACACTGTGGTAACTCCGCCACAAGGACATGCCACGAACGGCTCAAGAACAAGCGGTGCAAGAAAACGGCGGCAGCACACGTGCAGGCTCCTCAACGGAAGGGTGCTTGAACCACTGAGCTTCCGTTTGCCAAGCGACCCTGCAGGAATTGCAGCCACTGCAGTCTAGTCTTGAGCTTGTAAAAACTGAGGAAATGCTGAACCCGCGAGCTCTTCCTGCGGTATCAGACTAGCCTTTAGCAGATAAAGAGACGATTATAGAAAGTCTGGCTAAATGTTTGTGATATGACAGAGTGGAAATAACACAACGAAAAAGAAATTTGGGACGAGAAGGTTTAGAGAGAGGATAGTTTACACTCACGATGGCCTCAGAAATCATCAGCCAGTTGTTCTCAAAGGGGACCATGGGAAGGTAAAACGTTGAGTTCAACAAGCCTGTTTATAGACCGCCACCAAGAAACCAGTGACGCACTATATAGGGCAAATCTGCAAAAGACCTCACTAACAAGTTAAAGAGCAAAGATGTCACTCTGAAGGCTGAAATATGCCTGGCCCCAAGCCATGACATTTCCCTTGTCTCGCACATGGGAAGCTGCACAGTGACCAAGAAAGGGAGCAACTGATGCCTTTGAATTATGGTGTTATCAAGGAATATTGAGTATACTTTTGTCTGTCAGAAAAACAGACTTTCTGTCTTGGAAGGACAGCCGGGAGGCTCCCCAGAAGTGGGGATGGTAAGACTTTGTCTCAAGGACTTGGGACACATCAGGACTAGTCTCTGTAAAGGAATCATGTTCGGCTGAGGATCAGTGAAAAAAAGAGGAAAACCCACAATGAGGTAGATAGATTGGTAGCAGCAGCTGCAACAATGGACTTAAGCATGATTATGAGGACAGGACGGAACAGTGTTCTCTTGGCTGCTAAATACAAGGTCAGCAGTTCGAAACCACCTGCCACTCCACAAGAAAAATATGGGGCTTTCTACTCCTGCCAAGACTTAGTCTCAGAACTCACTAGGGCAGTTTTACCCTGTCCTATGGTCCCTGTGAGTCAGCATCAGCTTGAGGGCAATGAGTTTATGCTTAACGCTTGGCGTCAAAACTAAATCAACAGAACGTAATTGTGGTAGTTATGTAATCTGTTGTCAATTTGAGATTTAAGAGTGGAGAGGTGGAGTCTAGCCTGTCAATCAGGTTACAGCTTGATGACCTCTTTGGAGGCGCTAAGAAAATAAAGTAACTTGCTGGAGGCGGGACACACGCTATGCTCACTCCCTGCCAGACATTACTGACGGACTAGGAGCCTGATGGAGCCACGCTGATGCAGCCAGAGCCCTGGAGCTGGAGGAGCCATGTGAGGACCCCATACCAGCACTGAGATGCTTCTACCGCCACTAGATCCACAAGATTTTCCACCCACTGGCCTGTGATCATCCTGCATTAGGCGTCATTGCATGTGTCTCGTGATCTGAAGAGGACTTTATAGATTGGTATTGGACATATGGCCTCACATCAGACGTATGGACTTTATTTAGACTGGGCTGGGATGTTTTCTCAATACTCAATTGCTCTTGTACAAAGCTTTTATATACGTGCTAGTGTCTATGAATTTGTTTCTCTAGTGTACCCAGACTAACACAAGTAACTTTTCACACAAAGTGGGTGATTCAAGCAGCCCGTTTGTTTCAAGTGAGTCCAATTCATATGGCAGGGACAGGAGAGATAAGAGTGATGATTGAGTGCTAGTGCCCAAGAAAGCTGAATCTGCTCCTTCGAGCAGCAGGGGTAGGTGCGTTTTATAGACACGGAGTTGGGAAGGGGCCTTCTGGGGCAGTTTAGCTTAACGGAGGGTATCTGGTTCTCAACTTGTTCTCTTTGCTTGGAGGGCTGCACCCACCTTCCAGCTGCAGGTATTGTTTAGTGAGTCCAGCCCTTCGCACGGAGATGGGTTAAACTGAACTTTAAAGGGAAACAGCAGCAGTTTGTTAATTCTTAATGCATCCTAACAGAATTTCAGGTGTAGAACAAAAGGGAAGCAGAGTGCAGATACCTTAGCTAAATGCTGAGGTCCAGTGCAGTATCAATACAGCAGCCACATCTTTAACAGAATAGAGATGAACACGAAGACTGTGTGCAGAGAATTTAGTTACCCAATGTAAGATGGTTTTTGTTCTTGTTCTTTAAAAAAATCAGCACTGGAGTCACTGGGGTGACTTGGTCTGGGACTTCCAGGCTACCTGTGGGATTTTTGCTGGCAAGTGGGTAGAGGAACTAGCTGGACTAGAAAAGACTCACTCACCTGGGAGGCCGCTGTCAGCTAGCCTCTGAGGGCACGATTGTATCAAGCAAGCCTGGCCAGTAAAAGCCCAGCACACAGACTTAAAGAGAGCTTCCTGGTTAGCGAGACTGCTTGCTCTCAGAAGAGTAGCGTGGTCCTTGGAATATTGGCGCTCCACACTGGAAACCCTCCCAGACCTGACCCGTCTCTTCCTTTACCTCCTTTTTTTGCACGTGGCTCTTCATTTGCATCCTTTCCTTGGGGTTGCAGTAAATCTGTCCTCACGAGTGTGAGCTCTGTGAAAAATTCTAGGGATTATCAAACCCAACAGCTAGCAGGTCAGAAGGTTGGGATATCGTTAGGACCGCCAGGCTTATGGCTGGCATCTTGAAAGAGGAGGGGGACCCATCCCCAAACCTGTGACTAGCATGGCAGATGTCTTGGGTGTCACGTGGAATCCACAAAATTGCAAGTAGCGCATACCTCGTAGCAGTGTGAAGGACAGTGTCGTTTTAACTTGTGAGTTCCGACCTTGTTCTGGTGGCGAGGGCTGGAGAGAGTGCCGAGGTGGCAGCTGTCAGTGCTGATACGGAAGTAAGAGGCCCGGGGCATGATCAAGCTCTGCATTACGGGGATTGAGATCATGCACGTACCTGCTTTACACAAACAGAAAGTGCATGCTAGCAGGGGCAGAGGAAGAGATGACCCGATGATTTAATTATATTAGGAAATGATAGATGTTGTTTAGAGGAAAAATTAGTAAGTTTGAAGATCTTTTTTTGGGATTCAGTCATCTTTATTAGCCTATCAGTGTTACATTTTTACATAATATCTAGTTGACTTCTCAAAGGGGATCTATTTTAGTACATCATGTTATGAATAAAAAGCCGAGTCAGCTGGCTAAACCTATCATTTTTAATCTCCTCAGAACAAGGCAAGCTAGAAATTCAATCACTTTACACAGATTTAAGAGTAGTGTTCCCAAATAAAATGACTAGGGAGCTGCTGCATTTTAAAGCTGGGAAAGAAAAATGTTCATTTTGTCTTTTCTGTCTTCCAGCAAATTATACTTTCAATTTAACAGCAACAATGATATCGTAAAAAATGCTCCGCTTTTAAAATTTCTGAACTTCAATGCAAATTAAAATAAGTAGTGTTGAAGTCTTTTAGGAGACAAAGCCCTACCTGCATCAGCGTGGTGGAGCCTCCTTGAAGATTTTTTTTAACCAACTTCTCTAGCCTGAAATTGAGCAGACAGGCAAAAAGATGGGTTCAACTGTTAATAATTGCTGGTGATTAGAATGTAAAAGTTGAAAAGAAGGATAGGTAGGTGGATTCGTTTTAGAGTTCTCCTCTCTGTCACAATCTAGTATTCGTTTGTTGTATCACTTAGCTGTATCTCAGGATACAGCTAGGACGACAATCATTCATTTCCTTTTTCTCAGAGATCATCATGCTGTGTTCCCTGATGTGCAATGATTGAAAACAGTTGTTTCCTTTATCTTGTTCATTTTTCCGCTTGTTTATGGAAAAGGCTAACCACCAACCCCCCCTCATGGCCTTTGTAGAAGTTCTCTTCATAGATAATATTCTTAAGAAAGCAAAAAGATTTTTTGTTATGGAAGCAGAGAATCCCCATGGCAAATGGCAAATAGCAAATAACAGCATCAAAAATGTGTTCTAATAATGCCATAAGATGTGAAGTGTTTGGACCAGAAATACCCGGGGGAAGAGGGAAACAAACATAGTGCGTGGATCCCTCCTTACTATGGTCCTGGGACTCCCGTTTCTACTCATCCTCGCAGGCCACCTCTGTACCTGCTGTGCTGCTGCTGGAGATCCCCTGAATGAGAATCTACCTTTTCACCTTCCCCAGTAAGCTTTCTATACTTCATGGTGAAACACTAGGCCCTAGGACAGGAAAATGGCATCAGCGTATAAACAACTGGTATTTGTGAGGGAAGAAGTCTTAAGACCTGTGACCTTCATATAGACCAATAGATTAGACCTGAGAACCCAGAAATATACAGCAAAGCACCTAGAGACCGCTGAGCTTTGATAATGGACTGAAACACACTCAGTGGGGAAGAAAGAACCTCTTCAGCAAATGGTGCTGGAAAAATTGAACCTCTACCTGCAAAAGAATGAAACAGGACCCATAGCTCACATCATGTACAAAAATGAATTACATTTCCCCCAAATCAAACTCATTGCCATTGAGTTGATGCTGACTCATAGAGACCCTATAAGACAGGTTAACACTGCTCCTGTGAGGCTGTCATTCTTTATAGAAATAGAAAGCCCAGTGTTTCTCTGGTAAAGTGCTATGGATTTTGAACTAAGCAGCCGGGCTCCTGGGACACTGTCTGTCACTGTTTTAATGAGATGGGCTCTGCTGCCACCCATCCTGTGCTTTTCTCTTTATGTGTTACGTGCCACAGACCAAAGGGGCACAAAGACAGCCACGGGGGAGGAAAAAAAGGAGTGGCCACAGCCTTACCCATGAGACGGACACACTGGTCTGAGGAGCTATCAAAGGAAAGAAAGTGAAAATGAAACTTCTTCGTTTATTTTTTTTTAAGTAAAACGTCTTAAATTATTTCATGACACACAAGCAGTTTTGAACACAACAAAGCAAAACTAGTCATACCAGTGAGCTTTCAGAGATCCTTTCTACCAAAACAGTTCCATTCCTCTTACCCGCCTCTACCCCCGCCCCCCCCTCTCCTTTCTGTAGTACCGATAGTGTACCTTTCCTCATGCACGACCACGACTTGAGAAGGACGACGGATATCAGGGAGGTGCTGCCCAGTGCCTCCTGGAACAGAAGTGACTCCTTCTCGTGGGACGTCCTGTCCACTCTGAATGCAGGCAAATGGTTTTTAAAGGTAAGAGGACCACGGGGAAGACTTTCCTCAGCTGCTTTGCATCCGTCTCTGTGCTACGCTGAGCTCTACAGTCAGAGGTGGAGGTTGACATGTGTCCGTGTACTGTTGCCTCAGTGCGGTAGCCGTTCTACCCATCCATTTTCCAGTGATTCCGGTGAATTGCTGCTTTCTCATTCACTGGAAGATAGAAACTGTACTTGTTCAATCACTCTTGTTGTGTAGTCCCCTTTTACTTCAGCATCTCACACACGTTAGCAGCGTGCCCCATGTCCATAGCATCTTTCCCCACAGCGGGACTGGGGGATTTGCACTGCCAGCCTCTGGTTAGCAATTCAGCGCTTCACCACCAGGGGGTCTTCGGTAATAAATAAGTACATAAAAACGCACATTAGCATGTGCGTATTAGATTAGTTGACTAGAGTTAACATCTTGGCAAATGCATTTTTTTCAGACAAAAAGCCTGTCATTATATCTGAAATACAATTTATGGCTTAGAAAATAATTAATAGGATTTATAGAATTAAAAATACTCCTAAAATTGAGCCAGGGTTTCATAAGGCTGTGATGCGATGGAGTAGGGAGGTTGATGAATGAGTGGCTGATGGTTTTAATAGGAATTTTCATAAAGTGGTCACTCCATATATATTTCATATATTGGTGGTCCTTCTAATTGAAAGACAATAATGGTTTCTCATGTCACTGTTCCTGATTAAAATTCCATGTAGCAACTATGACACAGTATTTTAATTACTAGTTTTCTTTCCTTCCAAGCCATCTTCTGTCTATGGACAGCTTAGGCTATTTGGAAGCAGGAGAGCTGGATAATTTTTTAAACTCATTTTATTGGGGGCTCTTAGAGCTCTTATCACAAGAGTTGGATAAATTTTTATAATACATTTTGGTAGATAATGTTTAACATTCAAAAACAAAAAAAACCCCAAACCAACTGCCATTGAGTTGATTCTGACTTTTGGTGACCCTTACAGAAAGGAATAAAATGGCCATAGAGTTCCCAGAACAGCGCAGCTGTGTGGAAGCAGACTACCCCTGTTCCTCCCATAGAGCAGCTCGTAGATTAGGATGGTCTACTTTTTTTTTAATTAAAAAATTCATTTTATTGAGGGCTCATACAACAACTATCACAATCCATACATCTATCCATTGCGTCATTCTCTAAACATGTGCCTTCCGCGTGAGCCCCCGGTATGAGCTCCTCGTTTTTCCCCCTCCCTCCCTGCTCTCATAAACCCTTGATAATCTATAATTTATTATTACTTTGACATATCCCACACTGTCCAACATCTCCCCTCACCCACTTTTCCGTTGTCCATCCCCCAGGGAGGAGGTTATATGTAGATCCTTGAACTGCCCACCATTCAACTCGCAGCCCAGGCTTTAGCTACGTCACCATCAGGAGTGCGCTCTCTCTAGGGAGTGTGTTGAGGTGGTAGGGTAGGTACCCTGTCACCCAGGCCTCTGAGGGCTGCCCTGGAACCCGGAGTTCCTGCATGATTATCCGGGGTCTTTATTTTCGAAGGTTTGGTTGCATAGCTCTCCTCGATTGCACAGCTTTATGATCAGAAAGTGACGGAAGTGGTAACAGTAGGAGATTTGGGTCATTTTTAACGCCAGTCATTTGGTTTTGTTTATGCCAGTTAAACTGCTGGTTCTTCATTGGGTGGGCATGTTAGGTCTGTAGTTTTGATTTGGTTATTCTTCGGGTTCTGTTACTGGGATAAAACAAACCAAACACATTGCCATTGAGTTGATTTGGACTCTGAGAACCCCGGAGCACAGAGCACAGCTGTCCCACAGGGTTTCCAAGTCTGTATTCTGTACAGAAACACTGCCCGCCACATCTTGCTCTCTCGGAGAGGCCGTTGGGGTCAGGACTTTTGGTTAGCAGCCAAGCTTTGCACAATCAGGCTCATTTGTACTGGCCTCATAAAATGAGTTTGAAAGTATTCTTAGCTCTTGTTTTGAGGAAGATATGGTATAGATTGATATTATTTGTTCCTTACATGTTTGTTCTAATTCAAGAGTGAACATACCAGAGCTTAGAGTTGTCTTTGTTGGAAGGGTTTTTCCTTTTTTTTGTTTTCACATCTTCTATGCATCCTTTTTTTAAAAATCATTTTATTAGGGGCTCATACAACTCTTATCACAATCCATACATACATCAATTGTGTAAAGCACATTTGTACATTCATTGCCCTCATCATTCTCAAAACATTTGCACTCCACCTAAGCCCCTGGCCTCAGCTCCTGATTTTTCCCCTCCCTCCCCGTTCCCCTCTCCCTTATGAACCCTTGATAATTTATAGATTATTATTTTGTCATATCTTGCCCTGTCCAATGTCTCCCTTCATCCACTTTTCTGTTGTCCATACCCCAGGGAGGAGGTCATACGTAGATCCTTGTAATTGGTTCCCCATTTCCAACCCACCCTCCCTCCATCCTCCCCGTATCACCACTCACGCCACTGATCCTGAAGGGATCATCTGCCCTGGATTCTCTTGTGTTTCCAGTTCTATCTGTACCAGTGTACATCCTCTGGCCTAGCCAGATTTGTAAGGTAGAATTGGGATCATGATAGTGGGGGGGTGGGCATTTAGGAGCTAAAGGAAAGTTGTATGTTTCATTGTTGCTACATTGCACCCTGACTGGCTCGACTCCTCTCCGAGACCCTTCTGTAAGGGGATCTCCAGTGGCCTACAAATGGGCTTTGGGTCTCTACTCCGCACTCCCTTCCTCATTCACAATGATATGATTTTTTGTTCTTTGATGCCTGATACCTCATCCCTTCGATACCTCATGATCATACAGGCTGGTGTGCTTCTTCCATGTGGGCTTTGTTAGTTCTGAGCTAGATGGCCACTTGTTTACCTTCAAGCGTTTAAGACCCCAGACGCTATATCTTTCGATAGCCGGGCACCATCAGCTTTCTTCACCACATTTGCTTATTCAGCGATTATGTCGGGAAGGTGAGCATCATAGAATGCCAGTTTAATAGAAGAAAGTATTCTTGCATTGATTGAGTACTTGAGTGGAAACCATATGTACATGCCTTCATTTAAACCTCTATAAATGCCCTTTGCCTCCTAGCTCTTTCCTTTGTTTCCTTTGACTTTCCTCTTGTCCCACTATCATGCTCAGTCTTCATTTGGGTTTCAGTAATTCCTCTTGGTTACATTACCCTTGATCATGCCCCACCAGGCCTCCTACACTCTGCTCACCACTGGTTTGGATCACTTGTTGTTCCCTTGTCCCTGGGTTTGTTAACACAACTACCTTGCCCCCTACCTCCCCCTCTCCCATGTCCCCCTGGAACTGTCGGTTCCATTGTTTTCTCCTCCAGATTATTCATCCAGCCTATCTTATTTAGACAGACCCGTGGAGATAATAACACGCACCAAAACAAGACAGCAAAACCAAGCAACAATATACAACAACAACAAACCTATGACAAAAAAACAACAAAGCAAAACATAACAAGAAAGAAAAGCTTGTAATTAGTTCAAGGACTATTTGTTGGCCTTTAGGAGTGTTTTCCTGTCCAGTCTGTTGGGGCACCAAGCCCTGGCCCCAAAGTCCACCTTTGGCAATCACTGAGGACCTCGCTGCTCTGTTCCCTTGCTGTTCTGTTGCACTCCCTTAGTGTTTTGCCTTGGTGTGGCGGGATCAGATCAGGCCCAGTTCCCACACCGTGTCTCTGGTGTTATCCCCTGTAGGGCTATGGGTCAGTGAGGGACATCATGTCTCATAGTGGGGCCGGCCATGTGGTCCTCTCTGTGGACTGGCTGCTCTAATCAGAAACATCGTCCTCAAGGCCTGGTGGGCCAGGCTGTGCTCCACTCTTTCATCCCCCTTCATTTGCTCTTGTATACTCCAATCAGACATGTCCCTCTCCCGGAGCTGCAGATTCAGTGCTGTCCTTTGAAATAAATTCTTCTGGGGGGAGGAGCAGGTGTCCAAGTAGTAGTTGGGATTGGGGCTGGCCCCTGTTGGAAGGGTTTCAATGATAAATTCCATTTTTTTATATAGGGCATTCAGGTGATCTCATTCTTCATGTGTGATTGTTAATAGTTTGTGTCTTTCTGGGAACCAGTTGTATTATCTAAGATATAAAACTCAGTAACTTAGAGTTATTCTTAGTAGTTCTTTATTATTTTTTTTATTACTGTAGCATCAGTAGTAAGAGTCCCTCTTTTATTCTTAACATTAGGAATTTGTGTGTTTTTTTCTCTCCTCTCTTATGGTTCAGCCTGGTTAGAGCACAATCATATTGATCTTGTCAAAAACAACAAGAACAACAACCAGAGTTTGGTTTCATTTGTTTTTTAAATTTTAAATTTCAGGTAATATGTTTATTATTTTATTCTGATAACTTTGGGCATCATTTGATTTTTTTTTCTAGTTTGTTAAGGTGGAAGCTTAGTTTACTGATATTAGATCTTTCTAATGTAACCATTTTACACCATCCATTTACCTGTAAGAACTGAGAGCTACTTTATGTAATTTTTGAAAAAAAAGAACAAAATTAGAAGATTCACACATCTCAATAATGTGACACTGGCATAAGGATAGGCATATAGCCTAATGGAATTGAGTGTCCAGAAATTAATCTACACACACACATACACACACAAAGTGATTTCAAAATATTCATGGAAAATGATGTTAAAATATTTTTTCCACAAGTTTTTGGTGCTCCCATGTATAGGTCAATTGATATTGGACAAGGGTGACAAGATCATTCAATGGGAAAAGCACAGTCTATAGATACATGGGACAGGAGAAGCCTCCATCCTGGCATCTGACCCACAGACTTGGGACTTGCCATCCCCCACAGCTGCACAAGTCATTTTCATGGGAGAATTACCTCTGTGTATAATCTTCTGTATGCATATATATATGCACACACTAGGGTAAGTAAAACAGTGTTGTTACAAAATCAGAGAAACTTTTATGAAACAAGAATCTTCACATGTGAAACCATTTGTGAAACTTATCCTCCATGTAGGTCTGTTCAGTTTTGAAGGTGGTGTTTCCATCTCTCTTCCTTCCCCCAAAGGCTCCTGGACTCTTCCATTCACGTCACATCAACATGGTAGCTTTGGTTTTCACAAGGGACTCCAGTTGTCTTCCTGTTAACTGTTCTTTGAGTTTGGAGAGCAGAAAGAAGCCTGACAGGGCAAGATGAAGATTGCAGGGGCCATGGAGTAAGGCTGCCCAGGTGGTGAAACCCACGGGCACCCTGCTGTCCTTGTCAGGATGGAGCAGGTTCCTCAGTGCAACTTTCCTGGCCTTTTTCTCACCAATGCAATTTTCAGTTTTCTGGAAATGCATAATAAACTTCCCTGATCATTCTCTGTTCAAGAAAATTTGTCAAGATTCCCCCTTGGGAATCCCCCAAAGCAGTCTCAAGTTCTAAACGGAGTTCTCTGCCTTGAATTTAACAGGCCCAGCAGCTAGATTCTCTTGTGGGAGTGACTGATTTTGGGGGCCTTCATTTTCAAAGCTTTCTATTCCCGTAAAGGTGTACAGTCTGGAACCCCCCTGGGTAGTTCTCCTCTGCCCGCTAGGGTTGCTGTGGGACGGAATTCGCTCGATGGCAGTGAGTTGGGTGAGTGGGTGATGAGGTATAAAATGTCCTCCTGAGAACCTGTCTGCGGCCCGCCACTCCCGTAGAACCATGCTCACAACATTTTGGGTAGAACCCTCGTACCAATGCTTTTTCACTGACTCTCTACGTCAGTTTCACTGGTCCTGCTTTTCTAGAAAACCCAGCCCAAGGTAGTGTGCGAAGACTTCAAAATGTTTGTGGAGAAGTTCCGTCACTGTTGCACACAATCCTGCAATATCACTGTCTGTGAGTAGATGGATTGGATAGACACACAGGCTGAGTGAGTGTGAGAGGAAACGTGAAAATATACCCATGAATATACGAGGAAGCATCCCGCCCCAAAATGCCCCGGTAT
Source organism: Tenrec ecaudatus (assembly GCF_050624435.1). NCBI lineage: Eukaryota > Metazoa > Chordata > Mammalia > Afrosoricida > Tenrecidae > Tenrec > Tenrec ecaudatus. The sequence goes on along the minus strand of NC_134533.1, from coordinate 74,196,058 downwards.
TGTGCTCGGTGGGGCAGAGCTTTCATAGTACGCATTCTTCCCGCTAGGCAACATCGAGCACCCTGCTCTGAGTCAGTGCACCCAGTGGTGTCACCTGGGAAGCTTCTCTCTGATCACAGGGAATTGTTTTGTAAAATCAGTTTCACTTGAACCTCATATTTTGTGATGGATGGCTGATTTAAGAAAATATCATTCAGCTGTGGAATTTTGTTTCCTGCTTGGGAAAAATGTTTGCAGAAACTGTTGTGCTGTTCAACACAACTTACAAGAACAGGGCTGTGGGAAAAACCCAAGTGTACAAGTGGTTTTCTCTTTTCAAAAACCGTGAAATGTCACAAATTGATGACAAACCTCGTTCTGGATGTTCATCAACTTCCTGAACAGATGAAAATGTCTACTTGTAGTGCATTTTTAGTTCATTCTTAAAGGGACTGAAAAGATTACATAACACTGAGACCAAAAAGCCTGATTTGTGGCAGATGGGGGACTGGTTTTGCCGGCATGACAGTGCACCTGCTCACGCAGCCATCTCAGCGCGTCAGGTTTTGGCAAAAATAGCATGCCTCTCTTACCCCATGCACCTTACTCACCTGGCCTCACTCCCTGTGACTTCTTTTTGTTTCCACGAATGAAGACAGACATGAAAAGACAGTGATTTGAAGACATAAAAGAGGTGACAAAAAAAGGAGGTGTTGTCAGCTATCCAAACAGATAAGTTTGAAAAATGTTTCCAAGAATGGAATTGCAGATTTGACAACTGTGTGAAGTAAAATGGAGAGAGATTTGAAGGTGATAAGGTTGTTGTGTAAAAAAATTTAAATACATAGATTTGAAAAAAGTGCAGGTTATTTTTCTGGTACCCCCTTGTATCTAGGCTGGACCGAGGATGGTTAGATACGCAGATTGACCTTTGCTACAAATACGAAAGTTGTGGAGCATAGCAGGGACAAAGCTAAAGAATGTTCTTAGAACCAGAGCCTTGAGGGAATGGGCTGCTCTGTGAGAGGGCTCAGGAGACACAAGGTAAATTGACAGAACCGTTCACAAAGACAGTGTTTGAAGTCTTATTTGAATGAATAGCAAATGGAATCTTACAAGCTTTTAGGCAGCCATCTAAGTTTCAGTTATTGGTCTCTTCCTGTCCAGAAGAAAGCAGAGTGATGAAAATCAAAAGTCACGTGGGGGAAATGAGTTCAGTAGGCTAATGGACCATGAAAACATCAGTGTCCACAACCCAGTGGCCAGAAGAACTAGATGGTGCCCAGACACTAAAACCAACTGCTCTGAAAAAAGATCATATTAAAAAGCTCCTAGAGAGAATGGGAGAAGAATGTGAAACATATCTTAAATTAAAAGACCAGAGTTGAGGCTTCAGAGAATGACGGTGACTCTGGAGGCATACTACCCAATCCCTCTTCAAAGAAGACATGATAAAGCAGAAGAGCCCCGTAGTCCTGCATCTCTGAAGAGCTCAGTGAGTTGAGCAAACAGAATGGGAGACGGGACCATCCCCAGCTCCTCACACACACTTCCCTGTCCCCGGCACACAGAAGGGTCTTGGGCCACCGTCACATGCCTGGCAGAGGCTCCCGGTGCTCTGGACCCAAGCAAAGCAGCTTAGGGTGACTTTTTAAAGGGCAACCCAGTTTGAGCTCAGGCATCCGTGGGCCTCGTGCCTCTGGGCCCAGCAAGCTGCCTTAGAGTTCCTTCTAAAAAGTAGCAGAGCATCTGGAAACCACATGAGTCGCTGTGGAATATTGTTACCTAGTGCCAGAAGATGAACCCCTCAAGGTGGAGGGCACTCAAAACTCCCCCGAATATTTCCCCCTAAGATTCCCATTTGTAGTGATCTTGGAGGACAGAAGAGCGCTGCCCCTTGTGGTTTTCCAGGTGATCTGAACAGGTGCAATCTTTACCCTTCACCCTTCCAAGTCCTTTCTCACGTAAACTGCCAGCCTCTAAGCTAGTAGTAGCCAAGGGCGTAACGGCTGTGCCAACTGGACCACCACAGTGGCTCCAGGCCAGCTCTACTGGTCATCAAATCCCCTCAGCTTTCGTTTGAGAAAAGATTTCTCCTTCCCTTTTGAAAACTTATTTCTCAGCATACAGATTTTAGTTTATAGGTTCTCCCCCCGCCCACCTCCAACACTTTTCTTTATTCCACTGTTAATTCAGGAGCTGGGTGTGCTGAGCCCTGGCGCTTGAGCTGCGTACCTTGGGGTGGAGGGGCGCACACAGTGGTACCCCTTTGAGCATTTATTAGCAGCCCTGAAACTTTGTATCACGCCCTGGTCAACACCCGCCTCAGCATCTCTCACTGGCATTGCAGCTTCTTGGCTTCCTTAACAAACCCGTTAAGTATGCATTTGTCTCTCTCTTTTGTGGCTTTTGCCATGGATATTAGAAGCTAGAGGTCAATTATAGAACATTAAGGTAATGCTGAATGTTTCTCAAATGAGAAGAAACAGCTACAGATATCAATCATTGGAACTTGGAGCATATGAAGTATAGATGGAGGAAAACTGGAAGCTATCAAAAATGAAATAGATCAAGACTGTTATTTAACCGTTAATATGCAAGGAAATCCATCAGTGCAGCTGTAAATCAGATACAGTGTTGGTAATTATGGCCTCCTAGAGAAACTTAGAAAGTGCTCCCTCTTCTTTCTTGGGGAGGTGGAAGGGGGAGGGTTTTGTGAAGGACGTGTTCATTTTTCTTTCAGTATTTGGTAAAATATATCAGCAATGTCATCTGATCTTGGCTTTTCTTTTGGGGGAAGTTTTTGATTACTGATCTACTCTCTTTCCATAGGTCTGTTGAGATTTTTTATTTCTTCTTGAGTCAATTTCAGTGATTTGTGTATTTCTGGGAATCCATATTTTATCAAGGTTATATAATTTTTGGTATAAAATTGTTAACAATATTCTCTTATAATCCCTTTTAGTTCTGTAATGTTGGCTGCAATGTCTTCACTTTCTGGTTTTATTTATTTATGCCTTCTCTTTTATCTTTGCCAGTTTAGCAAAATGTTTCTCCATTTTATTGATCTTTCCAAGAGCCAACTTTTGAATTCATCGATTCATGCTATTTTCTAGTTCTCTGTTTTATATATACCCACACACATCTTTATTATTACCACCTTTACGTAGTGTTACGCTTACTTTGCTTTTCTTTTCCTAATCTAATCATCAAGTTAATGATTTGGGGTCTTCTTTCCTTTGTTTTTTTAAAAATCATTTTATTAGGGGCTCATACAACTCTTATCACAATCCATACATACATCAATTGTGTAAAGCACATGTGTACATTCATTGCCCTCATCATTCTCGAAACATTTGCTCTCCACTTTATCACCTGACATCAGGTCCTCATTCCCCTTCCCCCCTTCCCACTCTCCCCTCCCTCATGAACCCTTGATCATTTAAAAATTATTATTTTGTCATATCTTGCCCTGTCCAATATCTCCCTTCACTCACTTTTCTGTTGTCCATCCCCCAGGGAGGAGGTCACATGTAGATCCTTGTAATCAGTTCCCCCTTTCCAATCCACCCTCCCTCTACTCTCCCAGTATTGCCACTCTCACCACTAGTCCTGAAGGGATCATCTGCCCTGGATTCCCTGCGTTTCCAGTACCTATCTGTACCAGTGCACATCCTCTGCTCTAGCCAGATTTGTAAGGTAGAATTGGGATCATGATAGTGGGTGGGGAGGAAGCATTTAGGAATTAGAGGAAAGGTGTATATTTCATCGTTGCTATACTGCACCCTGACTGGCTCATCTCCTCCCTGAGACCCTTCTGTAAAGGGATGTCCAGTTGCCTACAGATGGGCTTTGGGACCCCACTCTGCACTCTCCCTCATTCACAATCATAATGATTTTTTGTTTGATGCCTGATACCTGATCCCTTCAACACCTCATGATCATGCAGGCTGGTGTTCTTCCATGTGGGCTTTGTTGCTTCTGAGCTAGATGGCCGCGTGTTTACCTTTAAGCCTTTAAGACCCCAGATGCTATATCTTTTGATAGCCGGCCACCATCAGCTTTCTTCACCACATTTGCTTTGTCTTCAGCTATTATTTTGGGAAGGCAAGCATTATGTTTAATAGAACAAAGTGTTCTTGCATTGAGGGAGTAGTTGCGAGGAGGCCCAATGTCCATCTGCTTTCATAATACTAAACTTATAAATATAAGCACATAGATCTATTTCCCCATCATCATAAATAAATGTTTATGTATGTACATGTGTGTATTTAGACCTCTATATATGCCTCTATATAGACCTCTATATATGCCTCTATATAGACCTCTATATATGCCTCTCTATATGCCCTCTATTTCCTTTTACGTTCTTCTTGCCCCACCATCATGCTCAGCCTTCATTTGGGTTTCAGTAATTCCTGTTGGTTACGGTGCCCTTGATCAAGCCCTACCAGGCCTCTTATACGCTCCTCGCCACCGATTTGGATCACTTGTTGTTCCCTTGTCCCTGGATTTATTACCATCACTACCTTTCCCCCACCTCTTCCTCTCTCATGTCCTGCCGTGCCCCCCACAAACCATCCTTCCCATTGTTTTCTCCTACAGATTGTTTATCCTGCCTATTTTACCTAGACAGACCTGCAGAGATAATATGCACAAAAACAAGACAGCAAAACAGAGCAACAAAAGAAAACAAAACAATCATTAAAAAATGACACACAAAAAAAGAAAAGCCTGTAAATGGTTCAAGGTCTGTTTGTTGATCTTTAGAATTGTTTTCCGGTCAAGTCTGATGGGATGCCACGTCCTGACCCCAAAGTCTATTTTTGGTATTCCCTGGGGACTTCCTTGCTCTGCTCCCCTTGCTATTCTGTTGCATGCCTTTTGTGTTTTACCTTTGTGTGGTGGGGTCAGATCGGGCACAATTCCCACACTGTGTCTCCAGTGTTGTCCCCTGTAGGGCTATAGCTCAGTGAGGGATGTTGTCTTGTAGCGGGGCTGGCCTTTATGGTCCTCTCTGTGCATTGGCTGCTCTGAGCAGGGATATCATCCTCAAGACTTGGTGGGCCAGAATGTGCTCCACTCTCTTTTCCTCCCCATTCATTTGCTCCCATCTGCTGTGAATCAGACATGTTCCTCTCCCTGAGCTGTAGTTTCAGTGCTGTCCTCTGAAGTAAATTCTTCTTGGGGAAGGGAGCTGTCCGCATAGTTAGGATTGGGGCCGGCCCCTCAGACCTCTCTACTGGTTCCCTGCTTCATGCTGGCATGTTGCATTCACATCTTGGAGCTCTGGGTTGAAGTCTGGTCCCTTTTCCCCTGTGGACATATAAACAATACCCTCCCTCTGGTGGGTTAGTGCCCTGTTCTCCGCTACCCATTTCCCCCCCCCCTCCTCCTTTTTAGTTGGCTACCATATGTATCCCTGTATTTGGTCCGGCCCCTGCCATACTACGTGGACTTCACCTCAGGAATGTTTGTATACAGTAACTTTTTCCCTCCGCCCCTTTTGCATTTTTTTTCAAGCTTACCTCAGCGGACTCATGTTGTACTTGTCTTTTTGTGCGTGGCTTACTTCACTTAGCATAATTGCCTCCAGTTCTTCCCATGCTACGGTGTGCTTCATGCGTTCATCACTGCTTTTGAGCGATGCATAGTTTTCCATTGTATGTATGTACCCCAGTTTTTTAATCCACTTGTCTGTTGATGGAAATTTGGGTTGCTTCCAACTCCTTGCAATTGTGAACTGTGCCACAATGAACATTGGAGCACTGATGTCTGGGCTTGGTTTGTTTCTTGCCTTTCCTGGGTATATGCCCAGTAGGGGGATTGCTGGGTCGTATGGTAGCTCAATTTCAATCTGTTTTAAATATCGCCATATTGATTTCCATAGTGGCTTTATATATCCACAGGTCCACCAGCAGTAGATAAGAGTTCTGTCTCCCCACAGCCCCTCCAACACTTGTTGCTTTCTGAGTTTTTGAATTGGGCTATCTTTAAGGGTGTTAGGTGGTATCTCATTGTTGTTTTAATTTGAATTTCTCTGATGGTTAATGATCAGGAACATTTTCTCATATGTTTTTTTAATCATTTTATTGGTGGTTTGTACAATTCTTACCACAATCCATCCATCCATCCATTGTGTCAAGCACATTTGTACATTTGTTGTCGTCATCATTCTCAAAACATTTTCCTTCTACTTGAGCTCTTAATATCGGCTGCTCATTTTCCCCCTCCCTCCCCACTTCCCCCACCTCATGAGCCCTTCATAATTCATAAATTATTACTTTGTCATATCTGTCTGACATCTCCCCCCGCCCTCTTCTCTGCTGTCCATCCCCCAGGGAGGAGGCTATACATAGATTCTTATAATCAGTTCCCCCTTTGCACCCCACATTCCCTCCACCCTCTAGGCATCGCCACTCTGACCACTGGCCCTGAAGGAGTCATCTGTCCTGGGTTCCCTGTGTTTCCAGTTGCTATCTGTACCTATGTACATCCTCTGGTCTAGCCAGATTTGTAAGGTAGAATTGGGATCATGATAGTGGAGGGGGGAGGAAGCATTTAAGAACTAGAGGAAAGTTACATGTTTCATTGTTGCTAACCTGCACCCTTACTGGCTCATGTCCTCTCCACAACCCTTCAGTAAGGGGGTGTCCAGTTGGCTACTGATGGGCTTTGAATCTCCACTCTGCACTCACCCACATTTACAATGATATGATTTTTTGTTCCTTGATGTTTGATACCTGATCCCTTTGACAGCTCGTGGTCACACAGGCTGGTGTCTTTCTTCCATGTGGGCTTTGTTGCTTCTGAACTAGATGGCCACTTGTTTATCTTCAAGTCTTTAAGACCCCAGACACTATATCTTTTGATAGCTGAACACCGTCAGCTTTCTTCACCACATTTTCTAATACACACATTTTTCTTCAGCAGTTGTGTCGGGAAGGTGCGCATCCTGGAATGCCAATTTAATAGAACATGTTCTTGCATTAAGTGCTTGAGTGGAGCCCCAATGCCCATCTGTTGCCTTAATACTAAACATATAAATATATGCACATAGATATTTTTCCCCACACTCATATAAATATATTTACATATGTACATTCCAGTCTTTAGACCTCTATAAATACCCTTTGTCACCTAGTTCTTTCCTCTGTTTACTTTTACTTTCCTCTTACCTTGCCATTGCTGAATCCCTCCTTGCCGTTGATTTTGGATCACTTGTTGCTCCCCTGTCCCTGGGTTGGTCAGCACCACCTCCTTACCCTCTCCACCCCCTTTCCCATGTCCCCCCAGAACCATTGGTCTCGTTGTTTTCTCCTCCAGACTCTGCATCCAGTCTATCTTATCTAGATAGATCTGTAGAGAGAATAATATGCACCAAAAAAAACAAGCCATAACAAGATAGGCAATGAGTGAGAACACACGATGACAGCAAAAAGGAAAACAATTACCCATAGAAGAATAAATTAATTAAAAGAAAACAATTTTGAAAAGAAAGAAAATCCTGTAAATAGATCAAGGTCTGATATTTGATCTCTAGGCTGTCCTTCAGTCAGGTTCAGTGGGGTACCATGCTCTGGCCCCGGAGTCTGTCCTTTGAACTCCCTCGGGGGCTCCCTGCTTTGCTCCTACGGTGGCTCTGCTGCATGCTTTAGTGGTTTGCCTCGGTGTCACAGGGTCAGTCTGGGCCAGTCCCGACACTGAGTCTCCAGTGTTGTCCCCCGTAGGGCCCTGGGCCATCAAGGGACGGTGTATCTCATAGTGGGATCGGTCATATTGTCCACTCTGTGCATTGGCTGTTCAGAGCGAGGATGACATCCTCCAGGCCTGGTGGGCCAGGATGTGCTCCACTCTCTCTTCCTCCCCCTTCATTTGCTCCCATTTGCTCTGATCAGACATTCCCCTCTCCCCTAGCTGCAGCTTCAGTGCTGTCCTCTCAAGTAAATTCTTCTGGGGGGAGGGACAGTTGTAGCTGGTATGGGGTTGAGCCTTCAGGCTCCTCCACTGGCCCCCCACTCCTTGTCAGCACACTGCATTCTTCTGGCACTGGCTTTGAATCTGGCCCCTCTTTCCCTGTCGAGACACAAACAATATCCTCCCCTTGGGTAGGTCTAGTGCCCTACTCCCCCATCACACATCTTTTCTTTCCCCTTTCCTTCCTCCCCCCCCCCCTTTTTAATTGGCTACCATCTGTACCCCTGGGTTTGGTCTGGCCCTTGTTTCTCATATGTTTATTGGCCATTCGAATTTCAGACTCTGAAAAACTTCTGTTCAGGTCCTTTGCCCACCTCCTCAGTGGACAGGTAGTTTTTCTCTTACTGTAAGCTTGCAGCGTATTGTAGATTTTAGTAATAAGGCTTTTGTCTGATGTGTCATTGCTAAAGATGTTTTCCTAGTCAGTGGGCTCTCTTATTATTTTCTTGGTGAATTCTTTCAATGTGCACAGGTGAAATATATCTTCAGTATATCCCCCTTGTCAATTTGTGCCTCCTCTGCATTTGTGTAAAACCTTCCCTATTTCTGATAGCCTGTGTATTCCCTGCGCCAAAATTCTCAGATAGGTCCCAATTCCCTCATTGATGCCCCTCATAGTTTGGGGCTTTACCTCGAGGTCTGTAATCCTCCTTGAGTTTATTCTTGTGCATGGAGTGAGATAAGGGTCTTGCTTCATTTTTCTGAAGGTAGTTCTCCATTTTTTCCAGCATCACTTATCGAAGTGGGCATCTGCTTCCCATTGGTTATTTTTTGGGCTCTTATCAAAGATGAGTTTTCTGTATGCTGACGATTTTATTTATTGGTTGTCAGTTCTTTTCCATTGGTCTGAGTATCTGGCAGTATACAAATGTCATGCAGTTTTGAGAACTGTGGCTGTATAACATGTGCTAAAGTCAGGTAAAGCAAGCCCTCCCACTGTGCCCTTCTTCTTGAGGAGTTCTCTGCTAATTCTGGGCTTCTTCCCTCTCCATATGAAGTTGGTAATCAGTTTTTCCATTTCTTTGAAGAAAGTTGAGGGTAATTGTAAGCAGTACATTAAAAAAATTTTAGTAGTATATTTTTTAACCTTCTTGTGGTGAATCAGTTTTATTCCCTTCTCTTTTACTTAAAAATATTTTATATATTTAACTGTGTTTAGGTGAAAGTTTGTCCAGTAAATTACATTTCTAAATGATGTTTATGCATTTTGTGACATTGTTTACATTTTTCACAATGTCAGCATTCTCATTATTTCCATTCTGTTTGTCTTGTTGCTGTTAATCTAGGTAATCTCTGCCTCTACTTTAATGTTGACTCTGATCTCATGTAGTTGGTTATTTAATGGACCACAGGACACAAGGGGACGTTGTTTATTTTATAAGCCAGTCTGTTATTTCAATGAATGGTAACCACTGAAAAGTTTTACATAAGTAATTGGATATTTTATGCAGGTGTGCTTCTAGGTGGCCTCCCTCATCTATTTGACATATACATATGTACTCACATTTACCTACACATGTACTCTCAAGTTATTCCTCCGGTCGCAGGGCTGTAATGTTGTTGCATTTACTAATGTTGTCTGTGTTCTTGTTTTTGTCTTCCTTTGCCTTGGTCATGTTGTACTGACTTGCCTTATGTGAGTATTGCCTTTCATTTCACCAGCATTCACTCTTATCTACTTTGTAGTCAGTGCTTATCCCTCCCTCGACAGTCCCTAACTGAGAGTACTGGTAATATCAAATAATGCTTATTTTTGTGTGTAAACCTGTTAGGGGACTTTAAAAAGTTCATGGAAAAATCCATTATCTTTTCGTTCCTTTTATGTGAACTTTTTGAAGCCCCCTTGTATTCTTGATTTTTTTATAATATGATCTCATACTGTGTTTACTCTTGATTTGTTTCATTCAGCATAATGCCCTCACAATTCATCCATGTTGTTGGATGTCTCACAGACTCATCATGATTCTTTATTGATGCATAATATTCCATTGTCTGTGTGTACCACAATTTGTTTATTCATTCATCAGTTGACGAACACGCAGGTTGTTTTTATTATCTTGTTATTGTGAATAATGAAGCAATGAATATGGATATACATGTGTGCATTGTGCTGCTGTGCTGCTTTTTCTGGATACACACCTAGGGCGAGAAAGATGGGACTGTCTACTCCCTCACAGGGTTAGTACCGGAAACCCCCAGGGGTCACTGAGTCCGCATCAGCTCTGCAGCAGTGGATCATATGGTATTTCTATTTCTAGCTTTTGAGGAAGCACCATATGTTTTCCATAGTGGTGGTATCATGCTGTGGTTCTGTCAGCAGTGTATGAGACCTAGTCTCCCCACAGCCTCACCAGCAATTGTTGTTCTTGTTTTTACAAGTTTTTAAGTCCGTGCCATTATTGCAGGGGCTAAGTAGTGTCAGGCTGTCTTGATTCCTGTGGCTGTGTAGTAAGTTTAGACATCAAGAAGTTTGAGACCTCTTTGTTCTTCATTATTGCTTTGGCTATTGAAAGCCTCTTTCGTTTCCATATAATGTTTGTGGTTTGTTTTTACTTTTCACTAAAGAGTGTTGTTACCTTGGTTTGAGATTGTATTATATCTGTAGATCACTTTGGGTAGTAGTGACATTTTTACTATATTGCTATTTCTGATCCATGAGCATGGAATATTTTCCCATTTGGGGAGATCTTTTCGTTTTCAGTAGTAGTGTTTCCTTGCAAAAAATTTTTACTTCCTCAGCTAGGCTTCTTCCTAAGTGTTTTTTAATCATTGTGGAGGCTGTTCTAGGTGGTGGTGTTTTTTTTGGTTTTCCTTTGGGAGTTCTGTCTTTAGTATACAGGAAAAACTCAATTGGTTTTGTGTGTTGCTTTTGTACCCTGACAGCTTTCTGACTACTTCCATTGGAAGCTCTGGGATTTTTTTTTTTTGCAGATCATGCCATCTGCAAGTAAGAATAATTTTATTTTTTTTCCTGTCTGTTTTGGCTGCCTCTTATTCCCTTTCTTGCCTTGTTGCTCTGGCAGAAACTTCCAGCACCGTCTTGAGTAAGCTTGGGGATCATGAGCATAATGGTCTCATTCCTGTTCTCACGGGGAGGGAAGCCTCTCTCTCAGTCCTTCCCCGTTGAGCATTCTGAGCTCTTGGGTTGGCATAGCGGCCATTAGTTATGCTGAGGAATTTCCCTCTAGTCTTGTTTTGTTAAATGTTTCATCAGGAAAGATTTTAGCAAAGGCTTTTTCTGTAATAACTGAGATGATTGTGGGATTATTGTCCTTTGTTTTATTTCTTGGTGAATTACAGTGATTGAATTTTTAATACTGAACCATCACCCTTGCATACCTCCTATGAATCTCACCTTGTGTTAGTCTGGATGGACTAGAGAAACATTCATAGACATTCATATGTGCATAAGAAAGAGCTTTATATCAAGGAGCAATTGTACATTGAGAAAACATCCCAGCCCCGTTCAGATCAAGTCCATAAGTCCGATATTAGCCCATATGTTCGATACCAGTCTATAATTTCCTCTTCAGACTCACTGAACACATGTAATGATGGGGAGTGCAGGAAGATCACAGGCCTGTGGGTGGAAAGTCTTGTGAATCCATTGGTGGAAGCATCTCAGTGCTGGTGTGGATCTCCATGTGGCTCCTCCAGTTCCAGGGCTCTGGTTCCATCAGTGTAGCTCCATGTGGCTTGTCAACAGGAATGTCTCACAGGGAGACGAAACAGAGTGTGTCTGGCATCCAGTGAGCTATTTATCTCTCCAAAATGAGGTTCATCAAGCTGCGACCTGATTGACAGGCTAGACCACCTCTTCACTCTTAATAGACACCAGATAATGTAACTACCGCACACCTGATGATGTGTTATTTTTTGAGTTGCTCTATCCTGTTGGTTAGAATTTTGTTGAGAGTTTGGGGTCTACATTCATAAAGGATATCCACCTGTGATATCTCTACCTGACTGGTAACATGGTGCTGGGGGCTTCGTAGAACGAGTGCAGGGACAGTCCCTCCTTTTCTGCTTTGGGGAGTAGAATGGGCATCAACTCTTCTCAGAATGCTTGGTAGAGCTTTCCAGTGAAGCCTTCTGGGGTTTCGGGGTGGGTAGGAGTGAGGCGGAGGCTTAATGACATTGTCTTTCTCTTTTGTAGTAGATCTATTTAGATTTTCTATTTGCATTTGAGTTAGTTTGGGTCAGTGTTTTGTTTCTAGAAATTTGTTGTAGCATAGCTTTCTTTTTTGGCACATCACTTTATTTTTTTAAACATTTTATTAGGGGCTCATACAACTCTTATCACAATCCATACATATACATACATCAATTATATAAAGCACATCCATACATTTTTTGCCCTAATCATTTTCAAAGCATTTGCTCTCCACTTAAACCCTTTGCATCAGGTCCTCTTTTTTTTGTCCCCTCCCTCCCTGCTCCCCCCTTCCTCATGAGCCCTTGATAATTTATAGATTATTATTTTGTCATATCTTGCCCTATCCGGAGTCTCCCTCCCCCCCCCCTTCTCTGCCGTCCATCTCCCAGGGAGGAGGTCACATGTGGATCCTTGTAATCAGTTCCCCCTTTCCAACCCACTCACCCTCTACTCTCCCAGTATCGCCCCTCACACCCCTGGTCCTGAAGGGATCATCCACCCTGGATTCCCTGTGCCTCCAGCTCCCATATGCACCAGTGTACAACCTCTGCCCTATCCAGTCCTGCAAGGTAGAATTCGGATCATGGTAGTTGGGGGAAGGAAGCCAGGATCTGGGGGAAAGCTGTGTTCTTCATTGGTACTCATCGCACCCTGACTGACCCATCTCCTCTCCTAAACCCCTCTGTGAGGGGATCTCCAGTGGCCAACAAATGGGCCTTGGGTCTCCACTCTGCACTTCCCCCTTCATTCACTATGATATATATATATATATATATTTTTTTTTTGCATGATGCTTTATACCTGGTCCCTTTGGCACTTTGTGATCGCACAGGCTGCTGTGCTTCTTCCATGTGGGCTTTACTGCTTCTGAGCTAGATGGCCACTTGTTCACCTTAAAGCCTTTGAGACCCCAGACTCTATCTCTTTTGATAACCGGGCACCATCAGCTTTCTTCACCACATTTACTTATGCACCTGTTTGTCTCTGGCGATCGTATCATGGAGGTGTGCAGCCAATGATATGATTTTTTGTTCTTTGATGCCTGCTAACTTTGGCACATCGCTTAAAAAAATCATTTTATTGAGAGCTCTTGCAGATATTTTAACAATCTGTAATTCAGTTAGATAAGCATAATTGTACAATTGCTCCCACCATCATTTTCAAAACATTTTCTTTCTTCTTAATTCTTTGATATCATCTCCTCTTTATTCCCCACCTACACCCCCCCAGAAACCCTTACTGTCACTTATAATAATTATTTTGCTGTATCTTACACCATCCACTGAATCTGTTCACTTATAATTCTGCTATTTGTTACCCTCGAGTGGGGTTATACAGTCACCACTGCTGCTGCTCTTCCCGGACCCTCAGGGATTCATTACTCCCATTACTATTTCTGAGGAGTTTACCTATCTTATATTTCATGCATCAAACAATCTTAATTATACAAATGGAACTATGCTGGCCTAACAAGATTAATGAGGTAAAACCAAGACCATAAAAGTAAGGGGAGGAAATATTAAAGAACTAGGGAATAGTTCTGTGTTTCATCAGAGCTATACTGCACCCTGGAGATATCAACCCATCCACGTGGCCCTGAAGTACAGCTTTTTACAGTGTTGTTATTATCCTCTTTTCCCCAGTTGGGTCTGTCCCACTTTCATTTGTTACTTGGGCTGTTTGCTTCTGCTCATTTTTTTTCCTTTGTCAGATTGGTTAATGGTTGGTTGCTCATTTTGTTGATCCTCTCAAAGACATGACATCTAAATGACTTTCCTGTTATTTAAAATTTTCTATTTCATGTATTTCAGCTCTGATCTTTGTTATTTACTCCTTCTGGTAGCATTGGCCATCTTTTTCTCACTGTTTTCCCTGATTATTCAAATTGTTGGGTTAAGTTGTTAATGTTGGGTTTCTTGTCTTTTTTAATGTATATATTTACTGCTATAAATTTTCCTTTATATACTGCTTTTGTTGTGTCCCAAAGGCTTTGTTATATTTTCATTCTCATTTGACTATTTTAAAATTTTATCTTTTTGTTTGTTCTATGACCCAGTAATTCTTTAGATATGCGGCGTTTAGTTTCCATGTATTTACTTTATTTGATGTTTCTGTCATTTATTTCTAGTTTTAAACCATTATGGGCAGAGAAAAAAGTTTGTAGTTTTAATTCTTATAAATTTATTGATGCTTGCTTTGTAGCCTAGAAATATAATCTCTGCTTGAATGGCCCATGTGCATCACAGAGGAATATGTTTTCTCCTGTTGGATGGTCTATGAGGTTGAGCTGATTGACGGTATTGTTTAGTTTTTCTCTATTGATCATTTGTTTGTTTTTTTTCTGTCTTTGTTCATTTTTATTCTCTTGTTCTGCCATTTGTTGAATGGGATATGTGGAAATCTGCTATTATAATAGAACTATCATGGAGCCTGGCATTGGGTACATAAATATTTATCATGTCTTCTTGTTTAATTGATCCTTTAGTCATTATATAATGTCCTTTGCCTCTGATAATGGATTTTGATGTGATCTTTCCCCCCCAGAAATTAATATTGCTATTCCTGCTCTTTTTTACTGGGAATATGTATTTTTCATCATTTTATTTTTAATTAATTTATGTCTTTGTATTTAAGGTGTAGATGCTATATTGATGGGTCATATTTTTTGCTGCTGTTTTTTTTTAATCCATTATACCGCCCCTTCATTTTGACTGGTGCATTTAATCCATTTACTTTTGGTATGATTAGCAATAGGTATCAATTCATTGCTGTCATTTTGTTCTAATTATGCATGATAATAATTTCTTTGTTCTTAATATTCTGTGCTGGGTTCTTTTTTATATAATATTTTTTCTTTTATCTATTATTGCTGTTTCTGTTTTCTAAATTCTAGCATAGTAAACCATATAATTGACTGATTCAAAATACTAGTCCATTTCAGCTCATTAATGTCTAGGGTACTGATCTTTATGTGTTCCATTTCATTTTAACAGCTTTCTATTTCCCTAGATTCATACTTTATACATTTCTAGTTCAAGTAATTAATAGATGTTTGCAGCTGGTTTTTTTCTCATTTTGATTCAAGTCCCAATGAAGATCTTAAAGGCTTTCCTCCATCCATGTCATTATTGTCGATTCTACTTTGAGAAGGCAGCTCTTCCTCAGTCGTATTTTGAGTGCCTTCTGTCCTGAGGGGCTCATCTTCTGGCGCCCTAGCTAACAATATTCTGCCATTCATGGGATTTTCAGTGGCTAATTCCTTTGAAGTGGGCGGCCTAGTCCTTCTTTGTAGTCTGTTCCTAGGCTGGAAGCTCTGCTGAAACCTGTTCACTCTGGGTGACCCTGCTGGTATCTGAGATGCCAGTGACACAGCTTCCAGCATGACAGCAACACACAAGCCACCTCAGTGTGACAAACCGACAGACAGGTGATCATAGACAAGTAATTATAGAAGGCAGAATTAGCTGTACAATTAAGCTGCATAACAATGGGCCATGGAAGTTTAAAGCCACGTATTTATCTTCCAGGAGGACTTCATGAAGGAAGTTGCATGTATAGCTTTGTAGGTTGTGCTAGGACTTTAACAGATGGCTATGGCATGAAAGATAGACCAGTTACATGTGAAGCCCAAACCTGTCCTCTCTCCATTACTTAAAAGCTAGAAGAGTGAGAGCAGATGTGGGAATCCAGTGAAATGGAAAAGGAGCGTGTTCCCTTGAGTTATAGAAGAAAAGGTCACAACCAGAACGCGAAGACAGACAACACGTTCTAAAACACGGGAGAACTCATTCCAAATACCCATCACTTACGGAGCTTACATTCTACTTTTCTTTGTGGCAACTCTGAGCTCACATGGCCAGCATTTCAGAGGGCGTGGTGGGTTGAAGGGCAGTGGGGCAAGAAGAAAGTAGAACTGGATGTGGGACTGCATAGCAGAAGAACCAGGAATTGCTTTTGGTGGGAGCCAATGTATTTTCTGATGGATTTGTTTATTTTTAGGACAAACCATTTTACAAAATGGAACCCCTATCAGAGGCTGATAATGAAAAAGCGAGAAGTCAGAAAATTCCCAAACTACATAATTTATTGGATCTTGCACGAAAGGAAAAAAAATATTTGATATTTGATCTTACACGCCCTCCCCGCAAACACCCTCTCAGAGACTCCTATATCAGCGTGGTAGTAAGCGTGATCCTTGCCTCTAAAATCGATCCACATCTGGTATGTCTACCTCAGGGTTTATAATAGAGATTGGGAAGTGGGTGGCATCCCTAGGAGTATAGTCGCTGGATTTGACCGACCATGTGGATTCTCCTTGGGACCTCAGAGTAAGTTTGCTTTGTGGAAGCCCTGGTGGGGCACTGGGTGGAGAGTGGGCCGAGAGAAGATTCGCAGTCTCAGAGTCCCTCAGAACAGGCGTGTTCCCTCTGTAGGATTCCCGTGGGTCGGAATTGACCTGGTGGCTGTGGGATTGACGGAGATAGACATTGTTGCTTATGCAGTACATATGGCGCTCACAGAATGACAGCTACGTAGCCAGTAAACCATCTACTGTCCCTTATTAAATGAAACACTGACCCCGTGAAGGAGGCATGCGTGTAAGGTCCATACGTGTGACCTCCACCATGGCTAACATAGATCAGAAAGAGGCACAGAGAACGTGTCTCTGATGAACCATGTAGAATGGACAGCTAGCTCATGTTTTAGCAGATATGTGTTCGTATTTTTGAGAAGCAACTCTCTACAATTGACCAGACAATCCATAGAATCTTATAAGAGTACTGGAAAGGAAATAAATATGTATGTTTTTACAAATAGAGCTATTTTTACAGGTGAATCATAGTAGCCTCCCTGTGTGAGACTTTCTGCAAACAGTGGGCCCGTGACCCATGATGTTTACTCTGGGTGGGGGGTCCTGAAAACCCTCAGTTGCAGAAGAACTCTGGAGAGCTGAGAACGTATTCGTGTTACGAGTCCTTTGGGCCAGGCTGACTCTTTCAGCAAAGGCCTGAGAGTCACTCTTATTTCCCTTAGGCCAGTACTCAAGTTATGAGGCGTCACCTATTTTACATGAGACTGTACATGGAGATGGCTGGCCACTGAAGAGCTCCCTGGTCTCGTTGTAGATTTTCTGGTTGCCTGGCTCTGATCGGGACTACGTCCGGTATTTAGCTCCCGGTTTCCAGCATGTGGGCCGGTTAGAATCTGTTGAAAAACTTGCAGAACAAAAAGTAAGCGTAATAAACGTTGACTACAAGGAGCTGTTCTACAGTGGGCTCAGGTAAGTGAGGGGTTTTGCCTCTCGCAGTTGGCTTTGTCTTAGTTGCCCAAAACCACGCTCCAACTAAGCTTCTTAGCTTCCCCTTCCCATCTCAAATTGCTTTGTGAAGCCGTCTTTCTGCAGTCATCCACTTTCTCCTTTAGATCCTTTTAACCTTAAAAATGTCATTGATTGGGAGTTCATACATCTGTCATTTTAAAGTTCAGTCATGTCACGCAGAATTGTACACTTGCTGCCACAGTCCACTTCCAAACATTCCTTTTCTTGCTGGACTCCCCAACATCGTTCCCCTCCCCGCTCCCCCCGAGACCCTATTCATCAGTCCTGGACCCAGTGTACTGGACAACAGGGACACACGTAACACCTTTACCTTCTTTCTGTCTTTCCTCTCCCCTCTCGGCCAGTGAGCAGTTATCAAGTGTAGGCCATGTTTCTTGAATAGTCGTAAGCCCCTTCTTCAGTTTGTCCCAGTCCCTCAATCATTTGATACACTCTTTTGTCTACTTTGCATTTCTGATTTTATATAAAGTAGCCTTTTGAAAATCTGTACCTTAAAAGTTTTTTTGTTGGTGGTGGTTTTTTGTTTTATTTCTTCCTGCCATGAATTACCAAATAAGGATTGTCGTATCTCACATATAGCTTCATGATGCAGACAGCCAGATTTCTTACAAACATACCTAAGAATCTAAGTAAGTCATTATTTCAAAAATAATTAAAATCCCAAGCATACAAGCATGAGAAGGAACTAAAATCATCCACCACCACTTTTATAAATATTGTACTGGAGAAAGATTCTCAGGATTAAAAATACCTAGGCATAAAATGGTAATATTCTATTTAATAGCCTCTTCCTATTAGGTTCGGGCCACTGGTGGCACAGTAGTTAGGCACTTGTCTGCTAATCAGAAGACTGGCAGTTCAAACCCACCAATGGCTGAAATAGCTTCTCCTCATCAAACCTTTCCTGTTCTGAGAGAAAGACGAGACTTTCTGCCCTGGTGAAAATGGACAGCCCGGGACACCTAAAGGGGCAGTTCTCCTCGGGTGCATAAGGTTGCTTTGTGTTAGAATGGACCCTGTGACAGTGGTTGAGAGAAAACACACACACACACACACACCTCACTGCAAATGACAGGGTAATACACATACACACACTCACTGCAAATGATGGTAACTCACATACATACACACACACTCACTGCAAATGGCAGGGTACAACTGCCCCTGTGAGTTTCCATGACTGTAATTCTTGACATGAGTGGAAAGCCCCATGTTTCTCCCGAGAAGGCACTAGTGGTTGTGAACTGCTGACCTTGAGTATTGCGGCCCAGTGCACAGCCACTAGGGCACCAGGTCTTCTGTCTGATAGAACGCAGACGGTTTCAAATCCTAGCCTACTCATCATTACATACGTGCTGCTGGAATGTTTCTGAGCATCCCTTTCTTACTTGTAAACTGAGGGTAACAAGCCCACCAGCCACTCCAAGGAAGAGAGATGAGGCTCTCTGTCCCATCAAGGTGTACAATGTGGGCACGCCTATACCGAGGCACTGTACGTTGAAATCGACTCAGTGGCAGTGGGTTTAGTTAATGATGTTAAGTATATATATGATCATTTTATTGGGGTTCTTACAGCTCTTATAACAATCCATACATCAATTGTATCAGGCATGTTTGTACATATGTTCCCATCATTATTTTCTAAACATTTACTTTCTATTGAGCCCTTGGTATCAGCTCCTCTTTCTTCCCTCTCTCCCATCCTTGTGACCCATTGATAAATTGTCAATTATTTTCATATCCTACACTGACCGCTATCTCCCTTTCCCAACAATTCTGTTGTTTGCCCCCATAAGGGGGGTGGTGGTGGTGGTAGTTATGTATGATTGGTTCCCACTTTCTCCCCCCTTCCCCTCATCTCCCCCCACCTTCCCCCTACTCTCCTGGTATCACTACTCCCATTTCTATTCCTGATGGGTTTATCTGACCTGCATTCTATGTGCCATGGGCTCTTATCTGTACCAGTGTACAATCTCTGGTCTAACTCAAAGTGAAAGCCAGGACTGAGTCATGATAGTGGCTGGTAAGGAACAAGAGGAATATTGTGTGCTTCATCGGCGCTATACTGTGCCCTGGTTGATTCATCCCTTCCTTGTGACCCTTCTGTGAGGGGATGTCCTAATGTCTACAGATGGGTTTTGAGTCTCTGCCCCAAACCCCTTGTTTTCAGCAATAATTTCTTTCTTTTGGGTCTTCCAATGCCTTTTTCCTGATCCTGTTGACACCTCTGATCGCCCAGGCTGGTGTGCTTCTTCCATGTGGGCTTCTTGCTTCTCAGCTAGATGGCTGCTTGTTTAACTTCAAGTCTTTAAAACCGTAGACACTGTATCTTTTGATAGCCTAGCACCACCAGCTTTCTTCACCATATTTGCTTATACTCCCATTTGTCTTCAGTGATCATGCCTGGAAGTTGAGCATTGCTGAATTCCAGGTTGTTAGAACAAAGTGTTCTTGCACTGAGGGAGGGCTTAAGCAGAGGCCCAAAGTACATCCATCACATCAATGTATTGCCATATTAATATATATGTACATAGGCCAATACCTCTATTTTTATGAATTAATATATTTACATAAGTGCATACCTAAGTTTATACCTCTATCCATAGCTTCACTTATTAGATCTTTCCTCTGTTTCCTTTTACCTTCCTCCTGTCCCACCATCATGCTCGCCCTTCTTCTGCCTCTTAGTCCTTCCTCTCAGCTAGATTGCTGCTGCTCCAGCACCCCCAGGGTCTCCAGGTCCTCCTCACTGTTGATTTTAATTCCCTAGTTGTTCCCTGCCTGTGGGGTTGTTTGCTCATGGCTCCCTTCCCCCACCCCCTCCTCCCCCTATGTCCATCTGGAACTGTCGACTCTTTGCTGTCTCCTCAGCCTTGCTTCCCATGCCTGTCTTATATAGGTAGGCAAACCAACAGTAAGAGACCAAACCAAAAGATTGAGTAGAGAGAAATAATATCGTATATGCTCAAGTGTAAGCCAACCCAAAATTTTCAAAATAAAACTTTGAAAATCTTAGTTTGAAAATTTTGGGTTGGCTTATTTATACTCAAGTATATACAGTAAATATACTAGCCAAAAAAATGAAAACGCATATATAATTCCAGGTCTGCCACTGACTCTGCACTGCCCCTGTAGGGTTCTGGGAACTGCCCCTCCTAGCACGGAGTCGATTTTGGGGGCTCCTCAGGGGCTTTGTGGTTTTGCTTTGCTCCAGTTGCTGATCTGTTAGGTTCTCTTCTTGGTTTGCCCCACTATGGGGAGTTCAGACTGGACTCACTGCTATGTGACCCCAGTATTGTCCTCTGTCGCAGTGTGCTCCAGCGAGGGGATATCATGTCACAAGTTATTTTCGCCCCTACAGTCCTTCCTGTGCCTTAGCAGCTCCGTGCGTGGACATCATCCTCGGGGCTTGATGTGCTGACATGGGGGAAAGTCCCTCACTAGCTCTTTGTCTACTTCTGTGTGGGTGTGGCAGGCCAGCCCCTCTCCCCACCTGCAGGGCTAGTGTTGTCCTCAGTATCACATACTTCTAGGGAGGAGGTCAGTTTGCTAAAAATCTTTTCATGTGCCTATTTGCCAGCCTGTATCGTCTCTGGTGAAGGTCGATTCAAGTGCTCACCCGTTTTTGGTGATCTGATTTACCATGTGTTCTTACCATTGGATTTTGAGAGTTCTTTTCTTATTCTGGATATAAGCTCTTTGCTCTGTATGTGCTCTGACAATATTTTCTCCCATCTATAGCTTGTCTTTACATTCCCTCGCCAGTGTCTTTGGCAGGGGAAACATTTTTAGTTTATAAAATCCAATTGATCAGGTTTTCTTTCATGCATCATTTTAGTATTGTATGTTTTGTTTAAAATGCCAGCTTCGGTTGTTGTGAGTCTCTGTGTCTCAACCTCGGTACTTCGGTGGTTCGGAGGAGGAGGGGGAGGAGAAGGAGGAGGTGGGGTGGGGGGGGAGGGAGGTAGGTGGAGAAAGAAGATTTTGCCGCCACCGAAGGCGGAGGAGGGGGAAGACGGCCCAGAGCGACGCTGCCGTCCGCCCAACGGTCGGTGTCCGCGGCTGAGGCAGCGCGGCCGCAGCAGCCCCGTTTGATCTGTGGATGAAATGAATCATGATTTTCAAGCTCTTGCATTAGAACCTCGGGGAATGGGAGAGCTTTTACCGACCAAAAAGTTTTGGGAACCTGATGATTCAACAAAAGATGGACAAAAAGGCATATTTCTTGGGGATGATGAATGGAGAGAGACTGCATGGGGAACTTCTCACCATTCAGTGTCCCAGCCTATTACGGTACAGAGAAGAATTGGACAGGGTTTTCATGGAAACAGTGAAGTAAATGCAATACTGTCTCCCCGATCAGAAAGTGGAGGCCTTGGCGTGAGCATGGTAGAATATGTATTAAGTTCCTCTCCTGCTGAAAAATTGGATTCTCGATTTAGGAAGGGAACTTTTGGCACTAGAGATGCTGAAACAGATGGACCTGAGAAAGGAGATCAAAAGGGCAAGGCTTCTCCATTTGAGGAGGACCCAAACAGAGATCTTAAACCAGGAGAGGACGGTGATTCTAAAGTAAATGGCAGAGGTTTGCCAAATGGAATGGATGCCGATTGCAAAGAGTTTAATCGCACTCCTGGAAGCCGTCAAGCCTCTCCAACTGAAGTAGTTGAGCGCCTAGGCCCCAATCCTAATCCCCCAGAAGGATTGGGATCTCTTCCTAATCCTACAGCTAATAAACCTCTTGAAGAATTTTCAAATCCTGAAACTCAGAATCTGGATGCCATGGAACAAGTTGGCCTGGACTCCTTACAGTTTGACTATCCTGGTAATCAGGTACCAATGGACTCTTCAGGAGCTACTGTAGGCCTTTTTGACTACAATTCCCAGCAGCAGCTTTTTCAGAGGACAAATGCACTAACAGTTCAGCAGTTAACTGCAGCCCAACAGCAGCAATATGCGTTAGCTGCAGCTCAGCAGCCACATATAGCAGGTGTATTTTCAGCTGGCCTTGCTCCTGCTGCATTTGTGCCAAACCCATATATTATTAGTGCTGCTCCTCCAGGGACCGATCCATATACTGCAGCAGGATTGGCTGCAGCAGCAACATTAGCAGGTCCGGCAGTGGTTCCACCTCAGTATTATGGTGTTCCTTGGGGGGTGTATCCAGCCAATTTATTTCAGCAACAAGCTGCAGCAGTAGCAAACAACTCTGCCAATCAGCAAGCAGCATCACAAGCCCAGCCAGGACAGCAACAGGTTCTCCGTGCTGGAGCAGGTCAGCGCCCTCTTACCCCCAATCAGGGACAACAAGGGCAGCAAGCAGAGTCACTTGCAGCTGCCGCAGCAGCAAACCCAACTTTGGCTTTTGGTCAAGGCCTGGCTACCGGAATGCCAGGCTATCAAGTACTTGCTCCAACCGCCTATTATGATCAGACTGGCGCCTTAGTGGTTGGCCCTGGAGCCAGAACTGGCCTTGGAGCTCCGGTTCGATTAATGGCTCCAACACCTGTTTTAATTAGTTCAGCAGCAGCACAAGCTGCAGCAGCAGCGGCAGCTGGAGGAACTGCAAATAGTCTTACAGGCACCACAAATGGTCTGTTTCGGCCAATTGGCACTCAGCCACCACAACAGCAGCAGCAGCAGCAACAGCAGCAGCCAAGCACCAATCTGCAGTCTAATTCATTTTATGGGAGCAGTTCTTTAAGTAATAGTTCCCAGAGCACTTCTTTATTTTCTCATGGACCTGGTCAACCTGGAAGTGCATCTCTTGGCTTTGGAAGTGGTAGCTCTTTGGGTGCTGCCATAGGCTCAGCACTCAGTGGATTTGGTTCTTCAGGAGGACTAACAAATGGTAGTGGTCACTATATCTCTGCAGCACCTGGAGCAGAAGCAAAATACCGAAGTACTTCAAGCACTTCCAGTCTGTTTAGTTCCAGCAGCCAGCTCTTTCCTCCTTCTCGACTCCGATATAATAGGTCTGATATTATGCCTTCTGGCCGAAGTAGATTATTGGAAGATTTCAGAAACAACCGCTTCCCAAACCTTCAACTTAGAGACTTGATTGGACACATAATTGAGTTTTCTCAAGACCAGCATGGTTCTAGATTCATACAGCAAAAGCTAGAGAGAGCTACTCCAGCTGAAAGACAGATGGTATTTAATGAAATTCTACAAGCAGCTTATCAATTAATGACAGATGTTTTTGGCAACTATGTTATACAGAAATTTTTTGAGTTTGGGAGCTTGGATCAAAAATTAGCCCTGGCTACCCGCATTCGTGGTCATGTTCTACCTTTAGCCCTGCAGATGTATGGCTGCCGTGTTATTCAGAAAGCATTAGAGTCTATTTCCTCTGACCAGCAGGGTGAAATGGTGAAGGAGCTAGATGGTCATGTACTGAAATGTGTGAAGGATCAGAATGGAAACCATGTTGTACAAAAGTGCATTGAGTGTGTGCAGCCGCAGTCGCTGCAGTTCATCATCGATGCTTTCAAAGGACAAGTATTTGTGCTTTCAACTCATCCTTACGGCTGCAGAGTAATCCAGCGCATCCTAGAGCATTGCACTGCAGAGCAGACCTTACCTGTCTTAGAGGAACTCCACCAACATACAGAGCAGTTGGTGCAGGATCAGTATGGCAATTATGTTATTCAGCATGTCCTGGAACATGGTCGACCTGAAGACAAGAGCAAAATTGTTGCTGAAATCAGAGGCAAGGTCTTAGCTCTGAGTCAACACAAATTTGCCAGCAATGTAGTAGAAAAATGTGTTACTCATGCCTCCCGTGCTGAGAGAGCATTACTGATTGACGAGGTTTGCTGCCAGAATGATGGTCCTCACAGTGCCTTATACACCATGATGAAGGACCAGTATGCCAACTATGTGGTTCAGAAGATGATTGATATGGCTGAACCTGCTCAGAGAAAGATCATCATGCACAAGATTCGACCTCACATTACTACTTTGCGCAAATATACATACGGAAAGCATATACTGGCCAAGTTGGAAAAATACTATTTGAAAAATAGCCCAGATCTTGGGCCTATTGTAGGACCACCAAATGGAATGTTGTAAAGGGAAAGAAGATGATATAACTCTGTGAAAAGGGTTTTTTTGTTTTGTTTTGTTTTTATTTGTTTCGGAGGTTTTTTTTGTTTGTGAATTATCAAAACACAACTCAACCATGGATCTTCAATTTTTTTTTAAGCAAAGCTATTTATTGACTTTATTCATCCATTTGTAAATTTTTTTAAGGTTCTTGTGTATATTTGGGGTGGTGGTGGTGAATTATATAGCCAGCCCTCAGTGGAGACCTATCAGATTGACTTGCTAGCAAAGCACAGAATGCTTGTATATGATGTACCTGTATCCACACACACAGAAAACCTGTCACATATTTTGTAAATTTTTACCTTGTAAAGTCACAAAAATAGTTTTTAAGGGAAAAGTACAGTATTCTTTTAATAAACTGGCTCGCAGTCTGATAGGTCTTTAACCCCATAGCACAACAGGTTTCTAGAGATGTATATAGAATTATAGTCTTTTTTCTTTCTCTTTTGTTTCCCTAATGTGACACCTTTTATAACAGATTAGAAATCAACTGCATCAATATTATTAATATTTTAAATGAAAAGGTTAAGTTGTATTTTGGTAATTCACAAACTATCATGCAAATAAAAAACCCAGCAACTAAGACAAGAATTATCTGACTTGAGAAGAAAATAACCTACATTATTTACAATGGATGTGGTTTTAATACAAATACTTCCCCAAATGTCTCTGGCAATGTACAAAAGTATTGTATATACTTACATATGTAATTGTTGTAAGAAGTCGAGGAAAACAAAATCATGGTGACACTTCCATCCAGTTAAAATGCACTAAATGAAAAGTTAGATCCTATAGTAACTTTTCATTTTGGTCTGCAAAGAGAAAGTGGAAATTTGTATTTTCTTTTGCTTATAGAGTTACAAAGACAGGAAATGTTGGGCTTATTTTGCTTTCCCATAGTAGATCCAGAAAGGCATCAGAGAGAGGTAAAAGGGGCCACTGAAAAGCGAATGTGATAGCTCGCCATTTAAGCATGATTACATACTCGGCTAGCTTCTTCTGCTCCCTATGAATATCTGCATTGCGTGTGTAGTAATAGATGTAAGTTTATACTTTGAAAGCAAATCTTGTTTCCGTGTTTATTATAAAACCTTGATGATTTAGTAGTGATGCTTACCTTGGTTGTACAGGTGTACATTTGTAAACCTTCACGCTGTAAATGGAGTTTGTTTTATCTCTTTGGGAAACATTTGCATTTTAGTGTACATTTATGTCCCTGCCCTCTTTGACTTGGCATATAGTGTTGAATAATGTAAATTTATTTCTCCAAATCAAGAGTGATTTTTAAAAAATTTTTTTATCTTTATATGGTTTAGGAGGTATGAACCAGCTTTCTTTTTATTATTGTGATATACATTTTGTTTTATAACATAGTTGTTGACTGTTAATATGGTCGTGCTAGGTTTGGGTAGCGTTCAATTGAAGTCAGGGTATTGTGCATAATAGAAAGTATTGGATTGAGATATTTGGTTACCATGGAGGCCAATGCTTTTTCCATCTTATTAAATGTGATGTGACTTTTTTCTTTGTACAGAAGAGTACTGTATCTTTGAATAGCCTACTCCCAAGTAAGAGCAAATCTGTATGATAACATTTTTTTCTCTGGACATAAGACACAGTAACATATGATGTACATTTACAAGCGGCCTTATGTACATTTCCCAACAATCTTTTTAAGGCAAAATTGTGACCATATGTGTATAATTAAAATCGTTTTTAATCCTTAAAAAATAAATAAATAAATAAATAAATAAATAAAATGCCAGCTTCAATGAGAGATAATTCACATGACATATGAGTTACCTTCTTCAAGTATAAAAGTCGGTGTTTTTGTGTAATCAGCACGACACTCAGTTTTAGAGCATATTCATCTCTTCATAAGGAAACCCCATCCCCTTTAGCAGCTACTCTCCCGTTTCTCTTTAACCTATTCCCAAGCCCTGTTGCTGTCAGCTGCCGTCCACGTACCGCCGTGTGATGTGCCCACACATGCGGAGTAAAGCGCGCCCCGCCCTGTGCTCCCCCTCGATGGTGGCTTGGACCGTGTGATGCAGAGTGCTCAGAGGCTGATTTTGGGGATCGGTCACTAGGCCGCCTTACCAGCCTTCGTCTGGAAACTCCACTGAGACCTTCAGCAGCATGGCAGCAGTGACAGGTGGGGGGTGGCCCCTCCAAGAAGATGAGGGTTCTCTCCCTGAACGACCAATGCCGCTTCTTCTAGCCCTGGCAACCACCGTCTACCTTCTTTCTGTCGCTACGGAGTCTGCAGAGTCCCTATCACGGTGGTGGAGTCGTGCAATATGTGTCCTGCTGCCTTCACAGATTCCAGTGTTTTCAAAGTTCGCCCTGCAGGGGCGTGCTTTGTACCGTGTTCTTTCTAACGCTGAAGTCCCTGCGTGCTTGGCCGCATCTCTGAATAATCCCTTCATGAGACTCTTTCGCTTGGCGCCGCTGAGGGCAGTGCTGCTCTGCGGCTGGCAGGTCCTGGACGAATTCTGTGCGGGCTTGTAGTTGAGTTGATAAGGGCATCGAAAACCAAGAGCACAAAAATAATCACCAACTCCAGGAAAACAAAATAATTTGCAGTAGAGGAAAAGCTATACTTTTTTACCTTCATATAGTACTGTGAGCACGTATGTATAAACTAAATAATGAACATTGATTTGGTGAAATTGAGAGTTGTCGAAGTAAACTACAGTAGCTTTCAAGGCTTTACAATAATGCTCTGTTCTTTGAAACCATGTAACCAATTACTCCACCTCCAGACTCTGTGGTGGCCAGGCCCTCTGGAGCTGGACAGAGACCCCTTAGGTTCTGCCTGCCAAGACACTTCAGCCCCTGGGAGCTGGGTGACCCCATTTTTCTAGTCTGTCTGAGTGATGACTCACCCCTTGGCTTCAGCTTCCTCTGTTCTTCTGCCTCTGGGGCTTGGCAGGCCCACTTGCTTTGATGGCCATCCTACTGGGCAGCAGCCCCATGCTCTGGACCCGAATCGGCAATGTTGACTCTTTGAAACTTAAGTTGTGCCCCCTACTTTGAGATACAGGAAACCTTGGTCCACCCTGTGAGTCTGAGAAAGTCCAGTTTTCTATTCTCTTCCAGCACCACTACGCAGCTCCAGGCTACTCTAGAGGTGCATGGTCCTTTCCTTTTCTTGGAAGGGAACCATGTTGTTCTTTGGCCTCTTCTCTGCCTTGGAATTCCAAGAGGCAGACAGTCTCCTCCTTTCTCTATGCCCTTCCATCTAAACTAATGGGTTTTCTGCAGTGACCGTTGGCTAGAGCTCCGTGACAAGATTATTGTGTAGCCACGTCTTTGGTGAGCTTTCGAGGACAGGTGTCCTTGGTGTGTGCAACAGAATTTCCTAAAATTGCCCGTTCTGTTCTCATTTTGCACAGCTCATTTTCAGGTCCATCTTTTCCCTCTTCCATTTTGCTATAAGTGAAAGGAAAAACCCGTAAGCTCTTGATTAGACATCTCTTCAGTCAGATATTCATCATGCACAAGTGCTGTCGATGACCAGATAATCGACTGTAACTCAGACACGTTCTTTGCCACTGCATACGGCGAGTTGCGTTAAACGAAGCCTTCCTTTATCCTCCAATCCACATCTTTATTATTTTCTCTTCAAGACCCACAGAAGCCGATTGCATGTCCACATTTCTAGCAGCATTCTCTTGCTGGTGCCGTATGTAGTCTCTAAGATGATAGTCTTTCTGTATAGTCTCCTCACTTCATTCTGAGCCCTCACTGGAACTGCCTTTTACATCCATAGTTCCACAGTCTCCTCAAAGTCAATCGAGGCTTTTACTCTTAGGCACCTTAAAACGCTTACAGCCTCCACCCATTACCCAAGTCCAAAGCCACTTCCATAGTATAGGTACGTGCTAGAAAAGCACCCACCTCTTCCGGGTCCACAGAGCCGGCACTGCTGTACCCAACGACCACAGGTGAGTAGCTGTGACAAACACATTTATGCGCCCACGCTTTAGCAGGCTCGCAGTCCGAATGCAGGGTTCCAACCTCAGGGGAAGGCTTTCTCTCTCTCTGCTGGCTCTGGAGGAAGGTCCTCGTCTTTTCTGGGCTTCTGCTCCTGAGCGGTCTTCATGTGGTTTGGTATCTCTCTCTCCCATCTCAACTTCTTTTTTAGTATCATATTTAAGAGCTGGCTAATCCACAGTCACAAAGATTTCATCCTATGCTTCCTTTAAAAATACAGCTGTACGTTTCACACACACACACACACACACACACACACACAGTCTACTTTGATTCATTTAGGGTCAAGGTTAGTCAAGGTTCACTTCCTTGGACATGGACGTCCAATTGTTTCAATACCATTTGCTGAAAAGACTGTATTTTTCCCTTTAAATTGCCTCTGCACATTTGTTTAAAAAAACAATGTGACCATATTTCTGTGGGCATGTTTCTTTTCTTTTTATTGTGGTGATATTGAACAGGTTTTGAATAAATAGGTCAGTAGTGTTAAGTACATTTACAATATTGTGTAACCACTAATAATGTCTATTTCCAGATCTTTTTATCATGCCAAACAGAAATGCTACATCCAGTAAGCAACTCTTCTTTGTCTCCCCTGCCCAGTGCTTGATAACTCCTATTCTATTTTCTGTCTCTATGGATTTGCCTATTCTAGGTACCTTGTGTAAGTGAAATTATACAATATTTGTCCTTTTGTGTATAACTTGCTTCACATGATGTCTTTGAGTTCATTTTTTGGTACATTTTTATTGGGACATAATTCAGATATCACACAGTTAAAGAGCTCAAACAAATCAAGAGCAGTCATACTACCATTATTACAATCAATTGTAGAGTTATCCGTAGGTACTTTTTAATTTTGGTACTATAGTGAATGATACTGCACGTTTGTTTTGCTATTTGTTCATAGTTAGCTTATAGAAATAAAGTTTTAGCATATTGAATATATATTTGGTAATCTCAATCTTATTTCTGAAATGTACTATGTGCATAGTTCTGTAGTTTGAAAACAATGACAGTTTCACTTCTTTTGGGTGTTGATTTTACATAGGTGAGTCCTGCTGGTGTGACGCACTGCACACGGCAGCTCACCACGCGTCGCACTGGAAGCCACCGCTATGGAAGGAGAGCGATGAGCGTGCTCCCTTACAGAGGCGGCTGCAGTGACGAGCACCGATACAAGGCTGATAGAGCTGTGAGAGCCCCCAATAAAATGCTTTAAAGAGGAGAGAAAAATAATGGAGACAAGGTGTGACAGGGAGTGCAGGGTGGGGCAGCAGATAGGGGGGAAAGGGGATTGTGGGTGTGAGCAGTGAAGGGGGAGCACTGGAGCGGATTGTGGTTGCACAACTAATCGTGAAGGCGATTGAACCCCGGGGTGCTCTACGGTAGATGTGATGACCGTATGTTTCCCCTTGATGTGTAAAGTATGTGCCAATAGAGCTGGTGAGGGAACAAACAAACAAACAAACAAAGATGCACAGCCTCGGGAACTCGGGGGCACTTATTTCCACTCTGCTCCACAGCATCTCCGTGAGTCTGAATCCACTGGACTGCAGAGATGGGTTTTTCAGTTATTAATTTATTCCTGTCGACCTGTTCTTCAGACAGTGTTGAATAGAAGTGCTGAAAGTGATGTCTCTGCATCTATATTTCTTTCATTATTAAGTAGGATACTATCTGTAGATTTAATGTATACTCCACACTCGATACCAAACTCACCGCATTGAGTTGATTTGACTCATAGGGACTTTTATGACAGAGTAGAACTATCCTTTTGAAGTTCTCAGATTGAATCATGGAGCAAAAAGCCTCCTTTTTTCTCCTGCAGAATGTCTGGTGGGTTGAACAACTGACTTTATGGTTAGCAGTCCAACCTGTAACCCACTACCCCACCAAGGCTCCTAGATTTATATCTGTCACTCACTCACTCACTCACTCACTCACTCACTCACTCACTCACTGTCATCGAGTCAATTCTGACTTATAACAACTCTACAGAGAAAGTCGAATCGCCCGATGGGTTTCCTAGGCTTTCCATCTTTATGGGAGCAGGAAGTCTCATCTTTCTCCTTAGAAGAGGCTAGTAGGTTTGATCTGCTGACCTTGTGATTAGCAGTACTACCTCTAGTCCACTATGCCATTAGCGTGCCTAGATTATCTCTATAGAGCCATTTGTCATATTTGCATTTCTTTGTATTTCTTATTTCCAAAGTATTTTTCATGACTGGGTATTGAATTTTATCAGTGCTTTTCTATATCAAGATGATCATATGATTTTCCTCTTATCCTAGTAATATGGTAAAATATATTCATTTTTATTGAGGTGAAATAACATATAACAAAATTATTTTAAAGCACTTACTATAGTGACATTTAGTAAATTCACAGTGCTGTGTAACCATTACCTTTATCTAGTTCTGAAACATTTAAATTACCTCAAACGTCATGCCTGTTCTCACACACACACACACACACACACACACGCACGCACAGCAACACCGACTCCCTCCTGTCAGTCCTGACGCACAGCCACCCTAGAGGACAGAGGAGACCTGGGCCTGAGAGTGCCCGAGGCTCAGTCTTCACAGCAGGAATTGGCCTCATCTTTCTCCCGAGGAGTGGCTGCTGGGTCCACACTGTTGACCCTGCGGTTAAAACCCCAACACCTGACCAACCACAGCACCTGGGCTCCTCGTATCCATTAAACACCATCAATGACACCCCCAACTGAGCAATCACCAGCCTGCTTTCCCTCTCTGTGGTCTTCTCTATTACAGATACTTGATATTTTATATAAAATCATCTATTTTGTACAAAATTGTACATTGCATGGACAATTTGTTTCTGATTTTACTTTTAGGATAGTTTCAGGTTTCAGTATCGTTCCATTGGTAGCTGAATAATATTCCAGCGTGTGGATCGTCCACATCTTGTTTGGCATTTCCCATGGATGGGTCTCGAGGCTGTTATCTGCTGGCCATGGTCACCGTTGCTGTTACTGAGTGGGGCTCAGCTCCTAGGACCCTCTGAACAAAGCGCTCCTGGGCCCGCACCCTCCTCGGAGTTGTCCCCCTGGTTGAGCCCCTGCTATGTTCATTCATCTTGTCAACCATCCACTTTAGCAAGCATGACGCTCTTGTCCAAGGACTGGTCTCTGCTAATACCTTATCCACAGCACCGAAGACTTGCCATCTTTGCTCTAAGGAACCTCCTGCTTGAACTTCATCCAAGACAGGTTTCTTTGTTCTTCTGGCAGTCCATTGGCTCTTTGGGCTTTCTTCACCAGCACCGTAATTGAAGGACACCGATTCTGCCGCCGTATTGTTGGTTTATTGCCCAGCTCCCACATGCTTATGGGATGATTGAAAATACCTTGGCTTGAGTCAGGTGCACCTTCCTCCTCGAAGTGCTGTCTTTGCTCTGGAAAACTTTCAAGAAGCAGATTTGTACAGTGCGCTCCATCGTTCGACTGGAGGACTGCTGCTTCCACGAGCTTTGATGGTGGACCGGAGCTAGCTGAAATCTTTGACAGCCTCGGTCATTTTCCTGTTTATCACGATGTTCCCTATTGGTTCCGTGGTAAGGACTCTGGTTTCCTTTATATGGAGTTGGTACCCACACTGAAGGCTGCAGTTAGGGCTTCGGGGCCTTTTTCGCTCTCAGCGAGCAAGGCTGTGTCGTTTTCATATCAGGTTGTTAACAAACATTCCTCCAATCCTGATACCAGGTTTTTCTTCAGCTAGTGTAGCGTCTCAAATGATTGCTGAGCACACACATTAAGTAAGTGTGAAAGGCTATAACCCTGCACGACATCACACCTTCCTGATATTAGCCATGCTGTGCTCCATTGTCCTGTCCCAGTGACGGCCTCTTTGTCGGTGTACAGCTCCAGATGGATACAGTGAACTGTTCTGAAACTCCCGTTCTTCACATTGTTATCCGTAGTTCATATGAGCCACACAGTTCAATGCTGTTGTATAATCAATAAAGCACAAGGTTTATTGTCATTTTTCTATTCTCTGCTTTCCACCAAGATCCATCTGATGTCAGCACTGACGTCCCTTAGGCTGTGTCCTCTTCTGAATTTGGCTTGAATCTCTGGCAGAGCTCCTGTCAGTGTACTGCTACAATTGTCTGTGAATGATCTTCAGCAGAATTTTATGTGCATGTGAGCTTAATGATCTTGTCTGATAATTTCCCCATTCCATTGGGTCACCTTTCTTTGAAACGGGCACTACTAAATATCTCTTCCAATTGTCCGTTAGCAAAATAGATGTCTTCCAAATTTCTTGACTAGATGAGTAAGTACTTCCAGTACTGCATTTTTGAGACATTTCCATTGGTATTCCATCAATTCCTGGAGGCTTGTTTTCTTGCTAATTCCTCCAGAGCGGCTTGGACTTCTCCTTTCAGTACCGTCCAGTGTTGATCACATGCCACCTCTTTAAATAGTGCTGTGTTCACCAGTTCCTTTGTTACAGGGACTCTGTTCCTGCCATCTTCTTTGGATGCTTCCTGCATCATTCATTCCCCCCCCACCCCCCACCCCGTCCTTTCAGTTTGAGGTGTGCTGAGTATGTGCTCCTTTTCCAACAAACTCCAGATGTTTTCACATGTCATTGGAGTGCTTTGTCTTCTTGAGCTTCCCTTTGAAATCTATGTCCAGGTCTTTCCCGTCATCAGTTCTTTCATTTCATTTAGCTACTCTGTATGCAAGAGCAAGTTTCAGCCTTCACTCACTCCCAATTTGATTTTATTCTTTTGTTCTTGTCTTTTTAATGACCTTTTGGGTTCTCTAGAGAAACAAAACTAATGAAGCTCAGATACATATTGTGTTTGTGTGTGTGTGTGTGTGTGTGTGTGTGTGTGGAGATGTATATCAAGGAAATGGGAAATGCTTCACTAAGTTGAAGTGAGCAAGTGGCAAGTTCATGGGTCATTTATTATGTTAGAGATTCTCTTGGCTCATATAGCCACAGGGACTGATGAACCCAAGAACAACAGGAAGATGACTGACAGGTCAGGCTTGTGGCTGCAAAGAAGTGATTGAATCCAAGATCATCATGTAAGATAGCACGATACTGACAACTTCCAGCATCCATGGGCAATGCTGCAGGTCATTGGCTTAAGTCCAGAGAACCAGAGGTTGATGAGTCAAATGGAGGATGCAGACGCAGCAAAAAGCAAGCAAGTTTTTCCACAGTGTCTGCTTGTCTTGGAAGCAGGGCACACCCTCAAGCAGCTCTCATCATGGGGTTACAATGTCCTAACAACCATGCCACTGAGAATCCTAGCCCTGGCCACGCTAGAGCCTTATCCCCTCAGCGTCTCGGTAGATTGACCCTTTGGTTGTCATATAATACCCTTTCACATCTTTTCAAGTGCTTTTTAGCTTAGTCTACTTATTAGAGATTATTTATTATTGCCACTCCTGTTCTCTTAGGTTACTGTTATCTTAATATATATTCTATCCTTTGACTTCAGCTTATTTATGTTTTTGTGTTTCAAGTGTGTCTCCTGTGTGTGTGTGTGTGTGTGTTTTCCTTTTGTCCATTCGGCCACTCTTGTTTCTTAACTGGTGCATTTCAACCTCTTACATTCACTGAGATGATCAATATGTAAGATGCGCTGCTGCCAGTTTGTTAAGCTGTGTGTGTTATAGTCTCATTGTCTCATTACTTTTCTAGGTTGTGTTACTTTTGTTTGAGTTTTCATTTCCTTAAGTGGGGATTTTGGTTTTTGCTGAGTTTTTTATTTCCTTCTGTATCTTAGTGAGTAGATTTATTTTTTTGGTTACTCAAAAATTTACCTTATCTTCCTGTTGTATGACAACCCAGGAAAAAGACAAAGCTTTCTACTCCTGTAAAGGGTTACAGTCTCATAAACCCACAGGGGAAGTTCTTCCTATGTTCTACTGCGAGTCAGAACTGACTCAGTGGCAGTGGGTGAGTTACAACAGTCTGCTTTACTTTGATACTGCATCAACCTCTCTCCATATGGACGTTTTAAAACTTCCTTTTGAAGTCTTTGTCGAGTCACATCCTTTGCTCTGTTCTCGGCTTTGTAGCTTTCTTTTACTTTTGAAGGTCCTTCTGTGGGTCGATGCCTGGGTGGTGCTCTCGTGTGTCTTTATCTCAGGTTGTTTCTGAGACTGATTTCTGTCCAAAGGACTCCCTTTCATATTTCTTGTAGGGCTGGTCTGGTTACAAATTCCCTTAATTTTGGCTTGTTTGGGAATGTCTTAATTTCACTCTTGGTTTTGAAAGACACTTCTAGATATGTGATTCTTTTTAAAAAATGGCTTATTAGCAAATAATTCACTTCCATAATTCAGTCATATTAAAAGAGTTGTGTAATCATCACTACAATCAGTTCTAGAACACTTTCTTCATTTTTGTACTCATTTTCCTCGTTTTTTGTACTCATTATTAGCTCACTATTTTCCGCCTCCCTCCTCTCCCATACACCCAATAAACCATTAATTCAGTAACTATCTCTATAGATTTACCCAACCTGGATTTCATATAGGATCCCTGGTGGTATAATGGTGTTATGTGATCCACAATGTCAGCAGTTCTAAATCACCAGTTGCTCCATGGGCAAAAGATGAGGCTTTCTACTCTTGTCAAGAGTTACAGTCTTGAAAATCCAGTGGGGAAGTTCTACCCTGTCCTATAGGGTTGCTATGTGTGTTAGGCAGGATTCTTTAGAGAAACAAAACCAGGACACTTAGGATTAGATAGATAGATAGATAGATAGATAGATAGATAGATAGATAGATAGATAGATAGATAGATAGGTAGATAGGTAGATAGATAGATAGATTTATTTATACAGCACAAAGGAATATAATAGCTAATTAGTCCACACAGCAGTACAAAGAGCTCAGTTCAACTCACTTCAGTGGAACAGTTAATGTACTGGAAGTCCGTCAGCTCATGAGCACTGCTGGGTTCGAGGTCAAGAAAGCAGACAGCTGAGTCTTCCCTCGGGCAATGTAGGTAGAGTCCCCAAACATCAGGATAGGTCACCAACAGTCAGAAGTCAGGAGCTTAGCAAAGCAGGCCTAGGTGGGATATCAGACTCAAGCAATGCTAGACGACAGGATCCACCAGCCTCAAGCTCAAGCTACATACACACCAGCAGTGCGGCAAAGCAGTTCTCGAAGGAGCCTCAAGCTCTAGGGACACGATCCATGGGTTGGCTTGTCCCACAGGAAGTGTAGCTCACAGGTTGAGGCAGAGAACTAGCTGAAGCAGCTGCATGCTGGTCTGATCACCAGACAGCAAGAGAGAGAGGAGCAGACCTTGCCGAGCCATTTAGCTCTTTGCCCTCCAATCAAACTGCAACCTGATTAATCCCACATGTTCCTATTGGCCAGGTTGGCACAAGAAAACTACCTACCTATCACATTATGAGTAGGTAACAACTCCTTGGCAGTGAGGTTTTGTTTTTTTTAATCATATACTAGAACACATACAAA
Organism: Tenrec ecaudatus; assembly: GCF_050624435.1. NCBI lineage: Eukaryota > Metazoa > Chordata > Mammalia > Afrosoricida > Tenrecidae > Tenrec > Tenrec ecaudatus. The sequence continues at coordinate 74,160,010 of NC_134533.1, read as the reverse complement.
GCAAACAAACGAAAAATTTAATTACAAAAATGGAAATAAAGACCAACAATAATGAAAAAGCCATAAATAGTAAACACTAGAGCAAATTTTAAAATGAGTCAAAGGGAGATAAAATAATCAGGTATTACATTTTAACCTAATTGCATGTCAAAATTGAGTTTACAATACTCTGATATCAATGGTATTCCCATCCCTCAACTATTGTCAGAGGAAATTCACTAGAGGCTTAATCCATGGTAGGAACCCTGTAGATGGAGACCATTCTCCCCTTTGGATTTGGATTTTATTATTTATCCTCTTTGGATCCCATAGACTGGTGTGCTTCTCCCATGTGGACTTAGTTGAAGCCTCACTTACATGGCTGCTTGTTTGAAGACATGCCTTTATTACCATAGATGCTGTTCTTTTTGATAGCCGAGCACCATCTACTTTCTTCACCATACTTGGTACTCATATCTTCAGTGATTTCTTCATGAAGGTGTCTGTGATTCTTGGTTGACAATTCTTTCCTTTCATGGTTTTATATATACCATCCCTTTACCTTCTTGCTTGCATGATTTCTACTGAAGAATTAGAGTTCAGTAATACTGATTTTCCTTTGTAGGTAATAATTGTTTTTTCATGAACTTCTTTTTTGTTTGTTTTGAAAATTTGATTACAATATGTATTGGTGAGTTTCATGTAGGGTTTACCCTACTATTTGTTGAGCTTCTTGGACAGAAATGTTCTTGATGTGCCTAATAGTAGTGGAGTTTTCTGCCATTATGTCTTCAAATTTTCTCTGTATACTTTCCTCCACTTCTGGAGCTCCTATTAGCAATCCATTATTCCTGATGGTGATATCCCACATAACTTTAGGCTTTTTGCTTTTCTGTGTTTTAAATTTTATTTATTTATGTTGGTTTTTTGCTTTTCAATCATTGTTTTGTCGGCTTGTTCCTCAAACAGATGAGGATCAAGGGAGTTTTCCTTTCTTTTGCTGATTCTTTCTTGATTCAATTCTTCTGTGTCCTTCATTGAGTTATTTATTTATGATATCTTATATGGTTTCTATTGTCTGCTTATTATATAATTTTGTTCTTGTATTGTTTTCCCAAAGACTACATTCTGTGGTGTACATTACACCTCAACATAAAGAAAACCAAAATCCTTGCAATTAGACCAATTATCAACATCATACTAAATGGAGAAAAATATTGAAATTGTCAAGGATTTCATTCTTCTTGGATCCCCAATCAGCACCCATAGACGTAGACAAGAAATCAAACAGTGTATTGCACTGGGAAAATTACTGCACATCTTCTGCAAAAACCTCTGAAATACTTTAAGCGTTAAAGGTGTGCCCAACTCAAACAATAGTATTTTAAAAATTATTTCATGTACATGTGAAGCTGAACAATAAATAAGACTCAAGAATAATTGATGCCTTCGAATTAGATTGTTGGTGTAGAATACTAGATGGATTTTAGAAGAATGAACAGATCTATCTTGGAGGAAGTCCACTCAGGATGCTCCGTAGGTGTGAGGATGAAAGGACTTTTGTCTCATGTATTTTGCACGTTACCAGGAGGGACATGTCCCTGCAGAAGACTGTTCCTCAGATACATTGACACTGTGGGTCCAAACGTGGCAGTGAGTAGGAAGCTGGTGCAGGACGGGGCAGGGTCACGGAGGGCAGCTATGAGTGGACCGCATCTAATAAGAACAACAGTGTTCCTGAACTATCATAGGGTTTTGTGTGTATTGTGCTAGATGTCTTTGAGGATCGATATGTATATATTTTTTAAATTCCTTTTCAGGTAGTTTATTACCATTTCTGCACACACATTTTTATTTTCTCAATTGTTTGAGGCATCTTTTTGCTGTGTCTTTATATGGGAGTTGTTCTTGTCTGCTGTCTCTGACGTTTGGCAGTATCAGGCAGGCCACTCAGGAAGTCTGAGCAGAGTGTCTTTGAATCTCTATGAAGGAACCCTGTCAAATGGATGAAGTTGGCGCACTGTGTGTGCACATACTGGCATCTCATTGGGGAGTGGGGTTGTTGTGTTAGTCTGGGTACATTAGAGAAACAAATCCACAGAAACTCATATGTGTAAGAGAGAGTTTTATATAAAGGGTAAGTGCACATCAAGAAAACATCCCAACCCAGTCCTGCCCAAGCCCACAAATCCAACATTAGCCCATATCCAACACCAATCCTCAAAGTCTTCCTCCATCTCACAAAACACATGCAATGACGCTGACTGCAAGAGGAAAGCTGAATCAGTGATGTGTAAGCATCTCAGCGCTGGCAGGGGTCTCCACAGGGCTGCTCCAGCACCCAGGGCTGCATCAGGGTAGGTCCATGAGGCTTCTCTTCAGGGAAGTCATGCAGGAAGTGAGCCTTGCAAGCTGAAGCAGGAAACTGGCTAAGGCAGCTGCACCCTGGTCCACCCATCTGAGAGCAAGAGACCGGAGAACTAGAAAGGTGAGGCTCGCCAAGCCATTTATCTCTCTGCCCTTCAATTAACCCCACATGTGTTTATCGGTCAGGTTGGCACAATAAACTTTATCTCGGGTGGCAAGGGGTTTGAGTACAAGTGCCCATAGACTGCAGGAATTGTTTGGGTGTGGAATCTGGGCTGTTGTGCTGGGCGGAGGTTAATTGAAGGGACTAGGTTCTCCTCATTGGGCGAAGGTGTAGCCAATGCCGTCAGGATGTGGCTGGAATTGCTGGTAACATGATGTGTCTGGCTGACTGGGCTTTGGGGGGTGGATACGGGAACCAGTTGTCCTTGTTTCTGGGTCAGGTGCTCTGTGTCTGTACTAATAGTTGCCATGTGATTGGGGTGAAGGTGCCTCTCCGTGATTCACTATGGATTTATCTGCACAGCATCCCTGTTTCCTGTTGGGTGTTCCTTACAGGGGCCCTGCTGTATTCCTTTGCTGAGAGCGTTGCTCTTATTTTATCAAGATGGCCACACTGCACCAAGCTTGTTAGTAGGGCACCTGTGACCCATAAATCTTACTCACTGTTTTCATTTTCTTTTTAAGACCTTTTGGTGCCTGATCTAATTCTTCGTTCTCTTTGTACTCTTCTAAGTACCCAGATTGCCATCCGTATGTGTTTCACTTGGTTTATCAGTTAGCTCTTCGCTATAAGGGATTGGAGAGGTGTATGTGACAAAGCCACTGTTTGGGCTGTCTCAGTACATTAAGGAATGTAGAAAAGCAAGCCACATGAGATACATGGATATTCCCTCCACAAGTCTTAAGATTGAAATAGCTTTTAGACTAACTTTCCACCATCTGACACTTGAAAGTGAGGACATCCTTGGGGAACAGGAGGGAGCGTTCCTGGGAGGTTAATGAGGTTGGCTGCGCAGGGGTCTGGTTCATTATAAGATGCCAGGATGTTTCGGCACATTGTCCAGGCTTTGGAAAATCAGAAACAAACTTTCCATTGAGTTGGTACTGACCCACATCGGCCCACAGGACAGATGGATGGTTCCTGGGGTTTGTGACCGTCAGTCTTTGTAGGACAGCCTCGTCTTTCTCTGAGGGGCTGGCTGGTGAGCTCGAATGGCCACCCTACAGTTAGCAGCACAAACGCTTACCGACTGTGGTCCAGCTCTTCTTCCCAGCCTTCGGAGACAGGGTGAATTTTAACAATCTGATCCTCCAAAGTACATTTTTTAAAATGTCCACAGCTTAACAAGAAGACACACCCATTTAAAGACTAGGCCATGCCTGGACAGACATTTGACCAGCAACCAGTACTGTGTCTTTCTCTCTGAGGCACTGCCAAGCTTTCCCACAGAGGCTGGACCGGCTGTGCGTGAGGATTCATTTCTCCGCCTCTTCACAAACACTTGTTATTTCCATTGTGTTTGTTTCTTGTTGTAGCCATCCACATGAGTATGGATTTTCCAAAAATATTCATGTGTTTTAGATTGAGAATTTAAAATACACACACAAAATTTACCACGGTGGCCACTTTAAAAGTGTGCAATTCAGTGGAATTGAGTACATTTACAATGTTGTGGAGTCTGGTTTTAAGAATGGTAACTTGGAATTTGCTGTTGTGGAAGGATTTATGCCAGTGGGTGTGACTGGGCTGTCTCTCGCTGAGTCTCTCAAGAGATGCAGGTTGCCTGCTGGTAACCACTGCTACCAGGGTACAGAAGCAACAGGCTCCACCCTTTGCCCCCTGCAGTGGTTCTCCCTTTGCCCCCTGCACTGGTTCTCCCTCTGCCCGCTGCACTGGTTCTCCCTCTGCCCGCTGCAGCAGTTCTCCCTCTGCCCGCTGCAGCGGTTCTCCCTCTGCCCACTGCATGTTCCTTCATCCATCATCCTAGGACCCAGTGTCAGGTGATTTAGGCAGAAGCCTTTCCTTAACATGTGTCACACGATGAGAGCCAGACCAGATCTAAATCCCCGAGAGTTGTTTGTCTTCCAGACATTATAAAGCAGCTAACATCACTATCAACGTCTACATCATCAACAAGCCTTGGCTCTTCTCACTGGCCTGGTGCTCCAGAATTCATTCAGTCACCACCGATAACGTTAAGCTCCTGAGCCAGATGAATCACCCTCTCTTCTTTATGGTGAGCTTGTCCGTGTTGTTCCTGTAAGCCTGTACAATCGGGGTCTGCATCCTCCCCCCAGCCCTGCACTGCCCAGACATGCTATCCGTCCATCCACAGAGATTTCCCTCCCCTTCCCCAGGTCCTGCTGTGATTTCCAGGGAGAGATGCATTATTGATAGAATCACGCCCAGGCCCACGCGCTCCGGGAGGTTCTCCAGATGTGTTACATTTCTTAGTGCCTGATTGGCCACAGAAAATCACATGGCAAGGTTTGGGTTCAAAGTGAAGGAGAAACAGCTCACCGCTTATGGCGAGCGAGGTGCTCCGGGGCCGGTTTGTAAAGAGTGTGCCGCCGCCACCGCACCCAGTTTCATTGAGAACATTTATCTAGTCGCAGTTTGCCACAGCGACGTCAGGTACTTCCTTTGAGGAGCTTCAGCTGATGGAATTCTGTGTTCCCTTGCTAATTGAAACCCCAAGGGAGACAGCTATGATCTCTCATTTTTGTCTTCAAAGTGGGAGAAGAAGGTCATGGGGGATCATCTGAATGATGGGGTCTTATTCTACTCACGCTCTCAGAGTCCTGCCCACACCCTCCCCAAAGGCAGCTTCTTTTCATAGTGACTGATTCCGCCTTGATAGAATTCTTCAGAGAATTTGACCTCGTTTCTCCTTGGAAATGCCATCCTTTTTCCCACTCAGGTTTTTTAGCTGTAAGTGATAGTGAATAACATCACATAATCACAATAACAAGTACAACTGGCCTAAACCATTGGCAGTCGAGGAGAGCAGGCTCTTGGAGAACCTGCTGGGCGTCCTGGGGCAAGCAGCAGGCCAAGGCTTCAGTCAGCATGTTTCCCTTAAGGAACTCGGAGCCTTGGTTAGTGGAGGTTCCCTGAGTTGCCCCTGTACCTGGCTTTCTGGATGGTGTAAGGTGTGAAAATACCCTTAAAATGCTTAGAACAGACTCACTTTCTCATACTCACTCTCTCACTCCCTCCCTCACTCACTCACTCACTCTCTCACTCACTCTCTCACTCAATCACTCCCTCCCTCCCTCACTTACTCAATCACTCTCTCACTCACTCCCTCCCTCCCTCCCTCCCTCACTCACTCCCTCCCTCCCTCTCTCTCTCACTCAATCACTCACTCCCTCACTCTCACTCACTCTCTCACTCACTCACTCACTCACTCTTCACTCACTCTCTCTCACTCACTCCCTCCCTCTCTCACTCAATCACTCACTCCCTCACACTCACTCACTCACTCTCTCACTCTCTCTCAATCACTCACTCACTCCCTCCCTCTCTCTCAATCACTCACTCCCTCCCTCACTCCCACTCACTCTCTCACTCAATCACTCACTCACTCACTCTCTCTCACTCACTCACTCACTCTCTCACTCAGTCACTCACTCACTCCCTCAATCACTCACTCACTCTCACTTACTCTCACTCAATCACTCCCTCCCTCACTCACTCTCTCACTCTCTCACTCAATCACTCACTCCCGCACTCACTCTCTCTCAATCACTCACTCACTCTCACTCAATCACTCACTCCCTCACTTACTCACTCACTCTCTCAATCACTCACTCACTCTCACTCCCTCACTCACTCTCTCACTCAATCCCTCACTCACTTTCTCTCACTCACTCCCTCACTCACTCACTCATTCCCTCACTCTCACTCACTCTCTAAAACAAAAGAAAAAATGCTTAGAATGCTTGCCTCTTGTTTCCACTGTGATCATCATTGATCCTTTGTGTCATTATTAATAATCATACTCAGACCCAGGTCAGACCTGAGACAGGGTAGATAGTGGTCTGAGAAAGAAACATACCAGCTCGAGTGTTAGCAAGTGAAATTGGAAGCAAGTGATGGAGTTGGAAAGGGAGGAGCCACGTAACAGGGTAGGAGCCGGGTGGTTCAAGTGTGGTGTGGGGAGCAGGGCCATGGGAAGTGAAAGGGTGTCGTTTCCACATGCTGACTGGAAGCATGAGGACAGGAACAATGGTTCTCTAACACTGGTTCACAGACTAGTTGCTTTAACATCACCCAAGGAGTTTGTTTAAAAATACAGAAATTTTGATTCCTTAGGTCTATCGGGAGACCCAGGAATCTATTACTAAAAGCTGTCCAAGTAGAGTCAGACAGCCACGTCTGGACACCCATTCTGTGGAACCGCAGCCTAGAAGGCGAACCCAGTCGGTAGTCTGGTGCAGAACAGATTTGTTATGGGACTCCTCTGGGGCTGAACTTGTCATCTATGTACCGGTAATAGGGAGCATTTTCTGTGCAGTGGCTTCCTAGGCGTCTGCCCTGAGGGTCGGGGAAGATAGGAGGTGCTGAGTGTTTGGTCCCTGCCTGTGTGAAGGGCAGCTCCTAGGATCGCGCCCGGCCGGTACTACCTGCTTGAGACCACCGTGTTCATCAGTTGACTTCACTGGGGTTGCTCTGCTTCTGTCCCTCTGCTGGAGTTGGCCACAGACAGGGGAACTTGGCCCACATGACCAAAATCCCTTGTACCTACACAGTCCTTTAACCACGATTTATTTCATATTTTACAGACTCCAAGGCACTATATGTACATATGGCTTCTTATAGATACTATTTCTGCAGTTCTCATTTTTTTCATATTTTATTTTCATTGGTAAGTCGATATTTAAAATTTTGAATGATTGCTTTCCCCAAATAAAAAATAATTGTTATTCTTTAAAGAAAGCTGTTCTTATAGAAAGTGAATGAGGGTGGGGGGAGTTTCATTCTTCCTGTAATCTTATTTGGAAGTTTCTCCGGAGGATGGGGTTTATTAAGATGGATTTGTTTCTTCTCATGCTTCTCCCTCCCCTACTTTCTCCCCAACATTAGAAAATATTTTAAAGAGACGCTCTCTCACTGAGCTTAGCCAATGAGAGCAACTCTGTGGGTTCCATATGTGGCTCCTGGGAGCGGGCAGAGGCTGAAGGCTGTGCCTACCTTCCCTGAAACGGGGCGGCACGAGGTGGTGTGCACAGCCAGTCTGCCCTTTGGGAGGCTGGCTTTTAGCTCGGGCTCTACCCCTCGGCTGTGAGGTGGGAAAGGAATGCCCCTCTCTGGGCCGTAAGGGTTTTCGTTGTTGCTTTGTCTATCCAAAAAAAGAAATAAGTTGAGACGTTTCCGAGAAAAGCCTACAGGATGACCTGGTTCGGGGTGAAAATGGGGAGCATTCTGGTTGAGGGAGGTTAAAAAGCGCATGGTAGTGTGGGTCTCATCATGGCTCATCATTTCTTCACTGGTGATTATTCCTGCCAAGGTGGGTGAAGAGCATACACTCTTGACTCCAGTGAGAATTGGGCTTGGGAATATTTCTTTTCTGCCAGACACCTTGACTTCTCCCTGTGAAACTCATGAGTGATTGGCTTTCTTTCCAGGTGGAAAGAAAGGCAACGAGAGGACACCTTCATAAGAAATATCTGTCGAGGTAAAGTAAAAGACCTGTCACACTCCTTCGCCACCACCTCAGCTCATTGCCTCCCTCAAGCAAAGTACAATTCCCCCGACCTCAACCCTTCACTGTTCCGAAATCGGGATACGGCTGTTTCTCACGTCTCTGACCCAGAATTAAAGCTGCGATGGGAATTGGGGGTTGGGAAGCATGGTGGGGCACAGATTTTGGCAGCCCCTTTGTCAGGCCTCAGGCTTTAGACCCTTCCTCTCAGCAGTCAGACGGCGTGGACATGGGTGTGCACTTGCTCACTGACGAGGGTACGTACGGCTTTGCCACTGTGGTTCCCATTCAGAGCGGCACGGTGTTTTCCCAGACCACAGGCTCTGACGGGACTCTGCAGTTCTCTGAGGAACCCACTTGTCAGTCTCATTAGTGTGCCTTTCCGGGAGAAAAACAAGGACAAGACCCAACCCAAACCGTGGCTCTGAGCACAGGGCTCTGCTGGGCCAGTGACGGTCAAGGATGGAGGGTCGGCTCAGCGCGGGAGGGTGACTGCTTGGGGAGATCCTCAAGGGCCGCCTTGGTAGATGCTCTCACAGGGACTTCGCATGAAGAACCACTCAGAACACGGAAAGGGCATCCATGAGAAGGCCAGGAGCATTGTGCGTAGGAGCCCCCGCGCGTTCTCCGATGGATCGATTTCATCTAGGTCGCTGGCATGTGGTTACATTCATGGTAATCCCGTCGTCCCTGTTTCTATAAGGTTTGGTAGTACTGTTGCCTTTTTATTTCAGATATTAGTTATTTTCACCCCTTCTTCTCGGTATCTTTCTCCCGTTTTTCCATTGCCAGCCTAACTGAAAATTTGTTGACTTTATTGATATTTCTAAAGACTTTTGGTCTTCTTGATGTTGCTTTTTATCTTCTGTTCCATTGCTCTCTGCTAGCGTCTTGATGTCTTCTTCCCTCAAAGGGTGATGTTGGTATCAAACTGATAGCTTCGACTTTCTCTTTATTCAAACTTGCCTGCGGTGAATTAGGTGGGGTTTGGCCCATCAGAGCATTGTCTTGTGTTCAACCACTTCAGCTTGCCAAGCCTCCCACAGGCTTTCCTCCCCACCCTCCTGCCTCTCAGTGTGTTGTTTCCCTTTACTCAGCTCACATCTGCCCGCTGCCTGCTCGCCTATTGTTTCAGTGTGGCATTGCCTTAAACAGACGCACGTACAAGTGCCTCTGATCCAGCGGGCTCTCTACTAGGCGTATACCTGAAAGAAATTAAGAATATAACATGAAAAGGCAGACAGACATGTGCATCTGTGTTTATCGAAGCAATTTCCACAATAACACAAACATGGAAACCACCAAAAACACCAACAATGGAGGAATGGTTGATGTGGTACATTCACACTGTGGAACTGTATGCATCAATAAAAAACAACTCTCTTAAACACCACAAAACATGGACAAGACCAGAGAACGTTATGCTTAGCAAACTTGGCCAATCTTACAATGAGAAACACTTCATATTGCCAGTGTTATAAGGAAAAACAAGCAATGTGGTTTATACATCAATAGACAAGATTTCGATGACTATAAAGAGGCCAAGGACGGGGGTTAGAATAGGGAGAGAGGAGAGATGGGAGGGGCACAAAAATAGAGAGCTTAACACAAAATCAATAACTGGAAGTGCTGCTACCCAACTCCAGACCAGACTCCTGCCACGGAGTCGGTGTCAGCTCTGATACCACCCCTCTCCCCCAAATTGAAATATTCCAAGTTTCATTCCAAGAAGCTAAATGGTCAAGTCAATATCACTCCTGAAATTAGGAGAATTTTAACAAACATTAACAAATTGAACCATCAGATTATAGAAAGATAGTACACCACGAGTAAGCAGAATTTACCCTTGATCTTAGAACATGCAAGAAAACAAGATTTGACAAAATCCAACCACCATTTAGGGTAAAAGCTTTGAGCAAATTAGTAATCAAACGAAACTTCCTCAATCTGTGACACTCAAATGGTATTACAAAACAACCCTAAAACCAGTATCATAGTTCATGAGGAGGAATTTCCTTTTATACAGCAGCGAGTAAGGGTAAATTACAAAAATATACTGCTGCAAAATCATAGAAGCCTTTATTACACATTGAAATGGTCCTCTCCTGATATACCTTCCATCTACGTCTACACACTTGTGAAGACGTTTCCATCTCTGTAAGCTCCCCCAGGAAATTCTGCCTTCTAAATTCACACCACATGAACAGGATGGTGCCTGGGCATCCGCAAGGGACTCAAATCATGCTCCTTAGAAGTATCTTTGATGTCTGAGTAACAAAAGGAGGCTTGAAGGGGCAGGATCAGGACTGGATGGTAAAATCCTATAGGATACTCCCGTTCTGTCTCTTCATTGTGACACTTGTTCAGTCCTCAGGCGCATTGTCACGATGGAAAATTCCTCAACACAACCTTCCTGGCATTTTTCCTACCAATGCAGGGTGGTGTTTAATGCCCCCCCATGGGGGGAGGATTTATTAAATCTGTGTACTTGAAAGTCTAGCAAAATTACTTCGTGGGTACCCCCCAAGTGAATTGCCATAACCTTCTGAGCGGACCTCTCTCCCTGGACTTGACCTGGCTAAGCAGATCCCCTCCAGAGTCGGCGTTTTGATGGTATCTCTCTGTACAGGAGTTCTAATGAGACGCAGATAAGGGCGATTCTTCAAGAACTGCCATAGTGGTCTACTGGTGGCAAGGACCTGCATAGACACGTTGGCTTGGAATAACCCTGTGATGTGTGTCCCGGAACCCTCGCAGAACGGTCACTTGCTTCCCTTCACCCCTGCTTTCACGCCTTCTGTTGGCAGTACACAAAGGCGAGGAGGGAAGAACAGATATAAAGCTGGAAAGGGAGGGAGAAATAAAACTTCCCTGAATCACAGAGGGTAAGGTTGTTTACATAAAACATTCTGAAGACCTGAACAATAACAACGAAACCCATTGGAGTTAAAAAAAATAGGCACTGTCTCAAGATACAAGGTCAATTTGCAACAAAAAAATCAAATATATTTTGACATATTAGCAGTGACTAATTGGAAATAATTTAAAAGTTTAAATAGAACCCAGAATAGCATAAAAACATACAAAACCTAGGAATAAATTTTGATGAAGGATTTGGAAGCCCTCCCAAAGATATAGGGTCAATGAAATACAAAGCTTTACTGAGCTAAAAGCACAAGTAAGTGGAGAGAGATGCCATGCTCCTGAATCAGACAGCTGGCGATCCTAAAGCCCCACTTGTCACTGTGTCAACCTACAGACGCAAAGCCAGTAACCACCTCCTCCAGTGACGCAGACCAAAATACAGATTTTAAAATGTTTATTTTCGTATGTAGCTGTGCCTTCCAGATTAAAACTATACTCAGAGTGAAAATAACTTTGACACCTGGGTTTCTTGTTTGAATTCTCATATGCTTTCAGATTTTTGGCCTTGCAGTTCCTCACAGTTAACTCCAAAAGTTAATTTTAAGATGTTTTCTTTTGCTCTAAGAGAATTGGTTCCAATTCCCAATCTCTGTTATTAGAACTCTCTAACATCGCCTCTCCCCCGCTGCCCATCACATATAAAAAAATCTCCCGGCACTCAAACTCCCATTGTATCGCTCTAGTTCTTTTAACAATTTTTAAATTGTGAATCGGGTGGGCTTCTGTGCTATTTAAACATTTGGGAGCGATGGTTGTGAAGTTTATGAACTTAAAGCAATGGTCAGCGCTGGCCCTTTGAGGGCTCCCTAGTGAGCGGGCAGCTGTACCGAATCAGGGGTTGGGAGTGCGTGGAGGGGCTAGACTGAGCAATGACTGGTTACCATCAGGTGGCAAGCAGAGTGTGGAGCAGTGCCTTTGAGGGTATGTGTTTCTGTCCTCTGTCCCACAGACACTTCAGTGATCAACCTCTCAAAGGGAGGGCCTCCAGCCGCACTGTCCAAACTGCCTACCCACCGAGTCTCCGACAGGTCCTGGACTCTAACTGCCGACAGCTCAAGTTTAACCCACAGCACAATCCAGCACCTGTTTGCTCACCGGGAGACAGTGCTTCCCCAGAAGAAAACTAAACCAGAATCCGAGAAAACCGCCCAACCACCAATGCCTGCCAAAGGTCTTCGTCAGCTCCGAGAGGACACCCAGAAGCCCGCCGAGCCCCCCAAAGCACCCACCACGTTGTACACTAGATCCAGCTCCCTCCTAACTGACTCGTCTTCCTTTACGACGGTCAGCGAACTTACAGTGTCCTCCTCTCAGGAGACCTTTGTAACCATTCATTCCAGCCCTAGGAAGTCGTTCTAGAAGAGTAACTACACCTTACCCTCCTCCTCCTTGTCTCTGGGTGCTGGTGGTGGGGAGAGGTAAAGGACGGCACAGAGGGACCGTTGAGGCTCTCAGGAGTTCATTTGGGTCCCAGAGCTGGAGCGGGGCTTTGGGGTTTTCCAGGCGTTTCTCATCCCCCCTCTTGGTACAGTGGTCCCAAAGGAGCTGATGGTGAACACAGCCCGTGAATAAAGGCAGCCTCTCAGGAAGCCGAGCAGTCCAGGGTGTGCTCATTGTACCCTCTGTGTGCACGCAGGACTTGGGGCAGGTGTAGTGGTCGTGTCCCAAGTTGGAGGATGAAGGTTGCCTCTTGTGCACAGTGCCTACTCGTGTGCAGCGGGATGGTCGGTTCCTCGGTGGTCTGATGCTCGCGATCCCAGACTTCTCCAGTAACCTTTGCCCTGATGGGAAAGCTAGAGCTTTGAGTCATCCCCTGGAGCCCTTTCTGTTGGGAGCTGAATATTAGCAGCAGGGAGTTCGTTCCCCCGGTACCCCCGACCCCCACTGACCCTCCCTCTTTGGGCCGCAGCATCCCCGTCTGTGGAGGGGTGGAGGCAGATCACAGCACCCTCCTAGCTTGGACTGTATTCTGCACTAACTGCGGCGACCTGTAAATAGTGGTGGGCTGGACTGTCTGTCTCCAGTCAGTTCTGACTCAGTGGCCTGCCATACGAGAGAAGGAAACCCTGCCCAGTCCTGTGACATCTCACAAGTGTTCCTCTGCCTGCACCCATTGTTGCAGCCCTGTGTCAGTGTGTCTCCATACAGGTCTTCGTCCTCTTCACTGACCCTCTGCCACGTATGGTGCCCTCCTCCCCTGACGGGTCCAGCGTACACGCGACGGAGTCCTGCCTTCCGCCCTTCTAAGGATCAGTCTGCCGGTCCTTCCCAGACGTCAGTGCCAACAGGCTTGGGCCTTTCCCCTCCCACAACTGCCCAGGCAGCTGGGGAGAACAGGACGACCACCCGCTGTGGAATGGCTGCACAGAGAAATGGACCCCAGATACTCTGCGGGTGTGAGGGAAGCAGGACTCAGCTGCTGAAGTATCAGGAATGTCACAGGTAAACAGATGGAGGTCTTGGGGTCAAAAGCATGCCCACTTCAGGGGAATGCCTCATTTCTCCATGCACTTTTTTCAACAGCCCCACAGGGTCCCGCTCCTCCCACCCCAGCACTGCCCAGGGGATGCTCAAATCAGCTTCTCCCCTTCCCTCACAAAGGATCTTTCTCGCCACTCCCCTGGCGAAGAGGCTTTAACCACCAAGCACTGTTCTTGAATGTGTCCTGGTGATCCAAAGAGAGGTGTCTGGCGGGATACACGGCACGGAAGCAGCTTGCTCCATTCAATCCCTAACCCACGCACACTTCACTGACGCCCGGACCCACCTAGCCCCAAGGAAGTGGTTTCACAGGACCTTCTCAGAGTTGTGTGCTAACCCCACCCCCTATCTTTCCCTTCCCCTGCAAAGAGACTACAGGACCAGAGGATGGAACACACACTTTATGCTGAGGTGACCAGGAGAGATTCAGCAAGAGCCCAGAACTCAACACTGCAAAATATAAAAGTGGTCTGTCTCCCTCCCGGCAGCTAAGGGACATTACCCCAGTCCCCTCGACTTCCAGCACCAGCAGCTGGGTTGTCCTCTTGGTTCTTCTGTCCCGCCAGTGCAGAGGAAGTCCGAGGGGGAGGTGCGTGCATGGTGGGCTGTCAGAGAGAAGGAGCCAAGGGTCCCAGGCTCTTGCAAGCCAGCACTGGGACCCGATCCAGATGCCTCGAGGGTGGCGGGGTGGGGAGGTGAGTCAGCACACCCACCAGAGGTTGCGTTGGTGCAGTTGGCTGTGGCCAGCCAGTCCAACACCCTCCTGGCCTGGGTGGCCAAGGTCGTTCCCCAGCTGCAGGAGTAGGTTCTGGGTCGAAGGCACCTGCTGTCTAGAGGACGCAGAGCCAGGCCTTCCTCAGCACTGTTCACTTGCTCCGGGAGCCCCGTTGTTTGCTCATGGCCGTGAGCATCTGGCTAATGTAGGAAGTCAGGAGGTCGTCCATCTTGTAGCCCTGGACACAAAGGCAAGAAGGTAAGCTGAACACAGACACGGGGGAGGGTAAGCCCACTTGAAGGCAGAGCACACCGTCCAGGCAGTGGGCAGACTCTGTCTGGCCCAAGGAAGGGTTGAATTCTTCCAGCCCAGGCTTAAGGTGCTGAGCTGCTGTGACTCCATGTTAAGTTCTCAGCTTGTGGGGCCTTCAAATTCTAGACGCCCACCTCCTGGTGTGGCTCGAAAGGTATTCCAGCTGAGGCCTGCAAGTTTGTATTCCATCCCAGAGGCCTTGGGCCCCATCTGACCCCCATCAAGCTATAGCACTCCCCCTGTTTGTTCCAGTAGGGTGGAGAAGGGCTTGCTCACCAGGGACGTCTCACAGAGCAGCTTGCTCCCCCGCACCAGGTTCCCGATGGTGATGTGGAAGTAGGTATTGCCGCTGCTCCAGTTGGAGATCTTGGTGAAGGGGTGAGTGGTCAGGATGTCCTGAGGGAGCAGAATGGGCGGGAAGCTGCACAGCCTGGACCTTGTGGTCTGCCTCACCCCAGGTCCAGCCCGCAGGAGGGAACCCCAGGGAGAGCTGCTCCCTTGGCTGTGCTGGGAGAGGCCTGGCGGAACTGAGGCTGAAAGCTTGGAGAAGATCCCGTAGGGAGAGTTGGAGGAGGGAGACAAGAAGGGGCTGGAAGGGGAGAATCAGTGGCCAGAGAGAAAAGGAAAACTAGGTAAGCCCGGCTCATGCCGACGGGAGTGCGAACAGGGGTCACTGGTGGTTCTGGACCACCCAATGAGCAGCAGGACCTGTTGACTCAATACCACCTGACCACCCAGCCAATGTAGGCTCTTTGCCTATACAAAGGAGGGAGCATCTGGTAGCTGCCCAGACTAGCTCTCTAAGGAAGTGGCCCCACAAATGCAGACCACCTTGAGGAAGTATAGCTGAGAAGAGTCCATGAGGGGAGGGAGGGGGTTTGGTTCCAGATTCAGGGCGGGGCGAGGGGGTGCAGGTTGTCTGAGGCCGCCATGCAGAGAAGCTGACCTTGGTCCTCGGGTCGATGAGGCTGACTCCGTACTTGTTGATGGCAATCAGGAGGACCTCGGGGAAGTTGGGCTCTGTGGTTTGCTAGTGAGGAAAGATGGGGAGATCCTGAGTAAGAGAGCCTGTGTGTGTTTGGGGACAGGAATGAAGTAGGGATAAAGCCATCCTTTTCCTGGTACCTTATTTGGTGCCAAGGTACTATTGAGCCCCCTCCACAATCTCCACCCAGCACCCAGGAAAACGGGAGCTTCCTAATTCATCACTGTACCACACCCTGCACTCCCCCACGCTTCCCCCTAGTGGAAAAGAGTTACCCAGTTACTTCTGTGTCCGCTGGGCCTTTGCCTGCCCCCTCCTTCAATCCTCCCTGTCGACTCTCTCTTAGCCTTAGTGCCACTTTCCAAAGCTGCCTGCACCTGCCTCCCTTCACTCAGAGCTTCCCCAAAAGCCTTCCATCCTGGGTGCAGCCATGCTGACCCACCCCTCAGTCAGAGGGGGCTCCTGAGGGTAATGCCTTCCCCTCAGGAAGCCTCCCAGGCTCTGGGATCGGAGCAGATGGAGTTCCACTCCCACCCCACCCCACCCCCTGCTGAGCTCCGGGGCCTACTGTGTCCATGAAGTTCAGCACTTAGCATGCTGGGGCAGGGATCATGGGAAGACTCTCTCTACCTTCTCAGACCCCTCTGAGGAGCCCCCCACGTCATACCTTCACCTCGAAGAAGGCTGAGCCAAAGGTGGGCCACTTGAAAATGAGCTTCAGGAAGGCCAGCTTGGCCTCCTCCTTGGACTTCCCTGCGTGTTTGTTGAAGTAGGCGACGATGGACTGCAGGGGTCAGGGAGTCAGGGGTATGCCCAAGATACCAGTCCACCCAGGATCCCCTCCCCTGCCACTCCTGCCCCATTCTGCCCTGGACAGGCAGGCAGAGAGACCATGAAGGGCTCCTGTCCCTTGTCCCGTTAGTGGGCTTTCAGAGCTAGGCCTTTCCTGACCTCCTCCCATCCAAGGCAAACAGGCTTGTGGTTATCAAGTAAAACCAGGTCACCATGGTAACCAGAAAGAAGGAAATGACTGCCAGCGTCCAGCTGAATCTTCTGTGTGGAGAACAGGTAGAGCACGAGGGTGACATGGTCACAGCGATGCCCCGGCCAGCATCTTCCCTCCTGACTCCTAAGATGTGGCCCCTGCTCACCCGCTTCCAGTCATCAGGTGAGACCTGCCGGATGAGGTCCTGGGGCACCAGCTCCCGAAGCAGCTTGGGGATACTGGGGAAGTAAGACTTGTCCTCTTCGAACTTGACCCTGTAGATGAGCGCCCCCAGCTGCAGCACCTCCTCCCGCGTGCACTTGTGGTAGCCTCGGAGATACTTGGGCAACTCCTTTCAGAGACAGGTTATGTAAGTGGCCCAGCCGGAAGTACGTAGACCCCTTTCCAGCTACCTCCAAGTTGTTCCATCAGTACAGAGCCAGCACTTCGTAGTTTGAATGCAAAGCCTGGTGGAAATGTGGCCACCTGAGCAGCAGGTGGACCTGAGAATGTTCAACTCCAGGCAGTACTCTCTCAAGTGCCCATGAGGCCAGAGGGTTTCATCGTCAGCCCTGGCTCCCCCCAAGCCCCTAGACCTTCCTGACTGAGGTTGGGAGTGGACTAAATGCAGAGAGAGGGAAACACTCCCCACAGGCTCCCTGCTTTGCTTCAGTGCCAAGTGTGGCAGAGCGAAGCACCGTGTGGCCCTGCGTCAGCTCCCGGTGCTATTTTGGAGCCTGTGGGTTAGGCCATTCCAGGATAACCTAGGGAATCTCTTTGAGGCTGTAGCAGTTACATAATCACTTGTAAAGGGGTAGAGCCTAGTCTGTCAATCAGGTCACAGCTTAATGACCTCATTTGGAGGTGCTAGGGAGGTAAATGCTGACTGGAGGCCAGGTACACTCCCTTCGAGACATTCCTGTTGACAAGATAGCTGGAGAAGCCATGTGGAGGCCCATGCCAGCGCTGAGAGGCTTCCACTGCCCCTGGATCCACAAGACTTTCCACCCACTAGCCTGTGATCTTTCTTCCTGCATTCAGCGTCATTGCATGTGCTACTTGAGTCTGACGAAGAATTTAGACTGGTAAAGGACATATAGGGCTAATATTGGATTGGTGGACTTGACCTCAGTGGGGCGGGGCTGTTCTCTTTATGTACAATTGCTCTTTGATAAAAAGTTCTCTCATATACATGAGAGCCTATGGGTTTGTTTCTCTAGTTCACCTGGACTCACACAGGCCCTTGTCTGATCAGGGCAGGGCGACTCTTATCTCACAAGGCATAGTAGGGGACAGCGTACCTGGTAGTAGTGGAAGATGGAATCAGCCATGGGGTCCTTCCCTGGTACCGTGGTGGTCCACAGCTTCTTCATGAAGAACACCTGGTAGGTGAGCGAGGGCACGATCCCTGTGGCACAGGGCACTTGGTCACTGACGGAGGCCCATGCCCCTCCCAGCCAAACAGCCGGGCTCTATGGCTTTGAGCACGCTCCTACCCGCTCTAGCTCTCAGGGGATTCCAGGGCCCCAGCCTTGACATTACCATCCTTGACTGGCCGGGCCTTCTTGATCCAGTCCGTCAGGTGTCGAACAAAGTCAAAGAAGAAGTCGTTCTCAGGGACACTGATGACCTACGGGCATAGCCACTGTGGTCCAGTCACTTGCCTTTAATACCATGTCTCCCAGAGTTCCTGCTCAAGGTCGTCCTGGTGGCCCTTCTTAAGACACTTCCCCCCACCCCCCTGACACTGAGCGAGCCTTCCTCCACCCACTGCCTCCAGAGTGCACGGAAATGGCAGAAGATGGGGCTTAGCCAGTGCCCGGGAGCTGACAGGCATGTCCAGCTCTTCCCAAAGGCTCGGGTCCAGGACCTCACAGAGGTCGTCTCTGTCCCAGAGACAGGCGTGGAAGCACCCTGGGCTGCCAGGGACAGAGCTTTCAAAGCTGGGCCTTTAAGACCTCCATGGGGTGATGGGCACGCCTCCCTTCAAGGAGTGTGTCAACGGCTGACTGGTCTTGGGCCCGTGCTGCAGTAAGTGAGTGGTGTGAAGCAAAGTCTGCGGGGGGGGGGGGGGGGGGGCAGTGAGGAGCCTGGAGTGACCAGAGCAGACAGACAGGCCTGTGTATGTGGCTCCGAGAGGCTGGCTCCACGCTGTGGAGGAGCTGTGGTACAGGTGTCAGGAGGAGGTGGGCAGAGGTAGTTGGGTGGTTTTCTGTTTCTTTCTCTCTGCCCTCCTCCTGCTGCCCCAGAAGCTCCCCCTAGCAGACCCGGAACCCACCTTGTCTGCAATTTTGACGAAGAGGCTGAAGCCCTCCGAGGACTTGAGCAGGAGCCGGGCGGCGATGCTCTGACAGAAGTCCTTGGCCTTGGTGCTGGACTCCACCTCGAAGGCCTGACATGGCGGGGGTGGGGGGTGGCTTGCTTGGGTCCAGCAGGCCCCTCCTACCCCTCTGATTGCCCTCCCACCCCATGCGAGACACCCTCCCTCCTACGGGGTTCCCCCTCCATGGACCCAGCACTGGGCACAGAGTTTTTGAGAGAGACAGGAAAGGGCCATCCTGTCTGGGCTATTCTTCCCAGCGGGGCAGAGGCGCAGGGCCCACGGGTGAGGGGAAGGAGAGTGAGGAGGAGAAAAGCCAAGTCCCCCAAAGGAAGCAGGAGCACAGAAGCTCGGGCGGGGCTGAGAGGGATCTAGGAGTCTGGTGAAGTTCCGTAGGAAGATGGAGGGACAGTAAAAAGGGCTTGAGTGGGATCCTTGGGACATTTCTGGACATCTCTGGTCTTCAGACACATTTGAAAGTTGCCTTTCAAATGATTTTAGATGCCAGCCCATGCTTAGGGATGAGACGCTGTGCTGGCATGGGACATGAGGGGCCACAATAGGGGTCCAGGGCTCATGAGCCCAGCGAGGTGAGAGGTCCTGACCTGGGCATGGGAAGGGTGGCCTCAGAACAGAGCTCAGCTTGGAGGGAGAAAGGACTTCTCCAGGCATGAGGCGGGAGAGAACCTTCTCAAGGAAGCTACCCAAAGCAGCAGGAGTTGGACCAGAAACCCAAGGGCACCCCTGCTGTCCCAGGGAGTCTGGCCTCTTGGCTGGGCCCTGACTCTCCTGAGGTGGCAGGTGTAGAGGGGGCGGGGGGAGGGTGTCAGGGCTGTTCATTGGTCAGGCAAAGGAACCCCCAGTGGGGTGTCCACAGACCCAGGAACCAGCCGCCTCACCTCATCGGTGTCATCTGGGAAGTAGACCTTGTGGAAAATCTGGGTGGTTTTGTGCTGGATGGCTTCCACCTCCACCAGGTGTGGGGGGTACTTCCGGGAGCCGTTTCTGAAATGGGGGAGGGAAGCAGCAAAGACAAGACCACTGAAAGCAGGGAACCGACAGGGACAGTTTGATGCCCTGCCTCCACTTCCTACCATGTGACCTGTCCCCACCCCTCTGTAAAGGAGGGGTCAGCACCCCACAGTGGGGCGTGAAAGGTCAAGCTGGGCTCTGCAGAGCATCAATGTGGTGGTCTGAAAAGGAACTTACAGACTGCTATCTATCGGCATGAAGGACTTGATCTGGCTGGGCTGGGCTGTTCCCCAGTATACAACTGCTCTTTATATAAAGCTCTGTCTTATATACATGATGTCTCTGTATTTGTTTCTCTAGTCACCCAGACTAACACAATAAAGTCTTGCACAAGTGTCTCTTCTGCACCCCTTCCCCCCACCTTTCATGGACTTGGAGGTCTGAGTATATGAGGGGCCAGACGCCCACTGGGTCCAGGATGGTGGGCCCTGCAGCCTTTGCTAGTCAGCAGGGTGGTCCTCCAAGAAAGGGCCCCCACTGCTATGTGGCCATCTCCCCACCCCCAAGGGACTCCTCCCAGTGCCTGTCCCCATGCCCGGTGCCCAGTGACTCTGCAGGCGTTTGTACCTCAGGGCTTTCTGGAGCCGCTGCAGGCAGTCGATGGCCAGTGGGCAGTGCTTTCGGGACTGCAGGAAGCGCTGCACGTGGGGCAGGAGGATGGTGCTGGGTGGGAAGAGGCCCGTGCACAGCCAGAGCAGCTCCCAGCCCCGTTCCTCGCTGTACCTGCAGGAAGAGCGGGGCTAGGGCCAGCCAGTCAGTTTCCCGGGAACCTCCTGCCACCCATGCACCTCCTTCCATTCGACAGCATGGCAGTGCCTGCCTCCCAGGCCCCCTCCAGCTGCTGCTGCTCACCGTGTGGTCTGCCCACCTCAACTGTGCCACAAACTGTTACCAGTCCACAGAACAGGAAGGCGTTTATGCCAGAATGAAAATCAACTACTCACCAAGCACCCTGTTTGCGTCAGCTGACTTTTCTCATAACAAAACTTTCTCCATGAAGGAAGCATGATTTATACCCTGGCATAGGCTCTTTAACTCAACAGCACTGTGAGGGGTACCGAGTGACGCCAGCCTCTGGGCAATCCCTGGGCCCTGCTCTGAGCTCTCTGGGCCATGATGTCTCCGTCCCTTGGTCTTGCTCCTCAGAATGATGCTGAGGGCATGAGAAGGGGGGACCCCAGCCTGTCCTGATGTCCAGCGCCCAGCAAGAGATCGAAGACTCCGTCTCAGGCTTCCTTTCTTCACACCCTTGGCCTTGGCCTTGGCCTTGGCCTTGGCCTTGGCCTTGGCCTGACCCTGCTCCTGCTGGCATCTCTTTGCTTTACAGCCATCCTCTGGAACCCATGCACCTGGGCCTGCAGCCATCACGTCACTTCTAATCCCACCTCCTCACTCAAGCCTATCCCTGCAGCCCAGAGCTGGCATCAACATGCTAGTGGCAGACAGATGGTGTTACAGCTTGGGCATTAAGGGAGGCCAGGGGAGGAGGCCATTGACCCTGACAGAAGAGAATATTGTCATTGCCCCCCAAATTTCCCAGTTTGTCAGTTCTCTTTTTAGTCTCTTGGTGATGTCTTTTGATGTCTTATTTTAAGGAGATCGTGGATTTTGTCTTCTCTGTGTCTGTGTCCTGCAATAGGGCCCTTAAGTTTGCCCGTTTTCTCCTTGATGGTCTTTATAGCTCTGAAATGTATATTCAGGTCTTTGATCCCTCGAGTCTTTTTTGTATATGGTATGAGGCATGGGTCTGGTTTCATTCTTCTGCAGATGGAGATCCAATTATGCCAACACTATTGAAGAGACTATCTCGTCCCCATTCTATGGTTCTTTTATTGGTTCTTAAGAAGTTCTTTGATTATCCTCATATAATTAGTTTGCCCATTTCCTTAAAGAAATGAAGTTGGGATTTGGATCAGAATTGCGTTGCACTTACAGAGTGATTTGGGTAGTGGCAGTTCAGAACCACCAGCTGCTCCACAGGAGAAAGATGAGGCTTTCTACGTTTGTAAAGAGTTACCATCTTGAAAACCCACAGGAGCAAGTTCTATCCTATCCTATAGGGTCCTTGTGAGTTAGAATCAAGCTGATGCAGTGAGTCTTTTGAGTCGGGCAGTACTGGCATTTTCACCATGTTAGGTCTTCCTCTCTCTCGGAATAGATCTCTCAAGATTCCTTGTGGTCGTGCTCTGTAGTCCTCTTTGTCCTCATCTTCTTTCTCTGCTTAGGTTTATTCTTACATGTTTCCTCTTTGGCATGGCTATTATAGTGTTTTTTTCTTGAGCCCTTTTTCAGCACTCTTCAACGTATACAGGAATCTGACTGAGTTTTATAGGCTAATTTTTTGACTTGCCATGTGGTCGAATCTTTTGATCATTTCCAGCAAAAATTTTTTTGAATTCTTGGGGATTTCTATGTATAAAATTCTATAATCTGCAAACAGCGAGAGTTCCACTTCTTCTTCGCCATTTTGGAGTCCTTTAACTTCTTGCCTGCCTTCTCCTACCTCTGGCTAAGCCTTCTGGCACAATGATGAGCAGCAGTGGTGGTACAGGGAATTCTTATCTGCTTCCTAGTTGCTGGGGGATGCTTTCAGTTCCTCCTGCTCAAGCAAGATGTGGAAATGTTGGTGTTTCACCCATGGTCGATAGGGTGCTGGGAAATTTCCCAGAAGGGAATCTTGGAGGACCTTCCTGTAGGAAGTGAAATTTGAGCTGGGCTTTGGAAGATGCCCATGATGGAATGGCAGACATTCCCGATTGGAGACACCGCATGTACAAAGGTTTGGTGGGGTAGCAAGAACAGATATTTGGTGTAATGGATTTTGCAAGGGACAAAACTTGGCAAGAGCTGGGCATTAAGAGGAAAATCCAGTGCTTTCAAGTTGTTCCTGACTCACAGTGACCCTGCATGGCAGACGAGAGTTGCCTGGTCTCCGTGGCAGCAGTCTTTATAGAAACAGACCCCCGACACTTAATGCTCAAGGGAACAGTAGACAAAGAATCACTAAGCATTGTAAACATATATTCCCCAAATGAGAGACCTGTTGAATGTCAACCAAACACTCCAAAAGATGAAAAAAGAAATCACAACCTCAACAAATATAGTGGGTGACTTCAATAAACCTCTCTGTGAGAAAGATAGATCACAGAGAAAGAAACTCAACAAGGAGGCTAGAGATCGAAACACTTAGACGATCACTTAGACCTGATCAATGTTTACAGAGCTTTTCATACAAATACAAATAATTCACATTCTTTTCGAGCCCGCATGGCACATATTTGAAGACAGACCACATGCTGGGGCATAAGGTAAATCTACATAAATTTAAGCACATTGATATCATACAGATCTCTCTCTCTCTGATCACTGTGCCATGGCTGGAAATCAACAAAAGGAAGATAAAGAAACCAAGAACAAACAATTGGAGGAAAGGGAACATAAACTATGAAAAAAATTAATGCTGCTAAAAGTTGCTTCTTTGAAAGGATAAACAGAATCGACAGACTGCTGGCAAACCTAACCAAAGAAAGGAAGGAACAAATTTCAATAGCAAGAAAGAGGGGACATTATAACAGACCCTAATGAAATCAAAAGGATAATTACACAGCACTGTGAAGGATTGTACTCCAATGAATTCAACAACTTGAAGAACATGCACAAATTCTTGAAGAAACAATCCCTCCCTAGACTATCCCCAAAGGACACCAAGAATCTCAACAGACCCATAGCAATAGAAGAAATAGACAAGGTTATCAAGGGATTACCAAGAAAAAAAAGTCCCC
Source organism: Tenrec ecaudatus (assembly GCF_050624435.1). Lineage (NCBI taxonomy): Eukaryota > Metazoa > Chordata > Mammalia > Afrosoricida > Tenrecidae > Tenrec > Tenrec ecaudatus. The sequence goes on along the minus strand of NC_134533.1, from coordinate 74,136,416 downwards.
TGGATCAGATGGCTTCACTGAAATTCTACCAAGCATTTAGGGAAGAACTAACACCAATCCTACACAAACTCTTCCAGAACACAGATAACTCTATGTTTGCTATAACATAGCAAACTCCCGAACTCCTTCTATGAAACTAGTGTAACTCTGATACCAAAACCAGGCAAGGATCCCACAAGAATCGAGAACTACAGACCAATATCTCTAATGAACATCAATGCAAAAATCCTTAACAAAATACTGGCCAGTAGAATACAAAAGTATATTAAAAAAAATAATTCACCACGACCAAGTGGGATTCATACCAGGGATGCAGGGATGGTTCAACATATGAAGACCATTAGTATCCAGTGACCAGATTTTAACATTGGTAAAGCAGGGCACCATTGATAAAACTCATATCCTGGCGAAATAGCCACATGGCAGCTGAAAACTGTATACCCTAGCTTGTCGTGCATTCTTTCCAAAATTCGAGATTTTTTTTTAAAACTCCGCGGGACGTGGGAAAATTGTTAAAAATTGACTGTCCCACCAAAAGTGGGATGTCTGGTCACCATACATTAGTATCATTCACCACATTGACATGAAAAACTGTAAGAACCACATGATAATATCGATAGATGCAGAAAAAGCATTCGACAGCATACAGCACCAATTCCTGTTTAAGATCCTTGAGAAGATAGGAATGGAAGGAAAATTCCTCAAGACAATACAAACTATATATGAAAAAACCAACAGTCAACGTGGTAGTCAATGGAGTAAAGAGGAACACAATCTCACTGAAAAAGGGGACCAGACAAGGATGCCCCTTATCCCCATTCTTATTTAACATTGTACTGGAGGTTTTAGCTAACAGCATAAGGCAAAGAAAAGACATCAAAGGTATTCATCTGGGGAAGGAAGAGGTGAAATTATCATTATTTGCAGATGATATGATTTTATATATTGAAGATCCCAAAAGCTCCACAAGGGGAGTACTGGAAGCAATAGAGGCATTTGGCAGAGCGACAGGATAAAAGATCGACAGAAGTCCATTGGACTGCTATACACATTGGATAAGACCAAAGAAGAGGAGATAAAAAAGATGGTACCCTTCACAATAGCCAAACACAAATTGAAATATCTAGGGATATGCCTGACTAAAAGAACAAAAGATCTGTATGAGGAACACTACAGAACACTATTACAAGAAACCAAGAGTGACCTCAACAAATGGAAGACTATCCAATGCTCATGGACTGGAAGACAATATAGTAGAGATGTCAGGCACTTTATAAGGTTAATACAATCCCAATACATTTACCCTCATCTTTCTTCAAAGATAGGGAAAAACTGATTACCAGCTTCATATGGAGAGGGAAGAATTAGCAGGGAACTCAAAAAGGACACCGTGGGAGGGCTTGCTTTTCCTTACCTTAGTACATACTTTACAGCTACCATTGTCAAAATCGCATGGTATTGGTACGACAGATACTCAGACCAATGGAAAAGAGCTGAAAACCCAGAATTAAAATCATCAGCACACAGACAACTGATCTTTACTAAGGGCCCCAAAAATATCCAATGGGAAGCAGATGCCGCCTTCTTTAACAAGTGGTGCTGGAAAAAATGGATATCCACTGGCAGAAAAATGAAGCAAGACCCTTATCTCACTCCATACACAAGAATAAACTCAAGGTGGATCACAGACACTGAAGTTAAACCCCAAACTGTTATGGCCATCAGTGAGGGAATTGGGATCACCTTGAGAATGTTGGCACAGGGAATACATAGACTATCAGAAATAGGGAAGGACACAAACACAGAGGAGGCACAAATTGACAAATGGGATATACTGAAGATAAAACACCTGTGTAGATCTATATGAGGAAAACTACAGAACACTATTACAAAAAAAAAAAAACCAAGAGTGACCTCAGCAAATGGAAGAATATCCCATGCTCATGGATTGGAAGACTCAATATAGTAAAGATATGAGTTCTGTCCAAGGAACTATATAAGTTTAATGCAATCCTGATACAATTACCCTCATCTTTCTTCAAAGAAATGGAAAAACTGATTACCAACTTCATATGGAAAGGGAAGAAGCCCAGAATTAGCAGAGAACTCCTCAAGAAGGAGGACACAGTGGGAGGGCTGGCTTTATCTGACTTTAGCACATACTCTACAGCCACTCACTCCATACACGAGAATAAACTCAAGATGGATCACAGACCTTGAAGTAAACCCCAAAATTATTGGGGCCATCAATGAGGGAATTGGGACCAACTTGAGAACTTTGACTCAGGGAATACATAGGCTATCAGAAATAGGGAAGGACAGAAATGCAGAGGAGGCACAAATTGACAAGTGCGATATACTGAAAATAAAACACCTGTGTACAATGAAAGAATTCACCAAGAGAGTAATAAGAGTCCACGGACTGAGAAAACATCTTTAGCAATGACACATCAGACAAAGGTCTTATTACTAAAATCTATAATACTCTGCTAGCTTCCATAAAATAAAAAAAACTAATTGCCCTCTAAGGAGGTGGGCAAAGGACCTGAACAGAAGTTTCACAGGGGCAGAAATATGAATCACCAATAAACATATGAGAAAATGTTCCCGATCATTAGCCATCAGAGAAATGCAAATCAAAACAACAGTGAGATACCCCCTAAACATTCTCAAAGGTAGCCCAATTAAAAAAATCAGAAAGCAACAAGTGTTGGAGGGGCTGTCGGAAAACAGGAACTCATCCACTGCTGGTGGTCCTGTAAGTATGTACAGCCACTATGGAAATCAATCTGGCAATATCTAAGACATGGAAATCGAGCTACCATATGACCCACCGATCCCCCTGCTGCGCATATAGCCAGAAGAGGCAAGAAACAAACCACGCCCAGACATCTGTGCTCCAATGTTCATTGCAGCACAGTTCACAATTGCATGGAGTTGGAACCAACCCAAATTTTCATCAACTGACAAGTGGATTAAAAAACTTGGGTACATACATACAATGGAGTACTTTGCATTGCTCAAAAACTGATGAACATATGAAGCACATTGCTGCATGGGAAGAACTAGAGGAAATCATGCTAAGGGAAGTAAGCCAAACACAAAAGGACAAGTACAACATGAGTCTGCTGAGGTAAGCTTAAAAAAAAAAAAAGGCAAAAGGTGGTGGGGTGGGGGGACATAGGGAAAAAGCTACTGCATACAAAAATATTCCTGGGCTGAGGTCCAGGTAGTATGGCAGGGACCAGACCAAATCCAGGGATACATATGGTAGCCAACTAAAAAGGGGTGATGGGGGGAAGGAAAAAATAAAGAAATGGGTAGCAGGAGAACAGGACACTAAATCACCCAAGGGGAGAGTATTGTTTATATCTTCCACGGGGAAAGAGGGACCAGACTCCAACCCGGTGCTCCAAGATGTGAATGCAACATGTTGGGCATAGAGTAGGGAACCAGTGGAGAGGTCTGAGGGGTTGGTCACAATACCAACTATGTGGACAGCTGCCCCTCCCCAGAATAATTTACCATATATACTCAAATATAAGCCAACCCAAGTATAAGCCGAGGTACCTAATTATTACCTGGGAAACCAGAAAAACATTGACTCGAGTATAAGCCTAGGGTGGGAAATGCAGGATGTGAATTAACACAGAGACCAGAGGGGAGAGACGGAGCGCAGCCACAGACACATCCTTACCAGTTCAGCTGCCGGCGTAAGTAAATCACTCCGGGTGTTTCTGCGAATTGGAGCCATCCATGTCATAGGATGGCTCTGTTTGGTTAGATGTGAGTAAACAAACATTCAAAGCCCTGCAGTGTCAGCGGGGCTTTGAATGAACAGCGGAGAAATGGCAATCACCCGAGAGATAACAGGCGCTCATCCCATTACCTCGGGAGGACCCCAGCGAGATGTTACACCTCACTGGGGTACCACTGACCCGTGTATAAGCTGAACCCCAGTTTTCAAGCACATTTTTTGTGCTGAAACTCTTGGCTTATACATGAGTATATACGGTATTTCAGAGGACACTGAATCTGCAGCTTCGGGAGAGGGACATATCTGATCGGAGCACACGGGAGTAGATGAAGGGGGAGGAGGAGAGAGTGGAGCACATCCTGGCTGACCAAGCCTTAATAATATTCCTGCTCAGAGCAACCAATCCACAGAGAAGACCAGATGACCAGCCCCACTGTGAGACATGACATCCCTCACTGACCCATAGCCCTACAGGGGACAACACTGGAGACACAGTGTGGGAATTGCGCCCAATCTGATCCCACCACACAAAGGCAAAACATTAAGGGTGTGCAACAGAACAGCAAGGGGAAGAGAGCAATGAAGTCCCTAGGCAATACCAAAAATAGACCAGGACTTGGCACCCCATCAGACTCAACCAGAAAACACTCCTAAAGGCCAACAAACAGTCCTTGAACTAACTACAGGCTTTTCTTTTTTGTTGTTGTGTTGTGGTTTTTGTGTTTTGTTTGTAATTGGCTTTTTGTTGTTGTTTTGTTTTCTTTTGTTGCTTGGTTTTGCTCTGTCTTGTTTTTGTGCGTGTTATTATCTCTGCAGGGCTGTTTAAATAAGATAGGCTGGAGGAACAATCCAGAGGAGAAAACAACAATGGGACCAACAGTTCCCGGGGGACATGGGAGGGGGGGAGGTGGGGGGAAAGGAAGCAGTGTTAACAAACCCAGGGACAAGGGAACAACAAATGATCCAAATCAGTGGTGAGTAAGGCGTAGCAAGCCTGGTAGGGCGTCATCAAGGGTAATGTAACCGAGAGGAATTACTGAAACCCAAATGAAGGCTGAGCATGATAGTGGGACAAGAGGAAAGTCAAAGGAAATAGAGGAAAGAACTAGGAGGCAAAGGTCACTTATAGGAGTCTAAATAAAGGCATGTACATATGTAAATATATTTATATATGAGGATGGGGAAATAGACTTATGCACATATATTTATAGGTTTAGTATTAAGGTATCAGATGGACAGTGGGCCTTCACTCAAGTACTCCCTCAATGCAAGAATATTTGTTCTATTAAACTGGCATTCCATGATGCTCACCTTCCCGACACAATCGCTGAAGACAAAGGTGCATGAGTAAATGTGGTGAAGAAAGCTGATGGTGCCCAGCTGTCAAAAGATACAGCATCTGGGGTCTTAAAGGCTTGAAGGTAAACAAACGGCCATGTAGCTCAGAAGCAACAAAGCCCACATGGAAAAAGCACACCAGCCTGTGTGACCACGAGGTGTCGAAGGGATGAGGTACCAGGCATCAAAGAAGAAAAAATCATATTGTGAATGAGGGGGAGAGCAGGGTGGAGACCCAAAGCCCATATGTAGGCAACTGGACATCCCCTTATGGAAGGGTCATGGGGAGGAGACGAGCCAGTCGGTGCAGGGTAGCAACAATGAAACATAAAACTTTTCTCTAGTTCCTAAATGCTTCCTTCCCCCACTATCATGATCCCAATTCTACCTTACAAACCTGGCTAGACCAGAGGATGTACACTGGCACAGATAGGAACTGGAAACACAGGGAATCCAGGACAGATGATTTCTTCAGAACCAGTGGTAAGAGTGGCAATACCGGAAGGGTGGAGGGAGAATGGGGTGCAAAGGGGGAACTGATTACAAGGATCTACGTATAACCTCCTTCCTGGGGGAAGTAGATGAAAGTAGATGAAGGGAGACATCGGACAGTGTAAAATATGACAGAATAATAATTTATAAATTATCAAGGGTTCATGAGGGAGAAGGAAGTGGGGAGGGAGAGGGCAAAATGAGGAGCTGATGCCAGGGGCTTATGTGGAGAGCAAGTGTTTTGGGGAATGATGAGGGTAACAAATGTACAAATGTGCTTTATACAATTGATGCATGTAGAGATTGTGATAAAAGTTGTATGAGCGCCCAATAAAATGATTTTAAAAAGAAAGAGACACTCCTCCCCCCACATCTGTCTGCCCTGGAGCACTCGGTGGGTTTGAGCCAGCCCCCTTTCAGTTGGCAGCCAAACACCAGACATGAGCTTTTCTGAGGCAAGCACCTGTAGGACCTGCCTGGCACTGAAGAGAAGATGACACCCTCTGAAACATGACATTCCCTGCTCACGGGAGTTCCCCCCAGGGCTCCGAGTGACAGCCAGGTCAGCATGACCCAGAGATTGGACACTTGGTCAGCAGCTGACCCTGGGTCCAAGTCTGGGATAGGGTGTGGGTACCCAAGGAATTGTTCAGGATGCAGCAGGAACATGGAGTGGAGCAAAATGGGCTCACAGGGTGCAGACACTGCCTCTTGGTTCCCGGTGGGTCATACTTGGGCCTGGAGGCACAGGTGGGTCAGAAGAGGGGCAATCTACTGTGTGTGGGGATACGGTTTTCCCAACCACTGTTCCCAAGAGGAGGGAGTGAGCCACCGCCCTTCCCAGCAGGAAGATGGTCTTCAAGATCCCCTTCAAGCACTAGTGGGGTGGGGCCCTTCCCCGGACCCGCCCACGGCTCACCTGATGTGGTTGTCAGTCAGCTGCTTCAGGATCTGCACGTACACCTCGTCCTTGAGGGGCTCAGCCTTGAGGGCACCCTCAAAGATCTGGTCAGTAAGCTCGTTGACAGAGCGTGTCCTCTTGGATGGGTAGTCACCCATGTACTTGAGCATGGGTGAGGGTCGTCAAGGAAGGGCTTGTGGCCAGGCATGGGGGGCGCTGGCCCAGACAACAAGGGGCTGAGTGGAGGGTCTCCTTGCCTCCCCTGCAATGTGTGACCCTGGGAAAGTCCTTGGGGCTCCGGCTACTCATCTACCTAATGGGTATGATCTGCCTGCCCTGCTCCTCATGCCCGCTGCTCACTCTTGATCCCTAATACCCTTGGCAGCCTCACCAGCTCACCTGTTCCACCGAGGGTAGACTTCCCAATGATGCATCTGACCAGCAACTACCTTGGTCTTGGGATGCAGTCCCAGCATCCTAACGGGGCTTGGGAGCCCTTCCTTAGCCACCTCCTACCTGGAAAGGGCCCTTCTGCAGCTGTGCCCTGTAGCGGAATGATTCTGTGCCCTTTGGTCTCAGAGCCTTTGCGCAGTCTGGGAAGCCTGCTCTCCTCTGTCGCACCAAGTCCTAGTGACCCTGCCTGTCTCCATCTAGATTTGACTTCCTCCAGGAAGCCCTCCCTAACACTCTCTGGGGCCGGGCCAGACACTGCATGCTCCCAGCCCCTACTGCAGTGCTGAGCGCAGTGTGATCAGCCTGCTCCTTCCCAGCACACAGCCAGGAGCGAGGTACCTGAATGAACTCACTCGGGCAGCAGCCCCCTGCATCTGTCCAGAACGCAAGGCAGGAGGGTGTGCACAAAGGCCCTGGAGCTCGGTTCCCCCGCCTCCCCCGACCGGCCCTCCTGTGGCACGGATATCGATGAAGGCCATGCAGGCCTCCTGTGAGAGCTCCTCGCTGCCCAGGATCTTCTTGAGAAGCGCCTGCTTGAGTGGCTCCCGGGTGTGGCTCCACAGCCGGTCCTTGCCGCGGGCCTTGGACACCATCACGCGGCTCAGCGTGTGCTTGGGTGGGGGCCTGGCAAGGAACAGGAGTGGTCAGCGCTGACCCCTGGGGGATCAACTCCTCCCCACCCCTCCACTAGCCCAGCCTTGCTCCTGTCCCCACAGCCCGCCCAGCACCCCCATCCCAGCAGTGGGATTCAGAACTCAAACTGTGTCCGTTTGTTTTCTCGCCTGTCTCCCCACCGGGACTGAGTTCCTGAAGCAAGCTCCCGCCGCCGCCGCTGCCACCACCACCACCACCACAACCTCCAAAGAGAAACCGAGGCCTGCAGCCTGGTGCCCGGGGCGCCCGGCACCTGAAGTAGTCGTAGGAGAACTCCTCCAGTGTGTAGGGCTTGGCGCGCACCTCGGGCTCAGCAGTTTGCATCTGCAAGAGCCGGATGACGTCCTGCCTCTGGTCCGGGGTCATGGTGACCAGGGCCTGGGGGCGGGGAGATAGGGAGTTGGGGGTCAGTCTCCATTTGGAATCACTAGGACAGACAGGGTGGACGCTCAGAGCCTCTTCTCTGTAGAGGAGGAAGTGGCCCCTGTGCCCACTCACACCCTGTAGCCAGTGTGCCCACTGAAGACCCTGCCTTAGTGCCTCAAGGCTGAACCAGATGCCTTGAGCCAGTCAGAAAACCTGGCAAGGGCAGGGCCCTCTGGAAGGGGCTCTGAGTCAGTGCTCAGAAGACTGAGAAGAGTCTGACCCTCCCTTTCAGGCTCTGCCCTCACTGTCCTCCCAGAGAGGGCTGTTCCAACCAAGCACTATCCCAGGCTACTCTTCCCCATCCAGAGCCCCGTGCCCCGGCAGGACTTCACCAGTTACAGCTTCTAGGCCCCTCCCCACGTGACACAGGTTTGAGAGAGGCCCCAGCTTTAAGCCCTTCAGATTGACTACTTCACAGCCGCTGCAGATCATTAATCTGGTCTGACTTCACTCCATTTTTAGATAAGGAAAGAGTCTAACTAGGGTCCTGGGGAGCCTCCCCTTTACCCCAAGGCCTGGGCCACGTACCACAATTTCCCTCGGTGGCATGGTGACGGTGGGCATGACGTACACACAATCGGTGGGGAAGTCTCCACGCTGCTTGGTCCTCTCGTTGATGCCATTGGCCCAGCCTGAGTTCATGACCTGTTCCCCTGTGTCGTGGTCCAGGATGATGAGGTCGCCCTTGGCAAAGCTGAGGAAGCCTGACTCCTCCCCCGCTGCAGGGAAGGGCGGAGAGTGGAAATCTTCATCGATCAGATAGCCCTCTCCACGAAAGACTCCAAGGCCCTGCCCCGCTCACGTCTGCTCTGCCTCCATGGGCCCACCAGAGTCGGTCACCCACCCAGCTCTAAATTCACCCATGGCTCCCCATTGCCCTTCAGAGAAAGCCAAACCTAATCACCTCTGAGTTCTCAAAGGAGAGACAGTGCTGCATAGATACACCTGGGGAGGCACACACAGGTGAGGGTCGTCTACACTTCAAGGGGCCAAGGGTACCGGAGACTACTGATGAGGAAGGAATTGACAAGCCTGAGACCCTGATTGAGATTTTTTTAGCTTCCAGAACTGTAAGAACATAGATTTCTGTTGTGGTTTTTCTCCCTCTATGTTTGAAATAAACTTGTTTGTCACTAAAGACTCCAAGTCCCTTTCCGTTTCAATTTTCCATCTTCTTTTTTAGCCACGCAGACCAATAGTTTGGTGGAGGAGTAAGAGATCTGGAGGTATTTTAAATTTAAAAACTTTTTTTAACTTTGGATTTTATTTTTATTTATCTTTTTAGCCTCCTTAGGGATAATTTTTTAATTAAAAGATCATTTTATTGGGGGCTCTTACAACTCTTATAACCATCCATACATCAGTTGTATCAAGCATATTTGTACATGTGTTGCCATCATTCTTTTCAAGACTTTACTTCCTATTGAGCCCTTGGATTCGGCATTTTTTCCTCCTCCCCCCCCACCCCCAACAACAAGTTGTTATTATGTTCATATCTCACACTGACCGCTGTCTCCCTTCCCCCATGGTTTGTGTTGTTCATCCCCCTAGCGGTATGGGTGTGTGTATCATTGTGATCGGTTCCCCCTTCCTTCCCTCTCCTCCCCACCTTTCTCCTACCCTCCTGTTATAACTGTTCCCATTCCTGTTCCTGGATTCTGTGTGTTGTGAGCTCTTCTCTCTTTTCTATACCTTTGTACATGGTCTGGTCTACTCCGCAGTGAAAGGCAGCACTAGGGTCATGGTGGTGGGGTGAGGGAGCATCAAAGAACCAGAGGAATATTGTGTTTTTCATCAGTGCTTTACTGCATCCTGGTTGACTCATCCCTTCCCTGTGACCCCTCTGTGGGGGGATGTCTCATTGTCTACAGTTGGGCTTTGGGTCTCTGCTCCAATCCCCGTCATTCTCAACAATATGGTTTGTTTGTTTTGGGTCTTCTGATGCCTGTTACCTGGTCCCAGCGATACCTCATGATCACACAGGCTGATGTACTTCTTCCATGTGGGCTTGTTGCTTCCATGCTAGATGGCTGCTTGTTTAACTTCAAGCCTTTAAGATAGCTGGCTTTTGATAGCTGGGCACCATCTACTTTCTTCACCACATTTGCTTATGCATCCATCTTGTCTTCAGCAATAGTGCCAGGAGGGTGAGCATCACAGAATGCCAGTTTGTTAAAACAAAGTGTTCTTGTGTTGAGGGAGGGCTTGAGCAGAGGCCCAAAGTCCATCCACTTCCTCAGTTTAGTGCCTTATAAATATATGTTCATAGGCCAATACCTCTATTTTTTATGGATCAATGTATTTACATATGTACACACCTATGCTTATACCTCTATCCATAGCTTTGATTCCTAAATCTTTTCTCTGTTTCCTTTTACCTTCCTCCTGCCCCACCATCATACTCCCCCTACTTCTGCCTCTTAGCACTTCCTCTCAGTTAAGACTGCTGTTTCTCCAACACCCCCAGGATCTCTACGCCCTCCTGGTGGATTTTAAGTCCCTCGTTGGTCCCCTGTCGACTCTGGCTTTTAAAGAGGCAGCCTGTACAAAGTTAAACAGCCCCTCTTGGCTAGTGAAACCAACACCAATAGCCAAGTAAACCCTCCTTCAATGTGGTGCTCCTCCCCCCTATCTCCCTACCCCCTCACCATCTCCCTCCCCCCGCCCCACTCTGTCCCTGCTCCTGTCCCTGCCTTCTCCTCTGAGCCACCAAAGTCTTCTCGTTGGGGGTAGCCACCTTTCTTTTTTTGTTTGTTGTTTGTTTTCCTGAAAACAATGGTGCTGTTAAATGTTGATCTCTGTGAGGCTGTCTAAGCGCAGGGTCTCTAGTTATGTCCGTGGCTTGCGGTGGTTAAGGGAATTGTCGTGCTCTACTGATGCCCAGGTCCCTGCGATTTGAGGACTCTGTGGATGCTGTGGTTCGGGCAGTTGCTGTTCTTGTTGTTAGATGCATCCGTTCAGGTCCTGCTCCCTTGTGCACAACAGAACAGAACACCGCCAGAAGCTGGGGCCTGCGCCAGTTTCACGATCATTCCTAAGTTTGGGCCCATGGTGGTCACCACTGTGTCAGTCCACCTTGTTGAGGGCGGGCCTTCCTCTCTTTCACCGCCCCTCACACGCACAGGGTCCTTTCCCAGAGGACGTTGGGGCAGCAGGAGGAGACAAACAGCGGACACTTGCGGGCCATGGAGGAGGAACCTGTGACCTAATCTGGAGAAGGGAGCAGGAGCCTCTGGCTTGATTCTTAGATAGGAGCTTTTGGGCCCCAGCTCAGGCACGTTCAAAGACTGTGCCTGGCAGGCCTGGGGGTGGGCGCTACCCTCCTTGAATAGACTGCGTGCACAGCTGGGGCACGACAGGTCTGCAGGGAAGTGCAGTCTGGGACCCAGTATCTTGGCTGGCCAGGCTCCTGTGGGTATCTGCATGCCTGGTCCAACTCTTCCACTGGGCCCCGTCATGGCCTCTCCAGGACGCCTCTGCCCAGGTTTTAACATTGTTGTTCTCTTCCACTCCATCGCAGTCCCATCCCTGCCCTCCACAGCCCTGGCCCCTGGGCCCCTAAAATGGTCAGAGCCTTCTGTTCGGGGGCTCCCTCAGCAGGGAGGCGGCGGCGCCCTTCCCCTCTCTTTTTGCTGGTCCACCTGACTCTTGCCGGATGCTGGTCGGGAGGAAACGGAGCACGGGGAGCCAGCCCACGCTTTCTGGCCTCCGCTTTGTGCTTTACTGTGGCACCTATGCACTGGCCGCACCCGCGGCTCCTTCTTGAGAATGTGGTGCCACAGCCGGTGGCAGTCAGCCAGGCACGAGCGAGCGGGCAGAGGGAGAGACGGACCCAGCAGGAAGGAGGAAGGGGCGAGTCCCTGCAAGCCCAAATGCAAACCAAACTCACTGCCATCGAGTCAATATTGACTCATGGCGACACTATAGGACAGGGCAGAACTGCCCCTATGAGTTTCCAAGACTCTGAAATAGAAAGCCCCGTCTTTCTCCGGAGGGATGGCTGGTGGTTTCAAGCTGCCGACCTTGCGGATGACAGCCCAACATTTAACCAGTACACCTCCAGGGCTCCTGCCCACAGTGCCCAGAGTCTGGCTATCTTGTATGGTTAGAGCTGAGGTCCTTCGGGGGAAGGCTGGAAAGCAATGCCATGCCAGCCTTGAATGCCCGGCCAATGACCAGGTGCAAACTCTGCCAATACCCCAGACCCTGCCCTCCACAGCCCCGTGCCTTGCGATCGGTGCCGGAGCCACTCACCAGGGTTGGGGTTGTCCTGGAGGGCCACTACGTACTTGGACCTCTTGCGAAGCCCTTCCAGGAAGGTGACCACCAGGTCACGGATGTCTTCGGCGTTGCTGGAGGTGAATGTGTACTCATCCCCTTTGAGGGCGGCCAGTGTGAAGCTGGGGACCGTCATTTTCGCTCCCCTGCAGGACCAACACGGAGAACAGGGCCCATCCGAGGTCAGCCGTGCCCAGGCCAAGTGAGGCGCAGCATAGCCCAGGCCAGAGCAGCCCAGCGAGAGCAAGATGCGGCACTCCCTGAAGGAGACCAAGGCCAGCCAAGTCAGACACAGCCCGGCCAGAGAAAGGCCCGGCCCTGCCCAGGGCAGCCACGGCTTGGCCAGAGTCAGACGTGGCCTAAGCTAAGGGACCTGACCTGGGACGCATGTGACCCATGCCTGGCCCACCCTGGATGCGAGTCAGTCCAGGCAAGGTAAGCTATGGCTTGGCCACAAACATCCCAGCCAGTCAGACATGCCCAGGGTGAGACCAGCTGGGCCCGGCATGCTTTCTTAACCTGGATAATTCTGATTCCCCTCAGGTCCAGGCCTAGATGCCACCTCTTTCAAGAAGCCCTCCCGAGCCTCCCACGTGCCTCATCGTAGTATCTCTGCTTTCAAACAGCCACTTGGGTGTGTCTTTCTCTTCAAGAAGGTGGGGGCTATTTTGTCACCAAAGGTGCTGTGTCCCTGACAGGGCACCCCCGCCCCGTCAGAGCCAGAACCCCCACCCCCCATGCCTGGCCTTCATCAGATACAGCGAGAGACACCGCAGGGAGGCCGAGGTTCGAGGCTGGTGGAAAGCCCATCTAGCCATCTCCCCCTCTGCCTCCACTACTCTTCCCAGGCTACAAAGAGCTGTCAATCACTACACATGCTCCCCGCCCCTATGGTGGAAGGAAAGTCGCCAGGCCCTATGTAAAGGATGAGGATGTGGAGGTGAGCCCCACCCAGGCCCTGGAGGCCCAGGCCAGACTGGTCATCCTAACTACCCGCCCCACCTCCACACACACAGTGGTTCTCCAAGGCCCCTGCCACTCAGAGGACGGTGCGCCGCAAACCGCCCCATCTTTGTGTGACCAGCAGGGGTCTCTGAGTCTGGGCAGGATGGGGTGGGGGGTTTCCCTGTGCGGCAGAGGTGTCCTCAGAGGCTCCCCCGACAGCCCTCTGCCTCCCCGCCCACTGTGCCTCCGCTGCCCCTTGCTCACCGGCTGCTGGACACGGCCGTGATCTCGGGGAAGGACAGTTCCAGAAGCACCTGCTCCTGCTCATCCACAAAGTAGACACCTGTCCAGTTGACGGCCACGATGACGTCGTTCTTGGGGAGGCTGGGGCCTTGGGTGGAGACCAGGGCCCTGAGAGCCGGGGCCCAGCTCCCATGCCCCACCCTTCCCGATCCTCACAACCACCAGGGAGGCAGCCAGGTCTGGGGCTTGCTGGTTCCCATTGTATGGGTGGGAAAGTGCGGATCAAAGAGTCCAAAACCCTCCATGTGGTGGAAAGAGAGTCTGACTCCCAACCCGCCCACTGGTCTCGGTATAGCTTGTAGATAAGTCCCTGCTCCTCACGAAAGTGAGGGACTGGGCTAACTGAGCCCCCAAGCTCACTCCAGCCCTGATGTTTGGGGGTTCTGTGATGCCCAACACCAGCCTGGGGTCTGCAAAGAGCCAACTTGGGGCTGAAAACAAACAAACAAGTAGCGCACTGCCACCCCAGTGGATTCTGACTCGGTGGATTCTGTCGGACAGAGGAGAACTGCCCCTGTGGGTTTCCGAGACTGTAACTCTGCAGAGATAGAAAGCTTCATCTTCATCCCTCCTAGCGGCTGGTGGCTTCAAGCTGCTGGATTTTCGGTTAGCTGCCCAATGCATAACCATCACACCCCCAGGGCTCTGGCTGAGCAGATGGCCTGTGTGGGGTTGTACCAGGCAGCCCAGGAGAGCCCATCCTTCCCAGGCTCTGAGCCACACCTGTCTGTGTGCCGACGTGCCCCAATGACCCCAGTGCCCATCCGAATTCTCCATCTAAGGCATCACCTGCTATGTGTCAGGGCTGCAGACTGGACCCTTTGGGTCCCAGCCCCTGCTACAATGGGGCAGCATTGGAGACCCTGTGGGTCAGGGACCCTTAACAGCTAATCCTCAGTCTGTCCTGCGGACAAAGCCCTGATTCTGTTTCCAGGGAAGCTGGGGGCGGTGGCCGTGCTGCTGGTGAATCCTGACTATTCTCAATCAAAAAAAAAAAAAAAAAAAGATGAGCTTGTTCCTCTTAGCCAGTGACTGACATGCTCAGGAAGGTTTTCTAGTCTCATTTCAGCCAATCAGAAATGAAGGGGACTCTAGCCTCATTCCAGCCAATCAGACATGGAAAATCTAGGCAAGAAGAGACTTCCGGGAAAGCGTTCTTGGAAGCTTGAAGCAGCACAGAAAGGGGGTGTTTTCTTTCCTGCCCCGGGAACAGTCTGTCTGAGGGTGTGATGCCTGGAGCTGCTGCAGCCATCTGAGGACCACGGGGAGGGCTGCCGGCTTTCCTGTTACAGGCCGTGAAAAAACACCATCAAACTGCGAAGATGGTCTTTGTGGCGAGGGCTTCCAAGACACAGGCACACAGGAAGCTCAGTGCCTTGTCTGCTTCACTGCCACCTCGGGGAAAGCCCCGCTCGCTGCACGCCCATGGCCCTTGGACAACCATAATCCCGCTGCATCAGCCTTGGGGACGCCCAGAGCTGCACATCCCTGAGTGGGGCCGCCCAGCCCTGCCTGCACACCACCTGAGACTCAGCGCTCACGCCTTCTGTTCTGCTCTGTCTGCTGGTCCCAAGACTAGACTGAGGCTGCGGTTGGGAGACCAGGCTGGGGAGGCAGGAAGAAGCGGGTCCTAGTCGCTGGACAGCAGGGAACGGGTACCTGAGCATTTGTAGGCTTCGTAAAACCTGGAGAAGAGTAAGGGCCACTTGAAGCGGGCGTAATTGACCACGTCCTCTTTGACCTTCTGGGCATCCGTTCTCCTTTGAGCATAAATCCCCTGGAGAAGGACCGGAGGGGACACGAGGCATGGAACAGCTCCATCTGAAGTCCCATGCCCCTGCATGCCACCACCACCATGTATCGTACGTAGTCCTGCCCACGGTCCCCTCCACCCACCCCACTCATCACTCATGTTCAGTCAACATCAGGAGGGGCTGCCTCTGCGGGGCCACAGTCAGAGAGCACATGGCTCCCATCCTCAGGGGGCTGGCTCCTCATTCAGCCTGGGAGACCTGCAGTTCCCCCACCCCGTAACCCTAGCCCGCACACCCTGCCTCCACAAGGCCCAGACACAGGGAGGGGGGAGAGGGGGGCGCGTGGGGAAGGAGCATGTGTATGGCTAAGCAGGGGGAGCTCCCTACACAGGTCAGGGAGAAGAGGGGACTGGGAAGAGGGCATGCAGGAACCAGGTCCCTGGGAATTATGGGCCAATATCCGCCCCAGGGGAATCTGGGAGTTGGAAAGACTGCAAAGCCTGAAGATGGGACTGGAGCCCGGAAGTAAGGAGGGTCATGAGGGACACACAGTGCTTCCAGCAAGAACAGATGGGGGGGGGGGTCTTGATGGAAAAATACCGTCTCAGAAAAATGTGGAAGACCACTCAAAATCATTAAGACAAAACGAAACAAAAACAAACAGACGAGGGTCACTGGTCCCACACGGTGGAACCCCGGAGACTCTGTTGTCCTCTCAGGTTCAGGGTTGAACTTGCGCCCAGGCTCATTTTCAGCCCCCCACTATTAGCCTGGAAGGCACACCCGTCTTAGAATCATCAACCACGGGAGGTCCAAAGGGCAGCACTTCCCCCAGGGACAGCGCTTGGAGGGTTAGGGTGAAGGAGGAACTGAAACAGGGAGGCACTGAGAGATGGCAATGGCATCGGTGATGTGAAATAACATGCATTAAATTACTGACTGGGCAGCCCTGCTGGGTACAACTTCACCCAAGTCATAATCAAACTAGCGTGCATGCGTGTGTCCCCACACCCTAGTCAAATCCTCATCCCCTGGGCGCTGGCGAAGCAAAGGAATCAGCATGGCTTCATTTGACTTCTGTTACTACGCCTCGCCTGGACTCAGACACGGATCCGCCGGCGTCAGCCGTGAAATCCTGTCCCTGCTCCGCACGATCCTGCAGTCCGCTGAGTGGGCAGTGACATGGGACAGTTGGGCATCCTGTGAGAACGCCCGCGAGGCGGCAGAGATGTGAAGAGAGCACCTACTGAGGGGAAGGCTTGCTCAAAGCTGATGCCGCAGTTCAACTGGTGAACAACGCAATCCTCTGTGGAGCGCGGGGTTGGGGGGGAGGGCGATACAGTGTGTGTGTGTGTGTGTGTGTGTGTGTGTGTGTGTACGTGTCCGCAGTGATACAGTGAGGGTGTGTGTGTGTGTACACACGTCTGCAGCACACTTCCCCATCTGCTGAGAGGAAACGGACACGGGGGGG
Organism: Tenrec ecaudatus; assembly: GCF_050624435.1. Taxonomy (NCBI): domain Eukaryota; kingdom Metazoa; phylum Chordata; class Mammalia; order Afrosoricida; family Tenrecidae; genus Tenrec; species Tenrec ecaudatus. Next base: position 74,119,644 of record NC_134533.1, on the reverse strand, counting down.
GGGCGATACTGTGTGTGTGTGTGTTGTGTTGTGTTTGGGGCGGTCTGGAGAAGTTTGAGGAGACAAAGGTACAAGCTTGCGTAGTCGCTATGGACGAGACTGGAAGGGGTGGGATTACCAAGTATAGGGAGCAGGTTTCTCCAGAGAGACAGACTATACCCGGGAGGCTGAGGGGGGTGGGGAGCCTACATCTCTTTGGGAGGGGGCTGCAGGGGAAGTGAGCACCTCAGGGGAGCGGCAGGTGGAGGTGGAGAAGGGGGAGCAGGGAACATTCAGGGCGAGGATGGTAGGGAGGTACGCAGAGAAAGCGAAAGAGGTTGCTTCCGTCCATCACCTGGGAGAGTCTGGGGGGCAGGGGACTAGAGACTGCTGGTTGATGAGCCTCTGTCTACTTAGGGCGGTTAAGACGCCCACTCAGCAGGAGCAGCCTGTGCCTCAAGTTCCCAGGCAGGAGGGGGGGCGGGACAGGAGGGGGGGCAGGAGTCCTTTCAGAGGGAAGAGTGCACTTTCTAGATACTCTCTCCAGCATCCATCCGGCCCTGGGTCCTGTCCCCTGACAAGGCCAAGGAAGGACGGGTGTCAGTGCGAACCGGAGCCCCCTCGATGGCTCTGGTCCTTGCCCGCAGCCCAGGCCACTGCAGCCCTCCTACCTTCTTGTGGGCCGCAATGGCCAGCTGGGCCCACTTCTCCAGCGTCTTCAGGGGCGTGATCTCGCGGTCGGGGATGTAAGTGGGCACCAGACTCAGAAGGCGCTCCAAGATCATCTCGGAGCCGTAGTCCACAAAGTACTGCTGCGACGCCAGCTCGGCCAGGTCGTCCTCCTGCGGTCACACGGGCTCAGGCCCTTCTGGGAAGCCCCCCCCCCCCACCCAACCACCGAAGCCCCCTCCTGTGTGTCCTGAAGCACTCTTTCTTCTGGAATTCTGTGTGCTCACTGACGTGCACGGATTTCCGATGTGTTCGGTAGGATCGTGACCTCCCTTGGGTCAGGACGGTGGGTTCCTGATCTTTTGGGTCCTCTCGGCACCAGGGAGAGCAGCCGGCCCACTGGTAATGGGGCAGCATCTGCACGCTCAACCCTGTAAGTCAGCCACGGGGGCTGACAAGCTAGAGATGCCCAGGGGGTGGTCAGCGTGCGGAGCGTGAGCACCACCACTATCCCCATCGCCATCCCCACTGCCACCATCACCCAGCAGGGAAACCACACTGCAGGGACCTAAGAAGGCCAGGCGGGCACCAGGCACTTGCCCCTCCTCTGCCTGGGGCTGGTGCTCCCCGGGGCCCTAGCAGCAGGGACAAGAGAGAGGAGCTCTGGGTAGCTTTGAGATAGTCGATGTTTACCACTTACTATCAGAGGATTTCAGCATTTTAACAACTAATAACACTGCACTGATTAATTCTTACTGAACACCAAGCCAGCTTCCTACCGCCACACCATCAGCACCGTCACCCCCACCCCCACCCCTACTACTCTCCCCTATACCATGCTCTTCATCTCTATCGCCTGCGCCCTCCCTCCCCCATCCCATCACCGACAGAGCCATCATCACCACCACCACCAAAGACAACCGCAGGCTCCTGTCCCCAGAAGAAGAGAGAATACGTGTTTGCAAACGCAAACTCTAATCCGAACGAACGGCGCGCTCACTCGCTCATTTCGAGTGCGCTAGAGCGGCTCCGCCAGTAACACCGCCTGCTCCCTGGGGCGCGTGCTCACTGCGGTGGCATCAGCAACGCCTCGCGATATTCCTCTCTCACCTCCTAGTTCTATCCCCCCCACGGGTCCTCGGCCCTGTGGCGAAGACCGAGTGTAACTCTAGCTCCTCCGCCCACCTCCCCAAGGTCAGTAGTGTTAAATCCAGAAGCAGCTTAGGGAATGTCCAGCCTCAATCAGGAGCACCGCAGCAGAGCTCAGGGAGGGGCAGAGACGGGGCACTCACCTTCTCACACCTGTATTCCCCAAACTTGACTCCTCGCACCACCTGCTGGTAGATGAGGTTGGTGGCCACGCTGTCTTCCGAGGGGTTGTGCCAGGGTGTGAAGACCTCTTTCCGGAAGAAGAGTCGCCACGGGGCATTGCGCTCCTGGGCACCCTGCTCCTTGGCGTACTGCTCGCACTGGGAGATGGCATCCATGACATGGTCACTGCCACTGCCCAGGGAGGACACCTGTGGGCACAGGGTGGCGGCGGTGGTCGCAGCAGAGAGGGCCTGGGGCGGGGCAGCCTTAGGCCGGGAAGGGTTACAAGGAGCCATCAGCTGGGCCAACTGTTAGGTTCGAATGGAAAACTGAGGCTCAAAGAGAAGGCGGGCCAGGCCCAAGGTCTCCGGGTTCTGAGCTAACACCCGGAGCAGCTGAAGGGCTTCGAACCACCAACCTCTGGTTAACAGCTGAGCACTTAACCATTGCTTTCAGAGCTGAAAACATTCAGGTGAAGTGCCGAACACCATAGCTCTGCCCTTGGGATGGAGGGCCTTGGGCCTGCCAGGGATGGAGGCAAAAGCACCAAGTCCCAGGTCTGACTCATCTCAGAAGGCTCCAGATGGGAGCCCAGGGGATAGTTGGATGAACAAGTGTCTGCTATACACGGTCTCCAAGAAACGTCGCAGCAGCTCCACAAGGACTTCTATCCCCATTAGGGCTCTCGGGTGCAACCGCTGCCCTCCCGTCCACAGCACACTCTCAGGGAACAAAGAACTCTGTCCGGGCATATGCGGCTCGGTTACCATCAACGCTGTTACGCTGGGCGCTCTTTGACATCCTTCAGAGCGCCCCACCATCCTAGGGAGTGGGTATTGCCTTTGGGTTACAGAAGGGGAAACTGAGGTCCTGAAGGATAAGTTGCCTGTGGGAGGTCAGCTGAGCCATGATGTGGTGGCACTGGGTGAGGAAGTGGGGCTGCCTGGCCCAGGGTGGAGGCAGGAGGAAGGGGCATGGGTGGGTGGGTGGGGACTCCTTATCAAAAGGACCCGGTGGTTTCATGAGTTGGGCTGCAATCGGCAAGGTCAGCAGTTAGAAACCACCAGCCACTCTGGGACCAGGAGAACAATGGTGAATTCTACCCTGGTTAAGAGCTACAGGCTCGGAAACTCCGAGGGGCTCTGAGCCGGCACGACTGCGGTGGCAGTGGGGGTTGGGCACGTGGTCACTACCTTATCAAACAGGGCGATGTACAGGGAGAAGCCGAAGCGGTCCCGGAGGGAGATCTTGTCGGCCAGTGTGTTGCACAACTCCTTGGCCGTGGTGGCAGAGTCCGTCAGCAGGGTCTTGGTGGTCCCGTCCATGAACGTCACGGGCAGCATGATGGGTTTCTTGGACTTGGTGGCCTGGAAATGACCCACAGGCTTGATGGGATCCCTTGACCTGTGCTCCTACCTGACAACCAGATATTTGGGCTGGGAGGGCAGGCACTGCCCACCCGGGTGCTTTACGTAACCATCTCGGCACGGGGGAGAGGAAATGATCCCCATGTTGCTGGTGGAGGCCCTGGGACCCGGAGGGAAGCCTACGTGCCTGGTGGCTCTGATCAGAACCCTAACAAGCCTATTCCGACCGGCCTGAAGCTCTAGAGCTGGAGGGCTGGTGCCGGAGAGATCACAAACTCCTGAGGCAGGGTGCATTTCGGGGGCACTGGAGACACGCGCACACGCACGCTCACACACATGGGGTCAGGGCAGCACCTGCAGCTCGAGCCAGCTGGGCGGCTGTGTCCGCGTCCCGTTCACAAAGGTTCTGCGCAGGCGCTCTTCGCAGTACGGGGCATAGCCAGGGGGTCCTCCGTGGATGAAATTGCGCAGGTACTGTCGACAGAAGGCCAGGTGGACTGGCGTCCCCAACCCCCACTCCCCCATCCCTGCAAGCCCCAACTCCCTGAGTCCCTGGGCTCTCTCTCCTCACAGGCAGGCCTGTCTTCCCATGTCCCTCCTGGGTCCCTGCACCCCCAGAACCAAGTCCACACATGTTGGGCGCAGTCCCTGGCAGCAAGGGCACCACATCCTGGCCCTGCCCATCTTAGAAACACAGTCTGCCTCCCCCTCCCCCATCACCCACACTCCCTACCCCCCTCAACCTCGCACCTCTGGCTCCTCTTCCTTCAGAACCCAGCTGCGACCTCACCACCCCCTCCAGGAAGCCTTCCTTGATGTCCCTCTGGGCAGGAGCTTCCCTCTTTACAGCTCTGACCTTGTGGGTGGTCCTCTCTGACTGGCTCTACCTCTGTCCCCAGAACCAAGGGCCTGATACCAAGGAGGAGCCGTGGAGAGCAGGGGCTGAGCTGGACTAAATGTGGCCCTCAAGACATGTCTATAGTCAGCCCAGGAGACAGCACTGCCTCCCCATAAATAAGAGGGGGCCGTGGTGATTAGTCTCAATAACAAGGAGCCCTGGTGGCAGCGTTGGGTAAGCACTGGACAACTAACCATAAGGCTGGGGGTTCAAACCCACCAGCTACTCTAAGGGACAAAGATGAGGCTGTCTGTCCCTGTAAAGATTTCCCCAATCTCAGAAACCCTCCACAAGGCCCCTGTGAGTCAGTGTCCACTCTGCGGTGTTGGGCTGAGGTTTTGAGACCAGACAAAAGCAGGGGTGTTGGGGAGGAGGGGGTGTCGGGAGAAGGTGGCATTTCAGGAGGTGATGTGGCCCAAGAGGGGTGGCCTAAGGCCCTTGTTAGAAGACCCTTCTGCCTTCTCACTCAAGGGTGAGCTTCTTCCTCCTGCTTTCCTTGCACAAGACCAGGACAGGGCCAGCTCCCCCACGCCCTGCCAGTATCCCAGGGGCCAAGCCCCTCTCCTACCTTAACAAACTTCTCCGAGGGGGCGAAGCAGCCCACGCAGAGGGACACGAGGATCCAGCCCCGGGCGTAGCTGCTCTTGGAGGGGTTGTGGGTGAGCTGCTTGCTGATCTGGCAGTAGATCTCGTCCCTGGGCAGCCAGGGAAGAGGAGGGGTATGCTGCTTATGAGTCCCACCTACCTGGCAGCAGGTGGGACCTGTACCATCATCCTCTCCAATTGCCCATGATGGCCCAAGAGAAGGAAGGGTTGGGCCTGGGCAGGAGAGGCTGAGCCCAGGGCCTGAGGTCACTGAAGTGGGTCTGGCTAAGATTAGAGACAGGTCACCCAGCATGAAGCACATTTCCAACTCCATGCTGTCCATGTGCCAGAGAGCTGTGAGTCCTGAGCTCCTGTGCTCCCAATATGCAAGCCACAAGCCACCAACTAATGAGGCTGATGGCAGACCCCAGCTCATCCCAACCAGCCGGGGACAAGGGCGGGCCAGCCCACAGTCATGGCAGCAAGTCCAAGTTCTACTAATGGCAGCTGGTCACGCGGATATAGGGCATACATCTCAGCAGTCCACAGGGTAGAAAATGATTGATAGATTTCTGTAATGTTAGACTCTTTAAGTGGCCATGTACAACTCTTACAACCAGATTAAAACAATGAAGGCAATTTTCCTCCTGATTTTTCCAAAAATCAAACTCACTGACATGGAGTCAATTCTGACTCATCGTGACCCTATAGGACAGGGTAGAACTACCCCTGTGGGTTTCCAAGACTGTCAGTCTTTACAAGAGTAGAAAGCCTCGTCTTTCTCCCTCCAAGCAGCTGGTGGTTTCAAACTGCTGACCTTGCAGTAAAGGGCCCAACTTGTAACCACTATGCCACCAGGGCTCTAACGTGTGCGTGTGTGTATTTTAGGTGCCATCAAGTTGGTTCTGACCCATTGCAACCTTATGCACGACAGACTGAATCACCGTACGGTCCTGCACGTCCTCACAGCTGCTCTTACGGCCAAGAGCACCGGGGCAGCCACTGGGTCCCTCCATCTCATTGAGGGCCTTTTCCTCTGTCTTGCTGCCCCGTCACTTTACCAAGCATGATGTCCTCCTCCAGGGACTGGTGTCTCCTGACAACACACCCAAAGTACGTAAGAGGAAGTTTTGCCTCTAAGGAATACTCCGGCCATACTTTTCCTTCGGCAGATCGATTTGTCTTTCAATATTCTCCAGCACCAAAATTTAAATGCATCAATTCTTCTTCAGTCTTCCTTATTCAACAGCCAACTTTCACATGCATATGAGGCGATTAAAGATACCATGACTGTGTCAGGGGCACCTGAGTCCTCAAAGCCACATCCTTGTTCTTCAATATCTAAAGAGGTCTTGTGCAGCAGACTTACCCAACGCAGAACCATCGCTTGATGTCTTGACTGCTGCTTCCATGAGCACTGATTGTGGGTGCAGGCAAGATGAAATCCTTGACCACTTCAACAGGTTTTCAACACCGTTTATCATGATGTTCCCTACTGCTCCGGTTGTGAGGATTTTAGTCTTCTTTATGTTGAGTGGTCATCCAGACGGAAGGCTGCAGTCCTGGATCTTCATCAGCAAGTGCGTCAAGTCCTCCTCACTGTCAGCAGACAAAGTTGTGTCGTCTGCATGCGGATCGCAGGTTGTTAGTAAGCCTTCCTCCATTCTTCTTCATATAATTCAGCTTCTCTGAGGATGTGCTCAGCACACAAACTGAATGAGTCTGATGAAAAGATACATCCCCGACGCACACCTGTCCTGACTTCAACCCATGCAGTGTTTCCTTATTCTGTTCACACAGCAGACTCTTGTAGAACATGTGCAAGTTCCACACGAGCACAATGAAGTGTTCTGGAATTCCCACTCTTCTCAAGGTCATCCATAGTTTATATGTATGGACCACACAGTCAAATGCCTTGGCACAGTTTTTAAAAAAAAAAACAAGTAAACATTTTCTGGTATTCTCTGCTTTCAGTCAAGATCCATCTGACTTCAGCAAGGCTATCCGGCTTGCTCCCCAGTCTTCTGAATCCAGCATGAACCTCTGGTGGCTCCCTGTTGATATATGACGACATCCATTGTTGGATGATCTACAGCAAAATTTTACTTGCATCTGATATTAGGGCTACTGTTCTATAGTTTCAGAATTCTGTTGGGTCTCCTTTCTTTGGGGTGGGTACAAATATGGATCTCTTACAGTCAGTTGGCCATAAGGCTGTCTTCCCAACTTCCTGGTGTAGACAAGTGTTTCCAGGGCTTCCTCTGTTGAAACAGTTCCAGTGGTATTCCATCACTTCCTGGAACCTTGGCTTTGGTTGCTGCGTTCAGGGAAGCTTGAACTCCTCCCTCCAGCCCCACTGGTTCTCACTCACATGCTACTTCCCGTAATGGTAGAATGCCAACTAGCCGTTTTGGGCACAGTGACTTTTAGGGATTTTAAATCATTGCTTTGCTCTGCCCTCACCCCACCCCCGAGTGTGATGAGCCTGCTAAAGCAGCTGGCCCAGTGCCTAGCTCAGGAAACCTTCCACAGAAGCAAGTGGCGATTGCTGGTGGGACTGAGTCTGCCCTTCTACAAATTGGGTGCTCTGAGAAGGAGGCGGCCACCAGGGGGCCCTCGTCCACTCCTTTTCCTCCCCGGCGGGACAGGAAGATAAGACTTGAAGCTGAGACATTCAATGGCTCCTCCGTGGTAGGATCCCACGGGCCAGCACAATTTCAGAACAAGTTCTGGAGGTTGCCAACTTTTTCTCAAGACAAATAAGAATGCTTAATCTCTTGTGTGGGGGAAGGAGGGACAAAGGAGGAGCTGATACCAAGGGCTCAAGTAGAAAGAAAATATTTTAGAAACGATGAAGGCAACATATATATAAACATGCTGGACACAATGAATGTATGGATTGTTACAAGAGCTGTAAGAGCCCCCAACAAAATGATTTTAAAAGGAGAACATTAATCTCTCCCTCTCTCCCCTATGCATGGATGCCACGGTTATTTCTTAAAGCAAAGGCATTTTTCTATCCAGAGCGTGGGAAGGGCAGCATCTCAGAGCGAAGAGTTGTCCTTTAGATAGAACTAATTTTGCTTTAGAAGCATCTTTATTTTTCCCATCTTGCCACAGACCAGTGAAAATATCATCGGCAACAGCTGGGACCCACTGACCCTGCCCACTTGCGGGGTGGAGAGAGTGGGGTTGAGAAAAGGAAAGAGTTAACCACTGCCCTCAGCGAGTCAGAGTCACAGGCAGGCTGGAACCAGAGCCCTGCCTCTTGGTCCCACCCGACCTGGCCCTGTGGTCTCCAGACGGGTCAGCTGTAGTTGATCTACTCCTGAAATGACTGGGGCAAATCCTGACAGAGAGGCGCGGGGTCACATAACCATCTCTTCTGTGACAGATGCTGGCCTGGGGTCCAAGGGCTGCGTGGCCCTGGGCCAATCTCTTCCCTGCTCTGGACTCCAGCTACCCCCACCCCCATGCCCCCAGCCCCGGGCCCCATCCTGTCATCCTCCCATCCCAAATGTACAAATTCCTGGGCCCACCTATTCCCTCCTACCATGTGCAGGTGAGGTTCTTCTCTTACACACATCCAACTCACCTCCCTCTCTATGTCCCAACCGAGTCAACTCCTTAACGGCTCTGGAGACCCCTGATGGCCCCATCTCCTCCCAACACCCCAGGGACCTGAGAGGGGAAGGAGATGTTCCCAGAATTCCATGGCCTGCGGTCCATATTTCCTCGGATCACGAGGCCTGCGTTGGCAGCACTGCTGGTGAGCCAACTGAAGCGGAGATCACACATCGGAAGCTGAGTGTCACAGCTCTTGTTTATTGAGTCCTACTAGACGCCAGGCCCCGTGCTCACCATTACACACGGCTTTATCTGCACACACTCTGTGAGACCGGTACTGCCATTAACACCGCTCTGCTGAGCAGGAAACGGAGGCTTCGAGAGGTGGAAGGGCTCTTGTAATTAGCGAGAAGCCCAGTCTGGCTTCCTCTGTTGCTAAGGTGATAGAGCCATAGCTATGGCCACCCCAGCCGGGCGGCACCCTCCCTACACCCACGCCAGGCACTGACCGGAGAGTGGGCCGAAGGATGCCATTGCCGATGATGAAGTGCAGCTTCTCCAGGTTGGACGTGGGCCGGTCCTCTAGCATGCTGTTGCCCCGCACCGTGGACTCCCCGTCATGCAGCCTCCTGGTGACCTGGGTAGAGAGGAGGGCACAGGCTTGGCCAGGGCAGGGGATTCTGCTTGCTCCCCCTGAGCCGGACCCCAGGAAAGAGCCCCAGCCCTGTCACTGCCCACACCCTGTGCAGGACAGAAGCGGGTCAGTAAGAGCTTCACATAGCCCAGGAGCACCGGGCTGTGGCCATCCTGTTCTGGGGGCTCCCCTCATCTGAAGCCTCCCGGAACTCCCTCTGTACCCCTCCACTGGGAAGTCTCTTCAGTCTCAGAGGGGACCTGCTGACTCCAAGTGGGACTTATAACCAAAGTGGACACACACCTACAACTTCTGACCCCCTGTATCCTAGCCATCTAGACACCTCAACCCTGAGGGCTCATGGTCTAGGTCTTACAGAAGCGTCTCTGTCCTGCCCCTCACTGCCCACAGCACCAGCCCCTCGCTCTGCCCAGAAGACACCAAGTGAGTGGCAGGTGAGTGTCATGTGGCCACTCACCACCATCGTCTCTTGCCCTCATCCTGGGGGCTCCTGGACTGGGCATTCTCACCCCTCGGCTTCTCAGGTACCAAGTGGCAAGGCTGTGACTCAAATCTGAGGCCAGGCGGACTAGATGTGGGCCTCAAATGGAGATAAGAACCAGGACAGAGGCCAAGCAGGCCTTGGAAATCAGAAGGGAAGCCCCGAATCCTGACGAGAGGTCAGGGGAGGCTTCCTAGAGGAGGTGGCCCCAGGCAGGCAAGGGGGAGGAGGTATTTCAGGCAGTGGAACTGGTGTTAGGGGTCTGAGAGAACTGGTGCCCCTGAGCTGGAAATGCCTTTGGCTCAAGCTGGCCTGGCCACTCCTAAGCTTGGCCCCAGGGCAGTGCCTGGAGAAGGCTAGGTGGTGGACGGAATGAGTGGGAAAGCAAGACAGATAATGATGTGGGCTCTGGAGGAGGCCTCTGATCCCATAGAAATGCTTTCCACATCTTCAAGGTCCTTGGAGCAAATGCAAGCTGGTCCTTCCTGCCTTCCAGTCAGGCACTCCAACCCCCTACTTCTCTGGAAAGGGCCCCCTGACCCCAGCCCCAACTCATCACACTCCCATCTAGGCAGCAGCCCCCCTCCCATTGCCCTGCCCTGGCCAGCCGGGAGCCCACCCCCCTGCTCCTGAGGTTGGGGCCACTGGCCGCTCTGGAGCTGACTCTCACCTCCTCCGTGAGCTTGGACTTCTTCTTCAGCGTCAAGTGAACCAGCTTGTGCCTCACACTGCTTTTCTTCTGTCCCTCGGTGAGTGGGGCCTGAGGACCGGCAGGGATTGGGGTCCAGTGAAGGACCAGAGGATGGACGAGACCAGCCACTAACACCTAATGCTGGTGACACGGCCACCCAGCACCTCCCAACGAGTCAAGGTGGGCGCTGGCCCCGGGCACGCGGGCCCCCTTGCCTGGGGCCCCTATTCGTAGTTACCCATCTCCTGACCTCAGCTTCCTGGGAGGCTGGTTGGAGCCTGCTCAGCCTGGGATGGGCGGGGTGTCACCCTGGGGGGGCATCGGGCCCTTACCTCGCCCTCGCCCTGCAAGGCCTGCAGCTCCCTCTTGTACGTCTTCTTGCCCAGGGTCTCGTAAATCTTGGTCATCACGGGGATCTTCTCGCTGCCGTCACTCATGGCCGTGTGGTACCTGGGCTCCGGGAGGTCGCCCATAAACCGGAGGATGGTGATCCAGACCGCCAGGGCCGCCTGGGGGCGGGGCGTCGCCGGCTCAGAACGCCCACCTGCCTGTGATGGGCGCAGAGCGCGGGCCCGCAGGGCACCGTGCAGACTGCACGCAGACCCGGGCCCTGCCCGCCGGGCCACCCTGGCACCCACAGGGGAGGCCACAGCCCCAGCCCCTCCCCCCCGCAGTGACCCCACTGGGCAGGGGCCTCACCAGCTGGTCGCCCTCATCGCTGTGGAAGAGCAGCGGCTGCTTGAGCGGCCGCCGAGTGTAGGTGTGTGTGGTCGTGCCCTGGAAGTAGGTGGCTGCGAACTTGGCGAATTTATACTCCGACAGGTCCTCCTCGTCCTCATCAGGCAGCGGCAGGGCTGCGTCCAGGTCCTCCTCCACCATCTCCCTCCGCCCACGCTCCAGGTCCTGGCGGGGACGGGGGACAAGCGGCTGGCCCTACCGGACAGGCCTGGACGCTCAAGCCGGGTAGACCTGGGCTGACCCTGGGGCAGGGGGCACTGGGCTGTGGCCCTCCAACCCGTCCCCTCCCTTCCCAGGTGCCAGACTGTTTCTCTCTGCGAATTGGTGTTCCCCCCACCCCCTCCAATGAAGGAAAGAATCACGGTTTGGGGATGGTCTTGGAGAAGGGCAGTGACTGTCCAGGATCACATGGGCAGGGCCCTGACCCAGCTCACCACTGCCCCCCTCTGCTCAGAGGGGGCTAGTGAATGCCAAAGCAAAGGCAAATAAGAAAAGGGAGGATGGATGGTGGAGGAGGGGCCCTCTGGAATCTCTGGTCCCAGCCTGGTACCTCAAAGCCACTCGGTGCCTGGCCCTCCTGGCCTGGCAGGCCACCAGAAGTGCCCAGGAAGCCGAACATCCGGTCCACCATGTCCGAGTGATTGATGGGCTCGTGGCGGGCCCTCTCCATCTGCTCCAGGAGCTCCTTCTTCCGCCGCGCCTCCGCCTTCTCCTTCAGCTCCCGTTCAGCGTCCTCCCGAGCCAGTTGGGCCAGGCGCTCCTGGGTGGATGGAGTGATGCAGAGGGGTGTCGGCACCCAGTACCCCAGCATCAGGGAGCCTAGGAAGGCTGCCTAGCAGCCAGGGCTCAGTCCCATTCTTCCCCCAGGCCCTGCTGGCCGTGGGGGACCAGCCCAGCACAGCTCCACTGGCAGTCCACAATGGGCAGAGGCGTGGCACCGCTGGACCACGGGGGAAGGCTCAGGGCAAGCCCAGGCAGCAATCCTGCCTGTCCTTCAGGGCTCTCCTGGGAACCATTCCTCCAGAAAGCCTTCCTGACTGACACTGTGTCTCCTCAATCTGGAGGAAACCATGCCAACACAGAGCCCCACAGCCAGTTCAAGGCTGTATACCAGCGGTTCTCAACCTGTGGATTTGGACCCCTTTGGGGGTTGAAGGACCCTTTCACAGGGGTCGCTCAATTCATAACAGTAGCAAAATGACAATTATAAAGTAGCAACGAAAATAATTTTATGGTTGGGGGTCACCCCAACATGAGGAACTGTATGAAAGGGTCACAGCATTAGGAAAGTTGAGAACCACTGTTCTAGACCAACGCTGTCCAACAGAAACGTAAATGCAAACATCCAGTCAAAAAAGTAAGAGGGACAGGAGAGGTGACTTTGATCTCTTTTGCTTAACCTGCTTTCCCCCAAAATACGATCCTTTGGGCGTGTGATCAAATTGTAAACATCACTAATGAGCTATGGTTCTATTTCTCTTTGTCGGCACTGTAAAAACCGACGGCCATTCAGCTGGTTTGGACTCACAGGGGCCCATAGCATTGAGGAGAGCTGCTCGCTCAGGTGTCCCAGAGGCTCCATCATGACAGGAGCAGGCAGCCTCCTCGTGCCCCTCCGGAGCAGCTGGTGGGCTTCAACCAGCTTGCGGTTACCTTGTAGTTAGCAGCCTAACGCTTAGCCCACTGCAACACCAGGGGTCTTTGTGGCACTCGGTCTTCAGAGTGTAGGGTGTGTTTGGGGCCAACGGTGGCACTCTCCCACCTGGACTGCTTGGTCACTGCTCATGTGCTCTGTAGCCCCGTAGGGCTGGCCGCTCCCATCTTGGACGGGCTCATCCGGGCCCTGGCTTCTGAAGCTGGGTGCCATCTCCCAGTGACCAGAGACAGTTTTTCCGCCCTTTCGTCTGGTGCAGGACTGGGCACCCAGGAAGAGCTCAGCGATCACTTGCGTCATGGACACACAGACATCACGCAGGGATGTTGCCGGTTCAGTTCTAGAAGCCCACAGTAAAGCAAATGCCTCTGTTGTCAGGAGAGATGCATGCATTTTCCGGGCTTCTCCGTGTGTGTCAGAGGTATGTGGACACTGGACCGTAGACCACTGAGTGCACGGTAACATCGTGGGCAAGTCTGGAAGTTCGAGAGCGTGAGGCGTGGGGAAAGAAAAGGGGGCAGAAATGTACTTTGAAGGCGTGAAGGAAGGCTTCCCGGCTGAACCTTGCAGGCTGAATGGCCTATGGTGGCGGAAAGCCTCTGCAGGCGCGGAAGGAGAGAGGGCCAGGGTGGGGCGCGTCTCGGCTCACCTGGTGCTTGCGTTCTGCCTCCTCTTTGGCCTTCTTGGCGCTCATCTCTTTCCTGAGCTTCCCCTCCTCGGCCAGCCGCATTTTCTCAGCCTCAAGACGGCGCAGGTACTGGGGTGGGGGTGGGGGGTGCGCAGGGGATAACTGTGGTTGTAACCTATCCCTGTGACCCCTAGCTCACCTCAGCCCCAACCCAGACTGTCCTGGGACTGGGTGTAATGTTGCCAAACAATTTCATAGGCAGGGAAATTGAGGCAGTGGCTGGGGCGGGTGGGGAGGGGGCGGGAGAGGCAGCACTATTGACGCCCCCAAAGCCACTTCAGGTTTGCCTCCAGTCCCAGCGGTTCACAAGGGGGCCTGGGGCTTGGCTGGAAGGATGAGCATGGAGGGGCGGGGTCTTCACAGAAGGCATGCGGCAAACTCCTGCCTGTCTGGGTCTCTGCTTCCTTAGCCAACAAGCAGGGGTGGTGCAGTGCCCCATGAGGATGCCCTCACCCCCACTCGAGGGCTCTCACCTCGCCCCGGAGGCGCCGGTGCAGCCGACGGGCGATCATGCCCCGGGCATAGGCCTGCACGGTGAGCACGGCCCAGAGGCGGTGGCGGAAGGCCTTGCGCACAAGGTAGGCACGGCAGCGGGCCTGGAACTCGATGATGCGCCCGCGGGCCAGGCGGTAGTGCTGGTGCAGCTTCCGGGAGCGGTGCAGGGCCTGCAGCCGCAGAAAGCCCAGCCGCATCTGCAAAGACAGCCGTGCGGTGCTCAGACCCACTGCACCCTTCCCAGAGGACCCCGCACCCCCTGAAGACACAGCCGGCCTCGCCTCCAGCAGGGGGTAACCCACAGGGGCCCTCTCTCCCCCCCAGACAACAGTCTCATCCCAGCCCACCTTTCCAATCCCAAGTCCAGGCTCCAGCCCGCACTGTTACTCCACAGGCAGCAGCAGTAGGCACTGGCGTGGCCATAACACCCCCACCCCCACACTCCAGGAGAAAGCAACAGGCATCTGAGCCACAAGGACTAGACCCAGACTTTGGACCGAAGAGCAGGAGAGGCTGGACAGGGCAGTGGCAGGAGGCTCAGGCTGCCACGGGAACGGAGCTGGGTGCAAAGGCCCCAGACAAGGCTCACCAGCCCGTAGTTCCTTCGGCAGTTGTGGCCGCGCCAGTGCCTCTGGATGAGGGTGGCAGCGTTCTTCAGCTTGAGGAAGTTGGACCTGAAACGGCAGCCGGATGTGGGTTCAGGCTGGCGATAGGCAGAGAGGGGTCTGGACTCAGGAGGCTGGGACTGAGCAGAGCTGGTCGGGGGCACACACCTATCTTTGAAGCCTCGGATGACCTTCTGCAGGAGGATGACCCTGTCGGTGATGGCTTTGTCACGCTCCACCTCCAGCAGCATGTCGTGGTGATCCTGGAGGACAGAGCCCCTAAGCAGTGGGCCGTGAACGACTTCACAGCCCAGGCCACCAGATCAGCCCCAGGGCCCTCTCTTCCTTCCCTGGGATCCCAGGCCTTGGGTTCAGCCATGCCCCTACAGGTTTCCAGCCAGGTTCTGGCCCCAAGAGGGGGCCTCCTGAAGCCCAGGGTACTTCTCAGAGCCGAGGTAGGACACAAGGAGGAACTGCCCCGTCCCTCTGGATGGAGCCAGGGAGTCCACTGTGCACACACACAAGCTGCAGGTCCAGTGCTGTGTCCACCCGAGGTCCTGCGCTTTCAGGTGTCCCTGTGGTGCTAGCTCTTAGGGGCCGAGCCGCCATCATTCCTTGCATGGCCTTGGCCTCCATTGCTCCCTTCCTGGCCTTCCCTCCCAAATGACCTTCCTAAAACACAAATCTTAAATACCTTTAGTTCTACCCACTGTCCCTGGGCTCAAGCCTGGCTTCTCATGCTGGCATTCAAGGCCACTTGGGGTCAAGTCCTGACAACTTCTCCAGCCTTCTCCTCCTCTCTGAGCCCCAACCCTCGTTCCAGTTGGATAAAGCATCATTGATTCACTCAGTACACATCAATCAAACATCTCTATGTGCCAGCACTGAGTGAGGTGCTGGGATTGGTCCCACAATGATCCCTCTCCTTAAAGAAGTTGAAGTATCAAGGGGGGCGGGGCCACACACACGTCAATGAAGGTCTCACTTCCAGACAGAGCCTGGCCCCCAGAAGCTACTCAGCCGAGACAATCTCTAGTAACTGAACAGATGGGAACTGGCTATCAGGCCTGTCAAAATTCAAGCCCATTTCTGAAGAGCCCAGAGGGGTGAGTGTGAGGTTAGTGGCAATGCCGGGAGCTCTCTGGCCCTCGGGATGCCGCAGGCTTGGATTCGAACACACAGTTCTGAGCATCAACCAGCCCGACTGGGAGTCGGTGCTCTCCACTTCTGGCCGTGTGCTCTTGGGCAGCTCCCTTCTCTCCCTTCCTCCCGGGGCTGTTGTGACGGTTGAATGGGCACCTAGATGAAAAGCACCCATGGGGGCTGGGACACAGGTGCTTCCGGGTGACAGTAGGGAGCTAGGGACAGGCCTCTGGTTCTGGTGTGGAGGCTCAGGGAGGCTAAGGCTCCCTTGGCCAGGGAGAAATTAGGCTAGTCCCAGGGGCTCCCTTTAGCCAACTGTTGGCTCTTCCCTTCCTCCTCCACAGCAATGCTTGGCCACCTAGACCCCCAGCCCCAACCCAGAGTAAGGCGCCCTGTCCTGTCACCCAGGACAGCCAGAAATCTAGTACACCAGAAATAGACCTTGCTGCAGGGACCTTGTCGGTGCCCACCACCACCAACTCCCAGTAACTTCTGCTCTAAGGCCACCTCTTCCCCATAGACCAGCTTCCTGCGCCCTGTCCCTAGCTGCTCGGCTCCCTACCCTGACTTCCTGCCCTGCGGCTGTGGGAGCCGGGGGTGGGGGGTGGGGGGTGGTATGGAGGCCGAGGACAGAGCCCAGCTGCTACAGCACATACCCCAGATGAACCCTACGTGGCATGAAACTTAAAGGCGAAACAAGAGCTCCCCAACAGCCTGTTTTTTTTTGGCAGGAACCATCTGGCTCAGCAAGGGCCAGTTACTTGGCCAGAGTCTCAGGGCAGACTATAACCAGACTGAGTCTTGAAAGCAACATCCCTGCTCCAGCCTTTGTCTTTGTAACCCCTGGTCAGTGGTCTGCACTGGGGGCCCTGGGCCAAAGCCTCTGCACGTCACAGATGATCCCAAGTACTAACATCCCTTCCCCTATCCAGCAGGCCCTGGTGGTGTAGTGGCTAAGCATTTGGGTTGCTAACTACACAGTTGGCAGTTCAGACCCACTAGCCACCCCTTAGGGCAGAGATGAAGCGGTCTGCCTCAGAAACCCCAGGAAGCAGTGCGGCTCTGTCCCATGGCTTTGCTATGAGCCAGAACCAACTTGGTGGCTGGGAGTTAACCAGACAGGCCTCTCCCACCTTCTCCAGCTCCCCGGCCACAGACAGTAGGGCAGGAAGGGCCTCAAAGGCCCAATCCTGAGCCCACCTAGCACTGCGACTGCCTAATGTCCACCCAGGGATCTTCCCATGCTGGACAGAGATGGACAGGTGAACAGACAGATGGATGACCACACAGATGCGTAAACAGGAAGCTCACATCCAGCCACCCCTACCCACTGACCCCCCCCCGACTGCACAGCTGAGGCTGGGCTCACCTTCAGGAAGATCTTGGTTTTGCCGATTTGCCAGTCATCGTGGGTGCCCAGCACGGCCTCAGCCATGCGCTGGCATGTCCCCCGGAGGTCCTCCTGGTCAGGGGAACACAGGGAATGGGAGCCACCTGAGTGTCCCATTCTGAGGCTGGGATGCAGGGCTCTGACTGGCTGTGTGACCCCAGCCAGGCCCTGCCACTCTCTGAACCCACTGACCCCCAAATCCCCTTCTAATCCTAGCAGCCCATGCCCACTTGGCAGCTTTGGCCTGGCCTAGTCCACAGCAAAGGCAAACTGTGAGCCAGCCAGACCTGCTGGTGCGAGCCCTCTGACGCTTTCCACAGCCTGAAACCCCAGTCTGCCCCACCTGATGGCATGCCCAGTCCACCAAGAAAGTGGGCCCAGGCCCCTTGCCCAGCTAGGCTCCAGGATCCTCCTCTCCCCACCATCTGTGCACCCAGCACCGTACCTGCTTGTAGGCCGGCTTCACCCCGGGCAGCAGCACACGGTACCGCTCCACGAACTCCACGAAGCTGTAGCGGATGGGGTAGCCGGCTCGGCGGATCCGGATGGTCTCCATCATCCCCGAGTACCGCAGCTGGCGCACACACAGGTGCCGGTCGAACAGCTGTGGGCACAGAGCGTCAGGGCCTTGGGCTCCTGGGGAGGCCAGCCCTGCAGCCCATTCTGCCTGCCTCAGTAGGAGGAACAGAGAGCAAGAGGTGGGGAGATGAGGGCGGAGCTGGCCCGGAGCACAGGCCACCTGCAGAGTAGAAGCCTCCACAGCAGCTTGGCTTGAGGACCCTGAGTTGGGGGGAGACCCGTGCTTTGCTTATAGAGAGTGGTGGAGGTGGTCTGATGCCCTGAATCCTGTCAGGAAAGGGCACTTGGGAAAGGCAGGGACACAGGTGTAGAGACTTGAAGGTGTACACTTCTTAGGGACTCTAAGGGGGCCGAGGAGGCTAACCCAGGCGGCAGCAATGTCTATGACTGTGCGGGGGGCAGGGGTGGGATTGTAGACCCTGGGTGGGGGACAGGGGGATGTCCTTCATTTTGGAGACATTGTTGATATGTAGTTATTGGGATAACTTTCTGGCTGATGATAATAAAAATATCTTAAGAAGGAAGGACTTATTTAAAAGTTGTCTTTTGTGCTGGGAACCGGGCAGGACTGTCCCCAGGGGCTAAAGGGGAAAGGGGAGGTGGAGAGGGCCTCGGATGCCCTCCAGATTGAGATGGGAGCCAGGGACAGGTCTGGGTCAGGGAGTATGGATGCGTCCCAGGGGGACAGTGTGTGTGTGGGGTCCCCCTGCAAGAGGGAGGGTAGCTGGGGGTGAGAAGGGAGGCTGGGGAGCAAGAAAGCAATGAGGAGGAAGCTGCTGCCAAGGCCTAGCCCACAGATGCTGAGGTCTGGGCTGGGAGGGGAGCTCCAGGGGCAGGCTTCTCAGAGGCAGGGAACCCTTCCTCAGCTGCCCTGGCCGGCCCTCCCTCCCAAGAGGAAGCATGCTGACCCTCTGTGATCCTAGTGTCCTGCAGGCCCCATGCACAGTCCGTGGAGCCAGGGCTCGCCCATTCTTGGGGAACGTTTTCCAGGCAGAGGGTGGCGGTGGGTGCTGTGTGCAGATGGCCAGCGTGCTCTGCCTGTTTCCTCTCTTGCCCAGCCACTTTCTCCAGCTAGGGCCTGGCCTCCAGCCTTCCTGTCCTTCCTTCCCTCCCCAGAGCTGGGGGCCCCAGCTTCCCCCAGGGGGCCTCCTTGCCCATAAACAACACCTGCCTGGAGATGTGGTGGGAGGAGGGGGGGGGCAGAGCTGGAGGGCAGCTCTATTCACAAAGCCAGGCTCAAGCCCCTTCCCTCACTGAGCCCTGCACACTTGACCCTGACCTCATCCTGGGTCTCCAGGGGCAGGGGCAGCCCCTCACCCCATCTCCAGGCTGTTGCAAAAGTCAGAGAGAACTTGGGGAGACTGGCTAGGGGGTCCTGGTGGTGGGCACAGCAGTCTGGCTCAGCTGGCTGTTCACGGAAAGGCTACGTGTTCAATGTCACAGTCCCTGAGAGAAAGACCCACAGCACACCAGAGCCATGGAAATCCTAAGGGACAGCACACAGGCTTGCTGTGAGTTGGAATTGACTGAGTGGCGCCCAACAACCAGGAGGGGCCAACTAGACAGTGCCAGCACGCAGGAAGATCCTGCTCAACATGACAAGAGCCCAGACCAGCCAGAGGGCACAGCAGCGGAGGCTTCAAAGAGGAGGGTTGCGGGGGAGCTGGGCAGAAGGAGTAGGGGGCTGTCAAGGAAGGGGTCCCAGCATTGTCCGGCTACCTCGTACTGAGCCCTGAGCCCTCGCTAGGGGCCAAGCCCTCTGCGGGCATCACTGCCCGGGCGACCGACGGCAGGGGATTGTGACTTGCCAGCCCCAGCCAGGATGAAGTGGCTAGCATGAAGGTGCTCTGCTCAGAGGTGGTCAAGAAAGGATTTGAACCTGGGCCTCACGTCAATCAGCCTCCAGGCTCTTTCCACCTCCTTTTTAGGAATCCCTCAGGTGGGCCTGCTATTCCCCAAAGAGGAAGATGTCCCTGGGTACCCAGACCCCACCCCCACCCCGACCCCCAGCCGAGCCCAGCCCACCCTGGCCCGCTGCGCAGGTGCCCACTTGCTCACCATGGGCTTCTTGAACTCATTGGGCTTGATGCAGCGCACGAAGAAGGGCTGGCAGGCGCCCAGCGTGCGCATGAGCAGCTCCAGCGACCGCTTGAACTGGCTGCTGAGCGTAGGCGAGCGCTTCCTGGTCTCCGAGCCCTGCGGGACAGAGGGACAGACTGAGCTGAGGAAGGGAGGATGGATGACGATGGGAGGGGCTGCCCTGCCGCCCTCCACTCCTCCCTGCTGCTGCCCGGGACAGGAGCCGGTGAAGAGGTCAGTGGGGTCAGGAGCAGCCTGATGGCTTGACAGTTTTCCTGTGACCCCCGGATCTGGGAGAGGGCTAGGACCTCTGCCCCTTCTCCCCAACCCCAACCCTCCGGAACCTTCCCAGGAGCTCCAAGGGCATCCTGTCCCGTGGGGAGGAAGTGAGCTAGGAGCAAGGGCAGGGGGGCCCTGGGTGCATGGCAGGACCTCCACTGGGCAAGGCTCTCCTTCTCAGCCCTCTGCTCTCTCAGAGCCACTTCAGGACTCCGGGGTTGGACAGAGATGGGGTGAGACAAGCCTACGGGCATATCCTGACCCGACCAGCCCCCAGCCGTGTGCACAGGGGCAGGTCACTGAGCAGCACAGAGTGGTGCTTCCTAACCGGGAACAATGCCATCCCGCTGCAACAGGCCTCTGTAAACAGCCCCCAGGGAAGGAACCCCGCCTGGTGGGGGGTGGGGCCTTGTCCCTCTGTGTGGGATTAGCAGCTCAGCAGCAGGCTGGGGCAGGGCTACCCTACCTGACCCCCACCACACACACACACACACACACACACACACACACACACTCCTACCGGACGCTCCCATCCCCAACACACACGCGCACACACACACACCATGTGGCACCAAGGCCCTGCAATGGTTCTGTGGTCTACCAGCTGCTTTGTGGAGTCAGCGAGCCCTTCCCTGGCCGGCAGACAATTGTGAAATAAGGTTAGGGAGGAGTGCTGGATCAGGATTTAACCGGCCAGCAAACAGGAAGTGAAACGTCTCCGGAAGCTGGTCCGGGAAGCCCACAGCGTTTTATGTTACTGCTTCCTGACGCCTCTCCTTTGGGTGAGGATAATTGCTTCTTGGTGAACTTGACCTTCTATCTTAAGAGTTACCATTGGTTCATTTCTAAAACTCAATTTTGACTCATAGTGACTCTCTAAGGCAGAGTAGAACTGCCCCTGTGGGTTTCAGAGACTAATGATGTATTTTTTTAATACATCATTTTATTGGAGGTTCTTATAGCTCTTATCACAATCCATACATCCATTGCATCAACCACATTTGTACATATGTTGCCATCATCATTTCCAAAACATTTTCTTTCTACTTGAGCCCTTGGTACCAGCTCCTCACGATTGGTTCTGCTATCTCTTGGCACCAAAATATCAGCCGTGAAGGTGCAGAGTCTTAAGAAGGAGGGATATCTTGGGGGGTGGGGGGGGAGGGTGTCAGGAAGGAGAGGGGATCCACCCACAAGAAATGGCGGTGCTGTGCTGCAGATGTGACCAAATTCACCAAGAGACAGCCCAAGCTGGGAGTTCCAGAGCTGACCCTGCTTTCTGTTTGAGTTCCTCTGGATTCGACTGTAGGATTTTGCTAAGGGAAGCTGGGGAGTATTTGCTTTGTGGTCACGTGATGTCACCCCTGCAGCCCCCAGGGCTGCCTTCCAATCCAATCCAGCCGTACATGGGGCCCACTACCCCCCACCTGGAAGGAGAGCCCACCAGGTTGACCTTCACCCACACACTGTTAGAGGCCCTGCAGACAGGCACACTGAAATGGCACAGACACACACCCGCCATGGTTTCTGGATCTGCTTACTGTCCCCTTGCTGTGAGCACAGCCCAGGTCAACCTTGTTTGAGTCCCCAGCATGGGGCCCATCCACAGCTCTGCTCACCTGGAGTATTTTCTCCCTGGTTCCAGAGGCTCACTCCGAATGTCCACTCTCCAACTGCTCAGACCCACACGCTACAAAGTATCTTCAACTCATCCAATATGTCGGCAAATCTTATCGGCCCCTTATCAACGGATGCAGAATCTGACCCCTCCTTACAGCTTCCTCCATGACCGCCCTGGTCTAAGCTACCAACACTGCTCTCTCAGAGGATGGCAGTAACCTCTCACTCGGTCTCCCTCCTGCTGTCCCTCCACATCACCTCCATCCCACTGTCGACATGGCAGCCAGAGGACATCTGTTACAACCCAAGTCCCGCCGGCTCCCTACTGGATTCTCAGTTCACTCAACATGAAAGCCTATGATCTCTGCCAGAACCTGCAAAATCCCTCAGCATCTGGCCCAGTGCTTCTTGGACTTTCCCTCTTCACTCTCCCTACTACCGGGCTCCCTCTCTTACAGCCCCTTACACCTCCTCCCTGCCTGGAGAGCAGCGAGCAAACAAACAAAATCCACACCCCACTGCCATCAAGGGCCTCTGTGTCATAGCAACCGGCACAGGGCTTCCCAGGGAGGCTGTACATCTTTAGGGGAGCAGACAGCCTCCTCCTTCTTCTGAGGAATGGCTGGTGGATTTGAACCATTAACCTGGCTTACGCGACAGCACTGCCAAGGCTCCATTAGGGCTCTGGCATCTGCTGTGGGATGCATTTCCTCCAGAATGCGCCTGGCTGGCCCCTCACTTCCTCATGTCATCAATATCTTGATACCAAGCCCATAAAGCATCTCCTGGTTTCTCAAAATCATGACACCCTCCTGCTGACATCTCTCCAGGCCTTTTCTCCATTTCACATATCACAATTGCCATACTACATTGCATTTTACTTACTGATTTGCTGATTAGCTACTTCTCCCTTCTGCTAGGATGTGACTTCTATGAATCCAGAGACATGTTTCGGTTTCATTTATTACTATGACCCGAGAGCCCTGTCTAGGCCTACTGGCAATCGAAAATACATGCAGATTCACTTGCCAACAGAAAGTCAAACAATCAAACCCAAAATGGGCTAAGGGCGTGAACAGTTAGTTCACCGAAGAAGATACTCAGAATATGGGCAAGCACATGTCAACATCATTTAGTCACTGATGTTGAAAGGCGACATTGAGAAGGTTCCGACGCACAGGGCCCCTGTGTACAAGAGGGTGAGCCACCATCTCCCAAATGTCAGGCCAAAACCTTACGGATGCCAGGAGCATGCCACCATTAGCCATTAACTAAAGCAAAGCAAAACCCAGAACTCACAGCCATCGAGTCATTGTCAACTCAGAGCAACCCTGTAGGGCAGGCTAGAGCTGCCTCTGTGGGTCCGAGACAGTAGCTTGTTATGGGGGGAAAAGCCCCTTGTCTCCCACGGAGCAGCTGGCAATTTTGAACTGCTGACCTCGTGGTGGGCAGCCCAACAAGCACCCACTGTGACCCCAGGCTCCGGAATGGTGATCCAACAGGAAAATCACAACCAGCACCATGGAGTGCAAAGCTGGCCGCGAACGTTTGCTGCATGTTCCGAATGTGCACGTTTTCGCCACAATAAAAATATACGTGGAGGGGCTTCAAAGGTGCATGGCGACATAGGATGAAAAGATTCCGGCAATTTTCCACCAGCAGCTGGAAGACCCTTCATATCTTCGTGGAAGCTGACTGCCCAGAGCTGGCTTCTGGGTGGGGCGGTGCCCAGAGCTGGCTTCTGGGTGGGGCGGTGCCCAGAGCTGACCCATGATCAGGAGGAGGGAGCCAGACTAACCCCTGCCCTGACATGCTGGGCCATGTTCTGCTGCCTGGCTCCCATGAGTTGCTCCAGAACTCTAGGAGGCCTGGGATGGATGCACTGGGGCAGAGGGGATGCACTGGGGCAGAGGGGATGCACTGGGGCAGTCGGGGATGTATTCTGGAGCAGTCGGGGATGCACTGGGGCAGTCGAAGATGTACTGGGGCAGCCGGGGGTGTACTCTGGGGCAGCGGGGGAAACACAGGGGCAGTCGGGGATGTACTCTGGGGCAGTCGGGGATGTACTCTGGGACAGCGGGGGAAGCACTGGGGCAGTTGGGGATGTACACTGGGGCAGCGGGGGATGTACTGGGGCAGTCGGGGATGCACTGGGGCAGTCGGGGATGCACTGGGGCAGTCGGGAATGCACTGGGGCAGTCGGGGATGCACTGTGGCAGTCGGGGATGTACTGGGGCAGTCGGGATGCACTGGGGCAGCGGGGGATTCACTGGGGAAGTTGGGGATGTACTGGGGCAGTCGGGGATGTACTCTGGGGCAGCGAGGGAAGCACTGGGGCAGTCGGGGATGCACTGGGGCAGTCAGGGATGTACTGGGGCAGCGGGGGATGTACACTGGGGCTGTCAGGGATGCACAGGGGCAGTCGGGAATGCACTGGGGCAGTCGGGGATGCACTGTGGCAGTCGGGGATGTACTGGGGCAGTCGGGATGCACTGGGGCAGTCGGGATGAACTGGGGCAGTCGGGGATGCACTGGGGCAGCGGGGGATGCACTAGGGCAGTTGGGATGTACTCTGGGGCACTCGGGCATACACTGGGGCAGTCGGGAATGCACTGGGGCAGTCGGGGATGCACTGTGGCAGTCGGGGATGTACTGGGGCAGTCGGGATGCACTGGGGCAGCGGGGGATTCACTGGGGCAGTTGGGGATGTACTGGGGCAGTCGGGGATGTACTCTGGGGCAGCGGGGGAAGCACTGTGGCAGTCGGGGATGCACTGGGGCAGCGGGGGATGTACACTGGGGCTGTCGGGGATGTACACTGTGGCAGTCGGGGATGAACTGGGGCAGTGGAGGATGTACTGGGACAGTCAGGGATGTACTCTGGGGCAGCGGGGGAAGCACTGGGGCAGTCGGGAATGCACTGGGGCTGTCGGGGATGTACAGGGGCAGTTGGGGATGCACTGGGGCAGTCGGGATGCACTGGGACAGTCTCGGATGTACTGGGGCAGTCTCGGATGCACTGGGGCAGTCTCGGATGCACTGGGGCAGCGGGGGATGCACTGGGGCATCGGGGATGCCCTTGGGCAGTCAGGGATGCACTGGGGCAGTGGAGGATGTACTGGTGCAGTCAGGAATGTACTCTGGGGCAGCGGGGGATGTACTGGGGCAGTCAGGGATGCACTGGGGCAGCGGGGGATGTACTGGGGCAGCAGGGGATGTACTGGGGAAGTCAGGGATGCACTGGGGCAGTCTCGGATGTACTGGGGCAGCGGGGGATGCATTGGGGCAGCGGGGGATGCACTGGGGCAGTCGGGGATGCACTGGGGCAGCGGAGGATGTACTGGGGCAGCAGGGGATGTACTGGGGCAGCAGGTATCACTGGGAAGGAAGACAGGCTCAGCCTTACACCACTTTGGGGGTGGGGGGGCAGTGGCAATGCCAACATTTGGCGGAGAGGAGAAAGGGGAGGCTGAGTGGATAGCAGAGCCGTGCTGGGGCTCAAAGCCCCCGGCCCCTGCACGGTCTGTGGCATCTTCCTTCTGACCACATGAGGCGTCTAAGGATGGCCAGCGGGCAATAATGGCTCCTGGTCCCAGCTCCTCCCAGGATGCTATGCCTTGAGGTCAGTCACAGCCCCCTCTAGCCTCAGACCTCCCAACTGAAAAATGCTGAAAATACCACCTGCTCCTGGTTGCTGGCTGTGAGAAGCTGAACGTGGCATAGACAGGGTTAGCAGGCCTGCCTGGTGGAAGGAGCAGGGGCGGAGGCATCAAAGCGACTCAACAGTGGACAGAGGAGAGAGCCCGGCCGAGGAGTTAACTTGCATCCCGGCTCTGCCCAAGAGTCCCTAGGTTCCTGGACAAGTCCCTGCCTGGTTTTAGGACTCAGTTTCCTCGCTTAAGAAACTGAGATGCCTCCAGTGCACACAACTCCAAAAGCAAAAACAGAAAAAGATAAAAGCACTCCACAAACCACTCCACTAAGCAGCACACTCCAAAAAAGCACCCCAAACCAAACAACAACCAGCAAAATAAACCAAGAGAAGGCCGGGCCCCAGGGGCCTTGCAGGCTTCTCCCACCATCCTCAGACGCAGGTTGGGGGGTCTTTTACCTTCGCAGAAGCTGCTGGCCGGCGGAGAGTGCCCGATGAGTAACCGCAGAGAAACTACAGTGGGAGCCCAGTGCAGAGCGAGATGAGGGGAGGAGGGAGCAAGAACAGGGTGGGTCAGGGACCCAGGGCTCCTGGCAGCTTGGGCAGGGGCAGTGCTGGCACCTGGACAGGCACTGGGGGGGGGGGGGCGCTTAGCTCTCTCTCCACAAGCCTTGCCCTGCACGCCCGCAAGAAACCATGGGGACAGAGGAACATGAAGAAGAGGCATGTGATCACAGGGAAATGTCCACCAGATTGCCACCTGAGAGTCAGGGCTCATGCCAACATGGCCTCTGTGTCCATTTCTGAGGTCCTCTCTCCTCTCCTCCTCCAAGATCCTGGGAGCTGGACATGCTCCTCTCCCTGTGCTCTTTGGCAGCTGCTAGAGGTCTGGGATTGAACCTCCCAGGTGAGCTGAGTCCCGGCCAGGCTCTGCTCTATTACCACTGTCTGGGGCTTGCACTCCCCCAGCCCCTGTCAGTGCAAGAAAGGACCATATGGGGGGGACCCTGAAGGTCCCTCCAGGCCTCTCCTGGAGCCCCAGGAAAGCACTGTCCTGGTTCTGCGGCCACAGGAGCTCAGCTGATACCGCTGAACAAGGGAGGGCCCAGTCACAGACCTGGTTTCTGGGGGTTCTTTCCTGCCAGTGAAAGCCTCCACCTGTACCCCAGCATTACCATGGCAACATCAGCCTGGAAAATCTGCTTGATGAACTTGTTCCGGGAGGAGTGGACCAGCTGGATGATGTCTCCATGCAGGGTGTCCCGGTTCTTCTCCAGGAAGCCTGGGCAGAGGCAGAGAGAGATCAACACTCAGTGAGTCCAACCCACCCAGAGGGAGCCAGCGGGCAGCGGCGTGCCCAGGGCAGAGCAAGTGAGTGGTGAGCAGGAACCGGAGCTGCATCTCACCAGTCCTGTGGCCTCCCTTCCCGAAAGGCAGCAGGTTTCCTCCCCAGGGGGAGAATAAAGCCACGTCTCTGACTAAAGTGCCCAGAGCCTACAATGCTGCCATCCTTTTGAACCAAGACGTCAAGCTCCCTTGCTGAATTACAAGTCTGTCACCCGGGAAAGAGCGCATGCCGATCTAGTACCAGCTCACCGTAAAATAATGTGTTAGAAGCACCTTGCATTTGTGAGGTAGTTAATGATAGAATTACCATATGCCCATGGGGATGATTGATAATGCTCCCCAACAAAAGGATAATGACATTTCTAAAGTGGACCCAGGACATATATAAACTACAGATGCATGAATGGACTTAATCTAAGAACAATCAGTTTTTACAATGTGGCCATACTCAATATTTGTCCTTGTGAAGAGATCACTGTTGTCCACAGGGTGTGATAGCAACGTGTTGTGAAGAACTCAAATGGTGCGTGGCTATTAGAAAGGATAGCATCTGGGGTCTTAAAGGCTGGAAACAAACAGCCATCAAAGGGAGCTGACAGCCAAGTCCGAACAGAAGAGGTACACCAGCCTGTGTGATCCAAGGATTATAAACAATAGCATCCAAAACCAGAAGAGGAAACTGTATTAGAGTTTAAATTCTGAGCACCTGGTTTGCAGAACGGTATGGATGCTGGTGAAAGTCCACAATCCATCTGCAAGGATTTACTTAGATGGAGGCACCAGCGAATCTAATGGCCATTGACCAGGACCGTGAACAGCTTTGCTATCAGACAGAGCAACAGAAAATGGACTAATGGGTGGAGGAGGGAAGGAAGGGGAACCGATCATAATGACTGACACATAACACCTCTCCACCCCCCCCTCTGGGGGATGAAGGACAGAAACACAGGTGTAGGGACGCAGTGGTCGATGTAAGATATGAAAATGATAATAATTTATAATTTATCAAGGGGTCACAATGGTGGGAGAGGGGGAGGGAGGGGAAAAAGAGGAGCTGATCCCAAGGGCTCAGATAGAAAGCAAATGTTTTAAGAATGATGATGGCCACTTATGTACAAATATCCTTAACACGACTGGGGTATGGAGAGATATAAGAGCTGTAAGAGCCCCCAATAAAATGATCTTTTAAAATAAATAAATTAAATAAATGACTAAAAAAGATGAACAATATTTAGGTTATTTAGGTTAAATTTTAACACCTATCATTCGTTCTCCCTTTGACCCATTTTAAATTTGTTCTAGTTTTTATTATCCTCTGTTATCTTTTGAACGGATGTTTTTCCTTGGTTTCATGATGGCTGGGATTTGTTTGGGTTTGCTTTTGTGTTTTTTTCTTTATATGAAATCAGGATAGGGACCTATGTAGAGACAACACCTGTTTACTAGTTTCTTGGAATTACAGTGGGCGAGCGAGCGAGGTTGGATGTAAATGAAAAACCAAGCGCACTGCCATGGAGCCCCTGCTGACGCCTGGTGGCCCCGTAGGGCAGGCAGGGCTGCCTTGTGGGTCTCCTAGAAGGTCACTCTTCACAGGAGGAGAAGGACCGCCTCCTCTTTCTCTGGAGGAGCGCTGCTGTCCTCAAGGTTGGCAGCCCCGCACACACCCCACGCCCCCGGGAGGAAGGAGGGGCTCATCAAGAGTGCGAGAGAGGGGAACAGCGCTCTAACGTGAATCGTGGAGGTGATGGCAGGCCTCTTTGCGATGCGCTTGAACTGCTGAATTGTACGATGGAGGAATCAGATGTCAATAAGACTGTTAGAAAATTCTAGATAAATCATAAATAAATAGATACAGTTGCTCACCTTTGAACAGTAAGTTTCACTGTGCGCCTTCATGGGACACCACCCTCCATTGAGGGATGGGCAGGGTTTACCTCCCCCATTCCATCTGTCAGGATGTGCAGAGAAGCCAGGGGCTGCTCAACAGCACACAACAAGCCAGGGGCTGAGCTCCTCCCACCCAGGCCTCGGGGCACAGACCCAGAGGAGGCTGCATGTTCCCTGGGTTACTGGAAAGTCTGGTTAGAGACCTGCTAGGGCTGGGATGCCTGAGGATGAGGCACAGGCAGAGACATCCATGTTTCTCCACACAGGACTCAGGCTGCCCCTGGACTGTGGAAGCACAGAGACCCAGTGCTGGGCTGCCCATCTGGCACCTGGGGAGGGGGCGGGGCTTGCAGGGAGGTGCGCAGTAACAGAAAGGTGGGCTTTGGCACCGAGATAGAATGACCAGATCCACAACTTATCTGCCGGTTTGCCGTGCTACAATGGCAGAAGCTATGTCCCCGGTATTTCAAACACCAAAAGGGAACAGGCTTAATCGGAGCTTCCGAGGAAGGACAGACTATAAAGAAGAGATAGGCTGTCCACTTCTGAGGGACTAGCAACTGAAACCCTTCTGGGCGGCAGTAGAACCTTGTCAGACACTGAAAACCCAGTAAACAGCACCCAAATATTGTCAGAGGCAGTGCCAGAAGATGAAGAGAATAAAACACCAAACTCACTGCCACCCAGCTGATGCCAACTCACAGCGGCCCTCCGGCACAGGGCACAACTGCCCTCGTGGGTTTCTGAGACGCTTTACAGGAGCCTTGGTGATAGAAACAAAACTAGAGATTGTGGGGTAGAACTCTGTAAGACCACGGACTTCGTCGCCATAATCCCTTGTTCCAACCACACAAGCAGCAACAACGCCCACGGACCTCTCCACATGGAATCCGGAAAAATCAAATCGACTACGTCTGTGGCGAGAGACGATGGAGAAGCTAGTACCAGCAGCGGAAACCAGGCAGGGGCCGACAGTGGAGCACCTCCCATCAATTGCTCATATGTCAGTTCGGGTTGGAGTTGAAGAAAGTGAAAGCAAGTCCACAGGAGCCAGAAGACTAACCTGAGGCCGACCTACCTGGATTTCGAGAGCATTTCAAGAACAGATTTGCTGCATTACCCACAAATGACAGAAGACCTGGTGAATTGCGGATGATACTGGAAACGTCATGCATGAAGAAAGCAAAAGGTCATTAAAAAGACAAGAAGGAAAGGAAAGATCAACGTGGATGTCAGATAAAACTATGAAACTGACACTTAACCGCAGAGTAGCTAAGGCACATGAAGGAAAAGATGAAGGCAAAGAGTGAACAGAAAATTTGAAAGGGCAGTTGGAGAAGACAGCATAAAATAATATAACGAAATGGGAAAAGCCCTAGAGTTAGAAAACCAAAAAGGAAGAACACACTCAAGAGATTTTAAACTGAAAGAATTCAAGAAAAAAATGCAAGCGTTGAGTTGCAATATTGAGGGATTCCATGGGCAAAATATCAAACGATGCAGGACGCATCAAAAGATGGAAAGACCACGCTGAGTCGCTGTACCAAGAAGAACGAGTTGACATTCAACTATTTCAAGAGGTAGCACATGACCAAGAACAAATATTGCTGCAGGAAGAAGTCCAAGCTGCACTAAAAGCATTAGGCAAAAACCAGGCTCCGGGAATTGACGGAATGCCCAGTGAAACGTTTGAAGAAGCTGGCGGAGCACTGGAAGCACTCCCTCATCTCGGACAGGGAATTTGGAAGACAGCTGCTCAGCCAACTGACTGGAAGACATCCGTGTTTGGTCCCGTTCCAAAGAAAGGCGACCCCACAAAATGCACGGATTACGGAACGCGATCATCAATATCACATGCAAGTGCATTTTCCTCTGAAGACCGCCCAACAATGGTTGCAGCAGTGCATCGACAGGGAGGTTGAGGCTGGATTCAAAAGAGAACGTGGAACAAACATTGCTCATGGCAGATGAATCTTGGCTGAAAGCCAGAACACTAGAAAAATGTTTACTTGTTTAATTGACTATGCGAAGGCATTTGACTGGGTGGACCACAACATATTATGAACAGCTTCGAGGAAGACGGGGATTGCAAAATGCTACATTTTGTTCATGCAGAACCTGCACCTGGATCAGGAGACCACTGTGCAAGCAGAGCCGCGTGATGTAAAATCAGGAAAGGTGTGCCTCAGGGTTGTTTCCGCCCACCCGACTTATCCAACCTGGTGCTGAGCAAATCAGAAGCTGGGTTATATTAAGAAGAACCTGGTACCAGAATTGGAGGAAGGCGTATTAACCACCTGTGAAATGCAGATGACACAACCTTGCCTGCCAAAAGTGAGGAGGACCACTCGCTGATGCAAAGTAAGGACTGCAGCCGTTAGTACAGTTTACAACTCAAGGTAAAGAAAACACAAATCACTACAGCTGGACCAAGGGAAGACTGAAGTCGTCGAGAATTCCATCTTGCATGGATCCACAATCTACGCATTGAAGCAGCAGTCAAGAGACCACAGGACACATGCATTGGGCAAGTCTGCTGCATGAGACCTCGTTAAAGGGTTGAAAGCCAAGCATGTTTCTTTGAGGACTAAGGTGCTCCTGGCCCAAGCTCGGTAGTTTCAATCACCCCATGTGCACGTGAAAGTTGGACCCTGAAGAAGGAAGACTGAAGAAGAATCGACGCATTTGAAGTACGGTGCTGGCAAAGGGTCTATTCAGAAAGTAGATGGGCGGGCAAAAGAAAACAAATCTGTCTTGGAAGAAGTACAGCCCGAATGCTCCTTAGAGGCAAAGGTCACGAGACTTGGAGAGATCCATCACCGGAGAAGGACATCGTGCTTGATAAAGTAACAGGGCAGCGAAAAAGAGGAAGCTCTGCATTGAGATGGATTGACACGGGCTGAAACATAAGTACAGGGGTACAGGTTTTGTGCTGCTGTGCACAGGGTCGTTATGAGTCGGAACCAACTGGGCGGCACCTAACAACCACCCTGTGGAGATTGGTTCATTTTGCCTTTCTGCTGGGTATAAAAGGACCATCCCGGGAGCAAGACCTCAGGACCACGAAGAAAGATGAGCCAGTGGTGCAGCATGTTATTTGGATCCTGAGATGACTACACACTGAACTTCCGACATCTAGCAGACAGAGAGCTGAGACACCAGAGGGGTGAGGGCAGCAGGGCCAGGCCAGGAGACAGAGTGGTGGGCTGCCTGGCTTATGGATCAAACACAGCTGAGTGCTATTTTTGGAATGGTGGCCTCGAAGCACTCAGAGAAACTAGGTTTGCTTAGAGCTGAGTGCCTTCTGGAGGGAGGCTTATGGCAGGTGGAATGCGCTCGAGGTATTCATCGGCAGTGCTAGAAGAGCTTTGTAGCATTGCAAAGCTACAAAGAGGACAGGTCAAGGGGTCAAGAGGCCAGTGACCAAAGAAAGACCTGCTTGTCCGCACAGCAGAACAAAAGGCTTTCCTGACCAAATAGCTGTATCCTGCGCATTTCTGATTCAGAATTGTAACCTGCTAACTTCCCCGTCAAATCCCCAAAATCGTGAGTATGGTCTGTGAGTTGTGTGTGGCCACTGAAATTAACTATCCACCCCAGTAAAGAAGAGGTGCCATGGGGAGAAGGGCAGTGTCAGATGGGTAAAGATGGCTAAAAGGGACTGGACATCACCTCAGAGGAACCAACCTTGGGCAGACCAACTTGATTCTCCTCCCCCTTTGTGAAATCAGAGGTCAGATGCCATCTCTATGCCATATTTTTTCTCATTCCCCCCAGAAGATACATTGAAATCCTAACCCCTGATCCCGGTAACATGCCCTTCTTTAGAAAGCTGGTCTTTGGGGATGTCAGCACTCAACCTGAGGTCATACTGGAGTAGGACGGGTCCTAATCAAATACGACTGTTGCCCATATTAAAAGCAACACAGACACAGTTAAGATGGCCCTGGGAAGACAGAGGCGAGCCTGGAATGTGGCGTAATGGGTTATACTTTGGGTTGCTTACTGGCAAGGTCAGTAGTTCGAAACCACCAGCTCCTCCTTAATGTGGGGGGGGGGGAGTCTTGTAAAGATTGACTCCCATAATGATTTTCAGTCTCAAAAACCTATAGAGTCACCAGGAGTTGGAATCAATAAGGGACAGTGAGTTTGGTTGTGGAAATTACCAACCAAGGAACACCAAGGGTTGCCAGGAACCACCAGCTGCCAGGACGCAGTGAGGAAAGGTCCTCCCCTAGAGCCTTCGGCAAGACTAACACCCTAATCTCAGACTTCTAGCCTCTAGGGTTGAGAGAACACATTTCTGCATCATAAGCCACCTCGCTGGTAGAACTTTGTCCTGCCACCATGGGAAACGAATACACAGACACTGGGCACTGAGCACGGCATTCCCTCAGGCCCCTTCCCCCTCTGGTTTCCCAGGACCCCGGTGTCTTTCTCCTGGGCTGGAAAGGTAAGCACAGCACACAGGGGCGAAGAGGAGCTTGGACACCCCACTCGTACCTTGGGTCTCGTAGTAGACAATGCCTGCGAAGTGGTTGATCCCAAACTGGGTCTCATGGCTGTTCTTGGGAGGGACGTAGTTTGTGTTGAGCTTGTGCTGGGAGTTCAGCTTGTGCAGCATGGTGGTGTCTGTGCCCTGTGGGGACCGAGGGGCAGCCAATGAGCCCTCCCTGCCCCCTAACCCTCTACCAAGGCCCAGGGCTCCTCATCTTTACAGCCCCTCTTCCTCTTCCTCAAGCGGCTCCCCGCCCTCTGTACCCCACATAGAAGCTCGCTGGGCCTCCAAGGCCCGCCTGTTAAGTAGGTGATTTGGAACTAGACCACCCTGAATGTCCCTTCCTGTTTATAAAATAGAGTTCCCAGGATTGAAATCCTGGGACCCGTGTCCCTGCCCTCTCTGCCTTGGGATCAAAGGCACAAGCGTGCTCGGAGCTCCCGCCCTGAGCCTGCAGGATGCTCGGGCTGTATTGTGTGGCCCAGAACCAAGTGGGCTGCCAGCAACTCCTGTATGCCGAGTGATGCACCCCTCTGGACCTCAGAGTCGCCTTCAGAGGCGGGTGTCCTGCGTCCCCATTGGTGGGGGATGGGGGGGCACAGCAGAGGCTCCGTGCGGCCCACCTTGGGGAACTTGCTCTCCTCGTCGATGAGGGAGATGATGTTCATGGGCCTGTTGGCGATCATGTCCAGGGCGTCCTGGTTGTCGGTGAACTCGATGTGCAGCCAGTCGATGGTCTCCAGGTCGTACTCCTCCTGCTCCAGCTTGAACACGTGCCGCACGAAGAACTGCTGCAGGTGCTCGTTGGCCAAGTTGATACAGAGCTGCTCGAAGCTGCGGGGCACGGACACAGGGACCTGTGGGGTGCCGGCCTCATCCCTCACCCAAGGCTCTGGCTCTGCCTGCAGGAGCACTGCGACCTGAGGCCAGTCACCCTCACTATCAGTCTCAAGTGGGAGCAGACGGGCAGGCTTGGCCCCTCAATGGACGGAGAGGCCGCAGGCCCGGAGAGGGCGGTCGCTTGGCTCAAGTCCTCTCACTGAGTTTGAGGAAGAGTTAAGCCTAGAACCCAGGGCTCAGGACCTCCCTTCAGGACCCTTTTCTCTGCTTGGCGGCTGGCAAAGCAGGTACTCAGCCCCCTGGCAGGGCACCTGCAGCTGGGCCTGAGACTGAGGGGTGGGCCACAAAAGACCACCGAGTGTCAGCAGGAGGTGGGGCAAGGCTGGGGTCAGAGGCCTGACTGCTGGGCTACGGTCTCTGCACGCTCCCAGCTAACACTCCCGGCATCATGCCTTGGTGTGGGGGAGGGGGAGGGGGCTAGGGGGTTGGTTGGCAGGGGAGGGCGTTGAGACATCCAAACATTGCTGAAATGAATCGGTCTGTCAGAGCCGCACAGCTAGAAAGTGGGGCTGACTCCAGCCCCATGACCCACTTGGGGGGCTCCATCCATCAGCCCCTCCCATGGCCTCCAAGAGGCAGGACCCCATCCCAAATGTGGCTGAGACCACACATAATCCCAGCATGCCACAGGCCTGACATCTCCTGCATCGAGGGGTCCCTTGCAGGTTGGACACTGGGCAGAGCAGCAAGGGCCAGTGGGGCCTGGGGACAAGAGGGCCATCTCTGAACACCTAAGCCTCTCTTCCTCCTATCTTGCCCCCACCGACCCCCAGGTGACCACACCTCGACCAGCCCTAGGAAGAGCCAGGAACGGGAAGGGCAGAAAAGGAAAGAGGAGAGAGGATTGACCCACAGATTGACCCGGGGAGCGTGCCCGGTGCCAACTAGGTCGGTTTAAGGGGCGCAACACAGCGTTTCAACGTCACCATTGCTCGGCCCAGGGCCCCACATGTACCTGTTGACAGAAAAGTTCTCGAACCCGAAGATGTCCAGGAGGCCGATGGACCGACGAGAGTTCTTTACCTCCAGGGAGGGAGGCTTGTAAATGGCTGCGTTGATCTTGTCCACGATCCACACGAAGAGGCGCCCATAGATGCCCTGAGACGAGGACCCCTGGTCAGGCCCTGGGCCCAGCCACAGTGGCCCACGGGTCAGCCCGTCCCCAGGTCTATGAGACCAGACCCTTCCCTCAAGCTGCTCCACCCGCCCTGGTGACTGAACAATCCCTCCTGAGCCCGCAGGCTGGGGAGAAGGGAGGCCTGGCTCCCTGCGCTTTCTGTGTCCCTCACACAGCCCAGCCCACGGCCTGATGTGGGTTGTGGCTCAATGAGGAGCCAAGGTGGGCCGACAGAAACGGGAAGGACCAACCCCACAGCCCCGTCTCGAAGTCATCTGCAGCAACCCCAGATGGTGACCTTGAGCTGGAGCCAAGTGGCTGGGAAGCACAATCCAGAATAGAGACCAAGCAGGCGAGTAGGCTAGGCCAGAAGGGTGAGCGGGGAGAGTCCCCACAATAAAGCAAGGCCCAGACCCTCAAGGTGAATGGAACACGCAGGCCAGGACTTGCCCAGACCCAAGAACGATCCCATTCTGGTGCCAGGGACCCCAGGGTGGGAAGAGGCCAGGGCCAGAGGTCCATCCAGCTCTGTGGACTCCTCAACGCCTGCCCACTAACAGTCAAGCTGCCACTCCCCGCCCCAACTTGGGGCTTGGGGGACCGTGGCCCCTCTGCCACCAGCCCACCTTGACGAAGGCGTCCCGCACATCCAGCGCCTGCTCGCGGCTGAGCGGGGTGGACACGGTCTCCCCGCGGGTAATGAGGGTGCGGCTGGTCAGGCAGTTCATCAGGTCTGGGGGGTTCACCTGGCGCAAGCAGACCAGTGAGGGGCTGGCCTTGGCCGATGGCCACCCGCCAGCCTGCCCCTCCACCCACCCCAGACCTTCCCTGACCCTACACTCTAACCCAAGCCTTGGTGTAAACTTTCTCTCCACTAAGAATGCTGTCGCCCAGGGCACTCAACCACGGCCACAGTCAAAACCTGCTCCGATAACTCCTGGAAGGAATCCCCACCCCCACCCCACCCCACCTTAACACTGGCCAGCATGCTGCAACTCTCGGGTCTAGGCACCTGCTCCCCCGCCCCCAACTCTGGTCAAGCCTAAGGTTCGGTCATCAGCATCCTTTGTCCAAATGTAGAGGCTGAAGTCCACTGGACAGGCAGAAGAGACTTGCTCAGGGTTACACGTCTGGAGGGTCCCAGCCCCCCGCCCCCAGTCCAGGACACCATGAGCAGAGGCCAGCAGGGTTAGGACAAGCCAGCAGGGCGGGCGGGGCACTGACCTCGAGCAGGGATGCAGCTGTGGCCAGGGACGGGGAGAAGAACACCTCACAGGCATCCAGGTTTTCAAAGGTGCGTGCTGTCGGCAGGAGGACAGGCAGCGTGAGGGCAAGGAGGGCCGGTGTGGGGATAAGGGACCCGGCCCAGGCAAGGCCAGGCTGCCCTGCCCACTCTCCGAGGGTCTGCCTTCCCTCACAGGGTGTCAGCACTGTGACTCAATGCCTCTCTGGCCTGAAAGATGCTTGACAAATGTTCTCCCCAGCAGCCTAGGAGCTCTGGGAGGGTGGAGATCCTGCAGCCCAGCCTGCGATGCCCACAGCAGAACCTGCAGCCACACACTCCAGACCCCTGGGCTCTCAGAAGCAGCCATGGCTCCTGTGAATGTGACTTGGGAAACTTGCCTAGCTCAATGCCCAATAACACCTGCTTGCCCCTGGACACCCCCGGCTCGCTCTGGGCTCAGGGACTTTGCACAAACTGCCGCCTCTGCCTAATGGCTTCTGGTCTTTCGAGACCCACTAGGCTGCAGGCTCCTTAGAACTGGGCTCCTTTATTCATTCCCTGAGCAAACTTTTCCAGACATGCCCACTGGGAGCCCAGGGCCAGGAATCGAGTGGGGCCAGGTGTCTGCCTCAGAAAACCTCCATGTGTGGAGCATGGGGTGGGGGGTGCCCATCCAGGAAGTGTCAGATGGGTGAACACATCCCCTCCCCTAGCTTCCCTCATTTCCGATGATGACTGTGTAGTCACTCACAACTTAGCATGAATTCGTTAGAAGATTTACCCTCTCCCTGAGACCGTGGACCTTTAGGAAGCCAGATTCCAAAGAGGTCTTAAAGGGCCTCTGGGAAACTCCCAGCAGGCTGTATCTGTGCGCCCTTGAGGCGGCATGTCAGCCCGACGACTCCACCCTTGAGGATGACTTGACGCTTGCAGGCCCGTTCAAACCCTCACACACTGACCCCGCGGGTTTTCACAGGCAGACAGGGCGAGGCGGGGAGGGGGGTGCTGGCCTCACCCTCGTACTGCAGGTTGCCCAGGTGCAGGATGGCAGCCAGGAGCTTGGAGATCTCCCAGTTCTCCGTGTCAGTGAACATGAGCACCTTCATGGCGGAGCGGATGTTGGCGTACTCCTGGCTGTCCTCCCGGCCGTCACAGGTGATGCAGTTCCCCTGTGGGGGGGGGAGGGGGAGGGGAGTGAGGCACAGAAGAGCATCAGGGAGGCCATGGGTCACCGAGAGAGGCAGTGTCTGCTTCAAAGGGCCCTTTCTGCCAGGCAAGGTCCCCCGGCCAGCACGCGGTTCCACTCCAGGGCACAGACCCCACCTCGTGGGCGTCATGACACCTCCCAAATCCCCCTGCCTGGGCCTCTCTTGGATACAGGATCCACATCCAAGGAGCCCAGTGCACCTTCTTCCTAGGAGTTGAGGGAGCCAGGGCACCACTGCCAGGCTTGCCCTGTCACCCTGCCTGGTAGTTACAGTGCCCACTGTCTCCCCTCCCTCTCAAAGGCCCTCACTGGAAACCCTCACTAGGCACAGCCGGTGGGGACAGACAGATGGGGGCAGAGTACATGTCCAGATCTGTGTGTCTACAAGACCCACTGTGTGTGTGTGTGTCTATGCGCGCGCACAGTGTGCCAGTCAGCTACAGGAAGTGCCTGTCAAAACCCCAATCTCTGGACACACACACACGCCTTGTTCTCCCATCTCCCTCAAGTGCATGGCCCATGCTTGTGTCCACTGGCCTGGCCCAGGCCACGAGTTCCAAGCCGCCAGATCTGGGCTCTCCCAGGACCAAGAAAGCCGATATCCTTGAAGCTCAGCCAGCCTGTTATGTTCTCGGTCCCAAGATCCTCCACCCCCTGCTGGTCTGCATCAAGGGCTCCGGGTCCAAACACCACTGAGGAGCTGGCACCAGGGCCCTGCCCTCTGTAGCTCTGAGACACCTGGCAGAGGCCCCTTGTCCTCATGTCCTATGCACAGGTGCCAGATGGCTGCCCCTTCCAGACGGCCCTCCGGGATAGCTCACTGCAGTTCTACAGCACAGAGCAGAGCGCCCATCGAGAGGCCGAGGCAAGAGTCACTACAAAAACAGACTGCTGCATCATTCTCCTGTGGAGCGTCTGGTGGGTTTGAACCAGAGTCTTCCAACAGCCATCAAGCATGTGACCACTGTGCCACCAGGGCTTCTCTGCCATGAAGACCCACCTTTAGCCCTGTGTGTGTGCACCGGCAGGGCCCACCAAGATGCATGTGTGCAAGGGGGCATGTGCCCGGGTGGAAAAAAGGTCTCATGCACTGACAAGCCCAGGGGGACGAGGGCAGGAGCAAGCCGAGCACCCACTCGCCAGACCTGAAGCTTGGGGGCAGTGAGGTGGAGGGAAACAGGGGGGCTGGTGGCATGGGCTGAGGTGGGTGTGCCCTCACCATGGCTAGGTAGCTATAGTCCGTGGCCTGGCCCAAGCCCAGCTTCTTCTTCTGATCCTCGCTCATACCCTCCAGCATGCAGTAGAACACGTGGTAGTTCCTCTCATCCGGGGCCTGAAAGCATGGGCACAAGATCTTCAGGATGGGGAGGGGCAGGAGGAGGCCACCAGGAACCAGGAGAGGCCCGTGCGGGAGGGAGCCGTGCGCGTGTCTCACTCTGTTCAGTGGCTTTCGTGGTGGTGGGATTTGAGGCAACGTGGCAGGCAGGCAGCTGCACAGGACCAGAGGAGGTCGGGTGCCAAGGGCCCCGGGCAGGTACAGCACTGCCTGTCCGGGGTTCAGACCCACCTGGCGGCAGACGCGAGACTTCTCCAGCAGGTACTGTTCGATCTTGGCGCCCTCGATGGCACCCCGCTTGTTGAAGTGGATGTCAATGTACTTCCCGAAGCGGCTTGAGTTGTCGTTGCGGATGGTCTTGGCGTTCCCGAATGCTGGTGGGGCGGGCCGAGTGTCAGGGGCAAGGCCAATGCCACCTGGTCTCCTGCCCCGCCTGGTGAGCCCCAGCCCTACCTTCCAGGATGGGAGTGGCCTCCAGCACCTGCTGCTCGATCCAGGAGTGCTGCCCGCTGATGGCCGCCAGGAACTGCAGGATGAGCTTTGTGCTCTCCGTCTTCCCGGCCCCCGACTCCCCACTGTGCAGGACAGAGGGAGCACCTGTCACCGCCCGCTGCCTCCTCCCACCCCAGGCAGACCATGCGGACTTCCCAGGACCGGGTGGAAAGCGTCCTGCCACCCCTGACGCTGAGCCTCTTTCCCCTGTATTCAAGCACACCCTGCCCAGCCTCCCGGCCAGGCCAGCATCACAATGGCGAACAAGCTCCAGTCACATGGAGGAAATGCAAGGCCAGGGAAGGGGAGGCCATGCTCTGTGTGCAGCGCTGCCCATCAGGCCTGGGTCTTTTCCGGGCGGTCAGCAGGCCTGCGAGGCAGTGGTGGGAGCCCACCGGCACTGAGCCTGGCGCCCAGGCGGGCGCGGGCTGCCCACCTGATGATGCAGCACTGGTCCCGGCTGTTGCGCTTCATGTTGAAGTAGCAGTTGTCGGCGATGGCGAAGATGTGGGGGGGCATCTCGCCGATCTTCTTGTTGGTGTACTGGCGGATGTGCTCGGGCGAGTAGATGGAGAGCAGTTGGTAGGGGTTCACGGCCACCAGGATGGAGCCCGTGTATGTCTGAGGGCAACAGGGGCAGGGAGCTCGCTGCCACTCATATGGGGGGCACTGGTTCTCCAGAGACCTCTGACTCCGCCCACCCCCACCCCTCTGAAAGAAGGGTGCACCCAGGGGAAGCTAGGGTCGGAATCCTGCCCCCTTCTGCACTGGGGCAAGGTCTTCAGCCTAGAACTGAAAAAGGCTCAGAGTGGCCTTGGATGGGGGTCTCTAAGCCTCGATTTCTTTATCTGTACAATGAAGGTATTACAGATATCATACAACTGCTTGAGAAAGTAGAAGGAGATGGAGTCTTATCATTCGGAGCACACCGTGACTTCTCCCCAAACGTTCAGTCCCATGGTTGTCCCTGAGCCCTGCATCCCAGGCGTGTGGAGTGACATCCGTGTCCATACTGGGGGCTGGTAGGTGAGGGAGCTCAGGAGGGTCTGGGTCTGTGGTTGTTTTTGTTTTTGAGGGGGGGTAGGCCCAGTCTTTGTAGTGCAGAGAGGCAGGGGGCCCTTGTGCTTTCCTGGATGTGCAGGTGCTGGGCCAGGCGAACCTCCCCAAGCCTCCTGGGGGCTTCGCTCTCTGACTCCTCTGTCTGTAGGCAGATTGCCCAGTCAAGGAGCAACACGGCCTGCCTGTCCATCATCTACACAGGACAGGCGAGGTGCTCAGAGGTGACACCGCCCTCTCCCCAACCCCCCCCCCCCCCGCCCCCTGCTTGACCAGGTCAGGCCCAGCCTGTCACTGGTGATGCCTGTATACTGACCTCTGTGGCCGGGACAGGTAGCCCAAAGATAAGACTGCACAGGGGGGCTGATGATCCCGTCCCCTCCTATCCAAGCTCAGTGTGTCACACCAAGTCACGGCCGCAGCCCAGCATGGCATGCAGGGGAAGCTCTCCGATGGGCACTATATGCAGAGGATGGCCCCCAGGCTCCAGCAAGGCCCAGTCTTGAGTGGCCTCCCTGCTCTGCCCCCAGGACCCGAGGCCATGAGATCTGGCCAGGCAGTGCCCCTCCCTGGGCCCAAGCCTCTTCTTCCAAGCAGCCCCCAGCAGAGGCAGGGGGGTGGCAGGCAGGAGGTAATGCCCAACCAACTGAGGCTCACAGGAGGAGCCAGGCAGGAGGAGAGGGGGTGGGTGGGGGTACAGGCAGGAAGGGGAGCAGCAGGCCAAACAAACAAGGCCAGAGTTGGAGCCGCATCGAGTACTGGTGGGTCCCAGAAATACACTCACCCGCCCTCCACAGCTGGTCTGAGGTTAAAATGTGTGTGCAGAGCAGGAAAAAAGGGAGGCTGGTCAGTGGAGAGCCGGGGGTGGGGGGTGGGGATAGGGTGAGGGTATTCTCTGTGAGCAATGACCCATAGGCCCAGGGTGGGGCTGGATTTTTAGATCAGGGCCTGCAGACCTCAGTCTTTCAGGACCCCTTACCCTCAGGTCCCCTGTCACCTTGTCCTACATGCCAGCCCTGCCTACCTGTGGCATTGGCCACACACTGGTTCTCTTGTCATGAGCCTGTTCCAGACTGGGAATCAGGCACAAGCAACCACATCTCTTGGATAAATCACTTCTCAAAGGGAGCCCTATGGTGTCGTCAGTTAAGCGTTGACCACATGGTTAGCTGTTCTAACCTCCCAGCCACTGCTTGGGCAGAAAATGAGGCAGGTTGTTCTTATAAAGATTTACAGCCTTGGAAGCCCGAGGGAACAGTTCTATTCTACCCACAGAGTGTGATGGGAGGGAGATTAGGAGCCAGTCGCAACCCGAGGGCAGGGGACAGGGCCTCTGCATGGGGGCCTCTCTGGGCACCCAGAGACACAGTCCTGGTGATGTGCAAGAGTTGAGTCCACCTCCTCCTTGAAGCCCTCAAACCTGTCAAATCTGGGGTCCTCCCATGTAGTGGGCCACGGAGACCACATCTGAGGACTCCAACACCTTCCCAGAGCCACAGTCATCACCCCAAAATGTTTCCCCACTAAAGCCAGAGCAAAGGCTGAAACCAGAGAGGGGCAGACACCCCCAGGCCACATGCCCAAATCTCCCACCAGGGATCCAAACTTGGACATGGTCCATTCCTCTCCCACCCCACCCTGCGGCCCCACTGGGCAGGTTTTATTGCTGGAGAGCTAGAGGCCTGCTTGGCATCAGGGAGCCCTGGGTGTAGGACAGGCCAACCCTACCGCCTACTCCCTGCAAGACTTAGGGACAAGCCTTGGTTTCCAGGGCCAACCGCTGAGGGATGCTAGATATCTTCTGGGGACCTCCTGCTCTGGGGCCCCAGGGGCTGGCTTGTGTCTCTGGGATGCCTGTGGCTCAGGCCCGAGGGACAGGCCAGCTGGAGGCAGCAGACCCAGGGCACACAGTCAGGGACGGCGTGTCCATCTGGCTGAGCCTGTGAGCCGGCTGGGGCAACCTCCTGGTAACCTGAGGAAATCCTGGGTGCATGGGGCTGCCACCCAGCGTAACCCAATCCCTGGAGCCACCGGGTTGCCATGGTTAGGCACAGGTACAGTTTCTGGGTGGAGCAGTGGTCCTATTGCTTCATCAAAGCCCTGCTCCAGTCCTGTGCCATCCATCAAGTAGAGAGGCCTGGACTCAGCTGATGCAGGAATCCTCCTTGAACACAGATCCTCACCCCAGTAGACACCCAGAATCTCAGGCCCACAGACTCTAGCAGAGCTGAGGCCCTTCCAGGGCCCGTGGCTTAGCATCCTGACCACGAGACCCTGCAAAGGAAGACAATCCAGACCGCCGCAGCTTGGCACCTGCCTCGCCTGACCCACCTTTCCCTCACCCAGAAAAGAGCTCAGCAAGAACACGCGAGCACTTCTGATGAGGCCCAT
The DNA here is from genome assembly GCF_050624435.1 of Tenrec ecaudatus. Classification (NCBI taxonomy): domain Eukaryota; kingdom Metazoa; phylum Chordata; class Mammalia; order Afrosoricida; family Tenrecidae; genus Tenrec; species Tenrec ecaudatus. The sequence continues at coordinate 74,077,064 of NC_134533.1, read as the reverse complement.
GTGCAGAGCCCAGGCTGTCTGGAGACTCCAGGGACCTCTGGAATTCCCCTCCTGGGTCCCTACGCAGCCTGCTCCAGAACAGGACAGGCTGGCCTCGCCACTAGCTGCCAGCTGCTCAAGGTGATCCCTACTCTACCCAATCCCGTTTTGTTTCGGGGTTTTTTGCAAACATGATCCACTGTTCTCAGACAGACAGACAGCACCTTTTTTCTCTTGCTGTGCTTCTCTCTCCTGCAGGAGCGAAGGCTCTGAGGCTCAATAGTTGAGCTCCTGGCTGTTAACGGAAAACTTGGCAGTTGGAGCTCACCCCAGCAGCCACTCCGGAGGGCTGGAGAAATCCTGTGAGGCAGTTCAACACTCTGTGAGAGTCAGAATCGACTCCACAAGCAGCCCTGGTGGCCTAGTGGTTGTGCCATAAGGTCAGCAGCTCAAAACCACCAGCCGCTCCGCTGCAGAAAGAGGCGGCTTTCTACGCCCTGAAAGCCTGGCAAATCCACAGGGCCAGTTCCACCCTGCCCTACAGCATCCCTCTGAGTCCGCATGGACGTGAGCGAGTCACCTGGCAACAACGCTTTAATACATCTGGGTCCCCCCGTGTTTCAGACCCCTAGAAGGAACACCCGAATCTGATATAACAACTCCCCACTGCCTACCCTCGCCCTCGCTTCCCCAACCACACAGCACGAGCGAGCCCGCGTCCAACAGAAAGGAGGAGCGGTAGGTGGAGCAGCTGTGGACAGGTGAGCCCCTGACCCTGGTCCGGATGGGCGGGGCTTTGGGGGAGGAGCCAGGCGGCACTCACGTAGATGAGGTGGTCCCGGTAGCGGATGAGCAGGTTGCGCAGGATGCCCGCCTCGTTGAGGTCCCCCAGGCGGATCATGTCCTCCACGCCGTGCACCGATGTGGGGTGCATGGGCTTGATGTGTGTGGCATTTTGCGGGGAGATCCAGTGTTCCTGCAGGGACACGGGCGACCAGGTGAGCTCACTCTCAGAGGGGCCCCGGGTCCCACATTATGGTCAAACCCAATCCAGGGTCGCAGGTTTGAGTCCAGCCATCCTGACCCTCGCTGTAGACCAAAGAGCTGCTGCGCCCCATACACTGTAGTTTTCGGGGGCAGTAGAGCCCTCAGCTGCTCTGCAGGACCGAGAGGAAAGTAATCCTCAGCATTATTGAACAAACGCATACAAATCCCTGCAGATCCTGCAGAGAGGAGTCGAGGCAGGACGGCCAGGAGTACGGTCACGAGGGATGGCGTCACACAGTGCAGAAACACTGGGGCACACTCCTCCCCTGCCCGGTCCAGACCACGACCAGTCCTCAGCCCTGCCCACTATCCATTCCACTCTCATAAGAACACAGTGCGATCGCAGCATCGAATGGGACAGCTATGGTTGCTGAAAAGGCGATGCAGCTGAACTGCGGCGCTGGAGGACATTATGGAGCGCGCCATGCCTGCTGAAAGGACCACCAGGTCTGCGTCGGAAGAAGCTGGCCCAGAGCGCGCCTTAGAGGCAAAGATGGGGAGACTTCGGCTTACGCATTTTGGACATTTGGTCAAGAGAGACCCGTCCCTGAGGGAGGCCATCGTGTTTGGTCAAGCAGGGGGACAGTGAAAAAGCAGAGGGCCCTCGACAAGGTGGGTGGACACAGCGGCTGCAGCAGTAAGCTCAGGCATCGTGACCTCTGTGAGGATGACACAGTGTTCTGTTCCATTGTGCGCACGAGGTCACGATGGGTCGGGACCGAGGGGATGGCGCCTAATGACGACATAGTTGTAAACCGCTGAAATGTATACTTCTTAGGTTTCAGGAATACTAACGGAGTTCTTTATTAAAAATCTCTCTACGCCGAATGACAGCATTCTTAGCGACAACATTGTTAGTAAGGGGCAGAAAGCCTTCTAAGTTGTTTCTCCTTTTTCTTTAGTTCCAACTTCATTCTCAAAAAAGGTATGGATGCAGGCCATAAATACTAACGCCCACGGTGCCATGGGGGTGGCTCAGAGTTGCAAGACTCAATGGCGGTGAGTTTGGCTCTTCAGTTTGGGAGCTAAAGCCCCAGACATTTGGACAAGAACAGCAACTGTAAAACCACAGGCAGCAAGGAAACCCAACAGTGCGCGTCTATAGTGCTTGCAGATAAGCACGCCGGGACTCGGAGCACCGTCGTCGCCGGGTAACGCAGGCGGTTCTGACCAGGACACATGAGAAAGTTCAGAAAGCAGACGAGCCAGAGCTGTAGCCTTGTAGATAGTGATCCGCCCACGCTGGGCTTAGCAAAATGTTGTGTTGTTACAACTCACTACAGGGATGTTTTCATTTATAAGAAATGTTTGCTAAGGCATTGGCCCTGGGGTTTTCCTTTTTTTTTTTTTTTAATTAAAAGATCATTTTAATCAGGGGCTCTTGCAGCTCTTATAACAATCCATACATCAATTGTATCAAGAATATTTGTACATATGTTGCCATCATTATTTTCTAAACATTTATGTTCTATTGAGCCCTTGGTATCAGCTCCTCTTTACCTCCCGCCCTTCCCCGCACCTCGTGACCCCTTGATAAATTATGTTATTATTACCTTCATATCTTACACTGACCGCTGTCTCCTTTCCGCCCCAGTTTCTGTTAACTGTCCTCTGGGGATGGGGTTCTGTGTCGATCATGGCAATTGGTTCCCCCTTCCTCCCCTGGAACTTATAGACGGTCATTTTGGTGCCACCCCCTCTGGCAATGTTGACCAGTGCAGTCTGACTCCCCCCACCCGCCCCTCTGCACACCCCTAATGTGGTCAGAGACTACCTTTCAAAGGAGGCAACATTTGAGCTGAGAGCTGAATGATGAGAAAGAGATGGTCATAATATGAGGTTGGATGGGGTGGGAGGGTGAGTCCAAACAAGGCCTGGTGAGGCTGGCGAGGGGTTGGCACTTTGGAGGGAAAGCCTGGTGTCAGGACAGTGCAGCGGAGGAGGGGAGAAGCAGGCCCATGCCGTGCACATTTCACGGACTTGCTGGTGAGTGAGCAGCAAGGAATGAACTTTCAGTACCGGTGAGAGGATGCTGCAGCCCTGGGAGGGCTACCCAATTCCCACAGGGTGGCTAGGAGTCGGAATCGACTCTATGGCGGTGGGTTTGGATTGGTTTGTTTGAGGGTGGGGAGGTGGATCAGAACCCACCGGCCGCTCCTGAGACTGCTTCCCTGATGGTGCACAGCCTTGGAACCGCTCCGGGGCAATTCTACTGTCCTAGAGCAGTGGTTCTCAGTCCTCCTCATGCAGGTCCTCATGTGGGGGCAACCTCCCAACCATAACATTATTTTCGTTGCTACTTCATCATTGTCATTTTGCTACTGCTATGAATCATGTCTGATATGCAGGATGTATTTTCATTGTAACAAACTGAACATAATTAAAGAAAGCATAGGTTTAATGTCATTCTATATTGTGAAATATTTATTTCTAATGACAAGTAAATGTCATTCTATATTGTGAAATATTTATGTCTAATGACAACTGAAATTTTGTCTTGAACCACGGTGTAGCATGGGTAGCAGTCCTCACGCTGGGTACTTGTATGCGGGCACATGTGCATGTGGGCGGACCCGCCTGGAGACGGATAGAGGAGCGGTGTCTCGGTTTCTAAGACCATCGGAAACAGGTGTTTTCTGATGGCCTTAGGCGACCCCTGTGAAAGGGTTGTTTGGCCTCCAAAGGGGTCGTGACCCACAGGTTGAGAACCACTGTCCTAGAAGGTTGCTAGAACTTCGAATGGACTCCACAGCAATGGGGTCTTGGGGGGGTCGGGGTAGATGCAGCTGAAACTGGGTCTGAGATTGTGGCCTGGCTCCCCTTCTTTAGGGCTGAGTAGCATTCCATGTGTGACCACATTTGGGTTATCGGTTCATCTGCTGATGGACATTTCGGTTGGGAACAGCGCTGATTTGAATACACAAGCTTCCTGGCTTGTTGGGGATAATCTGCCCTGCAATATTTTCTGCTGCCACTAGGTGGCAAGTGCACAAGAATCTGGACAATAGTAGCATTCATTGGCTCTCTTAACAAGCATGAGAGCTTGCCTCTACACCAGCCTGGTCTCTCGGCCTTCCCTGCACAATCCCAGCCTCTCAGAGAGTCAGACCTGTGCCTGGGGCATGGTTACAGCTTAAGTTGAGCCCTACGGCTCCCTGGGCACTGCTCTCCAGGTTGTCTCCAGGTTCTTTGCACCTAGAGCAAGCAGGACAAAGGGCCCTCTCTGTCACTTTCCAGTTCAGGCGTGTCCTGTGTCTTCTCCCCATCCCGGTTCTCTGCTAACCCCTTCCAACAACCAGCCAGCAGGCTATGGGCCCCAGCCCTCTCCCCGTGGACCTTGGTCCTGCCCAGTATCTACAGGGCTTTTGTGACAGTACTTTCCTCGACAATCTCAACTCCTTCCCTGATCCAGACCACACATTCCCACCTGGTCCTGCCCGTCCCCCTTGCTCTCCTTCACCCGATCCATCCCCCTCTATCCGTCCTCACCTGAGGTTCCTGCAGCACCTGTGGGACCCTGGCCCTCTGGGCTCTGCCCCCCTTCCCTGATGGCCCACACACTCCTCTAGCTGCCAGTAAAAACCCCGCATGAGCTGGACCCGGGCACCCAGCCTTTGCCCCAGCTGAGCTTGAACTTCCCAGCCAAGGAAGGCGGGTCTCCACTTCCCCAAACGCTGCTCAGACTTTGCCCTTTCTTTCCTGGCCTCCTGCTCTGCCCCAAGGCTGAGAGTCTGCAGAGGCCACATTTCATGTCTGAGCTGCCCTTGATTATGCTACCGTGGACCAGGGTGGGCACAAAGGATATGCCAGGGGGTGTCTGATTGCTGGGAGGCTGGCAGGTGCTGGGGACCAGGTCTAAAGTGGAAACAGATGTCCTAATGCTGGAGAGATCCCAGAAGTCCCCAGACTGCAGGTCCCTAGTTTTCCATGAGAAAACGGGTCTTGGAGCACAATGGTGCCCAGCCCAGGGTCCTCCGCAGTCAGGGACAGGGACAGCCAGCGCCCACCTTCTGGTTGCGGTGGCATTTCAACCCAGCCAGGCCCACCCCCAGCCCTCCCTACAGCCTCATGGCCAAGTGATGAGACCCAAGAACCCGTGAGAACTTTTCAGTCCTCTGTGGAACATTCCTTGATCAAAGTTGACCCAGGTGGAAAATCCCCCTGGCTTGGCAGTCCTAGGCCCACCTGCCTCCACCTCACCTCTGCTCTTCACGACTCTGCCCCAGGAGAGTCAGCCCAGAGGTGAAATGCCCCGTGGAGGTTACTGGACCTCCTTGAGACCTCGAGACCTCATCTATATAACATGGGCATTACAGCTGCCTCTTCTCTCTGGAGGTGTGAGGGGGTCAACGGCACACCGACTCAAGTTCTGAGCCTGGTCACTGCTGGACAAGACTAGGTGTGACAACTGGAATGCTTTCTGTTTTCACAAAGGAGACACCTGTCCTCACTCCTCCCTGCTGTCAGCAAGGATGGCCACACAACACCCTTGTTTTACAAGCCAGGAGGCAGGCTCAGAGAGGGCAAGTGACCCACCCCCGGATCACACAGCCACTGGGTTAAAGGCAGCCGTGAGTCTCCCTGCCTTTTTCCTGCCTACAGTTCCCAAGGGAGGTCGAGGTCCAACAGCACCTAGTCAGGGGCCCAAGTGTCACCAGGGCAGAAGCTGAGGCTGGCCCTTGAAGGAGTGAGCGGGTGGGAGGGGGGCAGGGATAGGGGGCACTGAGGAGCCTGTTGGACAGAGCGGGCCTGGGCCCAAGCCTGGAGCAACAGAGGAGCTGGCTCTGTGCGGAGGCAAGGACAGGCCCACTGAACACATCTGGCAGGGGAAATGCCTGGACTACAGCTGAGCGCTGGGGGCACCCTGCCTCCCTTCATTCAGTCTCGGTGGATGCCCTGCCCAGCCGGCAGGCAGCAAAGCTGTGGGAAGACAGATGGGTGAAGATGGTGATCTGATAGAAGGGCATGCTGGGGTAGGGGGGGAACTCATCTAGAAGGAGGAGCATAGAGGGGTCAGAAGGCCACCAAAGCAAACCCCATCACCCCTGCCCGCCCCCGCAGCCAGTCATGGCCCTCCCCCTTCTGCAGCTCCCACTCTCAGGCCTCGGTGGGGGCCGGGTGGGAGGGGGCCGGATCTGGGATCCGGTGACATGGAGTTATGGGACACCATCTGACATGCAACATGACCCAGCTGAAACTCAAGCCTTCGGGCAGAGTCCCTGTCCCCCCTGGGGGCTCTAGGAAGGTTCAAAGGCATATTGGCACTGCCATCCCAGCCTGGCCCCCCTCCTCTCCCCACTCCTTCTGTGGCCCCAGAGTACAGTGGCTTCCTAGGGGGTCCTAGAGCTGAGTGTGAGGGGGGGAGGGGGCGCGCCTCGCAGGTGCTTGGGATCTGCATCCAATTATCATCTAGATGAACCCAACTGGAGCCCCGAGGGCAAAGGCGTTAAAAAGCACGTGTCGAAGGCAGAGGCCCAAGGCGCTAACCCAGCACCATTGCTTGCTGGCCACGGCACAGACCCTGGTGGCCCATTCGGGCCTCGGTTTCCCTGGGGTGGGTAACAGCTGTGTCTGTCTTGACTCCCACAGATATTGTGGGTTCAGGATCCAAAGAGAGAACATAGGTCAAAGAGCTTTGCCAACCTGGAAAGGGTACCCCTGAGGGGGCAGAGTGAACTGATGGCTCAGGGTCCTGAACCCACACCTTGCCCCAGCACAGCCCCCTGCTCCAAATCTCTGAGCGCTTGCCCCCTGACTGTCTCCCACTGGGAGGTTAAGAGGGGAATTCAGTTTTCAATCTCTGTGCCTGGAGCCAGGCTCGGCTCCTGGCATGCCCCCAAATACAGTAGACCAGAATCTCCATGGGTCTACAGCTCTGCTCCCCTGCCACATACGCCCACTGCCCTCCCCCCCACCCCCCGCCACATCCACATGTACCTATGTTCCTGCACACACCCAGCTGTGCACACATGTTCAGAGGCCCCAGGCCTCCCCTCGGGGCTCCCATGTGGACCACTCCTCCAGGCCAATGCCTTTCCTCCCCCAACCCCCAGGCCCCACTGTCACTGCCTTTGCTTCCGGCCCCTGAGAGAGAGAGTGCTGGCCCAGGGCAGCGTCTGGAGGGACAGTGAATCCCTGCAGTTTGGGGGGTACCCTAACCCAACAAAGGGAGCCCCAGGCGCTTTCCGACTCAAGCCACCGAGGTGCTTCACACGTGTAATCTCGGTGACTGGTCGCCAACTGGCTGGGCATCCTTATCCCCATTCCCAGAGGAAGAGAGTGGGGCTCAGGAGACAAGGAGACGTGGCCCGGCTGGCACAGAGAGTGGGTGGGACCTGGGTTTCAAACCCGTCGGCGTGACCACAAAACACCCGTGTGCCTGAGGCGCCCCACTCCGATGTCACCTCTCCCACAGGCAGAGACTGGCGTCTGTCATACCAGGCAGAACCGGGCCCTGGCAGGGCTGGCCTGTGGTAGGAGGGGAGGGTCCCTGTCAGCAGAGAGGTGGGGAAGGCGTCCTGGAGGAGTGGATGTTTAAGACATGGACTGGATAGGGGGGCCCATACTGCCTGGTGTTGGCCTCCAGCCCAGCCCCCAGTCAGGTGAGCACGAGCGGCCCCCAGGGCAGGGGCAGGGGCAGGGGCAGGGCTCTGGAGCTACTCACGTTCCCTTCGTCATCCACCACCTGGATCTGCCCCGAGTCACACAGCTTCACCACCGCCCCGATGGGCACATCAAACTCCTGGCCGGATCGCAGGTCCATCCAGACATAGTCCCCCTGGGGGAGAAGAGCAGGAAGGGGATCAGTCACCACTATGGCCCCCCCACCCCACCCCCACCCGGCTCTGATGTTCGGCACTTGAGGCCATGCCATCACCCCTCCTGCTCCCCCTTGGTAGCAGTCACTCTCCCTGGAGAAGCCCAGGGAGGGAAAGCGCTGAGGCTGCACAGCTGGGCACCTTCAAACCCCAGCCCTCTCTCCCCACTGCTCGGTACCCACGACCCACGCTTTACAGACTCACTGGAGCCTGGGCATGAATACCCAACCACATCACTTTCTCTGGCCCAAAGGCCATGATGTGGGGGAATACTGTGGCCTCCGACAGCCCAGGGACACTGTTCTGGACTGGGCCCGGTGCAGCAGCTCACCCACACAGCCTTGTTTGGCTTGTGAGGAGTCCCCCACCCCGTCTGCAGTGGGGGTGGGTTCATATTTGCACACCCTGTAGCAGAGGGCCTGCCTCTCGCTGCTTACTCCCTAAGAGTCCATGGAAGCCAAATCTCGAAGGCCCCACCAGTGGCAATGGCCTTTCCAAGTACTGAGAAAGTCAGCAAACAGGTATTGTGAGCCTGTGGAGTGGCAGGCAGGCGCCGCCTAAAAGCCGGGGGTCAGGCAGTGACCATGGTTCTACTTGGAACCCAAACCCAACTCACTGCCCGTAAGCTGATAACGACTCAGAGCGACCCAATAGGACAAGGTAGAACTGCCCCTTTGGGTTTCCAAGACTAAAACTTTTTTTTTAACTTTATTTTTTAATTTTTTAAATTTAATAAATCATTTTAGTGGGGGGACTCTTACAGCTCTTATCACAATCCATACATCCATCCATTGTGTCAAGCACATTTGTACATATGCTGCCATCATCGCTTCTAAAACATTTTCATTCTACTTGATAATTTATCAATTATTTTTATTTTCATATTTTACACTGTTCGCTGTCTCCCTTTCCCCACGCTTCTGTTGTTTGTCCCCCTGTGGGGAGGGGCTCGATCACTGCATTCCCCAATTCTCCCCCCATAAGACTAAAACTCTTTACATGAGTAGAATGCCCTGTCTTTCTCCCAAGGAGCGGCTGGTGGATCCAAACTGCTGATCTTGCAGTTCGCAGCCCAATTCATAAACCACTGCACCACCAGGGCTCCCTCCTAGTTGACAGAGACAGAAAGTAAACTGCTGAGCAAAGACAGTGAGTGGTGTGGTCCCTTCAGAGAGTGATAAGCACTGGCAGAGGAGACATAAACCACAAGGCGGAAGATGGCTGAGCCAGTGAATCGTACTCTAGACTCCGTAGCCCGAAAGGTGACTCAGTGGAGGGACCTCTGAGCTGTACCCAGAGGCGCCAGCCCAGGAAAGAGGCCAGCGATGCTAGACCAGCCAGAGCAGATGGCAAATGCAGAGGACCTGAGGTAGGAAGGGACAGTCAGGGGGCCTTGGAGTCAGGACCGGGTGCCAGAGGGGTGCAGGGACTAGAGACATCTTAGTTAGCCTACAGGCTAAGATTTTATTGTTTTCTAATTGTAATAAGATTCCCAGGATTTTAAGGTAACATAGACATCCTAATAAAATAGGAGTTCAAGGTCAAGCAGCAATTGAAAACACCAAACAAACTCACTGCTCTCCTGTAGATGCCTCTCATTGTGACCCTATAGGACAGAGCAAAACCGCCCCCTGTGGTTTTCAGCCTGTAACTCGTGGGAGTAGAAAGCATCATCTTCCTCCTGAAGAGTGGCTAGTAGTTTCAAATGGATGACCTTGCAGTTAACGGCCCAAAGCATAACCACCATGCTACCAGGGCTCAGCTCACTGCCACCGAGCCAATTCCAACTCATAGCGACTCCATTTGTGTTTCCAAGGAGCAGAAAGCCTCGTTTCTCTCCCTTGAGGAGGCTGGTGGGTTCGAACAGCTTGCCTTGTGGATAGCAGCTCAGTGATTCACAATGAAACAAGCCCATGGAAACTGTTCTGGGCTATCAGTCCAGAGATTTGGACTCTAAGCCATGACCTTGGACAAATGGGCAACTTCTCCCAGCCTGAGTGCCCATGTCCTTCAGAGAGAGTCCCAGACCCAGCCTCCTCCCCAACTCTCTTCCACTATCACTGTCACAGGGCCCTCCCTTCATGTGGTGGGAGCTTAGCAAATGTCATTTCCACAAGAAAATGTCGGATAATTTTGAGAGGTCTGGGAAGAAGAGAACTCATGATCATTGTGCTGCCTGGGGTGCCTCAGTGAATCTTCCTAACTGCTTAGGAACCAAACCCTCCAGCGTGTGACTGCCACCCGCCTCACCCGCACACATGCTGGCCCCAGAAGGTTTCCCAGGTCACCTGACCCAATCTGTTCTGGGGCGGCTCCAAACCAATGGTGGTGAATCCCAGAGCCTCAGAGGACAGAGCCTGGCCCAAAATGAGCTGGGAGAGGGGAGGGAGAAGGGAAAGGACCCGGATATTTCTCCAGGGAAGACTCAGAAGAAAGCTTTCCAGAAGCAGGCAGGGTCCTCAAGTCTAACTCCACCAGCCTCTCTCCAGGCCACCCAGGCCTGCATCTGGCTCAGGGACAAGGACACGTGGTCAACGGGAGACCCCCGCCCCAGGTGTGGCAGACACTCAGTGTGGCTGTGCCGGGAGGAACAAGCCTAGCTTCTCAGCTGTCTAATGATGGCTGAGCAGCTCTGGAGTCCTGAGGGGTGACTGCCTTGAACAGTCCTGCCCTTCCATTAAGGTAGAGCTCTCTGGGGTACACCAGAAACATGCTGTCAGGACCTCTGAGGCCTCGTCCCTATACTGCCTGAACTTGCTATTGGACTCTGGGAAAATCATTCAGTCTTTCTGGGCTTCTGTTTGCCTCAGCTTCACACAGAGGTCAGGGCATGCGAAGATGAGAGACCCAAGCCAATGCCCACTCAGGGGATGCACATGAACTTCCCACAGCCCTTTGGACCTCTTCCCTCCTCTGGGGCAGGCCCTGGGGTCCAGCTCCCCTCTGAGGAGGGAAATGGCCCTTGTTTCAGATCCTGCACACACACCCCAACCTCAACTCCCTGCCCCCCTTCATCACCACTCAGGACTCGCTTTATTAGCTTCCTGTCCACAGGTGGGAAAAGTGAGCCATGAGCTTGCTAACAGCACCAGGGAGCAAGGAGCACGGCCAAGCGTGGCTGTGAACGTCCCTGCAGCCCTTGCACGGAGCTGAACCTGCCTGGGCTTCCCCGGGGGTCCCTGTGCTACACCCTGGTAAAGATGGGAAGCCCCTTCACGGCCCTGCTCCACGCCCAGGGAGGGCTACCCTGGCCCAAGTCCATGTCTGGTGCCGGGGATGGCAGCAGCTCCTGTGCCCCAGCCCTGTGCGCCCTTGGGCCCGCGGGCACTCCCAGGCCCGCGCCCCTCCCTGCCGGGCCCCGACCTCACCGGCATGACCGTGAAGGTCTTCAGAGCCTGGTTCAGGCTGCGCACCAGCGCCCACTTGCCGGGCTGCTGGGCCCGCGGCTCGGCCTCCATGGCCTCTGGGGCCACCTCGGTGGCTCCAGCGGGGTCCACAGGCGGCTCCATGGAGCGGGGGTCTGGCAGCGGCGAAGACGAAGGCTGCGGCTTGAGTTTGGGCTCCTAATTCACCTAATCCAGTGCACGCCACCGCCGGGGAACCCTAAACCGGGCCATCTGCCTCGGGCCCATGGCAACGGCGGCTTAAGTGACGCCAGCCAGCCGGTAGGGGACCGGGCGCCAGCGTGGTTGGGCCCCCTCCCATCACAGCGGGACCCCAGCCCCGTTGGAACTTCACTGGACTCCAGCGAGTGGCCGCCCAGCGGCGGAGCCCTGGGCCCTGCATAAACGTGGGCCCTGGAGCTGCCCGACTGCAGCTTTGAAGAACTTTATTAGATTTTAAGGAGCCCTGGTGACGCTGCAGGGAGCCCTGGTGTCCTAGTGGCGGCGTAGGGCTGCTAACTACCAGGTCAGCAGTTCGGAACCACCATTCACTCTGCGGGAGAAAGACTGGGCTTGCCACTGTGAGGAGTGGCGGGAGTCCCCGTGTGGCTGAGCCGGAGGGCAAGCCCAGCTTCTCAGCTGGACCGCCCAGGTGTGACTGTCCTGAATGGTCTCACCAGCCCATGACGGTAGAGCTCTCTGGGGTCCCTGGGGAACACGCTGTCAGGAGCTCTGAGATAGTCCCAGTCTTGCCCGAACTTACTGTCCGACTTTAAGTAAATCAGGCAGTCTCTCTGGGCTTCTGGTTCCCCTAGCTTCACCGGAGTCACAGTCGTGGAAACTCACAGGGGCAGCGCTGACCTGTCCTATAGATTCCCTATGAGTCAGACTGGACTCAATGGCAGTGAGTTTGCTGGGGGAGGGGGTCCTGCTTTTGTTTTATCTTTGGTTGGTGGCCGGGACTAGTCAACGCTGGGCGGCCAACTCCAGGCTCAACTATTAAAAACCACCAGCTGCTCTATAGGGGAGAGTGGAGGCTCTCGGTGCCTATAGAGTTGAAGAGCCTCAGATACCCGACACGGGGTTGCTGTGCGCCAGAGGTGCTCCAGGCCTGCGGCTTTCCAGGAGGAGACGCGCTCCCGGGAATGTGACGGGCTGAATGGAAGACTGGGGCGGTGTCCACCACTGCTCTGATGGGCTGGCTGTCTCTTGGGGAAGGAACAAGCCAAATACAACTCTTCCTGATCCAGGCGTGGCGGGGGACAGCATGGGGCAAGGAGGAGCCCCTGAAGAGCCCGGCTCTGCCGAGGCCCACGGGAACCTTGAGCTTGAAGAAGAAGCCAGTGGAGGCCTGGTGGGGTGGTGTTCTTGGGGCTGCCTGAGAGCCTCCCCACCCCTGGTGGTTCACAGTGCACCCCAAAGGAGCACCAAACCGGCCTCCCTTGTCCTGTTGCCATCCGGGCTAGGCACCCAGCTCAGGTTTGTGCTGGGCTCTGAGCCAAAGGAGCTACCCCCACCGCCATCCCCACCCACAGTCGCAGGGCAGAGAAGGCCCACGGGCTGTGCCCTTTCGTCCACCACATCCAGCCACTCCCACCATCCTTCTTCTCCTGCGCTCTGCCCTCCCTCCTCCTCCTCTCCCATCAAGGACTTCAGGCTCCACTTCGCCCCTCAGCACCGTCTAGTGTTCTGGAAACCCAACCCAGACAAGCAAACATCCGTGGGTGTGGGGGGGGGGGTGGGTGGCAAGGAAGGGCACTGTGAGGCTTTAACCAAAACTTAAAGCCGGCCTGGGTGGGCCCCAGGGCTTTCTTCTCGTACCCCAGCTTCCTGTCAGGGAACCCAGGGCTCTGTCAGCCAACACAGAACTGACCGTCTTCATTGCCTGCACACTCTCAGGAGGGGCTCCCTCTCGGGTCAAACCAAGGACAAGTGCCCCTGCCCATGGGAAGTTATTTGCCCAGGAGAAAGCCTCAGACACGAGGAAGGGCTGGTGCCAGCTGTCCAGGTCAGCTTCCATCTGTCAATTTAACCAGCCTTCACCGAGCACAGGCTCAGATCGGAGTGCAGGGGACAGGGATGAACAAGGCATGTCCGCAGCCTGGTGGGGTGGACAGACCCAGACACAGATAAGGATGGGACTGCTTGATAAGGAATGGATGGTTCCGGAGAGACAAGATAGCATGACTAAGAGGCTGAACTGTGGTGGTATCAGATGGCTTAGGTTCAACCCCAGCTCAGCCACTCACAAGCTGTGTGACCGTGGGCACACCACGCAACCTCCACGTGCCTCTATGTCCTCTGTCAGAGGACAGGATAGCGGCCCCACCTCCTGTGGCTCTTGGGACGACGAAACAAGTGAACAGGCGCAACATAGTTCCATCCATGCCTGTCGGGGCCAGCGATGTGTAAGTGCTGGCTCTTCCTCGCTGGAGGATTCTAGGCCTCTGGGTGTGATGATTGTCCAGGCAGACAGAGCAGGGAGGGGCATTCTAAGAAAGGGACATGGCCGAGTACAGAGGAGCATGCGTGTGAGGGCAGAGATTGTAAGGTAGGTCTAGTGAGGACGCCCCTATAGGGAGCTAAGAGCCTGGTCCTGCCTGGATGGGAATCCATTGCTCAGCCCTCTGCCCCAGGCCTGAGCTGAACATGGGGACAGGCTCCTTCTCTGAGGGCACCAGGATCTAAGGTGACCCACGCTACCATCACATCCAGATATTTTCTATGGTGGCTCAAGTCTCCGCTCCCTGTCTCTCTGACCACCTGGGGACCTCTCCAAGAAAGTCTTGCCCCACTTAGTCTCGTTCCTTCCTCTGCACACCTTCCTCTGCACACTTTCCTCTGCACACCCTCCTCTGCACAGCCTTCTTCTCTGCGCTCCTATGGTGCTTCTCCCAGACTGTCCCCAGCCCACCACCATAATCCAGCCCCTGCCACCCATTGTACAGAAGACAAGGAGAAGGGACATCTCCTAGGGCATACAGCAAGCTGGGACGAAATAACAGTGTCAACTGTCATCAGGAAGTCACATCAGTGAACGTGGCTACAAAGGAAACTCCAAGAAGCCGCTGTCCAGAGAAACACTGAAAACCCTGGGACACAATGGGCAGAATCAACTTTCTCACACCTTCGAAAACAGCCAATAGTTCAGTCAATGGTTTAACTCCGACCCAAACCCCCCACTCCTGGCCATCGAGCCAATCCTGACTCCTAGTGAGCCCATAGGTCAGGGTAGAACTGCGCCTGTGGGCTTCCGAGCCTAGCTCTTCAGGAGAGCAGGAAGCCTCATCTCTCTCTCCCTCAGAGCTGGCTGGTGGTTTTCAACTGCTGACCTTGAGGTTAGCAGTCCAGTGTGTAACCACCAGGGGCTCCTTTACAGCATCCAAGCCACCAGGTCATCAAGACAAAGGCAACTGCAGGCTGACAGGAGAGGCTTGTGGCCTTTAAATGGGCCCCCTCCCCTCCTGGCTTATCGGGGGTCTTCAGGGTGGTGGCCTGCATCCCTGCCTGCATCCCTGGGGTAGGGTCCTGGGCCCAAAGGGGGAAGAGTAACCCTTGTTCTCCAATAATCGTGGTGGTTTGTTTTTGTATGTCTGGCGGCCTCCTGAAGGAATCGCCCAGGACTTGCCTTTACTTCCCTAACGTGGACTCTTCTGAGAAGCAGCCACGCTATGGGTGGAGAACATTGCTCAAAAGCCTTCAAAGGGCTGGAGGATATAAGTTGAAGCACACAATAGACACATGTAAAAGCCTGGGTAGAAAATTGGGGAAGGAGATGCCGTGGGAAATGCAGGCTTTGAAAAGCTCCTGCATACGCCAAGGAACGGACAAGGTCATGCTCCTACATAGGACTGGACACGGTTCAGAAAAGGGCCGAGAAGCCCCTACACAGCCGCCCCACCGGCTGACCGGCAAGCTTTTTGCAAGTAGGTAGTGAAGGCTGAGAAAGTTTCATCAGCTACCAATGGAGGCCAGAGGCAACTGTGTCTATGGACAGATATTACCACCAGGGATTCCATGATCCTGTAAAACCGCCCTTCTTCGACTATGAAGGAGATACTTAGACATTCCCAAATATGCAAAATCCAAGAGAGTCTGCTTAATTTATTGCCAGGAGACCCCCCTGCAAGAAATCCCACAGGCAGTCCTCCAGGCTGCAATGAATGAATACGAGACAGTAGTAGCTCAAAGCCGTACAAAAATCAAGACCACCAGGAGCGGCAACGACACGGATAAACAGAGGAGGCAGTGGTTGCACTTTGCTGTGCCCGAGGTGACGTGGGTGCACAAAACCGAAATTCCCAATCTATTTTAATGAGCATGCAACATATAAATATTAGTCGTGACCATGAGAGCATCGAGGACTGAGGGTGGAACAGCCGAGGAGCAGGGTTTTTGTATCTGTATTAAGTCTATGAAGGATTGTTATGAAGTTAAAATGGTCAGTGTAAACCCCGAGGTAACTAATAAGAACAAAACCAACATTTTTCAAAATGCAGAAAATAGAATGAGACAGGAATCAAAACAGTATACTGGGGGTGGGGGAATCATTTAAATACACAAGAAGGCAGTTGTGGGAGAGTCAGGTAGCAAGACTATAGAAGAGACATAGAAAACAAATAGAATGAAGTCCTTTCTCCTCAGAAATTACATTAAATGTGGCTGGATCGTACCCTCCAATTAAAGGACAGCCAGTGGCAGGATGGATTTTCAACAGGAGACACGAGCCAACTGCATGCTGTCTATGAAAGGCCTGCTTGAGCTCAAAGGTGCAAACAGATTGAAGGGGCGGGGAGTTGCAGACAGTAACCAACAGAGGAGTAGGGCTGGCTACCCTCAGAGCCGACAACACCTACTTATGGGAAATCTGTTACACGAGACAAAGGAGACACTAGACTTTGATGTAGGCTCATCCAACTCGCATCAACTGCCTCAAACTCTGCCCACGAATCTGGGCAAAGTACATCGAATCCCTCCTCGGGCCCTGCCACTGAGCTGGAGATCTTGCCATTCGGAACTCGAACAGCCTCCTTCGGGGTGAGCCATGTGTGCCCGAAAGCCCGGGTCCTTCCTCATTTTTGGCCTGGCACCAGCTGCCCTTACTACTCCCCAGGACTCTTCTTCCGCACCTGCCCGTGAGGGGCTGCTCCAACACTCACAGCATTCCCTGAACTCCTAGGAAGAACAGAAGCCTCCCAGCTCCCAAGTTCCCTCCCACCATCCCTCATTCCCAACGGTCACAGCTCTGCTTGGAAGTGACTTTGCCATGCTTCTGAGCCACCTTGGGGCCCTGCGGGTTGAGGGGCTTCTCCAGGGCAAAGAGCCGCCATGCTTATCCCTGTCCCCATGGTTCCCAGGCTGGCAAAGGGTGAGGACAGCTCAAGGCCCCTCTGCTACGGTGGGTGAGAATGAGATTGAAGGAGGCATCTTTGACACACTAGGCATCCCCAGGCACCTCTACCCGACCTCTAAGGCCATTGCCACCACTGCCCAAACAGCCCCAGGTCCCTAGGAAAGTGCCTTTGTTCTGTGAATCTGACCTAGCGTAAGTAGTCTGACCTCTGCTCCCAAAGCCCTGGCCTGTTCCTATTGCCACACCCCCTGCACAGTGGCCTCCTCCCAAGGCCCTTCTCTCACTACCAGGACTCTCTACCCTCTCTGGACCCACTCCAGCCCAGCCCCGTCCCACTTTGGCAATATCAACTACTCTCTCTGGAGCTCAGCTTCCTGGCTTGTGGGATGAGCATGAGGGTCCCTGTCTCATGGCCTTGTAATGAGCACATTCGATCCTGGGGATAGAATGCCTCCATCACTTCGCAGCTAAGATCAAGGGTATATAATGGCACTTAGTAGGACCACAGTGGCTTCTCGTTAGAGGTATTAAAACTCTTAATAAATAAATTTGCTTCATGAGTGAAGATATTTGAGTCGTTAGCTCATCTGTGGGTAGGTGTCTCCTGTGCCTGGTACACTGTGTTACCCTGGTACCCATCAGCCTGTGGTATGATGGGTGGATGGATGGAAGGATGGGTGGATGGATGGAAGGAAGGAAGGAAAGAAGGAAGGAATGAAGAATGGATGGATGGATGGATGGATGGAAGAATGGGTGGATGGATGGAAGGATGGATAGATGGGAGGATGGGTGGATGGATGGATTGATAAATGAGTTCTTCTCTTCCACTAGTATGCCCCATGTGTGGATATTCTACACAAGTGGGAAGGACTACCATCTCCTTTGAAATCTCACTCATGGGAACACCATAATATAATTGTATTAGTCATAGCAGTCGTGGTAGGAACCTGGTGCTTACATGTTCGGCTGCTAACCTCGAGGTTAGTAATTCTAAATCACCACTTGCTCAGAGGGAGGAAAAGATGCTCCCATAAAGAATTACAGCCTTGGCAAGTCACAGGGGCAGTTTTACCCTGTCCTAGAGAGCTGCCATGAGTCAGGATTGGCCCGATGGTAGTGAGTTGGTTTTGGTTTGGGGGGCAGTAGTGGAAGCTGGCATCAATTGAGCTTTGCATTAAGCACTGGGTGGAGCGTTTTAAATGACTTTTCATTCTCAAACATTTCTATCAGAGAACTGAGCTCAATGATTTCCCAATAGTCACTCAACTAGACAGACTAAAACACAGGGTCAGAAGAAGGCATTCCTTCAGCACATGTGCTGAGCTACACCCTGAGGCTAAGGAGCCAGTGGGGAGTGGGGCCACGGTGCTCCCTGAGTCCCACAGCTCCCCAGGAGAGCCAGGTAGACAGAAGAACCTGTCAGAATGGGAGCCAGACTCCAAGGCGGGCAGGGGAGGTTCTCCAAATAAGCTTACATGGAGGACCAAGGAGGAATCAGTCAGGCTAGAGGTGAGGGAATGTGACCCCTTCTGGAAAGGGGAGGGAGGGACAGGTTGAGGGGGAGGGAGGCCGGCTGAGTTGGCAGATGCAGGAAGAGGCTCTTTCATGGAATCCCTGGTGGCATTGGATCCTCAGAACAAGAGTCTCAGGACAGAGGAGCTTGCTCTCACTTTAGAGTTGAGCCAACTGAGGCTCTGGAAGGTTAAGCAACATGCCCAAGATGCCCCAAATTGTCAACAGTCTTCCCGGCAGGGTCCCAGAGCTGTCTAAGTCCCCCTATTTTTTTGAGGACCAAAGAGGTGAAAAAAAGAAATGTGCTTTCTTTAGTAATTGGGCAGAGTGCCAATGGGGAAGTGGACTAGCATTCAGAGGGGCTTGGTGGGGAGAGGCCAGAAGTCTCCAGAGGGAAGACCCCCCTGTCCCCTAGCTCCCAAGGGCCTTCAACCCATACACTAGGACAAGCCACCACTCAGTGACAGAGTTCCCTCCTCTTCTCAGGGATCCCAGCCATCTCTGATGGCCCGCGACCCCTCTGGCTTTCCTGGTCCTGCTCTTGAGCCTGCCTCCTCACACAGACACAAACACACTGGCCCCACGTGGCCTCAGGCTGCAGGGCAGAGCCGACCCGCTGTGCTGGATGGCCTTGGATGTGAACCCTCTCAGAACACCCCTGAAAGGCCCAGGGCCCCGTGCCAGGCCAACCTGGATCTAGGCCACATTCTTGGCTGCCAGTCTGGAGACTGGGAGCTTATTTAGAACTTCAGCTGGTCACGGGGAAAGGCTGAGGATCGGAGGCTGTTGTGGCCTGGGAGGGAAGGGGGGCTGCAGACTCAAATGGGGAGAAGCCATTCTGCTCTTTTCCCATATACCCCTGGGACTCCAGCTCAGGCCATATCAGACTTTGCTCACTGTACCCCTCAGGAAAGCTCTCAAAGACCTTTCTGGTTGGCTCCAGTAGCCTTCCCACCTTCATTCCCCCATTTGTACTTGCGCATATGCTGTTCCACTGCCTGGAATGCTCAGCGATTCGGAGATGTATATAAATAGTTAGCTTCTAGTTAGTGAGGTAAGTACAATGAGAGAGGAAAGTCCCTCTCATTGGGGGGAACAGTTTCCAAACGGGCTTGAGAGAATCAGGAAAAGCTTCATTCTGGGTTTTGAAGCATAAATAGGAGTCTGTTAAAAAAAGAATTGGGGAGAATGTCCCACAATGAATACATAGATGAAAGAATACCAAATAGGGGCAAGAACAGCTACCCAATGAGGTTACTTCCAACTTTGAGTTTGCAGCTTTGCGGACTTCGAAAGGAAAAGGCCAATGGGACAGGGTGGGGTCTGGTTCTCACCTGCTGAAGAATCACCATTGTCCTGTGTCAGAAGGTCTTGCTGCTCACCTGGCCAGACTGTTCTGCAGAGGAAGACATCATAAGAAGCTGTGAGCAGGGGTCCCCTAGGCTCCTCCCAAAGCCAGAACCTCTCCTCCCTTGGGAGATCCTCCCTGGCTGCTGCCCCTTGGCTACGAACCAGCTGGAGTGGCCTGACCGTCAGCAGCCATCAGCAGCTCCATGACTCAGAGCAGGTGTGTCCTCTTTCTGGCGGCTATCACTCAGGGATTCCCAGGGGGTCCCCAGAAAGGAGCAATCCAGCCCCTCCCAGGCATATGGGTAACAGGGGCCAGAGAGAGACTGAGACTGGTCCAAGGCCCCTCAGCAGGTTGGGGACAGTTCTGCATTGGAGCTTTGTCTCCCAGCCCAGGGCTTTCTTGGACGTCCAGGTAATAAGGGGCCTAACCACCCTCAGAAGGAAGGGCCTAAGAGCCCTAGCCTGGTCATAAGGCCCTGCTCAACCTGGCCCCTGCAGATGTCTCAGTCCTACCTCTCAGTTTTTCCTCTTCTGCCCTGTGCTCAGACCCTCTGCAGCGACCAAGGTCCCTGAGGCCGGCTCCCTTATGCCGCATGGGTTTGGCATCTGCTGCCCCCACTGTCTGGTAAACTTCATGGCTCCACTCAGATGGGCAGCCCAGGGCCACTTCAGGTGCTGGGAGCCCCTCAATCCCAGTCCTCATGATAAGTCTTCTGTTGAGTTGGGAGGTGGCGGGGGGGGGGGGGGGGGGTGTCTCTCTCCACCTCTGCCCCAAAGTCTGGGAGTTGGTTGATCCAGCACAGAGCATGAGACTGAGTCATACCTGAGTCTCCAGCCTGGTCCAGCATGAGTGAGGTCGAGCCCAGAGACGAGTTCAGGAAGGCTCACAGGATGGGGTGAGGTGATCAAGGCATGGGGCCTGGGGTGAGGCCTCTCCTGGTCCCCAATGTACCCCGCCCCCAATGAGCATCCATTTTTCATAAGGGCCCATTCAGAGCGCTGGGCCATCTGATCCTTTGCCCATGACACTGCCTGACACCTGAGCCCTGACCTCTGCTCTGGAGCTCTGAGCCCGGTGGGCACTTTGTCCTTCTGGAGAGCTGCACCCGGACCAGGACCTGGCAAGTGGATGCCGCCAAGGCCTGCAGAGAGCTGGGGCTGCAGAGGACGCCTTAGCCATCCAAAGGCATCTTGTGCCAGGTGACCATGCAAACCCGGACAGGTGTAAGGGAAATGCTTCAAGATACGCTTTTTTTTTCTTCTAAAAATCAGGACAGATCTGTTCCAATGAAATACTTTTAGGATTAGCAACAGGGAGCCCAGGACTGGCCTCTGTGCCCCTGTCGGGTTTTGACCCACCCCCACAACAGCCCTGGGTGGTGGGGTTCCAGACTCCCATTCCACAGATGGAGGGTACAGAGCGGGTGGAAGCGAGGTAGAGAAGGAATGTCAGAGAGAGACCAAAAGAGCCAAAGTGGAGGGGGCAGAACAAGCTCTCTCTGCCACTCCCAACAAGCCTGCTCCTTTGGCGCCCACACCCCAGCCCCCAGATCTTGGCCAGAGCAGGCTGCACAGAGGCTGTGCCCTTCGGCTCAGCTTGGCTGCAGGTGACTAACCTCCACCTTTCCAGAGTCCACACACTTTCATTCAGTGGCTGCCATGGCTGGGATGCTCCCCCACCTGCCCCTGCACAGGTGTCAGGAAGCCCAGGAGCAAACGGCCAAGGGGACTGGAGGCCTGCCCCCTGAGTCCAGTCACCAGACCAAGGACACTGCCCATCCTTACCTGGGGCTCCTGCTGCCCTCTCTCAGCTGCCCACCAGGCCGAATGCAGCGGGAGGACTGGGAATCCAGGGTCACAGACACTTGGCCTGTCCTCTGTCCTGCTCCGAGCTCACGCTGGGAGTCTCCAGACCTTTGGAGGTGCCCTGACTGCAGACGCAGTCAGTCGCGTGCTCTCTCTCTCTCTCCTGCCCAGGGCGGCTGTCCAGCCGGCACTGCTCGCCCTCCACTCCAGAGCCTTCTCCAGGGGTGGAGCCTCAGGGGCCTCCGGGTCTGGGCGCCCGTGACGTCAGCGTGTGGGTGGGGGCGGGCTGGACTGTGGCCAGAGGCTGGCCAGGGCTCTGGGCGAGGGATGGCCAGGCAGACAGGGCACTGGGGTCTTGGCCCCTGCCAATGACCAGCGTGTGACCCCAGCCTGGGACTGCCCGTGGGGGCCTCAGCTGCCTCCTGCCACCTGTGGCCTCGCGGAGCAGAAACCCCCGCTGGCGCGGGCTTGATCACTGATTTACTGGCCCAGGTGCGCAGGAAGGAGAAGCGGGAGGAGCCGGCGGAGTCCCTCCCCGTCTCCACTTCCCGGTGACACCGGCTCCCCTGACAGGTCAGCCAGACCCTCCTCCCAGGACACCCCCCTCCCCCCCAGACGGGCCCCCTGACGCTCATCCAGTGGAGCAATGCCCCCCACAGCCTGTGCTGGGCCGGGGCCAGGGCAAGCGGGAGCGGCAGGTCCGGTGATCACCGATCACCGAGCCCACCTGGCCTGATCCGCGGACCCCAGAGCAGCCCTGCACGCCACACGCGGAGCAAGGGGAGTGCAGACGGCACGGAGAAGCGGGTGTTTGGTATCAGCATCGGTGCAGACGACCGCATCAGGACCCCTTCCCGAGACCCGGCACTTCCTTCTTCCCCACCAGCGCCGGCTTCTGCGAGGGCAACCCTAGGCCCTGGCAGAGGGGCCGCTCTTTGCGGTCTCCGGGCTCGAACTTGGGTGTGTACTCAGGGCTGGGGGAGCCCGGCTGCCGCCAAGCCACCGCGGCCCCACAGTGTCACCTGCTGGACAAGGCAAAGCGGAGCATCTGCCTCTCAGCCGCGCAGAGTGAAGGGGAGTCCAGGCCCTTCACCCCACTCCGGGAGCCGCCCCTACCCCGTCCAGGCTAGGCCCTGGTTTCCAGTAACTGGGAGGCAGGATCTGGAGTCAACCAGGCCCTTTCCCCATGCTGCGAGCCCAGGCAAGGCCGTCTGTCTGGACCTGATTGCCACGCTGCTCAAAATGTTCTTTGTCCTACAATGTTAAGGAGACCTCTACATGAACCAGAGACCTATGTAAACCCGATAGGTGAATGGATTCGGGGCTCATTTAATTCTAGCCCCAAATCTAAAGGAGAGAATGGGATTGTTCAGTTTCTCAGGTAAAAAAATACCTCGGTCCTTGGCTTCGCTGAAGAAAGAATTCACTCTGGGGTCTTAAAGACTTGAAGGTAAACAAGAGGTCAGCTAGCTCAGAAGTAACAAAGCCCACGTGGAAGAGAAAGCACACCAGCCTGTGTGATTACCAGGTGTAGAAGGGATCAGGTATCAGGCATCAAGAACAAAAAATCAAATCATTGTGAATGAGGGGGAATGCAGATTGGGGACCCATCTGTAGGCAACTGGAAATCCCTTTACAGAAGGGCTTTGGGGAGGAGACGAGCCTGTCAGGGTGCAGTGTAGCAATGATGCAACATACAACTTTCCTCTAGTTCCTAAATGCTTCCTCCGCCCTCCCCCTGCCCCCACTATCATGATCCCAATTCTACCTTACAACTCTGGCTAGACCAGAGGAAGTACACTGGTACAGATAGGAACTGGAAACACAGGGAATCCAGGACAGATGATCCCTTCAGGTCCAGGGCTGAGAGTGGGGATACCGGGAGGGTGGAGGGAGAGTGGGGTGGAAAGGGGGAACTGATTACAAGGATCTACATATAACCTCCTCCCTGGGGGATGGACAACAAAGTGGGTGAAGGGAGACGTTGGACAGTGTAAGATATGACAAAGTAATAATTTATAAATTATCAAGGGCTCATGAGGGAGGGGAAGCAGGGAAGGAGGGGAAAATGGGGAGCTGATACCAAGGCTCAAGTAGAAAGCAAATGTTTTGAGAATGATAAGGGCAATGAATGTACAAATGTGCTTGACACAATGGATATATATATGGATTGTGATAAGAGTTGTATGAGCCCCCAATAAAATGATTAAATAAAATTTAAAAAGAATTAACTCCGAAGGCTGGTTTGTGATCCAAGGGAGTTTTATAAAGGATGGAAGAAGTTTCAGGTTTTACACAAGCGCCCTTAGGGCACTTCATAGGGCGCTCCACCTCTGAAGACCTGAGGCCAGGAGGCGTGGTCCAGGGTATTGATTGACCCCATTGCCTGAATTAAGCTCACCTGCCCCTTCCTGACTCAGAGCCTGAATTTCTGAGCATGCCCAGTGGACACCCTGGTCCCTGTTCTACCTTACCTAATAGTATCAGGGCTTCTATTGTGAACACCTGATTTGCAGTAAGCAATGGATGACAGTGGAAACTCAGAATCCATTTGCAGGGTCCCTGCATGGATTCAGCCTCGGAGGGATCCCCTTGACCATGGTTGAGGGACTTAAATAGTTTTGCTATCAGACAAAGTGTCATAGACTCGATTACGGCAGATGCAATTAGGTTAACATGTGATACCTGATCATTTGGTCTCCCTTTTGACCACATTTTAAATCTGTTCTACTTTTTAATACTTCCTGCTTTTTTCTTGGAGTTTTCTTCTGGTTTATTTTGTTATTGTTGTTGGTCTTTTGAAGGGGCTGTGTTTTGTTTCTATGTTTTCCAGTGTAGGGGGGCTGGGATGGGGGAAGCTATAGCGACAGTAACAGGATTAATTAGGGACTTATTGGGGGTACAGGGGATTGCAGAGAAATGGGAGTTAATAACGAATATGAGAGAGAACTGTTTTGGAACTGACTGTGGTGATGTTTGTACAACTCTTTTAATATGACTGAACTATGGAAGTTTATGATGTCAATAAAGTGTTGGTTTTTTTATTGGAGTGAAATGCCCTCTCCAGGACACTTGGAAGGGGAGTTGTGACATCACACCATCTGTGAGTACATTTGGTAAACTCATGATAAGGCACAAGGTCTCCCGGGCAGCAGTGGAAGGCAGCAGGTCAGGCGTTTCCACTTCCTTGGGAAGCTGGGTGCTCGGAACAGCCAGAGCTAAGCATGGTGGCCAGGCCTCAGCCCATGATCTGACCTCTGATGACCTCTGATGACCTCTGGCAGGTGCACCAGGGTCTTGGGCCTTGCATCTGCTGTGCACACCTGTAGCTCCCACTCTCTGCATCACCTCATCTGAGCCTCCCAAGCCTGGCACAGGGGCATGTGGAGTCAGCCTACGCAGATGAGATCATGAGTCCCGGAGAGAGAGATGGGTGTGCCCAGGGCCACGAGGCTGGCCAGGACAGAGAGGTTTGACTACAGAGGAGGTGGAGGGTTGGGAAGGTTGGGGGCCAGGTGGGATGGTCTCCACAAGCCATGGTAACTACAATACACTTAGCAGCCACTCTGCACTGACCTGAAGCTAAGCAGGTCACATGACTTGCCAGGTCCATTTCCGACCATTCTAGGTGTAGAAATCAGCCTCAATTTATTTTGCTCTTGTCCCCACCCTCTAGCCCACTGGTTCTCAAACTTCCTAATGCCTCGACCCTTTAATACAGTTCCTCATGTTGTGGTGACCACCCACAACCCATGAAATTATTTTTGTTGAAAAAATGAGGAGTTGGTACTAAGGGCCCAAGTAGAAAGAAATGTTTTGAGAATGATGACGGCAACAAATGTACAAATGTGCTTGACACAATGGATGGATGTATGGATTGTGATGAGTTGTATAAGCACCCAATAAAATGATTTAAAAAATTATTTTCATAGCTACTGCATAACTGTAATTTTGCTACTGTTATGAATCGAGCGACCTCTGTGAAAGGGTCGTTCGACCCCCCCCCAGGTTAATGAATGCTGCTCTAGCCAATTGAACAGAATTCCATCTGGCCCTCTCCAGAATCTACCCCCAGCCCTGCTGCTGCCCTGCCTTCCCGGCTCGGGCCCCAGCATCCTCCCCTGGCTCTCTGCTCTACCCACAACCACCCGTACCCCACCTCCTCCCACCACCATACCCCCCAGCCCTTCATAGGGCTACCTCTGCATCTATCAGATGGGGTGGGGCTGCAGCTGGCTTCTATATTGGCTTATTCATTGTCCCCCACCTCCCCGGTGAGGACATCATCAGGACCCCAGCATCCCCAGTGAACAGGGCCATGTACCTGTACCAAGTTGTGAACTAGGGAGTAACTGAATGATCTCAATTAGCTCCGTTGTGACTCTTAGCCCTCCCTCATCTGCCCCTGGGAACTCGTCCCTCCAGAATGCCACCCCACCCCCCACCCCCGAACCCCAGGGAACAGACAGCCAGGGGACTGTTTGCTATGGTTGCAGAAACATTTATTCTGAGAAGAGAACAAGGTGGAGTGGGGACTGTTGGTCCTGTGAGCTGCAGGGTACAGGTATATCAGGCAGATAGCAGTGGTGCTCCCTGGCCACCCTCCAGTCCCAGCCTGGTCACCAGGGGGCAGGAAGCAAGGGCAAGGCCGCAGAACTGACTGGGGATCAGACAGGGCCCAGCCATTAGGCGGGAGCCCACACAGCTCTGCCAATTGGTCCTAGTCGCCCCAGCTCAGCCAAGGCCCTGGGTCCATTCCCAGAGGCCCCGGGCTGGTTTCACCAGCCTCACTTCTCCATGCCCTGTCCTCTCTGCAGAGCCCTCGCATCAGTGAGAAACGGGGAGTTCCTAGATGCATGTACAGTGTGTGCATATACGGAGATACACAGAGAGAGGGGTAGTGTTTTGCCCTTATTCCACACTTGTAAGAGTGCTCGATAAGCAAGAATCCTTGGCCCCACTTTGCAGAGGGGGAAACTGAGGCACAGGAGGTCACGCTCAGAGTGTTGGCTTTGGGTTCTGGTTCTGGGTGAAGCCCTGGGTCTCAAGAAGGAATTTGCCTCTTGGCTTTTAGTTCCTGGCCCCTTGCGAGGCCCAGAGCTGGACATAGAGTGAGGAGACCCAGTCGGAGTAGCCAGCCCTTCGA
Source organism: Tenrec ecaudatus (assembly GCF_050624435.1). NCBI lineage: Eukaryota > Metazoa > Chordata > Mammalia > Afrosoricida > Tenrecidae > Tenrec > Tenrec ecaudatus. The sequence continues at coordinate 74,050,670 of NC_134533.1, read as the reverse complement.
GTCAGCAATGCTGGACCCCCCACAATGAGACCCAGGGGTGAAAAACACGAGTCCCCAACGGACTTGCTGGGCAAGACCACAAGAGGGAGTGCTGGGAGCCAAGTGGACGTTCTCATTGGCTGTACCTGCCGTGGAGGCTGCCCAGGGCTCCCCACTCGGCGAGGAAACACCAGGCAGGAGCTGCTGGCTAAGTACACAAGTCCCCAGAGCACACCTCTTCGCCCACCACCAGAGGACACGACTGCCCCCTCTCTGCAACCGAGGGCCAGAAGGTGGGAATTCAAGGGCAGGAAAAAGGGTGCAGGCTTTTAGTTTTCCTGAAAAACCCCTGGCTGAAATTGAGATTTTTAAAGTGGACAGGATAGAAAATGCTGAGAACCGAAAGGAATCCTTTGGTTCAGGCAGCGGAGGTGGGGGGCGAGGGACATTACGGCCTCTGTGGCTGGGTGTAGGAGGAATGTTTGCTGAGGGCTCTACAGTCACGTGATCCTGGATGGCCTGAGAACACCCACCCAGAGTCCCCTTGCCCAAGAAAAGCCTGGGTCTCAGCACACAGGACCATGGGAGCGTGTACCACCTTGGGTCCCCCTATCCTCCATGGTCCTGGCCCCTCCCCAGGAAACCACGCATCCCTTGGGCATCGGTCCTCACTCCACTGCCACCACCTGTGGTGTATGTGTGTGGGGGGTCACCCCGAAGCTGGGAGCCAGCACCACTTTGGGGCCTCCTCGTGGCATCATTTATTCCATTCCTTTGGCAAAGCTCCGTGGACAGAATCAGCAGGCGGTCCGGCGCGGAGGTTCAGAGCATGAAAACCACATCACCCGCACTCGAACTGAATCCCAGCCGGGGCAGCAGCCTCCCAGCCACCGCCAAGAGCCCTTTCCAAGAGGCTAGAAAATAGTGGAGGTGGAAGACCGGGGTGGTCCCGGGCACAGGGGCCAGAGTGGGGCTTGGGAACATGGCAGTTAGTGTGTAAACAAGTGACGTCTTGGCACTCCATTGGCAGACAGCAGGGCATGGGTAGATATTCTCCACGGATACAGTCCCTTCACAGACGGGACAGTTGGGGGGAGGTGAGGACCATTTAAATCTTAGGCTGGAAGGCCCTCCATGGAAGCCCGCGGGAGGGAGGGAGGAAGGCAGGTCCCTCCCCAGGTCACATGGTGAGTCAAAGGGGGAGCCAGGGAGATGGCCCAGGCCCAGGGCACTCTGGCTAGTCACTGGCCTCAGGTGACATGCAGCAGGTGGGTGGGCAGTGGGCGGGTCTCAGATGGCCATGAGTGAGGCACTGCTGAGCACGCACACTGCAATGGTGCCGGGCAGGTCGCTGGGCTGGCGGCTGCTGCGGTCTCGGAGGTGGAGGGTGTGCAGGGCCTGCAAGTCATCGGGGTCAGCCTTCAGGTGCACCTGGCCCAGAAACTCATCCTTCAGGACTCGGTGGTTCCAGATCTGGGAGGAAGCAGAGAACTGTGGAAGTGGCCACTTCAGGCCCGAGCCCTGTGCCTGGGAGGGGTATGGCAGGGCCCTGTACCTGTCCCCCAGAGTCAGGTTGGCGGAGGAAAGGGAGGCTCCCAGCTTGCCTTGGGGCCTTGGCCGTCCTGCTCCTGACCTTGGTGGCCCTTGAGCACAGGATGCCCCATGTGTAGTGAGGATGGGATCTCAGGGGACTGGGTGTTAAGAAAATGAGGCCACTCTACAGGGGCTCCTGGAGTAGGGGTACCCAGATGGATTCCCCAGAGAGAAGCTGGCCTGGGACCAGGGGACTGAGGCCCCCCCACTGGTGAGCTCAGGTCCCCATCTGCACGCAGTCTACCAGGCTCCCTGCTCCAGGCCCTGGAGGATGGCAGTCAACCACACGCTGCCTCAGGGGCAGCTTTCCTACACAAGCCCCTCCAGGGGCATCGGAGGGACAAGTACGAGGACACTGGTCCAGTTGGGGCTCGAGAGTTTGGGGGACCCAACTCACCCACCTCACTAGTGGAACAGGCAAGAGAATTCCCAAGGTATGAGTCGGGGGTGGAGCCAGAACCAGAACCGGAACCCATGTCCTGGGTCCTCCAAAGGCCCCGCTCTCCAGCAGGGCCAGTTCGGACTGGGGTCCAGGAGGGGTGCGTGCCAACAAGTGGGCTCACCTGGATGGTGAGGGGTTGGCCCGGCTTCTTGCGGTAGAAGACACCCTTCACGTCATACTCAGGGGTCGAGGTGCCTTTCTGCACGGCCGATCGGACCTTGTCCCCCTCGCATTTGATGATCACATAAGAGTTCGCCCCTAGAGGAGGGAGTGGGCAATGCACTGAGGGTGGCTGGAGCAGAGCCCCAAGGGGACAGATGTGTGGGCCGTGAGATGCCCCTCTGAGCTTCAGGAGACCAGAGCCTATCCCCTCTCAGGGGCTCCTACCTCCCAGAGACAAGGAAACTGCAGGCCTAACCGACTGGTCATCCAGGCGTTGGTCATCCAGGCGTTTGTCCACACAGCCTTCCCTTCCTCTCCTCAGCCTGGAATTGGCCACCACCTCCAGGAAACCTCCCCTGAGCCCTCCTCTCAGGTGTTTGGTTGTAGCTGACCCCCTCCATGGCCCTCCTCCCCCCACCCCTCCTGGCATGGAGGTCCCTGAGACCAGGACCTCAAGCATCAACTGGTATGTGCTGGATCTCAGGAGGACAAGAGGGCTCGGGGCCCAAGGAGAGAGGGGGCTTTCTGCACCTGGGCCAGTGCGAGCTCACCTGTCGGGGAGTCCTTCAGGCCAGCAGCCCCCAGGACGTGCACCTGGGTCACCAGCTGGGGGTAGCCACACAGGGAGCTCCAGCAGGAGTGGGGTGGGGCGTCCAGGCGCAGCTCCCTGGACGAGGGGAGAGGGTGGTAAGGAGGGGCTCCGTGCGGGGTGGGGAGAGGAGCATTTGTCCTGAGATCTCACATCCACAGGTGGGCCCTGACCACAGAAGACCCCCAAGGGCTGCCAACTGCTCCCTCCCTCCCTGAGCACCCCTCATGATCCCCCAAGGGAAAATCACCCTACCAGTTAGTACATCCTCTGCGCCGAGCCCCCCTGGGGCTGGACGTGGACAGGTGGATTTCTAATCTCCACAGCCCAGGAGCGAATAAGCCACTGAATAAGCCCCCTTTACAGATGAGGAAGCATGAGTCTCAGCCAGGGAAGGGTCTTGCCATCACACCACGAACTGTCTCCCAGGTCTGGTGGAAAGCAGGGCCCACCCTGCCCTTCCGGGGACATGGAATGGGGGCTGCACAGGGCCTGGGGTGGGGCTGGTTTCAGCAGCTACCTATGGGGCAGCGGGGGTGTGCAATCAGGCGGGGTACAGCCAGCTGCATGGTCTCAGTTCACTGTTAGTGGACCCTGAATGCGGATCTGTCAACTGGGGTGCTGGGCCTCCCACTCAGGGGTGCAGGGAAGAGGACACAAAAGGAGGAAAAAGCTTCTTCCCCAAGAGCTACGTCTGACGCACACAGAAAGGGGCCCTGGGGGCCCAGTGGGTTGCTCCCTGGGCTGTTAACCACAAGGTCAGCAGTTCGAAATCACCAGCTGCCCTGTGGGTGAAAGACAAGGCTTTCTACTCCTATAAAGAGTTACAGTCTTGGAAACTCACAGGGGCAGTTCTACCCTGTCCTACGGGGTCACTAAGAGTCAGGATCTACTCCGTGGCAGGAGTTTGGAGGTTTTTTTGGATTTGTTTTTTAACACACACAGAAGCGGCTGGTCCTGGCCAAGGCAAGCTGGGGGAAGGGAGGGGAACGAGATGATCAGGTGTCCGCCCGGGAGGCTAGAAGCCTGGCCTGGTCAGAGAGCCCTGGGCAGACCCTAACAGGTCGGCCCAGTCCAGGTTGGCCCTCATGGTCGTAGCTCCACCCCCTGCCTCCCCCCAGCACCCCCCCACCCGTCCCAAGGCGTCCCCTCGCACCGGCAGTTGGAGGGCACATCAGTGAAGACCCGGAGCAGGAACTCGCCCGTGTGGCCGGGGTCGAAGGTGGTGGGAATGATGACGTAGTGGCCCTCGGGCTGGTCAGTGCGCAGGAAGACGCTGCGCGAGTTGATGTAGATGGAGCTGGCGGCCTTGTGCTGCAGGCTGTGCATCCGGTACTGGCGGTTCTCCTCCACCTGCAGGGGGAGCGGAGGGCTGGCCGCACGGTACCGGCGCCTCTGCTCCAGCCCAGCCCACTCCTCGCTCTCACCACCACGCCTAGAGTAACAGGTCCACTTACACAGCATGCTCAGGATAGGGCACTCAGTCAATGTGACAAGGAGATTAGTGGTTGCCTAGGGCTGAGAGCATGCTCCCTGCCATCCAGGCAATGCTGACTGCTAGCAACCCTGCAGGTTCCCGAGACTGTCGCTGTTGACCAGAGCACGGCCCTGGTGGGGTAGTGGTTACTCGCCGGGCTGCCATCTGCATGGTTCAGAGTTCAAAACCACCAGCTGCTCTGTAGAAGAGAGACTGGGTTTTCTACTCCTGTGAACAGTGAAGGTCTTGGGAACCCACAGGGCGTTGCGATGTGTCAGCATTGACTTGATGGCCATGAACGAGGACTAAGACGGGGTCAGAGATCAGGGAGAATGGCTGTGACCTTGGAGGGTCTGGGATTTCTTTTGAAGTGATTTAAAAACCACCACCATCAAGTCAATGCTGACTTACAGCAGCCCTGCAAGACAGAGTACAACTGCTTCTCAGGGTTTCTGGGACGAAACCTTTACAGAAGCAGACAGCCTCGTCTTTCTCCCTGGGGAGCAGTTGCTGGGTTTGAACTGTCCGCCTTGCAGTGAGCAGTCTCAAACTCAGTACACACTTTCACTGTAGTGATGGGCGCGCGCCTCTGTGAATGTATGAAGGGGCTTGAATGTTTAGTGTTCTTTCAACTCCACTGCCCATGAACTTTTCACAGCCACAGAATCGTGCACACTAAAATGCACAGGTTATATGGCATGAGCATTATGTTCAATGAAGTTGGCTTAACAAAGAAGATGGGATCCCTCTGGTGACAATGTCATAGGTCCTGAGTGTCACACAGAACCAAGAGTCATGATCTGTTCAAGTCACAGCACATATTCATGAAAGGGCATCGCTGCCATCTGGACGGGCTAGATGGTGCAAAGATAAGCTACAGTCGCATTACTGAAGGTCATGAAATGTCAAAGCCACAGCCAAGTGTCACAGCCCATCAGCATGCAATGAGTGTCTCAGCACAGTGAGGGGAACAGCTTGTCAGCACATGATGTTCCTGTCCTCAAGTGTCAGAGACTCAATTCATCCACCAGGCCGCCAAGTCCATGCCCGCTCAGAGCGACCCTACAGGACAGGGCAGACCTGCCCCTGTGGGTTTCCGAGACCGCAACTCTTGACAGAAATAGAAAGCGCCATCTTTCTCTTGAAGAGAGGCTGGGGGTTTCGAACCGCTGACTTTGCAGTCAGCAGCCCAATGTGTGACCACCGTGCTCCTGGAGCTCTCTGAGTGCGTCCCCAGGCTTCATTAAATAGCTGGAGTCCTGGGAGTACCTGTCACTGCTTTGCCAGGTCTTCAGCACACGCGTGGAAGGCTTCACTCAGTCCCAGGCCCGAGGGAGCAGGCATGGGTGAACCCATCTGGCTCTGCTGAGGGGCGCCCTGGCTTCATGCCCAGCAAGGCCAGTGGGGCTTCCTGAGGACTGTGGAGCTTAGAGAGCCCCAGAGCCTTGGGAGAGAGGGAAGCCAGGGAGCCCCTCTGACACCCAGGTCCTCCCAGGGGCCACTGGCTCCAGCAGACCCCACCTTCCTTCCTCACCCACTACACAGCTGGGGGTGGGGGGAGCAGAAAGAAGGCAAGCCGTGAGCTCCTCCGTGGGCATCCCAGCACCTCACAGCTTCAGCAGGCACGCAGAGTGCAGGGTGACCAGGGTGCTCTAGAATAGGGGTACAGCACTTTACTGTCAAGGGCCATTTGGATACTTTTAATGGCCTTCATGGGTCACAGAAAAAATGACCTGTATCAAAGAACAAAAATCATATCATTGTAAATGATGGGGAGTACAGATTGGGGACCCAAAGCCCATCTATAGGCAACTGGACATCCCCATTTCAGAAGGGTCAAGGGGAGGAGATGAGCCAGTCAGGATGCAGTGTAGCAACAATGAAACATACAACTTTCCTCTAGTTCTTTAATGCTTCCTCCCCTCCACCCCCACCCCCACTATCATGATCCCAATTCTACCATACAAATCTGGCTAGACCAGAGGATGTACACTGGTACAGATAGGAACTGGAAACACAGGAAATCCAGAACAGATGATTCCTTCAGGACCAGTGGTGAGAGTGGTGATACTGGGAGGGTGGAGGGAGGATAGGGTAGAGAGGGGGAACCGATTAGAAGGATCTACCTAAAACCTCCTCCCTGGGGGACGGACTACAGGAAAGCGGGTGAAAGGAGACAGCAGACAGTGTAAGATATGACAAAATAATAATTTATAAATGATCAAGGGTTCATGAGCGGGGATGGGGAGGGAGGGGAAAAATGCGGAGCTGATACCAAGGGCTTAAGTAGAAAGCAAATGTTTTGAGAATAATGAGGGAAACAAATGTACAAATGTGTTTAACATACAATGAGTGTATGTATGGATTGTGATGAGAGTTGTACGAGCCCCCAATAAAATGATTTTTTTTTTAATTAACCTGCTGTGTTTGGTCAGATGTTCAATGAACCCATGCCCCATGTGGTGGCTGAAGCTCCTGCTCTCTGGTGAGGTGTGTGACATTTGTTCGCCGGTGTCGATGGAGAATTTCTCAGGAGGCCCGCATCCCTGCTCCAGGGTGTCCCCGCAGGGCCTGGCCCTTCCTCACAGCCTCACCTTGTAGATGTCGAAGCCGATGGCCAGGTTCTTGCCCTTGCCTTCCCGGCGGGTGGAGCGCTTCGGCTGCTGCTGGATGCAGATCAGCACCTCGTCCTCGGGCTTCTTGACATCAAAGATGTACTGTGGGTGTGGGCAGCAGACACTAGGCTGTGAGCTCAGACCCACCCCAGGAGCCACGTCCCTCAGAGCCCCACCCCGCTGCGGGCTGACAACTCGGTCCCTGTGTGAGCTGGGACTCCGGTGAGCTCAACAAGGCCACCCCAGTCTGCCCTCCCACTCAGGCTGGGGCCTCAAGAGCTGCCACAACTCAAAACCCCAGAAAGCCTCAGGGGAGGAATCCCGGTGGGGGAGCCCAGTCAGGCCCAGGTCCCCAGGTTAAAAAGCAGGACTAGTTAACGTGGAACAATGGGGTGCGGGTCTCCAACTGAGACAGTGACATCATCTCCTGTCAACTTGCAAAGGGGTGGAGTCTAGCCTGTCAATCAGGTCATAGCCCATGAGGCCTCTGCATGGGCATGGCCTTCTCCTGAGGATTCTCGGAACTCCTGTCTTCCTCTACTCCTCCCTGGAGGCAGAAGACATGCTCTGCTTGTCTTCCTGCTGACAAGCCACATGGAGCTACACTGGTGCAGCCAGAGCCCTGGAACTGGAGGGGCCATGTGGAAACCCATGCCAGTGCTGAGATGCTTCCACTACCACTGGATCCACAAGACTTTCCACCCACTAGCCTGTGATCTTCCCGTATTCAGCATCACTGCACGGCTGTGTGAGTCTAAAGAGAAATTTATGGACTAGTATTGACATCTGGGGTGATATCAGACTTATGGACTTGATCTGGACTGGGCTGAATGTTTTCTTAATGTACAATTGCTCTTTGATATAAAGGTCTCTCCTACACACACACACACACACACACACACAAGTGTCTCCGGATTTGTTTCTCTAGTCTACCTGGACTAACACCAACCGACTTCTCAATGGCACGTACTTCTGGCTAAAATACTCCTTAGCTCCTTTCAGCCTCAGTTTCCCCACCTGCAGGTCAGGGGGGGTTAGGGGGCCCTATGACCACGCAGGGGCGGACTGACACTCGCACCACCCCCACTTCACAGATGCCCCGCAAGGGAGGCGGGTCCCAGGTGTGAGCCCACCTGTGGGTTCTGGAAGAAGGTGTCCTTGTGGTTGATGCAGCCCCCGCTGCGGTTCAGCTGAGGGTCCTCGTGCTGCGTCCAGGCCCCCCGCAGCTGCACCTCCTCCCACGTCTTGTGGATGCTCAGGTACGACGTGTTGATCAGGCGGCACTTGATGATGTCGGTGAAATACCGGCACATGTCCTCGAAGGTCATCCTAGCCAAGGGAAGGAACTGAGTGGAGCGGGCGCCCAGCCCACCTGTCACCCTGCTGCTGCACGCCCTGCACCGGGGCTCACACGTGGGACCGAGACCGTCCTCCGGTCTGGTCTCCTCCTCCGAATGGCTGCGTCTCACAGTGGCCGAATCAGACTGCAGAAGCTCTACTACAACTTCCCACCGACAGGAAGCACCGGGCAAAGGCTGGCTGCTCGCACTGCCAGAGAGTCAAAACCGACTCACAGTGGCCCTGCAAGGGGGCATGGAAGGTGCCTGAGACTGTAACTCTCAACGGGCGTCGAGAGCCTCGTCTTTCTCTCGCAGAACGGCTGGTGGTTTCAAACTGCTGACCTTCCGGACAGCAGCCCCAAACGTAGCCGCTGCACCACCAGGGCTCCGAGGCTGTATCAACAACAGCGGCATGACGCACATCGCTGTCCACTATCTCCCACGGTAGTGGTGAGCCCCTCGGTAGGTGTCCCGCCTCCTCAGGCCAGGGGGTCACGTGGGTCACTGTGAGGATCACATGTCCTGGAGCGTGGGCGAGGGAGGAGTCGATTACGTGCAAACCTGTGAGAGAGGCCTCAGGAAGGCCGTTTCCACAGAGGAAGGCCCTGCGGATTTTAATGGTATTTGTTGTTGTTGTTGTTGAGGTGGCTCCCCTGCCACCTCTGGGAGGGCCAGGATCACTGCCACCAGACACAGGATGCCCCTGTCCCTCCGGGAGTCACCGTGTCATCTGCTGCCGAGGACCAACACGGAGCCAGTTCAGTGCAGGCTGAGTGAAGCCAGAGTGCAGGGATGCACCAATGGAGGCGGCATGATTGGCAGGCGCTTCAAGCTAAGCTCTGCCCACGTCTGAGCCCACCCCATCCACGTACTCCCTGAGGTTTTCCCTCCCAATCTCACACATGCGCTCTCTCCTCGGGGCCAGGTCCCTCTTCTTGCTCACCCAGGAGCAGGAAGGTGGGTATCTCCCTCAGGGACCCTCCTCCTCGCCTACTCCTAGCTGGGCATGAGGCTGCCACAATGACCCTTGGGCCCCTTCCGGCCTACCAGCATCCTGGCTTCCCTGTCAAGGGTTCTGTCTGGCCCATCAAGGGCCAGAAAGGACTGAGAGGGTGAGAGCCCATTCCTGCCCATCTCCCCTTGCGGAGCCGGGAACTGAGGCTCAGGGACATGGTGTGACATGTTCAAGGACACACAGCAAGTTGGTGACGGTGCATTGCTAGGGCTCTGGGTCCCCCCTCTGACTTCTGACTGTCCTGAATCCTGGCGAGGGGCTTCCCAGACTGGGGCTTCTCCTCCCTCAGCCCGAGATGCCCAGCGAGCGGGCCGCTCACTTACCAGAACTCGCCATCGTCCTGCACGGTCACACCTATCTTCTCCCGCTCGCTCTTGCTCACTTTCTGCCACTCCTCGGAGCTGGGGGGGGGGGGGGAGAGGCGTGGTGAGAGGAAGGGCACTGCCAGCACCACCTGGGCCAGGGTGAGGAGGCGCCAGGGGCAGCTAGGCCCAGGCCTCCATCTATGCAGTTTGGGGCACCACCCCCTCAGAGCAGCCCCATGTCAGCAGGGGGGAAAGGGACATGACTCCTCTCCTAAGGTAGAGGACCTGGGCTTCTGTCACTTCTACCTCACCCAGGTCATGAGCTGAGCACAGAGCACAATGGAGCCCTGGGCCTGGGCCAGCCTGCAGAAGGGGTTCCATTCCAGTCCATACACGTACCCCTCTCTTCATGTCCCCGCAGGAGTGAAGGCACCCTGCCTCAGCCCTCCACCCACGCCGATTCATGGCCCACACACCTGCTCTGGGGAAGTCTCCCACCTTTCTTCCTATGACTGCCCTCCCCGCCAAATCCTTCAGGACCCAGCTCCAGGCGGGGCCACTTCCTGCAGGAAGCCTGCCTCCGCTGAACAAGCCCACCCGGGGGGCCACAGGCCTAGCTTGCCCAGAGCCAGGACTCACGTGTCACTCCAGGGCCCGGTCCACTCCCTCTCGCCCCACGGGTTACGCAGGCGGATCATGTCCAGCTTCTCCGACTTGAAGAAGGCCAGCAGGCCGTGGCCCAGGCGAACTTTGCGCACATCGGTGACGGCATACGCGTGGCCCTTCACCAGGCCACAGGCCAGGCGGGCCTCCATGTCAGCGGCTGTCACTGCCTGCCAGGGGGACACGGGCAGGGCTCGGCCGGGTGGAACCCAAAGCAGGGGGAGGTGGGCAAGCTGTGGGCAACACTCCCCCCTACAGCACAGGGCACAGGGAACAGGGTCTCTCTGAGGTCCCAGAAGCAGGTGGGTAGGCCCAGTGGTGTGCTGGGGCTGGCTGGCCCTGGCTCCATAGCTCGGTAAATATTCAGGCATTTTTTCTAACAGGGTTGGCAGCCGTGGTGGAAGCACGTGTGTCACCAGAAAGCAAAACAACACACCACCTCACTGCCATCGAGTCACAGAAACTCCCTGAGGGCTGAGCAGAGCTCCCCTTTGGGTTCCCTTGGCTAGAACTCTGCACCACAGCAGAGAGCCTCGTCGTTCTCCCAGGACGATGGCCTCAAACCGCCCTCCTTGTGGTCAGTAGCTCAATGCACACCCACCAGGCCACAGGAATCAGTACCTGTACCTGCTGTACCCGGGGCTGCCCCACCGGACAGCTGGCCTGCCGGCACGCCACAGGGCCAGTCAGGCCTGGCCTCAAACTCTGCCTTCACTGAGCCTCATCTTTCTCATCCCCCACACGGTCATGAATGAAGCCGGGGTCTCGGGCCAGCCTGTAGCAGAGGTTCTGTTTCCTCTCCCAACTGCCCTTGGGCTTCCAAAGCCTCACACCTTGACTGAGGGGCCCACAGACACCCATCACCCCAGTATGAGAGGGCTGGAAATGCAGTGGGGCGGGGTGGTGGCAGGGGCCTGGTGTCTGGATATATGAGCCTTGGCTGGGACTCAGCCTGGCATGTGCAGGCTGGGGACAGGGAGAATGCCCCTGAGGGCCAGCTCGGGGTGCGCACCTTGATGGAGGCACTGATGAGGCCACCCCGGCTGTGCACCTTCAGCACACGCTCAAAGAGCTGGTTCCTCTTGGCCTCGTCGGTGGCCAGGTCCCCCTCGGTCAGGTCGATGGGCTCAGAAACGCCCCCTGTGAAGTCTACCAGGGCATCCGCAGTGTTGCCTCCATCCAGAGCTTGGTAGCAGCCCGCCAGCCTGGGGAGAAGTATGGTGGAAACAATTCTTAATCCATCCTCCCTGCCAGTCTAGAGCCTTCACCTTATAGGGGAGATTTCTGACTCAGAGAGGCCAGGCAACTGCTCAGACCTAGGCTAGAACCTGAGTCTCTGGCTCACAGGCCAGCCGGGGCCCCACCGAACCACACCCACCATTGCCCCCTCCAACAGCCCTCCACCCCGGGGGACCAGCTCATCCAACACCTAGTAATTCTTTGGGAATGCTTTGAAAATGCCGGCATCTTTTTGGCCTGTTGACTCTGAGCATGCAGCACCATTTGTAACACTGTAGCCTTGGAAACAACCAAGCTATGGAATGAACAACAGAGAACTGGTCTTGGGAAAGAATGCTGCGCCTGCGCTCTGCCCGAGGATTAGGCTGACAGCGTTGCATGTGTTTGCAAGGCAGCACACTGACAGCCGCTTCACGGCTGAAAAGTCCATGCATTAGCACATCATCTCTGAGGACACAGGAAGCCTTGGTGGCACCAGGTCAGGTGCTCGGAAGGGCTGGAGGGACGGAGGGTGACCTGCTAGGGCACCCCATCGTGTGGGGAGAGGGCAAAAATCACACAGCAGGAGCTGGAGACGCACCAGGAGGAAAAGTCAGAGTGCTGAGGGAACAGGCAAGTGAGCAGCTGTTTAGCGTGTGTCTATGCCCAACAATGGCCCAGGCTTTGCAAACTGCCCCCCCACACACACACACAACACACACACACACACACACACAAAGATGCATCAGCCAGAGCTGGCTGGAGGGAGGGGGAGTCTTGGGGGGGTGACAGAGCCGAAGGGGCAGGGAATTGAGACGGAATAGGCGGAGACCTCGGCAGAAAAGGGTCATGATGGTCCTGAACTGAGGCCCACTGCCCTCCGATGGCCCCACTGGGGAGGGTCTAAAGGGATCTGAAGAGATGGGGAAGGCTGGAGCATCTTCTCCGCATGTTTCTGAATGTTTGACAACAGATAGGAGTTCATTTTACCATTTAAAAAGTAAATGAAAGTCAAAAAGACTGTGACCACCCTCTGGCGGGGGTGGGAGTAAGGAGGGAGGGAGGGAAGGGAGGGAGGGCTGCCACCTGGGCGGGAAGTCGGTGACCACCAGGGGGGCGAGCTTCACTTCCCAGATTAAACCTGCCAGCCCTGTGTTCTTGGTTGGTTTGTGATGTTAGCGTGTTTTTCCTCTCTCTCTCTCTCTCTCTCTCTCTCTCTCACACACACACACACACACACACACACACACACACACACACGTTCTTTGGAACATGGACCTATGGGGCTGGAAAGAAAGATGGGGTGTGGTGTCTGTCCCCCCACATCACCTGAGTTGGTCTTTACCCCCACGGGTCCTCCTATCCTACAGGTGCTGGGCAGACTCCTCCGCAGAAGTCATGTACAACTCAGAAACGTCTGCTTGTGTCCATTCAAGACAAAGCTCTGGCCCAGAGCAAGAGGGGGGTCAGCAAAGGCAGGGGAGGCCGACAGCTAGGTGGGTAGACTTGGGGAGGAGGCTCGGCACGTTTCGCCTGCACTACCCAGACAAGAGCCCAGAGTCCCCGAGTAGGCTCATAGCAGTCTGGGGGAGTAGGGTCACAGAAAGCAGCCCCGACCTGAATGTGTATGCTGCCTCAGGGCCCTGACCACCTGTAGCCCCCACCTGCCTGAGCTTCCCATCTGAAATGGGTGTCCCAGGGCCTCCCTCCATGGGCTGGTGGCCGTGCCCTGGGGCCAGGCTTGAAGCCCACAGTCTGTACCAGCCTCTCATCTTGCTGGCCCTGGGAGACCTGGCAGGGCCACCAGCAGTGCTGCCCCCACCCCCAGCGCTGGCACCTACTTGGCATAGGCCTTCTCCACCAGAGCACACCAGAACTCATTGCGGGAGTTGGAGTGGCAGTAGATGAGCTGGTTGTTGACCGTGGGCAGCTGGTCATCAATGACCACATCCACCCACTCCCCGAAGCGCCAGAAGTGGAAGTGGAAGATGCCTGCGTAGGCCTCAGGCTTCTCGGGGTCCCACTCCTGCTCCTTCCAGTCTGGGATGACCTGGATAGGGGTGGGGGACAGGAAGGAGGCATGCTGAGGAGGTGGGAGTGCAGATCGCCAGGATTCGAAACAGAGAGGGAGTGTGGATTCAGAACCCACCCTCCCCGCTGGGAACCAATGTGGATCCTGGAGCTGACGTCTCTCACCCAGGGCTATGGATCCCCCCGCTTGTCGAAGGCACTGCTGGAGATTCGATGAGCGCAGTGCTTCTGTTCTTCCTGTCTCCCTCTGCATCCTCCTCCCTCAGAGCCCTCCTCCGCACTTCACAAGAGACAGAACTGAGGCCAAGAAATGGCAAGTCATGTTCCTAGGGCCACAAGCCTAGAAAGCGGGGACCTCAGGACTACTAGGCTCAATTCTGTCCTGCGAAACTCTCATCCTGGGGCCCGCGGTGACGAGCATGTTTGGAACCTAGGCCAGGGTCTTTAGGTGAGCTAAGACAAAGTCAGACGGGGGTCAAAACCAAAACCAAACTCGCTGCCACCAAGTCGATGCTGACGATGCATCCCTGGCAGACAGAATGACCCACTGTGCTCCCAAGGCGAGGAGGGCATCTTCAGGGAGGCTGCCTGCTCCGGCATCCTCCTGTGGAGCAGCTGGTGGGTCCAAACCACCCACCTTTCCGTCAGCAGCTGAAGGGTGAAGCATCGTGGGCACCAGGACTCCAATAGGGAGGAATGCCAACCCAACCCAACCCAGGCCACGGTCACCCAGTCAATGCCATCCCACACACAGGTCCTGAGGTTGTATATCTTTACAGGGGCAGACTGCCTCATCCTCCTCTCAAGGAGGGTTTGATCCTGTGACTCTGGGGTCCGCAGTCCTACGCTCACCCAACAGTGCCACCAAGGAAGGGTGGGTCCTAACCCAGCACAACTGGTGTCTTTATAGAGACGACCCTCAGAGAGCCACAGGGGAGGGAGGTCCCCTGAAGGTGGAGGCAGAGACTGGAGTCGCTGCCATGAGCTTCCAGGACTGGGAGAGACACAAAGGGCTCTTCACCCTACAGCCTCTGGGCGGGCAGGGCGTGGCAACCTCCTGCTCTCGGACCAGGAGCCCCGGGCACTGGAGGTCATCAAACTTTGTTGCGTGAAAGCCTCTCACTTTCACTTTGTGGTTCTGTGGGATGGCCCTGGGAGGCGCATACAGCAGGATGCAAACCCAGGTGTGTCTGTCTCCCAAGGAACACTCTCCATTGCTGGGCCAAGAGCAGGCGGAGAGCCTGAGGCACAGGAGGCTCCCGGCTGTTGGGGAGGCAGGCGCACAGGCTTGGGGCTACGGGGAGAAGGAAGCCTGTCTTGGGTGGCCGGCAGCAGCTCCTGAGTAGGTGTCCTGAGAGTGGGTGGTGGGCATCCATCCACCAAGTAGACCAGGACCTGGGAAGTGGGCAGGGAAGACAGATCGTTCACCCTACCAAGTGGGGACACCTGCATAGGACACAGGAAGCTCTTCTAGGCGCCCTGGTTCCCAGCTGCCATCCAGAGACACACACGAGGCTTAATAAGGGGAGGCTTAATAAGGGCAGGGCCCACTCAGGCCCACCCAGTCTGAGTGCAGGCTGCAGCCGAAGGTGACCCCCATACAGCTTTGTTCACTGCCCTCTGACCCTCTGCAGAAGGAACCCTGGGGATGTAGTTGCAATCTGCATGGCTTGAAGTTCAAAACCATCAGCAGCTCTGAGAGAGACTGGGCTCTCCTCCCATCAACAGTTACAGTCGGGGGGTCGCGGGGAGGCTGCACAGACTCCAGGCAGGGAGTGGCCCTCGGCCGGGAGTTGGGTGGGCCCAGCCAGCACTCCCAGGTGGGACGTCTGAGACTGTGGCCAAAGAAACACTCATCCCAGTGACAGGCACTATATCATGGGTGGGCACCTGCTGGCTGCTGACTCGACTGCCCCTGGCATCGCCCAGGTCTTTGCTGCCTGGTGCTGTGGGAAGTCGCCGGCACACGGCTGCCCTTGAGTGTGCTCGGGCAAGGCAGGTGGGTTCCCACCCAGCGCCCGGGGTCTGTAACCCAAGTGGATGCCACTCGGTCCTTTCCCCAGTTCCTTGCTGCCCTTGGCCATCAACCCTTCTGGTCTCTCTCAGTAAAAGCCTTTGGGTCAGTCGCGACCCTGGATCCTGGTGTTCTTTCTTCACTTTGCTTCCAGGACAGAAAGCGGGGCCCCCAAACCAGTCCCAGTCACCCTGCCTATGCTTTCCGCCCACTACCCAGCTGCCTCTCCCTGTGACAAGGCAGCGAACCCACTGCCCTCAAACGGATTCCCATGCAGAGACTGCTTTCTCCCGCAGAGCAGCTGCTGGGCTTGAACTGCCAACTTTGTGGCTAGAGCCCAATGGTTACACCCACTACATTTAAGGGGGCTTTTAAAGAGAAAGGCAGGTGGGGGCTGTGACCCCCACTGAGCAAAGGAGGAAGGCCGAGGCCCAGAGGGGAGCAAGGAGCTGCCTAAGAGCAGAGAGCCATGGGGGGTCCTAAGGTGAGAGCACCAGCAGGGCCACTGCCTCCCTCCCCGCCCCCTCCCACCTGTGCGGAATGTTCTGGATTGCACAAAATGAGGAGGGAAGAGGAGGAACCCTCGAGGGAGCTGCGAGGTGCTGCTGGGCCTGGGGAGCATCATTACTGACTCGGGGCCTGGCTCTGAGCCCTCAGAGGCTCAGGCAGCGGTAATGAGGCCCCGAGGCCTGAAGACAGAGTTAGGCATCCGGGACTCTCCTGTGCTCTCCCCGGCCTCATGGCAGCCGGCCAGGGAACCACTTGGGCTGCCCTGGTAGCGAGAAGGGGAGGGTCCAAGCAGGGAGCTCACACTTGCATGTCTGTCAAGCACCCTTCCCCACCACATCTGGTCATGCCAGAAATCAAGGCAGGGCTTAGACTCCAGAGGCTGGCCACAGGGTTCAGAGGACAACCTGGAGAGCTCCCCAGGCTGATGGATCCCTCTGGCCATCGATAAGGGTGGCCATTCAACAGAGCACCACACATCAGAAACACCTAAATCCCGCAGATGGGGGCGACACAGTACAACAGACGGCAGGGCATATGTGAGCCTGAAACAGGAAATTTACAGGACAGGGTCACACCTGGATCCTGCTTTTCTTATCAGTGATCCTGGAGATGTTCTCCGCTGGAGAAAAGGCCGAGTAATGAGTGAGGAAGAAACGGAGGCGGCTGGAGGAGCACCGCTCTCGATTTAGGGTTTTGGCACCTGGGCATCAAGGTCTCTCACGCACAGAGGACGAAAGCCACAGGCGTCTGCGGCTCCTCGGAGAAGGAATGGCCCCTCCTGGGAAGCACTCTGCTCCCCCACCACCACCCCAAAATTTGAACCTGAAACCTGATGAGCCTCTGAGAGCACAGGCCCAGACTACAGACAATGCAAGGGGCAAAGGACGACCAACCTGCTTCAGGACACCAGGAAGATGCAGGCGGCAAAATCCCCACAGCAGAAGCTCCACAGCGTAAAGGACCCTGCTTCTTCAAATAAGTTGTAAAGCAAAAGGAAAAATGGAGCACCAGCCAATTGTAATTATGGACCTCTACCGAGATTTCAAGGAGGCCTGGTGGCAGAGTGGGGTTTGGGGGCTACTAACTGCAAGGTCAGCAGTTCAAAACCCACCCACTGCTCCTCAGGGGAAAGAGAGGCTTTCTGGTCCCATAAAGATGTACAGCCTTAGAGAGTCACAGGGATGGCTCTGCTCAGCCCCTTAGGGGAGCTGTGAGTCAGTCAACTCGATGACATGAGTCTGAGGGGGGTTTTCTATTTAGATCTCATTCAAACAAACTTATAAACATACACATTTATGGTTCACACAGGAAATTAGAACACTTACAGGGTATTTGATAATGAAGAATTACTCACAAATATTTTAAGGAGCGCTCGTGGCATAGTGTTTAGGCGTTGGGCTGCCAACAGCAAGGTCGCTGTTCGAAACCACAAACAGCTCCGTGGGAGAAAAATGAGGCTTTCTGCTCACGTAGAGTTCTGACACTCTCAGAAGGTCACAGGGGCCAGTTCTTCCCTGACCTTTCAGGTTCCATCGACTCGATGGCAGTGAGTTTGGTTTCAGCTAAAACATGTCAGTGGTTTGACGGTGTTGTGTGCTTCTGCGTTTGTGTTGTATAATGACCCGACACCGTTCGGAGCCGCATCTAGAAATACTGACAGGTGAGACGGTGTGCTGTCTGGGAGAGCGGAGGAAGAAAGTCAGCCTGAGGTGCCCACTGCCGAGGGGAGGGATGGGCGTGTGGGAGTCATGGGGCGGTTCCACTGCAAGATCAGTTAGTTTCCCTGCGGTTGAGAAAGTTCTGCCACCGCAAGACATCAGTCCTGGGTCGGGCATCCAGGCCCTGTGTTCTGCTTACCCTCGTCCAGCACCCTCTCAGGCCACTTGAAAATCTACCACCATCTCCCAAGGACCCTGAGACTTCACGCCCTACACCTGTGCATGTGTGGTTCCCTCTTAGAAAGCCCACCCCCTCTCTACAACCTCCTTAACCCAGTCCTCCACCTGGGCTGAGTGAGGCAGCCCCTCCAGGGGTCCCTCTCCTCCCTGCTCACTGGGAGCAGCTCCTGGAGGGCTGGGGCCAAGTCTGATTCGCCGGCAGCGGCCAGCTACAAAGCTGGCAGGACATCTCCTCGCACTGGTCTGGCCGGCTCTGTACACCTCACTGGCAGCACATCACCCCACAGTGGATGAGGGGCCTGTGTGCTGCTTCTCTGGGCCTCCTGCTCCTCCTTTGGTGAGGACGAAGGTGGACAGTGGCTCTAGGGGTGCACGTGAACTGTGCACACTCACAGGACAGTGGGGGTGGGGGAAGAATACTGGTCAACATCTCTCCCAGCACAGACAAAAGCAACAGCACCTGAGCAGGTAGAAGGCAGGCCTAGGTGGGGGCAAGGGCTAACCTAGCAAGGAGACTCTCTCACATGCAGGTGGCCATTAACAGCCCCCCCGCCACTGGAAACTCAGCCCAGAAAGCTCAGGGCTCCTGGGGAGCAGCCTGGGTCCCCCTGAGGTTGTCTGCTAAGTGGGGGGGGGGGACAGGGGAGGGTGGGGCAGCATCCCAGGGAGGGTGACAGGGCATGTGACCCTGTGTACACATTTGTGAGTGTGTACATGGGAGTGCCCGTGTGTGTGTGTGTGTGTGTGTGTGTGCAGACGAAGCTTCCAGCTAAGACACTGCAGGTCCAGCTCAGAGCCTGTGGGAACAGGGCTGCCAGATGAGGGGCTGCAGTGGGGTCTCCTGTGTTCTAGGCCTTTATGAGCCCCCCCAAAATGAGAGAACCCCTGCTTCTTAGCATCAGAGGCTCTTCCATGCTGTCAGCCGCTGACTGGAAGTCTCCAATCCCCAGAGTTTCAGAAGCCAGGACTGGAGTAGGCCAGGGAGTTGGGGTGTCTCCTGCTGCCTCCTCTGGGAGCAGAGCCCCAGCCTATGCCCACCACCCCCAACCAGGACACCTGACAAAGCTGCTGAGGCTCGGGGACTCCTGTTTACATGACCCTCCGTCCCATTGAGCTTGGTGGTGCGGACAGAGGGTCCCCTCAGCGGGGCCATTCTGAACCCCATGGGTGTGACACACTGGGCTGGGGTGGGTGGGGGCGTGGGAGAGGACAGCCCACTCCACCACAAGCCCTACTTTCTGAGTTCAAGGCCAGGCCTGGCCCTGCCCATCCTCTGCCCCATGCCCCTGCCGACTTGTTGCTGTTTCCTTGGGGAGACTGAACCCCGCCCTCATCAGCACTGTGGCCCCGGTGACAATGACGGGAGGCCATGTGTCTAAGGGGACTGGGCCCCTGTGCCACTCCACAAAGCTCCAGACGTGCCACCAACGTCAATACCTCTAACTCCCGACAGCCCCATGGGGCGGGCATTCAATGAGCCCCAGCGGACAGACGAGGCAGCCACTCAGAGTGACTCTGTGACTCGCTCAGCATCGAGCAGCAGGGCCAAGGCTGAGCGGGGAGAGAGCCAGGCCCCCCACTCCTCATTTCCCAGCAGGACCGCAGGAGAAGATGGGGAGGGGCTGGGAGGTTGAGGAGGGGTCTGTCTGGGAGCTGAGATTTCCACCAGATAGAGGGGGTAAAGGAGGCAGGGTAGAAATGAGCTGTGGTTTTGGAGGGGGACACTGCCCAGAGGGGCCATTTGGAGGCCAGGGCCATTATCATAACCAAACCACACACCTGCCTCTGAGGCAAGGCTGGGCAGGTCCCCAGGGAGAAAGCTGGGCTGGGTCCTTGGCTGTGACCTTGCCCCTCAGTGTCCCCATCAGACGACAGCCTGAGACATGACTATGGGCAGAGCTCTGGAAAGGGGTCCAGTCAGGGCTGGAAGGGCCCTCACAGGATGAGGACAGGAGGTCCGAGGGCTCAGTGTGACCCCAGCCCACCCACAGCTCCCCCTGGGGGCCTGTTCGGCCACTGCCCGACCACCTTGCTAGAGAGGGAGTAGGCCGATAGAAGATGGTTCTGTGTGTGCCCACCTCCACCCCTTCTGGTCTTGGGTCTCCTAGGGCCAAATGCTGCCTCTCCACCCCTCCCTGCCCCTGGCTGAGGTTCCACCGAGGTTGGTCTGGGATATAGGTTCCATCCCAGGGAGATGTCCGGAACGCTGGTTCTGAGCCCACTGGAACCAGTAACCTGGCTGCTCTGGCTGCCTCCCTGCATGTTGGCTGGAGGAGGGACGTGGGGCTGTGGGTCATAGGGGAGGGGGGTACTGGGGCTGTGAAGGGGCAGGGGGATAAGACACAGACCCCCTCAGGGGAGGGGTGGCTCATGGAGAGAGAGACAAAGACCAGGTGAGGGTACACAGGCTTTATTGGGGACACACCAGGCACGCACCCACCCGCCGCCAGGGGCAGAAGTCTGGGCAGTCTGAACCCTGAATCCCACAGAGCTTCAGGAAGAAGCTGAGCGAAGGAAAATTGCGCAGGGCCAAGCAAAGCGGCAGGGCTTGCCTGCTCAAGTGGTCAGCAGAGGTCACCACAGCATGGTCCAGACAGGCCCCAAGTGCCACCACAGCCTGTCTCCCAACACTCCACTCCTGCCGCACCCCTCCAGGGGCTGCTGCCCTCCCAGAGCCCTCACCTCCCCCTACAACTGCTCCCAGAGGGTCCCCTCCATGAGGGAAATTCGGGCAGGCCCCGTCTGACCCAGGACATAAACCAGGCTGGGCTTGACACAGGGTACTGGGGGCACTTGGTGGGCTCCCATCAACTGACAGGTGGTGGGGGGTCAGTCTCCTCTCTTCTGGGGGGCTCATGAGGCCCGAGCTGATGAAGGGGCACGAGGGCCGGGAGCTGGAGTGGAATTGGCTCGTAACTGGACAAGGACCACGTCCGGCCACCCACCCTCTCAGCTCCCGACCCTGTCCTCCTTGGTGCTACAGAAGCAACGGAGGCCACGTCAGGATTAAGACTTTTCTTCCCCCAGCCAGAGAGAAGTGCCCTCACTGAGCCACTGGCCCCCAAACCCCAAACACAGGAGGAACCCCAAGTCTCCCCAGGGCACCCTGGCCAAGCACATCCTGCTCAGGCTCCTGCGATGAGCCACCACCAAACAGCTTGAGTGACATCATAGTGTAAACCTAGACCTTCAGAATGATCCGTATGAATATAGTGCGCTCTCTATTAAAATAAAGGTATGTATAGTATAGACGAGTAGATAGATCTCTATGTAGCTTCTTTCTCTCCCTCAAGCCCCTTCACGCCTTCCCTCTTGAAGTCACTTCCCTGAGAGGCAGAGGCCAGCACACCACCTCCCTCCCCTTAAGGCCTACGCAGCCGGAAAGACGAGGAAGAACTCAGCCCCCAGCAGCTCTGCCCAGTGTCCTGAGGACCACGAGGCATTGTGGGGACCCCCAGACCCGCTGGGAGCAGCACTTCCTGGGTGCCTCTGCTGGATGTCCACTTCTAGATGTGGCTGGAGTCGTGTGCGCAGAGCACTGGGGTCAGCTAGCACCAAATGCCCGCTTGTTTGCTTGTTCCCCGACCTCGGTGGCTACTCCGTCGGCTCCATCTGTCCGTCGCTGCAGGAGGCTGGGTAGCTGGTTCTCTGGGTCTCTTTCTTGTCTGTGTCTCTGTCCATCTCTCAGTCTCTTGCTCCTCTGCACAAGAGGGCAGAGGAAAGCCGGGCACCAGGAAGTGCAGTTGTGGGCAGGCCCGTCTACAGTGCAGCAGCAGCAGCGGCAGCCTGCTCGGCTTCTAGCCTACTGAGCCCGGCTTCCCCCAGGGCCGGAGGCACAGGCAGGAGGGGAGCAGGAAGGGCATGGGGTTCCAGGCAGTGGCTAGAAGAATGTCCCCAAAAACACATCTGGGGGTAGGGGGCAGCGGGCTGGCGAGGGCAGGGGGCAGCGGCGAGGGGCTGCCCGCCCTCAGAGCTGGTTGAAAATCACGGCGGCCTTGAGGTTCGCAGGTTCCACGCCCTCTCCGAAGGTGATGAGGAAGTACATGACCTTGCGGATCTTGGCCAATTCCGACAGGCGCTCCCCGAACTCCAGCGCGTCCGCCTCGTTCCAATCCATGGCGTCCGAGTCCTCCTTGCGCCAGAAGATGGCGGCGGGGTCCAGCAGCTGGCGGGTCATGAGGTTGGTGAGGTCGGGCGTCCAGTTCTGCGAGGTGCCCGTGATGGTGACCTTGCCCGCCTTGTCCAGCACGACGTCCCAGCGCTCGAACTGCAGCTTCTGCTGCTGGATGAAGTCGAGGCGGTACACGGACTCGGCCGGCCGCAGCAGCTTCTCCCCGTCCTGGCGCTTCTCCCCGCGCTGCTTCAGGCTCTCCACGCGCAGCCGCATCTGCTTGGTCAGGTCCTGGTCCAGGACCAGCGGCATCTCCAGTTGGGCCTTCTGTGGCCCGTCCTCCGCCATCGCCCACTGTCGCTGCTGCTGCTGCTGCTGCCACCACCCAGGAGCAGAGTGGATGGGGCTTCGGGGCGCCCAGGGAAGAGGCCACCCCTGAGGGCCCCGCCTACCCTCATCCCTTTGCCACTGGCTCTGCCCAGCCCCGCCCTGGCCTGCAAGTGGAGTGCCTATGGGTGGGAGCCCCGGATGCCAACCTTCCCAGGTTCCCCGGTGCCTGCCCCCACCCCACCTTGCCCAAGTGGTCCAGGAGGCAGGCAGGAGGTAAGGTGATAGGCTCCTGGGGGACCTGCTGCTGATGTCAATCGCTGTGGCAACCTCCCTGGCAACAGGGCTACCGGGAGGATTGGCCGGGGATCTGGAGCAGGCTTGTTTGTGAAGAAGGGAGCCAGCCTCTCCTCAGGGCAGTGAGAGGGGAGGGCGGTGGGGGGCTCAGAGAAAGGTCCCCGGACAGAGGGGACCTCCTCATTTGAGATGTGAAGCCCACAAGGCAAGCCCAAAACCCAGACTCAACTCCCACTCCGGCTCCCCTCTCCACACCCAAGTGCTTCAAGGCCTGTAGATTCTGCTGCCCAATACCCCGGGGGCACTCCCCTCAAGGCCCCCCACCAGGACCCTGGCCACCCAGATCTCCTGCAGGCTCCTTAGGAGCTGCGAGCCCAGTCCTGGGTTTCTGACTCGGGAGGAGGCTGCTGCGGGGCCAGGGAGGGTCCTCTGAGAGGTTCAGCTTCAGCCCCACACCCTGTTGCAGCCCACCCAAGTCCCCCACCACTGGCTCCACCTGCACCGATTCTCAGCTCCCCAGGAAACTAGTGGCTGATGAAGCAGGCTAGCGGACAAACATCTGAACCCCAGATCCCGTGGCAGCCCCGGGGCTTGGCTGCTCTATGGGGCAAAAGGAAGAGCTGGGGTGCAGACGGTGATGGGGATGGAGAGAGGAGCAGCTGCCGTGCCAAGCCACACACAGAAAAGGGGGCAAGGGCATGGGCCAGGGTGAAAGCGAAACCACCTCAGGGGCCCAGTGGATCACAAGCACAGTGGGGTGCTAGTAGTGGAGGCTACTGAAGTCTGGGGAATCACCTTCCTGACATGATCTCTGAAGACAAAGCAGGTACATATGCAAATGAGGTGAAGAAAGCTGATGGTGCCCGGCTATCAAAAGATACAGCATCTGGGGTCTTAAAGGCTTGAAGGTAAACAAGCGGCCATCCAACCGAGAAGCAACTAGCCCACAGGGAAGAAGCACACCAGCCTGTGTGATCATGATATGTCGATAGGATCAGGTCTCAGGCATCTAAGACCCAGAACAAAATCATAGCCAATGTGATTGGGGGTGGGGGGGACACATGGAGTGGAGACCCAATACCCATCTGTAAACAATTGGACATCCCCTCACAGAGGGGTCACAAGGAAGAGATGAGCCAGTCAGGGTGCAGTATAGCACTGATGAAACACACAACTTTCCTCTAGTTCTTTAATGCTTCTCCCCCCACTATCATGACCCCAAGGCTACCTTACAATTAGACCAGAGCATGCACACTGCTACAGATAAGAGCCCACACACAGGGAATCCAAGATAGATAAACCCCTCAGGGTCAACAATGGGAATAGAGACACCAGGAGAATAGGGGAAGGTGGGGTGAGGAAGGGGGAATCGATCACAAGGATCAACATATAACCCCCTCCCAGGGGGACAAACAACAGAAAGGTGGGTGAGGTAAGATATGAAAATAAGAATTTATAACTTATCAAGGGTTCATGAGTGAGGGCGGGGGACGGGAAATGAGGAGTTGACACCAAGGGCTCAAGTAGAAAGAAAATGCTTTGAAAATGATGATGGCAGCATATGTACAAATGTGCTGGACACACTGGATGAATGTACAAGAGATGTAAGAGCCACCAATAAAAATATTTAATAATTTTTAAAAATAAAGAAGCCCGGGGGATCTTGGGTGACATGAGAAACAGGAGACTACGAAGAAGGGCCTAGCGCCGGGTCCAGCCACGAGACCTGGGTCAGCTCTGGGGTTCAGGGGTCCGTCAGCAGCAAGTCACTGGGGGTTCTGCAAGCCACACATTCTCAATTGCCTCATACGCCTGTGCAAAGGGAAGACCTGCGAGGGCGGGACACGGCTGAGCTGCCCCGGCGAGAGTACTGCACACTGGAAGTGCCATGGCTGCCCACAGGAGGAACACACGTGTCCTGGAACCATCACGGCCAGAGTGCCCCTTAGGGGCAAGCAGGGATGGATGGCGAGATGTCACAGTCTTATTGTCGGGAGAGACCAGTCCCTGGAGAAGGACATCATGCCAGGTAGAGGGAGAAGCGGGGTGCGGGTGGGGGCAGCGAGAACGAAGAAGGCCCTCAACAGGAGGGAAGGACACCGAGGCTGTGGCCCGCGACCCAGACACAGACCCCGTCCTCAAGAGGCCAGCGCCGGCCACGCGGCGTGTCGTTCTGTTGTGCACAGGGCCGCTATGGATCAGAACCGACCCGATGGCTACTCACAGCACCAAGACTCCAGAGCAGAGCCGGCTGGGCGATGGGTGTCCAGATGGGTGGTGATGGGAGAAAAGCAGGGGCGCACAGACCAGGAGGGCAGGCAGGACCACGGGAGCCCTGGTGGTTTCCAAGGAACAATAAGTCTGGGGGGCGGGGACCGTTTGGGGACTTTTTCCAAACATTCTGTGCCCAGAATCTAAAGGGGTGTCTGTGCCCAATGAACGTGTGGCCAGAAGGCACAGGCCGTGTACACAGGAGATGTTCTGTTGCTGCTGCTGCAGCTGTGTCTCGCCCGTGAGCGGATTCTGATTCTTGTTGAACCCAGGCGGACAGACTAGAAGCACCTCATGGGGCTTGCCAGCCTGGGACCTGTCAAAAGAGGAAAGCCATGGGCTCGAACCACCCATCTTCTGGCTACTAGGTGAGCAGCTGACCTATGTGCACCCCCAGGTGGTTGGGAACATCTTAAAGGGAGCTATAGGTAGCCTGGCCTTGCTTCTGGGGGCTCTCCTAGGCTCTGCCCGGGGATTACCCCCACCCCCAACTCCCCTCACACTCTGGGGTCCTATCCACATCTCCTCTAGCCAGGGGCCTGACCTCTTGTGGGCCTGGGTCTAGTTCCCAATCCCAAATCCACCCTGCTGCCTTCTAGCTGATTCTGACCACACTGACCCTAAAGGACAGGGGAGCTGCTCCCCTGGGCCTCTGTGGCTGCACCCTCACCCAGAACGCCGGACGTAGGGCAGAGGCACAGCACGCTGCATGGGTGAAGCCGCCACCCGGGACCCTGTGGGAAGGGCCCAACAGCCGCGGAGCCAGGAAACAGCGTGGGTGAATGGATTGGTGTCCTGTAAAACTGCCCCGGGGCACCACGAACATAGGGGGAAAGTGTCATACAGAAACCAAAAAGCAAAGATGTCATCTTGAGGCCTGAGGTGCACGGGCCCCAGCCATGGTCCTGCAAATCACACTCGATGTGTCTTCCGCTGGGCGCGGAACATGGAGAGTCCAGCAGAGAAGTGGCCAGTGAATTGGGAGGCTGGAGAGGTATCGTGGTGTGCCACGGCTGGCCGGAACATGCCGATCTGTTTGAGAGGAACAACAGCCGGGGTGCTCCGCCGCAGAAGTGCGACTCACAAGACTTGGTCTCGCGTCCTTTGGATACGTTATTAGGTTGGACTGATCGGGCCTGGCCCCGCGCGGGCCCACCTTGGACCAGGCCAGATGCGGTGAGTGTGCTCAGCCCCCTGCCACATCCTGGTTTTTGGGGCTACGGTTCACTGGCAGGGAACATGCAGTCGAGTCAGTGGGACCGTAATATGCCACCATAGGTGGGTGGCCCGGAGAAGGCGACCAAGAACAGGCACAGAGCTGCTATCTCTCAGAGGCTGCCCCCCGCCCCCGCCGCTGCCTCGCCCCACACCATCCTCGTTTAAACTAAAGTCACCAGAAGGAACGTGACTTGCTTGAGGTCGCACCACTGGCAAGGGGCCCAGCCCGCATAAAGCCAGGTCTGGCCAGCTTCGAACCTGTGCCCACCAGAGCCAGGCTGCCTCCAGGGGACAGGTGGAGGGGGCAGCTCCCAGGGGCAAGTGTGTGTACAGAGCCTGCATCTGAGGGAGAGTCAGGCGGGGCCGGAGGGTGGGGCAGCAGCTCAGACTGGGTCCCTGCCCCCCATGTTCAGTGGCGAAAACAGGGTGCATCAGGGAGGCCCTGCAGGGCAACAGGCCCATAGCATGAGGGGTGACAACAAACAGAGCCTGCCCAGCAGGGACAGGAGGGGAAGGCAGGGCCCAGTAATGAGCTCCCCCGGGGCAGGGCCTCCTTCCGGGCTCTGGGCGCTGTCACTACTCAGCACCAGGAGGTGGAGTACAATTAGCAAAGAAGCTCCTGACCCACTTTTCTTGGTACCTCACCCTCCATCCCGGGAGTCCCAGCCCCCTGACCAAGTACTCCGACACCTGCAGGGGAACCTCAGACCCAGAGACAACCAGGAGGCCGGCCCGGGGTCACACAGCATAGAGATGGCCCTGTCTGGCCCTGGGCACTCCCTGCCACAAGCCAGAGGGGCTACTGCACGGGGGGCCGCTGCACGGGGGGGCTGCCTGAGGCCCGGCCCATGTGTGGGCCACAGCAAGCCGGGGGCCTTCCCCACGCCCCACCAGGAGAGGCCTCATGGGGGTTCAGGGCAGCAAAGTCGGGGTGCAGCTGCTGGGCAGGCAGTTTGGGGTGGGACTTCATTGCGAGAACATTCCTGCACCTTCTATGTGCCAGGCTTCTGCTCGGCTCAGTGGGAAGATGTAAGCTGGGTTAGCTCTGCCCGTGGGGAACTCACCCCTAGAGGAGGGACCACAGGTAAACAGGCAATTATGGGACAGAGTGGGGGTGGGGGACAGGGTCTGGGGACCGCCTAGGCCACAGAGAGGATGCCCCTGGGCCACCTCCAGCCCCAGACTGAGCCCAGGCCTTGCTGGGTGTGGAGACCTGGTGACCCGAGGGCATTACAACGGGCAGAGAGTGGACTGGAGGCTGGAGGGTGAGGGTCAGTCCTATACTGGAAAACAGCTGTGAGCCTGACCAGATCCAGCCTTGGAGTCTTGTGTGAGGTTGTCCCACCGGTCCCTGAGTTTGTCCGGGCTCTGTGGCCTCATGCTACCAGGTCTGGGTCTACAACCTCTGTAGTGGACAGCACCCCTCTCCCGCTCCCCAGAAGGCCATCGGGGTCAGTCTGACAGGACGGGAGGGCACCTGCCCACAGTCCCAGGCTCAGTTGAGCGCACAGCTCCCTCTGGTGGCTGAAGCATGCCTTGGCATAGGCCTGTGTAGAATCTGCAGGGTCACATGGATCAACTCAGTGCAAAGGAAACCAAAATCCTCACAACTGGACCAGGAGGCAACGTCCTGGGCAAACAGAGAGAAGACTTAAGTTGTCAGGATTCCGTCTTGCCTGGATCCACAATCAGAGCGCATGGAAGCAGCAGTCAGGAGATCAAAGGACACCTTTCATTAGGTAAACCTGCTGCCCAAGCAAGACCTCTTCAAGGGGCTGAAAAGCAAGGTTACTCTGAGGACTAAGGTGCACATGACCCAAGCCATGGTTTTCTCAATTGCTTCCTGTGCCTCTTAAAGACATCCAATAGGCGAGACCGACATTTGAATTATAGTGTTGGCAAAGCCGATTCTAAGTGCCACTGACAGACAAAAGAACACACAGAGCTGTCTCAGAAGAAGTACTCCCGAATGCTCCTAAGAGGCAAGGAAGGCAGGACTTCATCTCATGTGCTCTGGACATGGTATCAGGGGAGACCAGTGCCTGGGCAAGGGCACCATGCCTGGTAAAGCAGAGGGGCAGAGAGAAGGAGGGGGTGCTTGGTCCTGTAATACACAGGGTCACTGTGAGCTGGAATAGACTAGGCGGCACCTAGCCACAACCGTGGCCACAGGTCCACGGCATCTAGCCATAACATTGATCATAGCACCACTCATTGGACACAGCCATGAGCCCAGTACCCAAGATCCAATACCTCACAACTCCCCAGAGAGACATCCTGATTATCCTGATTCCTCCCTTGCATAAGTAAGTAAGTCGCACAGCTATCAAACGGTAAGGCTGGGGTTTGGGGCTTCAACTGCGAGGCTCAGACACCCAGGCACCTAGGGCCTTACTACGGAAAGCAGGAAGGGGAGGGATGAGAAAGGGGCAATGGTTTATATTTGCCATTAGCTCTCTCTCCCCTGAAATCCCTACCAAGAATTCTTCAGAAAGAAGGACTTCAGCCTCCACACCAGCCTCCCCAGGGGAGGGTCTCTGCCTGTTGGGTTTAAGAACTGCGATGCCTTGAGCGGCCACTGGAGGGCGACGCGAATGGCAGGCGGTTCTGACTCTCAGCCCCTCAAAATCACGGTCTTCCATCAAAGTGACTGCGGAGGAGTGCGCGTGCCCCCTACGCCCCTGCCCAGCCCAGCCTCACCTTCTGCCACAGGGACTCGCGGGAGGCGAGCGACGAGCAGGCCGCCACAAACCAGCAGTTGCCCACCTGGCCCTGGTGCAGGTCGTGGGAGCTGATGCCATCCACGAAGAGGCGGGGGTCCTCGCAGATGTCCTGTGGGGAAAGCAAAGGGGAGTGTGAGGGGACGCACATGGACACCAAACCCCGCGTGGCCAGTCAGCTCCCCCAGGTCCTGCCTGAGTGGCCCTCTCTGACCACTGAACTCCACTGGCCGGCCACAGGTTGGAAGGAACATTAATAGACAGAGCCTGCTGGGCCCATTTCCAGCACCACTCCCAGCCAGCCCAGAGGAACCCCTGCCCAGATGGCGCGGGAGCTGGGCACAGTGGGGACAGAGACAAAGAGCAGGCTGGCAGCAGATAAGCTGAGTCCTAGTTCAACCTATATTTGACCCTCCTGAGTTGAGCTGTTGGGAGCTGTGGAGTCAAACCTGCCCTGTCCCGTTCCCTAGGCTGCAATATTTTATTGCTGTTCATGTTTTAAATCGGGTCTCCTTTTTGGGTAGCAGCATTTGGTCTTTATTGGTTTTTTTTTTTTTTTGGTACAGTGACTCTGTATTCTTTTTAAACATTTTATTAGGGGCTCATACAACTCTTATCACCATCCATACATATACATACATCAATTGTATAAAGCACATCTGCACATTCTTTGCCCTAATCCTTTTCTTTCTTTTTTTTTTACATTTTATTAGGGGCTCAGTCTTTATTGTTTTTATATAGTGGAATGTAATTCACATATCACACAATAATCTTTATCACGACTTTCTTTCTTGGTCATTTTTTTGGTAGTAGTAGTACTTGGTCTTTATTGCTTTAATATAATGGCATGTAATCCACATATCGCACAATGACCTCTATCCCGACTTTCTCACTCAGAGCCAGTGGGTGGGTTAGAACCACCAAACTTTCTTCTGTCGGCAGCTGAACCTTTAAGCCTTTGTGCCACCAGGGGATGCTATTCCACGTGGTTGACAGAAGGGGATGGAAGTTCAGTCACTGAAGGGCAGTCGTTGGCCAAAGGCATAGGGCAAGCAAATGCTGACACGCTTTCTAATTTTACCATGGGAATGGGTGTGCAGTCATGGCCAGAAGGTGGCACAAGGCAGGAGGACCCTGGGTGGAAGGAAATCTCTCCAGACCTCTGAGCCCTGGGCTGCCCCACAGGACCCGGCCAGGGAAAGAATTCACCTAACAGGCTGCTCTCAGGCCCTGCCCTTCTGAATTTCTGCAAGCCCCTTGCTGTACCCACCAGATGAGCCAGCCTAGGTTGGCATCAGGACCACCTGCCCTGCCCTGAGGCTCAGGCCGGGCTGCCCACCTTGGTGCCGTGAGGTTTTCCTGAGGGGGACTGGGGACTGGGACAAATTGAGGCTTCCCCTTCAGCCCAAAGCAGCTCCGAGACCTGCACTCTGGCCAGCTCTCTGCACCCTCACCTAAATCGCGTTCTCACCTTAAACGCAGAGGCAATTCCTACCCTGTGAGGAATCCAAGTCCAGAAAATGCCATGCCCTGGGCCAGAGCCAAAGAGCAAAGGAGTCTGTTTAAACTTCCAGGAGGCGGGAGACTATGTCCAGATCTATAGCAGGAGCCCCCGCATGCCTGCTGGGGAGACTGCCTGCAAAGGGCCCTCACGGAGGGCACCCCCACCCCCACTGGGCAGAGGAGCCAGCTGGATCCCTGTGGTGGCAGGGATGGCAGAGAGCATCCAGAGTGCCCGTCTCTGCTGGGGCACAGGCCCTCCCAGGAACATCCTCCGGTCCCATCAGCATCTTCACTTCACTCCAATAGAGGTGGCACCTGGGGTGTGCCTCCCATGGGACCAGCACCCTGCTGATACCACCCTCCTATTTAATACTCTCCGTGGTCCTAAGAAGGTTTGTGCTCCTTTTACAGAAGAGGAAACTGAGGCCCACCACACAGCACCGCAGGAGGCAGTGGGCCTCCTACCTGTCTGCAGGGGCTGGTTCAATCCAGCTGATCACCTGCGGGCCTGCCGATAGTGGCCAGCAGAGGGCGGCAGAGTCAGAAGTCGGGACGGGAATTCCAGCTCCATCCACTGGAAGCCTGAGCAATGACTATAGCAGTGGCTCCTACCTCTCCTGGGCTCCATTTCCTCCCCAGTGGAAAGGGAAAAGAGTCTTCCCAGCAGGGTGCATCAACCCTCCCCAGGAGTTCCTGGAGGCAGGGCACTTGGCCCAGGGCCTGGCTCAGAGGGAGCGCTGGCTCCTACCACCAAACCCATTAACACCACGTGGCCACAAGCGCCCCGCGGGCACTTCTGGGGAGAAGCTCTCCCTCCTCCACACTCCTGGCCAGGCTTCAGTCCAAGCTGGACTGGGACAGTGTGTTCTCCAGGATGAGCTCAGAAACGGAGGCTGGGGTCTCTGCCCAGGCCCTCAACGGAGTCTCCAGCACAGGAAAGGGCACCAGGCTTGTCGGGTACGGGTGCTTTTTTTAACAAATGTCTTTGAATCCGACAGTCCCCTCGGCAGCTTGTCCACATTCCAGGGGCTGATCCCTGAAGACGCCCACTCCCCTCATTCGCCACAGCCCGACCATGCACAGCCTGTCTCCACAGTCCCTCCCCTCCCCCTAACCCACAGGCCAGCTCAAAGCCTACTCAAACCTGCCTCTGCCCCTTGGGAGAACACGGCTCTCAGGGCTGCTTCTAAGGCCACGCCACAGGGCTGCCCAGGCAGGACCAAGCTCCCTGCCATGCGGGCAGTTCTGATTGACTGCGACCCTGTAGGACCGGGAGGAACTGCCCGGTGAGTGTCTGAGATGGTCAGTGTTTTCAGGAGTAGAAAGCCCCATCTGTCTCCCACCCTCTAACTTCCTGCCTCTCTGGGACCCCTGGCCCAGCCCTCGATATGTCTAGCCCAGTCCAAGGAAACCCAGACCCAGTACAGGTGCCAGGCTGGTGGGTGGGGAGGCTGGTGGGTAGGGACAGCCACTCAAAATTAGCAGTTGAGGTCTGGCCCTTCTCTGGACCCCGCTCCTCCCATCATTGCCCATACTTGGAGTCACCCCTCTACCCCACTGCCACCCCTGTCACCAGCACATGAGCTACTGGGTGGGACAGGCCTGGCTGCCCACCTGCAATGTCAGGGACAGGGTGTGGCTGGGGTTACAGACAGGGCCTCAGAGAAGTTCGGGTGAAGTAGCCAACAGGGTCAGGCAGCCCGACCCAGAAACCAGCAGCACCCGAGGGGTGGAGTGGGGACCGCTCCTCTGGTCAACATGCCTTGGGGCACTGCCTTGTGCACCTGCAGTCACCCCTGACCTCTCCCCCTTCCTAGCCTGTTAGACCAGTTCCACTGGAAGCAAGCCACTGCCAGGAACTGCCTCTTTCCCCAGCCAAGAAGGCTTGGGGGCTCCTGGGAATGCTGCAATGCTTCGGGCAGCAGGTCCACCTCCTAGCCCCCTCCTCATCCACCCACCTCCACCCAGCCAGCCAGCCAACAGCCTCATGGGACAACTGGGGAAGCAGAGCAGGACCTCTGCCCAGCTCCGGGGATGAAGGAAAAGGTCCTTAGGCATTCCAGCCCGGGTCCTATCTCTCCATAAGACTGGCCTCCCACCTCCTGCCCCCCATCTCCTCCCACAGCAACCCCCATCCTAGAGACCACCACCTGTGACCCGCCTGAAGGGGGGGGGGGTCATTCCTGGGCAGGACAGAGCCTCAGGTGCAAACTACCAGTTTCTCAGCATCTCTCTCTTTCTTACACACACACATACACACACACACACACACACACACGCTGCCATCCAGTGGATTCCGAACCGTGGCCCATCCACCTGTGTGTTACCGACTAGAGCAGGCCCCATGGGGTCTTCCTGGCTGCCATCATGACAGAAGAAGCAGACTGTCACACCTTTCTTCTTCGGAGCTGCTCGGGGCATTCAAACACCAGCCTTTCCATTGGTACCCAACCCAAATATTAAATCGCGGGTGCCCTAGGCTGTGGGGGTGCGAATGGGGCAGGGGGTGACTCCAACAGGGCTTCAAGACAATCAGGCTTCCCTGGGGGAAATTCTGAGAGGTCCCCAAACTCATGTCATTCAGTATGACTTGTTCCCTCCTGGATCCCCCCAAATGACATGCAGGCTTGCCAACAAGGGCGGGAAATGAGAGAGTGCCAGGTGCAGGCAGTGGGTGGCCCCTCCCTGCTAAGCTCCGGACCTCTGGGGCTTGGTCACAGCCTGGGAATGCCACTCCCCCACCTCGGTTAGCCCCTGGGAAGTCCCCTTCCCCTCTGGCCTCCCTGATCAAGTCCGAGGGAGGTCCCTGTAGGTTTACTGAACTGGGAAGAATCAGCCATGAACCTGGGAAGGAGACAGAGGGTGTGGGCCCACAGCTGGTGCCCTGGGGAGGGGACCAAGGTGGACAAGGCGTGTCCCCGATGCAGTGTCTATAGAGATGGGCTGCCTAGCTCTGGGTCCAGCACAGTTGGCAGAGGGCAGACAGGAGACGAGAGGAGTGCTAAATAAACCTTGTCACCTGTCTCCTGAGGGTCTGACAGCTGAAGTCACTTCAACCTCCAAAATCCTAGATCAACTGGTGGCAAGAGCTCCTCCTCCCATTTACAGATGGGCAACAAAAGTGGGTCTCGGGAGCAGGGTGGTGAAGAGAGGTCAGCCGCTCCCCGCCCCCGCACCCCGGTCTGCAAGGTTGGGAGCTGCCCTCTTGCTGAGAGATTTGATCTGGACAGGGACCTGGGACAGTAGATCCTGATCCCTCGGCCCCCACTACCCAGCGGTGACCCTGACCCTGACCACCCCCGGGACCCCCATGCTTCACAGGAAAATGGGGCAAGAACCTCTGCTCAGCCCCCTGCCCTCCCAGACGTGGCTTGGGATCAGCATGAGTCATGGACATGACACGACTGCGAAATGTAAGGCGACAGCAAGGGTCAGGAGTGGACTTTCCTGAAGATTACCATGAGGAGTCTGCAACAGCCGTCAGCCGTTTACGATGCGGATTAATCAGTAACAGTGTGAAACAGGGGAGCTGTCTAGTAGCGGGACCTAGTGCGTGAGCTGTGGTGTGGAGACAGAGGCCTGAGGGAGAGGCCTGGCCCCAGGTCTGTCTACCGCCACCGCCCCCCACCCGGCCCGTGCACTGTCCCCATTCCCACTGGCTGGGGATCACATGGTTTTGCCTGGCCCTGGCCCTGCCTAGGAAGTGTGTGTCACAGGTTCATCTGGCTGATGGTGTATGTACCTTGACATGGGAGTCTGTGTGTGTACACTGACGTGTGTATGAGTGTGAATATGAATGTGTATGTGTGTGTATGCTTGCCCTGACGTGTGTGTGTATGTGTGTGTGTGAGTGTGTGAAGGGGCAAAGAGGAGGGAGCCTGCTACCTGTGCCTGCTTGGCCCTGCAGACAGGAAGCTGTGCGGGGTCTGGGTCAGGGGGAGGCTTCAGGAGACCACTGCCCAGGACCCCTTCCCCCTGCCCATCCTCCACACCAGGGCTGGGAAAGTGTGGAAGGGGGTCCCATGGAAGCGGCTAGGCTGCCTGAGGACCCTCAGGGCCCGGGGCCTAGGGAGGCGGGCCTCACACATTCAGGCTTCTCAGGGTCTCTGGGCTGGCGTGGGCAGTGTTTGCCAGGAAAGGCAGAGTGGGCAGGGGCTCAGCGTGACCCAGGTGCAGGTGTGCAGGCCTCAGAGGGGTCAGACAGGGTGATACAGCACCAGGCCCTGGTGGGGAGGGGACTTCGGTGAAGACCGCCGTCTGGAGACCCTGTGGGAACAGTTCTGCTGTGTCCTCAAAGTCTGCCTCAAAGGGATGGCTTGGTGCCTGTGACCTCAGGCCAGTGAGCGGCACCTGCATCTCTGACCCCTGCCTGGCTTTTCCTGAACTCCCAGGCGCCTCTGGGTCCAGCCAGAAGATTTCTGCCTCTTGGGACCCCCCTCTCCCACGCCTTCCTCTTTCTCCTTTGTCAAGTGGGTCGGGGAGGAGGCCAGTCTCAAAAGGGCCTTTGTGTGGCCTTGAGTGTGGGGAGGGCGGGGGACACTGGAGAAGGCTGCCCTTCTGACTCCATGTCCTCACAGCCCTGCCTGGCCTCAGCCCTCACTGGGTGTGGCTTAGACCCAAGGGTCTGGAAGGAGGCTGGCCGGGTCGGGTGGCCCCTTGTTGTGTGATCCTGGGTGGGTCTCCTGCCCTCTCTGAGCCTTTTATTTCCAGAATCTTGCCACAGGTCTCCTCTGCTTGACTGTCTTCCTCACTGAGCACCTGCCTGGGCACCGGGCTGCTAGAGATGCCGAGGCTGGTAGTGGCCCAGACAGCCCTGCCTTGGCTGTGAGGGCAGGTGGTGGTGGTAGTGCCCACCTGGCAGCAGCAGGGGACTATGTCTCACTGGGAGCCGTTCAAGGGCAGGCCTGGGCTGAGTGGCATCAATGAGTGGACAGGGTGGACAAGGGACACGGACCACCTCCCTGCAGAGGCATAAACCAAATCGTGTCTGTGTGGCAGGCCTGCTGGGTGCCGACAGGGCTTGGGGACTATGGGGCAGGAAGTCGAGCCCGGCTCGGTTCAGAGGGTGGGGACGGGCTCAGCCCAGCCCGAGTGGCCATTAGCTCTGTTTGCTTGGCTGGAGAGCTGGAACTTTGGTCCCTGGCAGCTGTGTTTCCATGGAAATCCCACTTCCGTGAACCACGACCTGACCGTTTACAGATTCAGAGGTCAAAACACCCTGCCCACCTGGCCGCCCCATCCTCCAGCTCCAGGGGGCAGACACTGACCTTGGGTCTCTTCCACTTGACGGTGGGCCTGGAGGTGCTGTTGTAATAGAGCGAGTCATCTGTGGCCGGGAAGTGGGGGTCCTCAAAGAGCACCTTCTTGCGCAGGCAGGTTCGCTTCAGGGACGAGTAGCTCTGGCCCTCATAGGGCGTCACGCATGAGAACATGGCGGCCGCTGCCCTGGGGAGGGAAGCCTGAGGCCAGCACCAAGGGGCTGAGTGGGCAGTAGGCAGCTCCCGGGTTCCCTGGGGGGGCAGGAAGATAAGAAGCTCGTCAGTGATGGAGGCCCGGCAGCTGGCTTTGCATGGACACCAGGCTGGCGAGTCCCTGTGTGCCTTCCCCACCCGCACCCCTGAAAAGTGGGTGTCACCCCTCCCCCCCATTGCACAGATGAGAAACGGAGATGCAGAGACAGGCAGAGGCCTGCTCAGGGGCACCCAGCTGGTATGTGGCAGGGCAGGGATTCCCCTCCTGTTCTTGATGCCCACAGGTGGCACCAGCCTGCAGGCCCAGCATACGGTCCTGGGCATAGCCCGCCAGGACCACACTGGCCTCCCTGTTGAACCAGCCTTCCTAGAGCAGATCAGCTGCCGACTGAGCAGCTCACCACTAGGGGCACATGGAACGCTAACAGGGGGACAGCAGCATGTCCATGTGCCCTCCAGACGCTGGTCTAGTGGGCACCATGCCTGCCCCTGGAGGACCCTGTAGCTGTCCTATTCAGTCACCCGTTCCTGTCCTCCCCTCCCCCATCCCCCGGCGCCACACTCTGCCTTCTGCACAGTACCCTTCAAAAATCACCCCCATGTCTACAGAAATGCCCCCATCACTCCTTAACCCCTGTGACCTAGCTCCCCCAGGAGCCCCGCATACCCTCTCTCCAGATTTGGACCCTCTACACCACAGCCCCCAAGGCCCCAGCCTAGACACAGGCCCTGCCCTGAAACTGTCATCATGTGACAGACTCCAGATACATAACGCCTCCTGCCCCACTGACTCAGGAGTCCTGCACAGGCCCTGCAGACAGTCTTGCCCACCCATACCCCCATGACGAGGCATAGACCATGATCCCCAGCAACAGAGGCCAAGACTGACCCGGGCCTACGCCAGCCACCCCATTCACTTGCTGTGTGACTCTACAAGTCACCCACCCTCTCTGAGCATCCAGCTCTCATCTCTGTGATGTAAAGGACACAGTGCCAAGAGCTGGATGATGGCGTCGTGGCTGGCCAGAGGCGAGCAGACTGGTGAGGGGACTCCTTTGGGGACAGGGCAGGCAACGAGAGAGAGAGAGAGAGAGAGAGAGAGAGAGAGAGAGAGAGAGAGAGAGAGAGAGAGAGAGAGAGAGAGACACCCCTCATTTCTCTGACGCTGGTCACAATCAGGCCCCTTCCCAGAGGTTTGTCTGGTGCAGCTGCCTGCGGGCTCCCCGCCTTGCCGTTCCTCAGAGCAGAGGGGAGGCCCAGTGACGGCAGGCATCTTCCCTGCACCCGGGGCAGAGTCTAAACTCAGCCACCCCACCCCACAACGTGGATGAGTCTACCTTGGCCTCACGGGCCAGGGGTGTGCTGTGTGTCCACTGGACAGGGCAGCTCCCCGACACCCCCTGGCTGGGCTGAGCCTCCCAGGAAGGAGGAAGGGGTGGGTGGTGAGGATGGGCAGAGAGTGTTGGGGACACTGGGGGGAGGGGAGCTGGATGGTGACTGCTGGAGGCCAAGTGCTGGGTCATCATCCCCGGCCACTTCCTCTCCCACTGGCCCTGCCCCATCCACACAGAACCCTTTCCTGCTGTGCCTCCTCAGGCCAGCCACTTAACCCCTCTGGCTGCCCCTCTGCCCAGGGAGGCCAGTCACCCTGGCCCCCACCCCAACTCAGCCGAAAAGAGAAGGGGGCTGAGTCAGACAGACAGCCAGCCTGTACGTCACCAGTAGCACCACGGGTTTCGGGCAGCACAGGGAGCAGCTGAGCTGCAAGAATTTGATCCAAGAAACTGAAAATAAGTGTCGAGAAATCCGCTCTCAGAGCTGCAGTGTTTCGGGGCCTGGAGGGCCCAGGGGGGGGGCGTGTGCTGACCGTGGTCACACAGCCGGCTGGTGGATGAGGGTTTGGGCTCCTCTCCAGGCCATGAGGCAGCCGGGCTGCTGTGCCGCTCAGCCTGCGATGAGGACTCGGGAGGTGGGGGCTGAGAGCCCTCTGGTTCAAGGTCTGGTCCAGTTAGCTGGCCAACCCTGGCCTACTTGTGCCAGGCTCTGGGCTCCAGGCCTTTGCATGGGCCGTACCTCCAGCTTAGCCAGCCCTCCAGCACTGTCGCCCATGGCTCTGTCCGGAAGGGCATGAAGATATCAGGCCCCCAGGTCCTTCTTCGGGAGCACAGTCCACAGCCACCTAACACCATCACGGAGCTTTGCGTGCGGTGTGTGGCCAGGCGCAAGCCCCCCGGGGTGCCTCCGGACAGCCTGAGCTTCCCAGCGGCTCTCCTGCCTCCCGTCCCTGGTCGGTAAGAGCTGACTTTGGGCCTGCACCCCTGAGCCTCGGGGTGCCCATGGACAAGTATTCCTTTTTATGTTTGCTTCGCATTGTAGGGGGAGCCCTGGTGGCCTAGTGGTTATGCACAGGGCAGGTAACCACCAGGTCGGCGGTTTGAAACCACTTGCTGCTCTGAGGGAGAGACGAGGCTTTCCGTTCTTGCAATGAGTTGCAGTCACAGAAACTCACAGGGGCGGTTCGCCCAGGTCCTGTGGGGTGGCTGAGTTGGCAATGGCTCGATGGCAGTGTGTGTGTGGTCTGGGGTTAATTGTTGTACGGGTATGTATGACATCCCCCAATAAGACCCTGCCACCAAGCCGATTCCAGCTCACAGTGACCCTCCAGGACTGGGAAGAAGCGCTCCTGAGGGCTCCCAGGCTCTGTATCTTGACAAGGACAGCCCCATCTTTCTCCCTCGGCGCCACTGGTGGCTTTGAACTGCTCACCCTGTGTTTGCCACTGGGGCTCCTGACCTCATATGCCGACTTTCCCAGTGCACCTTTCTCAGTTGTGCGATTGTGCCCGAGCAGTTCCAGCCACCCTGTTGGAGGCCCTCGTGATCACCGTCACATGGACAAGCCTCCCCTCTGAGTGGCAGTCCCACATGGCACGGGTCTCCATGGTGGCAGGGGACAGAAAGGAAGTGGTATTTGGTCCGGGCCCTGCCCCAGGGAAGCTGTCTGTCCTGGCGCCCCAAGGGGCTGTGCCCTGGGGGGGTAGTGTGGGCGTGCGGACTGGTGCAGCTGCACACGGGCAGATAAGGGCCACACTGCGCGGCTGCGGGGGAGAAGGGGGCTGCCCGGCGCATCCTCCCTGGACAGGGACAGCCACCCCAGGAGAAGCAGCAGGGGCAGTTTTTACACTCCTCTTGTAGATGGCAAGATGGAAGCGCCCATCCCAAGGCCAGAGCTGGACCCCGAGTCTACAGACTTCTGTACCACCCCAGGGAGGCCTTCCCCAGACGGGAGTCCTGGGGTCATCCTGGGACGACCACAGCACAGAACACAGACTCACAGTGTAGTCCTATTGGGCAGAGCTGAACTGTCCCTGTAGGTCTCTCAGGCTGTAGCTCTCTCAGGCTGTAGCTCTTTATTCTCCCAGGAAGCAGCTGACAGACTTAAACTAGCCACCATTTGAGGTCAGCAGCCTCACCTGTAACCCACTATGCCACCAAGGTCACTTAAGGCCTTGGACAGAGTATGGGGCAGTTCATCTATGCCCTTTAAGAGCACTAGGAGTCAAATTTGACTTGTGGACAAGAAATGGGTTTGAGTTTTTCTGTTTTATAGTAAATATCATACAAAAGCCTTGTCAATTACGAACCCTTCACTTCTCCTTAGAGAAGGCCCCGTCAGGCCCAGCCTGCCTCGAGCGCTGTCTGGTTTGGGTCACCTCCAATTATGCGAAGGAGAAGCAGGCCCGGCTCCCGGGATGCCGGCAGCCCCATCTGGCTTGAATCAAATGCCTCTTTGTTGCGTTTTATTTGGAAGGTCCTTCCGGTGACCTGTGGAGGGCTGGTGGCCTCGGGGTTGCACGCTATGCTGAGACTTGCAGGTCAGTAGTTCGAAACAACCAGCTGCTCCTCGGACCTGTTGATCCTGCAAACAGTCTCAGAAATTCAGACAGTTCTACCCTATCCTACAGGGTCGCTGCGAGTCGAACTGGCTCTGCCTCTTTATTTACAGGAGATGCAGGGCTTCCTTCAAGGACTTGGGGAGAAAGGAAGTTCATTTAGAAAAACAACTTGTTACTGGCAGTTGGGTGGGGACCTCAGTATCACACCCAGCCCTGAGAGGAGGGTGCTGCTGGGGCAGGAGCCCAGGAACGGGGTTCCAGAGCTGAGTGTGGCAGGCAGGTCACCAGGGGTGTCACTAGGGTTGATTTCACACCCCCTCCTAATACCCTGGGCTGGTGGTCTCGCCCCATTCGGGGCCCATCAAACCTGCATTTTGTCCCTTCCCGCTCCCTCTGGAGCTCCGCCCTCTCACTAGCCAGACAGATTCGCCTCTCTAGCCAATGGCAGGTGCCCCACCCACCTGCTCACACCTTG
Organism: Tenrec ecaudatus; assembly: GCF_050624435.1. Classification (NCBI taxonomy): domain Eukaryota; kingdom Metazoa; phylum Chordata; class Mammalia; order Afrosoricida; family Tenrecidae; genus Tenrec; species Tenrec ecaudatus. Next base: position 74,010,531 of record NC_134533.1, on the reverse strand, counting down.
GCTGGATGTGACCAGAGGGGGTGTGCCAAGTACCACACTGGGTGAAGGGTGACGCCTGGCAGCCCTCGTGACACCACTGCCCCGTTGGGCCCTCCCCACAGCACGGCTCACCTGCCACAGCTTGGGACCCTGGGCCATTCTGGTGTCACCCCATCTAGCAGAGTCAGTTGGTACAGTCTGGACCCCTCCAGTAAGGCCAACTGCAGGTCACTTTAGCCCTGTAAACTTAGGGTCTCCTTGATAAACTGGGACACCTGCCTGGGCACTGGAGTCCAACTACAGCACCTGAACTCATAAAGCCAAACTCAGTGCCATCAAGTCGATTCCGACTCACAGGGATCCTGAAGACAAGGTAGAACAGCCCCAGCGGGTCCCCGATGCTGTACTTCTTCACCGGGGCAGAAAGCCTTATCTTCCTCTTTGGGAGTGACTGGTGGACTTGAACTCCTAACCTTTCGGAACAGTCCAACGTCCAATCCACTGCACCACCAGGGCTCCTTGATGCAGCCCCCGAGGTGCTCAGAGCCAGCACACCGAGAGCCAGGAGCAGACGAGGCCACCCAAAGAACAGCAGCCAAACGGGCGGGCTCACACTGCCAGCTGACCCGTGGTGGCACGACAGTTCCGACTCAAAGGGTTGGTGGTTCAAACACGCCAGGGGCTCCATTGGAGAGAAAGAAAAAAAAAACCTATCTGTCTGCTCCCAAGAGATTAGAGTCAAGAAAGTCCCAAAGGCAGGCCACAGGGTCACATGGGGCCGCAGTGAGTCAGCTTCAACAGGGGCATCAGCAAGCTCTAGGAAGGGAGACATTCATGAACAGGGCAGGGTTGGCAGACAGCTGTGGGACCCAACAGAGTGCAGGACGAGGCCACCCGACTGCAAACACCCCATTCAGGGCAGAGGGGACACCCAAGTACACTGGGCTGGGGAGTGCAGGGCTCCAGCGAGTGGTGGGTGTGGAGGACATTCTAGGGCTGTGTACAAGGGCCCCTGGAGGCCCACAGGCTGTGAGGGAGAAAGGGAAATGTGGGAATGCTTTCTGGTGGGGGGTCCCTTCCGTGTCCCCCCACAGCCACAACACAGGTGTGAGAGGGTGGGTATCATCCTGTGCCACCTAAAGGCACCAGATGCCCTTCTCCCTCCTCCCCCATGCCTGGGGGGGGCCTCCAGGCAACAGCACCCCCTGCACCATAGGGGGCATCAGGTACATCTTTAAACTCAGAGGCATGGCCAATCCCACCGTGATCATCTTTGCCTACACCTGGACTGGCTCTGAGCTGGCAGGGAGGGGGGCGGCCCCCAGAGAGGAGGTCTGCAGTGATAGGCAGACAGGGAACTAATCCACACAGTGGACAGCGCTCCCAGGAGGCCGCAGGTGAGCTGACCTCGGGAGGAGGGGATGGGCACAGATAAGACTTCAACATGACCCCGAGCCCTCTTGAAGGCTAAGTGGGACTCAGCTGGTGGTGACCAGGGCCAACTGGGCTTGGGGAGGGGAGAGCCCAGCACAGGTGCAGCCACAAAGTGAGCACTGCCAGAGCAGTGGCAAACACTGGGCCACAGCTGGAGGGGGACCAGAAGCTGGCAGAACCAGCTCTGCAGGCTGGCGTGGCAGACTGCGGTGAGGCGGGGGTGGGGAGGGTACCTTTAGCCTCAAGGTAAGGGCTCCAGACCCAAGATCAGATACCAGGGAGAGGCTGACACAGGGACCCTCGGGCATGCATGGCCTGTCCGGACCTGGAAGACCAGAACCCAAGTGAAGGGGCTGGAAAGGGCAACTGGTGGTTATGCTGGTGTTCCACTGCTACACAGTATTTAATGCCTTTTACCCAAGACCCCAAGGAGCCCCATTAACACAGTAGGTTACGAGTTGGATGACTGACTGCGAGGTCAGGAGTTCGAAACCACCAGCCGCTCTGAGGGAGAAAGATGAGGCTTTCTCCATTTGTAAAGAATGACAGTCTCAGAAGCCCACAGGGGAAGTGCTGTTCTTTCCTATAGGGTCTCTAGGAGACAGAATCAACGCAACGGCAGTGGTTTGGTTTGGTCCCATACACCATCCTCCTCCTGCCCCACAGGCCACCCTCTTCATAATATGTGCACCGGTACCCGTCAGGGTCCGTACTGTGGGTGTATGTGCACCTCCAGGCCTTTCTCCCACAGACTTCATAGTGGACTGGAAGAGAGCATGGGACGGAGGTGGGGTAGGATAGCTTGGGTGGGGGTGGGGGGCAGTTTAGGGTGGAGCTAGACCATGGTTACACTCTAGGATTCTGGCAAGGCCTGGCCACTGGGCTCCCAGCTCCAGAGCCCAGGCTGAGTCCAGCCCCAGTGAGTCACTGCAAACAACGCCAGGCAGGCTGGCACCGGGGCTGGGAAATCCTGTCTGTCTCCTTCCCTCCCCTCCCTTTCCCTTATCATTTCTGTGTCCAATTATTCTCCACCCAGCTGCGGTCAACTAACAGAGAAAGCCAACCAAGACACCCTCCTGCCAGCAGGGCTGGCAGGGTGGGCCAGGCAGGTCTCAGGAGCAGGGTCCCGAGCTGGTCCTGGAGGGTGAGGGTTGTTGTGTCCTGGCAGCATAAGTGAAGGGCAAGCCCCCCTCAGGTTTGGCTTATTGTGTGGCCTTGACTGAGTCACAAGGCCCTGAACCCACAGCTGTTCCTCATTGGGAGCTGCTGAGGATGCTGGGAGGACAGAGCTGGGAGCCCTCTGCCAAAGGGCAGAGAAGAGAGGTAGAGTTCCAAAAGGGCGGATCTGGCAGGTGGGGGGGGTGTAGCTGAGAGCTGGGTGCCCCTCCTGGAGGCAGGGGCTTCCCTGAGTGGGATGGACAACCCATCTAGGCTTGAGCACTGTTAAGTCCAGTGCCCAGCCAGGGTCTCCCAGCCCAGCACCACCTGCTGCAGGAGGAGCCCCAGCGAGGGAAGTTCTCCCTCCCACCCAGGGCCAGGGGTGGGACATGTGGCACCTGCAGGTCACAGGTGCCCACTCACTCCCCCACAGGGCAAAACAGCAGCCAAAGGAGACCTGCTAGGTCACAGCAGTCACCTCTGCCCCACTGTGCCGTGTGACACCAGGCAAGCCCTTGCCCTCTCTGGCCTGCAAGTTTTCGTCACTGAATGGGTGGGAGAGAGATGACTGGCTCTTTTCCAGTCCAGTGAGCTCGCCCCCATGAGCAGTCTGTGCACCAGGCACCACCTGCCTTCAATAATCAAGCACTGAAAACGTGTCCATTTCTCAGATGGGGAAACCGAGGCCGGATCCTCCTACATGCCCTTGGAAATGAGCTCTAGTACACTTACGGATGCAGGACACAGAGGCTCAGAGAGGGAAGCGGGCCCAGCACCCACTCTCCCAGACAAATGGAGGAAACTGACCAGAGACCCCCCTCAGCAGCCTGGGGGAGCCCCTTCCTCCTTCACATACTGTGCTCTGGGCCTGGCCAGGGGGGTAAAGGAGTCACACAGGGTCCTGCCTGAGGGGTCAGCCTGGCAGAGGATTAAAACAGACACCCCCAAACAGGAAGAGCCCCTCTACACGAAGAATGATTCACTTGGCTGGGGCAGGGAGGACTGCCTCCCTTCAGGATCTCAAGGATCGAGATCGCAGGGGCAAGGTGTCGGGGAGGACATTCTGGGATAAAGGTGGGAAGCAGGGTACAAGGGAGGCAGAGGACAAAGGGTCCAGTGTAAAACCCTGCCGTGGCTAGGCTGAGGCGGGGCCAGACTTCAGCCAGGGGAGGAGTCGGATGTGACCCTCGGAAAGTCAGACAGGAAGGGGCCAGGTCACAGGCTGGGAGGTCAGGTTCTCCAAGAGAAGCAGGGTCCAGTGTGGCATGGCCCCAGCCGAGGGGTTGAGATGGGCTGAGGGGTTGCCCAGGCAGAGGGCATCAGGCCAAGGGCGCTCGGGGTATGACCAGGCTCATCCTCTGGGGCACATCGCAGTGGCGCCCACTCTGAGAGGGCAGTGCCCCGGGCTCCGTGCACAGCCTGCCCCGGCAGCTGAGACGCCCCCTCCTCCCAGGGCCCAGGCTGAGGGGAAGGCAGAAGCTCAGGACGCTTCCACACCCCCATCCTCACTCACATGGGGAGAGAGACTGAGGTGCAGGGAGGCACGATGGGGTTTGCCTCTGGTAGCAAACCTGAAAAACGAAGGCTTCTCCCGTCCTGCTGGCCCCTGCTGCAGGCAGGACTGGCCTGGAGGCTCCCGCTGAGACCACCCCCTTACAAGTGGTGTGAGGCTCCCATGACCCCACACAGCACAGGGCTTGTTGGACAAACATCTGAGGGGGGGGTCCCATCACTCGGGCACTAGGGGTCATGACGGTACATTCCCTCTTCCACACATGCCGCAGCTACAAGCTGGGGGTCAGGGTCAGGGCCTGGGTGCGGCCACACACAGAAGCAGGGTCAGGCTGCAGGCACCCACAAGGGGCTGGCAAGGCGTCTGCAATGCACTAGGTGGGTTCCTGTACTGGGCTGCACAGTCCCCCCAGGAGACCCACATCCTGATCCCTGGGCCCAAGTCTCTTACAGGGCAAAAGGTAGTCTGCAGAGGGAGCTGACGACCATGAGATGGAGAGATCATCCTGGCTTTTCTGGGGGCGCAGTGGGGGCCACGTGCAATCAGGACAGGCCTAGGAAGAGGGAGATGACTTTGAAAGCAGGAACGTTGACGTCAAGATGGAGGCAGGGATTGGAGTGACGTGGCTACCAGGAACACTGGTGCCAGGAGCCGGAAGAGACAAGAAGATTCTCCCCTGCAGGTTTCAGACAGAGCTGGTCCCCTGCTCCCCATGCACGCAGACACGTGCACCCATTGGTTTTAGCCCTGTAAGACATATCCCCGGCTTTGGGAAGATTTCCGACTCCAGCACTGGTTGTAAGCCACTGCCTTTGGGGTGACTTCCTAGAGCAGCAGCAGGAACGCTAGCTAATAAGCAGGAATGCTAGCTAATACAGTTCCCAAGGACAGATAACTCTCTCTCACACTCCCGGAAGCCACTCGTGAGCACACCAGTGTTCTACCTTCAATGGCTCCAAGTGGGTCCACGCCACGTCCTCACTTACTATTAATAATGGCAGACCACTTGGGTTCCGCCTCACCCAACCAGCCCCATGACTATCAGGCCTGGGGCACGGCAGGGGTAGGGGCAGGGGCTGGCAGGACAGGCAGACACGCAGGTCAGCGGGTCCTCTCATCTGTCCATCAAGGCCACAGGCTCCTTGCACATGTCCCAGGGCCAAGCCCAAACAGCCATGGTCAGCTTGGTTGCAGCAAAGGGCTCTGGCCCCGGCCTTCTCCACAGCGGCCCACGTGCCTGAAGGCCACAGCCCACACCGACCGGCCACCGCAGCCTCAGCCTATGCCTCCCCCCACCCCTGAGAAAGCTGGGGGGGGGGGGCCTAGAAACATATCCTCTCAACAGTGTGACTGGGGTAAGTAACTCAGACTATTTCACACTCCACAGCCTCCCGAGTCCAGGCCTGAGAGAGACCTCGCTAAAACCTCCCGGGCTGGGACCAGTAGGGACTTGGCCCCTTTGGCTCTTCGTGTGAACTGGGTAAGGCAAGGCCCAAGGCCAAAGGCAAGAGGGCAACTTGGTCCGATTCAGGCAGTTTCTGGGGCGTGTGCACTGGGAAAAGGAAGGGCCCAGAAGGGAGGCAGGGCTGGGGGCCTTAGAGGCCCCTGAATGTTATGAACAGGGGGAGTATCATGTGAAGGGTCAAAAAGGCCTTGGGGACCAAGGGAGTTGGATTGGGAGGGGTGAGGGAGAACAGCCTGAGGTGGGGGGGCAGGGGTAGAGCTTCAGGGTGAGCTGAGAATATCAGAAGCCAACAAGCGTCCACTTGCTGCATGGAGCCTAAGCTGAGGGCCTGGCTTCCGGCCTGTGCTCTGCAGCTGGGGAACTGAGCTACTGTGGAGCCATTCTCCCACCTTCATACCCTGCCCTGGACCACCCCAGCCGCTGCCAATCTCCAGGGCTGAGGCCAGACAGACACCTCACTTGGGGGTTAGTGGTCGGGGGAGGGCCAGCAGTTTCCCTCACCTATTGAAGACAGGCGTGGCAATCATTTCTACTTCCTTTCCTTCAAAGTGAGCCCCTCCTTCCTCTCCCCTGGGGCAGGTGAGACCTGGTGACTGGTAACGACCAGGAATTATAACAGCGACCAAACATCCTTCCCCGCCAGGCACTTTGACTGTCGGCACAGCTCCCAGCCTCCTGTGCTCCCGGCCTCCCTATGACTGATGGGGCAGCATTAACCACCCCCACGTCCAAGCAGCCTTGTTGGCGTCAAAGTTACTCGCTCAGCTGTGAACCAAAAGAGCAGCAGATTGAACCCACCCACCACCACCAGCAACCCCAAGGCAGAAAGGCCTGGTCATTACCTTCCCATAAGGATTTCCACCCGGGAAACCCTGTGGGTGGTTCTACCAGGTCGGCGAGGGTCACTGCCAGTCAGAATCCACTCAACCACACCCCCAACAGCAGCAGACCCATTTCACACAGGTAGAAACTGAGGCTCACAGAGCAAGCTCCCTGCTTCAAGGTCACTGGCAGGTATAAAACTGTCTCAACAAGGAAGAAGCCTGGACACCCAAGAGGGCCTGCAGATAGCAGGAGCTATGGAAGTTACAGTGGTCTCTGGGGTCCTGGGGAGAGGGGGGCTTCAGGGGTGCACTGACCCCATTGCCTCCAGCCTTCCTGAACCTCACTGCCTTCCCCCAGACCTGCTCCACCCCACCAAGGCCACCTCAGAGAGAAGTACTCACCCACCTTTCCCTTTCCCCAGGGGTGGCCCCCGGCACTTCCCCCCATCTCCCACATGCCTATATGGCCCACTCTGCTCTGCCAAGCCTAGTCCAGGGTGGAGCAGGTTGCTTCTAGAAGAACCCACCATCACAGCAGCCAAGGGAGACCCCTCTCAGCAAGCACACCACCACCACCAAACTACCACTAAGTTCATTCCTACACGACTCTCCCCAGGCTTCCCCGGGGCCCACAGCGCCCAGCCCTTTCCTTCTGTCCAGGGAATTTCTCTGTGTCCCCCGCCCCCCCCCCCCCACACACACACCCAGTCCAGCATCAGTGTACCTTTGGAGTTTCCCACACTCCCATGCATGTGTGCCTACCTTGAGCCTCCTGTGGGAAGAAAGGCTGCCCAGGGCAATGACCCCACCCAGCACCCAGCTTGCCTTGAGCAGCAGCAATGGGACCCACCTTACTCCCTGCAGGTGCTCAGCATGGGAAGCCCCGACCCTGCCCATTTTCACCTTCAGGGCTGTCAGGCAGGACCCAAGCCAGGAGCAGGCCTGGGCGGCCTCCCTGCTTTCTACCAGAGATTTCTCCCTTGCTGCAGTCCAGGGGATCCTTGCCCCTGTACTGCTCTCTCAGATATCGGGGTGGAATAAGGGGGTTCTGACTCAGAGTCAGGCTGTCCCTGAAAGGGCCACTAACTTGACCCCTCTGCGCCCCACTAAAGGAATCCAGGAGGGGCCAGGAGCTAAATCCCCAGAGGAAATGAAGGCAGGATGAACTTGGGGTAGACTTCCTGTCCCACTTGATCTCTGACCCCTAAATTGCTCTTTCCATACCCCAACTCTGGAGCCTGGACAGATCAGAAATTGTTCTCAGAACACACACAGACCACCACCACCACCCCCAAGCCCTGCAGCCAAGGGGAAAAAAAATCCTCATCCAACCTGGGAGGACCAGGGGAGGGCCAGGGCCTGGGCCTGTAGTGCCGGAACGGCTAACCACTAGTTCTGCGGTTCGAAACCACTAGCGGTCTCATGGAAGGAAAGACTTTCTACTCTCGAAGCAGTCTTGACGACTAAGTGAGTTTGAGTTTGATCCACAGCCTGGGCCTAGCCTCTGTCGGGCCCCACCCTCAGGAGTAGTGGGATGAAATAGGCAGAGGGCTGGGCAGGGGGCAGGGAAGGCGAATGAGGAAGGGAAGAGGCGAGGAGGATGAACAAGCCCCGGGTGTTCAGCGCATCCCAGGGCTCCGGTCCCCAGAGAGCGACCCCGTGGAGAGGTAGGATGAGACCCTGGCCGCGGGCTGGAGGTCCTGGCGGATCCTCGCGCCCCCGCCCCCAGGCCTCAGGGCCAGCGCTCACCTCCCTTCTTCCACGGGCTGCGGGCGGTGCAGCCTCCCACACCGGCTCGCGCTGCACCCGCGCGCGTACACACACCTTCAACACCCTCACCTACAAACCCGCGCGCTCTCACACGCCTCCCTTCGCGCGGCGCGCGCCTACCTGCCGCGCCGCAGAGGTGCGAGCCGGGCTGGGATGCCGGGCGCGGGCGCGGTGAGGGCACCAGCGGGGCGCAGCCGGCTGAGTCCGCCCGGGGATCCAACCAGCGCTGGCCTGGGCAGGGGGCTCGCGCTCGGGCTCTGGGGATTTGCTCCGCCCCGCCCCGCCCCGCCCGAAGCCTCCTCCCCCTCGGGGCCAGAGGCGTGGTCTAGAGTGGGCGTGGCCTGTAAGAAGTGCTGCGCATGCGCACTGTCCCCGTCTCCACTGGGGCGGGGAACGCACGCTGGAAGGCGGCTGGAGAGTCCCAGCGTGGTGGGGGTCAGTCGCCCCGCGGATAGTGAGCTTCGAGCACGCGCATCTGGTGCGAAGAGCACCACAGGGCCCTCGGAGGGGGAAGGAGCACTGGAGAGGAGTGTACCCGGCCCCTCTCGGTCCCCATGTGCACATCCATCCCCCAAGTCTCTGGAAGCAGGCTGTGGGGAGAGGCTGAGAGAAGCCACAGAGGGCCCTTGTCAGATGGAGAAAGCTGGTCCTGGGTCTGGATGGAGCATTCAGCGCATGCTGTACTGTGATAGGCAGCACACCACAGACTTGGAACTTGGGCTCAGCGCAGTGGCTTGGCTGCCAGAATGCCCTTGGGAAAGACCCCCAGCCTCAGTTTCTCAAATGATCTGTAACACACCCCCACCCTCACAAGGCTACTTTGGAGTAGAGCTAGAGAAAACTCAGGCGTCCAGACATGCAAGGGAAGCTCCGGGCAGGTCAGCGACCATCCACTGGCCTGCCCACACCGGCAGAACTCCCTACCTGCACATGTGAGGAGAAATCCAGGCCCACTCATGCTTGCCCTCCACCATCCCCAGCCTCTGCCAATGATTTTGTCACCCTCAGCCACTGCCCTGCCCTCGGCCCTGGCCTCACCCTCTACCTTAGCCCAGCATTATGTGAAGACGCGCCCAGGAACTGCAGTCCCTGGGCAGCCTCCAATCCAGTCAAGGCAGGTGTTCAAACATGGAGCCTTGATGTCATACAGAGGACAGTGCTCCAGGGTGCTGCCCCAGTAACTGACCCCCCTCCAATGCCTGTGCCCCAGGCCATAGTCCCCCAGCCCTCTGTGCTCATCTCAGGTGCTCTCAGTCAGACCTCCCTATAGCGACATCCATACACCAGACTCCTCTGGAATGCCGCCTTTTCTGCCATGCTGTCCAGTACTTTTCCACCTCACGGAGCCTCTTCCGTCTCCCTTCTGGCTCATGGTGGCGTCTGGGCTCCCAACCACGCAGCAGCTCCTGGAGGCCAGGGCGCAGGCTCGGTCTCGGTCTTGGAAGGACAGTGAGACTTGCTGAAGCCACATGGGTCTCGGCTAGTCCTTGCTCTGGCGGCCACTGATGAGGAAATCTCTCAGGTCTGACCGCTGTTTTCCTCATCTTCCAAAGGGGCGTCTGGCAGAAGTATAAGGAACCCTGGTGGTTCAGTGGTTACACACTCTGCACTAACCAAAAAATCAGCGGTTCAAATCCACCAGCTACTCTACAAGGGCACTGACCTGGCATTCTGCTCCCTACAGACCAATGGCCTCAGAGATGCTATGGGGCCATATGCTCCGTCCTCCAGGGTGGCTAGGAGTCAAAATCAAGGAAACAGCACACAAGAGCAGCAGAAAGTGTGCCAACCAGTGAGGTGCAGGTGGCCACAGGGCTCAGTAAAGACCCATCCCTGAGGCTGGGGGCCACAGTGCTTTCTGAAGCAGACCACGTTGGTGTATTCCAAGGGGGAGCTGGGGTCAGATCTAGAATCCATTCCCATCTATAAAAGCCCACCCGTGGGTGCTCAGGCCCACTGTGTCTCTCAGAGGGGTGGTGCTGTGTGACCTTGGTCAGGGGAGGTGAGCTGGCTGTGCCCAGGCCCTGGCCCGTGAAGTCTGAATAGTAGCGAGTTCCTACACTGGGTCTCTGTGGCTGACTTCCTGGGACAGAGCGGAACCACTGGTGGGTTCAGCCGCTTCAGCAAACTGGTTGTTTACATGGCCCTAGAAATCGGGTTCTTTCTAAGGCCACCCAGTGTGGGAATCACACATTTACATTCCTCATGCTTTCTGAACGTTCTCATTCCACCGGGAGGTATAAGAACTTAGGACTGTGCTTGTAATATTGATTTACTCATTTCATAAAACTTGCTATACTTTTGATGACATAGCACACTCTTACCCCCTTGTGATTGTTACTTCAGGAAGCCAGAGGGGGACACGCTGTCCTTCGTCTCAGCTTTGTGTAATGCCCCAAATTCCTACGAGAGCTCATGAGGGAATTATGGAATTCCTGAAAGTGTTCAAAGAGCTGAAAACATTGTCAGAGCAATTGCCGTAAGTTCGGCAGGAGCAAAAAGGGTTTTTTAAAAAGATGAACATAATATTTCTAATGCATCCGACACAAGGACTGTTGTCTAATTGGCCTGCCTCTCCAGGAACAGGATCCTCTCCTACAGGGGAGAATGGCTCAGGATGAGTCACACAGCAGACGATGCCCGGATAAAAGCGAAGAACGCTGCAAGTGATGCTGATCAAGAAGCAACATGGAAATAAGTGAAACGAGTGTTATTGTTTTTGTCAGGTATTAGTTAATATTTGTCATTAATATTTTTAAATGTTTTCTTATAACCGTCCAGCTTTGTGTCCGTCTTTTATTGTTCTAATTAAAGTATTCACTGTGTGCAATGATAAGCTACCTTTCAGTTAATCTAACATGGTCATCAGGGCAGCGAACCAGTTGTTGATTTAGTTGAAAAGGGGTGGGGGATCAGTTATTAGAATCCCTCCTCTCAGTATAACTGGCCCCTGGGCTTCCCCAGGCTGCAATCTTTATGGAGCAGAACACCACATACCTTCTCTCATGAATTAGCAGTCGAGCACTTAACCGCTGAGTCACCAGCGTCCCTTCTGTATCAACTGGTGTCCTTTCATAGAAACATGCCCAGCCCCTGAGGTAGATGTGTATCTATGGCTGGTCAGAACATGCAGGCGTCCTGGAGAGAGCCCTTCCTCCCTCGTCCAGGGCCATCCAGCCGGGTGGGGTAGGATGGGCACTGGCCTTGCTCTTGAGGGGCGGGCAGTTTCAAGACAAGCCAGAAAGCAGGGTCTGCACAAGAAGTTTTTGGGAGGGATGGGGCTCCTCCCCATGGATGCTCTGGCTGTTCCGGTCCTAGGACCCTGCTGGTAGTTTTCACGAGCCGAGTCCCCTAATGGTGCCATTACAGGGACCATTAAAGCATTACAGTGCTTTGATCCTCACAGCCACCAGCTCCGGCACCCCATCAACTCCACTCTGCAGACTGTGGAACGGAGCCTGGTGGGCACCCCTGTTTCAGGCAATCAGTAATCCAGTGCCCTGCCCCGCTCCCATGCCCTCCCCAAGGCAAATGCCTCCTCTGCAGGCCCCTTGACTGGCTGCCCCACCTCTGCTCTGTCCCGTCACTGGGAACTCAGCTTGGGAAAGTCACCCGGACGCAGCCCACCTAGCGAGGGGTGCAGAGTGGAGTCCCGGAGGTGGAGTGTTCTCTACCCCAGGCCAGGCAGCCCCCTGTCTTCACTCCTGGGTGTCACAGGCTTTTTTAGAAAAACCCTTATAACAACAATGCTACCAAAATACAAGCAAACTGGTTGTCACTGACTCAATGCTAACTCATGACAACCCCGTATGTCAACTGTACTTCCTAGGGTTTCCCATGGCTGTGGCCTTTTGGAAAGCAAGTTTGATGGTGCATGGTTAGCACTCAGCTGCTGACTGAAAGGTTGACAGTTCAACTCTAGGGGCTGCTGCTTGGGGAAAGAAATGGCTGTCTGTTTCTGCACAGTTCGTCCTGGGCATCCTATGGGGCAGTCCTCTCTGGAAAGGGTCGCTGTGAGCTGGAATGGGCTCAGTGGCAAGGAGTTTCATGCTTGGTGATTGACCCTTTGGAAATAGATCATCCGGCCTTCCTTGCCAGGCACTTCATGGGAGATTCCAATGGCAACCTTTCAGTTAGAAACCAAGCACTTAATGTTCGTACCATTCAGGAAACTATGAATAATGGCTTCAGAAAATGATAAGCCCCAGACCACCTCATTGTGCAGCTCTCATTGGAGAATCCCCCAAACCAAACTCCACCGCACCCCTCATCCATGGTCACCTAGCCGGCTTGGGCCAGGAGTCAGCCTTCCGGGCCAAGGAGGCTGGCCACGTATGCAGAGCGCTCAGCTTGCCAGTGATTGCTGGTGGGATTCCTCAAAGTGTTCAAGAAACGGGGACAGTCCCCAGAGGGAGTCTGAAAGACAAAAGGACCTTCTGAGTTGAATTGTTTCCGTCCTTCTCTGAAACACCATGTAACAATTGTGAGGATGGTCCAGGACTGCTGTGGCAGTTACATAATCTCCTGTCAATGGGAGTGAAGGGGTGGAGTCTAGCCTGTCAATCAGGTCATAGCCATTGAGGCCTCTGTGTGGGCATGGCCTTCTCCTGAGGATTCTGGGAACCTCTGTCTTCCTCCCTAGAGTTGGGACACATACTCTCTGCTTCGTATTCCTGCTGACAAGAGACATGGAGCTACACTGATGGAGACAGAGCCCCAGAGCTGGAGGAGCCACATGGAGACCCACCCCAGTGCTGAGATGATTCCACCACCACTGGATCTACAGTTACAAGACTTTCCACCCACTGGCCTGTGGTCTTCCTGCAGTCTGCATTATTGCATGTGTTTTGTGAGTCTGAAGAGGAATTTATAGACTGGTTTCAGACATATGGACTGATATCGTACTTATGGATTTGATCTGGGCTGGGCTGGGATGTTTTCTTAATGTACAATGACTCTTGGATATAAAGCTCTTTCTTATACACAAACGAGTGTCTCTGGATTTGCTTCTCAGCTGCGCAGTGTTTGGTTTCTGTCACTCAGGGGTCACTGTGAGCTGGAATACACTTGACACAACTGACAGCAGCAGCGTGCATGTCAACAGACCGTGGGTGTCCGAGTGCCAGTGAAGGTGTGCATCTGTTGGGACCCACCCTCATGCATGGTTGGAAAATAGTTTGGTGGTTCTTTAAAAAAAAGAAACTTAGAATCACCATATGACTCAGCAATTTCTTCCCCAAAGAACTGAAAGCAGGGACTGTAACCGACACACATCCACGCCAATTCAGAAAAGGCAAACGTGGAGACAACCCAAGTGCCTGCTCACAGAGGAAACGGGTCATTGAAATATAGAACATGCACACAGTGGAATATCATTCAGCCTGAAAGAGAGCTAAAGTGCTGATACCTGCTACTAGGTGGCTCTACCTTGAAATTGTTACTTTGAATGACACGTGTCAGACCCAGAACGACTGTCACATGATCCCATTTACAGGAAACACCGTGAGTAGGCACACGCGTTGAGCCGGGGACGTTTATGAGCGGGACCAGGGCTGCATGGGAAGGGGAATGAAAAGAGATTGCTGAAAGGGCGCTGAGCTTCTGCTCTGAGCAATGAACATCTGGGGACGGTTGTACAACATAGTCACAAAATCACGCATGTCAACACGGTTGAAATGGCAAGTTTTAAAGATACGTATTTTACCATAATGATTTTCAAAAGTTTCATTATACAAACGAACTCACTGCCATCGAGTCGGTGCTGACTCACAGTGACCCTACAGAGCAGGGGAGAGCTGCCCCTGTCGGTTCCAGGATTGTAACTCTCAGTGGGGGTAGAAAGCCCGTCTTCCTCCCAGAAGATACAGTAAGGTGCAGTGTAATTTACTTATTAGCAAGTAAATTTCCTTACCCTCTGCGTTGCTACAGGATCGCCATGACCATCCAAATGTGACCCCTCCAAATATCGTGCAAACACCGCACACACGGACACGGAGCAAAAATCAGACTGCTCACCGCGCATGCCTAGAAAATACCCACCCCTCTCGCCCTGGGTGCTGCACAGGTAACTTCTGTGAGAAGAGTCAGCATTGTAAAAAGGTCGGTTTACCCTAAATTAATTTGTCAATTCCAGATAATCCCAACATCCATGTGGGAAATTAAGTCTGCGTCTGAAAGAATAGGTAGAAAACACCGGAAAAGAAAAAGTACAGGAAGTAATTCTTAGCAGACAGACATTCAAACAGAAGTTCTTAACTAAGACAGGGGGTATTGGTGCACAATAGACAAATTAGAAAACACTAGCCAGTCCAGAATTAGACCTAGACACTTATGGAAATAGTAAATGTAACCAAGTTGACATTTCGCCTAACTAGGATAAAGGTGGGATGGGTAGTAAGTAGTGTTAGGGCAATCAGGTAGCTATTTAGGAAAAGGTAACGTTAGATTAATATATAACACCAACCCAAAGAATAAATAATGTGTGAATTAGGGATCTAAGTGTAAAAATTAAAACCAAGAACCAGAAGAAAAGCTGGGTGAATCCCTCTTTATCCTTGATATAAGAAAAGGTTTTTGAACTATGACTCAAAATTCAGAGAAAGAAGATTGATATAATCACCTATATAAAAATTTTAAAATTTTAATCCAAACAACATAAAGAAAGCCAACAAACAACTGAAAACCTAGGAGAAAATTAGTCAATATATACCACACCCCAAGAGCAAATATACCTACTACACAAATATCAAATTAAGATTCAATTAAAATTGAAGATGAAGCAAAAAACTCAATAGTAAATGGAAGACTTGAACAGAAAATTCATTAAAAAGCAAAGAAAAAAAGGATATAAAAATATAATTCAAACATTAGGGGGAAACAACTCAAGCACCATCATAATTAGAGAAAAACAACACGGAGATTCCATTCCTCACTGAGCAAACGCAAACCCACACTCACAGGCATGCAGTCAGTGCTGACGTAGGAGCCCCTGTGGGTGTCTGAGACGGTGGCTTTTCCTGGGAGTAGAAAGCCCAGTCTTTCTCCTGTGGAGCTGCTGGTAGTTTCGAACTATTGACCATGGAGACCGCAGCCCAGTGAGAAACCACGACACCACCTGGGCTTCAGGTAGTAAGAAAGAAAGGGGTATAGGAAATATAGAGCTATCTGCTCTTTTGGGGAACGGGAATGCAGGAAAGATACATCAGAACCTGCCAGGGAGGGGGGTGCTCTCAAGTAAGTTTTCATCTGCTAACTGCAAGCTCAAGGTTGGTGGTTCAAAAACACCAACAGCAAAAAAATTAAATTAACATTTAAAAGCCAACCCCAAACAAAAACCGAAGAAAACAAAACAAAACTCCCCCAGCAACAGCTCCCAGTGAGACAGACACGGTTGTCTGCTCCTGCACAGACTCCTGTTTTCAGAAACCTGAGGGAGGGTCACTAGGAGTCGGGATCAATTCAATGGCAGTGGACTTGGTTTGGGTTTGGGAGCAGGGTAAGAGGGATTGAAATGAGTGGGGAGTGGGAATGGTCCAGCTGAGGGAAAAAGGAAGGGGTAATTCTCAGACTACGTGTGTTTGAAATTTTCACTAATAGAACCTGTATGCCATAACATGCCCCCTTTGATCTGGTATTTGGCAGCGAACTAAAATTAGGTTTTTGAGAGCAGAACTACTCACAGAAGGAGTTGCGTGCAACCAGATGGCTTTTTGTTAAGAACTTTGACCGTGTCTAGTCCGTAGGGTTGAGTCTATGAGGCCTGAAGGAGGTAGAGTTCAAATTGCGGAGAACCTTGGTTCATAACCAATTAAACTCAATCAAAGGGCTGACATGGTTGTGTTACTCAGGTTTGTATAATGCCAGTTGTCCTTGCTATCCGCCAGAAGATGGCCTAGAGGATGATTTACAGGTCTGTTGACCACGAGGTCAGCTGGGCTGGAGAAAGATGAGTCTGTTCTGGGGTCACTATGAGCCAGCATTGACTTGACAGCACTGGGCTTGGGTTCATTACCACTTCCTTTAGTTGAGCTATCGTTTCTTGATCTTCTGAGGTCCTTTCAAATTGATCTGTCAACTCCCTCAAAAGTCCTCTCTGTTGGAAAGGGGGAACTGATTAAAAGGATCCACATGTGACCTCCTCCCTGGGAGATAGACAGCAGAGAAGGGGGGGACGGGAGATTCCGGATAGGGCAAGATATGACAAAATAACACTCTGTGGATTATCAAGGGCTCATGAGGGAGGGGGGAGCGGGGAGGGAGGGGGAAGAAAAAAAAGAGGACCTGATGCAAAGAGCTTAAGTGGAGAGCAAATGCTTTGAGAGTGATTAGGGCAAAGAATGTACATGTACGGATGTGCTTTATACAATTGATGTATGTATATGTGTGGATTGTGATAAGAGTTGTATGAGCCCCTAATAAAATGTAAAAAAAGAAGAAGAAAAAAAAAGTCCTCTCTGTCATCAAGTTGATTCCACCTTACTGTGACCCTCCAGGACAGGTTAGAACTGCCCCTGTGGGTTTCTGAGACTGTAACTCCTTATGGGGATAGAAATCTTCTTTCTCCTACGGAGTAGCTGATGGTTTAGAACTGCTGACCTTGCAGTTACCACCCAACACGACATCCCCAGGGCTCCCGAATGTAACTCACTCTCTCAAAAATGCACTGCCTTTGCGTCAATGCTGACTCACAGTGACTCCCGATGGGTTTCCGAGACTGTAACTGCTTATGCAAGTAGGAGGTGCCATCTTTCTCCCTCGGAGCTGCTGGAGGTTCCGAATTCCTCATCACGAGGTTTGTAGCCCAATGGGTAACCACTATAGCACTAGGGCTGGCAAATCTAAGAGGTGATTGCACACTTCTATAAAGAGAAACATTTGGGATCGAGGTTTGGCAACAGCTAGTCCTTGGAAGCCTTCCATCAAGTTGATTCTGACTTATGTGACCCTATGCAGCATTTCAGAGATGCCTGTACATCTTTACAGAAGCAGACAGCTGCCTCTTCCTCCCGCAGAGCAGTTGGCGGGTTTGAACTGCTGACTTGGTGATTAGCAGCCCAAACTCGTCACTGCTTGCCGAGGGTAAAGTTCTCAAAGAAGTTACATGTCATTCAGGTTCTAAGTCACAAGTTCCATTCTTAGGAAGGGAGAAGGGGACATTTAGGACTTACTGTAGGTCAAAATTGAACTAAAGATAGAATTTGGACTACAATAGAGTCTGCCCTCTTACTTTCGCCTCTCAGTGCCCCTGAGTCAATGCTGATTCATAGCGACCCTTACAGGACAGGGTGAGTCCCCGAGACTGAAACTCAGTAAAGCCCTGTCTTTCTCACACGGAGCAGCTGGTGGTTTTGAATGGCTGACCATGGGGGTCGCAGCCCAATGAGTAACCACTGCACCATCAGAGCTTATAGAAGCAGCCTCCCTATTTCATTCTGCCACACGGTGACTTTGTGTGCTGGTTTGGATCCAAGAAGCGGGGGCGAATCTGCCTATTCCTCCATCCCCAGCACACACCAGGTTTGGTCTGCACCAGGCCCTGGGCCAGCGTGTCTTTTATCCCTCCTCCGAGTCCTCTCTTGCCAGTACAGCCTTTCGAATGCGGTTCACGTGCAGATGCGTGTGTTCTGCGGTAATGTTTCTTTCTCTCCACAAATGTAACGTATCTCCTGCTTCTGACTCTTTGCACGAGGATCCACAAACCAGGCCCACAGAAGCAGTCACCTGGGAAACGCATGACATTTTACAGCTGCAAAAGACATCTTGAAAATGTCAAAAAGAGGTCACCTTGAGGACTAATGTATGCACCACCCAAGCTATGATGTTTTCAACTGCTCTATATGAATACGGGGCCCCTGATGGCAGAGTGGTTACATGGTGGGCTGCTAACTGCCAAATGAGCAGTTCGAAACCACCAGCTGCTCCCGGGAGCATGATGGGACTTTCTACTCCCCAAAACAGTGAAGAGTCTCAGAAACCCACAGAGGCAGTCCTACCTGTCTGGTAGGGTTGCTATGTGTCAGACTCAACACTACAGCAGCAGTGAGTTTTGTTGTTGTTTTAAAATATGAATAAGGAGCCCTGGTGATGGAGTGGGATGCCCCTGAGCTGTTAACCACAAGTTCAGCAGTTCAAAACCCACCAGTCACTCCAAAGAAGAAAATACGATTATACCACATGCTATAGTTTATTGTGCCAGCCTGGCCGATAAACACAAGTAGAATTAACTGAGGGGCAGAGGGATAAATGGCTCGGTGAGCCTCACCTTGGTTGTTCTGTGCCTCAGTTTAAAGGGGTACACTACCTGTGGGATGCCTAGCCTGTGAACTGTGTCGCTGTAAGTTGAGGTCCCTTTAAGCCCACACGATTGGAATGTTCATCTCTGGAGCTGGGGACTGACAGTTGATGACAGTTGGGGAGCTGCCTTGCTGTTTGCTGCCTGGGTATATATAGCCCAGCTCTCTCCACAGAAGGGGACTGGTACCTGGCAGCTCTCAAAACTTGAAGGACTGCTAGTGTCTCACTGCTTTAAAATTTAACTGTTAATTTCTTGTATTATCTATCTGTATATTATTTAATGGTTTATTTCTTGAATTATATATCTATCTTTATAAATATATTTATATATAATTACTAGCAATCTGGTTTGTCTCTCTAGAGAACCCTGTCCAATACACCACGTAAAGAGCAATCTCTGCCACTGAATGTCAATGTGAAGAATATGTTAAATGCTGTATGTTTTGCTATGTGTATGCTTAAGAACAACGACAACATAAAAGCAACTTGGAACTACCAATAAATGCTTCATTTTATCAAGAAATTTTGTTTTTCTGCATCTGAGGTGGTCATAATTCTCTCAATGTGATATACTCTATTTATTGACCTTTTTATTTCCATATCTTGGTTTTCTAATGTTGTGTTAGTCTGGTGGACTAGAGAAACAAATCCACAGAAACTCATATGTATATAAGAAAGAGTTTTATACAAAGGGTAAGTGTACATTAAGAAAGCATCCCAACCCAGTGCTGCCCAAGGCCACAAGTCCAACATTAACCCTAATACACCAATCCACAAAGTCCCCCTCCATCTCACAAAACACACACTACGATGCCGACTGCAGAAGGAAAGCTGAGTCAGTGAGCATATAAGTATCTCAGCGCTGGCGGGGGTCTCCACACGCACCCAGGGCTGCATCGGGGTAGGTCCATGTGGCTTCTTCTCAGGGATGTCTTGCAGGAAGTGAGCCTTTCCAGGTGAAGCAGGGAACTGGCTAAGGCAGCTGCACCCTAGTCCAACCATCACAAAACAACAGAGCCGAGAACTAGAAAGGCGAGGCTGACCGATCCATTTACCTCTCCATCCTTCAGTTTATCCCACATGTGTTTATTGTCCAGGTTGGCACAATGAACTGTAGCTATCTCAAATGTTAAACCCATCCAGGTGATATTTTGCCGTCCGCCACATTCCAAACCTGCTTGCCTTTTGCATCCGGTTTGGTCAGGAGTGAGCCCTGCCCATCATTTTCCTTGCTCTCTGACCCTAGTGAGGTTGGGTCGCAGGTGATGTTGATCCCGATATCCAGATTTACCTTCCGCAGATGCCAGAGGAACGTCCCGCAGATGCCAGAGGCAGGTGTGCAGTGTATGGGGAGCAGGTTCCCAGGTCGCGGATCAGAACTCAGGACTTGGGGCAGTGTCCCGGCTCGCGGAAAGTCGCCAGGTGCACTCGGAACCGCTACCTACAGGCGCTCTTTGCGTGGAATTGTGTGTGAGGCGCACGCACAGAACCAGGCTATGTGCTCAGGAAGAGGCAGGCGGGCATCATGCCAGAGCTGCTCAGGGCACAGCCTTCCCTAACCCTGATGATTCCAGCAGTTGGACATCAGGGAAGGGGTAACTGAGTCACGCCCAAAGCAGAAGCCATGCTGGTGGAGTCAGTAGAACTGCCTAGAGGGTTCCCAAGGCAGCACATCTCTCCCCACCTTCTAAAATAATTAAGTTTATTTTTACGAAAATATCATTTTATTGGGGGCTCTTACAACTCTTATTAGATAGAATCCATCCTTCGGTTGTATCAGGCATATTTGTGTGTTTTGTCATCAATCTTTTCTAGACATTTACTTTCTATTGAAGGCTATACATCTTTAGGGAGGCCGGCTGCCACATCTTCCTCCTGGGGTGGCTGGTCCGTTAGTAGGTTAGAAGCCAGCGCTAAACCACTGTGCCACTAGAGCTCCTTTGGGGTCACGCAGCAGGCCCATAACTTCCATGGTTTTGACCCTTGCCTGTAAAAAGGAGGTTATCTGCTTGCCTGTCATGGAGACAGGACGCTGCCAGAGTTCAGTATTCACACCGACTAGAGCATATGGAGGGAGTCCTCCTGGTGATGTAGTGGTTACGTGTTGGGCTGCTAACCTCAAGGTCAGTCTTTTGAAACCACCAGCCCATCTGCGGGAGAAGGATGGACCTTTCTACTCCCATAGAGATACAGTCTCAGAAACTCAGTGGAGCAGCTCTACCCTGCCCTATAGGCCACTATGAGCTGCCAACCACTTGATGGCAGTGAGTTTGGTTAAGTTTTTAATTTTTTTTATTTGGATACAGTGTTTCTCCTTACCCAGCCTGAGAGTTCTTACTTTCTTCTCTATGACAACAGAGAAAAGCCCATTGCTGTCCAGCTGGTCCTGACCCACCGGGATCCAACGGGGTAGAATAGAGTTGGCTTGTGGGGCTTTGAAGCTGTGATCTTGACCGAAGCCCAATGCTACATCTTTCTCCTGCAGTGGCTGGTGGGTTCCTAATGCTTTGGCTAGCAACTGCATGTGACAGCCAGGCTCCAATCTCCTATAACTTCCTGTCTCCTCCCAATAAAAAACCGTACAAACCCATTGCCATAGAGTCAATTGCGACTCAGAGTGATCCTATGCAGGCTCTCCTAGACCGAGATCTTTACGGAAACATACAGCCTCACTTGTCTCCATCGAGCGGCTGGTGGCCTTGACCCACTGACCGGAACACCTAACTCATAGTGTCACACATGGCAGCTGCTTCTTACAAACCCCAAACTCAAACTACTTGCCAGTGAGCTGGTTCTGGCTCATAGCAAGCCTCTAGAGCAGGGCAGAACTTGCCCCATGGTATTGATCAGGCTGTGATCTTTGTGGATAAAGACTCACTTCTTTCTTCCAGGAACAGCTGGTAGGTTCCAACACCGCCCTCCCTTTGGGTGAGCAGCCGAAACTGTGCCTACCCACTATGCCAGCGTTACCTGCTCACCATATCCAACCACCCACTCACTGCCCTCAGGTCGGTCCCTGGGCCTAGTGAGCCTGTGGGGCAGTGCAGGACGCCCCTGTGTGTTTCCAGGAGAGTCACTCCCGACAGGAGTACAGAGCCCTGCCCTTCGGCACAGTCGTTGGTGGTTTCAAACTGCTCAACATTGACTCGATGGCAGTGAGTTTGTTTGGTTTTCAGTTACCTAAAGGGTCCCTGGTGGTGCAACAGTGGTTACATGCTGGGCTGCCCTTTAAAGCTCCGGCCTGTCCGCAGGAGGAAGATGAGGCTTTCTATTTCCATCAAGTGACATCTCTGAAACCCACGGGGTAGTTTTACCCTAGCCTACGGGGCTGCTATGAATCCCAGTGGACTCAATGGCAGCACGTTTGGCTTGTTCGGTTACCCTGATGTTCAGCTTCAGCACCTCTCTCCTCCTCCCTTTATCCCTGGTGCTTCTCCCCAATACAACTCACTCTCGCACACTCACTCGCTGCAAGTCGATTCTGACTCATAGCAACCCCATAGAACAAGGTAGAACTGCCCCGTGGATTTCTGAGACTGTAACTCTTTACAGAAGAGGCCTCATTTTTCTCCTGAGAAGCAGTTGGTGGTTTAGAACAGCTGACCTTGTGGTTAGCAGCCCAACACATAGCCCACTATGCTACTGGGGCTCCCCAAATAGGACTAGACCATTAAAAAAATTCCTAGACACTGGCTTGTGCCATGATAGTGGAGAAGCGAACTTGCTTTCCTTTCTGCGGTCTTCTGACCTCCTATCACCCTGGCATTCTCAATCCTCATGGGCAGCACAGAAAGCCCTGCTTTCTCCAAAGGAAACCTTAGGGATCGAGCCCTATTTGAGACCAGGCCACCCACCCTCCTGCTTCTTCTCACTGGGGTAGGCTCATTCTGTATTCCAGCCCGTCTGAAAGCAAGGGAGGCAGGCACAGAGGTGGGAGCAGAAAAGACCACTAAATGATGGATGCCTACATGTAGGCTGACAAGGGGACAATGTGGCACCGTGACTTCTGAAAGGTGTCTACTGTTCAGAGGGATGCTTAAAAGCAACCCTTTTCAGCCCTGATTTTCACAAAACACAGTCCAAACTGCTTTGCAAATTCACTTTTCTGGGCTTAACTGTGGCAAGCAGTCCCTCCGGGCACAAAGGTTGGATGAGTTGAAAAATCTGCCATATGGTCAACATCGACTGGGAGAGTGCTGCGGGC
Organism: Tenrec ecaudatus; assembly: GCF_050624435.1. NCBI lineage: Eukaryota > Metazoa > Chordata > Mammalia > Afrosoricida > Tenrecidae > Tenrec > Tenrec ecaudatus. The sequence goes on along the minus strand of NC_134533.1, from coordinate 73,987,891 downwards.
TTGTTGAAAGGGTGTCACCAGGGCAGCTGAAGAGCAGAGCAGGTGAGCTGGAGGATGCTTTAAACCTTGTCCGTGGCAGCTTGGTCACTGCCAAAGATGGAAAGCATCCTCGTATGTGCCTTCCGCACCTAATGTTCCTCAATCTGAACATTTTTGTGACATGAAGCTGGAAGGTCCGTGTGTTTACTCCAGAGCTCTTGAAGGCAAGAGAATGCTGGGTATTAATAGATCATAAACGCTAAACTGAAGCGTTTGCTTCCATGCCGTAGTGTACCGAGGTTTGGAGTAGAAAGGTACAGCCTCTGGGGAACACAAAAGGCCCAGCGCAATGACCGGGATCACCGGTGGTCCACACTGCTCCCGTTAGCAAACTGGGGAAAGGCATATCCTCTGAGATGCACCCCTACCAAGGCACCTATCTTGGCCTGATGAGCACAGGCGAAATTCTGTTCACCTCCCTTCCCCAAGTGGGTGCATGTGTGCAGTGAGCAAGCTGCGTGAGCAGACATGGAGGCCCTGCAATCAATCATGTCAGTGTAGACAACTAGTAACTGGAAGCCAGGGCTACAACACTACAGAAGACTTAGTCAAAACAGTATCATTTAATACCTTCCATTATACAGAGGTAAGTAATTAATGTGGAAATATAGCCCAGCTTATAGCACATTCAATAGAATACATTATTCTACAATTTTCAAGAAAAAATATTGGCAAATCAAATGGGGAAAGACAAATAAGCAGGCTGGGGATCCCCGAAGGCAAGGCATTGCTTGTAAAGATCCAGTAAATCTATGTGTTTAGTAAATAATTGCTAGTGCATACTCATCGGCAACAAATATAAAACCAGGAGACATTATATTTAGCTTGGATGCTGTACCTGGTGGTCACAACAATAAATGACTCACAAATATTAAAAGTATGGAAATGCTGGACAGAAAACAGTATCTGATTGGTACATTACATGGGAATTTATAACAAGTTTCTCAAAATAGATTCACTTAGTCATTGGTATAAAATAATGCAGTTTGAAAAAAAGAGCCAAAAAGAAACCAGAGTTAATAAAAAAGTTACTTCCATAGTTTTTTAGCTCCTTGAGAAACCACATGGCACACTGACACGGCATAAGAAAAACTGGTCACAAGCACATATGAGATCTCAACGTTGGGGACTTGCACTCAAGAGCCACATGCAGTCAGCCTTTGCACTTTATATGATGGGCAGAATCCCCTTTGCTAGGAAAATGAGATCACTGGCCTTGCTCAGTCTTTCTCTCAAGAGTTGAGGCACTTTGCACTGTCATAGTTGTCAAGAGTTGAGGTGCCACTGTCATAAAACTGGTGTGGAAAATAATGCTATCATATAAATATGCAAACGCAAATTCTATGACTACATTCAACAAAAAAAAAATCTAAACTCAGTGGTTCTCAACCTGTGGGTCGCGACACCTTTGGGGGCGGGGGGAGGCCGAACGATCCATAACAGAAGCAAAATGGCAGTGATGAAGTAGCTACGACAATGATTTCATGGTTGGGGAGGTGTCACCACAACATGAGGAACTGTATGAAAGGGTGGCGGCATTCTGAAGGTGGAGACCCACTGTATGGATGTGCTAGCTCCATCCTGGCAAATGCACCCTGAAATCACTGCAGGGGCACCCTTCTGCTGAGGCCCAGAGCAAAGCAGGGAGGCAAGCTGAGAGTGGAGTAAATACCACTTATGGTGTCAGTCTGCTCGGCTCCCTTCTTCTTCAACAATCCTTTCAATGCGGAGCATGCTTCCCTCACAGCCTTATGTGGCCCGTGGGCCAGTTTGCCAACCCGTCCTAGAGCCATTTTACACCACGCGTTTACCATTTTCCTGTAGGTGCAGATGGGCTCAGAACAAGGATTTTCAGGAAGTCCTAGTTATATGCTTCCAGATTTTTAAAGTAAAACGTGCTTGCCCGCAAACCCAAGTTGATCATGAAAATGATATGCTTTGCAGCTCTGGCATGGCCAGAAAAGCTGGAGAAACTTTGTGGTAGTTTTATGAATATTTACATCATAACAACTCAATTCAGTTCAAGTACCAATGTTGTGCTCTTCACAGCAAGTCGCAGGCATTGCTAGTGAGGGTTACAAAGGAACTGCAACCCAGCACAGCCAGCTGCTGAGCGAAGCAGAGTCGGACCCTTTAGGTCATTTGCAAGTGTGCAATGGAATTTCTTGAGCTAGGTTCTCAGGTTTTCTAGTATGAAAGAAGTATTCTTGTGATGAATTATTTCTACACGCACTGCAGATCAAAAAAGCCTCGCTGGCTGGTGATGAAAGGCAGCCTTGTGATTGAAACTGCTGAGTCAAGTACCGCCCAGCTTTCACAGCAGGTGTCCTGCAGCCCCCACTGGCCCTCCTCACCGTGGCGTGGCGTGCCTGTCAGAGAAAGTGCCACGGCTTCACAAAGACTCTCACCCCTTAAACTTTCTACTTACTCTCAACCATTACCAGTTTCAGAACTCCAGGCCAAAGTTTCGACCACAGACAAAACACTACCGACGGGACAAATTCCGAGCGAGGCAGTGCCCTTATCTGGGCATGGCCACAGGCTCTCTGCACAGGCAGCACCGGCAGTGGGACTTCCAGACACAAGGAAAGGATGTCCTTATTCCTAAAGGCAGCACACCTGCTAAAAAGCCTGCACCACCCTTTTCCAGACAGATGTGTCCTGATGACCCCTTCTCTCCACCCCTTATCGCTCCTTCCACAAGGGTGTAACTACTTCTGGCAGAATTTTAGTGGCTATTGTCAACATTTTTGAAAAATAAAGATTATTCTGTGGCATCGTTAGGATGCAAAATGTAGGGCAGAGGCAGATCTGCACATTGCTAGTGTGGCAAACTCTAATGCAAACTGTATCTCTGACACCCCTTTCATGTAAACTCATACTCAGTAGCCTAGCATACACCACAGGGTCAAAAACTGTCTTTTGTCAAGTAAATAAGGAGTTGGGGTGGGGGCAGAAAACTCAAACTTCTCAATGACTCCCCACTCCAAGACACAATCATGAAGAACGTAACTGTATACTTTGAGGTACACTGGCTGAACGCTGACGGGTGCTGACATTTTATGCCTAGACAGTGAAAGATTTTCTTGTGTTGTGTACCTGGAGTTTTTGATCTTTCAATTTTGACACATGCCTCCTGTCTTTGGTATAGGCAACCTCAGTGTAAGACAAGCCCAGATGAGTCATCCAGGAAATTTAGCACTATGACTAAACCCTACTACCTGATCCATTTCTGCTAAGTCAAATGCCACCGTGTGGGGTCCTCAATTCGAAAGGACTGTTTCTCTGGCTAATCATCAATTGGTGTGACCTCACAGCATAAAAGCGATCCCTTCGGGTGGTGGATGGTTCAGGAGAGCACCAAGTCAAGGAGGGATCAAGCAGACGAACTCAACCACCCTCCACCTACTTTTCCTGCAAAGACAAAGTGCTCTGAACTTTCCAGAATGGAAATGGTTTCCACAGGGGCCAGCACATCCTCTGAGGGTGCTCGTATTTTCTAACACCGTTTACATCCGGTGACCTGTAAACAAGCCATGATTTGCTCAGCAAGAGGCTTTTTGTACACTCTAGGTAGTTTCCCAAGAAACAAAGGGATGGGGGCAGGAGTGTTCGACCCTTTCATGCCCACCCAGCACCTGAGAGCAACGTGGGGCAGCCACTATGATAAGACAGATTAGCCATAGCCGGATCAGCAGTGAGTCCCTAATCCCTGACAGTCTGCAGTGTGCTACTTAGGGTGCTAAAGGCAAGACCTGCCAGAGGCACAGCTGAGTTGGAATTTAAAGGCCCAGACTTCAATCTTGGCTTTCTGCACAACACTGCTAAAAATGTTGCAGGATGCCGAGCTCTGGGGCTACTTTCACAACAGAGCCAGGCTTTGAAGAACTGGTCCAGGCATGACAAGAGACCAGGTGCAGATGCCTTTCCAGGAAGGTGCTGGTTAACAAAAGTGGTCTGCATTGGGCCAGAACTCCTCGGGTGACCTGGGGTAAATGCAGCACCAGGTGGGCTCCCTGTATGTCCCACCTGCAGTGCCACGAAGGATGTGGCTTTGTTTCAATATGTAGACTCCTTGTATGCGGAAGTGCATTTGTGTGACATGGCCGGCCAGGGAACAGTGTGAAACTGACTCTAGAAAACGAACCATAGCCGGCAGCCTGTCCCACTGTGGGTGGAGTGCAGCCAGATGTCAGGCTCTGCTGGCAAGAGAGAGTCCCTGGGTGGTGTGCGGGAACACTTCAGGTTCAGAGTCTCCTAGGCCACAGAGCTCCACAGCCAGTTCCCTTGGCTTTATTTTGGCCAGTGTTTTTCTGACGATCATCAAGTGGGGGGCAGAGCACTAGCACACAGCGCTGCAGCAGAGGAGGACTAAAGCTTGGGTCAATAGGTAAAGTAAAACGTCAAAATTTATTTTTGGTTTAACAGGGGCCAGACTAAATAACTGAATGTTGGGGCTTAAGAAAAACAGGATGTTTCTTTTGAAGCTGTAGCTCCGTGGGGCACTGTCAGTGCCAGGTGGCGCAGTGGTACTGCTGTGACCCAAAAGGTCAGCGTTTGGGAGTGGGTGGCGGGGAGAGGTGTGTCAGGCTGCTGCTGTCCTAGAAACCCAGAGGAGCGGTTCTCCTCTGTCCTACCGGGTTGCTCTAGAGTCGGAATCGCCTTGATGGCGGTGGGTTTGGGGTTGGGTCTGGTGTTGAGAACTGGCCAAGTGCTTGGCTACTTGCTGAACGTCTGGCAGTTCGCATCCACCCCAGAGTGCTTTGGGAGAAATGTCAGGCAGTCTTCTGGAAGATCACAGCCATGGACAACCTGATGAGGCACAGTTCTACTCTGAAAAGTGCAACTGCTCAGGGGCAGCCTTGAGTAACTGACTCAGCACAACTGGTGAAGGCGCATCTGGATCACGGGCCTCGAGCAGAAAGCAGGAGACAGTCACGGAATTGCTAAATGGTGCAGGCTACAGTTAAGGTGATTTAGGTATGAGCAGTGGAGTCAAATCAGGTTTTCTCTCAGGCAGGTGTCACATTTGTGAAAAGTAATTCCATTTACTATACTCTTGAACTTACATTACAAATAGCTTCTTTAAAATGAGATTATACTGCCTTTTCTTGGCACTTTAATTTTGAGGCATTCTGCAAGTTACAAGTTATGGAAAACTGTTCCCAGCTCATCTCTTATTTCTTTCAAAAAATGAAAGGAATTAGCAATTATGTAGACAGGATCCTGATCATTTTATCTCTAGTGATCCTGATCACCTTTCCTGGGCACGACCCTGGTCTCTGCGACCCAAAAACATGTTGCAAAAGGCATCACGTCAGAGCAGACCAATATTCACAGATAACTTTAAATAAGCTATGCTGGGTGAGCGCAGGATCGCAAGCTAGTCATGTTTGCCTAGCCATAAAAACCGTGACATCCACACCACTCTCATTGGCTCCAAGTGCAACAGGCTCCTGCAGATCTTCCGAAAGGCTCCAGGACAAACACTATGCTGATGAGCTTGGCCACACAAACCTCAGAGTCTTCTGGGCATCCCCGGAGGGGAGCGCACAGCCCTCAGTGCCAGGTCTGGGCTGGCTCATGAGAGACACTTTGACTCTCACAGAGGCAGACAGAGAAACACTACTGGAACCCCACCGATTTTCACCTTGGAAAGCCACCTGTGAGGTTAATGACAAAAATATCATTTGAGGCTGACACAGGGAAGTGCTGGCTCAAAGTTGACCATCTGGAGATGGGGTTCGCCAGTCCTTAGCTGACTGCTTTCATGACTTCATCAGACACATTGCAGATATTAGAGGAAAGGCATGAATCATAAAACAAAAAAGGTTACATTTCCTATGACCAAGAGGAACTGTTAATCTGTTAAGAAAAGCCCGCTTTTAAAAGAGAAGAATTTGCATTATGTACATAAACATCATATCTGTTTCTTTCTGAACATTTAGGGTAAGGAGATGGAGAAAGAAAGAGCTAGAGAAAGGAACGGAGCACTCAGGAGGCTCAACTCCGTCTTGGCATGGCTGGCAGCAGCCTCTGGGAAAGAGTCATTCGTTTGCTGGGATGGTCAGGGTCTCCTTCAACGCACGGATCTTTCAGAATTTCCTTATTCATTCTGTCAGGATGACGGCAGGCAGCTTTTTCATTTGTTTTCATGGCAGGATAATTCATCAGTGCTTCCTCAGAGGCTCAATTAGGATCACTGGCCAGATTCCCAGGAGAAACTGTTTGCAAACAATTTAGGACAAAAATGAGAGAAAGAAAATTGTCCATGTTACCCCTGAAAGAGACAGAGAGCCATGAGGCAGTGACCGTAGTGCTCAGCAGGTCTGCTAGTGCGTAATGGTGTTAGTTGCCTGCTCACAGCAAGTAGGTCAAAGAAAACCATCCATAACGCTTCCAGGTTTCTGCCAGAGCACAGAGACTTATTCATTCATTTTAATGTATGAAGCATTTACCCTGTCAAGTAAGGAGCTATGCACTAAACCTAATCCTTAAAACGACTCTACAATGTAGGTACTAACAGTGATTTTATTTTTAACTGAGCATAAGCATTTTATAATTGTGGTCAAATAGATATAACAAGACAGCTGCCATTTCAACCATTTCCACGTGCACAATTCAGCGACAACTGTGCTCACCGCACAACAGCTTTTTTTAGTGTTCAAGAAGCCGAGGCAAAAGACTGAACCACAAATAAATAGCAAGTAAGCAGAGTACTAAAAAGTCAATGCCTCTGGCTCCAGAGCCGAAGCTCACCCCACTACTTCCTTTCCTTTTCCTCCCATCGCCACCCCATCCTCCCAGCAGACCCTAGTTGTGTCCCCCTTCCCCTGCCCCCATAGGACGTGGATTTACCTTCACTTTTGGCCTGTATCTTAGGTAAAGTGTTCTTGTATATAAACTGAAAGAAAAGGAGGGTGGGGAAAAGTAGTTCAGACTCATTTCAATCTATGCAACCTGGCTTACTGGCACATTTAAGCACAGTGCCTATCTAAGAGGGCTTCAAAAAGTTCATAGAAAACTTCCATCATCTTTTAATTTTACTTTTTTTCCATGATTGAGTTGAAGTCCCTTAATATCCAAAGAAAAGGAAACACTGGTACAGCTTCGGTTCATTCTACAAACAATTCTTACCCCAGCAGTGTTCATGTAGAACACTTGCCAGGATGCTAAGGAAGACACACAAACAGGCAACTCAAAGACTGAGACTTCAAGACCTTCCATTAACCCCTGAGATCATCCTTATCATGAGAAGCAGTTCATCTTTGAGGATATATGAGAGTAAGGCTTAAAATAGTCATCTTCTAATACTCTGGAAATGACAATCAGCGACACAGGACTATAGTACAGGTATGAGATTACCAGGAAATAACAGAAAGTCCCTTTCACTGTATTCTTGAAAATGACTCACCTCAGAAGATGTGCTCAGATTCTGAAATCAGCGCAGACAGCAAAAGTAGAGTTAAATCTATCCTTGAAAAATTCAACCCAAGTGCCCATAAAACAGCACATGCATAGTTTTATATGGACAATGTAAATGTATTTCGATATGTACAATATATCACAAAGATATATAAAAATATGCATGTATTTTAAATAAGAGAAAGTAGAGGAGCACTCATTGCTGCCCTGTATAAGTTAATGAGGCTGTGACACTACTGCATGGTACCCACAACTGGAACTGTAATGAGATCATCAAGTATTATTTAATTTGGAAAGAATGCTTACTTTAAAATACAACAGGTTTCCAGACGCTACTTTCTCAAGTGAATTTACCATATTTTTTCCTCTCCACTAAAGAGTCCTGCCCTGAGGCAGGGAAGACTTGGATTCCACTCCTGCCTGCAACATCCACCGCTCTCAAACTGCTAAGCTATATCCCAACTGGGCAGCTTTGGCAGAGGTTTTACTCTTGAATTATCTTATTAGGTGGATATTATTATTTCTATTTCGCGTGTGACAAAGGGTCTCAGAAGTTCCACTATTTCACTCAAGGAGACAGAGCTGGTGAATGCTAGAGGCAGGGTTTGAATTCAGGTCATCTGATGTTTGGCCAATACATTAAACTTCATTGCCTTGAAATCTAACTGGTTTCAACAAGTCACTTATGTTTGGCTCCAGTTTTCTTGATCACCAAATGAAGTTGTACCAGAAGACAAATTTCTAAGGTCTCACAGTTCCTTTTTGGATACTGTCTTAGGCTGGGTTCTCTAGAGAAGCAAAACCAGTGAGCTTAGACAGACACACACACACACACACACACACACACACGGGCTTCAAATTTGAGGTTTGCATTATAGTTCTTTTTGTCATTTGTCAGTTTCCCCCACGCCTTTCCTCCCATATCCCATCTCTTTAAATTAAATTGGTAATTTCCAATATGCGATGGGCTGAAAATTCATATAATCAATGTACTAATAAGTTACAAAGAGTAAGAGAGCTTCCACAATGAACCACCTCGAACTCTTCATACATGAATTCCACCCCTACACGAATATACACCTCTCAGATGATAAACTTTACGTAATTCAGGATACTTGAGTAAGCTGATTTACAAGTAGGTGAGATGTTTTAAAAACGTCACCTGAGGAAGTATTCATACTGCTTCAAGGAGAAACTTTCTGCTTCTTTTTATATAGATCTTAGATCTCAGTTCTTGAGAAGTCAGGGGAAATTTTGAGATTAAAAATTTTGAGATATAAGATTCCTGGTCCACTGCCAAAGAGACACCATGCACACATTCATCACATCATTTAACACTTATTACTAAACACTTGTAATGTGCTAGGCAGAATTCTAATTATTTGGGAGGGTATTAGTGAATAAGGCAAAGTCCTTGCTTTTGAAGAACCTATTTTTTAAGTTAAGGGGTGTAAACAAGTAAACAAATACATAAAAAAACAAACCAAATTAAATCTACTACGGTCAAGTAGATTCCAGCTCACAGGGATCTAATAGCTAATAGGAAAGGATAGAACTGCGCCATCGTGTGTCCAAGTCTGTAATCCTTACGGGAGCAGATAGCCACATCTTGCTCCTGTGGAATGGCTGGTAGGTTCGAACCATTGATGTTTTGGTTAGCTGCTGAATGCTTTAGCTACTGAGGCACCAAACCCATTCACTGCCCTTGAGTTGATTCTGCCTCACAGCAAACCGGGAGGATAGAATAGGGCTTCCCACAGGGTAGTGGTTCTCAATCTGTGGGTTGTGACCCCTTTGGGGGTTGAATGACCCTTTCACAGGGCTTGCCTAAGACCAGTGGAAAACATAAATATTTCTCAAAATATAATTACATATTGTTTTGTGATTAATCACTGTGCTTTAATCATGTTTAATTATGTTCAATTTGTAACAGTGACAATATATCTTGCATATCAGATATTTACATTATGATTCATAACCACTGCCATAGGGTTTCCAAGGCTGTACATTTTCATGGAAGCAGAGTTACATCCTTCTCCCATGGAGTGACTGGTGGATTCAAACTGCCCTCCTTCCAGTTGCGGGATGAATGCTTTCAAATACCATGGTGTCTTAAAAGACATAACTGCTTATAAATGGAAGATTCCTAGTAGCATAGTGCTTAAAGTGCTTGGCTGCTACATAAAAGGTCAGTCGTTTGAACCCACTGACTTCTATAAAGATTATAGTCCTGTGTTCTACTCAGCATTTAGGGTTGCTCTGAGTTGGAACTAACTGACAGTGTGTGGGTTATACGTTTTTTGATGAAAATAAAGCATAATAGAGAGAGAGGAAAAAGTGGTATGGGGGCTGTTATTTGAATGAGGTTATCAGAGAGGGCAGAAGCATGGGAAGAGAGGGGGCAGCTGACGTATTCAAGGAACGAGACAGTTTAAACTGCATGCTTCCCAGTGCCTTTTGCAGGCCATCTGGCTGCCTCCTCCCATTTTAAAAAAAACTGTCCTCTGGAAACAAAGATCCCCTGACCAACAAGGAACTGGAAACGTTTATATCCTACTTGCACTAACATCCGAGGCTTTTATCTTGTCTTCATGAGCTGCCTATGGGAATACTCTGTTTAGCTCTTTTATGGCATCATTTCTTATACCATCCTATTAGAAGAACAAAGCAAGATCTACGACTATTAAGAAAGTTTCCAGTCCCCACCTGAAAAGGATGTGGAGATAAGAGGCAAGACCAGTAAAAATATGCCACCCTGCGTGCATCTGTGTGGTAGCACCTATGATGGGTGACATCTTCTTTCGAACATTCCTGTGTGGAGAAGGAAAACAAAGCAAACAAAATGTCATGCTATTTATGTATATATATAGTAAATATATATTAACTTAATTAGCTAACTGTGGTAGTTACACAGCAATTACTTAATTTTCTGAAGTAGGCATAAGAAAACTACAGTCTACTGTATTGTTTTCTAACATGTATCCTGTTAGGATTCTTAGCAGATATTTCGTGAAGAAGGCACTCTGACCAAATAAGTGTGAGAAAAGTATAATGTCTATTCCCCTCTTGGAGAGGCAATAATAAAGCATATTAACAGACTAAAGATTTGAAAAGTCATTCTATATATAAAATAGTTACTCTTAATGTTCTTTGGTAATGTACTAGTCCATGAACTTTTCTTCTAGATATATATATATATGCCTCTTGTATTCTCTCGATATAACCATGATCATAACACACCACCACATAGTCTATAAAGCTCTTCTATAATCTACTTTTTCACTTCATAGTCTGATTCTTTGAAGAGGCTATATTATCAGTACTTTACAAATTAAGAACTTAAACTCCAGAGAGAGTAATTGAGTTGCCTAAGCATCTTGTTAGTGTTGGGCAAGTGACTAACATATTAATATCTTTATTTATTTGAGAAGAAAATCTAATGTGAAATAACAAATTATTTTTCCACATATCTTTAGGAGGCTTTAATTTTTTTAAATATCATGTCTAAGAATCTGTTTGTTTCTTAGACTAGATTTGATTAGTGATTCTCACCGAAGAATGATAAAAACCAGAGTAAAAACTCCCTTTTCACTGTCGCGGAGTCAATTCTGACTCATAGGACAGGAGAAAACTGCTCCTGTGGGTTTCCGAGACAATAGACGTTTATGGAAATAGAAAGCCTCATTTTCTCTCCTGGGGTGGCTGGTGGATTTGAACTACTGACCTTGTGGTTGGAAGCCAACGTGTAACCCAGTATGCCACCAAGGCTCGTTAAATCTTGGTTGTCTGAGTCAGTTTTATTACTTTTTTGTTCACTTTTACTTAACTTTTCATTGTGGGTAATTTCAAATGTGTTAAAATAGACTAATAATGTACTTTTTACTCAGCTTCAACTATTTCCCCCCACCAATTTCCAGCTAATTTTGTGTCATTTATACCCTTGTCCACTTTTTCCTTCCCACATTATTTTGAAGCAAAATCCAGATATTTTATTACATCTGTAAATATTTCAATATTACAGTCTACTTTAAATCAGGATATTTGTTTTCAAAGATATCAATAACACGTTTAGATACTATAGCTTTAACTGAGCTACAGTTTATTTTTAAAAAGCAAGACTACTAAAATCTGAGCAGTACAAGGCTAAGTACAAAATACTGCTACTAGGGTTTCCAGTTCACACATACACACAGCTTATTCCAAACAAATTATGTTTAAATACGTCTCTGTGAGTCACTGACAGCTGCAGACAGCCTCTCTCAGTAACACTGGGGCACCTTTAAGAAGAGTCAACCCAAACAGTGACTTCTGAGGGGAGCTGCTGGGCCAGTGAAATTCAAGGCAAAGAGGTTGGCTCAGTAGGTTATGGTGATTGTTTTTGGGGACTGCCAAGGGGTCATCTGGATAGGTTTTCTCAAACTACAGAGGGTGATCACAAGGGCTTATTATTAGGAAGAACTTTTACGAAAATGGAAAACTACATTAGTCAAAAAATGGCCAAGAAAGTTATGCTGAGGAATTTTTTTTTACATCAAGACATTGTACCGAGAATAACAAGAACTTTCCTATGAGAATTTCATTAAAAAACTACTCCTTAGTCCTATAGCTCTGATCTTATTGCTGCAGAATTTTTTTTTGTTCCTCAAATATGTCCAAGCTACTGCTTCAACACGGTTTCAATCGCAGAGCACAGAATTCTCTGAGGAAGGGTCAGAGATATGGAAAGTCTCCCTTTAGAATAGTCTAGACCTCGATGGAGGATATGTTGATAAATAACAGCTTCATATTTTGAAAAGTTTTGTTTAATAAAGGTCTGCACGTAGTAGACTTGCATAAGTTGTTAAGTAGCCATAGGCATTAAAATGTTTCCATTTTTAACATTATCAACACATTTCAAACACCTACAGAAGTAGAAAAGAGGATGTGCTACCATTGAAGGTGTGGCTCAATAATCTTCAAAAGCAATCACCTCATGATGGCTACATATCATTTTAGGTTCATATATGTTAGCGTCTGCCTCAGATTCCCTATTCCTTGAGCTTTGCTGACTGTCTCTCTGTGGCCTGTTCAACAGAGTCCTCTGATCTTTGGACTTAAGCAAAACTGACAGTTCACAGCCATTTTGAGTTGGACGCTGAGGCCATGAAAGACAAGTGGTAGAAAGATTTCGAACCTAAGTGTAGAATTAGACTCTTGTCAGTGCACAGCTGATAAGATGGTAAAAGGAACAATTATCTTTCTTAGCAAATAACATTAAAGTGAAAATTTACATGCATGTATTTCATTTATTATGTAATTAGAAGTGATTATTATGTATTCAGTAAAGCAGACCAGTCAGGTTTTAAAGACCTACTTAATATTTGATCAACTGTACCGTTCTGTTGAGAACTAGGGGAAAAAGAGCCTAGAAGAAAATAAAAATCCTACAGATGTTATGAAATATTTTCAAGTCTAAACTTTTAGTCATTTAAATAGGTATTCCCTGAATTTAACTTCATTTTTATCTATATATACCTTTTACATTTCAAGAATAGTAAAAATTAATTTCAAAGCACTAATAATTCTAATATGCTTTTGTATAATGTGCCTTCTGAAATATTTCTCAAGGAATGAGGTTATATCTTACCTTAGTGAATCACAAAAGATGTTATCTATGTTCCACAATAAGAATCCCAATAAAAATATACCCAAGGATGTATAACCAAGTCCTCTAAGCCATGGATAAACCCTGTCGAGGAGAAGCAAAATGAAATTTTGTCAAGTAGTATCATGATCAGAGCTTGAAGTCTCCGCTCTCTTGAGAAAAGGTTTCCATTAGTGTTGGAGCAAACCCAGCTATCCACTGCTCGAACATTTGCCTACCAGTCTTAGCTATGAAAAGGTACTGAGAATGAGCCAACGAGGCTTTGCTAAATGTCTTCAGGAAGGAACCTGAAAATGTGGCTACTTTCTCTTCCCATAGAAGAGGCAGGGGCAGTGGTGGAACAAAAGTAACTCTGATTGAGTCACCTGCTCTCCAGGAGGCGCAGTAAAAAAACAAGGACTACATACTGGTATATGCCGTCTTTCAGCCCACGCTGTGAAGTAGACACATTCTTTCTATCTCACATATGTGGAAACTGAAGCTTGGTGAATTACTCAAAATAACAGCAGCTTATATATTGCTTCCCACATTCACGAGACATCACTGACTAACACGGAATCTCACACATGTGACGTACTGTTGGAAAGGAGCTCCTCAAGTTGGAAAGCTCTCAAAGTACAGCCGGGAAAAGTTGCCTCCTCCCAGAAGAGTCAAGTTTAAGAACAGAGTAAAGCTCGGGGACCCACATTTGCTGATGTGACAGACTCAATATGAGAATATACAGCTGCAAACATCTATTAATAACCAGAATGTGGAATGTATGAAGTAAGAATCTAAGAAATGTGGAAGTTGCCAAAAAGGAAGCAGAATGCGATGAATGTCACTATTCGAGGCTAGTGCTGGCCTTTTAGAGAATCCTATGATCTACTGTGCCTGGAATGACAAAGAGGAGAGGAACGGTGTTGCATTCATCATCAGAAAGAACAAGACGAGATATCTCCTGAAGTACAACATTCCACATACAAAGAAATATCCACATACAAAGAAAACCAGTGAATATAGCTTTCATTCAGACTTACATTGCAACCTCTAATGGCAAAGATACAAAACTTGAAGATTTTTACCAAATTGTGCAGTCTGAAATTGATCAACCATGCAGTCAAGATACACTGATAATGACTGGTTGGAATGTGAACGTTGAAAACAAAGAAGGATCGGTAGCTGGAGCATGTGGCAGTGGTAATAGAGATGCCATAGAGCTCCCACGATCGAACTGCACAAGACTAAAGACTTATTCATGGTGACATCCTTTTTTAACAATATCAATGGTGATTATACACACGGACCTCAAATGGTGTAAAACGCAGGATTCAAACTGACTGCATCTTTGAAAGAGGTGATGGAGAAGCTTAGGGGCAGGGACACACCATGAAACAGATGCAAGGTCAAGTTGAAGCTGTAAACAATGAAAGCAGTCTACAAGAGCCAAACTATGACCTTAAGTATAGAGATTATTTTAAGAATAGATTTGATTCATTGAACACTGATAATCAAAGACGAGATGGGTTGTGAGATAACATTAAGAACATCATGAGAGTGCAGCGGGCGGGCCGGGTGAGTGGTCATGGCAGGCGTCGAGGCCGGGCCGGGCCGGCAGCCAGAGCTCCAGGAGGAGGAAGCCGTGGCTTGCCGGGGCCGGGGAGCTGGCTGCGCTGTACTCGCCAGGCAAGCGCTTCCAGGAGTGGTGTTCCCTGGTCCTGTGCTTCGGCCTCATCGCCTACAACCTCATCCACCTCCTGCTGCTGGCCTCCTGGGAGCACACGCCCCTCGTCTTGCTGGGTGTGGTCGCAGGGGTAATAGTTGCGGACTTCCTGTCTGGCCTGGTGCACTGGGGCGCCGACACATGGGGCTCCGTGGAACTGCCCATTGTGGGGAAGGCTTTCATCCGGCCATTCCAGGGCACCACATTGACCCCACGGCCATCACACGGCACGACTTCATCGAAACCAATGGAGACAACTGCCTGGTGACGCTGCCGCCGCTGTTAAACATGGCCTACACGTTCCACACCCAGAGACCTGAGGCCCTGAAGCAGCTGTACCCTTGGGAGTGCTTCCTCTTCTGCCTGGTCACCTTCATCACCTTCACCAACCAGATCCACAAGTGGTCGCACACATACTTCGGGCTGCCTCCCTGGGTCACCCTCCTGCAGGACTGGCACATCATCCTGCCGAGGAAGCACCATCGCATCCACCACGTCTCGCCCCACGAGACCTACTTCTGTATCACCACAGGCTGGCTCAACTACCCGCTGGAGAAGATCGGTTTCTGGCGATGCCTGGAAGACATCATTCAGGGCCTGATGGGAGAGAAGCCCCGGGCAGATGACATGAAGTGGGCCCAGAAGGTCAAATGAGTCACTGAGCCTGCCTCCTCGTTGCCAATCTTCCCTAGACCCCCAACCAAAGCCATCTGCCAAACGCCAGCCTCCTCGCTCGCTGCGGCCCCTCCAACGGGGCTCCCAGCTCATCCCTGGTGACAAAGAATACTTGAGCCACCGGAAAAAAAAAAAAAAAGAACATCATGTATGAAAAAAAGCAGAAGGTCATTAGAAAGGCAGGCAAGAAAGAGAAGACCAAAGTAGATGTCAAAAAAGATTATAAAACAAATGGAAGAAATAATGCAATAAAAGAACTGAACAGAAGATTGTAAAGGGCAGCTCAAGAAGACAAAGTAAAGGGTTAGAATGAAATGTGGAAAGACTCGGAGTTATAAAGCCAAAAAGGTGGAAAAACTTGTCATCTCTTAAGCCAATAGACCTGAAGTGGAAAAAAAAATTGGAGGATCCCATGGACAAAGTACTACTGAATAATGTAGGAAGGAATGTTCAGAGTCACTGGACCCAAAATTACTGGTTGATGTTGAAGATGTTTTAGGAGGTAGTACGTGATGAACTAGTGGTACTGATGGAAGAAGCCCAAGCTACACTGAAGACTTAGGTGA
The DNA here is from genome assembly GCF_050624435.1 of Tenrec ecaudatus. Classification (NCBI taxonomy): domain Eukaryota; kingdom Metazoa; phylum Chordata; class Mammalia; order Afrosoricida; family Tenrecidae; genus Tenrec; species Tenrec ecaudatus. The sequence goes on along the minus strand of NC_134533.1, from coordinate 73,971,840 downwards.
AAAACAAGGCTCCAGGAATCAATGAATACCAATCAAGATGTTCCCACAAGCAATGCAACTCTGGAAGTGGTCACTCTTCTACTCCAAGAAATTTAGAAGACAGTTATCTGGGCAACTAGCTGGAAGAAATCCATATTTGTGCCCATTCCAAAGACAGGTGACCCAACAGCATGCAGAAAAAAGTGAGCAAGATTAATATCACGTGCAAGTAAAATTTTGCTGAAGCTAATTCAAAAATGGTTGCAGCAAGTACAGTGACAGAGAACTATCAAATTCAAGCCAGATTAAAAAGAGGATGTGGAAAGAGGGATTAATATTGACATCACATGGATTTTGGTTGAAAGCAGAGAATACCAGAAAGATATTTACATGAGTTTTTTTTTTTTTACCTTTCTAGATTTTTTTTTTTAACCATTTACTTGAGTTTTATTGACTACAAAAAAGGTATTCCACCTTTGTGGCTCTTAACAAATTATGAGCAGCGTTATGAAGAATGGGAATTCCAGAACACTTAACTGTGCATACAGAACAAGAGGCAGCTAAAAACAAACACAGCACAAGGGGATACTGCATATTTTAAAATCATGACAGATGAGCATCAGGGTTGAATCCCTACATTCCTTAATATTCCTTAGCATTCAATTTGTTTGCTAAAGAAATGATATGAGAAACTGGACTAGATGAAGAAGATTGTAGCATCAAGATGGTAGGAAAACTCATTAGCAACCTGTGATATTTATGACACAATCTTGCTTTCTGAAAGTGGAGAACTTGAAGCACTTACAGATTATAATCATGTATAACAGGTCCATGCAAATAATGTACACACACACGTTTTCAGTATGGATCACACCTCAACATAAATAAAACAAAAATCCTCACAACTGTGCCAACAAGCAACATCATGATAAATGAGAATACTGAAGTTGTCAGAATTTCATTGTCCTTGGATCACAATGAAGACCCATGGGAGCAGTGGTCAAGAAACCAAACAATGTGTTGTTATATTGGGCAAACATGCTTTAAAAGACCGCTTTAAAATGTTAACTCTACGGATAGCTATTGTTTTCTAACTTCCAGCTGTGGCTTTAAGTACAGTCCAGAATATTTGTATATACCTAACCCACAACTTTATATCGTCCGTGCTCTAGTATTCTGAAATTTCACAGTGCTGTCCGTGACGCGTGGATCCGTCCCCAGCTGTGTGGTGGGTGTTCAGTGGGCCCCTTCAATCTCATAATCCATGCCCTTCAGTTACAGTTATTTTGGCGATGGTTTTCTCCACTCCATTTTCTCTGTTCACTTCTTTTCTTAATGGTTGGTCTTTCTATTCTGGCCAGTAGTGTCTCTATTGATCTCGTAACAACCCTGTCAGACACAGTTGAGCTGCTCTTGATTGTACATTTTTATGGGAACAGAATGTCTCATCGTTCTCCAGTGGATTGGTTTGTGGGTTCAAACTGCCAAACTTGTAGTTAACAGTCCAACTTGTGACCCACTCTACTACCAAGGTTCCTAGATGCACAATGAGTTGGAACAACTTAATGGCAGTGTTTTTTTAATTTAATATTCCTATTAAGTTTTGCACTTTCTTATTTTTCTTTTAAATATATACTCACAGAGACTCCTTTATACTGTCTTTCAAACTCTTCAATATTTTTCAAATTTTTAATTCTAAGATCTCTCTCCTACACTCTTTCATATTTGTAGTTTGGCTGCTCCTTTATATAGCATAAATTTTTCTTTGTTGTCTTTTTTAAGAGAACATTTACTAAAGTCTTAATTAGGGCAAGAACAAGAAAAAATACATTAAGCAGATGAGCAAGACCGTTAGCACGAGGTTATAATGGTGTCCAAGGATTTGATGACATACAGAATTTTAAAAAGAACATGAAAAGTCTAGGAAAACTGTTACAAATACAATGTTGGCATCAGATTCATCATAGGTATAGTTGGAATTACTGGAGTGAAAACAGGACCCTGATTGGGAGATGCATGTTGTAGTAGACAGAGGAGCTTACACGGTTGGTCCAAGGGCCTCTCCAAAGCAGTGAAGGTATGATTCATGACTATGACACTCCCTAGTTCAGTAGTCTCCATCAGGGACACACTCAGGCAAGCCCCCAAGGGAGACTGCCCTTCCTGGACTGGTCCGGCAGGTGGAGGTTATGCCTTTTCCAATGCATCCTGTCTAAGGGCAAGGCTATTCACATCCTGGTCCATGTTTGGAGGGGAATCAACATGGCTTAATCCACATGGGGACTCTGCAAATGGACTTTGGGCTTTTATGGTCAATTGGTCTTCTCAAAATCAGGTGCTTAGAATTTGTGCTCTAATGTAGTTCTCCTCTGATCATGGATTTTATTATTTACAATCCTTGGATCACCCAGACTTAGGGGTCACTTCATTTAGATAGTTGCTTGTTTTAAGTCAAGCCTTTAAGTCTCCAGACACTATTCTCTCTGATAGCTAGTTATCATCTGATTTCATCACTGTACTTTGTATATCATATAATTCTTGATTCATGGAGTCCCTGGATGTTGCAAATGGTTAAGGCACTTGGCTGCTAACTAAAATGTTGGTGGTTTGAGTCCACCTAGAGGCACTTGAAAGAAGGCTTTGGAATCTACTTTTGAAAGTCAGCCTTTGAAAACCTGAACAAATTCTATTCTGTTACACGAGTCATTAGATTTGGAATAAACTTGATGGCAGCTGGTCATTCTTCAATAATAAGAGATACCGTATATTTCTGTTGTTGCTGATGTTAGGTACCATCAGGTTAGTTCCAACTCATAGTAACCCATGTAAAACAGAATGAAGCACTGCCTGGTTCTGGGGTATCCTCACAATTGTACTTGTACCAGTGAGAGTAGATTTAGAGCAAAGGAGATTACCTGAGACAGAAAGAAGTACTACACATAAGGACAAAAGGGTGAAGCCACCAAGAAGATATGGAAATCCTAAATGTCTGCATAAAAAACATAGAGCTGCAGAATACATGAAGCAAAAACTGATAAAGGAGAAATAAACAAGCATAATTATGTTTAGAGACCTCAGCAACCCTCTCAACAATTGGTAGAATGCCTACACAGAATATAAAAAATGATACAGAAGAATTCAACAACATACTGTGTAATAAAAGGTTTTGGCTATGGTTAATGCAGATGATGTTGTGTAGACATTATACTTTTTAAAGAAAGGAAGGATTGGCCCTTGACTGAACCCTGAGAGATAATCTAAATCTTCGAACTATCATACCTGATAAGAGTGTTCTTTTAATGCTATTTAATAATAACACATAACATCTTTTTCTTGTTCACTAAGGTCCTGAGCCATAGTATATTGATTTGAACCATACTGGGGTTGGAGATTGAGAAACTTAGGTTAGTCTGTGGGTACACCAAGCCTATCTGATAAACCCTCAATGACACCCATACTTGGGTGAGGTTCCTTGGTTGGTAATAATTTCATGTGACGCCATGCAGCAGTGCTGGGAAAACTAAGTACTGTCATGTCAACGCCTCTGAGAGAGGACAACTGGGAGCTGTCACCTGATTTCTCCTAGACTATGCACTATGTGCCGTTTTCTTTTACTGATTTTATATTGTCTCCTTTCACTGTAATAAACAGTAACTGTGAGTATAACAATTTTCCTGAGTTCTGTCAGTCCTAGCAAATCATTGAAACTGAGAGTGGTCTTGAGGACTCACAAAACAACAATCAACCAACAGAATCTAATCAACATCTCTAGAATAAGTCTTCTAACAAAAGCAGTCTACACATTCTTTTCAAATACCCACAGAACATAATATCAAGATAGACCATATTCTGGGCTAGAAAACAAACCTCGGCAAATTTGAAAGAACTGAAATCATACACAGCATATCCTCTGACAATAATGGAGTTAAAGTGGACATCATCTGTCTAAGTAAGATAGGCTGGATGAACAATCTGGAGGAGAAAACAACAGGACTGAGAGTTCTGGAGGACATGGGAGAGGGGAAGAGGTAGTGGGAAAGGAAGTGGTGTTAACAAACCCAGGGACAAGGAAACAACAAGTGATCCAAATCGGTGGTGAGGAGGGTGTAGGAGGCCTGGTAGGGCATGACCAAGGGTAATGTAACCAAGAGAAATTACTGAAACCCAAATGAAGTCTGAGCATGATAGTGGGACAAGAGGAAAGTAAAAGGAAATAGAGGAAAGAGCTAGAAGGCAAAGGGCATTTATAGAGGTCTAAATAAAGGCATGTACATATATAAATATATTTATATATGAGGATGGGAAAATATATCTATGTGCATATATTTATAGGTTTAGTATTAAGGTACCAGAAGGACATTGGGCCTCCACTCAAGTACTCCCCCAATGCAGAATACTTTGTACTATTAAACTGGCATTCCATGATGCTTACCTTCCTGACACAATCGCTGAAGACAAAGTGGGTGCATATAGCAAATGTGAAGAAAGTTGATGGAGCCAGGCTATCAAAAGATATATCATTTAGGGTCTTAAAGACTTGAAGGTAAAGAAGTGGCCATTTAGCTCAAAAGCAACCAAGCCCACATGGAAGAAGCACACCAGCCTGTGTAATCACAAGGTGCCAAAGGGAATAGTTATCAGGCATCAAAGAACAAACAATCCTATCACTGTATGCTCACCTCCCCAATAAGATCACCGAAGATCAATGGGTGCATAAGCAAATGTGGTGAAGAAAGCTGATGGTGCCTGGCTATCACAAGATATAGCATCTGGGATCTTAAAGGCTTGAAGGTAAACAAGCGGCCATCTAGCTCAGAAGCAACAAAGCCCACATGGAAGAAGCACACCAGCATGTGTGATCACAAGGTGTCGAAGGGACCAGGTATCAGGCATCAAAGAACAAAAAATTATATTATTGTGAATGAGGGGGAGTGCCGATTGGGGACCCAAGGCCCATCTGTTGGCAAATGGACATCCCCTTGCAGAAAGTTGTGGGGAGGAAACGAGACAGTCAGGGTGCAGTGTAGCAACGATGAAACATACAACTTTCCTCTAGTTCCTAAATGCTTCCTCCCCACCCCCACTATCATGATCCCAATTCTACCTTACAAATCTGGCTAGATATCAGGAGGGTGGAGGGAGGGTGGGGTGGAAAGGGGAAACCAATTACAGGGTTCTACATATAACCTCCTCCCTGGGGGATGGACAACAGAAAAGTAGGTGAAGGGAGATGTTGGTCAGTGTAAGATAGGGCAAAATAATAATTTATAAATTATCAAGGATTCATGAGGAAGGGGGTAGTGGGGATGGAGGGGGGAAAATGAAGAGCTGATGCCAGGCGCTTAAGTGGAGAGCAAATGTTTTGAGAATGAGGGCAACAAATATAAAAATGTGCTTTACACAACTGATGTATCTATGGATTATGAGGAGTTGTATGAGCCCCCAATAAAATTTTTTTTAAAGTGGAAACACTGACAGAATGAGAATGGGGTAGTCTCCAAACACTACACTAGAAACAATGTACCTCTGAACAAATCATAGCCCAAGAAGGGAGTGTCAAGGGAAATACATAAATACAGTTAGTCAATGAAATGAATAAAATTGAAAATATGGCAAAAACGATGGGACCCATCTAAAGTAGTGTTGAAAGCACAATTTCCCACAGTATATTCTTAAGAGAAGCCTCAAATCAATAATTTAATCTCTAACTTCAAGAACCTCCAAAAAGAGGAACAAAGTAAGCCTATAGCAAGCAAAAGTAAGGAAATAAAAGAAATAATTGAAATAGAAAAAGAGAAACTCAATGAAGCAAGAAAGTCAGTTTGTTTGTTTTTTTACAAAGTTGACATAGCAGCAGCAAGAATGACAAGAGAAAGAGAAGACACACATCACCAACATCAGGAATGAAATAAAACATCACTACAGACCCTGCAGTCACCAAAAGGAAAACAGAGGAAATGCAATGAACAACTCTACACATGCAAATTTGACAACTGACGTAAATAAAATGTCTCAAAAACATAAACTACTGTCATTTACTCTACATGAAATTATGAGTCAGCATTGACTTGCTAGCAATGAGTCCTTTTTCCTTTTTGGTTACTAAGGAAATTGAATTTATAATTTAAATAAATAAATACATAAATGATCAGGTCAGGTGGTTTCCCTGGAGAATTACACTAAACATCTAAAGAATTAGTACAGTTCTATACAATCAATCACTTATAAAAGAAACAGGTGCAGTGGAAACATTTCTCAATTTATTTTATGAAGCTAATATTACTCTGAGGCCAACAGCAGATAGTACAAAAACCGAAAACTACAGATCAGTAGTAAAGTAGTAAGCAAGAATATAGGTATAAAAATATACAGATACATATATAATTATATATCATGATTAAGTGGATTTATTCCAGGATTCATACCTGGTCCAATATTTGAAAATTAATCAATGCAATTCACCACATTAACAGATGAAACACACAAAAAATCACATGATCCTATCAAATGATATAGAGAAGCATTTGACAAGATCCAACAACTATTCAATATGTAATTCTCATAACATTAGGAGTAGAGGGAAATTAGGAGCCTTGGTGGTACAATGGTTAAGAACTTGGCTGCTAACCAAAAGGTCAACGATTTGAACCCACCAACTACTCACTCTGCAGGAGCAAAGACCTGGCAATCTACTCGAGTTGAAGACTACAGTGTAGGAAACTAGGGGGCAAGTAGAGTAGAACTGAATTGACAGCATCTGACAGCACATAGGACAACTTATTCAACTTGATAACGAACATGTGAAAAAGATAGCTATGCAGCTAATATTGTACTTCCTGGTAAAAGACTGAATGCTCTCACACTAAGATCAAGAAAAAGGTAAGAATGTCTGCACTTACCACTCTTAAATCAACATAGTCCTGGGAATTCTAGTCAGGGCAGTAAGGCAAGGAAATAAAATAAAAAGCATATACATCAGATAAAAAGAAATAAATCTGTTGCTATTAACAGATGAAGTGATTGTTTACATAGAAAATTCCAAGGAATCAAAAATCCAAAAATAAAACAAAAGACTCCTCATCGAACTAATAAGTGAATTCATCAAGGTGGTAAAATGAAAGATAAACATTGTAAAATCAATTGTATTTTATATACTATCAGTGAACATTTGGAACATTGGAGCATATATTAGGAAAATATAATACTGTGGATAATTAATTTAATAAAAGATGTACAGGACTTTTATTTTTAAATGACAAAATACTCGTTTAAAAATCTAAATAAATGATGACACATATTTTGTTCATGGACTGAAGATTCAATGTCATAAAGACCTCAATTCTCTCCAAACTGATATATAAGTTTAGAGGGATAAATCTCAACATCGTTTAAACTAAGGTATTATTATAAAACATATATAGAAAACAAAGGAATGTGAATAACTAAAGCAATTTTGAAAAACAAGAATGAAACAAGAAACAGTCTACGTAATCTGAAAATGTATGATAGGACTACAGCACTGAGAGAGACACACATAAGTCAATGAAGTAGAATAATGAGCTCAGCAATGTTAGGTGCTGTTGAATTGGCTCCAACTCAGTGACCCCACATAGCACAGAACAACACATGGCCTAGCCCAAGGCATCCTCACAGTCCCAATCATTGCCATGTTTGGGTCCACTGTACACACTGTGTCAATCCATCTTGATTGCCTCCCTCATTTTTGTTGATCCTCTACTTTACCAAGTATGATGTTATTCTACAGGGGCTAGTCCCTCCTGATAACATGTCCAAAGAGCCTGATTTATGATATTGAGCTTTTCCATTGTCTCTTTCCACAGGCTCAAGCAATGGTTTCTGAATATTATATCAAGTGAGGTCCACATGAATAGTTACAATTTATATTGTTGAAAAAGGGTCTTATAAAATTCTGTCATGCAAATTTCAGCTTCATGTCTATCATCAATGCTACATATTCCAGCTACCACATGTCTTTTTTCCTCCAACTTTCATATTCACCAGTAATTATCAATGCATTCCTGATTGCATATGTGATCAGTTTCAAACTTTGAAGGTGTAAAAATCTTCAATTTCATCTTTGGCATTAGTCATTAGTACATGCATTTGAATAACAGTCATATTACTAGTCTTCCTTGTATGTACGTGTATGAATCTTAACCTATCACCGAAACTGTACTGAAAGATAAACTTTAAAATGTTCATATAAATCAGTGGAACAGAATAGAGAACTCAGAAATAGACCCACACAAATATACCCAAATGATTGTTAATAAAGGTACAAAGGCAATTCCATGGATAAAGAATACTTTTTTTGAGCAAATGGTGCTGGAACAACGAGGCCAAGAAAAAAACCAAAAACAACCTCCACCTAAGCCTCAAACCTTGTAAAAAAATTGACTCAAAATTAACCACAGCCTTAAACATAAAATATACAACTATACAGACTTTTAGAAAAGAAAGAAAGAAACATGGGAGAAAATCTTAGGATCTAGGGTTAGGTACAGAGTTGATAGATTTGATACTAAAAGCACAACACATAAAAGGAAAATGGATATATATTGGACCTCATCAGAATTTCCTTTGCGAAAAGACTCTAATGTGGACGAAAAGGTAGGGGACAAAACAAGAGAAATATTTACAGACTACATATCTGATAAAGAACTAGCATCTAGACAACAGAACCCACTGAAAAACCCACTGCCAGTGAGTTCATTTTGACTTACAGAGATCCTATACTGGGTTTTCAAGATTGTATATATTTTTTGTTTGTTTGTTTGTTCCCCTCCCTCTCCACTCCCCAACTGTATATCTTAATGGGAGCAGCAGCTTCATCTTCCTCCCAAGATTCAGCTGGTAGGTTTGAACTCTTGACATTGTGGTTAGCAGTCCAACACCCAACCCACGGCACCACTAGCTTCTTTGCAGGAGGAGTAAACAGTCTCATCTTTCTCTCTCAGAGTAGCTGGTGGAATTGAATGGTCAGTCTTGAAGTTAGCAGCCCAGTGTGTATTTCACAATAGCACCAGGGGCCCTTATTATGAATTCTACTCGGCAATAAGGAAGAATAGATTACTGATACACAAAAATGGGATGCACCGCTAGAGAATTTTGCAGTGTACAACAGCCAACCTAAAGGTTACAGGCCCACTCTAAACTTATCAATACGAAGGTGCCAACGACCAGGCTGTTAGGCATAACTAGAGTTATGCAAGGGCCATGTCCCATCTTTGGGATTGGTATCCCCACAGGGTCAATCATTGTCCATTGGGCACTTCTGGTGTGTCCAGAGATGTGTGTGATGTGGGAGGCCCCTTCCCCACTACCATGGAGCCCAAGAGGGGTGGGATCAGATGTTTTCCAATGCCTGCTGCCTCCTACTCTTGGCCAGGACCCCATTCATTGTTTTGCCTGCCACCTACAGCTGCCCTGGTGGGGGGATCCCACTGGACTTGTGTGTCCCATACCTTTAGGTTCCCCTTCCCTCGTCCTTCCATTTGTGCCATCTCCTACTAACCTCTCAGCATCTTTAGGCCTTTGACTGGCTCCCCCTGCCTGCTTGTGTAGCACTGTCCCAAGGCCACCTTGTGCTCTTTGTGGCCAGACTGAGATGAATGAGAGAAGGTATGCCACAGTCAATCAGCCACTGTTTCCCATGCCATTGCTGGGGCCTCTGGTATTGTTTGGCCTGGCTCATGGAGGGTACCCTGGCCTGGACCAATGGAGGTGCTAGCTGAGACTGTTTCCAATGTTGTAAATGTGACATGAAGGATAAAAAGACAGTCAATAAGTATATGATTGAATGAAGAATAAGTATATGAGATGATTCCATTTATGTAATGATAAAATTATAGAAATGAAGAACAGATTAATGGTTTCCGGAGGTTAAAGACAAGGGGCAGGAGGAGAGAGGCGTGGGGAGACAGAAGAGAATTGGGTGTGGCTATAAAAGGGTAACATAGGTGCCCTTGAGATGACGGGATTGTTCTGCATCTTGACTATAATCATGTTAAATACCAGTATGGATATTGGAGTTTTACAAAATGTAACCATTGGAAGAAATTGGGTAAAAGGCACAGGGGAGCACTGTGTATTACTCTTTATAAATACATGCACTTTTACAATCATCTCAAAATCCAAAGTTTAATTGAAAAATGAAAAACATAACCAACCCAGAAATCATACTATATACTGAATTGCTGCTGTATGGCCAGGCCCTATTTAAGGAACTCACATGAATATAATTTCATATTTAATCTTTATGAACTCTAAAAATTATGTCCACTTCCCAAGTGATAGTTTATGGAAGTGATTCTTTGAGATATCAGTAACCTTCTATGAAAGGTGGTATGTAGAGTATCCTAGTCAAGTAGGTTTGAGAAATATACTTAAATAATCCTTTAAAAGTTATAAATATACCCTAAAGTTATTTTTCAAAAAGGGTGACTGTAGATTTTTTTCATTTCTTTGATTTTAATAACTACTGTTTTGATGTTATGCCTGTACATAGCTTGCTTGAAGAACTAGTATTGTTTGTAATATGCTGTTAATAAATGTTGTGCTGTAGGCTTCTATTAATATCCCTGCTGGAGCAAGGTTTTAATTGTGTTATCTAAATTTGGCAATAATTTTATTGTTACAAGTCTGATAATGCTCTAATCACAGTGTTGATTATCCAGGATACTTACCATGTAACAATATAAATAGAACGTAGTACTAATGTGAAGACCAGTATTCCATACATGACCTGAATGAGAAGGGAAAATGAAGTTAGTTGACCAAAATTCTTTGGCAAAGGAATTATGTTTTGTCTCCCCAAAAAGCTCTCTTATCTAAATGTACACATTTTTTACCTTTCATTACATTTTAAAGAGCACCATTAAAAGTATAAATGATTGTTTAAGTCAGAGTCATGTCAACCTCAGAGGAACATTGAATAACCTGTTTGTAAATAAACAACATTAGAAGTCCTATGTTAATTTTAATTCTCAAGCGCTAGATGATTTTTTAAATATCCACTGAAATCTCAGCAAATGCTATAAATTTATCTCACACTCCCTAGCACATGCCTTTTCTTTAGTTTTGCTGTCATCAAATAACTGTGCTTCCTATTTTACAGAAGACAATATAGTCACACTCTTTCACATCTCTTCTAAAGGGGTGTCTGCATGCACACAAATTTTCTCTGGGCCAGTCTGTCAAGAGAGAGGGGCCCACTTCTTGACCAAGGCCTATCTAAGTCCCCTGAATTCTGTACTCTGTATGCTCCCACATCTTCCTAGATCTGGCTCCATAGATTAACCTCTTCTCTCCTGCATTCATCATTGCATGGGTCCTACTACCTGAAATATTCATGAATATTACATTCATGTAATTCCAGTTTTATCAGCCTCTATTCTCCACAATGTTGGCAAAATATCCTTTCTAACATGCAAGTCTAACCCTTTCACTCTGTCAGTCTCCATCTTCTGCTTTACTCTAAACATGGCGTTTGAGACCTTACTCTAACTCTGCTTACCTTTTGAGCTCTTATCTCTTACATCCAAGACCTTATAATATAACCCTACCAACTAGTTGTGCCAGTGAGACAACCAAGTAGCATTCTCGACCAGAAGTTGGATATCTGGGGTTAAAGATTAGAAGAAAAATTTGAGGAGGGGTGCAATACGTGAACTATTTAATATGGCTTTTCCAACTATGGCCTCTGTTAATTCCTACCAAATGACCATTGCTTTTCTGATGAGTCTGGGTAGGCATGGGACACATACTGACTGAATTGTATGCTTCAATTAGGAGTAACTATTAACAGGGTTAATTGTGATTGCCATTCTTCTAGGTATAAAATCAGCCGTCTCAGATGCAGAAAGTGCGGATTTCACTACCAACAAGAAGTATGCACAGTGACCCTCCTTAATGTGGGAGACAGCTTTCATCAGAGGAGCAATAGTGGGGCAGTAACAACTAAAGGAGGAACTAGAGCATGAGTCAGAGTAGCGGACTTCCCAGCCCACAGAGCAAGTAACGTTGAGTGCATTTGGCCTAGAGGCTGGCTGCTGGAGTGGGGTACCATTGAGCACTTAATTAGGGGAGCTGTGTTTGCTCACAGACCTGGAGCTTAGTGCCTTTCAGCTGAGGCAATCACATACTTTGAATATGTGTTCTAGAGAAATCAGTCCTTAGAAAAGGTTATCGGGCTGGTAAAATAAAGGGTCAGCAAAAAAGAGGAAGATCACCAAGGAGATGGATTGACATAGTGGCTGCAACAATGAGCTTAACAATTGTGAAGGTAGTTCAGGACCAGGCAGTGTTTTGTTGTTGCACACAGAGTCACTAAGTGTCTGAGCCAACTTGATGGCTCCTAACAACAATTATCTACATTCAAGACCAAGTCTCAGAGTCTCTTCTGACATTCACTTTGATCTTTCTGTTCTTTGTTTTTTCAATGCTCTTTTGCTTTCACTGTGTATGATGTTCTTGATGTTATCCCACAGCTCATCAGGTCTTCTGTCCTTAGTGTATAATGAGTCAGATCGACTCTTGAGATGCTCTTGAAATTCAGGTGAGATATACTCAAGGTTGTACTTTGGGTTTTGTGGACTTATTTTTATTTTCTTCAACTTCAAGCTGAACTTACATATAAGGAACCGATGGTCTATTATGCAGACGGCTCCTGGCCTCATTTTGGCAGCTAATATTAAGCTTCTCCACTGTTTCCTCCTGCATATGTCGTCTATTTGATTCTTGTGTCCTTTATCTGGTGAGGTCCAGTATACAGTCACTGTTCATGTTGCTGAAAAAAGGTATTTGCAAAGAAGTCATCGGTCTTGCAAAATTCTATCACGCAATCGCCACTTTCATTTCTATCACCAAGGTTACATTTTTCAACAATTATTTTTGTTTCTAATTTTCAAATTCCAATCACCAATAATTATCAATGCATCTTGCTGCACATTTGATTAGTTTCAGACTGAAGAAGTTGAGAGTTCTTCAATTTCTTCATCATTAGCTTTAGTGGTAAGGGCATAAATGAGGACAATAGTTGTATGAACTGGACTTCTTTTTTTTTTTTTTTTTTTCCACTTTTAGAACTGGACTTCTTTATAGGCATCTTGATATCATTGTATCATAGACAGAAGTATACTTCAAGTTAGATCTGGACATGTTCTTTTCTGAAGATGAATGTGGCACTATTCCTCTTGAATCTGTCCTTTCTGGCATAGTAAACTATGATCATCTGGTTCAACATTGCCAAAACCAGTACATTTCAGCTCATTTAAGACTTAGGATATATCAATGCATGAATACTTTCTTTTATTAAATTGGCACTCTACGATGCTCACCCTCCCGACACAACTGCTGAAGCCAAAGTGGGTGAACAAGTAAATGTGGTGAAGAAAGCTGATGGTGCCCGGCTATCAAAAGAGATAGTGTCTGGGGTCTTAAAGGCTTGAAGATAAGCAAGCGGCCATCTAGCTCAGAAGCAACAAAGCGCACATGGAAGAACACACCAGCCTGTGTGATCACGTGGTCCCGAAGGGATCAAAAGTCAGGCATCAAAGAACAAAAAATCATATCATTGGCTGCACACCTCCATGATAGGACCGCTGAAGACAAACGGGTGCATAAGCAAATGTGGCGAAGAAAACTGATGGTGCCGGCTATCTAAAGACATAGTGTCTGGGGTCTTAAAGGCTTGAAGATAAGCATGCGGCAATCTAGCTCAGAAGCAATAAAGCCCACATGGAAGACGCACACCAGCCTGTGCGATCACGAGGTGCCAAAGGGACCAGGTATAAGGCATCATGCAAAAAAGAAAAACTATACACATACACACACACACACACACACACACACACACACACCATAGTGAATGAAGGGGGAAGTGCAGAGTGGAGACCCAAAGCCCATTTGTCAGCCACTGAAGATCCCCTCACAGAGGGGTTTAGGAGAGGAGATGGGTCAGTCAGGGTGCGATGTAGTACCGATGAAGAACACAGCTTTCCCCCAGATCCTAGATGTTTCCTCCCCCCAACTACCATGATCCGAATTCTACCTTGCAGGGCTGGATAGGGCAGAGGTTGTACACTGGTACATATGGGAGCTGGAGGCACAGGGAATCCAGGGTGGATGATACCATCAGGACCAGGGGTGTGAGGAGCGATACTGGGAGAGTAGAGGGTGAGTAGGTTGGAAAGGGGGAACTGATTATAAGGATCCACATGTGACCTCGTCCCTGGGAGACGGACGGCAGAGAAGGGGGGGAAGGGAGACTCAGGATAGGGCAAGATATGACAAAATAACAATCTATAAATTATCAAGGACTCATGAGGGAGCGGGGAGGGAGGGGAGAAAAAAGAGGACCTGATACAAAGGGTTTAAGTGGAGAGAAAATGGTTTGAAAATGATTAGGGCAAAGAATGTACGGATGTGCTTTATACAATTGAAGTATGTCTATGTATGGATTGTGGTAAGAGTTGTATGAGCCCCTAATAAAATGTAAAAAAAAAAAAGACTTAGGATATAGATCTTTGAGTTCCATTTCATTTCTGACAACTTCTGATTGTCCTAGATTCATATTTTATACAATCCACATTCCAATTAGTAACAGATATCTGCATGTGTTTCTTATTTTGAGTCGTGCCCATGAGTAAATAAGGACCCAAAAGCATTACTCTGTCATTATGGTCGGCATTACTTGGAAGGAGAAGCACTGTCTCAGTTGTATTGTGAATGCTTTCCATCCAGAGGGGCTCATCTGCCAGCACTAAATCTGACAAAAATTTCGCTGCTACTCATAAGGTGTTCAGTGGCTAATCTTTTAGAGATGAACAGCCTATTTCTTCTTTGTTGTCTGTTTTTAGTCTGAAGCTCCAATGGAGCTAATTCACCTTGTGAGAGACTACTAGTATTTAAAAATACTGGTGACATAGATTCCAGCATCATAGTCACACACAAGCTGCCAAAGCATGACAAACTGGGACACAAGTGGTGTAGGGAATAGATTACTCAGGGAGTATTTGACCATATCAAATGATAGGGTAAGGAATGAATCTATACTGTGGTGGTATAATGGGGCCTCCTCAAATGGAAATTCTTCTCCAGAATCTCTCCCCTCACCGCCCTCCATCTCACCACTCACTCCTGTCCCCTTCTCTTGTGATTTTTTGTTCAACTGTCAATATATCTAACTTGATTTCCTAGGCTCCCTTGGAGCTAGAGATGGCCACGTGATCTTTGCAACATTTTTCTATGCACAGTCTAATTTTAATAATTAAAAATAGAATATATATTTTCTGCCTTTTGAAAATTTCATCTAGCAATATGTATTTTAGACTTAATTTTCATATCATTCCATAGTTATTTTCAATCTCTAACCTCTACAGACTATGCAAACAATATCAGTGTTTTCTCTCTGCTAAAACCCAAACAACAAATCACACTGCCATTGAGTCCATTCGAAAAGCATCCTGGAAATATGCTGTTTGTAAGTCAGGACCTCTGGAACTTATAAACTAAGAAAAAGGTAGGTCATGTTTCTGTTGGAAATGGAGAACTAAAGCACACTGAGAAAGACCGAGAAAGGCAAAGCTGCTGCATGGAAAGAATCGTAAACAATGAAACTGAGCGGTGAAAGAGGGTGTCTATGAAGTGAGACATAGCTATCAAATGAGACCTTGAAAATAGAAAATACATTTTGATGATAATGAAGAAGACTGTTTTCCAATGATTCATTCCTTGAATGACGTCAATAAATAGTAAAAAATTGCAAATAACTCACCAGTTGAATTTTTTACCAAATATTTATCATCCAAGGCTTACTCAATGCCAGGTATTAGACTAGGCCTTTATCATTCAAAGATGAAAAGACAGAATTCCTTACAATTAGTTCAGTCTGACAGTAAAGAGAGGGTATCACACTCCTAGCACCTGAATCTAGCTTCTAAGTTACATTCTCTACTAAAAGGAATCAGGATGCTAAGGAGAAAAGGCGGATTTGAAGCCTAGAGCATAGAAAGAACAAAATGAGCAGGATCATCTTGTGTTTTTAAAAATAAGGAATACTCAAAGGAATGATGAGAATGAATACTCAACGGATATGGTGCCAGCTTGAAAGGCCTAATGTGATCATTTGTATACCCAAATAAATAATGATAGCAACAAATTATAGAGAATTCACTATAAAATTCTTATTTAATCATGAAGTGACACAGACTAACTTTACAGTGAAGTCTAGGAGACACTACCTTAATCAAATAATCGGAGTTAATATCACCAGTAATGGGAGAAATCAAAATCATGCACTACCTAATAGGATGCAACGAGAAGAATACTGTAAAAACATTTGGCAAAATGAAATGGATGGGCATCTTACAAAATAACTGGCCAAAGTCACAAGTTTCTGGGTTATAAAAGTCAAGAAAAGACTAAAGTTCTAGTTCCATGTGGGAAGAGACTAAAGATGCACGGAACTAAAACAATGAAAATTTCTGGAACAAGTAACACAACATGAATAGGCTCTGAGGATTCTGATGGTTGATTACAGTTGGGCAGAGACCCTCTTTTTGTGTGTGAACTAAACACTGGAGTATACCCTGATATGATGGCAACACTATTGCAAATGGTTCGTGGGATAAACATTGCTTAGTACTGTCTTTGCAACTTTCTTTGTAAATTTGATATTAAGAATAAAAATGAATATGGAAGAACTACATTCTAACCCACTCAGACAATTTATCAGCTTCCTACTCTAACCTCTAGAGGGAGCGCAAGCCTGTCATTCTAGCAGAAAGACACTGAGTTCAACAGTGGTAAAGAGTGGCTCATCAGAGCGGAGATTTGTAGGGATTTGTGTACTACATCAGGGTGAATGGACCTGTTGTAGTAATAGGTAATGAGATTTAAGCATCTTTAAAAAATCATTTTATTGGGGGATCTTAAAAGTCTTATCACAACCCACATATATATCCATTGTGTCAAGCACATTTGTAGCCCTCATCATTCTTAAAACATTTGCTTTCTACTTTAGCCCTTGGTACCATCCCATTTTCCCCTTCCCTCCCTCCTCCCCCCTCCCCCTTGAATCCTTGATAATTTATAAATTATTATTTTGTCATATATTACACTGTCTGATGTCTCCAATTCACCCACTTTTCTGTTATCCATCGCCCAGGGAGGAGGTTATATGTAGATCCTTGTAATTGGTTCCCCACTTTCCAAGCCAGTTCCCCCTCCACCCTCCCAGTATCGGCCACTCTCACCACTGGTCCTAAAGGGATCATGTGTCCTGGATTCCCTATGTTTTCAGCTCCAATCTGCACCAGTGTACATCCTCTGGTCTAGCCAGATTTGTACGGCAGAATTGAGATCATGATAGTAGTGGGGGGAGTAAGAATTTAGAACTAAGTTGTATGCTTAGTTCATTGTTGCTACACTGACTGGCTCATCTCCTCCCCACGACTCTTCTGTAAGGGGCTGTCCAGATGCCTACAAATGGGCTTTGGGTCCCCATTCTGCACTCCTCCCCTCATTCACAATGATTTGATATTTTTCTTTAATGCCTGATACTTGATCCCTTCGACACTTCGTGATCACATAGGCTGGTGTGCTTCTTCCATGTGGGCTTTGTTGCTTCTGAGCTAGATGGTTGCTTGTTTACCTTCAAGCCTTTAAGACCTCAGATGCTATATCTCTCAATAGCCATGCATAAGCCTTCTTCACCACATTTGCTTATGCACACATTTGTCTTCAGTGATAGTATTGGGAAGGCGAGCTCACAATGATATGATTTTTTTTGTTCTTTGATGCCTGATACCTGGTCCCTTCAACACCTTGAAGTCACACAGGGTGGTGTGCTTCTTCCATGTGGGCTTTGTTGCTTCTGAGCTAGATGGCCGCTTGTTTACCTTCAAGCCTTTAAGACCCCAGACGCTATATCTTTTGATAGTCGGGCACCATCAGCTTTCTTCACTACATTTGCTGATGCACACATTTGTCTTCAGCAGTTGTGTCAGGAAGGTGAGCACCATGGAATGCCAGTTTAATAGAACAAAGTGTTCTTGCATTGAGAGAGCACTTGAGTGGAGGCCAATGGCCATCTGCTAACTTAATATTAAACCTATAAATATATGCACATAGATATATTTCACCATTATCATACATATATATATTTGCATATGCACATGCCTGTATTTAGAGCTCTATAAATGCCCCTTGCCTCCTAGTTCTTTCCTTTATTTCTTCTTACTTTCCTCTTGTCCCACTATCATGCTCAGCCTTCATTTGGGTTTCAGTAATTCCTCTTGGTTACACTGCCCTTGATCAGTCCCTATCAGGTCTCTTACACCCTTCTTGCCACTGATTTTGGATCACTTGTTCCCTTGTCCCTGGGTTGGTTAACACCACTTCCTTTCCCCTACCTCCTCCACTCCCATGTCCCTCCAAAGAGATTTAAGCATTTTTAATTTATAATGGCCTCACTTATTATATGATCAACAGTTACCCAGATATGTTAGTGAGCTTTTAATAGAAAATGCCATTAACCGGTTGTGTGTTGGACTACTTAACCTCAAGTTTAGCAGTTCGAAACCACCAGCTGTTCTTCAGGAGAAAAATGGGGCTTTCGACTCTTATAAAGAGTTACAGTCGTGGAAACCTACGGGGGCAGTTCTACCCTGTCCTATAGGGTAGCTATAAGTTAGCACTGACTTGATGGCAGTCAGTTTGAACCTCACGTGGTGGTGCAAATGGCTAACATTTTAGCTGCTAACTCAAAGGCTGGAAGAACCTTGGTTTGGTGATCTCCTTCTGTAAAAGTAGTTATTGAAACCCCTTTGGAACCTTTTTATTCTGCCACACAAGTAGTCATTGTGAACTATAATCAACTTAATAGCAGCAACTGGAATATACCCTTAAACAAGTCACTTACTTTAACTCAGCCTTGAACTCCCATTTGTAAAAGGTGGAAACTAAACTAGGTGACTATTCCCTATTCTATAATGATGAGCACTGTTGGGAAGCCTTGGACTGCTAACCGTAACATCAGTGGTTCAAGTCCACTAGTTGTTCTGTGGGAAAAAGAGGAGGGTATCTGCTCCCATAAAGATGTACAGTCGGGGGAGGGGAAAAAGGAAAATGAGCTGATTCCAGGAACCCAAGCAGAAAGCGAGTTTTGAGAATGATGAGGGCAACAAATGTATAAATGTGCTTTATACAATTAATGTATGTGTGGATTGTGATAAGAGTTGTATGAGCCCTAATAAAATGATTTATAAAAAATGCAAAATATTTACAGTCTAGGGTTGCTAAGAGTTGGAATAAATTTGATGGCAGTAGGTTTGGGTATTTTTAAAATTTATTCTATAATTTTAGCCAAAATACAGCTTTAAGGGATCCCCCCCTTTTTTAAGGAGTTGATATAGGTTACTATCTTGAGATGAGTCCGAATCAACTTGGTAGCAGTGAGTTTGGTTCAGAGTTTTATCTAGTGATGAGGCTAGAAGGTTGGTGGTTCTGAAATAATTAGACAGTATAAATGGCTACATATTAAATGTAGATAGCATATAAAAATTTCATAATGTTAAAAGGCAATGCTGTCTATTGGTAAGATCAGTTTTTGTATAAATTCAGGATGGTTTAAAATCCTCCCTTCTCCAAAACAGTACAGTATTCTAATCCATCCTATCTATAATATCCCATTTGTCTAAAATAGATCTTACAATGCCATGGCTATGTCAACGGAAAAGCACAACATCTGTGATGTCCAGCTTTACTGTGTGGGCATCAACGTTTCCCATGGTGTCCAGTAGTTCTCGTAGTATAATTCCAATCTTCCTCTCTCGTTCCATGTTCTATAGCACTTGTACTTCAGCCCAAGATTTCCCCAATAGTACCCCCAGAATAGTACTGTGCTGAGAGAAGATAGAAAAAATATTTCATGAAGAGTTCTATGGTTAAATAAACCCACTTCAAATGCCATCTTTTGTGAGACAACTCTTTTTAGTTCCACAATTACTCACTTCTGTTTGGTTTGGAGCAATTCTTAAAGTTGAGATCTTCTGAACAACTTAAAGGGAAACACAGCTATACTTGGGCTGTACATATTCAGTTGTTACTTTTATTTTTTTCTATTAAGTTTATTATCCCACTAAAATCTTAGGAACATTTTTAATTCTTTAAAAAATCAACCTTTCTAATGATTAATTAGATGTCTAAGTAATCTACTATAAGGCTATCATAATATCATGGGAGGGACTTAGGCTTTGGGATAAAAAAGGATCCAGGTTCAATTGACAGCTCTCTTACTAACTAGGTAGGTAAGAAACATTGGGCAAATGACTTAAGCTTTTCTGAAGGTGTTAATTTCTAAACAGTCTTGTTGATATTTATCTCAAACATGTAAATCAATCTGTATAAATGATGTTAAAGAATAAACACAGATACTCAAACTATATCAGCATTCTCTCCTCCTTTTCCAAATGCGCTTACAGTTTCTTACATCACTGATGTGTCATAAAATGGCACATATCAAACACAATGGAATAAACTTGACACAAATCTGCTTACATCCCTGTTTTCCCAAGTGTGATGTTAGCATGGTGTGCTCCTTCTGGCAAAGCTTGACGGTCAGATTAGAAGGGAGAGCTAAAAGCATTTGGAAGCGGCCTGTTTTGAAGCCATCTTCAGGAGACATCATTTCAAACACTCGTTCTCTTGGAGACACTGGATGAGCTCTCACCCTAGATGTCAACTACTGATGTGTCCAGTAGCTGCTTCAAGAGGGCCGAGTAACTTCTTAAATATTCCTTTCAATCTATTTTCTTAAATGCCATCCTTTCGTTTTCTTGTCTAAGATGTACTGGTGTTATTACTGAATGTGGCAGCTATGTGATTTGGGTATTAACCTTGGCAAGGACATCAAATTAAGCAAGTGGCATTGGAGGCTCATTTAGAGATGTCTAGATTACCTTAGATTTAATACAGTCAAGAGGTACTGTTATCAGTATTTTCTCCCTCGGGGGAGCTAATTTAGTTGGCAGACAATATTGCTGGTTGGGCAGATACTTTAAAATACATTTTAGTTTTTTTTTTCCTAATTGTTTTACAACTCAGACCTTACGAAGGTTTTCCCTGATTATCATATATAGATTACATTATCTTATATTCTAATGTGTAGTTTTACTATTATATGGTATATTTTTATTGCTTTGTTCATTACATTTCTTTTTCCCATGTGCACTATCTCTCTTTGTTTAGAACATTATACATATGTTCAGAGTGAAAAACTGAGACAGCAAAAAATGTCACTGGATAACTAGTGACCAGAAATATAAATTCCAAACGTTAAGATTTCAAACTATCATGCCAGTGCTCCATTACATTGGCCAACACTGCTTTCTTTTCCATAGTTTTAAGACCTTGAAAATTTCTGTAACTCTTATTACTTAAAAAAAATCTCAAACCATTTTTTCTATGTTTCTGTCCCTAAAAATACCAACAGTTCTATGAAAGAATGAGAGTGATAAAGCTCTGAGAAATGCTGATGTTTACTTAGTAATATAAATTTTCAGAAGGATTTTTAAACCATGTGTAAGTTGAAATGATCAATTCTAATTACTAGAGTAGCAACAGGAAAGTATAGCCTGATATTTAAGTCACAGGCATCTTGAAATAAAGCTTAAAATGATGAGACAAAATAAGGAGGCATCATAATGCTCGTGAAAAATTCAATAATCATTTCATTCCTTTTCTCCACAAACATATAACACACACACACACACACACACAGACACACACACTATAATAAATAATGGGTCAGCGTCCCTTACTTGCCTTTCTCAAGTACAGAGTAGAATATGCTTGGTATGCTGGAAATGAAAGAGCAGGGTGACTAGAGAGGCCGAGCAAGGAGTCGGTCATATTATGTGTCATATTGCTCTGGTTTTTGCCATTATATAATGTGCATCACCTTCTAGAGGAACTGGTGGCACAGTTGTTAAATTGCTTAGCTGCTAACTGAGAGGTCTGTGGGTCAACTCATCAGCTTCTTAGCAGAAGAAAGATGTGGCAGTCTGTTTCCATAAAGATTGCAGCCTTGACACCTACAGGGGCAGTTCTACTCTGTCCTTTAGTCACTATGAGCTGGAATTGACTCAATGGCTGTGTTGGACAGGGTTCTCTAGAGAGACAACCAGATTGCTAGTAATTATATATATATTTATAAAGATAGATATATAATACAAGAAATTAACCGTTAAATTATATACAGATAGATGATACAAGAAATTAACAGTTAAATTATAAAGCAATGAGACACTAGCAGTCCTTTAAGGCTTGAGAGCCGCCAGTTGCCAGTCCCTTTCTGTAGAGAGAGCTGGGCTATATGTACCCAGGCAGCGAACAGCAAGGCAGGTCCCCAACTGTCGGTCCCCAGCTCCAAAGATGAACATTCCAATCATGTGGGCTTAAAGGGACCTCAACTTACAGCGACAGTCCACAGGCTAGGCATGCCACAGGTAGTGTACCCCTTTAAACTGAGGCACAGAACAAGCAAGGCGAGGCTCACCGAGCCATTTATCCCTCTGCCCTTCAGTTAATCCTACTTGTGTTTATCGGCCAGGCTGGCACAATAAACTATCGCAATGGCAGTGGGATATGCTTTTATCACTTTCTAATACAGAACATATATTTATTTGTTATATCTATAGTTTATTCTTCTGTGTCATATTATGGCATTGCTGTATTTTTCCCCCCAATGGAAAAATCTAACAAGATTATTTTCATGAGTAGACAGTGAGCTTCTTGAGACTAGATATGGCCATGTCTTATTTGCCTAGGGGTATTAATACTTGCTAACATTCACTGAATATTTAGTATGTGCCAAGTTTTCTATGTATTATCTCATTAGGTCCCCACGCAACTCTAAAACCAAACCCCAAAACAACTTCACTGCCATGGAGTCAAATCCAATTTGTAGTGACCTTATAGGCCAGGGCACAACTGCCCCTGTGGGTTTCTGAGGCTGTAACTCTTCTCAGTAGTAGAAAGACTGTCTTCCTTGCTCAGAAAGGCTGTTTCGAATTGCTGACCTTGCGGTTAGCGGACCAACAAATAACCCCTACACCACCTTTAAGCAATGTTAGGAGGTGGTAATATCAAATTTAGAGCTGAGAGTATGACAATAAGTTTCTTGAGATCAAGATCTGATTTTATTCACTAATATATTTCTTATGCCTACTGCGGATCCTGACATTTAAAACTTGATTTTTGAATAACAAGGAAACCAAAACTCAGTACACTTTGTCAAGGATGTACAGCTGTTAAACAGAGAGATTAGATGGGAATCCAGGTTGGTCTGATTGTAGATCTTAAAGATTTTGTTCTACTGCTTCTTTGTTTCTATTTGCAGCTCACAGTTTGATAACTGAGAAGACTCATGGTGCTGAATGATTAAATATGTTCTACCTTCAAATGAAGGTTCTATTTTGCCCCAGCCTCCCCATGGTCCTTCCTTATCTTAATTTTTTTCCACTAGGCCTAGAACTTAAGCCAGAGTGGGCATGGATGGACCTTGTTTTCACCCCGCATTCCTTTCTTCCAGTCAACATAATCATTACAGAGAGGGAAGAAACACACTTGGAAAATGCTGCAGGGGCAGTTACATTAATGGTTTGTTATTTCTATTACATAAACATAGTACCAAATAGGCACAAAACACAAAATGGAAAATTAGTGGTTATAAACTTATAAAATTCATCCAAAATGCCCCAATCCACCCCACTTGGCATGGTTTTAATTTTTCTTTAATAGAGGCAACCATGACATTTACAAAAGCTAATGTCTTCATGCAAATCAATGTATTTACTTTTTTACAGTTTTAATAGGTCTTCTAAATAAAGGAAGGATTGAACAATAACATCATTAAAAGCAACAATAAACAGGAAAGTAGTACTGTCTTTGCTTATCGCATCTACCTCAGGATGCATCTACTTCCTGCTGGCATGTAGTAAAGCAAGACACAGTAATGAGGTTTTAGAATTATTTTTTTATAAAGATTCCACTTAGATGATTGTCTACTTGAATATAAAACATCACAGAAACATTTACTCCTTCTATAAATGGAATTTTCCCACTAACTTTTTGAAGCCCCATTGTATTCTAATTATAAGGTTTCTAACACTCCTGAAATGTGTGCTTATTTATTTATTTTTGTGTGCTAGCCTATGAAGAGAATGGTGACAAGAATCAGACAAAGCTAATTTATAATCCTGGCTCTGCCTCCTAATAACTGTGTAACCTTGGGGCAAATTACTTAATCTTTCGAGCTTATTTCCCTAAAATGTAGATGATAACCCCTAATTTATAGAACTGCTGGGAAGAGTACTGCAAGAAAAAATGTTTGTGCGGTAATGAGCATGGCACCAGGCACGTGGCTGACACTCAGTTAACAATGGTGATCTTTAATATTCAAAAGCTGCTCCTTGATTTCACTCTTGCTTCATTATGGGAGGCACTTAAATAGTCAACTCCAGCAACAAAGTCTCCTGTGTTTGACTACTTCAATGTATATGATCCACTCACCTTGATAAACTCACTGAAATACGCTAGAAAAAATATGTAAATTTTCAGTTTTATCTTTTCTAGAACATAATGTCATAAAGGACTGTGTGTATGTGCAAGACTTCCTTTTCTTTTTTTCACTCCTGCTTATATAAATGATGTTGCACTTGCATTACTGAAATACCAACAGCTAGCTGGATCTAGATGTTGGCTGGGTCAGATAAATTCCTACTACCTATACTTGGCTTCTGTGGGCCCTTGCATTTCAACCTGTTTTAAACTATGAACTTTCCTAAGCATCTAATATTTCATTTTCAAACATTGTATGTGCATATAACATTTACTATAAAAATAATACAACCATCCACACACAAAGCAGACAAGTATTATTAAATAATCAAATGTATGAAAATTATTTAAAAATTACCTGATGGAATACAGGCTCTTTTATTTTAAGGTAGACCTGAAAATATTGAAAGATAGATATGAATAAAGTGTATTATGGAGAAGAAAACATCTATTCCAACTACTTTAAAAATCCCAAATTTTTCCTGCTTGTTAGTCACTACCATTTCTGTGGACATCCATTTTTTTCTCAGATTTCTATCTATGCTGTGGCAGCTCCCAAATCAACAACCTTAGCTCCGCCTACCCATTAGGACTCAGATACCTTAATGGCAGGTACCTCAATCTTAACACTTTCCAAATTGAACTCATGGTACAAACCTACTATCTCTCTTGCAAAACCTGCTCTTCCTCCATGCTTCCTATCTTGGCTCGGGGCATACTTACATGGACCCAGATAGCCACGCCGCTGACTGAATTTTGCTCTAGACAACTCTTTATTTTTACCTCAGTTGCTCACAAGACCTGATTAATTGTGACAACTTCTTTTCATCCCTATAGCTATTTTACTTTAGTCTGAGTTTCATATCTTGCCTAAGTAAGTGCAAAAGTCCCCGGGTATCCCTAGGTCTAGCTAATTCCCCTCTAATCCTGCCTCTGTAACTAGAGTCCTATTTCAAAACATTATGTCTGATTATGTTTTTCCTCTATTTAGGACAGTCAATGGTTCCACATCAATATCATGATATAAATCCAAAATCTTATCAATATCAGGGGGTAGGGGGTATATGCAGGGGAGGAGGGAAGGAAGGGTGAACAAATCGCAATGATCAATGCATAACCTCCTGGCCTCCCAGGGGGACTAACAACAGAAACGTGGATGAAGGGACACAGTGGTTGGCATAAGATATGAAAAAATAATCATTTACAATTTATCAAGCAGTCATGGGGGGTTACTAATACCAAGGTCTCAAATATAAAGTAAATATTTAGAAAATGATGGCAACATATGTACAAATGCAATTGATGTATGGAATGTTATGAGATCCCAATAAGATGATTTAAAAAAAATCCAAATTCTTCAATGTAGCATACAAAGACGTTTATAGCCTGGTGTTTGTCTAATTCACTAGACTCATCTCTCTTCACTTGCCATGCTCTCTGTGCCATCTTATCCTTTTCTATTGTCCCAATTCCTGTGGGGGTAACAATCTAATGAAACAATCATGCACTCAGCACATCATCAAACACGCTTTTCCCCCTATTGCTCCTCAGTATTTACTTTTTGACTTAAAAAGCACATTTTAAAAGTTATTGCAATAAGGAGAAATATGAGCTGGAATTGACTCGATGGCAATATGACAACTGAACAGGAAACAATATCTGTAAATGAGAAGTCCCAGCTTTGTAAAGAAACATTTCAGTCTGAATGACATAAAGTAAACACTGGAAAAAAATGTTCCAAACTATAAATTGCAACTTCACATGCTTATTCTAGTAGAAACAAAATATGACTTACTATGGTTACTATTAAACTGAACACTACTAGTGTAAAAAGCAGATGGTAGTTTATGGAATTCTTCATCTTGAAACATTCAAACCTTAAAAAAAGAAAAAAGAAATATCCTTTAGAATATAATGAACAAATATAATGTTAGTTTAGCATTTACTGTGATCTAGTCATATCTACCATTTCTCCCCACCTATATTCTCAGAGAACCTGTATTGCCTTCAGCCTGCCAGAGGCTGGATGGACCATGAGTAGACCCTGGACGTAAGCTGGGCCAATGAGAGGCTGTCATCTGACCATCTGAAGTCTGGTGCTCAGAACCGGAATCAATTAAGTATTGAGTCAATGTATTAAGTCACATGAAGACAATGTCTGGGCTAATCTTTGTGAATAGCTATAAGACTAATGGGCTCACACATAACACCAGTTGTGAGAATGGCCCAGGACTGGCCAATGTTTTGTTCTGACGTGCATAGGGGAGCTGTGATTTGGAACTGACCCCATGACACTGACAATGACATAACAACAATAAATAATAAAAGCCTTGTTAGCAAAGTAGTGAAGGTCAGCAGTTCTAACCCATCAGTCACTCCATGGGAGAAAGGTGTGTTAGTCAGCTTCTATAAAGATTATCGTCTTAAGAGCTCTGTGTGGACGTTCTCCCCTGTCCTACATTGTCTCTACGAGTTGGAAAGGATTCCACAGCAGTGGGTTTTTATAATGAACAAGTGAATGAGTGAATTGAGAAGCGATATGAAAGAATTAAAAAATAAAGGAAATACACAGATTTTGAAGTCATGTGGAGATGAAGGCATGAAGAAAAGAGTGATATTCGAGAAGCTCGTGAAATAAGGCTATCTTTTCTTCTACTGTGTTCCAGATTTCCTTAATGGCCTCACCACTAGCAAATCTCCCAATTCAAGGTGGCTTGCGGAGGTTTCAATATATTGCAAGCAATATCTAAGGTAACTATTATAGAAAAAAATGACTTATTATAAACTGCTTCTTTCATAATCTTTTTTCCCAATGAGATTATGAGCTCCTTGTATGTAGGTAAAGGAAACCTGGTGGCATAGTTGGTTTTGGGTTATTAACCTCAAGGTCGTTGGTTCAAACTCCTCAGGAGAAAGACGAGGCTTTTTCCTGTTAAAACTCACAGCCTTGGAAACCCACAGGTGAACTTCTACTCTGCCTTACAGGGTGTCTATGAGTCCGAATTGACCTGCATGGCAGTGAGTTTGAGTCACCAGGACAGTAACTGATACAAAGAAATATTCAGTAAATACAAAAATATGAGCAAACAACTGACCATCAGAAACTACTCAACCTTTGAGTTCTATGTCCCAGTACAAGCAAGGCAGTGCTCTCAGCTAATTGTCTTTGGGACTGTGCTACTTAGGTACTTGGGAACTACTACTTCATCTCTGTAAAGAGAGGCAGTTAGAACATATGACTTCTTTTACCTTTAAATTCTATGACTTTATGACTTAAAAGAGGATGAAAAATTTGATGGGCTGTTTATGTTTTTACATTCTATGACTTGATGGCTTGAACAGTGATGGAAAAGTTAGGTCGAGTATGTGTAGGCTAAAGACTTTTCATCTCTTAGAAATTTGTTTATTATTTCAAATTTCCTCAAAGCAGGTTTCACCTTTAAAAACCATAAGTCAATAGGAAGCCTGGCTTGTATTTATTATAATGGTTGTCTCACTATATTACACACAACCATTTCTTTACCTGTCTTCCTTATTCATATTATCTATAAGTGTCTTGACTCTGTATCTATAAAATCTTATATCATGCTTAACACAAGGGAGGTTTTATATTACCAGACTCCCAAATGAATAAACATGGCACATAGAATCAAGGCAAGTTTTAAAATAGAGGACTAGATTGCTTAATATACTTGGAATGTGTTCTATGTGCATTCCATCTACATAGATTTCATTCAAGATGCCAGGAAATACAAAGATTCCTTGTGTCTAAGAGTAGGTATTTGAATAATAAACAGATCCTTCCATTTTCTCTTAATACTGGTTTTTAGAGTTAAAGAGGGACAATACATTGACTAACACTTAGGCCCTTGCATCAGAACTGTATCAAATGTTACTGCTATTGTCAGTAATAAAAAGTAACAACTAACGTTTTTCTAGGTTATATGCTCTGTATTTATTATAACATATACTGCAATCCTTGAAAATAGCTTTATGTCCTTGGGATAGCAAGTGGCTGAGGTACAGTTGGAGGCTCAAGTTCACCCGGAGGCACTTGGGAGGCCTGGTGATCTCCTTCTGAAAAGCAGTCACTGAAAATCAATGGAGCACAGCCTCTCTCTGCCATACATGGGGTTGCCACGATCAGGGTAGTCAACAGTAGCTGGTCTGGATTTTGGTTTTCTGGATAAGAAAATCTCAGGATTCAAATCCTGAACCATCTGATTTCAAAGAGAATAATGTTTCCACTATGACAAACTGTTCTTCATTGTGTCCTGGCTTCTAGTCCTTCAAATTCATGAGCTGGGGCAGAAACCCTTCACCTAATTTTGTGTCTTTTTACTCAGGCAATACGTGTGTTCTCTAAAAGCTGTATGTAAGGAATCAATAGAAAACTATTAAAACTAATAAACAGAGTTATAGCGAGGCTATAGCATAAAGTCAGTATACGAAAATCAATAAGGGCGGACACAGACATGTAGTTTCCCAACACAGACTAGTAATCTGCTGCCCTTCCAAACAATCCATGTTCAGCATTTGAGGAGACTGAAAGTACTCGAACATCCCCAGCAATTTAGTTGGGCCCAGCCTAGCACTGGTTTCCCGAAAGTCCGTACCCACCCTCTGAGAAGGCACACTTAAAGATCATCTGTTGCCATTTGATCGTACACTGCAGGAAGCACTTCTACCACATCCCCAAGCAGCTGATCAAAGTGCATTCTCTTTTACTTCCACTTTTCCACAAATTTTCTGAAGGCTCCTTATATTCTCTTTTAAGATGAGCTCTGGAAATTTTCTCCCTCTTGATATGCCCTCAAAAGATTGGTTACTTGAGCTATGGCTTCTTAATTAAACTCTGCTATGTCCATAACTAAATCTGTTTCATTTCCTCATCTACAAAATGGGGATAATACCCATTTATCTCACATAATTGTAAGAATTTACAGAGACTGTACTAAGCTATCGAGCCCAGTTCCAGATACAAACTAGATAAATAACATCACACTTATTAATAGTATTATAATTTCTTGTTTCTTTTCTGACATTCAGGAAATGTAAATGAATTTGACACTGGAGTAAATACAAGATGCTTCAGTCAGGGCACTTTGAATTTGTAATGTTTTCTGACATTTTTTCTCACTATTTTCCTCCATGCTGTCAAGAACCAATCAACATGGACATACTCTTGGTAGAATTTACTCTGATTTTGAATAGGGGGAATTTAAAAGATACAAATATCTATTATTTAATAGATATCATCAAGAAAGAGGATATTAAAACAATACAATTGCACAAGTACTTTACTTTTCAGATAAGCATCTGCTAAGAAACTCTTTATAGTGTAGTATATGGAAACATTATCTAAAATTTGTGTGGCATACAATTAAAATATTTACATTTATACACATTCATCACTCAAAGAAAGACACATTGTACTGAGTTAATTATATTACTTAATTCACTCTGAGGCAAGTAGACATTTAAAGATATATCCAATGGCTGAATTTTAAGTATTAAGTACTTACATGCAGTACACAAATATACAACAGCTGTAAATCATTGGGAGTTCATCCAATAGCTATAAAAAAAAAGACTTGAAAATCACTGTTACAATTATTATATACATCAAAATGAAACAGCAGACTGGAGATGGTCAATTCTAATTATTTCCCTGGTTGTCGTTGCTAGGTGCTGTCCAGCTGATTCCAACAAATAGTGACACCATCCAGGTACAACAGTATGGTGTCAGAGTGTTACCCTTCACAGGAACATACATAATTTAATGGCACTCAAAATAAGGAATCAGCAACCATGGATCAATATAGGTAGTTTCAGATATTCTGATTGGCTAAAAAAAAAAAGAAAGAAAAGTAAAATTTATTAAGCACTTACAAGATCTATGATAGATCTTTCACATATGCCAATCAAATGACTAATAAAAATCCTAACAGGTACTATTAGACCCTTAGATAGAAGAGAAAATTAAGGCTAAAGCAAGATTAAGTGGCATGTCTGTGCTCAATAAACCATTTAGTGGTAGATTTAGAACTGGATACCAAATGGCTTGCTGCTTACCTGTTGCTACTGAGTCAATTCTGACTCACAGCAACCCTACAGGACCAAGTACGACCGCCCCATGGTGTTTTCAAGACTGTAATCTTTGCAGCCTGCCCCATCTTTGTCCCGAAGAGCAGCTGGGGAGGAAATCCAATCACAGACCTTTTGGTTAGCAGCTGAGTGCTGAACCAAAATGTCACCAGGGCTTCTCAAACAGCACCCTCGGGCTAATAAAGCTGAAGAAATTATCACCCCAGCTTTAAATAATGTTTAAGGCAGAACTGTCCATAGTTGGTTGTGCTCGGTCTGGGCAGGTGTGGAAAGGGAGCCCCTCACTCTCGATAGCTATCCCAAGCTAAGTTTAGCCTGGGGGAATGGTTGGCTGATCACCAGAGTGTTATCAGTGGCAGGTGGCAATGTCATTTCTTGTTTTGCTTGGGTGATTGTGCGTAACAAATAATGGTTTAACATAGTTCAGCTAAATTTACCCCACTGGAAGATAAAACAGGGAACCTGAAAGGGACATTCATGAATGTTTTACATTTAAATTAAACGAGACAGAGAAGTTGTTTAAATAAGTCCTAGAGTATTGATGAGCCTTCCTTTTCCTTCAATCTTAGGGAAAATGGGTCATTTGTCATTTGTGTCAAGCTAAGCAAGCACACAAAATTGCAACTTTGTAGTCCATAGTCTGCAAAGGGAAGGAAATAAAGTATTTGTACTATTTTTCAATACAGTTGGGAAAGATAGTATAATTGTAATGATAACGAGTAGGATCAAGAGCTTAAGATCGAAGAACATCTAGCCTAGCCAAATAGTGTCTCATCTTGGCCACAATTCTGACAAGTTATCTTTATACTCAAATACTTCAAGTCCTGTCATAATTACCACGGGATAAAGGCCAAGGCCTGGAGACTCTGGTTAGTTTCCTAAGCTGTATCTCCTACCACTTAGCTCAGTGTGTAGCCCAGAGCAGACACTCAAGTGTTAATAAATGTTAAATTCAAAAAGACTCACTGCCATGGAGGCAATTCCAACTCACAGTGACCCTACAGGATAAAGTAGAACCGCCCCTGTGGATTTCTGAGGCTGCAAATCATCATGGGAGCAGAAAGTCTTATCTTTCTCCCAGAGTGGCTGGTGGGTTTGAACCTCTGATCTTGGGTTAGCAGCCAATGTACAACCCAGTATGCCATCAGAGTTAGCAATTAGTAATGGTAGCATTTCCTTCAGCACCACACATTATCACTCCATGGCTACTTGCAGTGCCCTGATGCACCAGACATACAAAAATTTGGGTTGTAGATGACCTGGCAAATTCCTATTCATCTTTCCAGATGCAACTGAAACTTATTATCTGTGTCATCTCTGTGAAGCTTTCTCTGATCTCCCATCCCTGCCTTAATAATTTACTTCACTTCCTATTCCCATTTGTTGTAGGAGACTTAGCGGTATAGTGGTTACATGTTGGGTTGTGATCCACATGGTTAGCAGTTTGAGACCACCAACGGTTCCGAGGGAGAAAGACTAGGCTTTCTGTTCCTGTGCAGTTACAGTGTCAGAAACCCACTAGTGGGGTTGCTGGGAATCAGCATTGACTTGATGGCAGTGAGTTTAGTGTTCAGTTTGGTTAGACGCTTTTAAGTTCGTTCTGACTCATAACAACCCAACCTACAACAGAACAAAACACTGTCTGGTCCTGCACTGCCCTTATAATCCCAGTCATGTTTGAGTCCCCTATTGTAGTTACTGTACTGTCCATCTAGTTGAGGGTGTATTCATCCATCTTGTTGAGGATCTTCCTCTTTTGTGCTGACACTCACTTTACGATGCATGACGTCCTTCTCCAGGATGTTCCTCCTGGTAACTTGACCAAAATAATACAAAGTCTTGCCATCCTCGCTTCTAAAGAGCATTCTGACTGCACTTCTTCCAAGACAGATTTGTTCATTCTTTGGATAGCCCAACCCTGCATAAACCTCTATCAATCATTCTCTAGCACAGTGTCTTCAATCCTAAACTGTCGACTCTTTGAGGAAAGGGCTGTGTCATCTTTATCTATGTATACCTGTTGCTCAGGTAGCCCATAAAGTTTTCTGAACTAGTTAAATTGCTTGTCCAACCTCACATGACCGAGAACCCAGTATTTCCTAGGGAGTCCTTAATATCTACAGGCTCAGAAAATTCCTTCACATATTGAGCAAGATATCTATCTTCTACACTATTAGGGTCACACAGAAGAAACCTGATCCATTTTTAGCATGCCAACCTTTCCGATGTTGATTCACAAAACATTTACATAGTGCTCTGTGACAACCCATTAAGTAAGCCTGGCATATAACAAGATCAACCAGAGAGTTCCTGCTCTTATGAGAGAGGACACACATTCAGCTGGAGGAGTCAGATCCATAGATATATTTAGACGCTAACACTAATAAGGGCGGAGACAGAAAAGCCCTGGGTGCTATGAAAGAACACATGAGAGATACAGAAGCCGACTGTTGGATTGGAGAGGGCTTCCTAGAAGAGATGGCACTTTGGCTGAGACTTTAAAGGATGAACAAGGGTTGTTCATGGGAGAGAGGGTAGGGTGGTGGGGCCAGAAGAACATTAAAAAATACGGGACATTTAGACCTCTATAAATGTCCTTTGCCTCCTAGTCCTTTCCTCTATTTCCTTTTACTTTCCTCTTGTCCCACTATCATGCTCTGCCTTCATATGGGTTTCAGTAATTCCTCTTAGTTACATTGCCCTTGATCAAGCCCTACCAGGCCTCCTACATCCTACTCACCACTGATTTGGATCACTTGTTGTTTCCTTGTCCCTGGGTTTGCTAACACCACTTCCTTTCCCCCCACATCCCCAGCTCCCATGTCCCCCTGGAACTGCCGGTCCCATTGTTTTCTCCTCCAGGTTGTTCATTCAGCCTATCTTATTTAGACAGACCTGCGGAGATAATAACATGCACAAAACAAGACAGAGCAAAACAAAGCAACAAAAGAAAACAAAACAACAACCAAAAAAACAATGACAAAAAAAAAAGAAAGAAAAGCCTGTAAATAGTTCAAGATCTGTTTGTTGACCTTTAGGAGTATTTTCTGGTCAGTCTGATGGGGTACCAT
This sequence comes from Tenrec ecaudatus, assembly GCF_050624435.1. Classification (NCBI taxonomy): domain Eukaryota; kingdom Metazoa; phylum Chordata; class Mammalia; order Afrosoricida; family Tenrecidae; genus Tenrec; species Tenrec ecaudatus. Next base: position 73,938,040 of record NC_134533.1, on the reverse strand, counting down.
GCCCTAGGTCCAAAGTCTATTTTTGGTATTCCCTCAGGACTTCCTTGCTCTGCTCCCCTTTCTGTTCTGTTGCACACCCTTAGTGCTTTGCCACGGTGTTAAACTGGATGATGCTCACCTTCCCGGCACGATTGCTGAAGACAAAGCGGGCACATAAGCAAATGTCGTGAAGAAGGCTGATCGTGTCTGGTTATCAAAAGATATAGTGTCTGGGGTCTTAAAGGCTTGAAGATAAACAAGTGACAATCTAGCTCAGAAGCAACAAAGCCCACATGGAAGAAGCACACCAGCCTGTGTGATCACGAGGTATCGATGGGATCAGACATCAAGCACAGGAACAAAAAATCATATCATTGTGAATGAGGGGGAGTGCAGAATGGAGACCCAAAGCCTATCTGTAGGCAACTGTATATCCCCTTACAGAAGGGTTGCAGGGAGGAGATGAGTCAGTCAGGGTGCAGTGTAGCAATGATTAAACACACAACTTTCCTCTACTGCTTTACTCCTTCCTCTCTCCCACTATCATGATCCCAATTCTACCTTACAAATCTGGCTAGACCAGAGGATGTACACTGGTACAGATAAGAACTAGAAACACAGGGAATCTAGGACGGATGATCCCTTCAGGACCAGTGCTGAGAGTGTTGCAATCTGGAGGGTGGAGGGAAGGTGAGGGAAAGAGGGAGAACTGATTACAAGGATCTACATAAAAATTCCTCCCTGGGGGATGGACAATAGAAAAGTGGGTGAAGGGAGACGTTGGACACTCTAAGACAAAATAATAATTTATAAATTATAAAGGGTTCGTGAGTGGGTAGTGAGGAAGGAGAGGGGAAAAATGAGGATCTGATACCAAGGGCTCAAGTAGAAAGCAAATGTTTTGAGAATTATGATGGCAACATGTACAAATGTGCTTGACATAATGGACATGTATATGGACTGTGATGAGTTATAGGAGCCCCTAATAAAATGATTTTTTTAAAAAAATATGGGACAGCCAAAGAATAAATACACAGACCACTGAAAGAGATTGATATGTATAGCAACAGAGTGGGGCTACCTGAGCAAGTCTTTTCTTATTCAAGTTAAATATTCCTAGATCCTTCCTCATGCTGGTATCTCTTTCCAATAGATGCCAGGTCAGTCCTCAGAACTCCATGCAATATTGTCAAGATCTGATCAGCACAAAGTAGGGGAGCCTAGCCCCTCCTTCATTAGATGCTTATTTTCCCCCTGACAGCTTGTCTCAATCCATTAACCAGTTGTTTCTTCATAGATGGCACAGACCAGCAATAACTGCCAGGAATAGTATAATAGGGAGAGCAGAATGATCCTTAAGACTATACATTTTAAGTCTTAGACAATTTGTGTTAAGGAAATATCAGAGAATAATGAATACATAGAATCAGGATATATGTTTTATAAAGTTTTCTGGGGATCTATTGTGTAGCAAATACTCAAACAGAGTGGCTTAAATCAACATCTACAGCAGCATTAGTTGAAGCAGCTCAAAGTCTGGGGACTGAAGTCACCTATTCATTCACTTACATGCTTGACAGTGGATGCTGGTAGAAGTCTGGAATCTCAGCACAAACTGTGGTCAGACACCTATATATGACCTTTCCATATGGCAACACCATCAGTACTTAGGTTTCAAGGGTTAAATGTTCCAGGAGGACTAGGTGAAAGATGCTTTGCCTTTAATGATTCTGCCTTGGAAATTATATAGCTTCATGTCCACCACAGTCACAGTCCTGCCCAGATTCAAGGAGAAGAGACTTGGCCCTCCACCCCCACCTTCCACTACCTCTTGAGAAGTCAAACCACATTGTAAGCAGGCATGTAGGTTGTTATTAAGTTCCAACTCATAGCGCCCACTTGTACAACAGAATGTAATATTGCCTGGTCCTGGGGCATTCACACAATCATTGTTATGTTTGAGCTCATTGTTGCAGTCACTCCATCAATCCATAGCATCAAGGGTCGTCTTTTCCTCTGACCCTCTACCAATCATGATGTTGTTTATCAGGAACAGGCCCCTTCTGATAACATGTTCAAATGACTCAAAACAAAGCCTTATCATCTTTGCATCCAAGGAGCATCTTGGTTGTACTTTTTCCAGGGCAGAGTTGTTTGTTCTTTTGGCAGTCTATGGCACTTTGAATATTCTTTGCCAGCACCATCATCCAAACTCATCGATTCTTCCTTAGTCTTCCTTATTCAATGCCCAACTTTCACATGCATATAAAGTGACTGAAATACCATGGCTTGGATCACGCAAATCTTAGTCTTCAAAATGACATCCTTGCTCTCCAAAACTTTAAAGAAGTCTTGTGCAATAGTGTTGCATAATGCAATACATCATTCAATCTCTTGACTGCTCCTTCTGTGAGCATTGAATGTGTAGCCAAATAAAATTAAATCCAAGGTGACTTCAAACTTTTTTCCATTTTTCACAATATTGATCTGGCTATAAGGACTTTTCTTTACATTGATCTATTGATACAAGCATCTTTGGAAAATACTATATTCTGCTACATAACTAAAACTCAAAACTAAATTAATGCTTTAAGATGAAATTTATTCTGATTGGCTCATTAGTATAAGTATTTTTTTAAAAGTTCCTTTGAGCCTCTGCTTTAAAACAAACACAAACATGTATTTCTCCTATAGAAGTTATTCACATTTTATTGTAGAAGATTTAGGAAATGTGGAAGTTCAGAGAAAAAGAAATATAATTGCCCATAAACTGAGATAAATACATTCAATATTTCAATGTATAATTTTAATCATTCACTCATGTGGTTAAATGTCTGACTGATAATCGACAGACCAACCTACCTGCCTGCTAGCCTGCCTTTCTCTTTCTTTCATTCATTCTTGTATGTATTATGCATACTATGTGCCAACAATGTTACAATTGCTAAAGATCGAATGGTAAATAAAATAGATTAAATAAATAAATAAATGGAAATAAAACATATGAGCTCTTTCCTCTTAATGAGTTTACATTCTAATTGGAGAAGAGCACAAACAAGGTAACTTTAAATGACAACAGGTGCTATAGAAATCATGAAATAAGGTAACGGTCACTTGTTAGAGAGACTGCTTTAATTACAATAAAGATGTCAGGGAAGGCGTCTCTTGAGCAGGCAATATTTGAACTAAGGAGGTTCAATGGCCACATGTGTAATGACCTGAGAGAAAAGCATTGTAGGCGGAGGGACTAAGATCCTACCCCTAGCCTAAGTGTATACTCAAATGTATGAAACCATACGTCCACACAAACAAAACCTTCAGCATGAGTGTCCACAGTCATGATAGCCAAAATAGAAATTCAAAGATAATGGCATTTTTGAAGCCCCTATGTATATATTAAAAACATGAGTCTACACTGATATCTCCAGCTTCAATTTATCACCACAGGATTCATGCTTGCTTTCATATTTCCTATATTTGTAACTATTTATAATAAGAAATGTGGCTTCCATTATCCTTGAAAGATGAACTTCTCTGAGCAATTCCCCTGTGCATAACCAACATTCCACTCTCTCCAGAAGAAGTCTTCCTCCCCCATGAGGTGTCCACACTGGGTGGCCTTCTCAGCCACCCATTCTCCCATACCATGCACTGGGCCACTCTGCCATGAAAAGTCACCTTTCTAGGGCTGAGACCAGAACAAAGCTGCCCCTATAAAATGTGCACACACAGATTCCAGTCATGTGCCAGCCACCTCCCTAACCTGAGTGGAAAAAACGTTTGCCATATAGTCCAACTCTCTCAAGCTCTGATACCCAACTCTGGGATAGACTGCACCTGCCTCATTTTTAAAGCTTATAAAAGTGTTGATTTGCCACAAATTGTAGTAAGTCCTTACTTTTGTTTAGTCATGGTGCAAACCTGGTATGTCCTTCCATACCTTCAGATTCGGTTGTCTTTAAATGTTACAGATCCTTCTAAGTTCCGCCATGCTGCCATAGTACATAATTTATATATTAAAAAAATAAATTTCATACTCTATCACTGTTTATAAACCTGTTTCCCCCAGCTAGACAGTATGAAAATACATGTTCCATGCTTGATGGATGACTAGACCATTGTGTTCATTCTTGTATTCTCAAAGTCAAGCACAGCACACACAGACTAGGTAACACTTTTTGTCAATTTGTGTTGAATGTCATAATTAATCCAAAGAATTGATTCTTAGATGTTTATTGTAGTTATCATTAGTAACTCAGTATATGGTGATGAGCCCTGGTGGCACAGTGTGTTAAGTGCTGGACTTCTAACAGAAAGACTGGCAGATTGAATCCACCAGCCACTCTGTGAGGAAAGATGTACAAGTGACAGCCTTGAGGATTATATCCAGCAGTTGTACTCTATCCTAGCAGGTTGCTTGGAGTTAGAACTGACTTGATGACACAGGGTTGGGTTTTCCTTTGTATTTGGATATAGCTCCTTCTAAAGTTGTAAAAATATATGACTATTGATTATTTGAAGAAAGCCTAATCCAAATTATGTTATAAGTATGAAATACTGAATTTCAAGGGCTATTTGTGAAAAAACAAACAAACATGAAAAATATGTCAATAATTTTAATATTGATATGTTGACATGATATGTTGAAAATACTGGATTTAATATTAAAATTAATTCCATCTACTTCTTTTTACTTTACTATAACAATTTTAATTATTTAATATGGGTATTAGAAAATTTTAATTATATACATTCATATTACATTTTCACTGGACAATAGTGTTCTAGTGATGAGAAACCAAACGATTAAAAGACTGAGGGCTACACATATGACCTCCTTAAGCAAAGATAGCTGATAAAAATTCTTTTACGGTTCTATTACTTGGCTAGCTAGAGCTCATTAAAATGAATTACATAAGACATGAAGGAATGTGGTCATTTAAGAATAAGACTTCATTGCTTTAGTAAACCAGTTATGTCTTTTACAGATGTCTCAATGTAACTCTACTCTGATACTAAAGTTGCACATGCCTGCACAAAGGTGATCAAAAAGCTATTCTGCTTTCAGGTTGTCTCTTCAATGAATAAGATCTGCTTCCTTCGTTACTAAATTTGGATCCTTTGGTCTGAAGTAAAAACTCCAAAGACTACAAAGTGGCCCTCCTTTCCTCCCCCCGCCCCCATTTCCTTGTCTCAATATTATCATATAGTTCTTTTCTTGAGTCTGGATTAAGAGAGAAAAGCATTTAGTCAATTTTGTCATTACTAACCTGCATTTCATATTTCAGAGTCATGTGGAAGCACCAGGATCCCATTCCTACCACTGAAATTAAAACAAATAAAAACAATTAGCATTAAATTTCCTGGGGAAGACCAGAATGGCCAGAAGACAGTAAATAAGTCAGAGCACTGGGTTTCAGGGAGAATAAAGTTTGTAAATCTTGTTATTGTCTTATAGCTACCTTTTGGGAGGTGAAACGATTCCTGGTGGCATAGTGCTTAAGTATTTGGCTGCTAAATATAGGTTGGCAGTCTGAATACCTGGCCAGCTGCCCCCTTCAAAAGCCTAGGAAACTGTGTTAGGCTGGACTGACTAAAGAAACAAATCCAGTGACATGTATATATATATGGGTATGACAGAGTTTTATTCCAGGGAGTAATTGTATATCAAAAAAACATCCCAGCCCAGTCCAAATCAGGTCTGTTAAGTCCAATACTACTTCATAAGTCCAATACTAGTCCATAAACCCCTCCGTGGACTCATGAAGCCATAAGCAATGATGCAAAATGCAGGAAGATCACAAGGTGGTGGGTGCAAAATGTTGTGGATTCAATGGCGGTGGATGCATCACAGGGCTCACGCAGATCTTAGAATGACTCGCAGGCATGAAGGTGAAGGCAGAGAGAAGTGGGAAGGGTTCCCAGGATCATTCTTATGAGGTCACACCCACAGGGAGGCACCATCAGGTTGTGTGACCTGATTAACAGGCTAGACTCCACCTCTACACTTCAAGTTGACATGTAATTATGTAACTACCATAGACCACCCCTTGTCAACTTGACACTTTTACACCACTCTTTAGCTGTACATAATTTTTAAAACAAAGACAATATTAAAATCATATTTGTGCCTAACAAGATAAAACTAAAAGGCATATAACTCAAAATGTGCCAGCCTTATTTAAACATAATATTCTATATGTGAACTAAACAAAAATATCCCATGACTAACAATTTTAGTTAAGTGAACACCTATACCATAATACTATCAAAATATTCTCCCCAAACAAAAGTTTATAAACCAGCTACTTCATGCCTTTATCCTTCCCAGTTTGGGTATCCAATTTCTGTACTGCCCACTTATATCAACCCAATCCCACTTAAATCAACCCAATGCTCTGAGGAGACAAGCATGTTCTTTGATGTGAAGAATCTTCATTCCAGTTGGAATCCATAAGCAAAGTCAAATCAGGATAGACCTTCCATAAAGTCAGAAGCAGTATGCACCAATTCACAGACTCAATCTTCATCTGGTCAGGTTCTGGTCAACTCAATGTGGACTGCCTTGCTTAGCCTCCCCAGGGTGCCCACTGGTTGTCTCTCCTTTGGATCATGGACCCCAACACAAATTCTCAACAACCCTAGGGTCAATGCCATAGGGTCAAGTTCTACATAACTCTTAAACTTCAGACTAGCCAATCCTCCTTTGTCTTCTCCTCTAGTCCCTGTGAACCAGGTCCACAAGTATCAGTGGTCAGACTCAACCCATCTTTCTACTGCTGCTTTCTCCCACTTCTACTCAACAAGTGGATCCAGGTGGTCACCTAAAGAGCTTTTCAGGCTGTCCACAGGCTCTTTTTAACTTTCACTATTGGGGAGGAGAGGTTCTTCAAGGCTCCAACTTTTTTCCAGCTTCAGGAACAAACAATTAGCTCAAAATTCAAAAGGCCAAATGGCTCCTTTTTCTTTCTTCAGTCTGTGGACAGTTCTCTGAGCAAATCTTTTCAAATGCAAACATCCAGAGCACTCAAGGCACTGGGTGGGGCTTATCTTTTCAGAGCCTTCTTTGCAGGCTGTCCTATACCCATTTAAAGATTTCATTTTATGTTCAAAGCAGAGGGCTTACAAACTATTCACACTTCCCAATAATTATTTCTATCATACATTATATCAACAACAAGAAATCAGTATAAACATGGTATAGCCAGATCTTAAACTCAATTCTCAAAATGTTCAAGTTCAATCCTTATCTTATCTAAACTATCCTACTCATATGCAATATGGCCTTAGGCCTCTGGCTGCATCAAGCCAAGGTGGGGCTTCTGCCAAGCATTTGACTATGCAGCATGGTTTCAGAGTTCAAGGGGCCATTTTGCCCACTGAGCTCAAATTTTACATTTATCACATTCATTTTCACCAGTTCAAACAATAACTAAAGACAACAACCAAAGAAGACAATCAAAATTTTAATTTCCCATATCCTTTCCAGAAAAAAAAAAATCGAGTAGACAGTATGGGTGTATCTGACCTCTGGCTAGCCAAAGAAATACTACCATTAGGCAGAGGGCAAATAAGCATCCACTCTCCATCTTTATGATATGTTTTTCTGGTACTCCACTCCCCGGTACCATAATGTGTTAGGCTGGGTTGACTAGAGAAACAAATCCAGTGACACTCATATATGAAAGAAAGAGCTTTATATCAAGGAGTAATTGGATATCAAGAAAACATCCCAGCCCAGTAACTACCTCAGAAAACCTATGAGGCAGCACTACTCTGTCATAAGCTCACTCACTGCCATCAGGTGGATGTCACTCACAGCGATTCTATAGGACAAGTAAAACAGCCCTTCAGAGTTTCTGGGACTGAACTCTTCATAGGAGTAGAAAGATTTATCTTTCTCCCATGGAGCAGCTGTTTTTGAACTGCTGACCTTTCAGTTAGCAGTCTACTGCATAACCATTATGCCACCAGGGCTTCCTTTGCTCTGTCATAAGCAATTACTATAGTCAGAATTGACTTGATGGCACCCAACAGAGGGCCAAATGGAGGTAAAGTGGTATTTCCTTGTGGTTTTGATTTGTGTTTTTCTGATAATTACCCTATTCCCTTCTTAACAATATTTACTAAGCACTAAATGTGCCAAGCATTTCTCTCACTATACTGACTCAATCTGTATGCCATTTCTCTCACTATACTGACTCAATCTGTATGAGGAGGAAATAATCAGAGAAGCTAGGCTATATGAAAAATAAGGTGTAAGGATTGGAGGAGGCGTATTAACAACCTGTGATAGGTAGGTGACACACCTTGTTAGGTAGCTTAGCCTAGGGAATTGGGAAGTCCATTACGCATGCCCAGGAGAGCCAGCAAAAGACAAAAGCTGGATTTTCCCGCCGGTGGGCTTGGATGGGCGTTACACCTGGAGCAGCCCACCTGGGCCGGGTGATTGCAATTCAGCCAATGGGATCGACCTGGGGTCATTCACCACACCTCCCCCGGGAACCCTTGAAAAGGAGGGACCTGAAGGGAGAGGCGCGCTCTTGGGCTCTTGGGCTCTTGGTCTTGTCTTGCTTGGGCGGTCTGGTGGTCTTCGTGGGAGGAGAGAGATCCTTGCGTGACCTGGGGCAGTCTCTGCCAGGCCGCATGGTCAAAGGAATCCTATGGGTGCCGCGTAAAACCTGATGCTTCTTTGAACTTTCATTAAATTCACTTGGATCACGAGCCCGGCTTCGGCATGAAATCTTTCTCGCGTGGAGCTAAGGACCAAGGCTGAGATTTAGGCTGGAGAGAGAAACCTAACAACCTCACTTGTTGAAAGTGAGGACTTGCAGCCTTCAGTATGGAATACAACGTACTGTACGGAAACAAAAATCCTCACAACCGGACAAATAGGTAATATCATGATAAATGAAGAAAATATTGCAGTTGTAAAGGATTTCATCTTGCTTGGATCCATACTCCGTGTTCATGGATGCAGCAGTCAAGAGATCAAAAACCTCTTACAATGTTGAAAGGCAATAATGTTACTTTGAGGACTAAGACTGACCCAAGCAATAGTGTTTTCAATTGCCTCACATGCATGTAAAAACTGGACAGGAATAGGAAGACCAAAGAAGAATCGATGCATTTGAACTATGGTGCTGGATAAGAATATTGAAAGTACCTTGAACTGCCAAAAACCCCACCACATCTGTCTTGGCAGAAATACTGTCAGAATGCTCCTTAGAAGCAAGTATGACAAGACTTCATCTCATGACTAGTCTCTGGAAAAGGGGTCATGCTTGATAAAAAAGAGGAACAAGAAAAGAAAACCTTCAACAAGATGGATTGACCTAGTAGCTACAACAACAGGTTCAAACATAACAACAGCTGTTAGGATGGCACAGGACCAGGCAGTGCTTTGTTCTGCTGAACCTGAGGCCAGGAAGAGTCAGAACTGATGGGACAGCCCCACAACAACTAAATTACCATATATACTCGAATATAAGCCCACCCGAGTATAAGCTGAGATACCTAATTATTACCTGGGAAACCAGAAAAACTGATTGACTCGAGTATAAGCCTAGGGTGGAAAATGCAGAAGCTACTGGTGAGTTTCAATAATCAAAACAAATGAAAATAAAATTACTAAAAATTGAGACATCAGCGGGATAATGTATTTAAATACTTATTTTAAATAAAAACATAAATAAAAGGACAAGTCATTTAACATTAGAACACCAGCAGAGTAAGTGGAAAATAGGTTTAACAAAAGGACAGGCTTCCTCATGTGGCCATGTCTGAAGTGAAGACTGAGGCCATCAAAATAGTAATGGGATTAGAATAAGAAGGTCAATGTACCTTCTGTATCCTCTAATTAGATGTTCATAGTCACATCACTTTACTACAGTTTTAAGAGTCTCTCAAGCATGTAATAGAATTTCACTGAGTTGGAACTTCTTGATTCAAATGTTTTGGCAAGTTACCAAACTGTTTTTTCAAGGTTACACGAGAATGTAGATAAACATTTATTTTAATCCATCTCATCACATGTGGAAAAAGTATATATGGGTTTGTATCAGACATAGTAAAACAGCGAAGAATACATTTATCCAGAGAAATGAAAAAACATTTTGCTGAAAAATTAGACAATGTTGCTAAAAGAAATCAAAGGACCTCTAAGTATATGAAAGGACATTCTGCTGTCATGAGTGGAAGACTTAATATTATGAAGACCACAATATTACTCACAGCTACCGACAGATTCAATATAACCATGATAAAAATTCCAACAGCTTTCTTTTAAGAAATGGGTAGGTCTATCCTCACATTTCTATATAACGGTGAGAGGCCCTGAACTGCCAAAGCAAGCTTGAAAGAGAACAATGTAGGAGGACTTACATTTTATGATTTCAAAATGTACTACACAAAGCTTTGATAATCATTGTTTCTCGGCCTTTTGGCTAAGATCAAGTATAGTATCTGTTCTTATCAGTTTAATATCTAATATGTTCTCTATCCGAGGATAATACATTAAATGGATTTTTGGAATTAGGAAATGGACTAGGAGCTTGCTCCGTCCACTCCATACATCGACCTATATTGCAGTATCTCCAGGAATGGTGCACTCCCTTTGGGGAGCAAAAAAAAAAAAAGCTATAATAATCAAAATAGTTTCATACATTACAACCGCAGATATATAAAAACCAACAGAATAGAATTGAGAGTCCAGAGAAAAAACAAAAACATTCAATGGGGAAAGAACAGTCATGAATACATGCTGCAATGACAATTGGATTTCTACATGCAGATGTTATAAAAGCTGGACTCAATTTCCAATCATGTATATGAAAATTAATTAACTTAAAGTTGCTTAGTGACCGAAGTAAAAAAAAAAAAGAAAACCACAAAAGTCTTAGAACAAAACATAGAGGAGCAGATAGTGGCTAACAGTTGTATACTAGTATCACTTAGTGTCACTAAATGTCAACTTGGTGGCACTGAATTATATACACACAAAAAGTTGACATGGCAATTGTGTTTATATATAGGTTTATATTACCATAAGACTGAATGTTAAAACCCTAAATATCCACTAACAAAAAATGAGTAAATTGTATTATATTCACACAACAAAATATTACATAGTAGTAAAAAGAACTGATATAAACAACATAAAAGAATCTAAAAATATATATCAAATGAAGCCAAATGTAAGAATACATATTGTCTACTTACATAAAGACCATGTAACTAATCTAAAGGACGTCGTTGCTGTTGTTAGGTGGCATCAAGTAGGTTCTCACCCACAGGGGCCCTGTGCACAACAGAACAAAACTCTGCCCGGTCCTACGCCATCCTTACAATTGTTCCTGTGCTTAAGCCCACTGTGGCAACCTCTGCGTCAATCCGTCTCCTTGAGGGCCGTCTTTTCTTTCACTGCCCCCTACTTTACCAAGCATGATCCCCTTCTCCAGGGACTGGTTTCTCCAGACAACGACAACGACTCACCTCTAAGGGGCAATCTGGCCATACCTCTGCCAAGATTTATTTGCTTGTCCTCTGAGCACTCAGCACCACAATTCATATGCACCAATTCTCCTTCAGTCTTCCTCATTCAATGTCCAACTTTCACATGCATAGGAGGCAACTGAAAATACCATGGCTTAGAAGTTAGAACAGCCGTTAGCTTTGGGGTATACACTGATTAGAAAGGTACATAAAGAAAATTTCTAAGCCAGTAATTTTCTGTATCTTGATCTGCAGTGCGGTACATATGTCAAATAACATTATGTTGTATGCATATACTTAAAATTTGGGTGTTTCCCTATGTGCAGAATATATCTCAATGTATAACAAAGCATCTAGAGGAGGCTTCTTGCTTACTGTTCTTCAAGTATACTTTTCCTGACAAAAGGTTCCATCTAAATGATTTGCTTTAATGTTGTTAGATGCCATAGTCAATTCCAACTCAGAATGCCCCTAGGTACAACAGCACGAAACACCACCATCCTCACAACTGTTCTTATGCTTGAGCTCATTGTTACAGTTACTGTGTCAATCCATCTCATGTAGAGCCTTCCTCTTTTACACTGCCCATCTACTTTAGCAAACATGATGTCTCTTCCCCAAAACTAATCTCTCCTGATAACATGTCCAAAATATATGCGATGAAGTCTCACCCTCCTCACCTCTAACTAGTATTCTGGCTGTAGTTCTTCTAAGACACTCTTATTTGTTCTTCTGGCAGCCCGTGGTACTTTCAACATTTTTCACCAGCATCATACTTAAATGCATTGATTCTTCTTTGGTCTTCCTTATTCAACATCCAACTTTCACAGCACATGAAGCAACTGAAAATCATGATTTTGGTCAGGCACACGTTAGTCTGCAAAGTAACATTCTTGTTTCAACACTTTATAAAGAACTTTTGTGCAGACTAACCTAATGTAACGTGTCCTTTGATTTCTTGACTGCTGCTTCAACTGTACCTCATGAGCACTGATTGTGGATCTAAGAAAAATGAAATCCTTGAAGTCTGTCATGATGTTAACTATTGGTCTAGTTGTGAGGATTTTGTTTTTCTTTACACTGAGTTGTAATCCATACTGAAGGCTATAATCATTGACCTTCATCAGCAAATGCTTCAAACCCTCCTCACTTTCAGCAAACAAGATTCTGTCATCTGCATATTGCAGGTTGTTAATAAGCCTCCCTCTAGCCCTATTACCACATTCTCCTTATAATCCAGCTGTCTGATTATTTGATCAGCATACAGATTGAATAAGGAAGACCAAAGAAAATTGATGCATATGAAGTATGGTGCTTTTTAAAGATTATTGTAAGTACCATGGGCCTTCAATATCTGTCTCAGAAGTAAGTACAGCCAGAATGCACCCTAGAGGCAAGGATGGCAAGAGTTCGTCCCATGTACTTTGGACATGCCGTCAGGAGAGACTAGTCTCTGAAGGACATCATGTTTGGGAAAGTGGAGGGGTAGTGAAAAAAGAGGAAATTTCTCGGTGAGATAGACGGACACAGTGACTGTAATAATGGACTCAAAGATAAGAACAATTGTGAGAATGGTGTAGGACCAGGTGGTATTTTGTTCTGTTGTGCATAAGGTCACTTTAAGTTGGAAGTGACTAGATGGCACCTAACAGCAACAACAATACAGATTGAGTAAGAATAGTGAGAGGATACAACTCTGATGCAGATTTTTCTTGATTTTTTAAAAACCACACAGTATTCCCTTCTTCTTTTACACAACTGATCAATGCAGAGGTTCCATATGGGCACAATTGTCTGGAATTCCCATTCTTTTCTAGGCTAGCCACAGTGTGTGATAGTCCACAGCTGAATGCCTATTCAGTCAGTAAAACATAAACAAGCATCTTTCTTATGAAATACAAGTCACAGTTGAGGCTCACAGAACTGGCTAAGAGCTACTGTAGCTGTCTGCATTTTGGGAAATTCTTCCACCTCACTTCTTCAACTACACAAGCAACTTTTCAGTGTTTCCTTCTTCTGTAGTTGACCCTCTCCCTGGATTTTGGTTACTAAATTGAACAAGTTGATACTTAAAGGGTAGTTATATGAAAGTGATACTGTTTCGGTTAAGTAACCGAATTAGGGTATTCTGTATTACTCTCCCAGTTTTTTTCTCATGGATTTTGGCTGAAAACAGAGAATATCAGAATTTTTACTTAAATGTTACTATGACAATACTTAAAAAAATTTTTTAACTAGGGAAAAAAAATCACCAATGTCTCTGGAAAAGTCTAGAAAACAGAACTAAACAAAGGGGGGTGGTGGTACATAAATAAGTAATGAGATTTCCAAAGGTTCTTTCCATGGCACATTGATTTTATATCTGTTGAATTAGTAAGTATAATTGTTGCAATTTAAAATTTAGTCCAGTATGCAGTATTCCAAAGCACCAATTTCATTTTCCCTTGGTAAAAAGGACAATGTTGTTAATATCATTTGGATGACTCCATAATCTACCTGGTAGTGACACCGATCAAGATTAAGGAAATAATATGGCAATTAAAAAGAGAATCAAGGTATTCGTTTAAGGATATCTAAAACAAAATGAAGGAAATGGTTGAACCGACTAGGGAAGTTAAGCTATGATAAAAAGATCATTCATTTGCCTCATCCAAATAATTTCCAATGGTCCTTTTCTTTGGAAAATAACTTTGTGTCTTTGTGACATTTCCACCCTGGTAACATTCTATGGCTGTATGGAATTTAGATAAACAATAAAAATCTTTCATAGATTTTTTTCTGTATTGTGTTTTGATTATTCCACAAGTTAGTTTTTGTGACTACTCATTTAGATAATTGTAATTTAGATAATTACACAGTTACAACTAGCTTATATAACAAATAGATCTGTACAAACACAAATAGATTTTTGTTGATTTATTGACAGTTCATCTCCCTTCAATATAACAAGTTGTATCAGGTAAGGACTTGGTCTTCTTGCTGACACAGAGCATATATTTAAAAATAACTGCAATGGAGTAAAAACATTTTTTCCTTTAAAGAAATATGATAGACCACAATTTGTGACTACAGGAGTCATGAGAAAAGTTAGATATTCTGTAAAAGGTCTCTTTGGGCATGGTTCTATGTTATGCAATGCACCATTCCAGTTACTGCTTTCTGGTATAATGAGCATACAGATCTAGGGTCAGCGCTTGGTTCTACCATTTACTAGTTGTATTATCTTGAGCATGCTACTCTTCTCAAATGCCATGTTTTAAAAAGAAAGTTCATGAACTCTTCATAGGTCATAGTGAGTCTTAAATATGATCATTATAAATTATCACAGAGGCTGGCACATAGTGAATATTCTGTGAATGATTACTGTTGTCTTTTGAATGTAACATCCTACAAACTATAACAGAAAATTTTATGGCCTCAAATATTAATGACTAATTCAATATTACAGGACTGTAAATTTCTAAGTTTTAATATACTAATTATTAACAAAGCAAGCTGAACTTAGCTTCAAATAGCTTATCTTTATTTTCAATTGAATCTCTTACTATTATGGAAAAAGAGATATAGTTGAATTATGTAACATAACATATACAATATTTTTGCTGATTTTTAAATTATTTACTTAAAAAAAGCACTAGGTTCTTATTCCTCCTTCAACTTAATAGTAATTTCTACTGAAATCTATTAGAAAAACAAATGCTTGGATTGATTCTTCTACTCAGTCCACTACAAGCAGCTCCTCCCTGCATAGAATTTTTACATTTACAATATGATGCAGTAGTAAAACAAAGAGGAAGATGATGGTTCAAAAAATTCTTTAAACAGTATAATGTATACAGTGTACAGTGATTTAAATCTACTCCAATAAAGATTTAGTCTGGGAAACCCACAGGGGACCCTGTAGTGTAACTATGAGTTGCAAACAACTTTATGTCAGTGAGATTTAGATCACTATCCATTGCATACATACGTTGTAAATGTAAAAATTCTATGCAGGGAGGAGCTTCCCAATACATAGCCACTATGCCACCAGGGTTCTTCCCCCAGGCCAATAGTAACAGTAACAGGGAGGTACAAAATCCTTCCGACATTCAGACAGCACGAGACCAAAAGAGCAGCATTTGCTCAGAGACAGAGCACAGAAGGCAGGAAGGGAAAGGGCAATGGAAACAGGAAACAGGGAGGAAGAGGGAGGTGCCCTATTCATTTCATTGTGGGGATTGCA
The DNA here is from genome assembly GCF_050624435.1 of Tenrec ecaudatus. Taxonomy (NCBI): domain Eukaryota; kingdom Metazoa; phylum Chordata; class Mammalia; order Afrosoricida; family Tenrecidae; genus Tenrec; species Tenrec ecaudatus. The sequence continues at coordinate 73,922,343 of NC_134533.1, read as the reverse complement.
ATCAATGTCAAGAAATGTATTTAAATTGTTAAGTGGGAAACTCATTTACTCTGTGGGAGTGCTGGTGGCACAGTGGTTACCTGCTGACCACACCAGTGGTGGTCTGAACCCACCAGCCACTCTGAGAGAGCAAGATGAGGTTTTCAGCTCCCAGAAAGATTTACAGCCTGGGAAACCCACAGGAGTTCCCCTATAGAGCTATTATGAGTTGGAATTAATTCAATGGCAGTGAGTTTGGTTAATTTTCTCTATAAACTTTTATCTAAATAATTAAAAAGGTTGTTTCATTTTTAAGTAAAAATGAGCTATCAAAGTAGCATTCAAGAAGTAGCTTATTACCAAGAGACGGTTGAGTCAGCGATTCTGTGATCACCATCCACTTGACTCCCCTCACACTGTCTTCATTGCTACAATACTTCGTGTACTACCACACAAACAAATGCTTAGTAAGAAACTCTGGATTTGAAAACTTTACAAACAGCTGTCCTTTAGTATGGAATAGTTCCTTCAGGTTTTGTTTGTCCGTCCTGTAACGTTTTCTGAAGCATACAGGACAGGAATTTTGTAGAACCTGAGGGGAATTGTTCTGCTTGTTTTCTCATGATTTGACTCTGGTTGCTCATTTATGGCAGTAATGCTTCATAAATGATGCTATTTCCTTTTCAGTGCATCATCTGGAAGTACCTCGTGCCAGTTTGCACCATTATAATTAGTAACTTTGATTACTTCATGAAGATGGTAACTGCCAGATTTTTCTCATGTTACTGTTTCTCCTTTGTAATTAGTGAGCAATCTGGAAGGAGTTGCCTTGAGGCTGTGAAATTATCATGTTCCCTCAACACATTTACCCAATAGTTTTAGTATTCTTTTATGACTCTTTCCTGAATCAGTTATTACTATGATGACTGCAAAATGGTGATCTAAGAACAGGAACAAAAAGCCTTTACCAATTTTGTTTACATTTATTATCTGGTATTTTACTGTTTTTTTTTTTAAGTTTCCTCTTCTCATCCCATTTGTTTAACAGTATGAACTCACGAGTTCTTTTGGCCTGTTTGTCTTTTAAATCAGAGGTATTCGTCCTTTTGTGAAAAAACTCATTACGTTAGACACAAGTCTTCAAGCTCCTTCCATATTGCAGCATGTATCAAGACTTCATGTCTCCTACTGGCTGAGTAGTATTCCGTGGTACGTATGTACTATATTTTGTTTATCTATTTATCTGCTGATGAAAATGTAGGTTAAGATGATCTTGGGGTACTGTAAATAGTGCAGCAATGAATATTAGTATACTGTCCTTTTCAGTCTGTGTTTTAGTCTTTTGGATACTTACTTAGGAATATATTTGCTGTGTCACATGGTAGTTTTAGTTTTTAAGAAAATGCCAGTTTTTCACAATAGCTGAACCATTCTGCATGCTCACTAGCAATGGATAAGCGTTCTAGTTTCCCGACATCTCACTAATGCATGTTACTTTCTAGATTGGGTTGTTATCGTTTTTCATCTAAGCCATTCTCACTCACTGCCATCAAGTCAATTCTGACTCACAGTGGGTTTCTGAGACTGTCACTCTTTACAGGAGTAGAAAGTTTCATCTTGCTCCTGTCTAGTGACTGGTGGTTTTGAAATGCTGGCCTGGCAGTTAGAAACCCACCTTGTAAATCACTACTCCACCAGGACTCCTATGCTATTCTAGTGGGAGTGAAATAATATCTCGTGTGTTTTCATTTGCCACGCATAATAATGAGCAGCATTTCTTGTATTTGGTGACCATCTGAAAGTCCTCTTTAGTGAAATCTGTTAAGTCCTTTGCCCATGTTATGACTGGTTCATTTGTCTACTTGTTGCTAAGATGTGGAAGTTTATATTTACATATGTCTTCTTGGATATATGTGGTTGCTGAAAACATTCTTCTAGTTTGTCTTTTCACTTTTTCTGGTAGTTGTAGATGAACAAAAGTTTAAATGTTTATGAAGTTCCATTTACTATATTGTCTTTTGGTATTTGTGTTTGTAAGTCATGGTTAAAAGCTAGGTCAGACATTAATACCTGTGTATTTTCTTCTAAGAGTTTTATGGTTTTAGTTTGTTTATACATTTGGGTTCTTAATTAATTAAAAACATTTTGGGGGGTGAGTTGCCTAAAGTGTCTGTTCTATTTTTCTACACATGGAAATCTAGTTTTCCTAACATCATTTAGTCTCTTCCCCATGGAATGGACTTAGCATTCTTGTCAAAAGTCAGTTGACCATAGCTGTGAGTTTATTTCTGGATTCTCAACTCTATATCATTACTCTATGTGTCTGTTATTATACAAACACCAGGCTATTTTGATTATTGCAGTTGCATAGTATATATTAAAATCAGGAAGTGGAGTTCAACTTTGTTCTCTTTCAGCAGTGCTTCAACTATTTGGAATCTTGCCCTTCCATATAAAGTTTAGGAATGTTTTTTCCATTTCTGTAAAAAGCCTATTAGAATTCTGATCAGCATTGTATTTAATCTATAGATCACTTTGGGTAATACTGACATCTTCACAATATTGAGTCTTCCAAATTATGACACAGGAACACCTTTCTATTTATATTTTCTTTAATTGATTTTCTGTAGTGTTTCATAATTTTCATTGTATAGGTCCTTTATGTTCCTGGATACATTTATTCCCAGGTATTTTATGTTCTTAGATGCTATTATAAATGGAATTATTTCCTTAATTTCCCATTTAGAGTTCTCAATAGCTGATATATAGACCCTCAATGGATTGTTGACCATAGGTCTACTAGCTCTATAAGCTTTCTTGTAGACTCATTGGGGCTTCTTTTACATTATGAATGCCTTTTATTTCTTTTTCTTGTCTTATTGGCTATGACTGCTAATACAATATTGAATAGAAGTGGTGACTGGACACCTTGTCTTGCTCCCTATTTAAAAAGGAAAGCTCTTTCTTCATTGTATAATGTTGGCTTTTACTATGTCCTGAATCATGCTGAAGAATTTCCCTTCTATTCTAATTTTTAGTATTTCAATCAAGAAATCAAGGGTGTTGGGTCTTACCATATGCTTTTTCTTCATCCACAGATGGTTTTATTCCTTTGTTCTATTTATGTGGGGTATTATTTTGATAAAAATTTCCACTGTTTTAATATCCTATAGTCCTGAAAATAAACCCCACATGGTCATGGTTTATGATTCTTTTTAATACGCTGTTGGATTGCTCACTGGTATTTCATTGCCAGTTTTGCACCTACAATTATAAGCAGCAGCCCTGGTGGCGCAGTGGTTACAAGTTTGCCTGTGAACCATAAGATTGGCACTTTGAAGAGTTTGTCTCTGAAATCAATAAGGGCAGGTCTACCCTGTCCTGTAGGTTTAACTATGAGTCAGGACTCTATGGCTTGAGTTTTTTAAGTCATGTAAGATACTGACTTGTAGTTTTCTTTTTTGTGTGGGGTCTTTCTTTGGTTTGGGGATCTAGCTTACACATACTTCATAGAATGAAGTAATCAATGTATTGAGTACTATAGCTGTATAGAATGTTTTAAAATCAGGACATATAATGAATTTAAAGTTTTAGAAAAGTTCAAACAGTATTTGTGTCCATTTTCTTCTACATGTTTTGTGGAATTTCCCAGTGAAGTCATTTGGATCAAGATTTCTTTCCCTCCCTTGGGAGGTTTTTGATCACTGATTGAATCTCTTCATTTTTGGTTCTACTCAGACTTTCTATTTCCTCTTGAGTCAATTTTGGTAGGTGCTTCCAATTTGGTTATTCCATCTAGGTTATCTAGTTTGTTGCCATACATAGTCATAATGGTTTGTCATTATACTCTATTTCAGGTCAGTATATTATTTTGGTTATTTGCATTTTTCTTTGGTATCTAAAGGATTTCCAATTTTACAGATCTTGTCAAAGAGCCAACTTCTGGTTTTAGTTTCTATTGTTTTTTGTTGTGACCTGTTGTTTCATTTATGATAGTTTTCCCCCTTTTTAAAAATGATTTTACTGGGGCCTCATTTCTATATTTAAGTGTATACAATGTCTTTTTTAAAAATCATTTATTGGGGCTCATACAACTCTTATCACAATCCACACATACATCAATTGTGTAAACACACTTATACATTCGTTGCCCTCATCATTCTCAAAACTCTTGCTTTCTGTTTGGGCTCCTGGAAATCAGCTCCTCATTCTTCTTCACCCCGCCCCGCCCACTCCCCATGAACCCTTGATAATTTATAAATTATTTTATCATATCTTACACTGCCCGACATCTCCCATATCTTATGATAGGTTTTGGCTGATTAATTTGCTCTACTCTTTCTAGCTTCTGGAGTTGTTGGGTTAGGCTGTTGATTTGAGATTTTTTTTTCTTATATCACGTAAGCATTTATTACTTTAAGTTTCTTCTTAGTACTGCATTCCCTAACTTTTGGTATGTTGTGCTTTTATGTTCATTCAATGCTGACATTTTTTTATTTCTCTATTGCCCCACTTGTAGTTTTATAGTCTATTGCTTAATTTCCATATGTTGAATACTTTCCAGGGTATTTTCCTTCCCATGCTAGCTTTATTCCATTCTGATCAGAAAAATCATTTTTCATAATTTCAACTTTAAAATTTTTCTCAAGATTTGCTTTATATAGTCTATCCTGGTGAATGATCTATATACACTACAGTACAATATATAAAGTGCTGCTGGGTGTTCTATATATGTCTGTAACAGCTGGTTGGTTTAATGTGTCACTCAGGTCCTCTATTTTCTTGCTAATCTTCTGTCCATCATCTATTGAAAGGATAATGCAATCTCCAACTATTATTATAGTGTATCAGTTTCTGCCTTCAAGTCTCTCAATGGTGCTTTATATAGTTAAGTGACCTGATGCAGGGTGCAAATATATTTATGATTAAATTGTCTTAATTGATCCTTTTTATCATTGTATCACATTTATCTTTATCTCTTCTGAAAGATTTTCTCTTAGCCCTTTTATGACTGAGTTGTTTTCTGCTTTGAACTTTTTGTTGGTGCCATGCATCTTCAGTTAATAGAAGGTTTGCTAAACTCAAGGAATATTTTTGAAGTACTAGGGGTTTGATTATTATATGGTGTATATCTACATGTCCCAAGTGGTAGAACTGGTAGAGTGAGGTCCATTTCTTTGATTCTTGAAGTTATGCCAGGTAGTAGCACATACCACAACTGAGCTAGCAGCCTTCCAAAAAACATGAAAGGTTGAAAATGTTGGTGAGTGACATATGCCCATGGGTCATGAAAGTGTTAAATTTCGGTATTATTTTATCTTAAATTAAAATTGCCACCCTAGCTCTCTTTTGGTTATTGCATTCACCCATCCTTTTATTTTCAATCTGTGTGTGTCCTGGAATTTAAAATGTGTCTCCTTTAAATAGTATATAGTTGGATCCTTTTTTTGTTATTAATCCTGCCCCTCTCAAGCTTCTGATTGGAGCATTTAGCCCAATCACATTTAATTCACTTTAATTACCAATATGTAACATACTTCCACCATTTGTGTGTGTGTGTGTGTGTGTTGCTTTCTTTGCCTTTGTCTTTTATGCTTCATTGGTTCATTATCATGAGCTAGTTGGCTCTCCTCTCCTTTCCTTTGTATATGTACTTTTAGATATTTTCTTAGTGGCTGCCATGAGTATTATATTTAACAGTTTGTATTTTTAACATTCTAGGGTAGAAAGTCTACTTTACGTCATGTCATTTTCCACTTGGAAGCTCAAACTGTCCCAGGCTTGGCCAAGCTGGGTTTTGTATATCTTGGCACGATCCATTCATTGTTGTATGCACACTCTTACTTGACAAGATGTTCTAGATACATCTTTCCTGCCTCAGTCTAGGAAACAGCCATTTCTCAAAAACAAAACAAAACAAAAACCCACGTTAGTTCCTTTTAGTGAAGAAATGTTTTTAAACACTAAACCCAGTATGGAGGCATGTGCATTGCTACTAAACAGTCACTGCTCCCAAACCTCTTTCAAGGATAGAACACTTGTAAGATTAACAAAACAAAACATGTTGACATTGTTAATTCCAATTCCACCTCACTGGGGTCTTTCTTGTCTTCCCCCATTCCAAAGTTGTATCATCCTTCTCCCATGAGAACCCTAACTCCCAACAGTACTAGTGTATTTGTTCAACTCTAAAGTACACACACACACAAATGCTTCAGAACTTGTATACTCATACAACTATTAATAATAAACATACTAAGTGAGGGTCAAGATTTCTTTACAGTTCTTTTATTTTCAGGACAGAGGTATATATGAAGAGTACTAATTTCAAAGTTACTTGGGTTAGTTCTTTTGTTTTCATTCTGTACGTTTATGGTCTCCTTTTGATATACTGTACAGTTCATTGGTTTTCCAATTTCCCGTGCCCTGGTTGATCTAATATTATGCTTCAAATATGTGAAATAATAACACAGTTCCAAAAGTGAGAACTCAGGTACTGTCATTACTTTCTCCATCCTTTACACCCCATTAACCTACCCTGTGCAGTAACAGATTTCATTATTTTTAGTTTGTCTGTATTTCTTTGGGGACAAAAAAAGCTGGTGTCTACATAATTTATTTACCCCTTTTTGCTTAAGAAAAATAGCAGCATATCAAGTATGTCATTTTACATTCTGTATCTTTTGTTTAATGACACATCCTATATATCACTTCAGATAAGTTCAGAGACAGAGATGGTACTCATTCTTTCTGCGTGAATGTGCTAGTTTATTCAAACAACTTCTTATGTATAGGCTTAAATAACCTTGAAATAAATAACCTTTCACACAATTAAATTTGAATTGTTGGATATATATCATCACGGGGAATTCTTAAAAACATAAATGCATACAGAGTTTGTTATCAATTAGTATCACGTCAATTCTGAAGCCTGGTGACCCTGTGTGAGTCCAAGTAGAACTGGGCTTCATGGCATTTTCATAGCTGACTTTTTGGAAACAGAATGCCAGAGCTTTGCTATCATCTCTTTATGGACTCAAATTGTCATCTTTCCTGTTAGCAGTTGAGCCCATTAAATGAATGAACCATCTAGGAACACCTCTGTAAAATAATGTTCTATTATATATAAGAACTAATCTAACACAGCAGAATATGATAGGATACTCTATAGCTTACAGGTTTTTTTCCCCCCATTATCTATCTTGGGCTAAAAGATGATTAGAACTATGTGAAAGAAATTGAAATCTACTTGCTTTACTAAGTTTTTGTTTATTATGATAAAGCAGGAACATGGAAGAAGTGATTTTCCTATGGTAGGCTCTGATAAAGCTCATCAATCCATGCATCCAGTACTTACTGAAGATCACTATATGCCAGACAATTGGCATACAAAGCTGACTAAGTTACAATCCCTGCCTCACAGATAGAGGAAATAGGTAGAAAGAAATACTTTAAAGAATGGAGAAGTTGGTTTACAAGTTTTATACACTGATATAGTCTAAGTGCCTAAAATAATACACAATGATATTCATAAATAGTCAATAAACATTTGTTAAGTGGTTAAATGAGCATTTATAATTTTTATGTTTCTATGCCTAAAATTGACCAAACTTAGGCAAGTAGGGCAGGATGGTGGTAGAAAGGCACTGCAATGCAGTGAATGATTAATATGGCCTTTGTTACTCCCAACAAATGACCTCCACTTTCCTGAGAGGTCAGGTTAAAAAAGTGGGACAAGATTCTGTTTGGGTTACATGATTCAGCTCTGAGTGATTGTTAACAGAGTTAATTGTGATGGACATCCTGCTGTTATAAAATAATCATCTCAGAAGCAGTAAGGGGCAATCTGATTACCAGTAAAAGAGAAGACCAAGGATTGAAATGTGTCCTTTGGACCCTGAGATCCTTGCCCATTGAGCCTCCTTGATGCAGAAAACAGCTGTGATACCCAAGGAGTGGCAGAGGCGAAACAGCATCAGAACCAGGAACGAGAGCATGATACAGAACAGTGGACTTCTCAGTCCACAGAGCAAACAAAGCTGAGTACTTCTGGTTGGTGGAGTGAGGTGCTTCTAAGACCTTAAGTAGGGAAGCTGGATTTGCTAGCCCAAGGAGCTGGAGCTGCTGGATGTCCTCAGGTACAGTGGAGTGGCGTATCCTTTGGGCATTATTTGGCAGCCCTTTTAAAAGAGCTTTGTAACAATGCTTGAGAAGGTCAGAGGCCATGCCAAGAGGCTGGGAGCCAGAGAAGAAACTATCCTAACTGAACTACCGTACCCTAAACATTTTTCACCGAGTTATAACCAGTTCATTTTCCTGATAAGTCCCATAATCATGAGCATAATCTGTGAGTACTGTGTGACCGACCACTGCACTGAATGCTAGAATCCAACTGAGAAGCAGAGTGCCTTGAGAGGGATGGTCAGAGAATGGGGCATATCTGACCTCTGTCTTGTGGCTATCAGTCTAGGGAGCCAGAAGAGGTCAGCTGTGGCCCCCATGTCATTCCTTTTTACAGGTAGATTGAGACCATATCATGATGGACTTTTAAGAAGTGCCAAGGAATTTCCTGAAGGCTGTCGGCAGTCATATGGGATTTTAATCTAGAATGGTATGAATTTTGTTTTTGAAAATTCACAATGGCAGCAGTGAGGAATTATAAAAGAGTAGACAGTGATTTTGCCTGTTTCATATGAAAGATTTTACACAACTTTTTCATGTTATTTCATTTCCAGACAAGTTTCATACAAATCTTATTAAATATTATCATATTGATGATGTTAGAAGCCCTGGTGGTGCAGTAGTTAAGCGCTCGGCTGGGGATTCAATACATCTGTGGCTCTGTTGGGGAAAGATGTGCAGTTAACTTCTGTAAATGTTACAGCCTTGTAACCATACGGGACAGGTCGATTTTGTCCTAGAAGGTTATTCTCCATTGGAATCGATTCTAAAACAACATTAAAAAAAGGTATCATTTACATTTTATAGGTGGGGAGGGTTCATAAGGTTAAATGACTTGCCTAGAATTTCCCTGGAAAAATAGAAAAATGCTTCCAATCACCTGCTTGATATAGTTCACACTCCTCCATCAAGTAAGTCTTTTGTTTACCTTTTTTACCCCACTTCTTGCCATTCCTTCCCTTAAATATTGAGTCACTCAATAAAGTAACTGGATGAGTCAGGAAGTACATCTAAGTTCCAAAATGAAATGATAACCAAAAAAAAACAGAACAGGCCTGGCACAGCTTGATGTGACCACTGCCATGGACTCAAAGGCAAATCACAGTGCCCACATCGGGCCGAGTAGAACTGCCCCTGTGAGGTTTCAAGAATGCAATGCTTTACAGGGAAAGAAAACCCTTTCTCTTGCAGAGGGGCTGATTGTTTTGAACTGTTCTACTTGGCAGATGGCAGCCCAATGCTTAACTACTACACCACCACAATATATAATCAATTGGATAAAGAAAATCCATCTATGTGTTCAAGCCCAACCAAACCCACTGCCATCTAATTGATTCTGATCGATCACTCTGCAATGAGTCGATTCCAATTCACAGTGACCCTGAAGGGCAGGGTAGAACTACACCCACGAGTTTCTGAAGCCATAACTCGTTACAGCCTTGGAGACAAGGATGACGAGAATTCATCTTATATACTTTGGACATGTTGTCAGGAGAGACCAGTGCCTAGAGAAAGACATCATGTTTGGTAGAAGGTCAGCGAAGTAGAGGGTCAGACATCATGTTTGGTAGAGGAAGGCCTGTATGGAAATGGATCGACACCATGGCTGTAACAATGGCCTCAAACATCGGAACAATTGTGCAGAGGGTGCAGGACTGGGCACTGGTTTGTTATGTTGTACATAAAGTTGCTCTGGGTCGGAACCTATTCAATGGCACCTAACAACAAACAGTAACTTTTTTCAGAAAGCCCGTTTTTCTCCCACAGAGCAGCTGGTGGTTTCGAACTGCTGATCTTGTGGTTAGCAGCTGGAACACTTAGCACTAATTAGCAGTGATTCTCAACCAGTGAGTTGTGACCCCTTTTTTTGGGAGAAGGGGGGTGGTTGAACAACCCTTTCACAGGGGTCACCTGATTCATAACAGTAGAAAAATTACAATTACGAAGTAGCAATGAAAATAATTTTATGGTTGGGGTCACCACAACATGAGGAACTGTATTAAAGGGTTGCAGCATTAGGAAGGTTGAGAACCACTGCTATATAGGTTTCCAAAGCAGTAAATCTTTACAGGAGCATACATCTTTCTCCCACAGAGCAAGTAATGATTTTGTACAGCTAACTTTGTGGTTTGCAGCCCAACACATTCCAGTGTCACCATGGCTCCTTATAGATTCTTTATCAGACCCCTTAAAATAGTGGTTCTTAACCTTCCTAATGCTGTGGCCCTTTCATACAGTTCCTCATGTTGGGGTTACCCTGCAACCATAAAATTATTTTCGTTGCTACTTCATAACTATCATTTTGCTACTGTTATGAATCAGGTGATCCCTGTGAAAGGGTCGTTTGGCCCCCAAAGTGGTCGCAACCCACAGGTTGAGAACCACTGTCTGAAAACAAAGTGAAGCGGAAAGGGTAAACGTGAAAAGGATGCTAATATCTGTAAGAAATACACACACACAGGTCATCCCCTACTCATGAAGTATCCGGGTTACCCAGTCCACTTACAACTCTTCCTTTGTTTGCTTTGTTTTGGTACATGGAATTTTTAGCAAAATGTACAATACACAGTGTTTTAGCACATGATTAACTGATGTCATCATTTCAGATGTAATGTTTCCAATGCCTAGAGATTAAAATAGAGTTTAAATTTGTAAATGCATTTTGCTGAGTTTATAAAGGCAGTAATATGTTTTAAAATTAGGCATTTGACTTCAGTCAAAACTGATTTATAATGGATTAATTGTTGCGACACAGCCCTTTCATAAATTGGAGACTACCTGTATATTCTAGGCAAAAAGCAATAAAAAGAAAGGTGATATACTTATATTAACATACGACAAAATTGTCTCTAATTAAAAAAATATAGGGGAAAAGAAAAAGACGACCTGATGCAAAGGGCTTAAGTGGAGAGCAAATGCTTTGAGAGTGATTAGGGCAAAGAATGTACGGATGTGCTTTATACAATTGATGTATGTATATGTATGGATTGTGATAAGAGGTGTGAGTCCCTAATAAAATATAAGAAAAGAGGAGAAAAAAATGATTAGGGAAAAGAATGTACAGATGTGCTTTATACAATTGATGTATGTATATGTATGGATTGTGATAAGAGTTGTATGAACCCCTAATAAAATGGTAAAATATATATATATATAAGTTTGAATTTAAGTTAGGAATACTCAGCCCATGATGGTAAAGGAAAATTTTATTAAGAATATTGTAATTATATGCCACATATACACAAGAATGCTTCGAACGTGGTTTGAACTGTTGAATGCAGAGTTGATACCTTAAATGTAAACCCTGGTCTAATTCACTATTAGAAATTCATTTTAAAAATAAGAGCACAAAGATACCAATTAACCAAGTCATTAACCAAAGTGCTCACAATCTATTTGAATCTTCACATATCATCTTTTTATCACTCTTCATTTTGTTTCTTAAGTGAGATGGGATGAGGATGTTTTTTTTTAATGTTCTTGCTATATAAACTGCAGTGATATTTTATAGTCAAGACAAATTATACTATGTATGTTTCTATGAGTTTGATTACATGATCTGAAAAGCATAGATAATTGCTTTAATTATTCCAAATTTAAGAAAATAAATGCACTATATTGAATGGAGCTTATTAAAAAGGTTCATAACAAGAAGTAACCTGCCATGAGGAAAATACAAAATTACTTCTATAGACACCCCCTCCCCCCAATGGCAGAATGAGCCCTGTGTTATGTTCCTAATCAGGTACTTTTGATGAGGTTTCTATCCAGACTTTGGAGACTTTGTCCTTTCGAGATGAAAAATGTCCTTCAGAGGCCACACCAGAAGGATCCGATTTGGAAACCTCACCAAGCAAACTTGACTTTTCCTTAAATATACCTGTAGCAGATTAAAGGAGCCAAAATAATCTGTTTGACTTAAAGGCTGAAACGTTCTAGTGGGGGAAGAAGCAGATGACAACTATGCTAAAGTTGTGGATTTGGAAGTCATTGGACTCTGGTTCAAAAATCTAGCTTTGAAGATGCCCAATGATTGGCAACTTAAGACTATCATATATTTGCTATTTTCAAACTATATTTGTTTCTTTATGACATGTCTTAGTCCAGCAGGCATAGCTCTGCATTAGGGAATGAGTAATAGTGAATGTTTTGCCCCATCTCCAACTCTTATCATTTGTATAAATAGTATCCAATCACTTAAGTTTTTAAGGTTTATAAGTCAACAATCCATGTATTTTAGTCTAAAAAACTGACTAAACATATATACTTTCCTTTTCTCAACAGTATTTTAAATTCTATACCACCAGCTAAATTAATGATACTATCAAAAGAATTACCTTATGCTCATACAGATAATTTAAAATATTCCCCAATAAAGTAATAACGACAGCTGTAAAGTAAACCAGGGATATATGTATAAACCATAGATATAGGAATGCAGTTTGAGCTCCCACAATCGTAAACTCTGGTCTCATCACAGTCCTTATCACGTGGATTTAGTTGATACTTGCATTCATGAAGAGATCACTGAAGATATAGATGCTGTAGCAAAATGTGGTGAAGAAATCAGATGGAGCCCAGCTATCAGAAAGAATAGTGTCTGGGGTCTTTAACCTTGTCTTAAAACAAGTAGCCATCTGATAAGTGATATGTCAACGAAATCCACACAGACGCAGCTCACCAGCCTGTGTAATCTAAGGACAGTAAATACTAAAACACAAAGTCAGAGGAGGGAGCAGTATTGGAGCTTAAATTCTGAGCACCTAGTTTGCAAAAGGCAATAGATAAGAGGTGATTCTCCAGGGGCTCAATATATGTAGGGAATGCTGCAAATGGACTTGGCGCTTTCACTGGATTAAGCCTCTGATGAGTATCTTCTGACCATGGACCAGGGATGTGATCAGCCTTGTTTTCAAACACAGCGCATTGGAAAGTGGATTAATATGGATGTTAGGTTAAAATTTAATACTTTATAATTTTTCCCGTTTGGCTCATTTTTTTATTCTAGTTTTTATTATTTTGTTTTCTTCTAGATTGAGAGTTTTCTGTGTTTTTTGATATTGGGTTTGGTTTTTGTTTTGTTTTTTAATGATTTCCTTTATATGAAATCTAGGAAAGGTAAATCTATAGAGACAGTAAACTAGATTAATAGTTTCTTATGGTTATGGCTACGGAGGTTGAGGGAAATGGGGAGATAATAATAAGTACAAGAGTGAAGCCAATGTTCTAAAACAGATTGTGACAATGATTGCACAACTCTTTTTAATATGTTTAAACCACTGAATTGTATGGTATATGAATTATATAAACCATGTGTGAATTATATATCAATAAAATATTTTTAATATTCATGGGAAATGGGAGTAAAAGACAATGGAATTTTCTCACTAACATTTTAAGGCCATTTACCTAAAAGCATAATTAGAAACATCAAGTAAACATTGACATTGACAGGGAGAAACTGAAAGTATCCTCATTATAGTTGTGAATTTAACATAATAAAACAAGGAAAGATTAGGAAGATAGAAGGAACAATAGAATTCATAAACTTGATCTTATTATGTATTTAGAGTTCTAAATTCAACAATGAGAGAACAAATTTTTGTAGCGACACACCACAGAATATTCACAGAAATTCAAGTCCTAACCAAAAAAAAGGTGTCATTCATACTATATTCTATCACGACAGTGCAATTATTTTGAATGATAATAAAAATACCATACATTGAAACTTAAGAGAAACTGTCGATGTGTTATACAAAATTTAAATATTTGTATTAAAACTGATCAATTAAATTTTAATTCAAGAAGTTAGAACAATACACTACACAAAAAAGAAGGGTTGGCATTAATATAAATGAATAAAACAGCAAACAAAGATTTACAACAGATAAATGAAATCAGATGCTACTTCTTAAGAAAGTCCATTAAAATAGACCACTCTCTAACCAGGGGACACACAAAAAAAAAAGGAGAGAAAAAAAAACAACCAAATAATATTAGAAACAAAAAGGTCATAGCAACAAATTAAGAAATACCAGGGGGAAATGGGAAAAATGAAGAATAACTTGTGACAACTCTGAAACTGAAAGGTTAGATGAAGTAGATAAAATTAGTAAGAAAAAGAATACTGAGTAGATCCATAACTATAAAAAATTGATCAGTTTAAATAAAATCACAAAAATAAGAGAGAGAATCCTTAGTCTAAACAGTTTTATAAGAAATTCTACAAAACATTCATACAACATATTGTCTGATGGAAAAAAAATGACAGAATACTTCTCAACTCAATAATGGATCTAATACATGTACAAGCCTTGTTAGAAAACTATGAGGAAAATTATATGCCAATATTCCTAATGTACCCAGAAGTGCAGGGCCTAAATAAAATGGCCCCAAACAAGTCTATCAGTAAAAATGTTTTATATCTTAATGTGGAACTCTGAATATTGATCAACTAGATGAGCACTCATCATGCTATATAATTTACAAGTTCAAAAAGCAAGCAGGAAATTTAAAAAAATTGTTTTAATAGGTCAAAAGGCAAATCAAATAAACTATCAGCTTTTCACCTAACTGGTTCTGCAATAATCCACTTTCCATTGCCCTCGGCTCACTAGCAGTTATTAACATCCCTGGTCCTTGGCCAGAAAAGGGATTCACAGGATGCTCAATCCATGTATATCTGCCTTCCACTTTTCTTTTTTATATTACTTTAAAAGGGGTTAAAAGAAGATTGAATGATAAGGCATTATATTTTAACCTCAATCTACTAAAAACTAAAAAACAACGCCTCACTGCCATTGAATCAATTTTGACTCATGGGGACCCTATAGGACAGAGTAGAAACTGCTGTCTCAGTGGGTTTCTAAGACTGTAACTCTTTATAGGAGTAGAAAGCCTCATCTTGTGCTGGTGGTTTCAAACTACTGACCTTGTGAGTAGCAACCCAATGCATAACCATTATGCCACCAGGGCTCCATTAATTATACTTCTTAAAACCTGAAAATGTCCACGTTATCATGAGACAAATTTGAAAATCTCTGGTTTTAAAAAGCCAAGACAAAAAAAAATCCTTAATCTGATACAATGTATCTTGAATGCTTTAAAAAAGAACTTTTAAAAATATAATGATGAAACTTAGAACAATTACTTTTAAAATCAAAATAATATAAGGATGACAACTATAGCTATGCTCTATTAAACTTGTAATAGAAGTCATAGCAAACACAAGATATTTTTAAAAAGGGGTTGAGAGGGAAGGATTACTTTTTTTTGCTTTTTAACATTTATTAATTTATTTTTTTTCTAAATCATTTTATTGGGGGCTCATACAACTCTTATTACAATCCATACATACATCCATTGTGTCAAACATTTGTAGATTTGTTGCCATCATTCTCAAAACGTTTTCCTTCTACTTGAGCCTTTGGAATCAGCTCCTAACAACCCTCCCCACCAATAACCCTTGATAATTTATACATTATTATTATTTTATCATGTCTTACACTGTCCAATGTCTCCCTTCAACCACTTTTGTGCTGTCCATACCCCAGTGAGGGGTGTTATATGTACATCCTTGTGATCTGCTCCCTCCTTTTCCCCTCACCTTCCTCTTCCCCTCCTGGTATCGCTATTCTCATTATTGGTCCTGACAGTTTATCTGTCCTGGATTCCCTGTTTCTAGCTCTTAACTGTACCACTGTACATCCTCTGGGCTAGCCAGATTTGTAAGGCACAACTGGGATCATGATAATGGGGGAGGAAGCATTAAAGGACTAGAGGAAAGCTGTATGTTTCATCATTGCTATACTGCACCTTGACTGGCTTGTCTTCTCCCTACAACCCTTCTGCTGTAAGTGGATGTTCAGTTGCCTACAGATGGGCTTTCGGTGTCTACTCCATACTCTCCTTTATTCATAATGATATGATTTTGAATTCTTTGATGCCTGATACCTGATCCCATAGACACCTTCTGATCACACAGGATGGTGTGTTCTTCCATGTGGGTTTTGTTGCTTCTGAGCTAGATGGCCACTTGTTATCTTCAAGGCTTTAAGACCCCAGATGCTATATCTTTTGATAACCAGGCACCATCCACTTTCTTCACCACATTTGCTTATGCACCTGCTTTGTCTTCAGTGATCCTGTCAGGAAGGTGAGCATCATGGAATGCCAGGTTAATAGAACAAAGTGTTCTTGCATTGGGGGAGTACTTGAGAAGAGGCCTGAGAGATGAATGGCTCGGTGAGCCTCACTTTTCTTGTCTTCTCTCTCTTTAATCATTGGACCAGTGTGTGGCTGCCTTGCTTGTTCTGTGCCTCAATTTAAAGGATACACTACTTGTGGGACACCTAGCCTGTGGACTGTGTCGCTGTAAGTTGAGGTCCCTTTAAGACCACAAGATTGGAATTTACATCTCTGGAGATGGGGACTGACAGTTGGTGACCTAGCTGACAGTTGGTGACCTGCCTTGCTGTTTGCTGCCTGTGCTGGGGATAGCCTAACTCTTTCTACAGAGGACTACCTGATGGCCCTCAAGACTTGAAGGACTGCCAGTGTCTCACAACTCTCTCACGAGAGTGAGTTGCACTGAGCCATTTGTACTGCTTTATAATTTAACTGTTCATTTCTTGTGTTATATATCTATCTATATATGTATATGTAGTTATCAGCAATCTGGTTTTATCTCGCTATAGAACCCTGTCTAATAAATACAAGGCCCAATGTCTATGTGCTACCTTAATACTAAACCTATAAATATATGCACATAAACCTATTTTCCCATAGTCATATATATATTTACATATGTACATGCCTATATTTAAACCACTATAAACGCCCTTTGCCTCTTAGTTCTTTCCTCTATTTCCTTTTACTTTCCTCTTGTCCCATTATAATGCTCAGCTTACATTTGGGTTTCAGTAATTCCTCTCAGTTACATTACCTTTGATCAAGTCTTACCAGGCCTCCTACACCCTCCTCACCATTGATTTTGGATCACTTGTTGTTTCCTTATCCCTGAGGTTGGATTAAATTTTTTATGGCAATAATATGACTATACATAAGTTAAGAGAATTTATGTTCAAAACTATTAGAAAAAAATTTGAATTCTGAAAGTTCGTGGAAGCAACTTTAATAAATGAAAAATGTTAGGATTATACACTAAAGACTGATAACTAGAAAATCTAATTTTTAAAATGTCATTTACAATAGCATCCAAACAAATTATGTATCTAGGGATCCAGGTCATGTGCCATAGTTTTCTAAAACAGTGACCCCTGGGTTTTCAAGGTGCACAACACACTCGACAGGCCATACCATAGGGATGCAACATGGAACTAGGCTCTACATCAAACACACCTATAACCTAAGGGCTTAAGATTGAAACTACAGCTATACCAAGAGTACTGAACTATCAATAACTGGACCAACATTTACTTACTGCTTCAATGCCCTACTTGCTGTAATAAGATATGTATTATTCTGAAAGACCTGTCTGACATTGGTCAGTGGTGATTATTGTAAGTTTCGCCTGACCATTAACTTCCATGGTTTGTATAAAGCATCCAGTCACGTAAGGATTTATTCTGTACAAGTCAATAATCTATGTATTAAGATTACATGTAGTTAGCCTACACTTGTTCAATCTCCTTTTCTCAAAAGTGTTTTAAACAATCAATAACACTATAAACAGTAGGTCCTTATGCTCCAGGGAGATGAACATTAAGATTCTATACCATACATTAACAAGGATCTCTCTAAGGTGAACCAGAGGCAGGCAGGCAGGCAGATAGATAGATAGATAGAAAGATAGATAGATTGATTCAGGAATAGATTTTAGGCTCACACTTTATCCTAGCTCCAAAATAAGAACAATTAGTTCCTATGACATGGCCCTGCTCAATACTCACCCTCACAGAGGAAACATAGAAGATAAGAGTGCTGTAGCAAAGTGTGGTGAAGAAATCAGGTGATGCCCGGCTATCAAAAAGAATATTTTAAAGGCTTGTCTTCAAACAAGCAGTCATATAAGTGAGACATCTACTAAATTCACATGGAAGAAGCACACCAACATCCGTGAGACACAGACTGTAAATTATATAATACAACCCCCGAAGGAGGGAATAGTATCAGAAGATTCTGGTGTGCAGAGGCTATGGATGAAAGTAGAAGCCCAAAATACATTTGCAGGATCTACACAAGGAATAAGTCTCCAGTGATTTCATCTAACCATAATTGAGGGATAGGAATAACCTGATTATCAAACAGAGATTACTGGAGAGATGACTATAGTAGATTAAAATAAAAAATGTGATCTGAACCTGAATGGTTAAAACCTTTTCATATGATCTTCTTTTTGATATATTTTGTGCTTGATTTGGTTTCTAATATTTTCTGTGATTTTTTTCATATTGAGGTTTGTGTCTATTATATTTTGCCACTGATGGTAGCCTTTCTGCTGGTGGTTTTGAACTGCTGACTACATGGCTCACAGTCCAATGTATAACCACTACACCACCAGGGCTCCTATATGAAAACTAGGATAGGTGAAATGTATGGAGATAATGTGATAGTTAGGTTTCCTGTGCCAACATGGCTCCTCTAAGAACATGTAGGTGGAGTTTATCCTGTCAATCAGGTCACAGCTTGATTGGAGGCAACCAAGATAAATGGTTTTCCAAGGCTGGCCTCCTTCTCTCTTTCTCCCTGGAGGTGGGCCATACACACTGTCCCCTCGGCTTTCACTTTCTGCTTGACAAGCCACATAGAGCCACTCTGAGACCTAGGAAAGCCATGGAGATGCTTCCACCACCACTGGATCCATAAGACTGCATCCACTGGGCTGTGATCTTCCTGCATTTTGTATCATTGCATGTGCTGCATAAGGTTGAAGTTTATGGACTAGTATCAGACTTATCGGCTTAATCTAGACTGGGCTAGGATATTTTCTTAATATACAATTACTCTTTGATATAAACCTCTTTCTTATACATATGAGTGTCCCTGGATTTGTTTCTCTAGTCATCCCGGTCTAACACAGACAATAACTAGAATAAGGGTTCCTGGGGGTACAGCAGGCAAGGCGTGGGGGGAAGGTAGAGATGATATCAATGAGTTTCAGAAGTAGGAAAATATTTTGAAACTGATTGTAGTAGTGATGATTTTACAATACTGCTTGACATGACTGAACTATGGAATGATATGATGTCTGGATTAGGTTCTAATAAAATGATTTGGATTAAAAAAAGACTACATGTGAAAAAAATGGAACCAATAGCATGGACACTTAGTATACAGATTGTGAAATGGAAATCTAATTTGCTGTGTGTGTTAGACAGGATTCTCTAGAGAGATAAAACCAGATTGCTGATAACTACATATACATATATAGATAGATATATAACACAAGAAATGAACAGTTAAGTTATAAACAGACTGATATATAATACAAGAAATGAACAGTTAAATTATAAAGCAGTACAAATGGCTCAGTGCAACTCACTCTCGTGAGAGAGTTGTGAGACACTGGCAGTCCTTCAAGTCTTGAGGGCCATCAGGTAGTCCTCTGTAGAGAGAGAGAGCTAGGCTATCCCCAGCACAGGCAGCAAACAGCAAGGCAGGTCACCAACTGTCAGCCAGGTTACCAACTGTCAGTCCTCAGCTCTGGAGATATAAATTTCATTCATGTGGTCTTAAAGGGACCTCAACTTACAGCGACACAGTCCACAGGCTAGGTGTCCCACAAGTAGTGTATCCTTTAAATTGAGGCACAGAACAAGCAAGGCAGCCACACACTGGTCCGATGATTAAAGAGAGAGAGACAAGAAAGATGAGGCTCACCGAGCCATTCATCTCTCTGCCCTTCAATTAATCTCACTTGTGTTTATCGGCCAGGCTGGTCCAATAAACTATCTCACTGTGTAAACAAACCTTCACTTAAAACACAATAAAATATTATTTAAAATAAATAAAGGAAAGAGAACTTGGGAGGGCAAGTTATGCAGTTAATAATACACATAGCAAAAGACCAAAGGAAATTATAAATTTTTTATTGAAAGACATAAATGAAAATAAAAAAATAGAAGTTATATATGTCCTTCATACAAGAACACAGTATCTCCTAAATTACTCTATAAATGTAACATAATTTCATTCAAAGTTCCATATGGCTTTTCATTTGAGTGGGATCGAGGGCGAATTATACTTGATAAATTGATGCTCAAACTGATAAGGGAGGACAAACAGGTTAAAAAGCCAAGGCAGATCTGAAGAAAAATAAAAGGTGGGGAGATTTGTTATACTGAATATTTTCAAAAAAGCTAGAGCACTTAAAGAAATGCTACATAAAGTCACAGTATGAGTTGGAAGCAACTCAATGGCAGTGAGTTTATTTTTTTATCTTGGTAAAGGGAATAACAAATGGACCTACACAACTGGATGGAAAGGACATTGGTAACCATTATGGGGAGCAATTTCTCTCAATCTATTAAAGACAGAGAAAAAATAAATAAATAAAATAAAATAAAACAAACAAAAAAATGCAAAAAAAAATTAAAAAAAATAAAGACAGAGATGAATGCATACACTTATGACCCAGGAATTACACTTTTAGGCATAACCCTAGAAAATGTTCACATGAGCACAAAGAGATATGTAAAATAATGTTCAATCTATCATTATTTGTATTATCAAAAATGAGAAAATGTACATAAAGAGAACATCTAAACTGTGTTATATTCATATTATGGAATACTACACACAGTAAAGAATAAATTAGAACTACACATACAGTAAAGTTCAATCTCCTGTCTAAAACACAATGTGGAGGTGGGTTGTTATATGATGAACAAGGTGAGATACAGTTTGGCTTAAAATATGCAAAACCAAGAGGGAACCGATTACAAGGATCTACATGTGACCTCCTCCCTGGGGGATGGACAACAGAAAAGGGGGTGAAGGGAGACGTCAGACAGGGCAAGATATGACAAAATAATAATTTATAAATTATCAAGGGCTCATGAGGGAGCAGGGAGCGGGGAGGGAGGGGGAAAAAAACAGGACCTGATGCAAAGGGCTTAAGTGGAGAGCAAATGCTTTGAGAATGATGAAGGCAAAGTATGTACAGATGTGCTTTACACAATTGATGTATGTATGGATTGTGATAAGAGTTGTATGAGTCCCTAATAAAATGTTTTTAAAAAAAGAAGAAAAAAATGCAAAACCACACTACATATACTTTTTAAGGATAGATACAAGCATAAGAATACAAAAGAAGGTGATGAACATCCAATTCAGGATATATTTTAGCTTTTGTGGGGGGTTGGATCAGAAGATTATGGGGAAAAAGACTAGGTGGGAAAACAAAAGATCCTTCAATTGTATGTGTAGTACTTTATTTCCTTATTTAAAAAAAGAAAATCTGAAATAAATATTGTAAACTAGTAAGATCTGACATGGAAAAGCTGGGTATAAGATAAATGGCTGTTTGTTATTATATTATTACCGCTATTCCTTTTTATATGCTTGAAATAATTAATGGTTTTGTTGTTGTTGTTATACAAAATGCAGTTCAACTTACTGGCAAGGTTCATGGAGTTTTAATTCAGAGATTCCTAAATGTGGTGAAGATGTATACTACCACAAATCAGAGAAACATTTTGAACAATAAGTAAGGAAAAGCAGCAATCTGAATATTCTAATCATTTGTCAGGCAAAGGGCTATACATACCTGTGAGTGCTAAATAAGAAGCAAGGTACCGCTTTTCCAGTCCATCTTTGACACTCTGAATGGCACCAAAGAGGGGAGGTATGATCATAATCAGGTTACTCACTGTATTCCCTGTAACAGAAAACAAATTAAGTTTTTAGATTAATCAACACAATATAAAAAAGTAGGTATTTACTAGATTGAAAATAAGACCTCAGTCATTTATAAAAGGACAAGAAGAACTGTCCGGAGCCATGAGGCCCGGCCATAACCTTGCCTTTCCGGAAACATGAGGCCCGGCCATTGTCTTGATCTTTATTGCCAGAGCTCTGTAAGGTTCCACAGGAACTGTTTGTTCTGCGGTCATTGTTCTCAGGGAAACACCTGTGGCTTGCTTCCCCCATTTATTCTCAGGGAACCACCTGAGGCTTGTTTCCCTTTCCCTGGCCTATATAAGCTGTAGTTTTTTACTCAATAAACGAGACTTGATCAGACTGCTGTCTTGTCTCCATTTCTCGTGTCTCTTGTCCCCCCAATTCCCACTCCCTCCTCCAGGGTTCGCATTGAAGTTCCCACGGGTTGGGACAAAGAACCTAGTGAATTTAGCTACATACTATGGGGCTTCAAAAAGTTGTTGGAAAAATTCTATTATCTTTGAATTCCATTTTTCCACAAACTTTGTGAAACCCCCACAGAGTGCTGAAGCTATGCCTCAACACTTGTACAAATATTTGTTTTCAGAAAACTTATTTTTAATGGCAAACTCAAACAACTAAGTCAACATTACAGACTTAAGATACTTAAAATAAAATTTTCTTAAGCAACAGAAAAACCTAATTATACCCAAAGTTCTATTTTTCTTGTCATATTTTTCCAGAGTGAAGTTTTGGTCTGATAATAGCAGACTTGGGTAATGTTAACTAACTGTTCCACTGAGGACCACTGAAAATGCTGAACCATTAAAACCCTAACAAAATGGCCTGGCTAAGGACAGGGAGATTAGAACTGAGACTGAAAGGCAGAGACAGCTCTGTTCTCCAATCAATTCTGACTCTGATTTGACTCATGGCAACCTCAAGTGTGCACAGAAGAACCCACCCCATAACATTTTCAATATGACCTTTCAAAAGCAGAAATGCTACACTTGACTTTAAAAGCACCTCTGGGAGAGTTTAAACTAAGATCCTTTCAATTAGTAGTCCAGTGTTTACCACTTGTACCACGCAGCGATTCTCAACCTGTGGGTTGAGACCACTTTGGCAGTCAAATGACCCTTTCACAGGGTCACCTAAAACCATAAGAAGACACATATTTTCGATGGTCTTAAGAACCAAGACACAGTTCTTCTGTCTGTCTCCAGGCAGGTCTGTCCACATACAGATATGCCTACATACCAGTAACCGGCGTGAAGACTGCCATGTTACATCATGCTTCAGGACAAAATTTCATTTATTTGTAATTAGAAATAAATATTTCACAATAGATAATTACCTATTGTTTTGTGATGAATCACTATGTTATTATTATGTTCAATTTGTAACAATGAAACTACATCCTACATATCAGATGTTTACATTACGATTCACAACAGTAGCAAAATTGCAGTTATGAAGTAGCAATGAAAATAATTTTATGGTTGGAGGTCACTACAACATGAGGAACTAGATGAAAGGGTCGCGGCATAAGGAAGGTTGAGAACCACTGTCCTAGAGAAAGCTCTATTTATAACCTACTGTACATTCAGGCAAAACCCATGGTCAGGGAGTTGATTCTGACGCAGAGCAACACTACATGTACGAAAGAGAAGAACTGCTCCTTAGGGTTTCTGTGACTAAATCTTTATGAAAGTAGTTGACAGTCTCATCTGTTTCCAGTGGATTATCTGGTAGGTTTGAACCTGCAACCTTGCAATTATCAGCCTAGTGCTTAACTTATTCTGCCGCCAGAAACAAAGGAGGGGGGATAGATTGAAAATTTATGACTGCCAAGGCAGAGATGACCATGTATTTGATCCCACCTCCCATCATTTACCCTGTGCAGATCTGAGAAGAATTGCTGCACATTTGGTAACCTTTGGGGACTGAAAGGACTCGTCAGAGTTTAGTGTCAATCAGAAATAAAGACCACTGAGTAACAGGCTTTGTGGTCATAATCAAAGTTTAAGGGGCATATGAAAAGACAAGCAAAATAAACCCAAAGGGGTTATCAGACAGGCTCTTGTTAGTAAAATCACAAAAGTTAAGCTTACTATATTTATAAAGATAAGATAAAAAATACATCCTTATAGAACCTGAAGAATATGAAAGGCAAAAAGAAAATCTTAAAAATAGCCAGAAAAAACCCACAATTTTACCCTCAAAGAAGCAACAATTAAAATGGCTGATATCTTACAAATGCAGTAAAGGTATTTTCAAGATGTTGAAGAAAAATAATTCTCTACTCAGCTAAAATTTCTTCTAATAATCTAACTGAAATAAAGTTGTTTTTAGACAAATGAAAATAAAAACTTGCCTCCAATTTTAGATAAATCAAACTAAGAACAAAAGAAATTTCTTTAAGCAAGAAAAGAGGATCTCCGAAAGGACTTGAGAATCAACCAAAATGGAGTTGACTAAAGACAGCAGTGTACACCAATGTTACTGAAAGTGTAAACCACAAACGCAGTGCTGTAAGAGAGAGAAATGAGATGTTTGTCTATTGACTCAAATCGAATAATGCTGCAGTTTACTGCATATTAAGAGTATCTCTCCTTGGTGTAGGGAGGAAGGATATAAAGGTGCCTGACATACTCCCTAAACTGAAGAGATTGATAAGAGATTTAAGAGACCTAGTTGACCAGATTACACAGGTGAGATACATGAGAGATGGTCATACATGTAAAGAACCCCATAAGTTTTATAGAGAACACCTCAAGGATTCAGCAGAACTAATCAGCATGCACATACAGGAACTATCTGCAGCCAGGCAGAGATCCACGTGATCACACATGGCCAGAAACTATGGCTATTCTCGACAGCTAGAAGAGTTTAAGGAGCCCCGGGGGGGGGGGGGGGTGCTGTTAGGTAAGCTAGCCCACAAAGTCATAGGTCAAATCCACCAACCTCTCTGTGGGAGAGATTCACAAAGCCTCAGAAAACCTATTTAGGGTCACTGTGAATTAAAATCAGCTTGATGGCAGTGGGTTTAGTTGTAAAGAAAAGTTTGATAGCATTTTGTGTTATCAGAAATTTCAGTGCATTCATATATGAGAGTAGGTCAAAAAGTATAGCTAATAGGGTTCCAGTTTATACATGCATAGATTTATTTCCAATAAAATGTTTAGACATGCCTCTGCCATTAGTGGATGTCTGTAGATAAGAGTCTCTCAGTAATGCATTTGTTTTACCTGTTACTCAGTGCCATTGAGTCAATCCTGACTCATACCAACCCTGTAGGACAAGGCAGGCCTATCACTGTGGGCTTCCAAGGCTGTAACTCAATACCAGAGTAGTAAGCCTCATCTTTATCTCACAGAGCCAGCTGGTGGTTTTGTGAGGGGAGGTCAGATGCTTACAGACATCCTCCCTGAAGGCAGTTAGTCCCCAGACTACAAGGTGGGCACCACTCTCTGCTGTTCAAGGACAATGGATAGGCCAGTAGATTTGGTTCTTGTAGGTGGAGTTCACACCCTACCGATAATGGTCTCTATTAGTTGAGCCAGGGAACAGGTCAAACCAGCTCAGTGACATTCAAAAGTTAGGTTGCCATGCTGTATCTAGGATCTGCCCATCTTGCCACATGTATACCCCCAACCCCTCCTCTTTCTATTGCATGGATACCCCTAGATCACCCCCTCCCATTACTGTATTACCTATAGCACAGCCCCTTCCTTTGACATGGGTCTTCACCTGTAATTAGGGGGCTTGCATGTCCCCAGAGAATATAAAAGCCTTGGTTAGCATTAAATCTCTCTCTCTCTCTCTCTTTTCATGTGGACCACCAAGTGGGACTGGGATGAGCATGCTACTATGAAATGTGTCTGACTCCATTATTTCAATATCTCTCTCTTCTATCTCTCATGCTCTCTATAACTTTACTATAATCTTTACTTATTATCACTGTACAATTGCGCCCACTGGACCCGTGATTATGTGTTAGGGGCAGGCTTCCCCTGGCAGTGGTTTCAAACTACTAACCTTATGATTAACAACCCAACACATAACCAACCCACTATACCCTCAGGTTTCTTATTCTTGTTAGGATGCCTTACAAAAAGCAAGTCCAAAAAAAGGGAGTTTCAGAGAGGATCTACTAGGCCAGTTCAATTTAAGGCAGAGAGATCAATTCAGAAGGTTTATGGCAATTACCTTTGGGGATTTCAAAGGGGGTGATCTTGGTAGATTTTCTCCAAAGATACAAGATGATCACAGGGACTTATTAAGTTTTCAGAAAACTGAAAACTGCACTGGTGAGGAAAGAGCCAAAAAGTTGCACAGAGGGGAATTTTTTTTCTACAATAACACATTCTTCTAGAATAGCAAAGGCTGTCCTATGCGAATTTCATTGAAAAACATCCACCCATAGTGAAGATCTTGCCCCTTTAGACTTGTTTTTGTTCTCCAAATTCAAGGAATATTGAAAAGGAACATTATTTGAGTCCCTTTAGGATGCCCAAACTGCCACTCAGATGTGGCATAAAATTGTAAACTGAACATTACCATGGTAAATTGTAAACAGAAAATTCCAGAATTCTTTGGGAAAGAATTAAGGGAGATGATGACATCACCATCAGAAGTGTATAGACCAAGAGATGGAGGATATGTCAAAATACAATAGCTTCACAGTTTGACATTTTTGTTTAATAAAGGTTACTATGATTTTGTAGAAATATATGTTTCCTTAGCCTTATTTCACACTTTAGTGTGCTACATTAAAGAAAGGGGGAAAAATATCTTCCCTCCCCACTGAAGGAAATTCTGTATATATACACACTTGAAGGGTTAAAAAAAAGAAAGAAAACTATTGCTCCCTCTCAATGATATTTTTACAACCTTAGGCACATTCTTCTGACATAATACAAATTATAGGCAAAGTTGAAGACATTCCAGTAATCTTATGATATCTTAATAGGTAAGGAAAAGAAAACTCAAATATCAAGAGTATGGAAGAGAGCAATGTGCAAAGGGATAACTGAAATGTAAAACTGAATGACGCTGGGGCTCAGTAACACTGGGTGGAGCTAACAGCCTCACCTGTTCTCCCTTTGGAAGAATACAAAGGGCCCTGAGGCATCTGGTTAAACAATCTGGAGCCCATTTGTACTTACAATTGTATAACCACTACCCTGTGCTAAGACATAAAAACCCAGTGAACCTGAAAAGGTGATCTATGTTGCTTCGTTGGCCCGGTGGAGAGCCCTCCCTCACAGTCAGCAAGTGAGCTAGATAAAGCACTAACTCAGTGGTTCTCAACCTATGGGTCGCGACCTTTCTGGGGACCAAATGACCCTTTCACAGGGATCGCCTAAAACCATGGGAAAACACATACAAGTAGCCGGTGTGAAGACTGTTACCCATGGTACACCATGCTTCAAGACAAAATTTCATTTATCTGTAATTAGAAATAAATATTTTACAACACAGAATTACATATTATTTTTGTAATCACTATACTTTAATAATGTTCAATTTGTAACAATGAAAATACATCATGCATATCAGATATTTACATGACGATTCATAACAGTAGCAAAATTACAGTTATAAAGTAGCAATGAAATTAAATTTATGGTTGAGGGTCCCCACAACATGAGGAACTGTATTAAAGGGTCGTGGCACTAGGAAGGTTGAGAACCACTGCTCTGATTTGAGCCTGAAAGTACTATACACTTTCCCCCAATGCAAGCCCATGGTGCCAACTCTCTGATTAATGATGCCAATGCTCTAAGAATGTTGAAGTCTCGCAGAACCTCTGAGACTTAAAAATCAGAAGAGAGATCATCTAACATCTGTCAAACTAACAGAATGGCAACATTTTATTTCTATCTACTACCACTTTCTAGGTGGGCGAATTTAGGCAAACTACTTATTACCTTCGTCTTCGTTTCCTGAACTATAAAATAGGGCAAAGCAGTAATGTTTAAATTATTTAAATCATTAAATATACTAAAATATGAAGATAATTTCTGATATGAGATTCATTAAATAGTACCTTGTAAAATTGTGCCCTAACAAATAGATGCCATCTAGGAATTGTCTAAGAAGCCCTGGTGGCCTAGTGGTTATGCATTGGGCTGCTAACCATAAGCTTGGCAGTTCAAAAATCACCAGCCACTCCTCTGGAGAAAGACAAGGCTTTCTACTCCCATAAATAGTTGCAGTCTCAGAAACTAGTTTCACAGAGGCAGTTCTACTGTGTCCTATAGGGTCACTGTGAATCAGCACTGACTCAATGGCAGTGAGTTCGAGGATTGTTTTCTGAGGAACTGTATAGGTCTTTAGGGTAGTTCAAGAACAGTTGTCACAGGAAAAGGGTATGCTTTCAAAGCTAGGTACAGTAACAAGCTGGGTTGTAGAGTAGTCTAGTTCATCCTTTAGAATGTTTTAAAACATTATATAAATGCATGATGTAGTTGCTTACACAATGGCTGTAATCTGCACAGTTGGCAGTTCGAAACCACCAGGAGCTCCACAGGAGAAAAACTGGACTTTCTACTCCTATATACAATTACAGCCTCAGAAAACCTACAGGGGGTCGCTATGAGTCAGCATTGACATAATGGTAATGAGTTTGGAGGTTAAGACAGTACTAAGGAGTAGGGTAAGTTCTCAACACTAACTGAAAGGTTAGAGCTAAGTATTTCTAATAGTAGCTTTTGATTAAGAAAGACATATCAGAATAAAAACAGAAAACCAATACAAACATGCCTTACTTTAATAAATGGAAAACACAAATTTAATTCCATTTAATAAGCATTTGCTATTATTTTCTAAGCATTTTGCTGCTTTCTAAAGATAGAAGGTTTGAACCCACTAGGTGCCCTGGGGTATAGTGAAGTGGCAGTTGGCTTCTATCAAGATAGGCAGCCTTGGGAACTCTGTGTGAAATCTATTTGCTGTGCCATGAGGTCACTGTGAGTCAGAGTCACCTCATTGGCAATGGGTTTACAACAAAGCACTGTGATAAGAGCAGGCAAGAAAGGTTAACAAATACATAACCCTGGTCTTAGCCCTGAGAAAATGTAGATAGACTTCAGTGAGAAATAAAGATATGTAGCAAGGAGAATCAAAGTACCCAAGAACATAAGCAATATACTTAGGAAGAAGGAAGGAGCTCTAAATGGCATCAGTAAAAAGGTAGCACTTGCACTATGCCTAGAAAGAAGGAAAGATACGCAGGATTTGGATGATCACTAATACAAATATCATTCTATTTTCTTTGGAGCTTACAAACTCCTTCAATATGCTATTCAATTTATGAATATCAGTTTTTCACATTTTATATATTATACATTCATTTTTATAATACATATTATGTGTTCACCTTATTGCATATAATAACTCAAAAGGAGAAAAATATATAATAAAAATGAAAATGTTCATTTTATAGTCAGGAGGAAACACTTTTTGTGCCTGAAGGGAAGGCCAAGTATATACCAGCAGAGACATAAAACAAAAATGAAGTTGTTCCCTATCAACCGTGCTTGCAAAGATGGAAGTGACACAGAGGGAGAAGATCCAGAGCCAAAGAGAAGAGGGTGGTTGTTGTTTATAGGTATTGGGCTGCTTTGAAGAAGGTCAAAATTGAGTACTGAACAATGAGAAGCACAAGAGTCAGAGATGAACAAAGGAAGCAGGATCATTTGGAAACTTCCTGAGAAATACTCAGTGAAATGAAGATTTGAAATTTAGCTAAAGGTCCTACAAGTAAAGTTCCCAATGCAAATTCAGGATTGAAGAGGCATTATTGAAATGATAATTCTGAAAAAGATTTTTTTCCTCTCAATTTTTATTAAAACTTTCTTCTCAGAGTCCAGCTCAACTCCTACCTACCTATCTTTGATGGAGTTTTTTTCCTCATCACTATTAAAATGAAACTTCCTCTTACTACAGCACTTAATGTTCTAACCTCTCAGCTGGCACTTGGCACAGATAGCCTTGCACAGTTCTCACTAAATCACATCAATAAATATGCATATGTCTTTTTGATTTCTGAGGCGCAGGGACAAATACTTACTGAGCATTACTATGAAGGCACTACAGGGAAACACAAAGAAAGCTTGACAGATTATCCTCATGAACGTTAAGCTAGTGCCAAATTTACAAACAAGTAAAATTACAAACTAGTTATTTAAAATCAACTAGACGTGATTTTAGATATCTAAAATTTAGATTGATATAATGTAAGCATTCGGAATCTTCATACTAATCAGATCTAGATTCATTTATTCCAAACTAATTTCACTATACTTTTCTATTATTCATTTACTTATTTTAAAACTAATAAACATGTAAGTCCTTAAAAATGGATTTAAAATTTAGACTAGATTAATTTTCATCAATGAAAATACAGATTATTTAATTACTATTAAAACCTCACCACTAAAAAACTTTTGCTTTATTTCCATTATGTTGAAACAATACATTAAAAATTTCCTATATTGCCTGAAGACATATCCAGATATGACTGAACTATTTAATTGTATGATATGTGAATTATGTGCCAATAAAATTGCTATGAAGAAATAATACAAATGCAAGAAAACACACACATACCCTAGGAAAAAAATTGAACCAGCTCTTTCTTATAAAAGTATGTAGAAGAAATAAGGAAAGTAGTTATTTTCCTTTTTTTATCCTCTTACTATTGTGGTCAAAGAGCATGAAAAATATTAACAGAATTACCCCTCCAGGCTTTCTTACAACTAACTGCCCCACTAAATGGAAAGCATTGAAGTATACATGCATTATGGGAACTTTGCTACCTACTCACACACTCTTTTCTGAAAGTTAATGACTAGAAGACTGTCTTAACCCTGTGATAGACCAGAAAAAGTATGTTAACCTAATGTTTGATTGACTTCAAAAGTTTTGGCTTCAGGGTACTCTTAAAAATTGAGAAAGCCCTTGGAAAGTTTTAACAAAATTGATATACCGCTGGCAAACCTAACCAAAGAAAGGAAGGAACAAATGTCAATTGCAAGGATGAGGGATGAAACAGGAGACATTATGACAGACCCCAATGAGATCAAAAGGATAATTACACAGTACTATGAAGGCCTGCACTCTAACAAATTCAACAACTTGAAAGACATGGAGAAATATATGGAAACACAATATCTCCCTAGACTATCCCAGATGGAAGTCAAGAACCTCAACAGACCCACAACAATGGAAGAAATAGACAAAGTTATCACGGGATTGCCAATAAAAAAAAATCCCCCAGGCCAGATGGCTTCACAGGGGAATTCTACCAAGCATTCAGGGAAGAACTGACACCAATTCTACACAAACTCTTCCAGAATATAAAAAAAGATGGCAAACTCCCAAACTCTTTCTATGAAGTGAGTATAACTCTGATACCTAAAGCAAGCTAGGATCTCACAACAATCGAGAACTACAGATCAATATCCCTAATGAACACAGGTGCAAAAATCTTTAACAAAATACTGGCCAACAGAATACAAAAGCATATAAAAAAAACTCACCATGACCAAGTGAGATTCATATCAGGGCTGCATGGATGGTTCAACATACTAAAAAACATTAGTATCATTCACCATGTTGACAGGAAAAATGATAAGAACCATATGATAATACCGATAGATGCGGGAAAAGCATTCAACAACATCCAACACCCATTCCTATTTAAAACACTCAAGAAGATAGGAATGGAAGGAAATTCTTCAATATTATACAAACTATATATGAAAAAACCAACAGCCAATATGGTAGTCAATGGAGAAAAGACAAAAACAATTCCACTGAAAAGGGGACCAGAAAAGGTTATCCCTGTCCCTACTCCTATTTAACCTCGTACTGGAGGTCCTAGCTGACAACATAAGGCAAAGGAAAGACATGAAAAGCTGCTGGTTGATCTCCCTGAGGAATGGTCCCATATACTGGCAAATGGGACACTCAGTAGTGGCAGTGGCCAAGTCAGCCTTGGTGAGTGGAAGTCCATGTTGCTGTGCCCTTGCATAACCTCCATCCCTGCCACCATGTCCACTTTGTTCATGTGCCCATTGGGCAATAACAGGGGTGGCAGAGGAAAGAGGAGGACCAGTCTCCACGGTGCGTGTCATCTTATCCACTTGATTATTAAAGTCCTCCTCTTCAGAGGTAATCCTTTGGTGAGCGTTCACGTGAGACACAATTACCTTTACTTTCTTGGCCCATTCAGAGAGGTCTATCCACATACCTCTTCCCCACACCTCCTTGTCACCAATTTTCCAATCATGGTCCTTCCAATTCCCTGACCATACAGCCAACCCATTAGCCACAGCCCATGAGTCAGTATACAGTCTCACATCTGGCCATTTTTCCTTATATGCAAACTGAGCGGCCACGTGCACTGATCGAAGTTCTGCCCATTGGGAAGATTTCCCTTCACCACTGTCCTTTAGGGAGATCCCAGAAAGGGGCTGTAGTGCTGCTGCTGTCCACTTACGAGTGGCACCTGCATATCGTGCAGAGCCATCCATAAACCAAGCATGACTTTTTTGGTCTTCACTTAAAGTATGGTAAGGAACTCCCCAGAAGGCCATAGGTGCAGACTGCGAGAAGGAAGGCACTGTGACAGGAGTGGAGACTGTGGGCATTTGGACCACTTCTTCATGTAGCTTACTTGTCCCTTGAAGTCTTGCTTTGGCCCGATCTCGTATATACCATTTCCATTTAACAATGGAGTGTTGCTGCACACATCCAACTTTATGATTCTGTGGGTCACACAATACCCAGTTCATGATAGGTAGCTCAGCCCTCATGGTGACTTGGTGGCCCATGGTGAGGTGAGGCGTTCAGTCTCCACCAAGGCCCAGTAACAGGCCAACAGCTGTTTTTCAAAGGGGGAGTAGTTGTCTGCAGAGGATGGTAGGACTTTACTCCAAAATCCCAACGGTCTACGCTGTGATTCACCAATAAGGGTCTGCCAAAGACTCCACACTGCATCTTATCTATAATTGACACCTCTAGCACCATTGGGTCAGCTGGATCATATGGTCCCAGTGGCAAAGCAGATTGCACAGCAGCCTGAACCTGTTGAAGAGCCTTTTCTTGTTCTGGGCCCCACTCAAAATTGGAGGCCTTTCGTGTCACTTGATAAATAGGTTGAAGTAGAACACCCAAGTGAGGAATATGTTGCCTCCAAAATACGAAGAGGCCTACTAGGCGTTGTGCCTCTTTTTTAGTTGTTGGGGGTGCTATATGCAATAGCTTATCCTTCACTTTCGTAGGAATATCTCGACATGCCCCACACAACTGGACCCCTAGAAAATTTACTGATGTGGAGGGTACCTGAATCTTCGTTGGGTTAATTTCCCAACTGCTTTTACACGGATATTGTACCACTGAATCTAGAGTCTTTGATACATCCTCTTTAGTGGATCCAATGAGCATAATGTCATCAATATAATGGACCAGTGTGACATTTTGTGGAATAGACAGGTGATCAAGGTCCCTTCGGTCTAAATTATGGCACAGGGCAGAAGAGTTGATGTACCCATGGAGGAGAGTCATGAAAGTATATTGTTGCCCCTGCCAGGTGAAGGCAAACTGCTTCTGATGGTCCTTTGAGGCTAGTATTGAGAAGAAGGCATTAGCCAGATTAATAGCTGCATACCAAGTACTAGGAGAAGTATTAATTTGCTCAAGCAATGTAATCACATCTGGAATGGCAGCTGCAATTGGAGTTACCACCTGATTAAGTTTACGATAATCCAATGTCATTCTTCAGGAGCCATCTGTCTTTTTTACAGGCCAAATTAGTGAATTAAATAGGGATGTAGTAGGAATCACCATCCCTGCATCTTTCAAGTCCTTGATGGCGGCACTGATCTCTGCAATCCCTCCAGGAATGCGGTACTCCTTCTGGTTTACTATTTTCCTAGGTAATGACAGTTCTAATGGTGTCCATTTGGCCCTTCCTACCATGATAGCCCTTATTCACATTTCAGGGATCCAATATGGGTATTCTGCCAGTTACTAAGTATGTCTATTTCAATGATGCATTCTGGAACTGGAGAAATAACCACAGGATGGGTCCGGGGGTCCACTGGACCCACAGTGAAGCATACCTGAGCTAAAACTTCATTGAAACCTTGACCTCCATAAGCCCCCACTCTGACTGGGGGGCTTTCGAAACACTTTGGGTCTCCTGGAATTAGTGTCAGTTCCGAGCCAGTGTCCAGTAATCCCCGAAAAGTTTGATTATTTCCTTTCCCCAATAATCAGTCACTCTTGTGAAAGGCTGCAGGTCCCTTTGGGGAAGGCTAGAAGAAAGACTAACAGTATAGACCTTCGGTGATGTAGCAGGGTCCTCCTTCAAAGGGACCCGGCCTCCCCTTCATTCAGGGGTTGTGGGTCTGTAAACTGGCTCAGGTCTGGGAATTGACTGAGCAATTGTGGCTGTCTATTCTGCTGTTCATCTGATCTACTATTCTTTCGCCTATATAGATCACGTAAATATTTAGTAGGTTTCCCATCTATTTCATTCCTAGGGACACTGTGGCTAAGTAGCCAATGCTATTATTCCACACAAGACAGGTCGCTTTGATTACTACTGAAAATGTGTTGTCTATTATAATCATGCCCACCCTGTCTCTGTTGATTCAGTACTGACACCTGGCCTCTACCATCACGGGGGACCAATCAGCCCCATTGTGGGCAAATGTCGGAGTTCGCTTAGGGCAGTGCCCACTGTTAATCCTGGTGCGCATAAAATAGCATTTATAGGAGTTTTAAGAGCTGCTGAGGCCAACTTTACAAACTTGTTCTTTATGGTTGTGGTAAAGGGTATGTCCTCAGGACACCCCCTTTTTGGGTCTATGGGAATATCCTGATAGATCCATTCCAACATACCAATTTCTCTAAGCTTTTGGATGCCTTCCTCTACAGTGTACCAAGGTAGGTCAGGTACTTCAAGTTGGTCCAAACTAGGCCATCTGGCAGTGCATGCTTCATTGAACCAACCAAATAAAGACTTAGATCGTTTTTTAGCCTATCTCGCAGAGACAGTGAAAGAAGAGACTGTGCTTAGGGGTCCCATATCCAGAAACTCAGACCGGTCTAATATTACATTTCGTGCACCAGTATCCCACACTCTTAGTAACCATTCCCAGGGATATTCCCCAGGCTTCTTTTGTATGTATTTGAAAACTCGAGCAGATCTTTATGAGTATAGCGCGCTTCTTCTTGGGTAATCATCTCAACCTCTCCCTTAGGAGCTTTCTGAGACTTAAGTTTAGTGATAGGTCTAGCAGAAATAATGGGTGGTGAGGGTGTTTCCTGGGTGCTCTCAGTAATATCTTGTAAGGCATCTCCCTCAGGCAATGCTACTGATGCAGCCGCACCTGGCATATCAACTTGAATAGTTTGGCTAATGTGCTCAGGTGTGGATTGTGAATTAATATTTTTAGCTGGGAGGGATGGTTTGAGATAGTTTATTGCGCCATCCTGGCCGATAAACACAAGTGGGATTAATTGAAGGGCAGAGAGATGAATGGCTCGGTGAGCCTCGTCTTTCTTCTCTTCTCTCTCTTTAACCATCGGACCAGTGTGTGGCTGCCTTGCTTGTTCTGAGCCTCAATTTAAAGAGTACACTACTTGTGGGACGCCTATCCTGTGGACCGTGTCACTATAAGTTGAGGTCACTTTAATACCACACAAATGGAATTTACATCTCTGGAGCTGGGGACTGACAGTTGGTGACCTGGCTGACAGTTGGTGACCTGCCTTGCTGTTTGCTGCCTGTGCTGGGACAGCCTAGCTCGCTCTCTCTCTACAGAGGACTACCTGACAGCCCTCAAGACTTGAAGGACTATAGTGTCTCACAACTCTCTCACAGGAGTGAGTTGCACTGAGCCATTTGTACTGCTTTATAATTTAACTGTTCATTTCTTGTATTATATATCTACCTATCTGTATATAATTTAACAGTTCATTTCTTATGTTATATATCTATCTTTATATATGTATGTGTATATATATGTGTGTGTATATATATGTGTATATATATAAATATAATTATCAGCAATCTGGTTTTATCTCTTTAGAGAACCCTGTCTAATACATTTTTGTACCAGGAATGGCCTCAACTCAAGTATTACCTTAACACAAGAACACTTTGTTCTAACAATCCGGCATTCTGTGATGCTCACCTTCCCAACAGGATCGCTGAAGACAAAATGGGTGCATAAGCAAATATGGTTAAGAAAGCTGGTAATGGTGCTCAGCTATCAAAAGATATAGTGTCTGAGTCTTAAAGGCTTGTAGATAACCAAGTGGCCATCTAGCTCAGAAGCAACAAAGCCCACATGGAAGAAGCCACCAGCCTGTGTAATCATGAGGTGTTGATGGCATCAGGTATGAGGCATCTAAGACCCAGAATAAAACCATACCCAAGGTGAATGGGGGGGTGAGGGCATGGAGTGGAGACCCAATGCCCATCTGTAGACAATTGGACATCCCCTCAGAAGGGTCATAGGAAAGAGATGAGCTAGTCAGAGTGCAGTATAGCACTGATGAAACACACAACTTTCCTCTAGATGTTTGGTGCTTCCTTACCCCAACTACCATGACCTTAAGTCTACCTTACAAATCGGATTACACCAGAACATGCACACTGCTACAGATAAGAGGCCGAAACACAGGAAATCCAGGATAGATAAA
Source organism: Tenrec ecaudatus (assembly GCF_050624435.1). Lineage (NCBI taxonomy): Eukaryota > Metazoa > Chordata > Mammalia > Afrosoricida > Tenrecidae > Tenrec > Tenrec ecaudatus. Next base: position 73,885,608 of record NC_134533.1, on the reverse strand, counting down.
CCCCTCAGGGCCAACAAGGAGAATAGAGATACCAGGAAGACTAAAGGAAGGTGAGGGGCGAAAGGGGGAACCGATCACAAGGATCAATCTATAACCCCCTCCCAGGGGGACAAATACGGAAAAGTGGGTGAGGGGCAACAGATGACGACATAAGAGATGGAAAAAATAATCCATAACTTATCAAGGGTTTGTGAGGGAGGGTGGGTGAGGGAGGGAGGGAGGGGGAAGAAATGGGGAGTTGATATCAGGGGCTCAAGTGAGAAAAGAATGCTTTGAAAATGATGATGGCGGTGTATGTGCAAATGTGCTTGACACATTGGAGGAATATATGGATTGTGATAAGAACTGTAAGAGCCTCCAGTAAAAGTATTTTTTAAAGTATTAAAAAAAATTGAGAACCCCAAATAATTCTTGTTTCTGGGCATGATATCTATCAGTACTTATTATTAGATACTAGGTGCTATCAAGTTGATTCTAACCCACTGTACAACGGAATGAAATACTGCCCAGTCCTGTGCCATCCTCACAATCCTTGCTATATTTGAGCCCATTTTTGCAGCCACTGAGTCAATCATTTCTGTACTTACTGCATTAAAAGTAAAATAGAAAAAAAGTAAAAGTATTTTAGTTTGACACAGATAATGACTTGGGTGAAAGGGTGGATGGAGATCTATAAGAAGAGAAATCAGGAGGGGTAGGATAGAATATGGGTATATATATATATGTGTCTTGATGAGTGATTTGAATTGTTGATTGCAGAGTTGATGGTGTGAAATGTAAAACTCCCCTAATTCATAATAAAAATTTCATTTAAAATAAAGCATCTATAATTGTCTCTACAGCACTCTCTGTCTGATGGCCAGACCACTCACATCCCTGGACTATGGTCAGATGGAAATCACCAGAGGTTTCATCCATGTGTAGATTCTGCAAATGGATTTTTGGCTTCCACTGTCATCAATAACTTTCTGCAAACCAGGAGTTCAGTTTAAGCTCTGATACCATTTCTCTCCTTTGGATTTGGATTATATTATTTATAATTCTTGGGTCACACATGCTGGTGTGCTTCTTCCATGTGGACTTAATTGATATCTCACTTAGATGGCTGTTTGAAAAAAAAAAAAGCCTTTAAGACTCCAGATGCTTTTTTTTTTTTTTGATAACCAGGCACCATCTAGTTTCTTCACCACATTTTGCTGTAGCCACCCATATCTTCAGTGATCTGTTTCAACTCTTTGAAGGATAAATGTCCAGCTTAATAGAAATCAGCTGGATTCTCACATTAACTTGAGCATTTAATCTGTTACAATAAGTTGTTTGGGGAAGCATATGAAGATAATCAGTCTTTACATTTGTAGTTGGAAAAGGGAGGCAAGTTTTAATAACCTTTTTGGATAATTGTGGATGTTTCTTTTTAATAGTGTACCAAAATTTGACAGGTGGTAGTTTCTTAGGGTTAACTGGAATGTGGAATCTGATATTGTAACACTGAAATCTTCTTACTCTGTCACATTCAAAATCTTTGACTTATCATGCACCTTGCATGGATATTTCACCCCTGCACGATTTTGTAATACTTTGCATTAGCCATTTAGAAAATATTGTTATGCTGACATATGCAGATCTTTCAAAGATTGATATATTTCTTTATACAATATTTTTAAAATCACATTTGTTAATATCACCTCCAGAAAAGTTTTTAAAACTTGGGAAGCTGCCTAACTCATATTTTCCAACATTCTAATTTTAGCTTGGTAATGCAAATTTAATCATTGGCACAAATAACTGTGATTTGTTTTCCTCAAAGTAACAAGCTCACTTTGTGCATTTTCGGAGTATTATCTTTCAAATGCTGAAGAACAGTATGGTCATGGTTTACCTGTTTATCTTCTAAGTGAAAATGGATTTCATGAATGGCAGCTCTGTCATACAAGTATTTTTCCTAAGACAATGTTTATACTTTATTATATAGCAAAAATTATTTATTCACATTGCTATTTTGTTATACAATCTGCTAAAATTAGAGGCTCTGTGCTAGTACAACAATAGAAACATAGACCAATGAAACAAGTCTTTGCAGCTGTGGGCATCTGATCTCTGATAATTAATTAAAGTCCTTTCAGTGGAGGAAAAGACAGTCTCTTTAACAAATGGCACTGGCAAAACTGGATAACCTTTGGCAGAAATGTAGAGAGCCGGGCCATACCTCGCACCATATACAAAAACCTACTTAAAATAGATCAAAGACCTAAATGTCTAATCTAAACTATAAAGTTCCTGGGAGAAAACAGGGGCAAAGCTAGAGGTCCAAATAAATAGACTACTGAGCATAACTAATATGCATAAATCAAAATAAACTATGGAGCTCCTAAAAATGGAATACTTATGTTCATCAGAAACTTCACCAAAAGAATTAAAAGAAAATCTACAGACTGGAGAAAAAATTGTCACTGATTTATATGAAAAGGGTTTAATATCTAAAACACATAGGTAACTATAACATGCAGTAACAAGAACACAAAGACTCTCATAGTTTAAAATAAGTGAACGGTCTTCAACAGACACTTCACAAAAGTAGACAGGCTGCCAACAAACACATGAACTGATGCTCACAGTCATTAGCCATTTGAGAGATGCGCATCAGAACTACAATGAGAAATCAGCTCAGCACAAGAATGGCTTTCATTAAGAACAAAAAATAACAAATGCTGATAATGTTATGGGGATATTGAAGCTCTTATACACAACTGTGGCACTGTAAAATGCTACAACCACTATGGCTTTTCCTCAAAAATCTAGAACTACCATATAATCCATCACTCTCGGACATTTATCCTAGAGAAAGAAGAGCAGTGACACGAACAGACATATGCACACACCTGATCACTGCAGCACTGTTCACAACAACCTAACTGTCCATCATCAGGTGAATGGATACACAAATGTAGTGAATACATATAATGAAATGTGCTATACAATGATAAAGAATTTGATGAGCCCACAAAACATCTTAAAACATGGAGGACATACACTGTGCTGAAATAATTCTATCCAATAGGACAAGTACTGCATAATACCACTTTTATAAAAAGTCAAGAAAAGATTTACTTACTGAAAGCAGAACTCTGACGGTTACTAGAGAAGAGAGGAGGGAAGGAAAGTTACATGTAATAGATAGTGAACCAAAGACCCTCTTTCATCGAGTTGATTCTAACCCATAGGTATGTATGATTTCTGAGACTACCAATCTCTAGGGCAGCAGACATCCTCATCTTTCTTCCTCGGAACAGATGGTGACCTTGCAGTTAACATACCAAAGCCTACTCAGCAGTGCCACCAATAGACACATATTGATTCTGAGAAATAGTCCACAGCATGGGAGAAGTCATCACAAAGGGACCAAGGTAAATGACGACAAGAATAAAGGGCAGCATATATATAATTCAGTCATGACAACAAGAACCAAAAATCTGTATGTGGTTACTTAGGCAGGTATGTATGCTATATAGAGGTAAGCAGACACATGTAAATGCATGTGCATGCTTATCTAGGTATCGTTGTGGTTAATTTTATATATATACATATATATATACTTCATGTAAACTTACATGTATAATAGAGCACAAAGGGAACACAGTGATGGAAACCTCTTAGATATATCAAGACAGATCATAGGACTGCATTCCTAGGATTGAAGGTTAAAGACCAATATCTCAGGAGACACTAGCTCAACTGGCATTACATGGTTTGTAGACAGTGTTCCCTAGCTCAATTTAGTGAGTAGCATCTGGAGTCACAAAAGCTTTTGTGTGTCCATCAAAGCATTAAATGGGCAAGGCATGATGGAAATGTGGAGAGTGTCCACACATTTCGGGAATAGTACCCAATGCCACAAAACAATTTTTATGTGAATTGTTGAATATGAAGCCAATGTGATGTTAATTATCACTTCAAGTACAATGTAATGTTGAAAAAAATAAGAGAGATGCACTCAAGTGTTGAGATTTAATACAAATAGTAATTTTTATTGCTTCACCAAGGACATTAGCATGTTCATGTGGATGAAGAATACAATGACTATAGTTTGGATGTTACTTCCTAATTTGTATAAAAGAGTGTTTTCCCAACGGGACAATGGTTCCAGGGGGACACGGGAGGAGGGGGTAAGGATGTGGTGCTGACCAACCCAGGGACAGAGGGGAGCAACAAGTGATCCAAAATCAGTGGCAAGGAGGGTGTGAGAGGCCTGGTAGGGATTCAGCAAGGGCAAGGTAACTGAGAGAAATTACTAAAACCCAAATGAAGGCTGAGCATGATAGTGGGACAAGAGGAATGTAAAAGGAAATAGAGGAAAGAACTAGGTGACAAAGGGTATTTATAGAGGTATAAAGACTGGAATGTACAGATGTAAATATATTTATATAAGAGTGTGGGGAAACAGATCTATGTACATATATTTATAGGTTTAGTGTTAAGGCAGCAGATGGACATTGGGGCTCCACTCAAACACTTACTCAATGCAAGAACACATTATTCTATTAAATTGGCATTCCAGGATACACACCTTCTCAACACGATTGCTGAAGAAAAATGTGTGCATAAGCAAATGTGGTGAAAAAAACTGACGGTGCCCGGCTATCAAAAGATATAGCGTCTGGGGTCTTAAAGGATTAAGATAAATAAGCGGCCATCTAGCTGAGAAGCATCAAAGCCCACATGGAAGAAGCACATCAGCCTGCAACAGGAAACACAGGGAATCCAGGACAGATGACTCCTTCAGGACCAGTGGTGAGAATGGCGATGCCTAGAGGGTGGAAGGAATGTAGGGTAAAAAGGGGGAACTGATTACAAAAATCTATGTATACCCTCCTCCCTGGGGGATGGACGGCAGACAAGAGGGTGGGGGGAGACGTTGGACAATGTAACATATGACAAAATAATAATTATAAATTATGAAGGGTTCATGAGGTGGGGGGAGTGGGGAGGGAGGGGGAAAATGAGCAGCCAATATTAAGGGCTCAAGTAGAAGGCAAATGTTTTGAGAATGATGATGGAAACAAATGTACACATGTGCTTGACACAATGGATATATGTATGGATTGTGATAAGAATTGTACGAGCCCCCAATAGAATGATTTTTTTAAGTGTTTTCCAAAGTGGATGTTATTAACCCCCTGGAGGGTGCTGGTACTGATCCTGGGGGACTGCAAAAAAAGCAGATATCTGCACTTTATCCTGGATTACTGGCCAGAATATAAAAGTTTTTAAGTGCCAGGGGGTACTAAATAATACTTTTTCTGCCAAGAGGATGGCAGACCACCTAAGTTTGGGAACCTGTGATGATCCTATCGCTGCTGAATGTTTAATTCACTTCCCTTTTTATTTAAAGACTCCTTCAACAACCAGATCTGATAAAATCCCATATGCCTTAGGGAGTGAGGAAAACCTTAAATTCCGAGATGTCATGCCAATATTTCAAGGAGGAAGACCAACTATTAATGAACAGAATACAGGGGGAAAATGAATTATTTTGTTAATTTTTAAAACAATATTAAATATATATATATATTAATACAGCAACTTGTATTTATTAGAACCTACAATGTACCAATGTCCTTAGTGGCACAAGTGGTGGTACTTGACTACTAACCTAATGGTTGGTGGTCCAAACTCACCCAGTAGACCCATGAAAAAAGTCTGGCAGTATGCTTTCATAAAAATTACAGCCAAGATTATTCTATTAAACTGGCATTCCATGATGTTCACCTTCCTGACAAGATCGCTGAAGACAAAGTGGGTGCAAAAACAAATGTAAAGCTTAAGTGGAGAGCAAATGCTTTAAGAATGATAAGGGCAAGGGATATGCAGATGTGTTTTATACAATTGATGTATGTATATGTATGGATTGTGATAAGAGTTGTATGAGCCCCTAATAAAATGTTAAAAAAAAGAAAAAAACGAAAACAAATGTGAAGAAAGCTTACGGTGCCCAGATATCAAAAGATATAGCATCTGGGGTCTTAAAAGGCTTGAAGATAAACAAGCGGCCATCTAGCTGAGAAACAACAAAGTTCACATGGAAGAAGCATACCAGCCTGTGTGATCATGAGGTGTCAATGGGATCAGCTATCAGGCATCAAAGAACAAAAACTCACATCATTGTGAATGAGGGAGAGTGCGGAGTAGAGACCCAAAGCCCATCTGTGGGCAGCTGGATATCCCCTTACAGAAGGGTCGTAGGGAGGAGATGAGCCAGTCAGGGTGTAGTGTAGCAATGATGAAACACACAACTTTGCTCTAGTTCTTCAATGCTTCCTAACCCCCCTCCCCCCACTATCATCATCCCACTTCTACCTTGCAAGTCTGGCTAGACCAGAGGATGTACACTGGTACAGATAGGAACTGGAACCACAGGGAATCCATGGCAGATGAACCCCTCAGGACCAGTGGTGAGAGTGGTGTAATCCAGAGGGTGAAGGGAAGGTGGGGTAGAAAGGGGGAACCAATTACAAGGATCTACATATAACCCCCTCCCTAGAGGACAGACAACAGAAAAGTGGGTGAAGGGAGACATTGGACAGTGTAAGACATGAAGAAATAATAATAATTTATAAATTATCAAGGGTTCATGAGGGAAGTGGGGTGGGGAGGAAGGGGAAAATGAGCTGATACCAAGGGCTCAAGTAGAAAGCAAATGTTTTGAGAATGATGATGGCTACAAATGTACAAATGTGCTTGACACAATAGATATATATATATGGATTGGGATAAGAGTTGTATGAACCCAAATAAAATGGGTTTTTTTTAATTACAGCCAAGAAAGGAGGGCATAAAATGCTTGGTGGGGTTCAATCAAGTGCAATGTAGCCGAGAGAAAGTGCGGAGGGCCAAATGAAGGTAGAATATGAGATTGGGACTGGAGAAAAATAAAAGGAAATACAGGAAATAACTAGGAGGCAAAAGACATTTATAAAGGTATAAACATAGGCATGTACATATATTAATATATAATGATAGCGATCTAGGTCTATTAAGTGTTAAGGTAGCAGACTGACATTGGGCCACTACTACTCCCTCACCACAAGAACACTTTGTTCTAATAATCTGGCATTTTGTGATGCTCACCTTCCCAACACAATTGCTGAAGACCAAATGGGTACATAAGCTAAAGTGAAGAAAGCTGATGGTGCCCAGCTATTACAAGATATAGTCTCAGGGGTCTTAAAGGCTTGACGTTAAACAAGCAGCCATCTAGCAGAGAGGCAACAAAGCCCACATGGAAGAAGCACACCAACCCATGTGATTACGAGGTGTCAAAGGGATCAGTGTCAGGTATCAAAAGACCCAAAACAAACAACCATTTCAATGTGAATGAGGGGGGTCAAAATGGAGAACCAAAGTCCATCGGGTAGACCATTAGACAGGTACATCCCCTCACACAAGGATCACAAGTAAGGGAAGAGTCAGTCAGGGTAAAGTATAGCAACAACAAAACATTCCTCTAGTTCTTTAATTCTTCCTCCTGCCCCCATCATGACCCTAGTTCTACCTTACAACTCTGGCTAGCCCAGATCATGTACACTTGTATAAATAAGAGCTCCACACATGGAACCCAGAACAGATAAACCCCTCAGGAACAATAATGAGAGTAGCGATACCATGAGGGTAGGGAGAAGGTGAGGGGAGAAGGGAGAGAAAGAGAGAACCAATCAGAATGATCATCGGACAACACCCCACCCACCCTGGGATAAACATGAGAAACATGGGTGAAGGGAGACAGTGAGTGAATGGGGTAAAATATGAAAATAAAATAATTTATAAATTATCAAAGGTTCATGAGGGTAGAAGGGTGGGGGAAGGAGGAGGAAAAGAGAGGAGCCAAAAAAAAAAAGAGAGAGAGAGGAGCCCATACCAAGGGCTCAAGTAGAAATAAAATGTTTTGGAAATGATGATGGCAACAAATGTGCTTGATACAATTGATATATTGATTGTTATAAGAGCTGTAAGAGCCCCCAATAAAATGATGTATCAAAATAAAAAAATTACAGCCAAGGAGATCTTATGAAGTATTTCTACTTTGTAACATTTGAGGTTGCCTTGAGTTGGAAATGACTTTATGATAACAAATTTATCTGCTGAAGTACTCTTTGTGCCAGCCATTATGCTATCTTATTTTAATAATAAAGAAAAACTTGCTTGAGGAATATTTATACTGGAGATCCTGCGTATTTCAGTTCTTTCATTGTTCTACAGAAAGAAAACATACATTTTCTAGCATTTTATTAGTTCCTCTGAAGATGTATTATGTATTGCATCCTTTTGATTGAGTTTTGCATGACATATACCAATTGGAAACGTATTCTTTTACCATAGAAACCTCTCAAATTAGTCAAATTCATGCCTTCTTGTTAACACTCCTCATCTCACCACCATCTCCGTTCCACCCTGGTTTTATTTACTTGGACTACTGCATTAGTATCCTGTTTTGTCCTCTTGCTACCATCTCCAGCTTAATCTGAAAAGTTATTTGTTAATCACTCTTTTGATTCAAAACTTCATTTGTTGATGTTTGCCTATCATTACTGAATAATTTGAGCAAATATCCTGTAGAAGAATCTTGATTAAAAAGGGAAAAATGCAGAACAAAGTTTCAAATTTTAATGGAATCCATACTTTCTGGAACCATGAAGGATGGAGGATGAACTCCTAAAATTATTGCCCTGAGATCATCTTTAAAATATAATCCAAAATTAGCCCCTGAAGTCTTAAAACCAAATGATAGTTTAACTTAACTGGTAAAAAAAAGGTATGCCTTGAACATTAAGCTCTTTTAAGAGATACCAGTATAAGATCAACTTGACAACAGCAACACAAAATATCAGATAGGACCATTAGGGTCAGTGAGTTTATGTTAATGAGAGCGGATCAGTGGCATTGGACTGTACATGTAGAAATGGTTGGATAGATGTACTTAATGGCCTCTCCCCCCAAAAGAGAAACAAAAACCTCCATTTGCTTCCCCTGGGACAAACCGTTTGGTAGGGAGTACTTGGACATGTTATCTAGTGTGTCTTAACAGCTTTTTCTGCTGATACAACTTGCCCTCTAATTATTCTTAATGGTTTCCTGGGCACAACATTTTCTTACTTGCTTTTGTACATGCCTATATTATCTGTCCTGAATAATGTTCTTTATACTTACCTAAATTCTGTTCACTTTTAAGGCACACCCAAATATTAGCTATGCTATGCAATTTTTATTGACTATGCCAAGCCAAAGTTTAATTAGTTGATACCATTTTATATTGTATTATGTGCAATGTTATTGTTTTAAAATTTGATATTGTCTTCATATGAATTTCCTTTGTAACAAAATACTTTTGTTGTTTTTCTTATTATAAATTAAATTCTTTTGTATTGTAGACTATTTTGAATCAGTTAAGCAAATACTGATTAATAACTTTCATATGCCAAGTAAATGCCAAACTTGTGAGACCCACTGGTAAAATCCTCATGGAACTCATAGTTTAGACCAGGGATGCTCAATATGTAGATTTGCGATCTACTAGCCGATTCCAAGTGTAGTGTGGGTAGATCGCATGGCATTAAAAAAAATAGACATAAGCCTATCATCAACTCCGTCACTTAATTGATATACAGCGCAACCAATCAGATGCAATCATAGGTGTCAAACGCATGCGCAAACAACTGTGAAGTGCAGCAAAACTGACACGTTAAGTGAACGCCAATTTTTAGACTTCGGTTTTTTTATTTCTCTTAAAGGTAAGAAAGACTATTAAAATGAGTGGGGGAGCTGGACCAAGTAAGAAGACAAAAACATATCACTTTCATACTAAATGGGAGATTTTGACACTACAAGTCGACATTCAGCTTAAGTCCAGAGTGCATGAACAGTTCTGGAACTTACTCGCAGAGGGAAAGTACCCAAATGTGAGAAAATGTACTACCTCCGTGACTGCATTATTCACCTCTACTTATTTATGTGTCAGCTTTTTCCCACGTAAAGATCACTAAGTGCAAGTACCATTCCACCATGTCTGATGATCATTTGGAAATGTGCTTGAGGCTGGCTGTCAGCAGCTACTACTTTCCAAACTATGCATCCCTGGCTCATTCCATTCAGTGCAAGTCATCAGAGTAAACTCAGGTAATGACAAAAAATGTACATAGTTAATTGTGTTGTGTTGTGCAATATGGATTCAGGTGGTTATGCAAGGTACATAAACATACATTATACATATAAAGAATTCTCAATGCATTTATGAATAGATATAATAAATAACTAAAAATAAATGTTTTGCATTTTTGTAGTTGGTAGATCGTTTTGACTTGATGATTTTCTAAGTAGTTCGCATGCTGAAAATGTGCGAGCACTCCTGGTTTAGACTCAGAGAAGAACCTAAACAAATAAATATGTCAGCTCTTCAAAGTGTTGTAAAGGAAGAGAACAGAAATTACAAAGAGGCAGACAAGGAAAATAATCACTCTGTCCAGCATTCCATTATAAAATAAAATTGGTAAAAGTGGAACTGGGACTAAATAGGTCCATAAGGCACATTTTAAAGCACATTAACAGGAGACTTAGACTCCATGGTACAAGGTCCTGCCTCTTTGCTACTACTTCTTCAACCCACATCTATCTATGGCCTCTTGGAAAGTTCCATATATTATATGCTATATATTTTCCAGGGTCTGGAGTCCAAGATTAAGCCAAGGGTTAATTTGTGTCTCTTTCCACTCCTCCTGCCTCTCTTTCATTCTCTGCTGTGTGTGTGTCATTTCTGACTTATAGCAACTATAGGAAAGAATAGAACTGCCCTAAAAGGTTTTCAAGGCTGTCATCTTGATAGAAGCAGGCTGCAATATTTTTCTCCAATGGAGTGCCTTGTAGGTTCAGAGCTTCAGTCATTCTGCTAGCAGCTGAGCATTATAACCACTGGACTACCAGGGCTCCACATAGCTATATGTATGTGTGTACATATGTATCCTCATGTAATATACATGATATACATGTGTGCATATGGTTATATATTACATATAGTTTATGAGCTGATTTTCTCATTTAAAACAATAAATACTTTCTTAATCTCTTTAAAGTATGATTTGGAAGATAAACTTAAAAATATTTCAATATAGGGCAAAGACTGTACAGATGTGCTTTATACAATTGATGTATGTATATGTATGAACTGTGATAAGAATTGTATGAGCCCCAATAAATTGTTAAAAAAAATTTCAATATGAGCTTAATTTTAAAACATACACACATATGTGTATTTATCTATCTAAAGTAGCTGCATCTCCTTTCTTGTAAGGTATATATTTAGAATGTTCATATCATATTTTTACATTTTAGGAGATTATCATTTAAGTCAAGGTAAGAAAGCTTAGGAAGATATGCATATAAAGCATAGAGCAAAGCTCTTGATCAGATATACATAAGGAAGTATAAGCATCCATTCACTGCGCTGTTATTTCAATTAGGAATAGTAAAATAGATAATGTATGTCTATCAGTGAATGGATAAATAAAATGTGGTTTGTTCATATGATAACATTCTATAGAGCAAGTGAAAAGGAATGAACTAGAGCCTCTATTCCACATTAATCTGTCAGTTTGTCACACTGTAGTGACCTGCATGCTACTGTGAGGCTAGAAGCTATGCCACTGGTATTTCAGATACCAGATTGAAAACAGACTAGGAAGAAGGAAGAGATAGTCTACTTATGAAAAACTGGTCACTGAAAACTTTATGAGTAGCAGTGGGACATTTTAGATATAGCGCAAAAGGATGAGCCATTCAGGTTAGAAAGCACTAATACTATGATTGGGGGAAAAGCTGCCTTTTAAACTAGAGTTGGCTTTAATGATGTAGATGGAGCAAAGCTTTCAAGACTTTCATTTGCTGATGTGGCAAAACTCAAAATGAGAAGAAACAGCTACAAAAGTCCATTCATAATCAGAAAATGGACGTACAAAATACGAATCTAGGAAAATTGTAAGTCACCAGAAATTAAGTAGAAGACATAAAGATCAATATTCTATGCAATAATGAGGCGGAATAGACTAGCATTGACCATTAATTGAATCAGACAATCATATGTTTTACTTTAACAAATTGGAGAAGAATGGTGGGATATGCTTCATCAAAAAGAACATTTCGAGATCTGTCATGAAGTATTTTGCTATGAGCAATAGGATAATATCTATACACCTATAAGGAAGCCCAGGTAATGCAACTATTATTTAAATTTACATACCAGCCTCTAAAGCCAGTGATGGAAAATTCCTCCAACTTCTTCAGTCTGAACTTGATCGAACACATAATCAAGATGCATTGATAATTGCTGGTGATTAGATTGTGAATATTGAAAACAAAAGAAGGATCAGTAGTTAGAAATCAACAGTTGGAAAATATGGCTTTGGTCATAATAATAAAACTGGAGAGCACCTGACAGTATTTTAAAAGACTATAACTTCTTCATTGCAAATGCATTTTCTAAAATAATCTGAATGGTGACTATATAAGTGGATCTTGCCAGATGAATTACACAAGAATCATATCAGATAAAACAAGGCCTAAGGCCAACAGTGGAACAGCTTACCAATTGCCCATATAAAAGTTCAGGTTGAAACTGAAGAAAATTAAATCCCTGAGAGACAAAATACAATCTTGAGTATTTTCCACTTGAATTTCAAGAGCATCAAAAACACACTTAAAGCAGTGAACACTAATGATCAAAGATCAGACAAGCTGTAGGGTGACAAGATCATCATACAATGAAGAAAGCAAAAGGTCAAAAGGCAGAAAAAAAAGGCCAAAGTGGATTTCAGAAAAGACTCTGAAACTTTCTCTTGAATATAGAGTAGATTAAACGAATGGAAGAAATGATGGAAAAAAGCTGAACAGAAAACCTCAAAAGGCAGTTTGAGAAGACAAAGTAAAGCATTATAATGAAATGTTCACAGTTGGAATTAGAAAGGGGAAAACATCTCAGCATATCAAAAAATTCAGGCCTCAAATTGTAATGTTGAACTATTTAGGAAGCATTTCAAGAGGTAAGCATATGTTTAAGAACCAATGTTGCCCGGCTATCAAAAGAGATATAGTCTGGGGTCTTTATGGCTTGAAGGTAAACAAGCGGCCATCTAGCTGAGAAGCAACAAAGCCCACATGGAAGAAGCACACCAGCCTGGGTGATCACAAGGTGTCAAGGGATCAGGTAACAGGCATCATCAGAACAAAAAAATCTTACCATAGTGAATTAACGGGGGAGTCCCGAGTAGAGACCGAAAGCCCATTTGTAGGCCACTGGACATCCCCTTACAGAAGGGTCTTGGGGAGGAGATGAGACAGTCAAGGTGCGATATAGCACCGATGGAAAATACAACTTTCCTCTAGTTCCTAAATGTTTCCCCTACCCCGCACCCCCACCTCTGTCATGATCCGAATCCTACCTTGCAAGTCTGGCTAGACCAGAGGAGGTACACTGGTACAGATGGGAACTGGAAACACAGGGAAGCCAGGGCGGATGATCCCTTCGGGACCAATGGTGAGAGTGGCGATACTGGGAGGGTAGAGGGAGAGTGGGTTAGAAAGAGGGAACCTATTACAAGGATCTACATGTGACCTCCTCCCTGGGGGACATACAACAGAAAAGTGGGGGAAGGGAGACGTGGGACAGAGCAAGATATGACAAAATAATAATTTATAAATTAACAAGGGTTCATGAGGGAGTGGGGAGGGAGGGGAAAAAATGAGGACCTGATGCCATGGGCTTGGGTGGAGAGCAAAGGTTTTGAGAATGATGAGGGCAACGAATGTACAAATGTGCTTTACACAATTGATGTATGGATGGATTTTGATAGGAGTTGTAGGAGCCCCTAATAAAATGATTTTTTTTTAATGAGGAGCTGATACCAAGGGCTCAAGTAGAAAGCAAATGTTTTGAGAATGATGATGGCAACAAATGTACAAATGTGCTTGATACATGGATGTATATATAGATTGTGATAAGAGTTGTACAAGCCCCCAATAAAATGATTGAAAATAAATATTTTTAAAGAGTCAATTTTATTGACTCTTTAATGTTAAGAACCAATGTTTTTGAAGTCATAAGTGAAAAGTGATATTAACAGAATATCAATTGAAATGTTTTACACACTGATGAAGCACTGGAAGAACTCACTAGTCATGCCAAGAAATTTAGAAGAGAGCTACTTGCCCAACCAATGAGAAGAAATCCATATCTGTGCCCATTCCAAAGTCTGGTGACTCAACCAAATACAGAAACTACCAAACAATTCCATGAATATGACATGTAAGTAAATTTAACTGAAGATAATGTTTTAGATAATTGAAGCAGTACATTGACAAGAGTACTGCTAAAAATTCAAACTGAACTAAGAAAAGAACATGGGATGAAGGATATCACTGTTGGTGTCAGGTGAATCTGTGCTGAAAGCAGAAAATGCCAGAAAGATGTTTACTTATGTTTTGTGTTTTATTGATTATTTAAAGGCATTCAACTGTGTGGATCTTAATAAACTACTGATAACATTGCAAAGAATGGGAATTCCAAAGCACTTCATTGCACTCATGAAGAACCTGTAAATAAACCAAAAGGCAGTAGTCTGAACAGAACAAGAAGCTAAATCATGGTTTAAAATCAAGAAAGTTGTATCCTTTCACTGCACTACACTTACTCAATCTGTCTGCTGAACAAATTATCCAAGAACCTAGACTATATGAAGAACTCAACATCAGGATTAAAGAAAGGTTGCATTGACCAGCTGCTTTATATCTGCAGATAACATAACCTTATTTGTTAAAAGCAAGAAGGACTCGAAGCAGCACATAACTGATGAAGATAAAAGAACAACCTTCTGTATGGATTACAACTAAACATAAACAAAAATACTCACAACTGGACCAATGGACAACATCTTGATAAACAAAGACTGAAGTTGCTAAGGATTTCATTTAACTTGGACCCACAATCAACTCTCTTGGAAGCAGAGCAGTCTGGAAATCAGATGATATTGCCCTGGGCAACTTGAATAAAACTGCACAAAATAATTAATTTAAAAATTGTTAATAGAAATAAAATAAAAGACAGGTATTCAAAGAAAAAACATTGATACATATTTTTTCATTTCTTAAAAAGTTATCATTTTTCAATGCAGCCAAGGTTACAATGTGAAGCTATCATCCTCACACAATCTTAAAAATAGGATATAGCTGGTTCAGCAATTCTGGAACACAGATATTATAACGTATCTAAAAGAAAACAGTTAAATATATCATGGATTATTATGCTGGCATTAAAGCGGTATGCCTGGCCTATTAAATTGGATGAATACTCATGAACTGATGACATGGAAAAAAAACACAATATTCGGTGATAGCATGTTGAAGCTGTAGTATGACTCTACATTTACTTTAAATATTAAATGGAAATAACATGAGAACATTAGCAGTATTGTGAAGAGCTTATGCTTGATTTTTATCTCTGTATCGTGTAATGCTAGCATATGAATAAAACCAGTGACAGTTTTAGACCAGGAAAGTCATTTACAGTTATCAGAATTACTCTCTACAGGCCTTGCTGCCATGTGGTGTTTGTTTGCCCCGTTTTTGTCTTTCTTCTTTCTCTATAAAGCTGCTTTCTTTGCTTCAATGACCCAAATATGAATGCCTCAGATTGTTTTTCACCACCTTCTATTACAGGCATCCAAAAGAGTATAATTTCTTTTTGGATTCTAATTTTCTAGTCCTAGAATCTAGAATGAGTCGAAGATTTGGTAATTGGGGATGAGGAAATGGGGAAGGTCTTATAACTTGCCACCACACTAATAGGGACTCACACTGTAAAAAGAAGCTAGAAGTTTCCTTAAAAGGAGCTTCTGCTAGAAATTCATCCTGTGAACTTAATAAAGTATACAAAAATCAGTTTTCCCCCAGAGTAAACCTGGAAAGAACATAATTGTCCACTAGTGTGGCAAAGTGAAATTACTTTGTATGTCTCTTCTATCCAGAGTCTTTGTAATTCCCACCAAATGATGGAGTGGAAAAATACAAATAAAGTAGAGAGGGGATTGATCACTTTGCTATTCCTCGGGGTATAAAGTGAGCCCTCTCAGAAGCAAGAGGAGTATCCCACAACCATTAAGAAAGAAGAGCCATAAATGTGCCCAATGTGACCCCACCATACTGGAGCGAAACACTCATGAGGGAGGGGGGAAAAAAAGAGGACCTGATGCCAAGGGCTTAAGTGAAGAGCAAATGCTTTGAAAGTGATGAGGACAATGAATATACTGATGTGCTTTACACAACTGATATATGTATTGATTGTGATAAGAGTTGTATGAGCCCCTAACAAAATGTTTAGAAGAGAAAAAAGAAAAGATATAGCATCTGGGGTCTCAAAGGCTTGAAGATAAACAAGCGGCCATCTAGGTGGGAAACAACAAAGCCCACATGGAAGAAGCACACCAGCTTGTGTGATCATGAGGTGTCACTGTAATCAGATTATCAGACATCAAAGACCCAGAACAAAAAATCATATAGCTATGAATAGGGAGATATGAAGTGGAGACCCAAAGCCCATCTGTAGACAACTGGACATAGCCTCACAGAAAGGTCACAAGAAATAAGTCAGTGAGGGTGCAGTATAGCACCAACGAAACATACAACTTTCTTCTAGTTATTTAATGTTTCCCCCCTCCTCACTATCATGACCCCAATTCTACCTTACAAATCTGTCTAGACTAGAGCAGATACACTGGTATAGATAAAAGCTCACAACACAGGGAATCCAGAACAGACATACCCTTATGGACCAATAATGAGAGTAGTGATACCAGGAGGGGAAGGGGAAGGTGAGGTGAGAACAGGGGAACGGATCACAATGATCAACATATAACCCCAGTCTAGGGGGGTGGAAACAGAAAAGTGGGTTGACAGCAATGGGTGTAAGGCATGAAAAAAATAGTAATTTATAAATTACCAAAGGTTCATGAGGGTGAGGCAGAAATGAACTGATACCAAGGGCTCAAGAAGAAAGATAATGATGGCAACATACGTACAAAGGTGCTTGGCACAATGGATGAATGGCAGGATTGTGAGAAGAGCTGTAAGAGCACCCAATAAAATGATTAAAACATTTTTTGAAAAAAAAAAAACAAAACAAAACAGAGTGACAGTCTTGAAAATTCACAGGGACAGTTCTACCCTGTCCTATGTGGTCTCTAGGAGTCAACATTGATTTGATGGTAGTGAGTTTGGATGGCTTTGGATAGAACATGTTTAAATATGGGGTCTTTTTCCCCTAGCACAATGTAATACATGTTACTAATCAGATGTACCAAACAAAAAGGACCACCTTAAGTGCACTTCGATGACACTCCAATTCATCTTCAGTGAGGGATTACCTGTGTAAGCCCTGAACAAAACATAAATGTTACTGCTTGAGAATTCTGAGGAGCAGAAAAAATAGATATATTTTAGAGGGAAGTGAAAATTTGGAGGAAGGGACCAATAGAGGTGAGTTTTCAGCCAACAACAGACAGGTCTGCAAGGGGAACAGTAACACTAATGAGGTATATACATACCTTAAAATAGTCAACCATTGAGACAAAAACTTCAGAAGGGGTAAGAAAGAAGAATGGGAAACAGAAATTAGGGGGAGAATGTGGGATAAGTGATGCTATATTGTGAAGACTGAAACCAAGGGCATGAAATGAAATATGTATGAATTAATGAATGGAAAATGTATCTGCTCGGTAAATCTTCACTAATTCATAATAAAAAATATATAGCAGTTTTTAAAAATTAATAAATGTAAAGATGGGCCATGTGATCCAGTTTATATCCTTTTCAATAAACAATTTTTTCGAACAATTTTAGTAAAATAAACATTTCCTATATTGTATAGAGCTTTGTGATTTATAAATACATTCACATCTGTTAATACTGAATTATTAACCGTCCTTAAGGGTGTCTCGCCATGTGCTATAGAAATTAAGGCTCAAAAGTTTAAAATGACTTGTCCACAGCTGCTCGACCAGTAAGCAACAGAATTAGTTTCAAACTAAAGTATAATTAATTATACTATCTCCTTTCTGAGTAGGTTGCAGCAATTACATACCTATGATACTGCTACTAAAAAGGGTTTAAAGCAATCTCTCTGGATCTTGATAAGGCTTCTTGACTGCTGCTTCTAGCAGTGTTGATTGTGGTTACAGGTAAAATTAAATCTTTGACTTCATTTTTTCCATTTATCATCATACTGCGGCTTATTGGTCCAGTTGTGAGAATTTTTTTCTTTATATTGAGGTATAATCCACCCCGAGGCTGTAGGGTTTGATCACCAATTAGGTGCTTCAGGTTTTCTTGGTTTTGAATATGCAAAGGCATGTTACATTATAAGTAGTCAATGAACCTTCCTCCAATCCTGATACTTCTTCATATCGTCCAGCTTCTTGGATTATTTGCTTATCATACACAGAATGAATAAAAATAGTGAAAGAATACAACCCTGACATATCTTTCCTAATTTTTAAACCACACAGTATCATCTTGTCTGTTCAAAGTACTGTCTAGCTGACATTATCAGATACATCCCTTGTTTCATGTCCTCTTCTGAATCTGAGTTCAGTTTCTGAAAGTTCTCTGTCAATGTATTGCTGTTATCATTTTATAATTATCTTCAGCAAAATTTTACTTGTGAATGCTATTATGTTAGTCCGGTTGGCTAGGGAAATAAATCCATAGACACATATATGTTTGAGAGAGCTTTATATCAAAGCGCAATTATACATTAATAAAATATCCCAGCCCTGTCCAGATCAAGTCCACAAATCCAATATTAGCCCGTATGTCTGAAACTAGTCCATAAATTCCTCTCTAGACTCATACAGCACATGTGATGATGTCAAAAGCAGGAAGATCACAGGCCGGTGGGTGGGAAGTCCTGTGGAAGCATCTCAGCGCTGGCACAGCTCTCCATGTGGCTCCTCCAGCTCCAGGCCTCTGGCTGCCATTAGCGTGGCTCCTTGTGTCTTGTCAACAGGGAAGTGAAGCAGAGAGAGTGTGTCCTGCCTCTAAGGAGAAAGGCAGGAGTTCCCAGAATGCTCAGGATAAGGTCATGCCCACACAGAGGCAACATTGGCTATGACCTGATTGACAGGCTAGACTCCATCTCTTTGCTCAAGTTGAGAGGAGATGATGTAACTGCAACAATTAATAAAACTGTTCTATAACTTTCACAATCTGTTGAACCCCCTTTCTTTGCCAGTCACGTATACAGACCTTTTCCAGCAAGCCAGCCAGCAGGTAGCTCTCTTTTAGATTTATTGGCATAAAGTGAGCACATCCAATATCGCCACCATTTGTTAACACATCTCAGCTGTATTGCCAGTTCCTGGAGATTTGTTTTTTGCCAATGCCTTCAATACCATCAACTCTTAATTACCTGCAACAAACTCTTTTTGAGGCATTGCGTTTTTCCATTTCTTCCATCTTCTATTGGTTTCCTTGTCTTATCATTCAGTATTTTTCCATAAAATCTTTCAATATTGCAAGTTGATGCTTGAATTTTTCTTCAGTGCTTTCACATCACCTTGAAATACAAGCAAGTTCTTCCATAACTCCAGATCTTTGCACATGTCAATCTATTATTTTGCACATTTCAGTATCTTATCTTTTGGAGCCAAATGTTCTGTTCAGCTCTTTTATTTCATCATCTCTTCCCACTGCTTTAGCTTCTCTAGGTTCAAGAGCAAGTTTCAGAGTCTCTTCTGTTATCCACTCTGGTTTTTATTCTTTCCTATATTTTTAATGACCTTTTGTTCTCTTTGTGTATAATGTCTTTGATGTCATCCTACAACTCATATGGCCGTGCAATAGTAGTGTTCATAAGTCAAATTTATTCTTGAGATAGTATCTAAATTCAGGTGGAATAGACTCAAGGTTGTACTTTGGATCTTGCGGACTTGTACATTTCTTCTGCTTCAACTTAAACTTGCTTAAGAGTAAATGATGGGTGGAGAGCAAATGCTTTGAGAATGATTGGGGTATGGAATGTATGGATGTGCTTTATACAATTGATGTATGTATATGTATGGATTGTGATAAGAGTTGTATGAGTCCTTAATAAAACGTAAAAAAAGAAAAGAGGAGAAAAAAAAGAAAATGATTAGGGCAAAGAATGTACAGATGTGCTTTATACAATTTATGTATGTATATGTATGGACTGTGATAAGAGCTGTATGACCCCCTAATAAATTGTTTTTTAAAAAACAAACAAAAAAAAGAGTAAATGATGATCTGTTCCTTAGGGGGGCCCAGGGGGTTTGTTCTGAATAATGATATTGAGTTTCTCCAACATTTCTATCTACCAATCCAGATTTGAGTCCTGTGTATTCCATCTGGCGAGGTCAACATGTATAGGGTCTACTTACGTCTTTGAAAAAAGATATTTGCAATGAATGAATCATTGGTCTTACAAAATTCCATCCTATGATCGCTTCCATTTCAATCACAAAGTCTATATTTTCCAACTATTGAAACATTTTTGCTTCCAATTTTTGCATTCCAATCACCAGTAATTATCAATACACCTTGATTCCAGGTTTTATTAATTTCAAGCTGCAAAAAATGGTAAAGATCTTCAATTTCTTCTTCTATGGCATTTGTAAATGGGGCACAAATTTTATTTTAGTTTTTACTTTTACTTAAAGAGAACATTTATTAACTCTTATATGAAACAAGGACAAGGTAACTACAGAGATCTATCATCTCTGGATGAGGAAAACCTTTAGCCTGAGGTCATAATGGGTTTGCTGAGGTCCAAGGGTTTGCTGAGATACAAAGCTTTCAAAAAGAGCATGGGAGGTTCAAAGACAACTATCACAAAATCATGGGTGGAGGTATATCATAATTGTCCGTGGAATTCTCAAAGTAGGATTGGGGGTCATCACTGGGATACATACATTATGTTAACAGAGACACTTATAATATTGATTGAGGTGCTCTTCTGAAGTAGCAAGGCATGTCTCATGATCATGCAACCCTCAGTATGGGCATCTCCACCAAGGTCCCAATGGGGAGTGCCCCTCCCTGAGCTGCTGTTGTAGTTGTTGTTAGGTGCCATCAAGCACGTTTCGATCTGTAACAACCACCCTATACACTACAGGAACAAACACTGCACAGTCCTGCTCCATCTGTACAAGTATTCCTATGCTTGAGCCCAATTCTACAGCTACTGTGTCAACCCATCTCCTTGAGGGCCTTCCTTTATTTCGCTGCCCCTCTACTTTACCAAACATGATGTCCTTCCCCAGGGATCAGTCTCTCTTGATCACATGTCCAAAGTATGTAAGACTAAGTCTCGCTATCCTTGCCTCCAAGGAGCACTCCAGCTGTACTTCTTCCAAGACAGACCGGTTTGTCCTTTCAGCAGTCCAAGGCACTTTCTGCACAGGTATACAGCTATTAGCCTTCCCTTTTAGGTAGATGGACATTATCCTATAACTGACAACATAGTACACAGTCTTCAGGATAGATCTTGAATTGTTCTTTTAATGGTGACTGTGATGCCACTCCTCTTTAAAGTATTGGTTAAAAAGTAAGGATATCACTTTGATGACTACAGTGCACCTGACTCAGGTCACGGGATTTTCAATTGCCTCATATGCATATGAAAGTTAGACAATAAATAAGGAAAACCTCAGAATTATGCTTTTTGAATTATGGTGTTGATGAAGAATATTGAAAGTACCATGGACTGCCAGAAAAAAACAAATCTACCTTGGAAGAAGTAGAGCCAGAATGCTCCTTGAAAGCAAGGATATTGAGATTTGGTCTCGTATACTTTAGACATGTTATCAGGCGATCAATCCCTGGAAAAAGACCTCATGCTAGGCCAAGTAGAGGGTCAGTGAAAAGGGGCAGACTTTCTTGGAGAAGGAATGGCACAGGGGCTGCAACAGTGGGCTCAATCTTACCAACAACTGTGAGGATGGCACAGAACTGGGTAGTGTTAGGATCGCTATGAGTAGAGCCCAAATTAACGGCAACTACCAACAAAGTAACTTGGGGAAATCATTTTACCTGCATATCCCCCAGTTTTCTTATATGTAAAACATAAAATCTCTTGCAGTTCCAAAAGAAAAGTAAAACTTTTTTACGTAATGACATACTACAGGAACTATCTGGAAAATATAATATTAAATAATATTTAAGGTAAAAAATTATTGAGATTATTATTTAAAACTTACTTATGTTAAAGTCAGTCACTCCATTTCCCAAATTAGCTGAAAATAAATGTGAAGTATAAAGTCAAAAGCTTACTATCGTTACACTCTCAAAAACTAAAACCAAACTCACTGTCATCAAGTCAATACCAACTCATAGACCCCTGTTAGTTTTTGAGACTGTGATAGTTGATGGGAGTAGAAGGCCCTGTCTTTCTCCCATGTAGTTACTGGTGGTTCAAACTGCAGACCATGTGGGCAACAGCCTAATGCATCACCAGGACAGCTGACACTCTAGAGATGACTTTTAAGCTTTAAAACTGTTGTTGACAATAATTAGCATTCACAGAATTCAAAGCAGCTTCAATAGCTATGGTAATGCCCAAACATAAAGATGTGTTTGGTAACTAAAGCCAGCACACGTGTGAGTATCATAAAAATTTAGATATGCTTCTGAATTAAATCATTGTACATTTGCAATGCCTTGTCATGTGAAACCTATCTGTACTGATGCCCCAGAAAGTAGAACTGTCAGAGCTATTTCACAACATTGAAAGTGCAAAGGATAAAAAAATGGAAGTTGAGATCCAAACTATTTTTTTTTTAGTTAGTTCAGGGATCGTTTGCTGGCCCTTAGGAGCGTTTTCCAGTCCAGTCTGTTGGGGCACCACGCCCTGGCCCCAAAGTCCACTTTCAGCATTCCCTGGGGACCTTGCCACTCCATTCCCTTGCCGTTCCGCTGCACTCCCCCAGTGATTTGCCTCGGTGTGGTGGGATCAGGTCAGGTGCAATTCCCACACTGTGTCTCCGGTGCTGTCCCCTGTATCGCCCTTAGTCACTGATTGGCATCATTTCTCATAGTGGGGCCAGCCATGTTGTTCTCTCTGTGGATCCAAACTTTTTTAAACATTTAAAATCAGTTGGAAATTCGTCAAAACAGAAAAGATTCTCATTCTACATCCCAAGTGATAAGACAAGAAAAAACGGTAAGCACTGTTCAAACTACTCTGGATAAGTTCTTCCACAAAGAAATAAAAGTCTCATTCGCAATGTTTCTAATGTTTAAAATTATAGCGTACTAAACAGTTTGCTCCAAACTGCTAACTCAAGATTGGTGATTCAAACCCACCCAGCAATGACAATCTGCCTCCATTAAGATCACAGCCAAGAAAATCCCCTGGAGCTCAGGACCACATAGGGTTACTGTGAATCAGAAAATTTTTTATTAAATTTTATGAAAAAAATTGTTAGTTTTACTGTTTTCTTTTTACTTCTCTATACACTTATAACCAATAGTAGGGAAGATTTCAATGTTTTAGGAAAAGACCTGTAAAGATTACAAAAAAATTATAACCTATCCCAGTATTATTAGTGTTGCCTGGCTTCAACTTGCATAATCACTTGTGAGATCTCACACTGCTGTGGCCAGTGAGAACTGTTTATACCTTAACTTCTGGCATATTAACACACATTATTTCACAACTAGAGGACGGGCCTTGTACCCTTTCTCCTGGCCTTACAGTACTCAAATGAAAAAGAATTTTAACTGATATTGAGTGACACTAAGAAGATATCTTTTCAGGTAGATGGTGAAAGTAACTAAGTACTGCCAAATCTGAACATGCAATTTCACAAACTCATCTTTATAGAACCCAAAATCTTTATAGAACAAACTCATCTTTATAGAACCCAAAAATACTGAAAATCGTTTTTCAGTATGCCCTTGGTGGTAACACAGTATTTCATGTCTGTCCTCATTCCTGCCTGCAAGGGTTAATTCACGATGGAAATAATGACGGAGAGGTACTATGGTGTCTTTTTTTTTTTTTAAGTGGATTTTTATTTAAATTTCTTGCTTTTGAGGTTATTCAATAATTGGCAGTTTAAGGGTACCATATACTTGCTATCTTCATACTTCCTTTGCTTTTTTTTTTTTGCTTTTTTTTCTTTTAACAATTTATTGGGGCTCATACAATTCTTTTCACAGTTCATACATATACATACATCAATTGTATAAAGCACATCTGTACAGTCTTTGCCCTAATCATTTTTTTCTCTTTTCTTCTTTTACATTTTATTAGGGACTCATACAACTCTTACCACAATCCATACATATATATACATCAATTGTATAAAGCACATCCATACATTCCCTGCCCCAGGTACTATGGTGTCTTAGCTTTAAAGTCATACCACCAAATGAATACTACCTCTGTACCACTTAATAGCTATGAAGCTTTAGGGAAGTTACTTTTTTTAGAGTTTCAAATTCCTCATCTGTGAACTAGGGATGATACTAAAGCCTCCTCGTGACAATTATTGTAAGGGTCAAAAGAGATAGGCTATACTAAGTGCTTAGCAAAGTCTGGCACACAGCACTTAAACAGCTATTATTGTCATCACTGTAACCATCATCACTCTTAATATTACTGTAATTAAGATAAATATTCTGATAAAATAGCATTTATTTTAAACATGAGATTTTAAACACCTTAATTATTTATGAATATAGTTTTCAAAGACTAAATTCTCTTACTCAAAGATATGCTAAACACCACCACCAGGGAGTGGTGAGAAGATCTGACAACTTTCTCCAAAGCATTCTCTCCCAAGATCCATGTGCAGAGGGATGCCAACAGTCACTCTTCTGGCACTCGCTCGGATTCCTATGTCAAAACCCTCCCTGCTGTCTGTCTGTTTACAGGTTCCTCTTTTGAGAACTAAAGCCATTTCCCATTTATCAGAGCTATCTGCCAGAGCAGTAGTATCTTGCTCTCTCACTGCCCACATGACTTAACTGCCAGTTTTCTTGACTTCCACTGTTCGCTCTTGATTCTCATCCAAAAGCTTGGTTCTACACTAAGAATAGTTTTTACCCATGTAGACACATAGGCTGCAACAGACCTAAAGGCCGCATAAGGCCAACAATGCCTTTTCTTTCCTAAACAATTTTCCTTAACATAGTCACAAAAATCATTTGATCCATGCCTGCTTTAACACTGTCAGTAACAAAATGTCCTCTGCCTCCCACTCCAGTCTGTTAAAACTTACTTCATTGGTTAGAAAGTTTTCTTATGTTGAGGCAAGATCTCCCTCTTTACAGTTTGTTCCTGCCCATTAGACCTAATTCTGCATGTTAGAGAAAGACAGAACGTTTAACTGTTCTCTATGATGACCCATCAGTACTTGAAGCCTCCTGAGTTTCTCTTTCCCAAGTTACAAAAACTTGTTCGCAGAGCATGATATAAAACCCTTCCCTCAAGATCATGGAAGGGTTCTCTGAACCAAGTGTGGGCCTGTCAACAAGATCTAACAAGTTAATAAAGTGCTTTCCTTGTATTTGGGGTGCCAAGTAATTAAACTGCAAATGATCTCTTTCCCATCATTACTCTGTAAACACTATTAATTTACACTAGTAGCTCAGAAAAAGTGGTTCTAAACCTAAATCATGGTTTAAGGGTAATGGTACTAAAGTTCATAAAGCTGCAAACATACACATATTTTTAAATGTATTCTAGTCAACTACCGGGAACAGAACAAAGTAGGATTAACCAAACCCATTGCCATCGAGTCTTCTTTGACTCCTAGTGACCTGATAAAACAGGGAACTGCCCTAGAGGGTTTCCACGGATGTCATCTTTGCAGAAGCACTCCACCACATCTTTGTCCCACTGCGCAGCTGCTGGGGGAGCAGGCAAGGACTACCCACTTTGTCACAGGGTTCCTGTAAAGTAAGATCAGAAGGCGAGAACACTTGCCTCTTTCCGACAGACATACTTGCCTGGGAGAGGGATCCAACAAGGGAAACGGCCAGCTAAAAGCAATTTTGTCCTCAGAAAGGTGCTCACTCAATTAAAAGAAAGCAACAATGCTGGCCCAAAACGTAAGCGGGATCCCAAACACTGGTGGAGAAAACAGAATTAAAAGATGTTTTCTTCCCATGAACTTTTGGAAGGCTCTCATATTCTCTGTACCTTACCAGAAATGGGGATCCAAAGCAGGATCAAAACTTGTGTTCTCTCGCACTAACCTGTAAGCCCTAACCTATGATTAGTTCTTATGTGGCCCTGCTTCATAGTTACTTTCATGAAAGGATCACTGAAGATATGGGTGCTATAGTGTGGTGAAGAAAGTGGATGGTGGTTAGCTATCAGAAAGAATAACATCTTAGGTCTTGAGGGGTTGTCTTAAAATAAGCAGCTATTTAAGTGAGGTGCCAACCAAGCCCACACAGAGGAAGCACACCAGCCCGTGTGATAAACGGATTCTATATAATAAAATCCAAGATCAGAAGAGGGAATTTTATTAGAGCTTAAATTTTGAGCGCACAGTTTGCAGAAGGCTATGAATGGCAGTTAATGCCTCAAAATCAGTTTGCTGAGTCCCCTAGGGATTAAGTCCACCAGTGAATTCCCTCAGAACATTAAGCACAGATGTGGATAACCTTGCCTTCAGACAGAGAGCATCAGAAAGTGAAGTAATGCAAATACGCTTAGGTTAAATTTGAACATCATATCACTTGTTTTCTCATCTGACCCTTTTTTAATTTGCTCTAGTTTTTATTATCTTTTGTTTACTTTTGAGGTTTCTGTTTTGTTATTGGAGAGGTTTGTTTTGGTATGACTTTCTTTATATGAAGGCCAAGATAAATTTACTGAGGCAGTAACCAGAACAATAGTTGCTTAGGTCTATGGCAGGGGAGGTTGGGGTGATATGGGGAGCTTGTAACTGTGAGTACAAAAATGAAGAAAATGTTCTAAAATTAATTATGGTATGATTGTACAACTCTCTTAAATATATCCAAACCACCGAATTGTAGGGTACGTGAATTACATGTCAATAAAACTGTTTCAGAAATGAAAACTTGTGCTCCCAAGGCTTGACTAACGTAATCGTCTTGTTCAAATAAGCAACAGTTTTTTTCAGGGGTCTCCTAGTCTACACACCCACCCACCCACCCACCAGTCAGGGGCAGCAGTTGGAGGATTCTGCCCCAAGTCTTCAGAAGGTACAGTTGGTGGGCGTAGTGTCTTCAGATGACCCCTGACCCCCAGAGAGTGGGCGAGAAGGGGTAGCAGCAGGGCAGAAGCGTGGTCTCCTGTGCTCCTGGGAGCCTGGCACCAGCAGGTGGACTCGAGGTGGACTCTAGGTTCTGCCTCGCCGCCCTCCCCGCTGCGAAGAGAGTGGAGCGCTGGGGAGTGGAGGGAGCTCTGGGGCGTGAGGCTACATCAGGGGCAGGAGCGGGGTGGCGGGCGGTTCCGAGACGGGCGAGACCGCTCCCTGGATGTGGCTGGAGAGAGCGAACGGCGAGGAGAAAGAGGACGCGAAAGCCTTCGCGTTCCCTCATCCCAGGGAGCGAAACGTTCCTTCTCCGCGCCCCTGGGGCCAAGGTGGCGGGCAGGTGTCCCGCGGCGGCCTCATTCAAACCGACAGAGTCCTCCCCACTCGCACTCGTCCCCGCTGTCCCGCAGCCCGCCCTGCTCCGTCCACGACCGGCCCGGCCCGGCCCTCCAGGCTTTCCGCGGGGGTCCGGCAAGGAGGGACCCCCCGCTTCTCTTCAAGCCCCGGCTGAGGCCGCCCCGCCCGCCCGCCCGCCTTCAGACCCCAACCCCGCTCTCGCTCCGCGCCCGCTTCTCGCGGCGTTCCTGCCTCCCGTCTGCAACACCCCACCGCTTCCCCAGGCCCAGGGCTCCCCGGCCCACCGCCGCCGGCCAGGCCGCACGCCTCCTCGGCCCCGGCTCGGCCTCGCCCCGCCCGGAGCCCGTGCCGGCCTCACGCGGCGTCTCCCCCTCAGGCCGGCCGCCCGCCGCTGCCCAGGTGCCCGTGCCCGCACTCACAGAACTCGGCGACGTACAGGGTCACGGCGTAGTTCTCCTCACACCAGTCCAGCGTGGAGGTCGTGGCGCCCCAGTAGCCCTCCCGGTCCCCGGCCGGAGCCATCGTGCGCGCTGCGGTCGTCGCCGTCGCCGTCGCCGCCGCCGCCCCGTGCTGCTCTCGCAGGGCTCGTCTCCGCCGGCTCCCAGGCTGGATCCGGCCCGGCTATAGCCCGCTCGGCCGGCGGCCCCGCCCTCCCCCGCCCTCCAGTGGGGCGGGGCCTCGGGGAAGGGGCGGGGCCGGCGCCGCCAGGGAAACTCCGCCCCCCGCCGCCCGCAGCTGCCGCCGCCGCTGCAGGCCCTGACTCGCGCCGGGCGGACCCAGGGCGTCGGGCTGCGCTCCCTCGTGCCTCGTGGGCGGGAGGGAGCGTGCTCCGGAAGGGAGGGTGGCCCGAACGGCTAGCCTCGCCTAGACTCGTCCCTTGCTGTAGCTTCGGGGCTCACGCCGCGTGTCGGAGCTTTAGTGTGTGCGTGGGACTGGATTTAATTGGAGTGGGATGATGGGCACAGAAGCAGAGCAGCCTACACCCAGATTCCCAGGGTATCAATAAAACGCGCTAGTGATCGCACACCTCTCTTAAATTGTGTGATCTGCGGATTAAATGCCAACACAAATGATTTTTTTAAAGTGGGGAGCTTTAGTTTTTGTTTGTCTGTTTTGTGTAAAGTATGTGTGTGTGTGCGCGCGCGCGCGAGTGTCAACTAGAAGGTATACTGATTCTTGGGGACAAAAGGGAGCGGGCCACCACCACCAGAAATAAAAACCCTCACTGTCGTCGATTCAATCTGAACCATAACGACCCTGTAGGACAGGATAAAACTGCCCTTGTGAGTTTCCAGACTCTCCCGCGGGTTTGAGACTGCTGACTTGGTGGTTAGCAAGCCCCCAGGTAACCACTGCGCCACCTTAGAGCTCCCTAGAGCAACCACACAGGGCAGGAAAAAGGAACACGCGCTTTCGGTCCCTAAAAAGGAATGCAGTTTGTATGCTTTCCAATCTGGGCTTCCAAGCTCAGTGATCTCTACCCTGGTCGCTTGCCTTTGAGTCAACAACTCAGTGGCCAGCCCTCTTGTGCTCCCTCGGGTTTCTTTGACCATGACCTTTACAGAAGCAATTCGCCAGGCCTTTCACAACAATCTCACTTTTTTTCTCCGCACCAAAGAGCTGTTTCTAGGTATGGCTGCTAGCTGTCTCCCTCTTCCAGGAAGCACCTCCCCAGATGTGCAGTCCCTGCCAGGAGCAGAGTGGTGGAAAACATGTGAAGCTGTTTACTCACCGCAGATTAGTCAATAATCACAAGGACGCCTGTGTTTGCTGGGTTGTAAACATATGTAATCCCATGTTTACTTTGCTCACTGGGTAAAATCTGCCACTGCTAAGGCACAGATAAAGCCACACCTACACAGTGGGTCTCACCCCTTTCACAGGTGTTACCTAAGACCCCAGGAAGACACCACTCCTCTCTCTGTCTCCAGGCGGGTCCCCCCACATGCAGATATGCCCACATACAAGTACCCAGGGTGAAGACTGTCTGTCACCCATGCTATGCCATGTTCAAGACAAAATTTCATTTATTTGTAATTAGAAAGAGATATCTCACAATATGTAACTACATATTGTTTTTGTGATTCATCACTATGCTTTCATGATGTTCAATTTGTAACAATGAAAATACATCCTGCATATCAGATATTTACATGACCACTCATAACAGTAGCAAAATTACAGTTATGAAAAGAATTTTGTTTGGGGGAGGGTCACGACAACTTGAGGAACTGCATTGAAGGGTCGTGGCACTAGGAAGGTTGAGAAGCATGGACCCCCAGCAACCTTTCCTCTAATTCAGTATGTGCCGTGTCCACTCCACATGCCTGCCTTCGCTCCTCTTCCAAATTCAACCGGACCTACCTTTCCCCTCTTCTACATCTGTTGCCTGAGACTTCCTGACAGTGTTGAAAAGCAAGGATGTGCCTCGGAGAACTACGTGTCCTCCTATGCGTGTGAACGTTGGACATTGACTATGGAAGACCACAGGAAACATTGATGCATTGGAGCTGTAGTGCTGGGGGCAAATAGCAAAAGCACCGAGGACTGCCAAAAGAGCAAACAAATGTGTCCTGGAAGAAGTGCAACCAGAAGGTTCTGTAGGGGCGAGGAGGGCGAGACTTCCTATCACGCACTTTGGACATGGTATTCAAGAGACGCCAGTCCCTGGCAAAGGACACCACGCTGGATAAAGTAGGGGGGCAGCAAAAAAGAGGAAGGCGCTCGCGCAATGAATTGACCCAGGGGCTCATACCTCAGAGCAATCCTAAGGACGGCTCAGGACTGGGCAGCATTTAGTTCTGCTGTGCACACGGTCACTATGGGTTGGAGCCAACACGGCGTCAGACAACAACAGAATAGCTTGAACTGTTTAGGAACCTGGATTGTTGACTTGTACAGATTAAAAACAAGTGACAAGACGAAAACAACAACAGGTACCTCTCCCAGGTGTCCTTGCAAATCCAGCACCAGGAAGCTCCCGGCCCCTGACTCTCAACTCCCAAGGTGCCCTTGCCCTTGGTTCAAACCCTACTTCATGCCAAGGTGAGTAGACGTCATGCTTTGGAGTCTTCATATTCCAAACATTCTTCTGTTCCTCTTTGGGCTGTGTACACCCAAAACTTGAGTGATGTGAGCACTTGGTCATGAATTTGAGGGCCAAGGCCCAGTCATGAAACCCAACACAGGACAGGACGCTATTTTAAGGCCACAGTCACAAAATCTAGCATGATGAAGGTGACCATCAACTCAATTTTGGCGGGCAACTCTAGGCAGCCCTTCCCAGGGCTGTCATCTTCACTGGAGGTCACCAGGTCCCCCTCCCTCCCCGCTCATCCCCCCCCCCCAAGCCATATACACACACAGAACCCTGGTGTTTTCAAACCTCCACCTTTTCAGTTAGCAGCTAAGTGTTTAACCATTGTGCCCCTCAGGCAGGGCTCCTTGACTACATTTTCCCACAGTAAAATTAAGGAGAGGAAATTTCCTCTGCCCAATGGGAAAGCTGCAGTATCAGAGTGCCACTCAGTAAAGACAGAATGCACAGTTTCTTCAGCAGTGACTGTCTTGCTAACTTGTCGGGTTTTCGTTCAATAATTCATGATGTCTTCCTTTGTATTTCTTTTCTAAAGGCCCCTTCCCCCCGCTGGGGCTTAAAAGCAATACATGAAAATTGTAAGGGCCCTGAAGAGCTAAAACAGTTATATTTTTTTTCATTACTGGTGTTGAGAATATATGCTGCCAAACATGAAGCAATTCAGCTGGTTCTCCATGTCCAATGACGAGGATTACAACCACTCTCTCCCTCCTTGTCGGAGTCTCTCCTCTCCCGCTAAAATGACTCCCTGGCCTCTCGGGAGCCCAAACAGCCATGACAAAGGAGCACAAAGCTGGAACTCTTCCTGTGTCCCAGTTTCAATGCTTCCTATCAAGCTGCAGTTGTCAAGGCAGTGCACTTAGTACTGGCACAAGGATAGACACATGGATCACGGTAGTCCAATTCAGAGTTCCAAAATCAAGCGTATTTGTGGCCCCTGGGTTCCAAGATGGCACAACTGGTTTGCTCTTGACCATTAACCTCGAAAGGAGTCCTCGTGGTGAAGTGGGCTAAGCGTTGGGCTGGTAACCCATCAACCTGCAGCAGGAGACAGATGATGTTCCCTGCTCCTGTAAAGGTTGGTGACCCAAGCCCACCCTGTAGTGCCACAGAAGAAAGGCCTGGCAATGGGCTCCCACTGAGATCACAGCCAAGTTCTGGACTCTATGTAAAACATGGTATCACCACGAGTTAGCATTGTCTCAATAGCAAGAGGGTTTTTTGTTTTGGGTTTATTCATGGACGATTGAGTTTTGACAAGGGTGCCACGAAAACTCAAGAGGAAAAGAATAGGCTTTTCAACAAATGATACTGACACAATTGAACCAAACTCACTGCGATGGAGTCAGTGCTGAGTCATGGTGACCTTATAGGACAGGGCAGAACTGCCCCTGGGAATGTCCATGCCTGTAACTCTTTACAGGAGTGGAAGGCCCTGTCTTTCTCCCGCAGAGTTGGTGATGGTTTTGAACTGCTGACTTTGTGGTTAGCAGCCCAACATGTAACCACTAAGCCAGCAGGGCTCCTGTGACAATTGGACAAACCACATGGAAAAGAATAAAGTTGGAGCCCTACTCATAATGTATACAAAAATTAACTCAACATTAATCTAAGACCTGAATGGAAGGGCTAAAATTATAGAGCCCTTAGAAGAAAAGATGAAAGTAAATCTTTGTAATTTCAAGTTAGGCAATAGCTTTTAAATTAAAATACCAAAAGTTCAAGTGACAAAAGAAACCAAAAATAAATTGGACTTTATAAAAAAAATTGTGCTGCAAATGATGCCATTGACAAAGCAAGAAGGGAGGTGCAGAAGAGGTGGGGGTTGAGAGCTTGGTTTTCGGTGGCAGGCCTGGGGAAGGGGTCGCAGGCGTCATGTTGGGCTGCAAGGTGGTAAGAAGCCTCAGAAGCAACCAAGAAAGCACACCTACAAAATCGATGAAGATAAGGCTTTCAAACAAAGGCCATAGGGAAAGGCGTCCTGGCCCCGGGTAGAATTAAAAAATCTTGCGGAAAAAAACATAAGCTATTTTTTGTGGCCGAGGCAAGGATGACCCCTGATTCCTTTCCTGTTTACCTGCATTCCCTGCTAGAACATCTGCTGCCACCTATAGTTAGAATGAGGTGTTGCCTTGGAGCCAGTTGTACATGTAAGAATAAATTTTATTCTTACTTAAAAAGAAGAAAATGAACCATACAATAGTTCATCTCTTTAGTTCTCAGCCAGCTGTTCCTACCTCATCTGCGAAGTCAGTAATCCAGCCTAGAATCCTCACAGAGCTGCTCTCGAGTCTTTGCTATGCCCTGGATTCTGGACCACCAGGAATTAAAACAACTCATATGAAAACAAACAAACAAAAAACAAGCAAAACGACATCCCACAGTGGGAGAAAGTATGTGCAAATCATATAGATGATAAAAGTTTAGTGTTAAGGATATAAGGAGAGCTCTTATAACTCATAATAAGATGCATGAACCAATTTTAAAATCATTAGGCACTCACCAGTGGAGAAGTCTGAGGGGCCGGCTCCAATCCCAACTACGTGGAAAGCTGCCCCTCCCCCCAGAAGAATTTATTTCAGAAGACAGCACTGAAGCTGCAGCTCAGGGAAAGAGACATGTCTGATCAGAGCACATGGGACCAATGAATGGGGAGGAAGAGAGAGTGGAGCACATCCTGGTCCACCAAGCCTTGAGTACGATGTTCCCGCTCACAGCAGCCAATCCACAGAAAAGACCACTTGGCCAGCCCCACTATGAGACACGACATCCCTTAATGACCCATATCCCTACAGGGGACAACACTGGAGATACAATGTGAGAATTCCTCTGGATCTGATCCCACCACACTGAGGCAAAACACTAAGGGCATGCAACAGAACAGAAAGGGGAACAGAGCAACAAAGTCCCCAGGGAATACCAATCGTTGAAGACAAAGAGAGTGCATAAGCAAATGTAGTAAAGAAAGCTGTTGGTGCCCGGCTATCGAAAGATATAGCGTCTGGGGGCTTAAAGGCTTAAAGGTAAACAAGCGGCCATCTAGCTCAGAAGCAACAAAGCCCACATGGAAGAAGCACACCAGCCTGGGTGATCATGAGGTGCTGAAGGCATCAGTTATCAGGCATCAAAGAACAAACAATCCTATCACTGTATGCTCACCTCCCCAATAAGATCACTGAAGATCAATGGGTACATAAGCAAATGTGGTGAAGAGAGCTGATGGTGGCCAGCTATCAAAAGATATAGCAGCCGGGGTTTTAAAGGCTTGAAGGTAAACAAGCGGCCATCTAGCTCAGAAGCAACAAAGCCCACATGGAAGAAGCACACCAGGCTGTGTGATCACAAGGTGTCAAAGGGATCAGGGATCAGGTATCATCAGGACAAAAAATGATATCATTGTGAATGAGGGGAAGTGTAGAGTAGAGACCCAAAACCTATCTGTAGGCAATTGGACATGCCCTTACAGAAGGATCGTGGGGAGGAGATGAGCCAGTCAGTGTGCAATGTAGCAAGATGAAACATACAATTTTCCTCTAGTTTCTAAATGCTTCCTCCTCCCCCACCCCCACCCCACTATCATGATCCCAATTCTACCTTACAAATCTGGCTAGACCAGAGGATGTACACTGCTACAGATAGGAACTGGAAACACAGGGAATACAGGGTGGATGATCCCTTCAGGACCAGCTGTGTGAGTGGCAATACCAGGAGCATAGAGGGAGGGTGGGTTGGAAAGGAGGAACCAATTACAAGGATCTACATGTGACCTCCTCCCTGGGGGACGGACAACAGAAAGTGGGTGAAGGGAGACGTTAGACAGTGTAAGATATGGCAAAATAATAATTTATAAATTATCGATGGTTCATGAGGGAGGGGGTAGCAAGGAGGGAGAGGGAAAATGAGGAGCTGATGCCAGGGGCTTAAGTGGAGAGTGAATGATTTGAGAATGATGAGGGCAATGAATGTACAAATGTGCTTTACACAATTGATGTATGTATGGATTGTGATGCCCCTAATAAAATGATTTTTAAAGAAATCATTAGGCACTCAAGAAAGATGAATGAAAACCACAGCGAGATACCACTTAGAGTACCTACTAAGATCACTAACAGAATACAGATAATAACGAGTGCCAGCCAGAATGTGGAGCAGTTGGAACCCCTGCACGGTGCTGATGATGTTGTTGTTGTTGTGTCACTGAGTCAGTTCCCACCTGGTACTTAACAGAATGAAACACTGCCCGGTCCTGCGCCGTCTTTGGAATTCCTATGCTTCGGCCCATTGTGCAACCACGGTGTCCTTTGTTTAGTCGCCCCTCCACTTTACCTAGCAGGATGTCCTTCTCCAGGTACTGCTCTCTCCTGTAACATGTCCAGTCTGTAAGATGACGTCTTGCTATTGATTCTTTGGTCTTCCTTATTTAATGCCCAGCTTTCACACGCAGATGAGGCAAGGAAAATATCATGGCTGGGGTCAGGTGCACCTTATTCCTCAAAGTAACATCCTTGCTTTTCAATACTCTAAAGAGCAAGGGTCCTCAAACTACGGCCCGAGGGCCACCTGTGGCCCGCCGAGGATATTTATCTGGCCTGCCGGGTGTTTTTTCCGCAGCTGCCTGTCCTGCTTAGCAGCCGACTCATCCAGTGTGCATAGGAATTTGTTCATAGTTTGTTTTGTTTTTAATTATGGTCTGGCCCTCCAACGGTCTGAGGGACAGGGAACTGGCCCCCTGTTTAAAAAGTTTGAGGACCCCTGCTAAAGAGGTTTTGTGCAGCAGGTTTACCCAATACAACATGTCTTTTGATCTCTTGACTGCTGCACTCATGAGCATCGCTTGTGAATCCAAGCAGGACAAAATCCTTGACAACTTCAGCCTTTTCTCCATTTATCAGAATGTTCCCTATTGGCCCATGTGTTCGTCCGTGTTGACCGGAGAAACAAATCCAGTGATACATATGTATGAAAAGAGCTTCATATCAAGATGTAATTATATATTGAGGAAACATCCCAGCCCAGTCCAACTGTCTAATACTAGTCCTTGAATCCCTCTTCAGACTCACGCAGTCACAAGCAATGATGCAGAATGCAGGAAGATCACAGGCTGGTGGGTGCAAAGTCGGGATCCAATGACAGTGGATGCATCACTGGACCCTGGCAGCCAGCAGGGTCAGCTAGCAGGAAGATGACCACAGAGAGAGAGGGGGAGGATCCCAAGGCCCTCCTTTTGAGAAGGCCACGCCCACAAGGAGGCACTATCAAACTGTGACCTGATTGACAGGTTGAATACCACCCCTGCACTTTAATATATCTTCACATTGACATGAAATTATGTCCAGTTGTGAGGATTTTGGTCATCCTCACTTTGAGTATTAATTCATACTGAAGGCTGCAATTCTTGATCTTCATCAGCAAATGCTTCAAGTCCTCCGTACACTCAGCAAGCAAGGTTGTGTCACTGGCATATTGAAGGTTAATAAGCCTTATTTCATCCTGATGCCGATGATTATTTTTCATATAACCAGCTTCTCTGAGTATTTGCTCAGCATACAGATTGACTAAATATGGTGAGAGGACACAGCCCTGTCGCACACCTTTCCTGATTTAGAATCACCCAGTGTTCCCTTGCTCTGTTCTTACACCTGCCCTCGATCCACGTACACGTCAGCATGAGCACAATGGAGTATTCTGGAATCGTCTTTCTTCTCAAGGTCATCCATACTTTATTATGATTCACACAATCAATAAAACCCAAGGAAACATTTTTCTGATATTCTCTGCTTCCAGCCAAGATCCATCTGGTCTTGGGTATCAGTAATGATATCTCTTGTTCCACATTCTCTTCTGAATCCTGTCGCTGCACTGCTGGAATTATTGTTAGATGATCTTCAGCAAAATTTTGCTGGCATGTGATGTCAGTGATATTGTTCTCTAATTTGAGCATTTTTTTGGGTCACCTTTCTTTGGAATGGGTAAAAATATGGATCTCTTCCAGACAGTTGGCCAACTAGCTGTCTTCCAAATTTATTGGAAGTGCTTCCAGTGCTTCATCAGCTTGTTGAAACATTTTAATTGGTATTCCGTCAATTCCTGGAGTCTTGTTTTGGGCTATTATCAGGGTAGTGTAAACTTCTTCCTTCGGCACCATTGGTTCTTGCTTATATGCTATCTCCTAAAATGGTGGAATGTCAGTGGTTCTTTTGGGTACAATGACTCAGTGTATTCTTTCCATTTTTTTTGACGTTTCCTGTATCATTCAATATTTTCCCCATAGAATCTTTCAATATTGCAACTTTAAAGCTTGGATTTTTTCTTGAGTTCTTTCAGTTTCAGATACTGTGGTAGTTATATAATCTGTGGTCCATTTGAGAGGATTAAGAATGAAGGGTGGAGTCCAGCCTATCAATCAGGTCATAGACCACATTGGGAGGTGTTAAGGAGATTGCAGCTGACAAGACACATGGAATTACTCTAGTGGCCTGAGCTGGAGGTACCACGTGGAGGCCTGCCAGTGCTGAGATGCTTACAATGCCACTGGATCCACCACACTCCCCACCCACTGGCCTGTGATCTTCCTGCATTCCTGCGTCATTTCATGTATTTCGTGAGTCTGAAGAAGACTTTAGAGATTGGTATCAGACATATGGGTTAATATCAGACTTAAGGACTTGATCTGGACTGGGCTGGAATGTTTTCTTAATGTACAATTACTTTTTATATAAAGCTCTTTCCTACACATGTATAAGTGTCTCTCTGGATTTGTTTCTCTGGTCAACCCAGATTAGCACACATATGCTGAGCAAGTTCTTCCCGTTTTGTTTTCTCATTGGTTTCTATTGCTGATGGGGTTGTAAAAATAGTGCATTCCGTGCCACTGCCTCAAAATGTGAATTACCAGATGACCTAGAAATTTCACTCATACATGTATATATCGTTATGGGTCAGAATTGATTCAATGGCACCTCACAACAACAACAACATGTATATATCCAAGAGAACTGAAAGCATATGTCTACAGAAAACTTTGTACATGAAAGCTCATACACAAAAAGAAGAAACAGCCCACATATTCATCAACAGGTAGATGGGTGAATAAGGCATGACATAACCAGACAATACAATATTGTTCAGTAGGAAAAAGAGTGAAACACTGACTGGTGCTCATGCCAATAAGAATGAAAACATTATGCTAAGCTGAAGAATTCAGGCACAAAAGAACTTACGTTGTATGACTCCATTTATATTAACTATCTAGAATATGGAAATGTATGGAGACAGGAGCCCACAGCAGCACTGGCTAACCTCTCAGCTGGACACGGGAAACAGCCGTTCCTGAGAGAAAGGCCGGGAAACCTGTTGTGTCAAGCTTCCAGCCTGAGCCACCCGGGGCGGGAGGGGGCTGCACGACTCTTTCCGTGGTGCATCTTTGAGTCACGTTCAACCAACAGCACCTAACAAGAGCATCGAGCCCAAAGGGGTCCCTGAGTGGTACAAACAGCTAACATGCTGGGAAAGTCAGAGTCTGTTCAGTGTGCCTCGCAAGAAAGGCTTGGTAATCCACCCCCACAAAACCAGCCACTGGAAGCCCCTGAGAACCACAGCACAACTCTGGCACTCTGGGGTCGCCATAAGTCGCAGCAGGAGCCCCCATGAGTCAAAACAACTGGTAGTGGGACCCAAAGTAGATGAGGGGTTGCCTAGAGATGAGGTCTGGGGGTGTGGGGGGAGGGGAGGGGAAGTGCCCGGCAGGAATGGAGCGTGCGACCAGTGGGTCTGAGCTTCTTTTAGAGATGATGAAAGCGTACTAAACTAGAATGTGGTGGCGGTTGCACAACTCTGTGAATATGAAGAACAATCGAGTCGCACATTTTCGGTGGGTGGGTGAAATCTCCAGAAAATGCTGCGGCTTGTTTTCCAAAGAAAATATGTAATTAGGGGAGAAAACTGAGAGGATAAAATTAAAAATCAGTGACAGCTCTTATCCACTAACAGTAACCTGTGTTCGTATGAACTATATCCTATTCAAGTATTTCCTATAAGAATGTTCCTGTTCATTTGTCGGCCACTGGAGATCCCCTCGCAGAGGAGTCTAGGGGAGGAGATGAGTCAGTCAGGGTGCGATGTAGCACCGATGAAGAATACAGCTTTCCTCCAGTTCCTAAATCCTTCCTTCCCCCTCCCCACTACTATGATCTGAATTCTACCTTGCAGGACTGGATAGAGCAGAGGATGTACACTGGTGCATATGGGAGCTGGAGGCACAGGGAATCCAGGGCGGATACCTTCAGGACCAGGGGTATGAGGGGCAATACTGGGAGGGTAGAGGGTGAGTGGGTTGGAAAGAGGGAACCGATTACAAGGATCTACATGTGACCTCCTCCCTGGGGGACGGACAACAGAAAAGTGGGTGAAGGGAGATGTTGGACAGGGCAAGATATGACAAAATAACAATTTATAAATCATCAAGGGCTCATGAGGGAGGAGGAGCAGGGAGGGAGGGGAAATAAAAATAAAGAGGACCTGATGCCAAGAGCTTAACTGGAGAGCAAATGTTTTGAAAATGATGAGGGCAAAGAATGTACAGATGTGCTTTACACAATTGATGTATGTGTGGATTGTAATAAGAGTTGTATGAGCCCCTAATAAAACGTTTAAAAAAAAGAATGTTCTTGACAAGAGAGCAAGTATTACTTTTGTACTTCATGTTCTTTCCTAAGCATTCTTCATGCCATTAAAATATTTGCAAATGTCTTATTAAACAGTTACATAATATTCCATTTTCTAGCGCTACCCCAATCTGTTTGGTTATAGCTGTTTATATTGATCTCAATTGCCTTTTATTGTGATGTATTTTATTCATTTTCAATACCTACATTCAACTAACAAATGGATTTTGAAAGCTTTCTACCAGATGTCCTTTTCACTAGTTCCCAAGATAACAAAAGAAATCCCAGCTATAATTCGGCTTTTCTCCATGAGCTATGATGTACCATTTCATAACTGCAGAGGAAAATTTGAACTCGTGAAAACCGAATGTCTAGGCTCACCAGAGGATGAAGTGACTCAATAATCTCAAATGGTCTTTTGGCTTCTCCCACTGTTAGGGAGGCTTAGGGCATTCATCACACTTCCTAGTCAGCAGTCTGTGGGAGACTTTAGCGTCTTGAGCAAGAATAACAGACCTGTGGGCCCACAATCCCAGGCTCTCTACGAAGGCTCTCTTGAACACAGACAGAGTTGAGGGTCTCCTTCTGGCTCCTGTGGGCCTGGGTTTCCCTCCAGTCTAGTCCTTTCCAAAACTTCTCATAAGAGTCGATTAAGAGGTCCCTTGGACCCTGCCTTACTCTCTATCTCTCGGCCTCAACTTGTGCCTGACAAACAATAACAACCATAACAACATTCATGATAATAGGATAACATGTATTGAACACTTATTATATACTGACCTTGTTCTGAGTATGTGTATTAACTCACTTAAATCGTGCAACAAAGCTAGGAGGTAGATGCCCTTCCTCCCACTTCCCACTTTACAATTCAAAGAGGTTAAGTTACTTGCCTGGCTCTACCTGTTGTGTTAGGCTGAGTTCTCTAGAGAAGCAAAACTATTGGCTCCTCTATATGCATGCAAAGAAAGATTTTTGTCAAGAAAGTGGCTCATGCTTTTTTTTTTAAGACAAGATGGCACTGAAGGTGAAGATAGAAGGCCTTGCCTCTCCCAAGACTGAAGCCACAGCAAAGACGTTAATAGTCAAGAAGGCCAGGCTGAAAGGTGTCCACAGCCACAGGAAAAGGGTCTGCATGTCACTTACTTTTCAGTGGCCCAAGACACCGAGGCTAAGAAGGCAGCCCCCACAAAAACAAGAAGGCAGCCCAAATATCCTCACAAGTGCGCCCCGAGGTAAAACGAAGCTTGACAACTATGCCATCATCAAGTTCCCCGGATCACTGAGAGAGCCATGAAGATCACAGTTAACACTGTGGATGTCAAGCATGTCCTGTTGGCACCAGCTCAAACAGGCTGTGAAGAAGCTCTATGAGACGGATGTAGGCAAG
Organism: Tenrec ecaudatus; assembly: GCF_050624435.1. Lineage (NCBI taxonomy): Eukaryota > Metazoa > Chordata > Mammalia > Afrosoricida > Tenrecidae > Tenrec > Tenrec ecaudatus. Next base: position 73,844,766 of record NC_134533.1, on the reverse strand, counting down.
GTCAACACCTTCATCAGAACTGGCAGTGAGCAGAAAGCATATGTTCAACTGGCTTCTGACTATGATGCTTTAGATGTTGTCAAAAAATCAAATCATCTAAACTGAGTCCAGCTGGCTAATGCTAAACATAAACTTTTTCAGTACATTTTTTTTAAAAAGCAGCTCACAGAGTTGCAGAAGTGGGTAAATTCAATCCAGTACAAATCTGTGGGTTAGATGTCAAACTGGAAGCTTTTCCTTACCCACATAGCTTCCAGGGCTGAAAAGCCAGGAAGTAGGAGACCCTTGGCTGGTAGAGGCAGTCATGTGAGCCCGAGGTGGGAAAAGCAATATGGCAGGCCCTGGACAGCACCAAGAGTCAGCAGACGATACAATGAGCTATTGGCTCAAGTCCAAAGAACCAGGGGTCAGGGAGATAGATGCAAGAGCCAGACCCAGAAAGAAGAAAAGGAAGAGGTTTTCTCAGTCTGCTTCATATAGGAGGAGGCCACCACCCCAGGCACCCTAAAATTGCTGTCGTTTGTGACCTAACCAAGAGAGGGCATCATCGAGTGGGTTGTTAATGTTAAATCACATCGTGAAGGAATCCTGGCCCAGCCAAGTTGACACAAAACCTGACTATCACACACTTATACTTACCTAGTAGTGGAACGGGATTTGATTCCAGGCATTTTGGCTTCAGAGACGAGCACTTAAGGATTCCGTTGTGTGGCAGTTACATAATCTTCTGTCAACTTGAGTGAAGGGGTGGAGTCTAGCCTGTCAATCAGGTCATAGCCAATGTTGTCTCTGTGTGGGCATGGCCTTCTCCTGAGGATTCTGGGAATTCCTGTCTTCCTACTTTGAGATGGGACACACACTCTCTCTGCTACACATTCCTGTTGACAAGCCACATGGAGCCATGCTGATGGCAGCCCGGAGCCCTGGAGATGTGTTCACTGATATTGGACCCACAGGATTTTACACCTACCAGCCCGTGATGTCCCTGTATTCGGCATCATTGCATGTTCTGGATGAGTCTGAAGAGGAATTCATGGGCGAATATTGGATTTATGGTCTCATATTGAAGTTATGGACTTGATCTGTACTGGGCTGAGATGTTTTATTGATGCATAATTCCCTCTTGCTATAATATTCTCCCTTACACATATATGAGTGTCTCTGGATTTGTTCCTCTGGCCAAGCTAGACTAATACACATTGAGAAAAACTGCCAAGGGTTTGTGTGAAATAGTGAAAGTGAAGCCTACTCTGAAAAATGTGCGAGGATGTGGACAGCAGCTTAAGAGACAGACTTCAACCAATTCCCAGAAGCCTCTGTGGCTCTTCTCCACTTTCATTGCTTGCCTCCCTCCAGAAGCAACCATCTCCCTGAACATCGTTTTCAAGACCCCTTTGCTTTCCTATGTAATTTTACCATGTGAATGTGTTCCTGGACATATACTTTCCATGGTTTTGACTTTCTATAAATGGACTCGTAGGACATATTCTCCATGACTTGCATTTTCAGCTCAACACTCCCATACTTTAATACTTCACCCCTATTGCTGCACCAAGTTCTAATAGATTGATCTTGTTTTAAAGTCTTCCATTACATGAAAATACCACAAGGTACTCACCTATTCTCTGGAGATGGAGATGGAATTGTTTACCATTTGGGAGAAATTGGGACCAATGCTGCCCTGAGCATTCCTTTTTATGAGGATGAGTCAAAAAATATTGCCCCAAAGCCATAGAAACCTCTATTAAACACAAACATCAACATGTGAAGCTATTGTTTCTGGGCACATCCTCCATCTAGAAGTAGACACTTCTGAAGGCAATGGTTCCATCTCTCTAACTATCCGTAGAATTAGGCACTGTCTTCGCCATGTCAAAACAGCGGTTTTGACACCCACAAGCCACTCAAACTGTGTTTCTTTCAGATGCTCTTTGAGTTAAAAAAGACTGGAGGGACATGATCATAGCTGAAGAAGGGACGGGGACAATTTTCTCAACAAAATTCTCATGAGGCAACCCTTTCTGCCCTCGAAGAATGAGCAGGTATGTTGTTGTGATTGCAAAAATTCCTCAGTATCATTTTCCTCATCTTTTTCTGCATTTTCAATTTTATTAACATTTCTTCCTAGTGAGTCTTTGTGATCACCCTGTGTTCTCTAAAATAATCTATCAAACTTTCCCTTTGGAATCCACCCAAGCCGCCACCGTAACCTTCTGAGCTGCCTCTCTTCCTTGAATTGAACTGGCCCAGCACATCCCCTTGGAAGCCACTGATCTTCAATATATTTTGCTTAGAATACACCCATGCACATAGGAACCGGACTCCCAGTAGTAATAATGTTGGGCTTACTTCATACATGTCCCTCAACACATGTGTAACAATTTACTTAGGCTATTATCCATACGAGGAATTGCTGGGTTACAGAACATGAGCATTAAAAAAAATTATCAGTTAAAACCAATTGTGTTCTAAATTGGTTGTGCAATTTACATTTCCACAATAAGAGCTTTACAATGAATTATTTTATAAGAAAAATATTGTCAATACTGATGTCAAGTGTAAAGAATAATGTGGCATTGTATCACTTGGTGAAAAAGGACTCAGGATCTCTTGTCAAGTTGACACTGAATCGTGGGGACCTCACATCTGTCAGCGTAGAACAGGGGTTTCAGTGGCTGCTCTTTCTGATGTAACTTACCATACCTGACTGCAGAGGTGTCTCTGAGTGGACTTGAACCACCAGACTTTTGGTTAGCAGCCAAGTGTTAACCATTTGTACCACTTAGAGACTCCAGGAGAGATAACCCAACCCCACCACTGTGGAGTTAGTTCCAACTCACAGTGACCGTATAGAACGGCGTAGACCCACTCTAGAGGGTTTCTAAAGCGGCCCATCTTTGCTGAAGTCCACGATCGCATCCTTCTCTCTCTCAGCAGCTGGTGGGTTGGAACCTCCAACTTGCACTGCTCAGTGGAGTGCTTTCACCATCGCACTGCGAGGGCTCCTACAGATACGACAGTCAAGTCCGTCACAGCACAGGGCTTGGGCAGGCGTTGCACGACTTGTCCTGGAGAGAACGTCAAGCAGGTTTGCTGAGTGAAATAGAAAGCAAAGCTGAGATGTACCAAGTTGACACCACACTCTGGAAGGTAAATTACCACAGGTACCCCTGGAAATAGCAGCTTGGTTAAGCACCTAGAAAACTGTACCGAGATCAAGTTCATGAGATTCAGTATTCATCAATTCACCCTAAATCAATAGTTTTGTTTTACACGAGGTGATAGAAATGTCAACAATTTTCAGAAGTCACCTGAAGACACTTGCCCTGTGACGAGGAATTCTTCTTGACATGCTGACAAACCGAGCCCTCCCCGTCTTGCATGCATAAGGATCACTTACACGTGCGCTATTTGAGTGCCTGATTTCCTTGCATCCAGTGCTGTCTGCTACCATCTTGATGCCGACCCACATCCTTATCTCTAACCCAGATCTGTCTCCAGAGGGCTAGTCTGGAATCAATTAGGACCGCGTTCTGTTGCGGGTGACAGCAAGCCAACGCCAATGCCGGATCCAAATGGGGGCTTACTTTCTTCAGGTGGTAGACAGTCCAGAGCAGACAGCACCAGAACCTTTCTGTCTTTCTGCTCTCTGCCTCCCTTAGGGACGGTCTGTAGCCTTCTTGTCTGAGCACCACAGTTCTGTTTAATCAGGTAGACGGAAGAACAAGGGCAAAAGACCAACATGCACTGGCCCTGGCCATTCTTTTTTTAAACATTTTATTAGAGACTCATACAACTCTTATCACAATCCATACATACATCAATTGTGTGTAAAGCACATCTGTACATTCATTGCCTTCATCATTTTCAAAGCATTTGCTCTCCACTTAAGCCCTTGGCATCAGGTCCTCTCTTTTTCCCCTCCCTCCCTGCTACCCCTCCCTCATGAGTCCTGATAATTTATAAATTATTGTTTTGTCATATCTTACACTGCCCGACGTCTCCCTTCACCCCTTTTTCTGTTGTCCGCCCCCAGGAGGTCACATGTGGATCCTTGTAATCAGTTCCCTCTTTCCAATACACTCTCCCTCCACCCTCTCAGTATCGCCCCTCACAGCCCTGGTCCTGAAGGGATCATCCACCCTGGATTCCCTGTGCCTCCAGCTCCTATCTGCACCAGTGTACTTCCTCTGGTCTAGCCAGACTTGCGAGGGAGAATTCGGATCATGATAGTGAGGGAGGAGGGGGAGGAAGCATTTAGGAACTAGAGGAAAGCTGTATTCTTCGTAAGGAAAGCTGTATTCTTCGTAAGGAAAGCTGTATTCTTCGTCGGTGCTACATCGGACCCTGACTGACTCATCTCCTCCCCTAGACCTCTCTGTGAGGGGATCTCCAGTGGCTGAAGAATGGGCTTTGGGTCTCCACTCTGCACTTCCCCCTTCATTCTCTATGGTAAGACTTTTTGTTCTGATGATGCCTTACACCTGATCCCTTCGACAGCTCGTGATCGCACAGGCTGGTGTGTTCCTTCCATGTGAGCTTTGTTGCTTCTGAGCTAGATGGCCGCTTGTTTACCTTCAAGCCTCTAAGACCCCAGACGCTGTATCTTTTGATAGCCAGGCACCATCAGCTTTCTTTACCATATTTGCTTATTCACTCGCTTTGTCTTAAGCGGTTGTGTCGGGAGGGTGAGCATCATAGAATGCCAATTTAATAGAAGAAAGTATTCTTGCATTGAGGGAATACTTGAGTAGAGGCCCAATGTCCTTCCACCACCTTAATACTAAACCTATAAATATAGGCACATATATCTATTTCCCCATCTTCATATATAAATATATTTGCATATGTACATGTCTTTATCTAGACCTCTATAAATGCCCTTTGCCTCCCAGCTCTTTCCTCTATTTCCCTGGACTTTCCTCCTGCCCCACTATCATGCTCCGTCCCTACCTGGGTTACAGCTATACCTCTTCTTTACATTACCCTTGATCATGCCCTACCAGACCTGCCATACCCACCTCACCACCAATTTGGATCACTTGTTGTTCCCTTGTCCCTGGGTTTGTTAACACCACTTCCTTACCCCCCCCCCCACCTCCCCATAACCCATTTCCCCCGTAAATGTCAGTCCGGTTGTTTTTCCTCCAGATTTTTCATCCAGCCTATCTTATTTAGACAGACCTGCAGAGATAATAACATGCACAAAAACAAGACAGAGCAAAACCAAGCAACAACATACAACAAAACAACAACAAACCACTGACAAAGAACAAAACAAACACAACAAGAAAGAAAAGCTTGTAGATAGTTCAAGGATCGTTTGTTGGCCTTTAGGAGTGTTTTCCAGTCCAGTCTGTTGGGGCACCATGCCCTGGCTCCAAAGTCCACCTTCAGCATTCCCTGGGGACCTTGCTGCTCCATTCCCTTGCTGTTCTGCTGCACTCTCCCAGTGCTTTGCCTCAGTGTGTTGGTATCAGGTCGGGCGCAATTCTCACACTATGTCTCCAGTGCTGTCCCCCGCAGGGCCATGGGTCAGTGAAGGATGTCATGTCTCTTAGTAGGGCTGGCCATGTGGTCCTCTGTGGACTGGCTGCTCTAATTGGGGTCATTGTCCTCAGGGCCTGGTGGGCCAGGATGTGCTCCACTCTCTCCTACTCCCCCTTCATCTTCTCCCGTGTGCTTTGATCAGATATGTTCCTCTCCCGGAGCTGCAGATTCAATGCTGTCCTTTGAAATAAATTATTCTGGGGGGAGGGGCAGGCATCCACTTAGTATTCGGTACTGGAGCCAGCCCCCCAGACTTCTCCACTGGTTCCCTACTCCACAGCCCTGGCCATTCTTAACAGGAAAACAATCACTTCTTGAGAATCTAACCAGTGAGGGGCACTCAGAGCCAATTCGACAGAACTGGCTGTCATGATCCAGGGATGATTGGCAAGGGAGTTTGGAAGAGTGGGCGTTTTAGCTGGGCACATCATTGTCCCAAACAAAGGCTTCTGAAGAGATTAAACAGGAAAGGAGCCAGCATATTTTTCCGTAGACTTATTCAACCTGGACAGCCACACTGGGTAGTTCAGAAGATCTCCAAATGAGTAAGTCCTAAAATGGGCTCATTGTTTTCCCTCCTTCACACTTCTCTTCCAGTTATTGTTTTGAAACCATACTGAAATTCACAACCATTGACCTAGTTCACAGAAGAAAGAAGCCTTGACTTCTCCCAGTCAGATCCAGTCCTGGATCAGCCCCTGTGAATTGGTATCGCCTCAGTCTAGGTCACCATGGCTTGTGCACTGGAGGACAGCCCTAGGTTCCTAACTCATGTGTTGTTGGCGTTCATTGAGTTGATTTTCGACCCAATTTGACCCCATGTGACAGAGCTCTAATCTCCCACAGGGAGAGTCTTTTGGGGAGTACACCAACAGGCCTTGCTTCTGAAGAGTCTCAAGCAGGGTTCAAACTGGCAACTTTCCAGTTAGCAGCCAACCGCTTAGCCAGTAGGACACTAAGATTTCTTCCCTAACTCATAGCCCACCATTAATTCTGTCCATTGTGGCTACTTAAGAACTCTTTCTGAACTGCAAAAATATCAGTGTCCTCCAAAGATACAACTTTTTCCACAGTAATTTTCCACTGTCTGGAGGATAAACTGCAGCGCTCCTGGCATGACCTACAGAGCCTTATGGGTCCTGGTCCCTGACTACCCTCAGGCTTTGGTGGTGCCCTTCAACCCCAGCCAGGCGGCAAGACTTTTTCTTCCCTAAAAGGGTCATGCTGCTCACCCCTAGGCTTTTGTTTAGATTCTTTTTCGAGCTTGAATCTCCCCTTCCACCCTATCCCCTGTCCCTTATTTGTCATATCAAGGAACCGATTCAAAGCAAACCAACAAAACCATATCACAAGTAGGTAGTAAGAGAATGTTCACTGCATGATTACATTTTGAACAGATGTGTAAATGAACGGATGCATAATCACATAATAGAATATTACTAAGGTGCTATATAACCAATGAATCTCAAAAACTTAATATCGAGGGGAAATTATTTTTTTTCCAAAATATTGAAAAACATGCAGAAGAGTCACTTATTTTTGTGGACTGGTGGTTAGAACATGAGATCCAACTCACAGCGCCACCACGGCCCATTAAAGCATATAAACACAACGAAGTGGCCAACAGGAATCATGGCGTGGAAGGGAATTTCCCAGAGGCAAGCCTTTGCATGTGTATGTTTTATTTCCTTGTATATGTAAAACAGAGCTGGAGTAAATAAGAATATATCTGAAATGTGGCTAAGCTGGATAATGAGCGCAAGGAGGTTCGTTCTGTATGTGCCTTAAACAGTTCACGTTTTCTTAAAGGATGGGAGGGGGTTCTAAAACGTTCTAGCTCTGGAGACTTTCCACCCAAACTCTGGCGGCCACCTCCTCAGCTTCGCTCCAGGGCAGCTTCGCTCCAGAAGGTTCGGCCAAGGCCTAGAAGGTCCTGCTGGGCTGGAGCCCGGAAAGCCCGGCGCACTTGCATGGCCAGGTTAGCACTTCCCCCGGTACTTGACCCGGTCCGCGCCGAGGCCTCTTCCAGCAGCGGGCAAGGCGCTCACAGGGGCCGCTGCGTCACGATGCAGCGCGACCATTGGACCGCGGTGCGGGAGGAAGCCCCGCCCCCGCCCCGCCCCGGCGTGCAGCCCCGCCCCGCCCCGGTGTGCAGCCCCGCCCCGCCCGACTGCCCAGCGCCCAGCATGCCCCGCGGCGAGTCCTGCGAGCTCCGTGTCCCTCCGTAGGCTTCAGCTGAGCGCTGCGGGGAGACGCCTGGACACGTTAGGCACGCCGCAAATGCCCTTTAGAAAGGGTAGGCACGCCGCAAATGCCCTTTAGAAAGGGTTAACTCAGCATTTTCTTCGTATGAAGAACTTGAAAACCACTTGAATCCATCGGTATCATCAGTTCTATATCTGTGGACATAAAGAGATGTGATGCGTCACATGCAACAAGTAATTATAAAACAGTATACGCGTATTCGAATTCCATTTTGAACTCTGCACCTCTGCATAGAAAGAGAATCAGAGATGGGTATCTATGCCACGTGGGGGCAGGAATTATTTTTATTAATTGGTTTTGAAACCAGTTTTCTTTTTATAGTCAGAAACAAAACAAATATTTGCATTTTGAGTAAAGAAGAGAGAAAGGGATGGTGGAAGGGAAGGAAGGAAAGAAATGCTTTTGCAAATGCAGCTCCCATCAAGAGACTGGGAACCTTTTGGGGATAAAAGCTCAAAATTGAAGAATTTTGAACTGCGTCTCTACCACTGAATTGTATTCTTGAGCAAGTCACCTCATCTTTCCAGTCCTCACTTTCCTCATCTTTAAAATGGAGATAATCACCCAACACCCCCCCCCAGTGGTAGGTAATGATTGCGTGAGATCGTATTCACACAGCACTTGTGCAATGTAGCACATTTAATACCCCACCCCCAAACCCCCCTGAGGTCCTCAGTTCTGATAATAGCAACCCTACAGGACAGAGAACTACTCTTCATTTTTACAGAGGGAGATTACGTTAGCTTTCTCCTGAGGAGCAGCTGGCGGGTTCAAACTGCCAACCTTTGGGTCACCAACTCAATGATTAACCCACAGTGCCACCAGCACGTATACATGCTCAGTAAGTGCCAGCTGTGTTTATTAGTAAATTATATCTATAGCTATATATCTATCTATATATATTATTGTAGTTATAACCTTAGAAATGCTTGTTGAGCAACCTCCTGGATAGTCCACAGTCTGGCAGGGAATAATTTCTGAGACAAATCCCACATATTAAAAAATAAAATGCCCTTGAAGGTGATATGAATACAAAGGAACTTCAGTCTCCTTTGTGGCTGGTTGCCGGGAGGGGGTGGGGTGGGGTGGTCGGGTGTGCCAGGTTCAGTTTGGGAGAAGGAAGGCTGATAATCTGCTCTGTAACTACAAGTCCCTTAAGACTGTGGACCAACCCAGACCTTTGTGCTCTCAAATGCCTTAAAAAGAAAAAGCAATCAACTTCAAGAAGCTGAAGAGCTGAACCCAGGAGTAGGGAAACTCATGCATGTTTGCCCACTGTGCTGAACTCAATGTTCTCAGCTCCTTGAGTGAACACCATCTCTGCACACAAAAATTAACTTTCGGTTAGGTTTTGGAGTTATTGAATTATTGCCAAAGAGATTATGGGTAGGGGGAGCAGGTAAGCCTTGACTTTGGGAGACAACTTCCACACATTCAAAATTAAATCATGATTCTTTATTTTATTTTATTTTTGAAAAAGCAATATCTTATTGTATTTTCCGTGACGATTTGCAGAGATGTTTAGGCTCCCATTCAATACTCTTTATACAAATTGCTCGGTGACATTGGTTACCTTCTTCATAATTGTGAGTATTTTCATCATTTCCATTTTGGTTGTTCTGTTTCCATTAATCTAGTTTCCCTGTCTTCTTACATTTTTATCTTTACTTCAAAGTAATTGTTGCTATCTGGTCTCATATATAAGCGTTTAAAAACTGTTGTAGTGGCATATAACTAACATCATACAATTCAATAGTTCCAACGTATTTTAAAAAGTTGTGCAATCACCACTGCAATAAATTTCAGGAAATGTTCTTCTTTCTTGTGCTCATTGTTGTTAGCTCCCCGTTTCCCTGTAACTTCCCCTGCCATCCCTCTCAGCAACTATTAATCCAGTTACTATCTCTATAGATTTACCTATCCTGGATTTCATAGACAGAAAAACATAGAAAGCCAAAACAAAACAGCAACCACACAAACAGCAAGGAAAAATAAAAACTGAGAAAACCTCAATAGAAAAGAAAGCAGAAAATATTAAAATTAGGACAAATATAAAATGGATCAAGTGATAAAGCGTCACATTTTAGCCTGACTGCATCTGCAGTGATCCATCTTACAACATACTCTGATAGCAAGGCCATCCGCATCCCTGATTCACAGTGATGGGCGATTCAAAGGGGGCTGAACGGATTCAGCCTACAAATGGATTTTGGGTTTTCACTGTCATTCATAATCTTCTACAAAATGGGGTGTTCAGAATTTAAGCTAATACGGTTCCCTCCTCTGGATTTAGGTTTTATTATTTATAATCCTTGGGTAACACAGACTTTGAGGATTAGCAGTGACTACAATTATTAGATAGCTATCATCCTTTCTCAGACAGTATTGTACTTCAAGATTGATCTTGAAATGCTCTTGTTGATGGTGAATGTGACCCATTCCTATTGGATTTGTCCATCACTCCTGCCGTAATGAACCATAAGACTGTCCAACTCAGAATGGCCAACACCAGGTCTTTTCAGCTCACTAATGTTGAGATATTGATCTTTATGAGTTCCGTTTGTTTGTGTTTTTTATGACTTTCAGTTTTCCTGGATTCATACCTTGTAGAGTTCACATTCTGATTATTAATGGGCATCTGCAGTTGCTTCTTTTCATTTGGAGTCTTGCTCCATAGTAAACGAAGGTTCTGAAAGCTTTGCTTCTTCCATATCATTAAGGGCAACTCTACCTTGAAGCGACAGCACTTTTCTAATTGGATTTTGAGGACTTTCCAACCGAAGGAGCTCATCTTCTGGCATTCGCTGTATCTGACAGTATTCCACTGCCATTCACAAGGTTTCCGGTGACAAGTCTCCTTGAATGGGTTGCCTACTTCTTCTTCCTCCTCTGTCCTCAGTCTGGAGGCTCTGCTGGAATCTGTCCACCCTGGGCGATCCTGATGTTATTTTAAAAATTGGTGATGCAGCTTACAGCATCACAGCAACATGCAAACTACCACAGAGTATTGCAAACTAACAGACTGTCTCTCTAAAATCCTCTCATGTCTGCCCTTGGTCTCTTTCATAGCACTGACTCCATTTGTAATTATGTCCCAGTATCAATTGTTTCTTTAGCTTTCTCTAACTGCTCCTAGATCCACTGAGTTTTACAGGTTGGGTAATTTTATTTCTGTTGTTTGATGTTTTATGTTCTTATGATGCTTGATAATCTTCCTCAAACTTGCTCGGTTGTTTGTATAGTCTTTATTTTTTGTGCATATTTCAACTTCTTATTTTCCTTCTTTAAGTATGATGAAAGCATATATCTCACTTCAGTACCTGATTATTTGAACATTTGATGTCTCCGCATGGCCAAGTCTAATACGGTGTTTTTCTGTGACATCTTTTTTGCTTATATGCTTTCGTTGTAAATGTTTGACTTGCTCTCATGTAGTTTGGAATGCTAAGTGCCCTTTTCTAAGGCCTGAGTTGCAGATGAATGAGTCTCCTCAGAGAAGATCTGTGTTCCTGGGGCACTGCCACTAAGGGACAGTGAGGCTTGGGACTCCTCTCCCAAGACCACCCAGGTGGCTGGGGTTGTGCTGTGAAGAGATTAGTTGCTGGTTGCCACGGAGTTAACTTGACTCCTGGCCATCACAGGTGTGTCACAGTAGAACTGTGCTCCAGGGAGCTTTCAATCACTGGCTTTTTTTTTTTTTTAAGTAAATCTCCAAACCTTTCTTTTGAGGCACCTCGAGGTGGAATCAAACCTCCAAACTTACGGCTAGCAGCCACACATTTTCATTGTTTGCACCCTCCAGAGATTCCAGAATGACAGACTAGGGACGATAGCTTCTCCGGGGAAGGCTTTCTCGTTCAGTTTTCAGCCTAGAGTCATTTTCCCCTTCTAGTGTCCCATGTGAGCATCGGGAAGGATGAGTTTTCTGCTATGTGGTCACACTCAAGATTAAGTTCTTTGCCCTTTGCTTTAGGTGGGAAGTTTCCTTCTTGACCTACCATGGCTTTTTCTCCTGTGCCCTGCACTCCAGGAGGCCACAAGATGCCAAAGCTCACCTTCACCTTGTTCAGCAAATGCCTTCAGGGCAAAACGCCGCCTTAGCAGCCCACGTACCTTTCTGGCAATTACTTTCACTTAGTTTTGGCTTCTGACTATTTCTTACTTTCTGGACAACATGTATGTGTGTGTGATTCATTTAATAATTTTAATTGATTCAGAAGGAGGTTTTCTCAGGTAGCTTCTCCACCATGCTCTCATATGGGATCATTTTGACAACTGTTAAAAATGTATGGTAACTCAGTCGACCTTTTTAAAATTCTACCTCCCTAACAGCTTTTGAGGGCTGTTCAGTCTGTCTCTGTGGCCGCTGCTGTCCCTGGAGAGGCCTCAGCAGACCTAGTGGACCCTCTGCTGGGGGTAAGATAGAAAGAGACTTAGCCTCCAGCACAGCCTGGGCACAGGGAAACCAAGGAGCAGACAGAGGGGGTATGTTAAGGACTAAAACTGGGTGGAGACAGAGGGATACAAGAAATGTTGAGGGTAGAAGACAGGAGACTGAAGAATGGGGAGAGAAGAGAGTAAGGGGCAGAGAGAGAGTGAGAACAAAGCACATGCAAGGATACATTCGTAGAAATGATGAGCATTCCAGAATACACTCGTGAACACGTCTGTAAGACGAGAACTATGTTCGCCAGTCCATTCTTATTCAAAGAGATCTTGAAGAACACATTCTTCGTGAATAGACGGTGTGACTAGACTCCTACTCTTGCTAAAGTCCGGCTTAAAAACCAGAGGTCCGTGGCAATCTGAAAACTCCATTCAAAAACCTTGACATGAGTGTAGAATTCATGTTCAATTTTAAAGCTGCTTTTTAAAATGATAGTTCCTCTCTCCTGGATGCTGACCAAACCAGAAACCCTCCAGGAAACATTACTTCCCCCTGAGGCCTGGCAGGTGCAAAATAACACAATCTACTCCCCAAGGATCTTCTACAGTCAACCAGATACAAGATGCAATCATGTATAGGCAAACAGCCTTGATATATGACATTATCCATAAATATTTATAACTGGCCCCCAGAAACAGCGAGAGTCAAGAAAATCCTTTCGATAGCTGGCTACCCCAAAAACCTGTCCTGCTAGCCTCGGGCTTTTACCTATTCCACCTTTAGCAATCCTGATGAGGTCTCCGCCAAGGGTGATTTCGTAACTTGTAATTCCTGTCCCGATAGTACATCACTTTTCTTTCACATTGTCTGGTGGGGTGGCCATTTTAACACTGTGAATCTGTACATCTTCCTGGTCCAGATTGTCTCTATCCTTCTTAATCTAAGAATAATTAGTTCTTATGACGTGGTCCTGCTCGAGACTAACCATCGTAAAGAGTCCACTGCAGATCTGGGTGCTATAGCAAAGTGTGGTGAAGAAATCCGAAGGTGCCTGGCTGTCAGAAATAATACCTTCTGGGGTGTTAAAGGCTTGTCTTAAAACAAGCAGCCATCTCGGTGTGGTATCAGCTAAGTCCACACAGAAGAAGCACGCCAGTCTGTGTGATCCAAGGGTTGTAATAATTAAACCCCAGGCCAGAGCAGAGAAGGGCATTAGAGCTTAAATCTTGACCACCTACTTCTCAGAAGGGTCTGAATGACATTGATAGCCCCGAAATCCCCTTTCAGGGTCCCCACATAGATGTAGCTTCTGGTGGCTATTGACCAGGAGCATGCATCGCCTGCTATCAGACAGTGTGTTGGACATTAGATCAAGGCAGGTGCAGTTAGGTGAAAATTTAACACCTTATCATTTGTTCTCCTTTTGGACCCATTGTAAATGTGTTCTAGTTTTTAGTATTGTCGATTTTCCTTTCAACTGCAGTTTAGCTCTGGTTTATTTTGTTATTGTTGTGTGCTTTTGTTTTTCGGTCTGGGAAATCCCGGTAAATCTATAGAGATAGAAACTGTCTTAATAGTTTCTTACAACTAAGACAGCGTAGGTTGGGGACAATGGGGAGCTAATAACAATGAGCACAAGGAAGAAGAAAACGTCCTAAAATTGATTGAGGTGATGGTTACACAACTCATTTAAATATGATTAAGCCTTCGAATCATATGATATGTGAATTATATGTCAATAAAACTGTTCAAACAAAAACCCTGTTATATTTACTTGAAGCAAGCTCTGTGATGTTGCTCGATGACAATGCTGAGGTTAGAATAGATTTTTAAATGTAGCCTGTAATATTTTCAATCCTCGTGGATTTTCTGACTTACTCTCAAAACCCCTCGCTCTGCACTTAAGCCACCCTCACCCCACCCCCATCCTTTGTGCTCCCTGTAGGAGTCCCCTTCCTGTGCCCCCACCTAAGAGCTAGGGCCAGTGTGCGCTGGTGCAGACTTCTGCTCTCCACCTCTGCCCCCCCGCCCCTCCCACTGTAGCAGCAGAGACATAGGGAAGAGCCCTCACAGGTCTGTTTTGAAGACAAAATGAAACCAATCAGCTCAGGCAAATAGAAACCCTAAAAAGCAGCGTACTCTAATGCAATGTCTGTAACTTTTCAGTAGGGAAAGAAGGAAATTTGGAGAGTTGCTCTTTGGGTCTTGGCCAGGTGGTGACTTAAAGGTTTAGGGAAGAGTCTTAAAGACCTGGAGCCCGCATCCCCAGCAGGGTACTTCCCTAGGCCAGGAATTAGTTCTAGCTTTTCCTTCTGTGCCCAAGGACAAGCACAAAGAACATCAGCAAAGAACGGAGTGGCCACGTGGAGGGCTGGCATCTTCGAAGCCAGTGTCAGCAGTGACTTCCTTCCTGGCTCCTCGCGCATCACAAAGCCATGTTCTGCAGGGTCCTGGCTGTAGCAGACCCTGTCCATTGGGCAAGCATTTTGGAGGTTGCACGGAATTTCCTGAGGACTTTGCCACAGATACACACTCAACCTGAGCTCTAGCAAGCAGCCTCAGTGCAGCCAAAGCTGAAGGAGTCTTTTGTTACTCATCAGCAAGACGCTGGGCTCTAGGCTAAGATACCTGAGGCCCTGGAAGCCTTGGATGGGACCATGCTGAATGTCCGGCTCTGTTCCCCACCAGCCTCCCCCATCCTTCATGCCTGCATGCACTGCACACTCCGCTTCTGGATCTGACACCTGGGCAAGGCTCTCAGCTCCTGATCTTTGGGCTCCTCGGCTAGAACATTAGACAGCGGTGGGCCCTGTTCATATCAGTGTGGGGTGAATACGGCCACCACACACATTGCTGAGAGGGACCGGCTGGTGCATAGTGAATGGCTTGTAGCACTGCTGGGGTGGACGCCTGGTTAATGTGAGGGGTATTCTTGGCGTCAGCCACCCTCTTCCTCACGGAGGAAACTCTTGCAAGAACTGGATCTGGAGAAGAGTAACACCAGGGAGGCATGTGTTTCTCAATGCAAGCAACCTTGAGAGACAAGGGCAGCATCTGGCCGGAAGGGGCGGAAGGAAGGAAGGAGGAGAGGAAAAGGAAAGAGCTGTGTTACCGAGAGGAGGTTGCAACCAATGGCACACTAAAACAATAGCACAATAAACATGAGTATAAACTGTTGAATGGAAAACGAATATGCTCAGTAAACTCATCTAAACTTAAAACAACAAAACAATTAAAGAGCCTGTCTTCTAACTCAGAAAAATTAAAAGAGAGAGAGATTTAGGTTTTCAGGGAAGGAGCACTGTTTATCAGACAGTGGAGGGTCGTGGGGAAGGGAGGAGGGGCGTCACTTCAAGAGAAGGAAACCGTATAAGCCAAGTCATGGCGGCCGGACAGCACAGCAGTGTCTGGACAAGACGTTTGGAGGAGTGTATGGAGGAAGTCTTACAACACTTGGGTCTGCTTTCTAGACCGTGTGCTCCCTGGCCAGAAACCAGGTATCTGGAGTGGGGACCTGGGGGCGGGGCAGGCAGAGATTTAGCAAAGAGGAAGGCAGCTGAGGCTCTATCTGTAGCATGGGAGCTGATGAAACATTTTCAGCAGAGGGAGATGAACTTAACCCCCTACCACCGAATCGATCTGACTCCCAGTGATTCCATAGGACAGAAAGGACGGCTCCCTAGGCTTTCCTAGACTGTGACCTGTATGGAAAAGACCGCCACCTCTTTCTTCCTCAGAGCCACTGACCTCCCCATTCCCGGCCCAATGCTTAACCCATAGCACCACCTTTTAGAGCCAGCACCGCCCCAGGCCTCGTGGAGCTTAGGAGAAAAGTGGAGACTGGCGACTGGGAGTCCCGTAACGGAACGGTGGTGTGGTCTTGCTTAGGGCAGTCCCCGCAGGAGCCCTGGTGGTGGTGTGGGTTTCGAGGTCAGCACTTCAAATCCAGTCGGTGCTCCATGGGCGAAAGGTGGGGTTTTCTGCTCCCAGAAAGCATTATCGCGGAAACCTCAGGGAACAGTTGGGATCTGAGTCAGCACCTACTCATCCAGTTTGGATTTTGATTCGTTTTTTGACTGCCCCAGGGGAGGGAGCCAGGTAAGGACTGGCCTGTTAACTGTGAGGTTGGCCGTTCAAGCACACCAGCCAGGGGCATGTTGAGACTGCCTGCTTTACAGCCTTGGACACCCTCTCTAGGTCCCCGTGAGTCAGCATCGACTCAACGGCCGTGGCTGTGCATTTGTTTTGTCTTGGAGATGAACCCTTGCGTGCGCGAGAGAGGGAGAAGTGTAGAGATGTGTGGGACTTGTCCCATGCCCTCACTGTAGGAAGGAAAGATGCCTTCTTCTATCCTGCGCGTTCTTTGTGACCCTAAGGCGAGCTTTGAAAGGGCTAGTGTGAGCGTGTGGGTGCGGGGGAAACAATTTTATCTAGTGGCAGTGGTTGAGGCCAAGTGGAGAGTTGAATGGGACTTTGAAGTTGTGTGGCGTGTAATGAAGAATGGGTTGGGGAGGGCACTCTAGGCAGGAGCAAGTGTGAGGAAGGGCAGGGAGCCGCGGTTCGGCCTGTTGGCTGTGGGTGACGGGGTCTTAAGGAGAGGACACAGCAAAGGCATCCTGGGCTGGTCGGCAGTGAGCCTCAAACGCCAGCCTAAGGCTTAGAGGGCCGGAGGGCGGCGTTGAGTCAGCTGTAGAGGGTCACAAAGACTTCACCGTGTGCTTTGTAAAGACACATCCGGTACCATGGACCGGATGAAGAGGACAAGCCCCTCGCTATATGACGAGATTGTTGGAGACGATGCTCCAGTCCAGGGGTTGACAAACTCTTGAGATGGAAGAGCCAATCCTGTCCCTCGCAACAAGTTAAACATTATTCAAGAGCCATAAATATATTTGAACAAACAAATGAAATCACCCTGATCTGAATCATATCCTCTAAAAATTTTATACATGAGAAACTATGATAGTTTTATTTTCATTTTCAATTCTGCTGCAGAGTCACATGCAAAAGCCCCATTTGGCTCTGGAGCAGAAGTTTACCACCACAGGTCTGGACAAGACAGCTGGTAAAAAACGGCAAAGCTGGGCTCTGTGCTGGGCTGCACAGAGTGTGGGCAACGAACCACGGTCCCATGATTGGTGGCCCATGGGAGAAGAAAGGAGCCAGTGTTTGTTGCCCTTTGAGTTTGATACTTGAGATTACACCAGACACTGTATCTCAGGCAGTCTCAAAACCACAATCAAATGAACCTAGTAAGATTAGCTCTATCTTTCAGATAGGAAATAGGTTCTAAAGGGTGAAGGTCCAAGGTCGCGAAGCTAATCTGGGTTCCCTTCAGAAGGGTTCTCTGTCTCCCATGAGGACGTCCATTGGAGCCATCCGGACATTTCCTGTTTCCATTTGCCTCGCTACATATGCACAGAGCAGTCATGACCTCAGAGACTGCTGGGGGGCAGCAAGGATGGTTTTAGGCACTTGCCAAAATGGCACAAGAGTCACATCCCACACCTCCTTTCGCTCCAAAGACTTGTTGCTACAAGACCGAAGTCAGACATGCTCCAACCTCCACCCCTTCCTACTCTAGTCTGACGCCAGCCGTCTGTCCCACAGCACTTGACGTCTGTGGCTGGGTTCCATAAGTCACTGCAATGGTCACCCAGAATTCACAGACAGCGCTTGCCATTAGGGAGTTTGTTAAGGAAGTTAGCAGGCTACAAATGGTCGGATACAGTTGCTCAATCCAGACAGTTTCTTATCTGCTCTGCCTACTGGCTCTCAGCCTCTTGGTCTAGAGTCTGCCAGGCTTGGGCAACGTTACAATGTTTCAAAGCTCTTTAGGGGCTGTTAATAGATGCCGCAGGGGCGTGCTACTCTGCTATGAGCCTCAACCTGAAGGTATTCATCCAGCTCCACAGGTCAGCAATCCCAGGTCCCCCAAAGACACGTCCAGGACACCCGCTCCACAACCAGCCTCCTGGCCCAAAGCATGGAGCTTTACGTGCTCTGTGGGCCGAGAAGTTCACCACACCGTCTCATGATGCCGCTACTGCTTCTACAGCTGCTTCTCTGTCACTTCTCTGCGGCCATGGCTGTCTCGTGGATCAAGGAAGGTCAATGAGAAGGGATCTCAGGGCCCAAAGGATGCCCTCCCCTTCTGGCTTTTCTCTCCTTGTACTATTCCACCCCCCTCCTGCTTCAGAGATGCTTAATTCTATACTCACAAGGCTGGCAATCGTAATGAACCCTAACAGTCACCTAGAGCTGAATCATAATCCAGGCATGGTCTCTTCAGGCAGACCGATCGGGAAACAAAGGTTGCTTGGCCGGAGTCACAAAGGCCGTGATGGTTTGGTCCGGTGCCGTTGAGTCTGACTCTCGCCACCTCTGTACAGCAGGCTGAAGCACTGCCTGGTCCTGCACCATTGTCACGATTGTTCTGATCAGTGAGCCCCTCGTTGCATCCTCGGTGTCAGCCCGTCTTGGGGAGGGCCTTCCTCTTTACCAAGCATGATGTCCACTTCCAGGCACTGGTCTCTCTTGATAACATGTCCACAGTACATGATACGAAGTCTCCCCATCCTTGCTTCTCAGAAGCATTCTGGGTGTACTTCTTCCAAGAAAGACTCCCCCCCCCCCTCTTGGCAGCCCATGGTACTTTCAATATTCCTTGCCAACACCATAGTTCAAATGCATCGATTTTTCTTCAATGTCCAACTATCACATGCAGATGAGGCATTGACAACACCATGGCTGGCTTCAGGGTCACTTTAGTTCTCAAAGTAACAGCCACACTTTCAAAAGCTCTTGGTACCCTGCATTCCACCTCATCATGACCACAGTGGTCGTGCGCTGCCCCCACACCATGCACAAGAAGTCGCCCATGGTCTCAGGCAGCGGCCCCTGCGTGGCAATGTAGGCATTCTGCTTGCAGTACCCGTTGATGTCGTTGGCATTGATGTAGTCACTCTTGGGCATGCGCCTGTGGATGGGAAGGGACATGAGCGCACTGCACTGGCCCAACCCCCAGTCTAGCCCCTCCCCTGCCCTCCGTGCCCCACGCAACAATGAAACATACACCTTTCCTCTAGTCCCTAACTGCAGGATGGATGGATCCCTTCAGGACAAGTGGTGAGAGTGGCAATACCGGGAGGGTGGAGGGGGGTGAGGTAGGGAGGGGGAACCAATTATAACCGATTATACATATAACTTCTTTCTGGTCTTGGCAAAAGGGACTCCATTTTAAATCCGGTGCCTTCAGCTTGGCTCTTAGAATTCACCTCTCATTGACCTCCCTCTCGCTGATCTTCCCCCTCTCCTGCTCAACCCCAAACACCTGGAACCGGCTCATCCCGAAGCCAGAATGTTTTCTGAAGATAAGTGCACCCCTCTCTACCCAGCCTGGACGTACAGATAAAATTAACGAACTCTTCCCTGCTGAAGCCCCGGTGTGCACAGATCCTCTCCAGCTTTGATCCTTCCCAGCTGTGCCTGCCAGCAGGGGTATAAAAACGCAGTCAAAATTCCCCAAGGCGCGGTGTCAAAGGCTCAATTCCCTGAGTTGCTGAATCTGCCTGCAAGCCTCCCAATAAAGCCTACTTCTAAACTTTGCCAATTGGATCTTTGGTTCTGTTTCGCGCCCCAAAATTCCTTACAACTTCCTCCCTAGGGGACGAACAACAGAAAAGTGGGTGAAGGAAGACGTCGGACAGTGTACAATATGACAAAATAATAATTTATAAATAATTTATAAATTATCAAGGGTTCATGAGGGAGGGGAGAACAGGGAGGGAGGGGGAAAATGAGGAACTGATACCAGGGGCTTATTTGGAGAGCGAATGTTTTGAGACTGATGAGGGTAACGAATGTACAATTGAGCTTTATACAATTGATGTGATAAGAGTTGTATGAGCCCCCAATAAAATGATTTTTTTAAAAAGCTCTTGGGTAGCAGATTTTATCCAATGCAATGCATCGTTTGATCTCTTGACTGCTGCTTCCATTAGCACTGATTGTGGATCCAAGCAAGAAGCAATACTGGACAACTTCAATCTTTACTCCATTGATCACGATGTTACTTACCTATTGGCCCAGTTGTGAGGATTTTTGTTTTCTTTACCTGGGGTTGTAATCCACAACTGAAGGCTGCAGTCCTTGATCTCCATCAGCAAGTGCTTCAAGTCCTCCTCACTTTGGGCTACCAAAGCCGTGTCCTTTGCAAATCGCAGGTTCTTACTAAGCCTTCCTCCAGACCTGATGTTACGTTTGTCTTCATAAAACCCAGCTTCTCTAATATTTGCTCCTTATACAGACTGAGCAAGTAGGGTGACAGGATATGACCCTGGCACACACCTTTCTTGATTTTAAACCCCGCCGTATTCTTTCTCTGTTTGCACAACTGCCTCTTGAGCCATGTACAGACTCTGCACAGTGAAGCGTTCTGGAATGCCTGCTCAGTCTTCTCAAGGCTATCTATATTTTGTTATGTCCCACATAGTTGAATGCCTTTGAGTAGTTAATAAAACACATGCAAGCATCTTTCTGCTGTTCTCTGCTTTCAGCCAAGGTCCATCTGACATTAGCAATGCTGTGTCTTGTTCCATGTTCTCTTCTGAACCTCTGGCAACTCCTTGTCAGTGTACTGCTGCAACCATTGTTTAGTATCTTCAGAAAAATTTTACTTGCATGTGATATTAATGATATTGTTCTGTAATTTGCACATTTTGGGGGGTGACCTTTCTTAAGAATGGGTAAAAATATAGTTCTATTCCAGTCAGTTGGCCAAGTAGCTGTCTTCCAGATTTATTGGGATAGATAAGTGCTTCTAGTGCTTCATGAGTTTGTGGAAACATTTCAATGGATATTCTCACAATTTGTACAGCCCTGTTTTTGGCTAATACCTTCAGTGCACCTTGAACGTCTTCCTTCTGTACCATTGGCTCTTGCTCATATGCTACCTCTTGAAATGGCTAAGTGTCAACTAGTCCTTTTTGGTGCAGTGACGGTGCTGTCTTTCCATCTGCTTTTGAGGCTTCCTGCATCATTCACTGTTTTGCCCATAGATTCTTTCAATATTGTCACTCAAGGATTGATTTTTTTTTCTTGAGTTGTTTCAGTTTCAGATATGCTTAGCATGTTCTTCATTGTTCGTTTTCTAACTCTAGGTCTTTGCACATTTCATTATAATAGTTTCTTTGTCTCCTTGAGCTGCCCTTTGACATTTTCTGTTTAGCTCTCAAATGTCCTTATTTCATCTCAACTATTAAGAACAAGTTTCAGAGTCTCTTCTGACATCCACTTTCAACTTTTAAAAAAACTTTTCTTTCTTTCCTGTCATTTTAATTATGTTTTGCTTATGTCATGTAGATGTTCTTGATGTCTTCCCACTGTTCATCAAGTCTTTTGTCATTAATGTTTAGTATGTCAAATCTATTCTTGAGATGTTCTTGAAATTTAGGTGGGATATGTTTAAAGTCCTGTTGGCTATCACGGACTTTTAAAAAGTTTCTTTAGTTTCAGCATGAACTTACATATGAGCAATTGATGGTCTGTCCCACAGTTGGCCCCTGGCCTCATTTTAGTTGCTGATATTGGGCTTCTCCATGATCTCTTCCCACAGATGTAGTCAATTGTACTTCTGTGGATTCCATCTGGTGAACTCCAGGTGCATGTTGTGCTGGTGGGAAAAAAAAGGTGTTTACAATGAAGTCCTTGGTATCGCAAAATTCTGTCATGCGATCTCCAACTTTGTTTCTATCACCAAGGCTATATATACCAAATATTGACCTTTCCTTATTGTTTCCAATTACCAACAATTATCAATGCATCTTGATTGCATACTTAATCAATTTCAGACTGGAGACGTTGGTGAAATCCTCCCATTCTTTCATCATGAGCTTCTGTGGTTGGTGCGTACATATGACTAAGAGTTGTAGTGACTGGATGTCCTTGTATGTGGATAGAAATAATCCTATCACAGCATTTTGCTTCAAGACTGGTCTGGAGATGTGTTTTTTGAAGGTGAATGCAAGGAGGACATTCCCCTTGAACCTATCATTCCTGACAGAGGAAAGCATTTTATTGCTTGATTCAGAATGACCCATGCCAGGCAATTTCCGCTCTCTAACACCTAGCAGATTGATCTTGATGTGTTCCATCCCAATGTTGACAACTTACGCTTGTCCTAGAATCATACCTCATACAGGCCAATTTCCAGTCACTTAATAGAGGTTCCCAGTTGTTCCTTCGCATTTTGAGTTGTGCTTCCTCACCAACTGCAGGTCCCAAGGGCTTGACTCTATCCACAACATGGCAGCTGTCTCTGCTTTGAGAAGGCAGCTCTTCCTCAGTTACAGTGAAGCTCCTTCCCACCTGAGAGGCAGTTGGTACTCAGTAAGTGCTAAGGCCCCTCCCGCCATCAAGGGATTATGCCATATACAGTTGGCAAAGATAATGCTCTCCAACCTAATTTGGTGAGTAGCAACCAGGTTCTCAACAGCTCGTGAACAGCCATCTAAGGTGCAATTGCTGGAAGCATTTAGTCCAGTGGTCTCACGGACCACGCAAACATCAGTCTCCACAGCCCAGGAACCAGAAGATGGTGCCAGCCACCACGGCCAAATCCTCTGAAAAGGACCCCCTTGGAAGCTCCTGCAGAGAGTGGGAGGAACGTGTGCAGCAGAACTCGATTCCCAACGAGACCAGGCCTACTGGGTGGACAGAGCCATGTGGGACCTCCCAAGACTGTATCCCTTACCCTTCAGGTCTCAAAGTGAACTCACCTCTGTATTAGGTTGGTCAGCAACTTCACTCAAAAAGCCAGCCTTGACCTTGGGACCAACTAGAGAGGCTTGGGAAAGGAGGCGGAGCAGAAGCAGAAAGCACAGACAGTGTGGCTTTTGAAAGGTGCCCGGCTCCTCGGCGTTGCATGGCTTTTCAAGTCTTTCTTTCTTTTTATATGTTTGTTTTATTTTTTATGCTAAATCATTTTATTGGGAGCTCGTACAATTCTTACCATAAGCCGTACATACAGCCATTGTGTCAAGCACATTGTGTATGTTTGCAGCCATCACCATTCTCAAAACATGTGCTTTCTACTTGAGCCCTTGGTATCACCTCCTCATTTCCCCCTCTCCCTCCTCACCCCGCTCAGGGTTCGTGAGGGAGATCTTTCTTTCTCAGGGGCTCTGGCTTCCTCTTTAATGTCAAGAACATGTGCTCCTGACTGCTCAACACACCGACATGTTGGGATGGATTCATGTGAACCGATACGGCTGCCACATAGGACCAGACACCACGCCCCTCATACCTGTGGCGTGGGCTCACACCCATGAAAGAACAAACATAGCTCCTCACTGGGACTGTCTGACCTGGCCTTGGGGCTGTAAACTTAAAGTGGCCACCACTCTGGGGGGAGGTCCGGAGGGATGCCAGGGCTTAATGCGCTTGGAGTTTTAAGGCTACTCCAAGGAGGGGGAGCCTGGGGATATACTCCTGAAAAAACGATCAGTGGAAATCTGTGGAACAGAGTCCTACTCTGGCACACACGGGTGGACATGAGTCAGGGCCAATGTGAAGGCAATCAGTTTACTCTCCGGCTTGTTTTCACAGAAACTCCGGCCTGTCATTCCCTGCCTCTCATGATCCGAGCTCACTGGGGCTTGGCGACACACTGTTCTATACTGTTCCGTTTAACGGCCAGGCCATTGTGTGGATGAAGAAACACCAGTAGCAGGCACGTCTCCTACCCGCTCTCCCGGAGGAAGAGGGAAGGCCATGGCAGCGGCTGAGGCCCCCGGCTCCAGAGCATGTGCCGGAGACCCGCCCACCTTAAATCGCCTAATCCCAGCCGCCCCACAGCCAGGGAAGCAATGAGGTTTATTCCTGAGATGGTTTGATGTCGCCCTCCCTTTCGAGGCATGGAATCTGACATTCAGAGACATGGAAGGTGGCCCGAGTGAGAAATGACAGGGCAGGATGGAAAACCAGACCCCGGGGAGAATAGCAAGTGTGGGCTTTCCCCGCCTGCCTCAGCCAAACTCCTAGCCGCCTCCCACCTCCCTGCAGAAAGCTCTTGAACGCACAACCCACAACCGCCTCCCATCCAAGTTCAGGAATTGACAACCGTTTGTATTTTCGTGAACTTTTCTTGTAAGTTGGGCACTGTGCCAAGCACCCTCTATTATCTCTCTGAACATCCTTGAAACCTGTAAATAAGGAATTTGAACTCAACCGACAAGTCAAGACTCTTAGGCCCAAAGCAACAAAGCAACTTGCTTTTACAAGGTCACGCGGCTTATTAAGCAAAGGGCTAGGCTCAGAATCCAGATGTGACTGACTCCAAGTCCAGAATCGAAGGTGTGCTGGGTAGGGAAGTGTGGCCGGACTGAGGCCACCTCCTGTTTGTCCCAGAGTATTCCATGGGGGCACAAAAGGCCAAGAAGAGGACAGTGAGGTCCAGACAACCTACTCAAGGCAGGCTGAGGCGAGACACCCTCATTTGAAGATATGCAGAAGCTGACATGTCAGTAGCTCAAGAAGGGGGTGGTGAGGCTTGGAGGGTTATCTGTACTGTTCATTTTCCCCAGCTCCTCCCTTGTCCTGATCCCCACATGGGTGGGGGGCGGATGGGAAACCTCTTTCTTATCTTGAACCAACAGAAGAAGGCTTCCAGGGAATGGTCCAGAGCTCATGGCCAGTGTACTGTGATGCTTAGTGGCTATGGAGAGTGGTCCCCGGCCTACTCCTGCAATGTCTACAGTGAGAGGCTGGACCAGAGCGGCCACTGGTGGCAAAGCCATCTGCTGAGGGGTTGAAGGAATGACCTAGGTTCTGGCTGGGCCAGAATGCCCAAAGATTCCCCGTGGGCCAGCTGTGAGACCCACAGAAATGAGTTGGGTTAGGATCCTCTTATAAGGTGCCCAGCTCAAGAAAACTTCCTTGAGGGGGGTGGTGACCCCTAAGAAGCAAGACTGCAGAGAAAGAATCCAGTAGAAATTAACACTGAGGGAATATGATGAGAACCATATTCCCTAACTTATCACAGAGGGAATCTGGAAAGCTGGTATTCCACGGTAGTAAAGCCTCCATGTTGGTTAGGGAGAGGTTAAGTCCAACTACATTATCCTGCTTTAAATATTGTTCCCGCAGATTCTCCCCTAACAGCTGTGCTGCCTTGGAGTGAGCACATGGTTGATTTTATCTCCCTGTAGAAGCAGACATGATCTTTTTGCTTTCTTTTCCCACCATGGCACCCAACCCCCCTCATACCTTTCCCCAATGCAGGTATTGTTTCCTCACCTGTAAGCTCGGGGACCTTGTTGTTGATACCACCTACCTTGTGACTCCTGTAACTACTGAATAGGCATGTCTTAAGGCTACCTATAAATGTCCTAAGAGAGTAAAGGCTCGCTCTCGTCTGCTAGTTCCACATGGAACGTCAAGAGGAGCTGAGGGTTGGGGGACCCTTTAGATTCTATAGAAAGATACTGCGATCAATATTTAAGAAGGATGAGGCATCTTTGTTCTTCTGAAGGATTCTGAGTCAGAGCAGAAAACTCCAAACCAGAGCTTGCCAGCTCCTCCTCTGCTATTTAACAAGACAGTTTTCCTCTCGATAACAGCTTAGAAGATGTTGACAAGTAACTTGTCTCTTTGGGCTATTGAGTTTAAGTCAGAAATGATTAGAGAAAGTGAATATGGAGAAGTCCCACCTGAGCTCGCAGGCCTCAGTCTCTTCCGAAGTTGTTTCTCCTTGACTGTTGCCGGGCCCTGGGCATCAACTAACGCTGACTCGGGGCTCCGGGTGCCAGCCCTGACTGAAGGGAGTGGACTTGGGCAAATGTCCGAGGAAAGGTATGGAGACAAATCCTTACCGCGAGACCCTCTCCCAGTGGTTGGCATCAGATCTCTGAGGAAGGGAGTCAAGGCCAGGGGGAAAACTTGAAAGAAGAGGCTCTTGGGGGAAAAAGAGGAGCTGATCCCAAAGGCTCAATAGAAAGAAAATGTTAGAAAATAATGATGGCAACATAGGTACAAATGTGCTTGGTACAACTGATGTGTGGATTGTTAGAAGAGCTGTGAGAGGCCCCAATAAAATGATCTTTTAATAAAAATTTGAAATGAATGTGGATAAACAAAGCGAAGAGGCTCTTGAAGGAAGAGAGGTGTGAATCAGGTCAAGAGAAGGGAAGTTAGAGATGATTCCCAGTGAAGCCTTCCCGGGATTTCTCTGGTGTGTTGGGAAGTGTCACCTCTGACGCTGTATCCTCTTTTAGGATGGCTGCAGTTCCCTGCCCAATAGAAGCTCAACCCTTGAGGGGTCCAGGGAACAAAGCCCCACTTCTTCTATCCCCTCAATGTCTTCTCTGAGAAGGATGGGCCATCACCTCAGGGGACCAATTCATAGGAGAGAAAAAAGCACAGAAGCTCCCAAACCCATAACAGCAGCACTATGCCGCAGCGGAGTCAACTCTGACCACATCGGCTCTGCAGAGGTGAGGCCATGCATCTTTATGATGTCAAAGCCCCAACCTTTTCCCTGAGGGAGCAGCTGGTGGTTTTGAACCACTGATCTTGCCGTTAGGAGATTGCTCGCTCTGCAGTACCACTAGGCCTTCATCCCAAACTTTCTTGGGAAGCCCATGAAAAAGCAGATTTCGAGCCTCACCCAAAAGGATTCTGATCCAGCAGGTCTCAGGTGTAAGGTTCAGGTAATTTTGCAGGCACCCGAGAAATGGGTGCCAAAAAATAGCTGAGTCAGCGCTGTGGTGCCCCTTTGGGTAGGCCTATGCCAGCCCATGCCTCTCGACGGACTCACGGCCCAGTGGAAAGTGGCCCAGACAGACCCCAATGTGCTGCCACGTGGGTAGCTCAAGAGGGCCAAGAAGACTGACCCTCCTTGGATCCCTCCCCCCACTACTAGAGGAAGTTTCACTTCTGACAGCAGGAAGTGGGTGCCAGGCCGGCCTCCTCTAACCCCCTTGGTGTCTTTGCGCAAAGTGGACTGAGGTCATTTGACTTTTGTCCTTCAGACACTGATGTCCATTTTGGGAAACAGCTCTTTACTACCACCCACTGGAAGCTGGTCACCAGAAGCATACAGCTCCCTACGCCAAAGGACACCTCAAAAAACACCCTAGCACCCTTCCCTGCTGCAGGTGACAACCCTTATAGGTGTTAGGGGTTTTACAGAGAGAGGAGTGGAATTGTGAGAGGACATAGGGCCCGGGCCATCACGCTAGTTATGGGACCTTTAAACCCTGTCAGTCAGAATCCGGAGCCCAAGCCCTTCACCAACAGGCTTATTTTGTTGGAAATCTTTGTCGTTCTTTTATCTGGCACCTCCCTGAAAAACTACCCTGCTCACATGTCACCTTTCCCAGGAGGCCTTCTGTGGCCTCACCAGCTCACATTGTCCACGCCTGCACGTTCAACAGTCCTCTTCCAGTGAAGCCTGGGAGGGGTAGTGGGTTACACATTGGGCTGCTAACTCCAACGTCAACAGTTTGAAACCAGCAGCCTCTCTGAAGGAGAGAGATTGGGCTTTCTACACCCATCAAGAGTTACACTCTCCAGAAGCTCACAGGGCCAGCCCTGCCTTGCCTTGCAGGGGCGCTGTGAATGGGCATCAGCCTGATAGTAATAAGCATAGATGCCTCCCCGCACCGGTCTGTCCGGGTGACGTGCTCTGGTGGCTTGTGTGTGACTATGCTGTGGGAAACCGTGCTTGACAGTTTCCCGCAGAGCTTCCAGACTGAGAAAGTCCTGGGTACGTACCCTTGATAACTGGCCAAAGAGACCCGTCCGAATCCCAGCAGACTATGGGCCCATAGAACGCACTCAAACCCCGCAGCGGCTGCAACGGTGCACTCCAGCACAGTGACGATTGTGGAGACACAGCCGGCCACAGTGCACGTGGCATCGCCCGCCGTGGTTTGAAGCTGACGGAATGGCAGCTCTCCGCGCTGGCTGAAGCCTCATCACACTGGATGCATTGGAGGACTTGACAGGCTGTGTCTGGGCCCAGCCTGGGACTGCTGAGAAGACGAATGAGGGACAGCTCTGTGGCTCCAGAGTCAGCCGGGCCCAGATGCCGAGGGGCAGTTCAGTAACAATGACGCAAAGAACTGCAAGAAACCTGCATCCGAGGGGACAGGACCCAGGGCCCTCCAGCCCTGACCTTCATGACTCGATGCCTCAGCGTTTGATTCGTAGGTGGCTGGCAATGCTGGGGGCAGAAATCACCGTCAGAGGGAGGCAAGATGAAGGGTAATTGCCCAGAAATGGGAGTCCCGTCTGCTCAGAAGGCATCAGGGCGATTCGATGGGAATTAGTCTAGAAATTGTGGAGCTTCTTGAAAGGCTCCTATGAGCCCATTAAATCCCCGCGGAAAAGCCTGGACTGAGCAGCCAGAGAAGCCGTCAAGGTCATCGATGAAGTTGAAATCCTCCAGGTACGCCTATACTAATAGGTTTGCAGAAACAGAAGAGAAAAACAATGAGCTGTCACTCTGGAATCAGAGAACATTAATAACTCTCTCGCTAGGAAAAGGTCGGGCAGGGGCTTTCTGCAAATTTCAGTCAAGTGTCCAAGGACACCTGTGTGTGCAAAGAGCTTATGGGGAGAAGGTTGAGACTAATGGAATCGGGGTGACGGAGCATGATAAGACGCAGCTTGGTGAGGTCCCTGGTTCCATCCCCTGCTCTCAGCAGAATGTAATGGGCCAGGCCAGGGGCTGGGGCCATGAGCTCTGTAAGAGAGGCGGCCTTCGCAGCTGCTGAGCTCACCTTGAGAGCTCCTTGGGAATGTGGCCTGCTTCCGGTATCAGTAGACGCCGTGCTAACGCTTGCTTGCTGTATGTTTGTTGATCTCTGATTCCTTGGCCCTGAGCCAGCGATCTGCTCTATTGCCTATTGATCTTAGGAAGTGTCAGCAGCGTGCCAACTTACATGCCAACCTTGGATTCATTCACTTCTGCAGCCAGAAAACCTGACCCCATTTCTCTAGATTCTCCCACACCCCTCTGGGCTTCTTTATGTCATACTGTACTGATTGATTACTGGTCTTATTCCCTCAGCGCCTGTGGACACTCCTGAGTGTACGACTTTGGCTAATTCATTTATCTCTCTATCCCAGATCCTAGCTCAGGGCTTGGCCAAAAGAGAAAGTCTTTATGAGTGAATGGGTGAAAGGTCATCTTAAGCACTAACAGCTGCACCCCAGAGCTCTAGTTGTGCTAAGCCATTGCCTATCTCTGATTTCTCTGGATCCTCCCAGTGACCCTGACATGGTTTAGGGAGGGATTAACCCCTTGATTGGTCAATGAGGAAGCTGAGAGGAGACAGGACTTGCACAAGGTTACCTCAGAGCTATCTCCTGCCTTCTGGTTGTCTTCCTTGGTGCTGTCCATCCGACACAGTACCCTTATAGGAGCAGAGCTGGCATCCTGATGGATCTAAGGCATTTGACGAGCCCGGGAGTAGTGTTTGGGCAGTGGGTTGTCGTGGGAGATTTTGGAGTGCATGGGGAGGGTTGGATGGATGTGTGGTTATGCCTTCAAGACTCCACATGGGCTTGACGTGGACACATGAGGATAAGGATGCCGACCACCTTTCCAACTCAGAGTCATGCGTTCATTCCAAACCACATGTCTTTACACTCAGCCCTGCAATCAGCAAATGACGCTGACCAGTTATCTCAGAGGGCCTTCAAATAAAAGGACCAAGAGTGACTTCTGAGGGATCTGCTGGGCCAGTCCCAGCCAGGCTTTGGGGTCAGGGAAGGTCAGCTTTGTGACTGCTGTGGGGAATTCCAAAGGGATCATATCGATAGATTTTTTTCCCCTTGAAGTACACAGGATGATGAGGTGCTTATTATGAAGACATTAAGAAAGCTGAATATCGACTCGATGGAAAACGGCCAGGAAAGTTGCACCCAAGAGTGTTTGTCCATGACAACAAGGTCCCTGCTCATTCTCCTCGACGCCTCGCCGGAAGCCTGACCTCATCCCCCGACAGTCCCGATCTTGTCCCTTTAGGCTTCCTTTTGTTCTCAAAGCTCAGAGAACACTTCCAAGGAACATGATTTGAGTCTGCAAGGTTGGAAACAACCCTATTGTGATTGGTGTGCATCAATGCACGCCGACTTCTTTGGGGAAGGTGTAGACTTCTATGACCTCAATGAAGTGTGTAGACTCTTGTGAAGGACAGGTTGAGAAACAGTAACCTCCCACTTTGACATTTTTGTTTAATAAAGGTGTCTGTCTCAAAAACAGTCTCTACCATTGAGTGATTTCAGACTCACCGTGCTCAGAGTGACCCTGTACGACAAAGTAGAATTGCCCCAGTAGGTTTTCAAGACTGTAACTCTTTACAGGAGTGCAAAGCCTCATTCTTTCTCCTACAGAGCGGCTGATGATGTGAACTGCTGATCTTGTGATGGGCAGTCCAACAAGGAACCATTATGCCACCAGGGTTAGAAACCGAAAGTACCATGGGTGACCACAAGAACAAACAAATCTGTCTTGGAAGAAGTCCATCCAGAAATCTCGCAAGAGGGAAGGCGGCAAGACTTCAGCTCATGCAGTTTGCACGTGTCAGAAGAGAACAGCCGTGGAGAAGGACCTCGTGTTTGGTAATGCCTCAGAGGGGCCGTGGGAAAGAGGAAGGCCCTAGGCACGGGGATGGACACAGTGGCTGCAAAAATGGGTTGCTCATAAGAACACCTGTGAGGTGGCGCAGGACCGGGCAGCGCTTTGTTCTGTTGTGCCCAGGGTTCACTATGAGTTGGCACTGACTCGACGGTACCTAACAACAACAAAAGCAACTACCACAAACGCGTCCATGACTGCGTAGCAATAGTTTGTTTTCCTCCTGAAACATCTCCCTGTGACTTAGGTGAAGGCTTTCAGAAGCAGGCCATAGTTTTGCATTGAAGAATTCATCTCCAGGCTTATTGAACGCATCCTTGGCAATCCCCTCAATGAAGCATGGCTTACTCCACTTCCTCCCCGCGCTGCCTGTTCCCATTCTGCCTGCTTCCCTAACCCTCTGAACTTCGTCCAGGGGCAAATGCTGTCCTGTGGACAGTAAGCGGATGATTGTTTCAAGTGGTGGTAGGTAAGGGCCATCGTCGTAGGGGCCCCACGCCCCTCTGGATGCCCAGTCAGCCTGCTTCCTTTTCGGATTCTGACCGCTGTTCCACACGCGGCCCCGCTCGCCCCGGGGTCTGCAGGCATGACCCTTTGCAGAGTAGTCAGTAATGCCTGCCATCTGGAACCACCTCGCTCTTCCCACCTCAGGCCGGGGGGTGAGGTTTGCACGATTCATGGGTGCATCGGACTATTTGTTTCCAAATGCCTTTGGGTTTGTGCCATCTTCTTTCCTCTGGGAGAGACCGAGAGTTGCACCTTAGACGGCTGCTCGTGAGCTTTTCTTTTTTAAAAAATATTTTTATTGGGGGCTCTTGTAGCTCTTATGACAATCCATCCATTATCAAGCACGTTTGTACATATGTTGCCATTATCATTTTCAAAGAATTTTCTTTTTACTTGAGCCCATGATATCAGCTCATTTCACCCTCATCCCCTCCTTTCCTCATGAACCCTTGATAATTTATAAATTTATAATTTTTCTCCCCCCCCCAATGTCTTACACCAACTGCTCTCTCCCTTCACCCACTTTTCTGTTGTCCATTCCCCTAGGAAGGGGTTATATGTAGATCATTGTGATCGACTCTCCCTTTCTGCCCCACCTTCCCCTTCCCCTCCTGGTATCTCTATTCTCGTTATTGGTCCTGAGGGGGTTATCTGTCCTGGATTCCCTGTGTTGTGAGCGCTTATCTGTAGCAGTGTGCATGATCTGTCTAATCAGATTTGTAAGGTACACAAGGTGTTGATCAGAAATCTTATCAATGTGAATGAGGGGAGAGGGGACACGGAGTGGAGAGCCAAAGCCCATCTGTAGACAACTAGATATTCCCTCACAGAAGGGTCACAAGGAGGGATGAGCCAGTCAGGGTGCAGTAGAGCACCGAGGAAACATACAGCTTTCTTCTAGCTCTTTAATGATTCCTCTCCCCACTATCATGACCTCAGTGCTCAGGGGCTTTAAAGACTCCAGTTGCTGCTCACCAAACTAAAATGTAGGGCAGTCGTTGTTTGTGTGAACTGTATGCTAATTGACCTTGGGGTCCCCCAAGACTATGGTTGTGACCCCCCAGTCCCAGCACCTGGTTCCCTCAAGGTATTTGGCTCTGGTCTGAGAGGTTTTTATACGCTCTGCCATGTTCATGGACATATATGCAGAAAAAATAAACATGCATATGCAAATATCCTGCCATTCATACATATATATCCGTGGATATACTCTTCCCGCCTATTCAGGCTGCATGTCTATCCAAGCATCTTGTGATAGGTAGGTTTGATGTGCCAACCTGGCCAATAGGAACATGTGGGATTAATCAGGTCACAGTTTGATTGGAGGCAAAGAAATAAATGGCTCTGCAAGGTCTGCCCCTCTCTCTCTTGCCCCCTGGTGATTAGACCAGAGTGTTGCTGCTTTAGCTAGTTCTCTGCCTGTGTGCTACACTGCCTGTGGGTCAAATGAACCCATGGATCATGTTGCTAGAGCTTGAGGCTCCTTTGAGACCTGCTTCGCCACGCGCTGGTTCGAGTACATCATTTGAGCTTGAGGCTGGTGGATCTTGTTGCCTTGCCTTGCTTAAGTTCGATATCCCATCCGGGACTGCTTCACTAAGCTCCTGACCTACTGACTGTTGGTGACCCACCCTGCTGTTTGCTGCCTGTGGGCAAACTCTGCCTGCCTCTTTCCAGGGAGGACTCTGCTATTTGCTTCCTTGACCTTGGATGCAGCAGCCTATGTGAGTCGAAGGACTTCTAGTATATTAATTGTTCTACAGAAGTGAGTTGAACTGAGCTCTCTGTCCTTCTGTGTGGACTAATTAGCTGTTATATTCCCTCTCACTGTATAAACCTATCCATATATATATATGTATGCACACACATACACAAGTGTCCTGGTTTTGTTTCTCTAGAAGACCCTGCCTAACACACATCTGCTCTTAGATCCCCACTGCTGTAGAGTTGTATATGTAACTGAATTTGCCTGGTGCCTTTAACTCTTGCAAACCTCTCATTGTCTCTTTTGCCTCCATTATGTTTTCCCTTAGTAACTCCACAATCAGCTTCCACACACATTATTTGTATAGCTCAAAGGGCAGATTCAGATGAATGAAAAGCAGGTGAGCAGTGGGTGGAGATTTGGAGACCATGAGAATGCTGGGTAATTTGCTGAGCTGTAGGGCATCTCTAGAATGGAAGGGGCTGCTTGCCAAATAGAAAGGTCCCTGTCACCGGATGGATACAAGCAGGGATCCTGTGGGGATTTGGGTGCATGATCTAGAGGAGATGTGACTGAGGTCCAGCACAGAGGGCTAACTTTAGCTTTCTTTGCATCCCTCTCTGTTCCCAGCATGGCGTTTTACCACGGTAGCAGGATGAGATCAGTAAAAGCTGAAAACAAAGAGTTGGGAGACCTCGGATATGCAATTGCTGTGAGACTTTGGGTGAGTTACTCTCCCTCTCTGAGCTGTAGTTTCCTGATCTGTAAAACTGAAACAACAATCTGTCTGAAAACCTGGATCAAATAATACTTATAATCTAGAAAGTCTGTCCCCTACAAACACCAGCAGCTTTTCAGGAAAAAGACCTTGCTTTCTACTCCTGTAAACAGTTACAGTCTCAGAAACCCACAGAGGGCGCTATGAGTCATCATTGACTTGATGGCCGTGAGTTGTTTTAATCCACAACAGCACATTGTCAGTTCTTTACTTGCTCATGGGTTCTACCCATTGACCTTTCCATTAGAAGCCGGGTGTCAACTATTGCATCATCTGGGCCTCCTTTGGTGGGAGTTGCTAACTTTATCATCACTTTTCCTCCATAATATTTGGTTTTGCTTTGCATTGATGTGATTTGTTTTATCAGCGCCCCCTGCTGAGTGTCAATGGAATAGACCTAGATAGAGCAGGGAGGCAGGGCAAGGATTTTCTGTCTCAGGGAACTCTGATGCCTGTCCTGGGACTTGCTCTCTGAATCTCCGCCTGGGGACCCAGGAGGAAAGAGGTGGTTTCCTGAGCTTCTCAGTGTTTGGGAACCTGTGGCGGGGGCTCCTCCTGATCACGTTGTTAACTCTTTAAGCTGAGAGTTGTGCTGACGGCCTCACCCTGCAGTGAAGGAACTGGAGCTGAAGGGAGTAAGATGCGCCCCCAGTTTGAGGGACAGAATGTTCTCCTTGTTGATTTACCTTCATGTCTGTGTGTCTCTGGAGAATCTAATATAGTGAGTTAAATCCCTGAGGTCCCTGTTAAAATGTCACAGGCTTAGGAAAGAAATACACTGTTCCCCATCTTCCATGAAGACCTTTGGCTTTATCTTGTGCTGAGCAGGGCCCTTCCGATCCTGGCTCGGCTGCGGGCCCTGGAGCAGGTAACCCAAGGAGGGCAAGAATGGAGGCTTGGGCCCTGGCAGCTTTCTCGGAGGAGCTCCCTTGGCCAGGAGAACAACCAAGCAGTTGTCCCTAGAAATTGCCCCCAGTGGGCCTGGTCACACACCGACTGAATTGGGCCGGAGCCGGGAACCAAAGCTGCTGATGTCTGCACTGGGGGTTTGGAGTCCTTTCCAAGGTTCCTGCCAAAGCCAAGTGTTGGCTTCTGGGAATCTAAGCGCCAAGGAGACGTAACACTCCAGGGTTCTCTTATTCTCCCCCAGATGCTGCAGTGTTAAAATACCGCTTTCTGTTCTGTGAATCTAGCAGGTTTTAGGGGCTCTGGACTCTGATGGGCAGGGTTTTAAAATTTGGGGTCTGCCACCTATCAGCTGTGTGACCTACAAACAAATTATTCAACCCCTCTGGACCTAAGTTTTCCTGGTTGTGAAACATATTGCTAGCGGAGTGAGCAGGAAATAACCCGAGGCATAGCATATGCATCTTCTAGGGCCTGTCATTTAATTGTATCAACCGTTTTGTCTGGCTTGGGTTTGGGTCCCCAGTTAGATCCAAACTGCTACAGTTCTTGCTATTCCCAGGCACCACCCTCGGTGGCCTGGCTTGTCGCCATGATGACCTCTGGCACCTGCGGATTGAGCACCGTCTTCTACAGCTGCCACACGGACCTCCGGGAAATGCGCAAGCCATTCTCCACGGGGTCCCGGTGCAAGGCAGCTGCACAGACTCCGCACCCTCTTCGGCCAGCCTCACTGACCTCAGTTCTCCACGCTCACGTCACTCCCTTCCCCACAGGGACGGTTAGCCTTTCTTTCTACCCTAAACAAGCCACAGTCTCTCATCCTTCAAGGTTTTGCCCTTGAAATTCCCTCTCCCAGAAATGCTCCCTGGGATCCTGGAGGACCGGCTTCTTCCCTCCATCAGGTTTCAGCTCAACTGTTGGAGGAGTGCTCCGCCGCCCCCCCACCCGCCCCAAGTCACCCCTGTTGGCACCTTCACCTCCTCATTGTTCCGTTATACTGCTTCATACCACTCACTGTCACCAACTCTGTAGGACCGTGGTGACTTACCTGTGGCTTTGATGCCATGCCGCCAGCAGACAGGTTTCAGTGGAGTGCCCAGACTAAGACAGACTAGGAATAAAGGTCTGGCGAAGTACCAAAAATAAACCAATGGAAATCATATAGCTCATAAGAGAACCCTTTCTGAATCTGTGCTGGAAGATGGGCCCCTGAAGTTGGAAACAAAACAAAAACAAACTCACTGCCTCTAAGTTGATGCGATACACAGTGACCCCAGAGGACAGGGTAGAACTGCCCCATGAG
Organism: Tenrec ecaudatus; assembly: GCF_050624435.1. Lineage (NCBI taxonomy): Eukaryota > Metazoa > Chordata > Mammalia > Afrosoricida > Tenrecidae > Tenrec > Tenrec ecaudatus. The sequence continues at coordinate 73,808,716 of NC_134533.1, read as the reverse complement.
TTTCCAAGACTGTAACTACGCGAGTAGAAAACCCCGTCTTTCTCCCGCAGAGAACTGGTGGTTTTGAACTGCTGAACTTGTGGATGGCAGCCTAATGCATAACCACTAAACTACTAGGTTGGAAGAGACTTAAAATACAACTCGGTTGCTTCTGAGCTAGTTGGCCACTTGTTTACATTCAAGCCTTTAAGACCCCAGACCCTATGGAAGAAGCACACCAGCCTTTGTGAGCAGGAGGTGTCGAAGGGATCAGGTATCAGGCATCATCAGAACAAACAAATCATAGCATTGTGAATGAGGGGGAGTGTGGAGTGGACACACAAAGCCTATCAGTAGGCAACTGAACATCCCCTTACGGAGGGTCCTAGGGAGCAGATGAGCAAATCAGGGTGCAGTGTAGCAACGATGAAACCTACAACTTTCCTCTAGTTCCTAAATGCTTCCTCCCTGCCCTCCCCACCCCACCCCGACTATCATGATCCCAATTCTACCTTGCAAGTCTGGCTAGACCAGAGGATGTACACTGGTACAGATAGGAACTGGAAACTCAGGGAATCCAGGGTGGATGATCCCTTCAGGACCAGTGGTGAGAGTGGCGATACCAGGAGGGTGGATTGGAAAGGGGGAACCGATTACAAGGTTCTACATATAACTTCCTCCCTGGGGAACGAACGACAGATAAGTGGGTGAAGGGAGACGTTAGACAGTGTAAGATATGACAAAATAATAATTTATAAATTATCAAGGGTTCGTGAGGGAGGGGACTGGGGAGGGAGAGGGGAAATGAGGCACTGATGCCAGGACTTAAGTGGAGAGCAAATGTTTTGAGAATGATGAGGGCGATGAATGTACAAATGTGCTTTACACAATTGATGTATGTATGGATTGCGATAAGAGTTGTATGGGCCCCTAATAAAATGATTTTTATGAAAGGGGAAGTGCAGAGTGGAGAACCAAAGCCTATTTGTCAATCACTGGAGATCCCCTTATAGAGAGGTCTAGGGGAGGAAATGAGTCAGTCAGGGTGCGATGTAGCACCGATGAAGAATACAGCTTTCATCTAGTTCCTAAATGTTTCCTCCTCGCCCCCACCCAATCATGATCCAAATTCTTCCTTGCAAGTCTGGCTAGACCAGAGGAGGTACACTAGTGCAGATAGGAGCTGGAGGCACAGGGAATCCAGGGTGGATGATACCTTCAGGACCAGGGGTGTGAGTGGCGATACTGGGAGGGTAGAGGTTTAGTGGGTTGGAAAGAGGGAACTGATTACAAGGATCTACATGTGACCTCCTCCCTGGGCAATGGAAAACAGAAAAGTGGGTGAAAGGAGACGTCAGACAGGGCAAGATATGACAAAATAATAATTTATAAATTATCAAGGACTCATGAAGGAGGGGGGAGCGGGGAGGGAGGGGGAAAAAAGAGGACCTGATGCCAAGGGCTTAAGTGGAGAGCAAATGCTTTGAAAATGATGAGGGCAATGAATGTACAGATGTGCTTTACACAATTGATGTATGTATGGATTGTAATAAGAGTTGTATGAGCCCCTAATAAAACGTTTAAAACAAAACAAAACCCGAGATCACATATTGCACACAAAAAAATACAACTTGGTGGCAGCAATGGACTCAAACATATCACTTATCATGAAGCTGGATCAGGGGGGCCGACATTCTCTCCTGTTGCACAGCTGTCCCCACGAGGCTGAGGCCGCTCTACAGCAACATTACTTATTTACTCCACGACTTGGTAGTTGTTCATCTCCACCCACTGGACAATGACCTCTACGAGAGCAGGGCCCAGTAACTGTCAGATGGGTCTGGAGACAGCGGAAACTCAAAAAATATTTATTGAATGAAAACCAAACCAAAAAGCCACACCCAAAGAAGTGTTGGTTTTGAGAGTGTAAACCAGAGAGTAGGTAGTTATTTTATCATCAGTGCCTGTGTTGAAACCTGTACTCCTTCAGACTTGTGCACCTCTGAGCCTGTGTGCTGGCCCCGGGGCGTCGGGCTCCCTCTCTGGGCCCGGAGAGTCACATGAAGGGAATAGGGCGGGATGAAAAAGACGGGAAGGAGGAGTCCCACAGGCACGGCCCTCTAGTGGGGAGAGCTCTGACAACTCAGACTTGGGAGTCCAATTCCCATGCGCCTTGTAGCTCCATGGCGACAAAACTCACTGCCATCGAGTGGATTCCGACTCATAGTGACACTGTAGGACAGAGTAGAACTGCTGCTGGGGGTTTCTGAGCCTGTCACTCTTTAGGGGAGTAGAAAGCCTCCTCTTTCTCAGGCAGAGCGGCTGGTGGTTTGGAACTGCTAGCCTTCACGGCCTGGCAGGTAACCCAGGGCTCCTTCAAAGGTTCCCTTAATCTGCCCTGGATCAGATGGGAACTACTGGTCCAACCCTGCTACCACAGCCACGTGCCATTTGGTACTGCAGTCCCCCATTCCCCCACCGACTGGACACAGCAGGGGGCCAGCCAGTCTGATGCCTTGTGGGCAGCCTTGTGAGCGCGGCCTTGCTGCCCTCACCAGCAGACTGGGAAAAAGAATCGAGCAGGGGCGCGAACACCAGATCTGTGGAAGCATCAGAATGTCGTCCAAACCTGAGGATGCAACAGAACCAGCTGTTTGGTGTTCAAACCTTGAAAAGCCGCCACCACCATCACCCCCAGCCATCCCACCCCCACCCCACCACACACACACACACACACACACACACACACACAATAATAAAAGTATAAAAACATTTTTTAACCTTGAAGTAAAATGTTGACCTGTTGGGGGTAAAAACAATATAATAAGGAACTTTGTGGAATTCTGATGCTTGGCAGTGGTTTGTGCTTTGAATGCACCCCTCTCTAGGCTGCTCCCAGCCAGCCAGCCAGTGTTTCCCCCTCTTTCAGCAATCTTTGGAGTAGGGATTCACAAAGCCTCAGAGCTGGAAGACGTCCCAGGAGCTCGCAGGCCCACTCATGGATGCCAGGAAAGCAGCTCCGAGTGGCAGAGCTCACCGCAGGGAAGCCACTGGGATGTGGCTGGTGTGGGTGAGGGGAGAGCAGACTTAGTCACCAGGGTAAATGAGAGCAGAGGAAGAACCACAGTCATTTGGGGGACCTCATGGGGGCGCCTTTGCCCAATCCCAGCTGTCAGTGCACACCCCTGCTTACCTATCGGCCTTCCTACCTGCCTGGGCGGAGAGAGGAGGAATCAGGGAAGTGAGATTCCTATTTCTGATAAATAGGAGCGAACACTAGGAGTCTTCAAGGCTGGGCTCTGGTCACCAGCTTGAAAGTCACCCAATCTCTCTGGACTTCCTCTTAACCATCAGTAAAATGGGCGTAACAGCTCTATGTAATCAGTTTAAAAGACATACATTGACAACCACCCATGTGTTGGGCATCAAAGCTGGGTGCTAGAGACCCTGAGGTGAACAAGGTGAGCACAGTCCCTGCCTTCAGTGAAAGCTGGAAAAATAAGCCCACAATAAAGGAACGCCACTCTGTAAGTAGGATAAATTACCAGGCTGGTAGAAAGGAGTCTGCAATAGGACAGGATGGGGTGAGGTAGTCAGGAAAGACTTCCTAGAGGAGGTGGCATGAATGCAGAGGCAGGAATGACACGTGACTGTTAACCAGGCTGGCAGGTGTCAGCACAGGTGATAGCCACTGCCTGTCCTTACCCTCAGACCCCAGCTTCTTCAAGGGTCATCTTCCTTCAGACCGTGCCAGTCAAGGCGTGAACCAGGGACACACTCGTCACGTCCCCACCCTTGCCCCCAGCCTGATGTGTCTTCGCAAGACGCCTGGCTTTATTGCATGGGGGGTGTGGCAAGGCCAGGGAATTACAGTGTTGGTGTGTGCAGCAAGTATTTTAAGCTTGCGCTAAGTATGACTTCGCCCACAGTCTGGGGGAAGCGCCGAGAAGCTATGCCTCTCCTAGGGTCCCCTGGGAGTGCCACCCTGATCCAGACGGGCTTTCCCTGTTCCTTTCCTCTGAGCAGTCAAGCAGTCGCCTGCCCGGCCCGGCCCATGACTGACCTCACCCAGCCTGAGTTCCCCCCAGAGTCCCTGGGGTGGGTGGGAAGAAGAGGAAGGCCCTGCTGCAGGACAGTGGGGGGAGGTCCTTGGCTTTTTCAGTTCCCAGCCTGGGAATGGGTGAGGGAAGAGACCAAAGCAGGGTCCAAGGATGGGGACAACCAGACCTGTCTGGGGACCCAACTCATTTGACGGGTGGGTGGGTGGGAGGGCCTGTGTATGAGGAGGGAGGCAGCTGAGGGATGAGTGCCAGGCTAAAGGGAAAGGGGCCAAGCTGGGAGGTGGTGAGATACAAAAAAGCAAACAAAAAACGTAACAAGAAATGAGCTGGTGTGCAGGCAGGCTGATGGGCGGCACCTCCGGCTGTGAAAAGTCAGGCCAGCTGGTTTCTTTTCCATCAGTCTGTCCTTCCCTCTCTGCCCAAGCCTTTCAAACGCAGGACTTTGTTTTCCTTCCTGTGTCATTCGGTGTGTGTGTGTGGGGTGGGGGGTCGCGGGGTGGTGTTCTCAGAGCAGGTTGGCTTTCCATTGAATAATTTTGTACACGTTTTGCCCGTGGCAGGTGCAAACCTCTGAGCCTGGCAGCATTCTTGCCCGGGGTCTTCGTTTCCAGTAGCCCCTCTCTCCCGCCTCCTCCTGGCAAAAACGATGGCTTTTGGTCTCACGGAGTTGATCCTACTGCGGATGGTACGGTCTCCCCCGCCGGTGTCATGGTTCATTGTACAGGCTTGTCTATTATTGGCATAAAAGCTGATCCCCGAGGCATGGGTTCAGTCCCAGGATTGAAGAGTATCTAAGGGCTACAGTCTCTATTAGACCCGAGAGCCTGATCTGTTTTGAATTTTGTTCTAATTTTCTCGCCCTGGTCCCTCTCTGTCCAGGACCTGCTATTGTGTTCATAATCAGCGTAGTCAATAGTGGTAGCCAGGCACCATCTAGTCTTTCTGGTCTCTAAGTAGTGGAACTGTGGTCCGTTAGTCTGTGGGACTGATTGTTTCACTGAGTCCCAGATTTTCTTCACCCTTCTTTGCTCTGATAGTTGTGTCTTCGATGGCCGCTCACACGCTCCCTCGGGATTCTTCCACTGGCACTTCTTGGTGTCTTCATTGTCCACGTTACCCAGCTGGGTGAGCAGTTCATTTCCCAGGAGAGGCAGAGGAGGTAAAGGAAGGGCAATGGGCTTGGAGGTACCTGCAGCCAGTGATGTTTGGTGCTTGGGTTACCGTGTAAGAAACCTCTTCAAATCATACTGGTTAAAATTTACTCAGGATTCTACCATGTAGGCTGGGGTCTGCTGGTTGGTTCTCTGCTGGTTTTCCTGTGGCTACTTATGTGCATAAAGCTGGTGGGATCTGCGTGACTGAGCTTCTCTCTATATCCGTGGGGCCTTAGGGGGCCTCAGCTCAGGACTCCCAAGAGTGAAGAGCTTGCAGGCTTTTTAAGAGCTAGGTCGAGAACTGGCACAGAATCACTAATGCTATATTCTATTGATTAAAACAAGTCACGGCCCAGTTTGGATTCAAGAAAAGAGGACTACAAAAGAGTATTAATACAAATACTATTAATACAAAGGCATATTTGGGGAATAGTGTAATGTTGGTTGGAATATATATATATGAGATTCAAAAAGTTTATGGAAAAATTCATTACCTTTTTATTCCATTTTCTCATGAACTTTCTGAAGTCCCTCATATCTGTTATAAATTGAATTATGTCTTTAAATATATCACAGCTTGACTTGGCCATGATTCTCAATATTATGTCACTATCTTGCATTTGGTGATCTAGCTATCCTATCTTGCGAAGCTATGATGTTAACAAGGCAGGTTTAGAGGTGGTTACGTTACTGAAGCAGGATGCAAACCACAGGGTTGAGTGAGCCAATCCTTCTGAAATATGAAAGGGATTAACAGGTGAACAGAGATCAGAGGGGCCTCCGTGCCACCAAGAAAGAAGAGCCAGGACAGAGTGTGTCCTTTGGGCCCACGTCCCTGTGCTGTGAGCCTCCTAGACCCGGGGGAAGACTGATACGTGGAGATCGCCAAGAGAAGCCAACCCCAGATGTCGAAAGGAGACAAGGACCTTCCTCCACGTCCAACAGAGAGAGAAATCCTCCCCTGGAGCTGCCACCCAGAATTCAGACTTCTAGTGACCTAAACAGTGAGCAAGTAAGTTTCTGTTCCCCAAAGGCATCCCCTTGTGGCATTGTGGCACAGCAGCATGAGATCATTAAGACAATGTCCTCTACCTATCTTCTCCAATGATCTTACAATCTTGCCTCCAGCATCATAGTCTAAGGACGGTCATATCAACATAGCACCTCATGTTTTGAGAATGGTTCAGGAACCCTTCATTCAGTTAGAGAATGCCCTTTTCTCACACCCAGGCTAGTTACCTTGTCCTCATCTCCCAACCACTCCCTTCTTGTCCTAGGCCCTTGCCCACCTAGGGGACCATCAGATAGCAAGTCACTGCAGGTTGACCCATTCCATCTCTGACTGATATTCCACCAGGCTTGGGAGAATGGAGGCAAACATATCTTAAGAAGGGGCCTTGAGGACATTCCCTGTGTGTTTAAGTGTGTTGGGTCACACGGAAGCTGGATGACTGGGTCATTTTGAAATGGAACATTGAATTGAAATAGACCCCATAGTGGTGTGGTGTGGTGAGTCGAGCCATTTTCAGACATGTTCCAAAGCATAACAAACAGCTCCTATGATCTCACCTGGTAGAATCAGACAAACACTAAAGGTACCTTGACTGAGACATGATCTTAAGTCACGGCAAGCTTTTAACTTGGACAAAATAAAGAACTTTGCAAATAAAAATAATATTTCATGTACACAAGTGGGCTCTGTTCCTACAGTGTAGGTAAGTGGGAATAAGTGCCGATGGCTCTTCTTTAGCTTTACTTTAGGACAAGAAAAAGTTGACACCACCAGCTGCTCGGTGGGAGAAAGACGAGGCTTTCTGCTCCCATAAAGAGTGACAACCATTGCAGCCCACGGGGGTGTGGGGGTGGGGGGCATTTCCACCCTGCCCTGTAGGAGTTGGAATTGACTCACTGGCGGTGAGGTGAGCGGTGGGGTGGAGAGGACCTGGTTCAGTCATTTCCCAGGGAGGGGAAATTCACATCCATTAAAGGGCAAAGAGGAGTCCTCTGCTCATGGGGAGTTGGGGGCTTCAAAAAGTTCATGGAAAAATGGAATTAACAAATGGGATTTCCCCAAGAATTTTTTGACGCCACCTCATAGAATACTTCTTATACGCTAGCGACTGTTCTCAGCATAAGTGGTCTTAAAGCAGAATGGGCTGCGATTCAAAGCCACCAGCCACTCGCTGCATGGGAGGATGATGTGGCAATCTGCTTCCATAAAGATGTACAACCTTGTCAAGCCCCTGAGGAGGTTCTACTCTGTCCTGCCGGGCTGCCGGGAGTGTGGGGATTGCTGGGTTCTGGGTGCTTTCCATACATCAACTTGCTGCTCACCATAGTCCTAAGGGACAGTGGCTGTGGTGCAGTGGTGGAAGCTGATACCGACAGAGAGATGGAGGAACTTACCCCAGGCCACCTCGCTGTGGGTAGAGGCGAGTGACATCACATCCCTATCCTCCAACTACCCTCTTTATGAGCCTCCCAATCCTGCCTCCAGCTGCAGGGGCTGGCTCTGAGACCAGGCAACTTCCCTTTGAAGCCTGTGTCATAACCACTAGCTATGCTGCCTTCATGGGCCCTTGAGTGGTGCCTTAAATTCTGACTCACCTGTGGTTTTTATTTTTCCATCATGGGAGACAGAGGAGAGAGAAAGAGGCGACATGCAACTCCGGGAAAAAGGTATAGACTCAGAACCCCGCAAGGCAGTTCTGCCCTGTCCTTCAGGACCCACTCCAGAACAGTGAGTTTGGTTTTTAGGAAAAAAACAACCAACCAATTTCACCCCAAAGTTTGGTTCTTTTTTCTTCCTTTACGCAAGAGTACCATTAACTTAAAAGAAAAAAAAAAGAGTACAATTAACTTAACTTTGGAAAAAGTTGCATGTTCTACTAGAACATTATTCTTGGATTGACACTTCTTTCTTCAAACTAGTTTCTTCTTCCTCTTTCTTTTTTTTTGGTGTTTTCTTGTATCCTGTATATCTTAATTCTTATATCATGTATATTTAAATTATTTTTTATCATTTTATTGGGGGCCCATACAACTCTTATCACAATCATACATAATCAGTTGAATAAAGCACATTTGTAGATTCATTATCCTCATCATTCTCAAAACATTTGCTCTCCATGTAAGCCCCTGGGATCAGCTCATTTTTTCCCCTCCCTCCCCACTCCCTCCTGAACCCTTGATAATTTATAAATTATTCTTTTGTCATATCTTGCCCTGTCCGACATCTCCCTTCATCCACTTTTCTGTTGTCCATCCCCTAGGGAGGAGGTCACATGTAGATCCTTGTAATTGGTTCCCTCTTTCCACCCCACCCTTCCTCTACCCTCTCAGTATCGCCATTCACACCACTGGTCCTGAAGGGATCATCTGCCCTGGATTCCCTGTTTCCAGTTCCTATCTGTACCAGTGTACATCCTCTGGTCTAGCCAAATTTGTAAGGTAGAATTGGGATCATGACAGTGGGTGAGGAGGAAGCATTTAGGAACTAGAGGAAAGTTTCACCTTGCTACACTGCACCCTGACTGGTTGTCTCTTCCCCACGACCCTTCCGTAAGGAGATCTTAATTCTTGTATCGTGTAGGTCTTGATTGTGGTGGTGCCGTGAGTTACTTACTACGCCCCTGGTAGTGATAGTCTTTGTGACTGTCGCCGGATGACTGGTGTGGCTATGCTCATGTGAGGTGCCTGTGGTTCACCGAGGGCATTGGATGGCTTGCTAATCATGTAAAGAAATGCATGACACGTTTTGGGAGATGAGGTGATGCAAATAAAGTGTATACACCCCAACCATGGGATTGGTTGATCCTGCAGTCCCATTAGGTTTAACCTGAGCCAGCACCCCACAGGCAGAAAGGGGAATGGATCTCACTAGCACCAAGATGAGCTGGGAGCATAGTGCATCCTTTGGACACAGACGGTACGAGAGCTGCCACAGTGATATGAGAGGTGGCTAGAAACAGTGGCAGAAAGACAATGGCAGCAGAACCAGAAGGCCTGCAGGAGGCTGGCCGGAGCGGTCATCAGGGGCACTGCGTAGGAGGGAGGCAGGCGGAGAGTGCTCCCTCTGGGCACTTGCTGACTCACAGAGCTAGAGCTGAGTGTCTTGGGACCAAGGCTTTCTGGCAGAATGGGGTACCCCTGGGCACTTATTGGCAGAGCTGAAGACCTTTGTAACAGTTGCCAGAGTATGGCAGAGGTCAAGAGGCTGGCTGCAGAGTCGAGACCATAGCCGGAGAGTCATGCCTGCAGCGCTGCTGAGGAATATTGACCGAGAAGAATATCCCGAGTCTTTGCCAATCCTGAATTGTTACTTGTTACTGCCCTAATAGACTCCGGAATCATATTGTCTGTGAGTTCTATGCGGCCATTGAAATGCGTTATCGCTGGCCAGTTAACCACCCTGCAGATGAGACTTGAATGTGTTCTGAGTACAAGTATTTCTCACTGGTTCCATGACAGAAATTTCTTCCCTGGCTTTTTGATTATTGTTGGGGGGTTTTCTTTCTTATGCGTTATCAGTACATTTTTGTCTGTATACTATTATGTTTTTACCTTATCACCTTAGCGCGATTTAAAAAATTGTTTTCTGTTGGGTCTCACAGCTGTGAAGCACAGGAGGTGTGGATGCATAATGATAATAACGGATACAGGGGATACAGGGAATACAGGGGTGAGGGGAGTGGATAGGGAGGGAAAGGGATTTGTGGAGTAGCTAATGAAGACAGGAGAGGGGAGGAAGCATTAGAATGGATTGTGATTGCATAAATCATCTTAAAGGTGTTTTAACCATGGGGGGATAACCTAAAATTAATGTGGGGGTGATTGTTCAATTCTCCATGATATGACTGAATGATTAAACTATTGAATTATATGATATGTAAATTACTTGCCAATAAAATTGTTTTTTGGGGGGAGAACAAAGCTAAATAAATAAATAAGATAAAATGCATTATCGAATCCTACAGAGAAGTAGAAAGGGCTGTGGAATGGGTGGTTGGTGTGAAATTTCTAGGTTCGAGATTGGAGTTATCCACGTCTGGAGTCAGAGATCGGATCCCTCCAGGCCATTTTCATAACTATATCTACATGCAGCACATATCATGTGGATGTGTCAAGGAGCATGAATGTGTGCTTGTACTTCCAATTCAGAATACTTTTACTATTTAATGGGTATGCAAAATAAAACAATAGCTTTGGGAATTAAAGCGTGGAGCCCTGTAAACCAGGAAGAGTCCGGACTATATCAACAAAAACAAGAATTACCATGCATGCAATGCAGTCCTCAGGACTTAAGCGCGTGAGAGAGATGCATAACCATATGCTGTAACTGGGGGATGTTTGCTTGTTGTTAGACATAGTCCGATGTTGAGTGTTGATGGACAGGTGCACGCATAATTGAAATGATCTGCAATCACTGGTGGGAGTTGTTATCAATAACCAGTAGGTATGGATTTTAAAAAGAAATTAAGTTGCTATAGAATCCATTCTGACTCAAAGTGACCACTGTGTGTTAAAGTAGAACTAGGATACACACAGAGATTTCAAAGGCTGCGACCTTACAGAAGTGGGTCACGGGTCTTTCTTCCAAGGCACTGTGAGCAGCCAAGCAAATACTTCATCACCCAGGCCCTCCCTCCCTCCCTTCCATCCAGTAGATTCTGACTCATATTGACTCTATAGGACAAAGTCAAACTGCCCCAGTGGGTTTCAGAGACTGTAAATCTTTATGGGAGTAGAAAGCCACATCTTTCTCCAACTGAGTGACCGGCGGTTTCAAACTGATGACTTTGTAGATAGCAGACCAATATATAATTAACTATGCCACCAGGATTCCCTACTAGCGAATACTATATACTGATGGCCTTTGGCTTCCTGATGAATATTCCAAACCTCCCCCCACCAAAAAACCCCAAAACAAAAAACCCTCACTGCTATCAAGCCTATGCTGACTCATTGTGAGCCCCCTGGGGGTTCTGAGACTATAACTGTTCATGGGAATAGAACATCCTGCCTTTCTCCCAAGACGTGGCTGATGTGGTTTTGAACTGCCAACCACGTGGATTGTAGCCCAACAAGTAACCACTATGCCACCAGGACTCCTTGATGAACATTAGCCAATAAAACATAGTGAGCACCGACAGGCAAGACCATTTTAGCCTGTGGTAACTTCCAGTCTCATAGATCTGGCCCTTGCTGGACATCAGTAGAGGAAGAACTTGGCATTGGCTCTATAGCCAAATTGAGCAACGTCTACCCCACCCATTCCTGGCGAACTGGTCAGAGAAGCTGTTGGCGGTGGTGGTACCTGCATCTCCATCGATCATCTTGTTCGGAAAGTCCACTGGCTGTGACAAGCTGAGATCAGGCCGCGTTGTGATGACACATACGGAGGGAAATCGTGGCTTCGGAAACATTCAAGCAGCTGCCTGAGCTGCACACAGATTCACACTCTCTCCTGCATCCTGGCCGACTGTCTGGGCATGTGAACCTCCCTTTTCTATAAATGAGGGACTCTGGCAGCATAGTGTTTGTGTGTTGGGCTGCTAACCCCAAGGCCCCTGGTTGGAAACCAGCATCTGGATCACGGGGGAAAGATGGAGCTTTCCGTTCCTGAAGAGTTAGTCTCGGACCCTCTCAGGGGCAGTTCAACCCGGTCCTCTAAGGCATCGAGTTGATGGCAGCGAGTTTGGCTTTCTCTATCAATGGGACGATGCAGCCACCTGTGCAGACTGGGGGTACCCTGTATGTAGAAGGCCCTGAGCTTGGTCCACTGTTCGGCTGTCCCATCTTAGAATTTGTCCGATTTGGGGGACAAGGAGTCTCACATTTATATATTTCATCCTGTCTCACAGAGGAGGCAGCCAGCCGGGAAGCAAAGACCGGGTCGGTGCCAAGCTCGTCTGGCGCTGTCTCCTGAGCTGTGAAATGACAGGGGGAAGGGCTTTGGCTTTGATGTTGGCCTTTTCCCACCTCTAGGTTCTAGAATCAATGGTCTTATTGGAGAGATTCTGAGCGGTATGACATTCCCATCTAATTTTTTTTTCATTCCCATCTATTTACAACCCCCAAACCCATGGAATTCCAGTGCTTTCCAGCTCCTCGGAGCACCCAGTGACTGAAGTACAACAGGCAAGAACGGAGGGGTTACCACCGAACCAATGAAGCGAGGCCCAGGCATGTCTCATCCGTTCAGTGACCGCAGGACCCAGTGAGTACCAAGTGCTAGGAACACGGCCCTTGAAAGGCAGCTGTATTCTTAGGCCTGTGCAAGACGGCAAGCTGGGCCTCAGCCGCGGGCCCATCTCCAAATTCAATGACATGTATTGAATGCCTGTTCTATGTCAGGCACAAGGACAAACCTGCTGTGGTTTAACGAACATAGTGCTTCAATTCTATAATCCTTCAGTCCTGGGTTGCTAAAAGTACAATTCCTTCACCAAGTGGCGATCCTGGGGAGGAAGCTCACCCACTTTACCTGACAGGGAAACTGAGGCTCAGAGAAGCAGTTATTTGGCCAAAGTCACACAACTGGCTAGCAGAGCCAGGATTGTGACCTGTTGTCTGTGGACTCCCCCAAGTGGTGCCTTTGCCCTAGTGTCTGTGACGCTCCACGGTTCGAGGCCCTGAGGTTCCAGGAGAGTGGAGTACGGCTGAGTGAAGGTGGTCTGTTTGGGGGTGCCCTCGCAAACTGTGCAGGCCCACTTTGGCCTTGAACAGCCCCAGGCCTTGTTTCAATTGTCCTTCAGACCTGGGCTATCTGGCCAAGGCGATCTCAAGGTAGCGCTGCAGTCTGGAAACCTCTGGTTCTCAATGCCCCAAGCACTGGCTCTCATCTCTGCCCATCCCACGCCCCCCTCCCCACACCCTGGAGCATCCATGCACCTGGAGGACTATCACCACCCCATGTTGCAGATTCAGACAAGTTCCTGGTCCACAGCCCATGTTGCTAAGAGCCTATCATTAAGGCTCTTAGACCATCCCTGACCATCTATGTTCCCTGACTGCCCCCTGCCCACACCACCCCCCCTCTGCAGTCTCTCCCTGACCAGAGGGCACCAGCTTCAAGTTGGCACTACTGAGTACTGCCCACTTCAGGAGGCCCAAGTGTCAAGGTGGGCAAACTCCTATCTGATGATGCTAGAGAGTTCTGGTGACTGCTCACTGGTGAGCCTTCAAAGCATCCACTGTTTGTCCAGGTCCGCCCACACTTCTCACCAGTGCAGGTGAGCCACCTCTAGGAGGCGTCCCAACCCTCCACAGGGCAGCCAGTTAGTTAGCTGTCTTGTATACATCCTCCCCACCCACCCCAGGATCTTGAGTCTTTCTGGGGCCGACACTGGCGTGGATTCAGCTTTCTGCCCAGCACAGTACTGGGCAAGCAAGTGCCAGCCATGGGAGGCAATGGGTAACAGCTATTTCTGTAGAGAGGGCCTATGTGCTGACAGTGAGCAAGCAGGTGTGGGTCCACCGCAGGAAGTCCAAACACCAAGATGGGGAGGGAGCAGAAAGAAGGCACTGATGTGGCTACAGGCAGGCACTGGGTCTAGTAGGATGGGGAAGAGTTTGAGAGGCAGGGATGGTCTAAGAGTCCCACCCAGCAACAGCCGGAGACCATGGGGCTGGCAAATTCACTAAAGCTGGACAAGGCAGGGAGGATGGTGAGCAGGGTGCAGGTCTAGTTCAATGTCCCCTCACTCTTCAGCTCCCAGGAGGCTACTGGGCTTTTCAGAGAGAAAAGGCAGTCTAGGAGCCCTGGTGAGGGAGCGGGTTACTTGTTGGGCTGCAAACCACAAAGCCTGAGGTTCAAACCCACCAGTGGTTCTACATGAGAGAAATGAGGCTTTCTGTTCCCATGCAGATTGACAGCCTTGGCATCCCACGGACTTGATGGCCGTGAACTTGTGTTGAAGTGACCCGAGTCATCCTTGTGGCCTAGGGACTGGCAGTGAACCCTGTTTAAATTACAGGAGGAGGACTCTTTACAGTGTTTATTAAACCAAGGACCAGTCAGGTACTGAGTGAGGCTGATGGGGAAGGCTGGAGGCACCTCTGTGCCTGAGGGCCCGTTCCCCGGCACACACAGAGACACAATGTCACCAAAAGGAATTCATGCCACTTCTTCTTTGACAAATGGCAGGTTATCCCGTCCCCTGCCAGCAGGGGTAGGGGCCGAAGGGGTGAGGGTTGAAGGTTATAGTCCATGAAAAAGGCAACAACTGTTATCAAATGAAGACGAGGGACTGAGCCCATGCCACCCTAGGGTGGGGCATACAGAGTGGTGGGTACCCTGCCTCCTATTGCTGCGTTCTTAGGAGAGGGAGCGCTCAGGGAGCTCTGGGCATTGAAGCCAGGTGTCTCCTGGGAGTTCGAGTGGCTACCTGGGCTCCAAGATCCCGCAGGTTCCACACTGGAGCATCTAGAAGCAGGACCTTAAAGGTCAGTGGGCACATTTCCAGTTTGGATGCTGGGGGGCCCTATCCCTGAGGACCTGGCTTAGCCCGCGGCCCACAGCTGGTCACTGTGCCCAGGGTGAGCCTCTCCCGAGGCCCTTGCCTGTCTTCCTGCTGCTGCTCTTGAGGATGGCACAAAGGGGCAGACACACCAGGATGTGGATCTTGGCAGCCAGGGGAGGTACAGGCAGGGGAAGCTGGGAAGAGAAGACCGGAAGGTGCAAAGGGCCCTAGCTGGGAGGCAGAAGACTGGCTTCTAGTCGTGACGCTGCCCCCAAAGGGCCTCTGATGATCGTTTTTCCCTCTCTAGGCCCCGGGGTCCCCAGCTCTAACTTGATGAGGGTAAATTTGATTTCCTCTCCAGGCCCTTCTCTGACTAAGGTTCTATTGTGGGTTTCAGGAAAGGAGGAAACACTGGCCAGGGCCCCCTGGGCCAGACCGATGAGGACAGCTGTGTCATGAGAGAAACTCACAGCCCTGAGGGCCGGGCCGTGGCCCGGGGGGCGCTCGACCTCGTAGAACTGAACCTCTGTCCGGGCTCCTCTCAGCCTCCCGCTGTAGGTCAGGCCAACCGAAGCCTGAGGGAAGGCACTTTGGGGACACGTGGGGAAGGGCAGGAGGGGACCATGGTCTGGTTTGGCATTGAAGTCCCTCTGCTCACGGGTTGGGGGGCTCGAGGGCACAGAGACAAAGGGGCAAGACTAGTCCCCAGGGTGTCAGGGCCTTGGAGCCAGAGCCTCTGCCTCAGTCCCCAGATGCTGCAGTGAGGCAGTCATCCTGGCTGAAAAGCCCCTGCTGGCACGTGGCAATATAAATTACCCAGGGCCCACACAAGCACAGGGCGGTAGTCTGCTACGTGGCCCTAGGCCACACCTCTCGTCACAAAGCGTTGGAGTTCCTGGGTGTGGACCCCATGCAGTGCAGGGCCACCCTGGGGCTGGAGCCAGGCTGCCGGGGGTAGGCACCCTCCCGCACCAGTCGCCGGCACCGCACGTCTTGGCCCACGCTGAGGTGCTGCAGCGCTGGGAGGTGGGGCAGCAGCATCTCAGGCAGGGACACGAGGCCCGTGCCTGACAGGTCCAGCTCCTGTAGGGAGTCCAGGCCTGCAAACACCTCAGCTCCTGCCCACTGGAGCTTGGGGTTGCCCGAAAGGTCCAGGACCTGCAGGCTGGACAGCTCTCGGAACCCATAAGGCGCCAGCTGGGGGAGACCCTGCAGGCTGCCCAGTGACAGGTGGGTAAGGTCGGCCAGGCCTGGGAAGGCACCTGGGCCGATGGTAGCCAGTGGGTTTCCGTCCAGGCTGAGGTAGCTCAGGGGCAAGTCTCGGAGGTTGGGCACAGCACGGAGCCGGTTCCAGGCCAGGTTCAGGCTCTGGATGGCAGGCGTGCGCAGGCTGGATCGTGGCGGGCAGGGCTCGAGGCGGTGAATGAGGTTGTGGGAGAGGTCCACGTGCAAGGCCCGGCCCTGGCTGTGCGTCCTGAAGGCAGACACGCAGACCTCCCGGAGCCGGTTGTGGCTGAGGTTCAAGTCGCTCAGGGGTGAGCTGGCGAAGCTCTCGGCGGGCAGGGATGCCAGGCCATTGTGGCTGAGGTCCAGGGACTCCAGGTAGCGCAGGCGAGAGAAGGCAGTCGGGGAAATGCTGGTCAGCAGGTTGTAGCTGAGATCCAGCCCAGCCAGCGTGGTGTAGCCTGGCCCAGCCAGCACCGACTCGTTCACCATCTCCAGCCGGTTGGAGGACAGGTCCAGGTGGGCTGTGTCCAGCGGGATGGGCACGGGCATGATGTGGGGGCCAAGGCCGCTGCAATCCACCTGGGTCAGGCTGAAGCTGTCAAAGAGGCCAAAGGTCTCCACCTCACATTGGCATCCGGGGAAGCAGGGCCGTGTTGTCTGGGCCCCGGTCATAGCCAGCAGCAGCAGCAGTGGGGGCAGTAGCAGGGTCCACGGCATGATGGGGGCTAGAAGCAGACAGGCACAGGTGAGGGATGGCATTAGGCACCTCCTACAAGAGGCTTCGAGCTCCATCATATAAGACGGGACCCATCTCACCATTTCCCTCCTGCCTCGGACGCTTCCCCTGGGCATGCCTCATCAAGCCCCGTTCCTGATCCTCCGGCCTCAGTCTCCCCACCTGCACAGCAGGGTCTAGACTAGAAGGATGGATTTCAATGGAAAGTGGCAGCACCCTTTCGTAAAGATCCAAAGATGAAGGGAATGAGGCCGAAGCCTGGCATCTCCAGGTGGGGCCTGGCTCCAGACCAGCCCTCAAGTCTGGGTGGGAAGTGTAGTAGTTCAGTGTGCCCTGGCCCCTAAGCATGGACACCTGCTGGCTGGCTGATGACTGCCTGCTCGGCCGAACTTTCTAGCTCTATTTCAGCGGCAACCTAAAACTCAAGTGAGGATAGGAAACCTACGCACAGCTACAAAGCTGGGTGGGGAGGAATGGCGCTCCTGCCACCCAGGAGCATGGCCCCCTGACCTGGTCTGGCAGGGCTGCCAGGCTCTCTCTCTGCCCATGGACCTGTGGATAGAAGCGCAAGTCCATAGGCTCGGGCGGCCTCATCTGGCCTGTGCCCCACAGGTAGGGGCTGTACCTCGTGAAGTTGGGTCTGCAGTGTCTAGGCTCCCAGGGGGGCTTTGAAGCCATACCCCCCACCCCAGGGCGCAGCGATGGCACCTCTTTGGCCCCTTTACGCAGAGCAGGTACTCGGCCTGGCTCCATTAAACTGAAGGGGCCACAGCACAAGTGTGTGCTTCATAAGGTTCTCCTGGGCTGGATGCTTGGCTGAGTCACCAACCTTTTCTTCCTCACTACCTTCAGGCAGATTTCAATCTCCATCCTTCTAGTTAACACCCACGTGATGACCTCTGTGTGCCTCCTTCCCCATTATACAGGTGAAGCAGCAGAGTTTCTGGGGATACCCTGGCCCCCACAGTGGCCACTCAGCCAGGAATATGGGAAGGCCACTCCTCCCGGCCCCCACTGCCCCACTCCTTCCACCATTTATCCCACTGGCCTCCAGGGATGGGATGGGGAGGGGTGGTGGTGCAGGCGGAGGCAGCTGAGAAACAGGGCAGGGACCTGTGTACCTTCCACACTGAGGCTGGGGTGTGGTGGGGCAGGATAGCGTTACCAGACTTACATAAAACTTTAAAGGGGCAGCCACTTGATCCGCCCTCTGCCCAGGGGCTGGGAGAAGCCGGGCTTCTCCCCCATGTGGGCCCCCAGTCTCCCGCCCCTTTCTTTTGTAGAGACCAATGTGAGGATTAAATCCGGCCCAGGTGCATCCTGGGCTTGGTCCCAGCTGAGGCCGGACAGACTGTGCCAATGTTGGGAACCAAAGGGAGCAGCAGATTAAGTTGCTTCAGGCCACCTTTGTTCCCCGGAGAGAGTTCCTCACGGCAGGGTTCATTACCACCAGGGCCCCTCCTTCCCTGCCCAGCCAATTTGCTCATACCTCCCTTCCTGGGGTTTAAACAAACACCCACAAAGGCCCAAGATGCCTCTCGGGTTCCCACGAAGTGGTCATACAATGTGTCCATTACATGCCAAGGGGCCGCTTAGGAGCTCCTGCTTATGTAACTGGCTGCCCAGCCCAGCCCAAGCGATGCCCCTCCGGGTACACGGCCTCTAGCCACCCTTGGCAGGCCTTGGCCTTGTCTGCTGTTACTCAGGGTTGTCACGCGATCCTTGCCCTCCTCACACACGTCCATCCACCCCTCTGGTACCAAAGTGCACTGAGGGCTGCAGGGTGTGACAGTTGACATGCAGAGGGTGCAGGCCCCTGGACGGCCAGCTTACACATGGTCCCAGGGCAGGCTGGCTGAGGGCCTGGTCTGTGCTTGGTGGGAAACGCCAGGGGACCCAGTCCCACTACCAGTTAGTGCTGGGCAGAGGTTCTTATCCAATCCTGAGGACCCCTGTGAGGTCAGTGGGGCCAGGAACGGACCGTCATCACGGCCTATTGCTGCCGGCAGAGACATAAGCACCCAGACCTGCTGGGAAGCAGCAGAGGAGATTTCCTGAGGTCACAGAGACCAGGGGCCTTTCCTGGGACATTCAACTGGCTGACGGCTGCTTCCTCCACCTCCGTACACTGCAGAGGGGAGCCTGGCCCCAGACCTGTCAGCCAGGAAGCCCTCCATCAGGCAGTCTACATGCGTGCGAGACCAGTGGTTCTCAATCTGTGGGCCGTGACCCCTTTGGGGGTCGAATGACCCTTTCACAGGGGTAGTCCAATTCATCACAGTAGCAAAATGACAGTGATGAAGTAGCAACAAAAATAATTTGATGGTTGGGGGTTCACCACCACATGAGGAACTGTATTAAAGGGTCGCAGCTTTAGGAAGGTTGCGAACCACTGCTCTAGACAGATGTCGTGGGTGAAGGCAGAGGGTGGAGCACAGTCTTTGCTGAGAGCCAGCCTTGCATGTCAGCTTCAGAGGAAAGGCTTCCCCGGACCAACTCTATGCTGGGCACTTCTCTGAGACCTCTTTGTGAGCAGCTCATCCTCCTGGTCCTCAAGAGACCCTGAAGTCTGGCACTTCTGCTCCAAGGCCCTTTCAGGAAAGGTTCTAGGAGCCAAGGGGAAGGCAGAATGTTCCCAAGAGGAGCCCGAGGGAAGAGCAGGGACCCTGATTTCCCCAGTGCAACAGCCTTTCTAGTTTCCCAGGAGCCCCTGCTCAATTGATGCTGCAAGGAGCTCAGGTGAGCTATGAGCCCTGAGGACCCGTTAGGATATTGCAGCCCTGAGAATTTGCAGATCCTCCGTGAGGCAGGGCTGACCTCTGGCCCAGCAGCCGCCCCCCCCACCCCCACTGAGGCCATGTCAGATAAAACTCACAGCCATCGAGAGGACAGTGATGCTACAGGACAGGGCAACGCTGCCCCCGAGGGTTTACCCAAGGAGACTGTTGACAGGTGTAGAAGCCTCGTCTTTCTCCTGGGGAGGCTGGTGGTTTCAAACTGCTGACCTTGTGGTTAGCAGCCCAACATGACTACTACAATATTGGAGCTCCTTAATGCTACTTAGTAGAGGATACAATTTTAAGTCTAAGAAACGTGTAACTGCGTATTTTTTAAATCCCAATTTTAGAAAGCTATGGAAGCAGCCCTGGTGGTGTCATGGGTTAGGTGTTGGGCTGCCAACCACAAGGTCAGCAGTTTGAACCTACTAGCTATTCTGAGGGAGAAAGAGGAGGCTTTCAGCTTCCATAAAGATGCCTTGGAAACCCACATGGGCAGTCTACCCTGCTCTGTGGGGTCGTGGTGAGTCAGAATTGACTGGAAGGTAGTGAGTTTGGATTTCTGGTGTATGCAACTCAATCAATATCATCGCAGCCGTACACTGAGTGACTTAAATATATCTCAGTGTACTCCTGCCCCCCATTTACTCTCTTATTGTACAAAC
This sequence comes from Tenrec ecaudatus, assembly GCF_050624435.1. Classification (NCBI taxonomy): domain Eukaryota; kingdom Metazoa; phylum Chordata; class Mammalia; order Afrosoricida; family Tenrecidae; genus Tenrec; species Tenrec ecaudatus. The sequence goes on along the minus strand of NC_134533.1, from coordinate 73,788,653 downwards.
TATAGGACACACAGAGTAAGTAACAAAGGTCCCTAGTAGGACTGCTTTGGGGATGGGAGGAAGGTGCTAGACTCCAGGGAAGGGCTCAGACAGGACACTGGTTGGGGTGTGGGTCAGTGGTGGGCTTGACCTGACCCCCCTCCCCAACACACACACTTCCTCCTTCCTTCAGCAGACACAGGTCTCACAGGTCTCTGGTGCCCAACCCCCTAATCAACAGCACCCTCCTGGAAGGCAGTTATTGCTTCAAAGGCCGCAGAGAGATGTGTTTCTCAACAGGGCCACTGGCTCTGAGGCCGGAGGAGTACTGCCAGAGTTCCTCTGGTCAAACCACCAGCCTCAGCTCCAGGGACACAGAGGGCCTTCCCAGAGAGCCACAGGCCTCCAACACTATCTTGACGCAGGGCTGGACAAGCCCCGCCACCTCTTGGCCTTGGCTCCTAGGCTGTAAATCTGGGAAGGCAAGGCTGACCCTGCCCCCCTTAGAGGATGGCTATGCAGATCAGCCTGAGCAAAGCCAGGCGCCCCTAGAGAGACACAGGACGGCCAAGGGGTGGGACTCACTCTACTCACTCCTCTACCCAAGGCAGACATGATGACTCACTCAGGCGGGATGCACTTCCCGTTGCCTCTTGGAGGGGCCCCCAAACGCCTTCTCAACAGGAAGCCTGGCATCATCAAGCCAGTTGGCCCTGTCGTTGCAGAATCACTTTCCTTTCTGATCTGGAAGAGTGACAGTGCCTGGGTGCAGCACAGTGTGAGGCCGCCTCTTTCAGCCCTGGCTCCTGCATCTCAGAGAGCGGCCAAGCCCTCCCCCAAGGCGGGGAGGAGGGGAGCACATGTCTCCAATGCCCAGCAAGGAGCCAGGCCCCTGGCAGATGTGCCCAGGCCACCCACACTGCAGAGAGAATCCAAAGACCACCCCCACCCTCACCTCTTTTACAGGGTGTCGGAGGAGGCAGGGGCAGGGTAACTAGGCTTCCATGAGACAAGTCCCAGGGCCCGGCTCTGCTCTGCCATGGGCTGTTGAAATCCTTGGACGTGAGTCTTAGTTTGTTCAGCTTCACATCGGGGACCTAGTCTACAGAATACAGCTCCAGCGGTCGCAGATCTTAACGTTTCCCAAAAGCATTTACTCTACCTCAGCCAAGCGCCAGGCACTGTGCCAAGGCAAGCTGGGGGAGGGGAGGGGTGGTTCACACAGAACATCGCCATGCTTGATATAACCCTTAAAGCCGGGAGATAAGGGTTCTAGTCCCAGCTCAGCCACTAGCTGTGTGATCTTCGGAGCTTGCTTTCTTTCTTGGCGCCTCAGTCATCCCGTCTGTAAAGTGGGAGTATTATTGGCTCCCCCTGAGAGTCTCACTCCATCTGTGGGGGAGCACAGCATGGGAGGACCTGCCCTGAGGAGGGACCAGGGAAGGCAGGCAGGTGCCACCAAAGAAGGCCCCCTGAGAAAGGATCTCTGGGCTAGGGCTCATCGCTTCTCCAAACTCCAACCTGCAGGCGGAAGGCCCTGCTACTCCATCGGGTTGTGGACACCAGGGAAGGAGGAGAGCTAACAAATTAGACACCCTGATTTGGGGGTGACTAAACTCAAGGAGCCCCAGTGGTGCCGTGCTCTGGACTACTAAAGTCAAGGTCAGTAGTTGGAGCCCACCAGCCAGAGGTTCGGGGGATAACAATGAGGCTCGTGTAAAGGCTTACAGCCTCAGAGCTCACACGGGCAACTGTACTCGGTCCTATCGGGTTTCCGTGAGTCAGACCGATGCCATGGCAGGAGTTTGGGCATAAGGTCCTTCAGGGAAGGGGCCATGAGTTACGTCATTGCTGGGCCCACAGGATCAGGCCCGTGGTAAAAGGCCCTATGGCGGTGGGTCTCAACCTTCCTAATGCTGCGACCCTTTCATATGGTGCCTCATGTGGTGGTGACCCCCCCAACCAGAAAATTATTTTTGTTGCTACTTCATAACTGTAATTTTGCTACTGTTATGAATCAGGCGACCCCTGTGAAAGGTCGTTCGAACCCCAAAGGGGTCGAGACACACAGGTTGAGAACTGCTGCTCTGGAGGAAGCTGTGGGGACAGCTGGAAGGGGCAAGAGTTACTAGATGGTGAGATGACAACAGGCCCCAGGCAGTGATCGTCCTAAAACAGCTTTGTCTGCATGACTCTCGTCACTAATAAGCCTCTTGCTCTCTACGTGTCCTGTGGAAAGCAGTTTCGACCTGGCACAGAGCCAGCTAGAACTACAAGGGGTTCCCATCCTTGCTCCCCATTCTCCCTGCTATGTCCCTCCAAGGGGTTGGGCTGAAATAACTCAGCCTCTGCTCACCTTCCCAGAAACTCTGGGCTCAGCAGCTGGGAGGGGCCTCGGGGGACCCTGGGTAAGCGAGGTCCACTCAACAGGGGCAGTGATGGGAGATGGCAAGGCAGGACAAGCCGCTGGTCCCGATGCCCCAGTGCTGCCAGCATCACACCCACCCACCCAGCCTGCCCTGTGGCCCCCCAGCAAGACAAAGTCCACCGTCCACTCAGGCTCCTGAACCCCCTCCCTCCCATCCCCGACACCCACGCTTCTCACACCACACGCTGTGTACCTCGGGACACCTGTGAGTCAATCGTCTGCCATGAGCTATTCGCTCACTTCCTAGTTTAATACCTGGGGGGCGGGGAGCGGTGAGCTCACCCTCGTCATCTGGGCATCCTGTCCCCTACCTGGAGCCAGAGCCAGGCCCACCAGACAGTTGTGGAACACTGCTGAGTGCAGAGCCAACGGTTATGAGTCAAAGTGCCAGCGGCATGTGTACAAATGTGCTAGACACCCTGGATAAATGTATGGATTGTGGTAAGAGATGTAAGAGCCCCGGTAAAAGTATTAAACAAAAAAGAATCTAACACTGGCCTCGACGCACATGTGGCTCCAGCTCTGTCCCCTCCTAGTCTCAGGCAAGTCTCAGTCCTCCCGAGGCTCAGTTTCTTCTATTGGGGACATAACACGGGGTTGTTGAGAGCACTAAATGACAAAACATGAAGGCGTCTGCTCAGTATCTACCACATGGGAAGTGCTGGCTCTCAGGAGACAGTGCGGGCCATCATTCACTAAGCTCGCTGAAGGCAACACTGGGTTACCCTCCCCGTTCTCCTTCAACCAAGGGCCCCAGCCATGGAGCCAGCCCTCCAGCGGGACTGGGGCTGTGCCAGCAGTCTCAGTCACTGTCCATCCCTCTCTGGGGCTAGGGGCCCCAGCTACCAGCCACAGGATCGGCCCACTCCCACCTCAGCAGGGAGCCAGCAGGGAGGCTGAGTCAGGCCTGCATGGAGGCCCCAGTTCCCCACCTTTGCTGGCTCTCCACCCTGAGCAACCTCGGCTCCCCTCCATGATCTCACTGAAGCTGACACCATCCAAATCCCCAGGTGGGAATTTCATAAACGTCCCTGCCTTCCAGCCACTTGGGCAGAAAGGATGCAGGAAGTGGCTCTCCCCAATGCTGTCGCTAACTCTGCACAGCAGTATAGACCCGCAGCTCACCACGTACTTCCACAGCCCCCGGTCTCCACCTCCACCTAGCCTTGATGTGTGTGCGTGGGGGGGAGGGGGTGTACAGTACTGCCCCTATGTTGCAGACAAGGAAAACTAAGGTCATTCAGATGACCAGCAGAGGAACCCTGCCTGAAATCTAGATGTCTCCCTTCCAGGTCTAGGACACTAGACCTGGACTTCCAAATGGGAACGGCAGGAATGATGCTCTCATGCTGGACATACTGGACTAGAACTATATTTTGCCTGACCTGGCTGGGCAGGTATGGGGTCCAATTCATCGTACATTCTTGGTGCCGAGACCTGGGGCTGGCACAAAGAAGGTATTATATAAAGACACACTAAGCACACCTCTCACCATTTCCAGAGCTTCCTCATGCCTTCTCCGTTAGCTCCCCTGCCAGGTCAGCAGGTTGGGGCGGGGGATGTCATACCTATTTCAAAGCTACATCAAGAGGCCCATGGAAGAAGAGTGATTTGTCCAGAGTTATAGCCAGTGAGGAGAGCAACTGGCCTCAGGTACTCTGTCTCCCAGTGCCAGCCCTCCTCCATGGTATCACCTGAGTATAGGTGGGGCCTGAATGCCTAGCAACTTCCTTCAAAGGAGGACAGTCTGCAGGCAAAAAGGCAAGCTTCCCAATACAATTTTCTTTTTGAAGATTTTAAAGTGCCCTACTGCTGGAAGAGGCATGTGTGGACACATAGGGAGTAGATATGGGTTTTGGAGCCTCTACTTAGCTGCTGTTAAGGCTTGGGTGCGTCCTCAGCCGCGGGTTCTACACCTATAACATGGCGACCATCCTAGCATAGCTCCCGCACACTATGATGTCCGCCTGAGCTAAAGGGAAGAATCAGCACAGTGCCGGGTAGGTACACACTGGTGCTCAATACAAGTTGGTGCCTGGACTTAAGGCAGTGGTTATCAACCTTCCCAATGCCGTGACCCTTTCATACAGTTCCTCATGTTGGGGTGATCCCCACCAAACCATAAAATTATTTTCGTTGCTACTTCATCACTCATTTTGCTACTGTTATGAATCAGGCGACCCCGGTGTAAGGGTCGTTCAACCCCAAAGGGGTTGAGAACCGCTGCTCTAAAGGGTGAGTTCAGGGGCTGTGAAAGAAAGGAGTGGTGAAGCGAGCAGTTCAGAAGATAAGGCAAGACCCAACCAGCCAACCAAGCAACCCCTCACTGCCATCGAGTCAATTCCGGCTCATAGCAGCCCCATGGGACAAAGCAGAGCTGTCTCGGTGTGCTTCCGAGACAGCCAACTCTTCACAGGAGTAGAAAGCTTCAGCTTTCTCCCTCGGAGTGGCTGGTGGTAGGTGTCACACGGTTAACCCTTGGTTAGCAGTTCGCAGCTGAAGGAACGTGCAGCTCCTAAGCTACCGGGACAGAGGGCGGAAAAGAATGCAACATTCATCCCCCAGTGCACACCTGGGGACCTGCCGAGGCTGCCGGCTGCTGGCCAGGGCCCATGAGGACACTGGAAGGCGTGACCAGGGAAGCTGGACAGGTTTGCCAGGTCCATGGGAGCCGGGATGGCAGAGTGGCTGCACACTGAGCTGCTAACCACAGGGTCCACAGTTCAAACCCACGGGACGGAAAGCTGAAGCTGCCTCTCCCTGTAAAGACTTCGTTTCAGAAACCACTGAGCTATAATCAACTCGATGGCAGGGAGCTTGGTTCTGTTGTTTACAGGAGCCCTGTGGTCTACGGAATTATTCACTGGGCCAACAGCCTTTCCTTGGAGAAAGAGGGTCCTGTTCCCATGGAGATGTAGCAGCCTCAGACACCCACATGGGCAGTTCCACTCGCTCTGCAGGGTCGCTATGAGTCGGAATTGAGGGCGGGCAGCGAGGTTGGAGGTTTTTGAAAGAGGTTGCCCACGGCAGAGGGAGTTCTTGGTGTAAAAAGCACCGGGTATTCCTGGGCAGAGGTCCCAGGTTTCCCTCTCCCTCACCCCAAAGTCACCAGACCCTGCCCTGCTCGGCTCAGGAGGCCTTTTTAGCTGCCCTGCTGCAGCAGCCTCCGTCCTGGCTCCCTGCCTCCAACCAGCAGCCGTGTGCCTTTCCACAGAAGAACTGGCCCACCACTGCTCGCCCTCCACAAAGAGGTCTTTCTAGCCCAGGGGCCCACCATGCCCCTGGCCCCATGCACAGACTGTCCCCGCTGACAACGATGACAATGATGTCCTTCCTTTCTTCAGCTACCACGTAAACTCTCACTTGCTTGATACAAAAAAAGCACCTTCGCTGACAGCTCTTCCCAGTCTAAGCTGCCCCTCAGCCAGCAGCAGTCCCTGGACTGTCCTGTCCTTGGTAACTGAGCCCCTTCCAGCCTGCAGCCATCTCCAAAACAGTCTGTGCCTGGCTTCAACCCTGCCGGGGGTCTGTCCACGTGGAGGCTGGGAGAATCAGATGAGTCAAATGTAGCCTGCAGCTTCCTTCTGCCTGGGAGAAGAAGCGGGGCTGCGGAGCTTCCCTGCGTGGTGGAGTCAGGTTCAGGACCACATGGATGCCGTGGTTGCCTACCATGTGAAATCTCACAAATGTCTGCACAATGTAATCTATAGTACAGCTTTATTTTGGCACGTGTAATTCATGAGCCTATGATCCTAGTCCGCGTTCAGAACAGATCTGGCAAGGCAGGCATTACTCTCCTGATCTGGGGGCTAAGGAACTTGAGACTTAGAGGCCACAAGGCTGGGAAAGAAGCAGCCCAGAGGGAATGGACTCTAGGCCCAGTTGCCTCTACAGATTGGTCTAGAACAGGGGTCAGCAAACTTCTGAGATGGGAGAACCAATCCTGTCCTTCACAACAATTTAAAAATAATTCAAGACAGTTTTTTTTACAAACAAAATCACCATTATCTGAATAGCGATAATAAGAGCAACAATTTCACCTTCACATGAAACTGATATTTCCTTTTCGATTTTCCTTCAGAGCCACAGGTACATACCGAAAGAGCCACATATGGCCTGAGAGCCTCAGTTTGCAGACCCATGGTCTAGAAGCTTCCAGCACAACCGACAGACTGTGGAAATCCTCCTGAGAATGACCTTAGAATCCCGCTGCTGTTCCTAGGTAAACTATCCAGGGACGACCCACCATCCACAGGCGCAAAGCCTGACTCCTAGGCCTGGTCTTCAAAGCCCTTGGGAGCTACCCTAATATGGCCCCTGTCTTCCCTCACAGCCTCGGCACAGTACTGCCACCTCTGTGCTGGTTCAAATCTTAAGGAAGCCCATCCATGCTGTTCCCTGCCCTGAGAGACCCTTCTGCCTCCCCTGCGTGTGCACAGACTTCAAAACCGGGAGCAAAAGTGTCCCCCACCCCAGTCAGGGTGCTCCCCACAGGTTGTTCTCCAGGCTCATTTCCTCCAACTTGCTTTGGCCAGGGGGCTTCAAGCACAGGCTGAGCCAAGGGTTCCTGTCCAGGAAAGGAGTGAACCCATAAGGCATACCGAAGAGACCAGGAAGAAGGTGGATCCAGGTTCTACTCATCCACCACTTTCCACTTGAAGGCAAAGAATAGCCCACCAACCTCCCCCGCTGGCCTCAGCATTTGCCACCCAGGCCAGGGAGTAGGGAAGGGAAGGGAGAAGGAGGCGTATGGTACCTTCCCCTGGTACCTTCCCCAAGACTACAGACCCGGCCCTCGGCAGCCCCAACCCATAACTTCGAAGCCAGTCTCCCACTTCTTCAGAAAGCCACATGCGTGCGTGGGAATTGGCCAAGCCTGAATAGGAATTAATGTGTTACACATGAGGGCTTCCAGGGTCCGGTGTCTCAAGCCAGAGGTGAGAGGATAAGGGAAGCTGTCAAAGTCTCCCTCCCTCCCCACCTAGGTGGGGAAACTGAGCCCCCCCCCCACCCCCGCGGGAATGGGTCCATAGCTGCTTACCCTACAGGTATAATGGCCCTTCCTCAAATCTGGCCCATTCTAGGTATAAAGACTTGGGTGAGGGGAGGTTTGGGGCTGGGGTGGGGGCGGGGTTTGGGCTTTTCTGAGAGGCGGACTTTTAATAGCCCAGCAGGCACCGGCTCTTGGAGGGCCCTCCCCCTCGGGCCAGCCTCGGTCTCTGCAAGTCTAGGCTTATCCGAAGGGCAGCGCTGGCCAGGAAGAAGGCTGGGGAGAAGTTCCTGAGTCACCTCCCGGCCCCGGCCAAGTGTGGGCGGGCACTGCTCTCAGCTGGGCTCCGCCACTCGGGTTACCCCAACGGCTAGCTCTGCGCGGCGCCGGACGACCTCTCCCCCGCATCCGTACCGCGGTGACCAGGACGCCGCTGAGCTTGCCCACAGCAGTACAGCGGGGCACTGAGAGCTCCAGCCGTAGCCTGCGGTGCACGCTTCTAAACTCTGCCTGCGTGGCCGGCCCCGGGTTCCGGGGTGCGCCTGGGGGTGGGGAGGGACAGACCCGCACCCAGATGTTCACGGCAGCGCCAGGGGAGCCTGCCCAGCCATCTCACCTTCGGGATGCAAAGAGTGGGAGACAGGCCCCCCCACCTCGGGGCCGGAGACCAACCGTGCGGATCTCAAAGCGGAGCCAGAGCGGGGGCCGGCCTCTCGGCCACGCAGACACGTCTCCCTCGGTCGCACACGCTCACCCTCTTTTCCCAGGGGCGCGGGGCGGGCGGCTCCCGGCACTCCTCTCCTCCCAGCGGGGGTCGGTGGGGGTGTCCTGGCGGCGCTCCGCCCGCCCGATAGCTCCGGCCAGTCACTAAGCACCGACGACCCCCAACTCCCATCCTACCCTAGCCCCTCGGGGTCCTAAGCACCGAAGGCGGTAGGGAAGGGAGGGCTGCCTGTAGCGGAGACGCCGGCGGTTGCCCGAGGAACCCGGAGAAAAGTTTGAAGCCAAGTCGGAGGCCCCGGTGGACAGGAGGGGAGAGAGGAGTTGGGGCGGCTTTTGACTGGGCGCGCACTCCCCACGGGCGCCCCGGCTCCGACACGTCGACAGAAGCGCAGCACGTACGCGGACACTGCCCTATGCGCCCACCCACACGCCTCAGCCGAACCGCGCACCCGGGGCTGCGCGGGGTCCCCGCGCACAAAGCGCGCAGAGGAGCGTCCGGCTGGGCGCACGCGTGCACCTCGCCGGACCCCATTCACAAAGCCCCACAAACGCGAGGTGCACGTGTAAGCAGACACACAAAGACCCCAGGGGCGCCGACCCACGCCCACGGGCTCCGGCCCAGCCTTTGTCTCTCAGACGCCTGCACCCCGACTCCGGGTCCCCCCACGCCGGCCGAGCCCCGGCAGCCCGGCGGTCACGGCTGCCGCCCCGGGTCCAGGAAAAGTTGAGGGGTCCCGGGAGGATCCTGGCCCCGGGGACCCTAACCCAGGCGCTGCACGCCCTTGGATGGGGCAGCGAGGTGGACATCAGGGGGCTCCGCACCCTTGCTCTTGGCGCTGAGTCGCGCCCCGCCGCGGAGACCCGCACCCACCTGGAAGCCTGCGCCGCAGCCGCCTCGGCACGCTCACCTAGGCGGCCCGGCCGCTGGCCCTTCGGCCGGGGCTTTTCTCACCGCAGCCAGGCCCGCCCCTCGGTCCCCGCCCGGCGCCCGGCGCCCCAGGCCCGCCCCGCTCCTACCCCGCGCCCCAAGGCCGTGCCGCCCGGCCGCCCGGCGGCTCAGGGAGCGTCGCCAAAGTGCCGGCTTCCTTGGCGGGCTCCCCGTCCCGCTCCGCCCCCCGCCCGCCCGCCCGCGGAGCCCGGGTTCCACCCCAGGGAGCGTCTCGAAAGTGCGCAGCTCCGCCCGCTCCAGTCGGCCTAGCTCCCAGCTCCCAGCCTCCCGGATGCTCGCCCTCCCCTGGCGCGCCTGAGCAGCCTCGGCAGATGGCCGCACGGTCGGGGAACATCTGGAGGTCGCTGGAGTGTGTGTGTGCATGTGCGTGTGCGTGCGTGTGTGTGCGAGTGAGAGAGACTTGTTGCAAAGGAAGAGATAGGGTGTGTGGCGTGTGTGGGTTCCCTCTCGACGACTTGATTTTTAAAGGTATAAGAGAGACCAGAAGATCTGGAGCCAGAAAGACAGGCTGGGGGAGAGAGCCAGACTTCGAGTGAAAAGCGGTGGGGCTGGCTGCTTGGGGGGAGACCGGCAAAACGCCAGTGGACTTCATGTTTTCTTTTCTCGAGGCCGCCTTGGACTTCTGGTTGGATTGCTCAGAAGGGAAGCAGGCATGGGACTCGGTGGATTCCGCCCACTGCAGCCCAGCCTGTTTCTCACTCCTCACTCAGTGAAAAGGACGCAGAGAAAGCCTCCAGAGAACTTTCTAAAATGGGCCTGGGGTGGGAAGAAGTGGCACCGTGGAGCCTCACCCTGGGACAGTGGCATCTGTGGGTGTGGGGGGGAGGTGGGGCTCCCCCAGCCTGCCCACCCTGATGCTGCCAAACCCCTTGTGGAGAGAGGAGGCTTTTGTCTTCACCCTGGACCTCCCGGGAGAGGCCAGGGATTGGGCAGCGCCAACACTACCACCACCACCACCACCCACCCCCAGTGGCCCAGACTTAACACAATCTTTGTGCTGCTTCTTTCCCAGCTATTGTAAGGGGAAGTTGCATGGGCGTATGTTAGCTGCCTGCCCTGGGAAGGAGACAGGTGGGGCAGTGGTGAGAGACCAGGTGCCATGGCCATCTGAGGTCTCAGGGCAACAGAATCAAATATGTTACCCGGAGAACCAAGTCCTCTCTCAAGTCATCCTGTCACTGGGTGGCTGTATTGGTCAGAGACTCATGAGGGCTGAGACCTGTGGGAGAAGACTCTGGGCATCTGGATTCCTCCATGCGCTGCCCTCTCTCCTCTCTGCCCACCCTCACCCGCTCCTGAATCCCACCCTGGGGCCGTCAACTCCAACTCCTCCTCAGTCTTTGAAACCATACCTTTCTTAGGTCCTTTTTTTAGGAGAACAATGAAGCTTTCTCCTCCCATAAAGAGTTAAAGTCTTGGAAACCCACTGGGCATTAGTTCTACTCTGTCCTGGAGGTTGGCCCGGAGTCAGAATCAATGGCAGTCAGAGAAAGGAAGTCCTTTTTGTACCCGACACCCTCCACACAGGGCGTAACTAATGGGGCGCTGTGGGTTTAAGACCGTACCCCCTTTGCCTCCGCTGTGTGCTGCCTATGAACTCAGTGGAGTGTCTGGCCCTTCCACCCTGCCCCCCACTTATGGAGAAATGGGGGGAGGGGAGTGGGACCTGAAATCCTTGAACAGTGAGTTCCCATGATGCTTGGGCTAGTTTCCCCTTGCCAGCTCTGAATAACTCTCTGAGAGTCTAATACAGGCTATTTTGAGAAGAAAACAAGAGAGATAACACGTTAGCCCAATTCGATTCGTAGAAGTCTTTGTTTTGTGGTTGCTGTTGTTGTGGTCAGTATTAGGAGCCCCTGGTGGCACAGTGGTTGCATGTTGGGCTGCTAATTGCAAGGTCAATGGTTTGAAACCACCAGCCATTCCTCAGGAGAAAGCAGGGTCTTTCTGCTCTGGTAAGGAGTGACCGTCTCAGAAACCTCCAGGGGCAGTTCCAGCCTGTCTGCTAGGGCTGCTGTGAGTCGGAGTCCACTCTATGGCAATGAGTTTGGTCTGGGGCTTTTGATTGGCATTAAGGAGCCCTGGTGGGGCGGATGAGCCCTCCAGGACCAGAGGTGTGAGTGGCAATACTGGGAGGGCAGAGGGAGGGTGGGGTGGAAAGAGGGAACCATTACTAGGATCTACATGTGACCTCCTCCCTGGGGGACGGACAACAGAAAAGAGGGTGAAGGGAGATGTCGGTCAGGGCAGGATGTGACCAAATAATAATTTATAAATTATCAAGAGCTCATGAAAGAAGGGGGAACGGGGAGGGAGGAGGAAAAAAGAGGACCTGATGCAAAGGGCTTAAGTGGAGAGCAAATGCTTTGAGAACGATGAGGGCAATGAATGTACAGATGTGCTTTACACAATTGATGTATGTATGGATTGTGATGAGAATTGTATGAGCCCCAATAAAACATTTTAAAAAAATAAAGGAGCCTTGGTGGCCCATGTGACGTGCTTGGCTGCTAACTGGAAGCTTGGAGGTTCCAACCTAGCAGGCCACTCTGTGTGGGAGGAAGATGTAGCAGGTGGCTTATAAGATTTGCCGTCTGAAAAAAAGGTGTGCAGTCTTAGGAACCCTGTGGGGCAGTTATTCTCTGTAGGGTTAATATGAATCGGAATGGATTCCCTGGTAGGGGTATCAATATTATTGTACCAAGAGATTTCCCCCCTCTGAGATGGGGGCAGGGCAGGGAAGCCCAGCAGTCTTAGGAGGGCCTGGCTGCTGCCTCTTTTCCTCCTGTGGGTGAGTGATGGAGAGTGGCAGTGTGTCATTTCTTCTGACGGACCCCTCCCTGTGTGTGGTTTAGGGACTTTCACACACACACACACACACACACACACACAAAATTGTATTCCTTGGTGAGATTGGAACTCAGCATTGGAAAAAGGGAGACCACAGGCTTAGCTCTCAGGAAGCTGATAGAAGCTAATGCCCACTACCTTCTGCACTGAGGCATTTAGGCTCTAGCTGGAGATCCCAGGCCCTCTCATTTAATTTGGTAAGCACTCACACCTTGGTGTCTGGTGACAGGTTCCCCAGCACACCCAGCTCATTTCCTTGGCTTTTCCCTCCCCACCCCTTGCTCAGTGATACCCCTGAGACCATGATGGCTCACCCCTCTGCCTGACTGCCCCTTCCTGCCTGCTGTCCTCGCTGCAGCCACAGTGACCTTTCAAAACTGCACATGTGCAACTTGTCTGCTTAGAACCTTCCAGTGACAAAGGCCAAACTCTTTGGCTTGGCATTCAAGACCCACGCGGCCCGCCCCTTCAAAACACACACACACACACACACACCTCTTCAGCATCAGTTCTTGTCCTACCCACCCACATCCTATGCTTTAGTACTTTGGTCACATGACAGTGCATTCCTCAGGCTCCTTCTGTGGGGACAGGGAGGGAGGGGAATGCCTGCATTCTTCACATCTCTGTCCAGTGCCCCCTCCTCCAGGAAGCCCCCTGGCAAAGTTGACCCCTTCCTCCCTTTGTGGAGGTGTCCCATGTTGTCCAGTCCTTTCTGACTCCGAGGGAACCCTTAGGGCCGAGCACTGCATTGCGGAGCAGGCTGCCACATGACCTTCCATTAGAAGCTAAGCAAATACCCATTTTGCCACTAGGGCCCTGCCCTTTGTACAGTCTCAGAAAACCCACTGCCACTGAGCCGACTCCAATTCATGGAAACCCTACAGGATAGAGTAAAATTGCCCTGTGGGCTTCTAAGGCTTTGGAAGGAGAAAACCTTGATCTTTATGGGAGCAGAAAACCTCACCTGTCTCGCTTACCGCCCGTGGCAAGTGGGTTTAAACCATCCACCTTGTGGTTAGCAGGCTGACGTGTAACCCACCACACCACCAGAACCCCTCCTTTGTGCACAGGCACTGTCATCTCCGCCATTCTTCCCATCTCTTTGGGGGTCATCCTGTACACCATGGCCTTGTCAGGGACTGCTCAGGACACTGGATGATTATGAGATCATGTGACTCCCCCGACCCTCATGACTGCTGGCAGGGAGGCCCAGAGAGGGCCAGCGACCTGTCCATGGTGGCCTGGAGCTGGAAGCACAGTTGGGTTCTCCTTCCATGGCTCTACAGACACAGAGTGCAACGTGGTAAAAGGCCGCTGAGCCATGGAGCCGGAGAGCCTCCAGTGCAAGTCACCACTCTATCCCTTGCTATCTGTGTGACCTTGGGCAGGTCACTTCCTTCTCTTGAGCCTCAGTGTTGCTATCTGTCAAAACAGATATGAAATGGTACTTTACAGAGATAATGGGAAGATCAATTCATTACTCAGGGTCCCTGGGTACACCATATGGTTTGAACTTGGCTACTAACCAAAAGGTTGGCAGTTCAAACCCAGCCAGTGGCGCTGAACCCGACTTTGGTGGGGTTCCAGCCATTGAAAACACTGTGGAGTATAGCTCTGCTCCAACTCCCACAGGGAGGCTGTGAATTAGAATGGATGCAAAACCAACTTAAACAAACCAATGATGCAGATGCAAAGGTGTGATAGCTGTTAAAGGGGCTTAAGAAAAACAATACGTCAGGGGAAGCCAGCCCCTAACACATCATTACGGTTCTGGTAGGCGCAATTGTACAGTGATAATAAGTAAAGATCATAGTAAAGTTATAGAGAGCACGAGAGATAGAAGTATTGAAATAAATGGCGTCAGACATAATTCATAGTAGCATGCTCACCTCAGCCCCGCTTGGTGTCCACGTGGAGGGAGAGAGAGCGTATAATGCTAGCCCAGGATTTTATCTTCTCCGGGGACATACAAGCCCCCTAATTACAGGTGAGGATATACGTCACAGGAAGGGGTTGTGCTATAGGTAATACAGTCATGAGAGGGGGTTGTCTGGGGACATAGACGCAATAGGAAGAGGAGGGATTGGGGGTATACATATGGCAAGATGGACGGATCCTAGATTCATGATGGCGGCCTAACCTTGGTCACCCATGGACAGGTTTGACTTCTCTGGGGTCTCCTACAAGGAAACAGACAACTACTATCCTTATCAGAAGGGAGTGGGCCCTATTTGTTGTGGGATAAACAGTGGTGACTGCTTGCTCCAGATGGATAGCTCTCAGGGAGAATAACCTCTGACCTACTTCTGATGACCTCCAAGTGTATGGTCAGTCATAAGCAGCTGTTGGCATCTATTTGGGGGAGACAGCTTGGGAGAAATCCTTCTTACAACAATACAGATGCAAAGGGGTGGTAAGGGGACTTTTAATTAATTTATTCATGCAATTGTACTACAACTGAAGGGTAGTTGGGTGCGAATCTCGTCTGGAAGGACTCTGGACCAGAGGTCAAACGGCACTGTGAGTGTCTTGGGCAGCTTTGCTCATTTCCCACTTGTTGAGAAAGCAAGAGGTCTTCCTCTCCGCTTCATAACAGCTGTCAGATCCTGCCCAGAGAGCTCTGCAAGTCCATGCATTTCTATGCGCCTCCAGGATCTCCACCTATTCTTCTTGCTGCGTTTTTTTGTCTTCCCAGCTGTCAGAAGCTGGCAAGGCTAAAGCTAATCCAGGGAAAGAATAGAAACAAAGAACCTGTCTCCAACCCTCTCCTGATTCTGCGCATCTGGCTGGCATGGGGTATGTGCTGGCTGAAAGCACCCTGGTGGTTCTGGTGTCCATGAGGATGGGGGGGTGGGGGGTGGCAGAGCATTCTAAGGTTCTCCAGGTCACTCCACACACCATCTCATTTTCACGTCTCTGAGCAAACTTCTCACCCTCAGTTTACAGATAGGGAAACTGAGGTTCAGAAGGGGCTCCTCCAGGTTCCCTAGGCTAGAACCGCAAATGGATGCATCCCCTCCTCTGCAGGGCTGCAGCAGTCAGTGTGATAAACAACCCCACTCCTGCTCCCGGCCCCCTGCAGAGCCCCAAATAAAAAACTCACAGGGTAGAACTGGCCCCGTGAGCATCAGAAATTAACTCTTTAAGGAAGTAGAAAGTCCCGGGCTTTCTCCCTCAGAAGGGCTGGTGGTTTCAAACTTCTGACTTTGCAGTTAGCAGTCCATGTCCAGGGCACCTCAAACGCTTCCCCAAACATTTCTCCCCTACGCTTGCTCTACCTGTGGTTTGTGCAGGCTGTTTCTCCGTCTGGGAGAAGTGCTTTTCTCAGCCCAGCCTCACTGCCCTCCAGACCCAGCCGCCTCCCCCCACAAAGACATTTCCAGTTCCCCACAGCTGCCATTTGGGCCAGGGAGTGCTTGGTGGGTGCCTCTGTGCAGCCCCCTCTCCAACCCTGTCTGCTTGGGTGACTTGAGGTCTCAACATTCTCAGCTGCTGGGGCTCCCCACAGACTTGGACAGGTCTGCCCTTCTATGCCTGTGCTCCTGCTCCAAGGGTGCCCCTGGGCCAGCCCATCTCTCAGTCATCTTTCAAAATGTGGCCCAGGTGGGTACCACCTCCTTTAGGAAACCTCCCGTGCCTATCCCACTCCTTAATTGGACCACTGGTGGCCCTTCCCCTGTGCTTCTGTGCCGGGTCAAGGATACTCTGTGGTGAACAAGACTGCGTGTACGTTCCTGCCATCGGGCGAAATGAAGACTTTGGAGCCAAGCTACTCAGGTATGAACCCCAGCTCCAAGGTGACCTGGGGAAAATACTTAACCTCTGCCATGGTGGTGTGTAAGAGGAGCAAAAGGATGCTCCCTACCGCAAAAGTTTCTTTACACCCGAAATGAGTTAATCCATTGTAAAATGCATACACAGGACCTAAAATATACCAAACCCACTGCCATTGAGGTGGTTCCAACTTGAGCAACCGGATCGGACAGAGCAGGACTGCTCCACGGGTGTCTCAGGCTGTCACTCCCCATGGGAGCCAAGGGCCTTGTTTGTCCCCTGGGGAGTGGTTGGTGGATTTGAAATGCCACACCCCAAGATTCCTTGCCTAAAATATAGTCAGCACTTAATAAGTTTGCCTACTATGCTAATTCGTTAATTTATTCTATAATGTAGGGAGACACATAGACACACATCTATATTTTTAATGAACCAGAAAATGGAGCAAGGGCCTGCTTCTGTGGCCCAGAAGAACACAGTCAGGGGTACAGGGAGAGTCAGTAGGCTTTGGGCATCTGAACGCTTTCCCTTGTCCAAGACATCAAATGTTTGGCACCAGGCTGGGGTGACCATTCTTTCTGTCTGAAGGAACCTGGCTCCAGGCCGGGAGGGGTCCAGCATGGGGCAGGGAGCCCAGCCAGGCCCCGGAGACTCCAGACTAGAGGACTTGGAAGAAACCTCGGAAAACACAAAAGTTGCTATATTTTCCCCTGAATAGGAAAAAGAACCCAAGATGGCCTTGGCCTTGAGGCAGGGTGGGTCTAGTCAAGGGAGAGGCTCCTCAAGGGGTAGCCATTGGGTTGTGCAGGGCAACAGGGGTTCAGTGTGGTGGGGGGCCTGGGCATGAAGGAAGGGAGCTCCCAGCACTGGGAAAGCTGAGGTGACAGACCTTCATGCCACATGCCTTGGAGCCGCAGGTATTTTTGGCAGATCAGCCATGTTCCAGGATACTGCACCCGCCATCACCTTTTATCCATGTGAAAGCCAGGAAAAGACTGCAAAACGAACACACTCAAACAAACAAACACACCAGTCTGGGCTTTCAGAGGCTTCGGGCGCCAGGATCCTGGGACACGTTGGAAGCGTTGGTCAGTGGGCCGTGTGAGTGTCGGACTGAGTGTTGCAGTTGGGGCACTTGACTTGGAAACTGCATTTGTTTGTGTGAGTGATTCCACAGCTGGATTTTATCAGGGTTGGAGGAGGAGAGGGCATAAGGGCTCCCTGGGCAGGCACCTGGGTCATGTCAGGAAGGGAGGTGGGAAAGAAGAAGGTGGAGGTCCTAGGTAAGGAGAAGCCTGTTTTGTTTAAATATGGAAGACATGAAAGCAGACGTTTCCAAACTTCTCATGTGACAACCAGTGTATAGGGTCGTGGTATCCACCATGATGTTCCTAGTGGAACAGGCTAGAAAGGAAAATAGAGCGCCCTCCGGGTAGTCACAGTAAGTATTGCTGGGCCAACCCATTGATTCAGCTTTATATGAGCACATCTGTGTGATAATGTGTGTTGTAGCGTGCACTCCTTACCGCGGGTCGCTGTACAAACAAATCTGAACGAGCTCTTCACAGCGCTTGTTTGCATATGTGCAGGATGAGCCCAGTGTTCCCTGGGAGTAACGTGGGGTGGGGGAACATTCTGTAACGCTTCCTGTCCGGGACAGAAGGTGATAAAACGAGCACATTGCTCTTTGGACACATGCAATAGCGCAACCCAGGCCTGATAACAAAGTTCTCTCGAGTTCATGGGATTTCTGGCCCATGATGTCAATGGGGCATCTTCTCCACTGGGGATGCTCTAATGAGGGGCGGTGAAACAATGAGTCAGAGGAATTTGTTATCTGGAGATCACCCTGAAACGGTGATCTGTTTTTATTAATACACAATCCTTACTGCATTCAGTTGATAGCAAAACCAGGAATGGAGTTCTGGGCCTAGTTTGGAGCTAGGACCTCTGCCTGGAGCAACAATCTAGTCCTTGTCCTTGTCAATATCTTGGAGTCAGGACCAAGACCAAGGACAGGAGAGAGCAGGTCATTGACCAGGACCGTGGGCTAAAAGGAGAGAGATGAACAGAGCAGGAAACAGTAGCGAAAGGAGCAAATGAAAGAGAGAGAGAGAGAGAGAGAGAGAGAGAGAGAGAGAGAGAGAGAGAGAGAGTGTGTGTGTGTGTGTGTGTGTGTGTGTAGAGTTGTGTATACATAGGATTGCAGAGAGGAGCCTGACAGGTCAGTAGAAGTCCCCAGAGTCTGACAGGTCTCACACTTCAGTCACCTGAACCAAAGGTGTAGCTCCCCATCTCAAACGTGCCCTCTGGGCAGCCCTCATCTCATTGAAAGGCATCACTACCTACCTACCCGCCTAGCTCCATGAACCATAAGCCATCCAAGGGTCTCCGCTCTTCTTCCTCTCCACTGTCAGTCTGTCCCCAAGTTTCTCAAGTCTACCCACTCCCCTCTGTTTGTATCACCCAAACCTAGCCCACATGGCAGCATCTCTTGCCTGCCTGTAGGAAGTTCCTCCGCCTGACTGTGTCTCCTTACAGACTTTTTTCACCCTTTTTTTTTTTTCTACAATGCCATTCTGGTCTTGCCCTGACCTCATCTTGTCTCTTCAGGGCTGTCTGTGAAAGAGCTCTCCTTTAGGATAAAGGGGTCCTTCTTCAGCAGGACACGAAGAACTTTGTGTCATGAGCCTAGCCTACCTCTCCTGCCCTGCCTCTCACCTGCATTCAAACACACGTACATCCACTATCAGTGCATGGATGGAGTGTTCCCTTCTCCTCCCAGCCTTGGTTAAAGTCCATTCTTGCCTTCAGCTCAGCTTTTCTGGCCCACCCTCTGCAGGTACCATGTTATGCTCTGTGCTCCCGTACCACGCTCTGCTGCTTCTACCCTGGTCTTCATTGTGCTCCATCATAATTGAGTCACGTGCATCTCCTCCGCCACCAGATTGCATGTTCTGTGAGTCCAGGGACTTCATGTGCTCACTGCTGTGTCTCCAACCCTGAGCCCCTAACCTGGCACAGAGCAGACCCTCTGTACAGCCTTCCCTAGGAGAAGGGCTCTCGGACTTCAGGAGTGCTTGTGTTCCAGTGGCAGAAAGGGAGAGCAGAAGGAAGCTTGGAGCACGGACTGACCATCCAAGAGTCTCACTGTTTGTGGCTGCTGCTGAGCCCGCACCAAAGTGTCCGCAGGTACCATGGGATCAGACAGTTGTGACCTACAGAGTTTTCACTGGCTGATTCCTGGAAGTCAGTGGCCAGGCCCTTCTGCCTCATCTGCCATCGTCTGGTGGCGCAACTCCAGCCTGGTCAACGTTCTACCAACACTCATGTTTCCATTGCCAGGTTGGTGGGGACGGCACGTGAGCTGTGGTCTGGGAGTCTTACCCAGGTTTCCACTGGATTGGGGATTCCACCACTGGACCACGCTGCCGTCCACCCAGAGGCTCCTGGAGAGACAAGCCTGATGACCTATTTCAAAGTGAAAATACAGCAATGGAAGCCCTGAATAACCACGCCCATGGCCATTAAATTGGTTCCAAAGCACAGAGACCCTCCACGGGGTTTCCGACACTGTCCATCTTAATGAGAGATGACTCATCTTCTCCCATGGAGCAGCCCATGGCTTTGAACCGCTAATCTGGCGCCTACCAGCTCAATGCCTCGCTCACAGCACCACCTGGGCTCCTTATTAAAAACCGGACGATCCGTGTGAACCCATAGCTGGAGGAACTGAAGCTGAGAGAGGGAGTGACTTGACTTGTGGTGGGCAAACCCAAGATTCCAGCCTGGGTCAGTTCCCTCCTATGTTCACGTTTGCCCAGAGCTTTACTCCCGCCGACCTCTGCCTCCGCTGAGGGGTTCCCTGTGCCTCTTGTTGGCCATGTCACCCTCTGAAGGAGCCTGGTCCCAGGTCTCAGGCGTGTTCCATTTCTTCTGCTGGCCTCAGCCTCTTGTACTTTAGGGGCCCCGAGGTGAGACCCCACCTGCTTCCAGCCCACCCCTCCTCACACATCTGCCCACCCCCGACTCAGTCGGTCGGTCACTTAGATGACAGCCTGCAACACTGAGGGCGAGTCACCAGTGGCTCCTGGGACAGTTTCCACTACTCGAAGGCCTTCTCCCTGGGACTCCGGTGGTTGAAATGTGGGTCTCTCTCATCCCAGGCTTAGGAACTCGGCACGATCAAGGTCTGTTTTCCAAACCAGAGCCCAAGAGGAGGAAGTGGGGCTTCTCAATTTGGGGAGGGGGAGCAAAGAGGGAGGAAGGAGAGGAGAAGGTGAAAGAATTGAAAGGCTGGGTCAGGGCCCTGAGACCCGGTAATGTACAGGGTGCACCCAGGGTCTCTGGGCCACAAACCCAGGTGCCCTGGCCGGCGGGTGAGGAGCGGTCACCAGCGCCAGGCTTTGTGCTATCCGAACAGTCGCCCAGGAGTGGTTTTGAAAAACGAGGGTTGCTTCACCCCGCCGGAGCACCAGGGCTAGTAAACTGCCAAGATTTAGCCAGTCTTCCCTCGCCACCTGTCCCCCCAAACTGGCTCTAAGCCCCACTCTGGCAACCCAGTAAGGGGGAAAGACCCAGGTCTGTAAGCTGCTCTCATGTTCATTCGTGGTGGGGGTGCAGTAATGTTTGCAGCCTTTTCAGAAGACCTGTCCTGGTGACATTCCGATGCTCATCAGGACCGCCTCCCCCCCCGCCCCGCCCCCAGATGAGCTCGGCATGCCCCTGTCTGTAACACAGAGAAGGGATGTGGTTGTCCAGGGCCGCTTTGGTGAGAAGGGGGCAGAGATGGGGCTTGAAACGGGGCCCCGGGCTGTTGGCACATAGGAGTTAAGCCTCAGAAAATGAAGCAGTTAACGGTAGGCTGAAGCGGGCCGTGGGCAAGATAAGACTTCTTGTTGTAACTCATTTCATCCTTACCGCTCTGTGCAGATGGTACTACTACCTGGGCTTACAGGGAGGGCGACGGGGCATTTGATGACGTGCTGCAAACACCGAGCTTTGGTATGGTGGAGCTAGGACTTGGACCCAGGCTGTCTGGTCTCAATAGCCAGCGCTCTGTTTTCCTTAGAGGGCGGTGGGAGTTCCAGACATGTCATGTTGCCCGCCCCCCAGCCCCTCACTTGTGGCGATGGGAGCTGCTCTAGGCCCTGGGGTGGACAGCAGGGTCAGGCTGGCCTGGTTCTGCACAGACAGGTGGACATGGGATGATTGCCAGCCTGACTCAGCCCAGGCCAGGTCAGGGCACTGTGGAGAACTCTGGTGACCTGTTCTGGGTTGCGTTATCTCCGGGGAAACCAGTACACTGAGAGGCTGTTGAACTCATGCAAGTTCTCTTGGGGTCTGGCAATGGTGAGTCCGTGGGTGGAGCCGAGGCTGGCAGCCTTGCGGACTGCACAACCCTGGCCCTATACAGGGCATTGGCCTCCCTCTCTGCACAGAAACAAGGTTGGACCATGCGATTTCTCAAGTGGTTCCACGTTGGGCTACAATCCTCAAGGTCAGCAGGTGGCCCCCCTAGGTGCTCTGTGGGAGAAAGGGCTTTCTACTCCTGTCAAGTGGGACAGTCTCAGGAAACCCACCGGGGCATTTTGACCCTGTCCTATAGGGTCATTATGAGTTGATAAGACGGCAGCGAGAGGTTTTATTAATCCCCCCTCCCCCCAGCCCTGCACATCCTGCTTTGAGTTATCATTCTTTAGAGTTTGGTTCTCTTTTTAAAGGAAGGAAACTCCCTCTCATTGAGCACCTTCCAGGTCAGGAACAGTGTGGCTGGGCAGTTTTGGCCCTCCCTCCAGCATGTGAAGGCCTCCCCCAATGGCCCAACCCCTAAAGGAGCCACTGATGGGGGTGCGGGGGGGGGGCCAGAGAAGAGGAGCAGGTGTTCAGACTCTGCCCCTCCGACTGACTTTGCTGGTTGTAAAAATATTAGTATACTGGTAAGGAGCCCTGGTGTGTAGTGGGGTACATGCCAAGCTGCTAACCACAAGGTCAGCAGTTCCAATCCACCAGCTGCTCCATGGGAGAAAGGAGGCTTTCTACTCCGAGAAAGAGTTACAACCTCAGAAACCCAGAAGGGCCGTTCTACTCTGTCCTGTAGGGTCTCTAATGAGTCAGAATTGACTCAATGACAGTGGGTTTGGTATATTGGTTTGCTAAATAAATGTTTCCTTTAACTTCCCTCAGTGTTCCCCCTTCTGCCCTGGTACTCCAGCAGTTGATCGGTTAATGGCTGGCAGCCCTCTGCCCCAGCCAGGCGTGCCAGCATGCATGCTGCCATGTCCCATGATGCTGTGCTGCCTGCCACGGTTGAGCGCTGCGCCCATCACCCCAGGAGGAGAAGCAGCGCAGTGATGTGCAAAGGGGTCAGACACCTGCCCGTTCCTGCCCTGCCTGTGCTCAGACCTCTCCCTGTGTGACTTGGACCACTTCCCTTCTCTAAGCGTCAATGTCTCTTGCGTGCCCATCCCCAGGGCCATGGTGTGAAAAGGGACAATGAAGACAGAGCACCTACCTGATGCACAGAGGGAGAGTCTGTGGGTAGTGCCAGGGGTTAATGCACTTCGCTGCTAACAGAGAGGCCGGAAGTTCAAATCCACTCAGAGGTGCCTGGGGAGATAGGCCTGGCACTCCACTTCCAAGGAATCGGCCCTTGAACCACCCTTGGTGCACAGTTTTGCTCTGCCACACACAGGGCCATGGAGACTCGGAACTGCCCAATGGCACCTGCTTCGGTTTGGCTTGGGCTGGGCAGTAGTCATGCAGGCCACGTTAGCGCCCCCATGGCTGGAGCGTCACTGTGAGTCAGACTGACTCCGCGGCAGTGAGTTCAGTTTGGGGAGAGGTAAGGTAGGGGGTCGGTGGGTCAGTGATAAATGTGTGGGCTCCGAAGAGACAGGAGAAGGGTAAGGTAGTGTAACAACCAGTGGGTGTGTTTTCAAACCAGCAAGACCGAAGTTCAACGTCTAGCTCGGCCACTTGCTTGAAGGTACAATCTCATTAGGCTCCTCGCCAGTTCTACACTTCCAGCAAGAGATAAGACAGGTGACGCCTTGACAGCACCCCTGTCCCCAGCAGGCTACAGAAAATGTCTTGGGGGAAGGGAGTAGAGGGGTGTGACTGACTCGTCCTGCCTCAGCATGAACCAGGACCCCCAGCTCAGAGGGATTTGCCTGGCCCCACTCTGGGCTGACTGGTGAGCAGGGTGCACAGCAGAGAACATGCAGCCAATGATTGACCAGCTTGGCAGGAGGAAGGCCAAAGGCAGGGTGGGAGGAGTCACAGGGCTGAATGGGCTGGCTGGTGGCCCAAGTGCTTGCAAACCTGTTTCCTCAGAGAGGCTCAGAGGCATCCTGTTAGGTGGGCTGGACTAGTGAGCTGGGATGAGAACTTGGCCCCCAAGGAGTAGGGGGCGTTCATCTGAGGTCCCTCATTCTGGGACTGAGATTCTGGGCCCTGGGTTTAGGCCCCGGTCTTCCCACGGGCCCTGCTCTTGGAGGCTTTGGGACAGTCATCACTTGGACCTAGGAGTCACCGGACTAGGTGCAAATTCCACCTGAGGCAGGGACCAGCTGTGTGATCTGGGGCACGTACCTTTGGGCCCTTTCAGTGGGGCCTATAATGTCCCCGTCGTCGAACTGTGGAGAGGATTGGTGAGAGGAAGGCCCTGTCTGCTTCAGGAGCTCCCCCCTCCCCACGTACCCTGAGTCCCCAGTAAATGGCAGCTATTGTGACTGCTCAGTAACTGTCCATGAGTCACATTCCTGGAGAGCCAGCAAGTGTGTCTGTGGGTGGGAGAGAGGCCTGGCGCTTCCAAGGGTCCCCAGGCTTCCTTCCCACATGCTTCCCTCCAGCACCCCAGTTCCTGGCAGCCCTTGAGAGGGATGTAAAGGAGGGGCTTCTCAGATAGATGCAGCTGCAATTTGCCTTGCCTGGTCTAGTCTACCTGTCTCCTTCTCTGCAGTCCCTGCTCCAAAGATGTATTTTCTCTTGGCACCTGTTCCAAATGTATTTGGACTGTCATATTTTCACTGTTGTTCGTCCGCCCAGTAGAATGGCCACCCAGGTGGTAGGGATGCTGTCTGTGCCTCTTGGCTTCCAGTACCTAGACCAGGGCCTGGCACGGAGCCGTGCTTGGTCAGGACTCGCTGGAAGTGAGGGAATGCCTTCAGGCGGGTGTGGGTCCTGATGGTCAGCCCTTTGCTGGGTCAGCCCTTTGATGGCTGCATGAACTCAGAGCCCATCCCAATTCTTTAGAGGCTTGTAGTCTGTAGTCAGCCATCTCAGGACAGAGCACTTGTCTGGGGGAAGTCAGAGCAGATGGTGTCTGATCCAGTTCCAAACAAAAGACAAACTCACTGCCATTGAGTCCATGCCAACTCAGAGTGACCCTAAAGGACAGGATAGAACTGCACCATGAGTTTATGAAACTGGAACTCTTTACAAAAGTAGGAACCCGTGGTCTTGAACTGCAGACCTTGCAGAACATAGCCAAACTTGTAACCACTATTCCACCAGGGCTCCTAGGTCTAGTTCAGGGGCCAGGAAAGCCTCTCAGAGAAGTCTCAGCTGAGATGTAAAAGAGGAGAAAAGGTGGCATTCTAAACAGAACAGTACGTGCAAAGGCACTGTGGTGTGAGAGGCACACATCCATCTATTGTGTGATGCACAAAGGTGGGAAGCTTCAAAAGTCTGACCCGAAGGGATAGACAGGTGGATGACAGTGAGCCAGTGACTGGGAAGATGGATGCTGGGGCTGGGAGGGGGCAGGAGGGAACAGTGGAGCTCTGAGAGGTGTGCCCATTGGGACTTGTCCTTCCCCTGTTCTGAGAGGCTTCCTGCCTGCTGCTGTGAGATGGGGCTCCCCAGGGCCTGCCAGCTGTTACCCAGGTGGTAGTAGATGACCTTCTTACTGGCTCGATGCCCCAGCTGCGCAGTCTCTGCCTGTCTCGGTCTTTGACTCTCTCCTGAGAGGGGACAGGCTTGAGGCTGTGGCTTCTGGAAACCGCCACTCCCCCTTGCTGAGCCAGTTTTCCTGCGGGCCTCCTTGACACCCCCAGCTGATAGTTGGCAGATGAACCCCATCAAGGGGCTGTGGTGCCTCTTTCTAGGGGACCCAGCCCCGAGGCCCCTGGGGGTATGGCTCAGTCCTCCATGGCTCTGGTTGAAGGTCTGGTTTCTAGTGTGGACTCCTTCAGTCAGAAGCCTTCCATCCCAGGAAACAAGACCCGGAAGCCAGAGAGAAAGAGGTTTGGCTGACACACTCTCTCTCGTTCTAACCAGAGAAGTCTGCCCGACCACACTTGGGCTTCATTCTGGGCCTCGCTTCCCTTTTGTAAAAGGGTTATTACAGTACCTGTTCCCGCCCTGTACAGCCCGGAGACATCTCTTCATCCTGGATTTGGTATTGGCTCACCTTGGAACAAATCCACGCCTCTTTAGGGGACTCAGTTTCCCCATCCGTCTGTTGAGGAGGTGTGTTCCAGCTCAGACAGTCTTGCCAGGCTTGAAGATTCTATGGTTCCAATTGTTCCTTAGCAGTCTCACCATTGCCAGATGCCCTCCCCACCCACCCACCCACCCACCCTGTTCTGCTTGAATGTCCCTGGGAGTGCACCCCGTCTCCAGCAGCTTCCTTCTACCTTTGGGTCGGTGGAGCAGCAAGGTCTTCACACTGGGCTGTTCTTCACGCATCTCCCAACTGTCTTTGAAGACCAAAAAAGTCCAAACGACTCAATAGATGCGCACATTGGTTCTGCTGTGCCGGGCACCAAGGACATGGAGGGAGGACCAGAGATAGTCATTGTCCTTGAGGAGATGGGAGCCAAGTTGGAGAGTCAGGGCCATGAACATGCCATTCCCGGAGGAGCTGAGGGTCAGAAAGAGAATACTGAGACAAAGGGTGGGTGAGAAGTGAGAAGGCAGGATGGGTGTCTTACGTGCCAGGACGAGACATCCCTGTGCCATCAGCGAAGGCTAGAGAGAGATGGACAAAGTCCTGCCCAGATGCAGCTATAATCCCAGTTGCCACCGTGGAGCCCACTGGGGGCCAGACCCTGCTGCCCCATCAGTTACCCTCAATGCTGACCTCATTGCGTCCCCAGGACAACCTGGCCGGATGGCAGCTCTCATCGCAGCTCGTAGATGGGAGACAACCCGGAGCAGCCACGCAGTGGGCTCCCTGGGCCACGTGCTGTGTACACTGGGAGCCTGCTGACAACCAATCTCAAGAAAAGCCCCTCCGCAAGAGCGCTCCTGCCTCGGGTTTGGCCACCTGCCATTGTCAAGGCTGGATTTGGGGTTTCCCCTTCCAGAACTTCCTCAGAACCAGCCCCTGGCTGCTGGTACATTTCTTAAGGTGAGGGAGCCAGGGTGGGAAGCTCCCAGCTAGGGAGAAGTTTGAGCCCAGGGCCCAACGAACCTCATCACCAAGGCATCTGGCCAGCAACCTTGGAAGGGAGGAGCCCTTGTGGGAGCAAGAGAGAGCACTTCCCAGGACCCTCAGCGTACCGGCTATAGCACCTTGGCAGTGGAGCGGCCCAGAGTCCCCGGCTGCGTTTCTGCCTGTCCCTTCCGACAGCAGCACTTCTCCCCTGAGGCTTCGGTCGCCTGTTTGCAAACACGAGGAGGCAGGACCAGCTCTCCAAGCCACACTGAGCAGGATCTAGACGGACAGATAAGATTCTCAGTAGCTTCCCTCCAAAGCCCCTCCCAAGTCCCTCGGCTACTAGAGTGAAGTCCACCCAACCCGGTGTCCGCTTGGAGTCCGAGTTCCCTAAGAAAGGGAGGGGCTCAGCGGGTGAGCTCAGAGCAGCCCAGCTGCTCGGAGGGGCGTCCTTGGAGTCAGGCAGACTGGCTGCATGACCTTGGGCAGAGTTCTTAACATTCCTGAACTTCTATTTCCATATCTGGAAAACCATGATAATAATAGCACCTCCTTCTGGGGGGTCATTGACAGGGGAGATAAAATAAGGGTTTGCAGAGAGAAGGCGTCCCTTGAAGCCCTCCTCACAAAGCCTCCTATGTGGAATGCCCTCGGCAGGCCTGGCACCGCAGAGGACACCCCTGGTGATGATGATGGCGGCAATTTGTGGAGCCGTCTGAGACCCTGCTCCGCCCTCTTTCCACATCCTAGAGCCTCTGATACTTCTGCGTCTTTGCATTTAACAATCCATCTCCATTTGGCACGGTTCTTCCTACTCCAGCTACCCCCCCCTCAAATGCAGCCCAAGAACCCCCGAGTCCTCAAGGCAGCAAGACCTGTGGATGGGGGTGAAGGAGGCTGCCTGCCGCCCCAGGGATTGCTGCCTCGCAGCTCCCAGCCCCAGCTTTGGACCAACTAGCAGAGGGTTTCCCGGGGAGAGGCAGCACGTAACTGGAGTCCTGGTGGAGGAGAAGGAATTGGCTGGAGGAAGAGAATGGGGTTTCTTTTCCCATCTGAAAGCATTCCAGGCAGATGAAATAACATGGGAAAGCAGGGAGGTGTGAAATAGCATGTCGAGCTTGGGAAACTGCAAGAAGCACAATATGGTTTGAAAGTGGGGAGCCAGCGGGGAGGGATGAGAGATGGGAGCCCACGCCGGAGGCTGTTTGAGGGCAGATTCTGAAGGGGCTGTTGGGCCAAACCAGACAGTCGACATATCCGACATATCCGGAAGGAAGGCAGAGGGGAGCTGTTATTTTCATCACTCAACAAACATCCCCGGAGAGCCATGTGACCCAACCTGCTGTCGGAGCGGCCACTGCAGTGAGATGCCCAGGTGGCCCCTTCCCATGCCCTGGGATGGGGCTTTCTTCTCCCAGGGGGATGGTGAGCAGGTTAAAGCCCAGACACCCCTCCCTGCAATCAGCATGGGCACCAGATATCACCCACCCCGCGCCCAGCCATGCCTGTGCTCCATCAGGGGCAGATGAGTCAGTAAGCAAGGTCAGCATCAGGCCTGTGCTGACCTTGCTTGTAGGGTGATCTGACTCTTTCCCAGGGAAAGGCCTTCGTCCAGTGACTGCTGCGCACAGGAGTGTAAAGGACCCCCTGCCTCAATTTGGGACAAGTCGGAAGAGTCCACCTGCCCCCAGCTTCCTGGTACACTGAGGGCTGAGTGGTTGAATCCTGGAGCCTTTGGCAAGTGGGGCTGAGGAGTAAGAGCAGGAGAGACCTCTGCTTAGGGAAGGTGGCTGTGTCCGCCAGGGGAGGGGCACGTGGAGGGGGA
This sequence comes from Tenrec ecaudatus, assembly GCF_050624435.1. Taxonomy (NCBI): domain Eukaryota; kingdom Metazoa; phylum Chordata; class Mammalia; order Afrosoricida; family Tenrecidae; genus Tenrec; species Tenrec ecaudatus. The sequence goes on along the minus strand of NC_134533.1, from coordinate 73,760,748 downwards.
GACTAGAGCCCCAAGGCCAGGCGAAGAGGTAGGTGGTCGTCCTGACTGAGCAGAGAAATTATGAGGGCGTGAGGAAGAGGGGGCACATCTGGGGGACTTAGAGGAAACAGTTGCCAGACCCAGATGTATTGGGTCAGAAGGGGTCTTGGAAGCACCCCAGGTTCCTGCCTGGAGCAGCTGGGCAGAGGTGGAGCCAATCCCCTGGGACAGGCTTAGCAAGAGAGACTTGGGGTTTGGGAATGGCGAGCAGGCATGGGCCATCCTGGCAGAGGGAGGGTTAGGGAGGTAAGGGTAGATTTCCATGATTAGGAGATGGACCTGGAGGGGAGGTGGGGGACTGGCTGTGGACCTGGGAGGTAACCAGTGCCTTGCAATTTACAAAGCATTCCCTCACACCCATGTAATTTAGTTCAGGGCCAAGCAATCAGAAGGGGCAATGGGTTCTGGAGACTTCCAACTGGACTAGATGACAGCCTTTAATTACCAAATCATGGGAGGCCCCAGGCTCTGGGTGGGCTCTCAAGGGGCAGCTATTTGCCATGCTGTCTGATGCCAGGTAGCAGTTCCTGGGATAATCCCCACAGGGCGTGTTGAGACAGATGCTAGAATCCCTTTTTCAGAGAGGAAACCAAGTCTTCCTGAGCTAAGCAGCCTGCCAGGTGTCAGGTAATTCCCTGATGGGACCTGAAATTGAACCCAGGTTCCTCCGACCCCCAGTCCAGGCCCATCACTGTTGGAATGAGGCTCAGAAGTTGGAATTCTTGGCTCTTCAGCCAGGGTACTCCCCCTTCGCTCAGATAGCCACTTCCTATTGTGAATGCCAGAATTTCTGACCATGAACCAATGTCTCCTTCCAAGAAACGCTGCTGGGAACGCCCAGCCCTGCCAGGTGGGGAGACAAGTCCAGGGCCAGGCAGGCTCCTGGGAATTTCCAGGCCTGGAGATCCCCTGCTCCTGGTGGGGAGCTGCTCCTTTGTGGGGTGGCTCTGGGTAGCAAAGGCCTCTCCAAGGAGGGGGCGGGGGGGGCTGCTAGTGTCAGAAGGAGGTCTGGGAGGCCTACTGGGTCTGCCTTGGCTTGGGATGAACATGTGCAGCTCATTTGCACTAGGGAAATGGAGCTGTGAGCTCACTGTGACTGATTGTTCTCACGGAGCCTGGCTCTCTCTCCATTCACTCATTCATTCCTTTAGCACTGAACTGCTCTTTATCAAGAACATCTCTTGTGCCAGGTATGACTGGGAGCCCTGTCCTCAGGGGGCTCCTGGCCTGCTGGAGAAGGTGGGTTCTAAACAGTCAATGCAAAGAGAGCAGCGTACAGGGCTCACTGGGCTCCTCCTGTGCCTTCTGGCATGAGGGCACAGAGACGCTGTCAGGGGTGCTTGGCAAATGCGTAAATGAAGGAAGGTCTAGGCTAGTCAAAAGCCAGAGCTTCCTGAGACCACACTCGGCAGGTGTCATTGAGGGATGGTGAGCACCAACCTTTGCCCCGCAGGCTTGGGCATCTGCCCGTCCTTGAGGCAGAGGGGCAGGAGACTGGACTAGAGATCTCAGGGGGCTTCTGAGATCTGGAACTTCTAGCTCTGTACCAGCTCCAGGCAACACCCAGCTGCCAAAGGACAGTCTGTCAGTTGGCTTCGATGTGAACCAGAACACAGTGAGCTGACTTGCTTGTGGAACCTTATTCAGGGAGTCTGGGAGGGCGCTGGCAGAGGGGCGGGGAGAGGAGGGCCGGTGTCAATCCACACTGTTCGGGGATTTCTGTCCCATGAACCCCCCAGAGACCTGACGGGTCTGACAGGGTTGCGTTGTGTTCATTTTTGAAAACGAGACTTTTCCTTTCCCTTTCCTTCTACCTCTTCCACGCTCCAGAGGCGATTAGAGGGGCCAGCCCCTTCCTCTTCTTCCTCTTCTCCCATATCCCAGCCACTACTTCATCTGTCTCCTCAGAGCTGTAGGGCTTAGAAAAGAGGGCAGGGTCCCCAGTGGCCATCCACAGGGGAGGAGAGAGAGGAGACTCAGCTTCAGAACACACGTGTGTGCCAGGCCTGTGTGGCATGCATATCATCTCCCTTTTTTCTGGACGGGGCAACTAAGAAATACAGTAAGATGTGCAAGTCAGTGATGCTGACGCAAGCACAGAATGACAATTGTTTGAGCTGTAGGAAATTGCCATGATTTGGAAAATCCAGCAATTTCTTCTTTAAAAAAATCATTTTATTAGGGGCTCATACAGCTCTTATCACAATCCAGGCATACATCAATTGTGTGAAACACTTTTGTATATTCATTGCCTTCATCATTCTCAAAACATGTGCTCTCCACTTAAGCCCCTGGTATCAGCTCCTCATTTTTCCCCTCCCTTCCTGTTCCGCCCACTCATGAACACTTGATAATTTAGAAATTATTATTTTGTCATATCTTGCCCTGTCCGACGTCTCCCTTCATCCACTTTTCTGTTGTCCGTCCCCTAGGGAGGAGGTTATATGTAGATCCTTGTAATTGGTTGCCCCTTTCCAACCCACCTTCCCTCCACCCTTACAGTGTTGCCACTCTCACCACTGGTCCTGAAGGGATCATCCGCCCTGGATTCCCTGTGTTTCCAGTTCCTGTCTGTACCAGAGTACATCCTCTGGTCTAGCCAGACTTGCAAGGTAGAATTGGGATCATGATAGTGGGGGGAGGGGAAGAGGAAACATTGAAGAACTAGAGGAAAGTTGTATTTTTCATCGTTGCTACATTGCACCCCAACTGGTTCGTCTCCTCCCCGAGACCATTCCGCAAGGGGATGTCCAATTGCCTACAGATGGGTTTTGGGTCTCCACTCCGCACTCCCCCTCATTCACAATGACATGATTTTTGTTCTGATGATACCTGATATACCTGATCCCTGATATACCTGATATACCTGATCCCTCGTGATCGCACAGGCTGGTGTGCTTCTCCCACGTGGGCTTTGTTGCTTCTGAGCTAGATGGCTGTTGTTTACCTTCAAGCCTCTAAGACCCCAGACACTATATCTTTTGATAGCCAGGCACCATCAGCTTTCTTCACCACATTGACTTATGCACCCATTTGTTTTCAGCGATTGTATCAGGGAGGTGAGCACACAATGATATGATTTTTTTTGTTCTTTGATGCCTGATAACTGATCCCTTCAACATCTCATGATCACACAGGCTGGTGTGCTTCTTCCATGAAGTAAGTTATTCATCCTCCAAGTAATTGCCCTTGTTTTTTTTTAATCTTTCTTTTATTGATTTCAAGCTTTATGGTGTAGTAGTCAGAGAAAGAAGTCTGAGTGACCTCTTAAATTTGCTTAAACTTGACATGTGGTCTATTTTAGAATCTGTGTCATGTGAGCTTGAGAGAAAGTGATTTTTTTTAAATTGGTAGAGAACTCTGAATATGTCATTGGGTCCAGTGGACGATTTGTAGAGTTTAGTTCTGTAGCCTCCTTGTTGAGCTTCTTTCCTGCTGATCTATCCTTCTCAGAGAGCGGTGTATTGAAGTCTCCTACTATGATTGTTGATCTTGTGATTTCTGTCTTCATATTTTGAAGGATTCGATTGATGAATGTTGCATGTCTCTCATTGAGTATGTATGTTTATTATGCTCACTGGCTCTTGGGCTACTGATCCCTTAAGCATTGTATAATGCCCATACTTATCTCTTGTTATGTCCTGTACTTTGAAATCACTTTTGTCTGAGGCAAGATTGTAATGGCAACTCCTGCTCTTTTAAGATTGGGGACCAGGCCACAAGATGCTGAAGCTCAGCTCAGTGCACAGCGGGGGCAGGCAAGGTGGGTCAACACATGCTGGCACAGACCCCTGGGGTGCTGTGAGGCCCCACTGCACATCCTGGACCCCCACTCAGCCTCCCTATCCCCTAAACTAACCCATGGAGCTCCTGAGGACAGTCACCTCTACCTTTCCGCCATCTTCCCGGAAGTCTCAGTACCTTATTATTTGTTCTTCCTTTGGGCCCATTTTAAGTTTGTTCTAGTTTTAACATTTTCTGCTTTGTTTTTTATTGATATTTTTCTGTTTTATTTTGTTATTGCTGTTGAGTATTTCATGTGTGTGTGTTGTATATGGAATGCAGGATAGACAAATCTATAGAAACAATAACTGGATTAATAGTTTCTTAGGGTTATGGCAGGGAAGCTTAGGGGAAACGGGGAGCTAATAGTAAAAACAAGATAGAAAAAATGTTCTATACAGCTTTCCTCCAGTTCCTAAATGCTTCCACCCTCCCCCCCCCCCCCCCACTACCATGATCCGAATTCTACCTTGCAAGTCTGGATAGAGCAGAGGTTGTACACTGGTGCATATAGGAGCTGGAGGCACAGGGAATCCAGGGTGGATGATACCTTCAGGACCAGGGGTGTGAGGGGGGATACTGGGAGAGTAGAGGGTGAGTGGGTTGGAAAGGGGGAACCGATTACAAGGATCTACATGTGACCTCCTCCCTGGGGGATGGACAACAGAAAAGGGGGTGAAGGGAGACGCTGGATAGGGCAAGATATGACAAAATAATAATTTATAAATTATCAAGGGCTCATGAGGGAGGGCAGAACGGGGAGGGAGGGGAAAAAAGAGGACCTGATGCAAAGGGCTTAAGTGGAGAGCAAATGCTTTGAAAATGATTAGGGCAAAGAATGTACAGATGCACTTTATACAATTGATGTATATATATGTATGGATTGTGATAAGAGTTGTATGAGCCCCTAATAAAAAAAGAAAGAAAAATGTTCTAAAATTGATTGTGGTGATAATTATATAACTTTTTAATATAATTCTACCTTTGAATTGTATGATATGTAAATTATATGTCAATAAACTGTTTAGAAAGTTAGTGGAGTTGGGCTTAGAATTCAGGTCTGTCTGGTCCCAAAGCCCCTTGGATCCCTGGCCTCATGCTATAACCCATTTTAGCCTTGGGACCCACGTTGGTCTTTCCTTATGATGCCTGAGGAAGTGGAAGGACACTGGGCCCATGTTGGAAATTGAGGCTCTTCCCCAGTGTGCCAGGGGCACCGCTGCTGTGCACCTCTCTGCTATTGGTTGGGGGTATGAATCCATGCAGAACAGACATGGCTTGATCATTGGTTCCTCCACCATTTACTTATTATTCAAGTGCTTTCGACAAACTCCTCAGTGAGAAGCTCCAAGCTGGGTGCAGGGGAGCCCAGGATGAGAGCAGGCCAGGTCCTGACTGAGCTGCTCAGCGACGCGCGGGTGAGCAGGTCAGGCACTGAGTACGATCTGAGGTACGAGCTGGACCGCCTGCTTTCTAGGTAGATCTCAGCTGATTTAGGATTTTTAATATTTTACTTGTATTTGGGGAATGAAAGCTATTGTGCGGTGCAGGGCCCTGCTTGAGGCCAATGTGAGACTCAGTGACTTGGTCTTGTTAACTAAGGAAGCAAGTCTCCGTCACAGGAGAAGCAGGCTACAGGCTAGAACTTCCAGGGCTCCTGAGGTGCGTTGGGAGGCAGCCAGGGCACCCTGACCCAAAGCCCGGGCTCTATTCCATCCAGCTCAGCTGTGTGCTCTGAAGGAACACTGTCAGAGGAACCCAGCCTCCAACAACCGAAGGGCCAGTAGGCGCAATGGCACAGTTCTAATACGTAAAGATCACAGTAAAGTCGGAGAGGAGAGGAAAGAGAGGAGAGAGAATAAAATAAAGGGGTCAGGCTCATTTTATGGTAGCATGCTCACCTCAGCTCCTCTCGATGGTCCACAAGGAGGTGGCAGAAGTGAGAACTTGCCTTCACTCTCTTGGGACATCTATCGGTAGCCGAAGACATGCATATTCAGTTGTTCCATATCTCACAAGGTGGTTGGTATCTGTAGTGTAGTCCCTGAGATCGCTGGTGAAGAAACCGAATACCTGCATTGGGGGAAGGTACAAGGGGGGTTGGGTGTCAGGTGGGAAGAGCGAGCAAAAGGATCATGTCTGCTTCTGCAGGGAGATAGAGTCAACCATGTGCTCACTTTAGGTAGCATAGCTGGGAGGGGGAGCATCTGTGGGAGCGACATTTAAAGCAGGATAATGGACTCAGACTTTACCTCTAACTTGCCAAAGTGGAGGCTTTCCCACCATGGAACACCAGCTTTCCAGATTCCCTGTGTTAAGTTAGGGAATATAGTCCTCGTCATATTTCCCCAGTGTTCGTTTCCCACAGAGCACCCCTGCCTCCCACCGGGCCTGCCGGCAAAGATGTACCAGGTTCAGTCAGGGACGACGCTATTGCTAGGGCCTCCTATGCCATCCCTTCCTGAGCCCCCCCCCGCCCACAAGGGCTTTTCCCAGGTCTCCCCACTCTGCTGTTCCTTTCAGGACTTTGCTTCTTCACACCCCTGCTCTCAGCCCTCATTTGCACCCCGGTTTAATTACTATCCCAAAGCCCAGCTGATCTCCTGAGCAGCAGTACTGCATGCCCTGTGAAGTTAATGGTGCTATTGGCATTGGCTGACTGCACGGGTCCCAGACGAGGTGGGGAGCTCACCTGGATTCAGGGGGGCTTTTGCCTTCTGATGCCTCAGTGTGGGAAACGTAGGAATGTACATTTCAGGGTATGTGATTTGCCCAGGTCTGCAGGCAGGGGTTTCCTCGGTCTAAGGGCAGAGCTAGGAGAGGTTCTGACCCTATGGAAACATGACTTCTTCAACATAAACCAAGGGAGAGGTGCTGCAGCCGGAGCACCGTGGGGATAAGAGGCAGCGGGGCACACGGTTAAACGGTTCAGGATTGAAGATGACCAAGGACAGATGGCCCTTGACAACAGCCTGGCACTGTGTCACCTGTGCCCCTGCCCGTCTCCAGGACTTGGGTCCAGCCTGGGTAGAGGGGGCAGGGAAACAGGCTGGATTGTCTGAGGGAACCTGAACGGGCCAGGGCTGTGTCTACTGGTGGTAGAAGGTTAACACGTTCGCTCTGCACCCAGGCGCACAGCTGCGGATGCACCCATGTCTCCTACCATTCTGCTGTGATGGGAGGACAGCAAGGCCCTTCTGGGTGGTAGCCTCACTTCCATTTTGGAGTCGGGGCTGGCACAGAGGCCCACTGATGCAGGACCATGGCCTTTCCCATGGAACCGTGCTCTGGGTGCTGCCCACCGGCTGCCCACCCCTCACTTGGTAGCAGACATTCCTTGCGTTACAGATCTTGGCTATGAGCAGGTGTGTCGGTGGTGTGGCTGCGAGTGCAAGGGTGAGCAGGGCTTGCATGTGGGAACACAGACATGTATGTGCCCAACAAGGATCCTTAATGAATTTTAAAAATCAAATGATAGCACTTGAGTTCTGCTACAGGCCCAGCCGCCTGTGAGTCCCTGTGTTGGCTTCCTGCGAGGACCCACTACCTGCCAGCCCAAGCTCACTGAGCCACGAGGTTCCCAGCCCGTTCTTGCAGGGTCTGTCACTGCCACGGGTGGTGAGGCAGAGGCGAACATCAGGGTGCCAGTTCATCCAAAGCTCCTTCCTTGGACGAGCCCACCACTGATCTGTCCCTGCAGAGGCCCAACCCTACTGGCGGGAGTGGGCAAGGAAGGACAGAGCATGGGAACTGGCTGTGTTCATCCGGGTTGACTAAAGAAACAAACTCAGAGATACTCGTGTGTGTGTCAGAGAGAGTTTTATATCCAAGAGTAATTGTATATTAAGAAAAAAAATCCCTGGAGAGGTCTGAGGGACCGGCCGCTATCCCAACTACTTCGTGGACACCTGCCCCTCCCCCCAGAAGAATGTGTTTCAAAGGACGACATTGATTGTGCAGCTCTGGGAGATGGACATATCTGATTGGAGCACACAGGAGCAGATGAAGGGGGAGGAGGAGAGAGTGGAACACAGCCTGGCCCACCAGGCCTTGAGGACGATGATCCCAATTAGAGCAGCCAGTCCACAGAGAGGACCACGTGGCAGGCTCCACTATGAGACATGACGCCCCTCACTGACCCACAGCCCTACAGGGGACAACACCTGAGACACAGTGTGGGAATTGCGCCCGATCTGATCCCGCCACGCCGAGGCAAAACACTAATGGGGTGCAACAGAACAACAAGGGAATAGGGCGGCGAGGTCCCAGGACTTGCTGAAAGTGGACTTCGGGGTCAGGGCGTGATGCCCCAACAGACTGGACTGGAAAACACTCCTAAAGGACAACAAACAGTCCTTGAACTAACTACAAGCTTTTCTTTCTTGTTGTGTTTTTTCATTGGTTTGTTGTTGTTTTGCTGTATATTGTTGTTTGGTTTTGTTCTTTCTTTTTTTGTGCATGTTATCATCTCCGCAGGTCTGTCTAAATAAAATAGGTTGGATGAACAATCTGGAGGAGAAAACAACAGGACCGACAGTTTCGGGGGGACATGGGAAAGGGGGAGGTGGGAGAACTGTAGTGGTGTTAACAAACCCAGGGACAAAGGAATAACAAGTGATCCAAATCGGTGGTGAGGAGAGTGTAGGAGGCCTGGTAGGGCATGATCAAGGGCAATGTAACCAAGAGGAATTACTGAAACCCAAATGAAGACTGAGCATGATAGTGAGACAAGAGGAAAGTCAAAGGAAATAGAGGACAGAGCTAGGAGGCAAACAGAATTTATAGAGGTCTAAATAAAGGCATGTACATATGCAAATATATTTATATATGAGGATGGGGAGATATATTTATAGGTTTAGTATTAAGGTAGCAGGACAATGGGCCTCCACTCAAGTACTCCCTCAATAAAAGAATACTTTTTTCTATTAAACTGGCATTCTATGATGCTCACCTTCCCAACACAATCGCTGAAGACAAAGTGGGTGAATAAGGCAATGCGGTGAAGAAAGCTGATGATGCCCAGCTATCAAAGATATAGCATCTGGGGTCTTAAACGCTTGAAGGTAGACAAGCAGCCATCTAGCTCAGAAGCAACAAAACCCACACGGAAGTAGCACAGCAGCCTATAGGCCACTGGACATTCCCTGACAGAAGGGTCTTGAGGAGGAAATGAGTCAGTGAGTGTGCGATGTATCAATAATGAAACATACAACTTGCCTCTAGTTCCTAAATGCTCCCTCCACCCCCTCTATCATGATCCCAATTCTACCTTACAAATCTGGCTAGACCAGAGGATGTACACTGGTACAGATAGGAACTGGAAACACAGGGAATCCACAGGGACAGATGATCCCTTCAGGACCCGTGGTGTGAGTGGCGATACTGGGAGGGTATAGGGAGGGTGGGTTGGAAAGAGGGAACCGATTACAAGGATCTACATGTGACCTCCTCCCTGGGGGATGGACAACAGAGTGGGTGAAGAGAGACATCGCACAGGGCAAGATATGACAAAAGAATAATTTATAAATTATCAAGGGTTCATGAGGGAGAGGTCGCGGGGAAGGAGGGGGAAAAATGAGGAGCTGGTGCCAGAGGCTTAGGTGGAGAGCAAATGCTTTGAGAATGATGAGGGCAATGAATGTACAGATGTGCTTTACACAATTGATGTATGTATGGATTGTGAAAGTTGTATGAGCCCCTAATAAAACGATTAAAAAGAAAAAGGAAAAATCTCGGCCCAGTCCAGATCAAGTCCATAAGTTTGATACTAGTCTGATATTAGCCCATAAGTCTTATACTAGTCCATAAATTCCTCTTCAGACTCACACAGCATGAGTAACAATGCCCAAAGCAGGAAGATCACAGACCAGTGAGTGAAAAGTCTTGCGGAAGCATCTCAGCGCTGGCACAGCTCTCCATGTGGCTCCTCCAGCTCCAGGGCTCTGGCTGGATCAGCATGGCGCCTTGTGGCTTGTCAACAGTATGGGAAGCAGAGAGAGTGTGTGTCCTGCCTCCAGGGAGGAAGAGAGAAGTTCCCAGAATCCTCAGGAGAAGGCTTTGCCCACACAGAAGCATCATAGGCTGTGACCTGATTGACAGACTAGACTCTACCCTTTCACTCAAGTTGACAGGCTATGGTGTAACTGCCACACTGGAGAAGTCCAGAACTTATCTGAATGGGCCATTCCAGGTCTGAGACAGCCCTGAAATCAGTCCTTCTTGTTTATTATGTGTTTGCTTGTGTCCCTCCTGCAACATATGCTGTACATCCTAACCCCTGCCTTTGGGGATAAAAGGAGTCCTTGTGGGTGAGGTGCTGGGCCTGCTCATTGCAAGGCTGGCAGTTCATACCCAGCAGCGGCTCTTTGGGAGAAAGATGAGGCTGTCTGCTCCCATAAGGATCCACAATTTTGTAAAGCCCAAGTCGCAGTTCTACTCTGCCCTATAGAGTCGACGTGAGTGAGAATCAGCTGATGGTAGCGGGATTTAGCTTCTGTCAGGGAAGAGCCCTGGTGCCGCAGTGTTTGAGCAATGGCAAGCTCACCGAAAAGTCAATGGGTGGAACCCACCAGCCGCTCGGCAGGAAAAAGCCTGCTTCCATAAGGACTGGTGCTGTTTGGTACCGTTGCGTGGATTTTGACTCCGGAGCATAGAGTTTGACTCTGGGTAGAGCTGCCCTCTAGGTTTGATCATGCCCGGGGGCTGGCACACTGCGACTTGAGAGCCATATGTGGTTCTTTTGTTATTTCCATGTAGCACTGAATTAAAATTTTCATAAAATTCAAAGGATAGTCTTCAGATAATGGCAATTTCATTTGGTTGTCAAAATATATTTATGGCTCTTGAATAACTTCTAAATTGTTGTGAGGCACAGGATTGGCTCTCCTATCTCAAAAGTTTTCTGACCCCTTGTGGTGCCAATTTGAGGATTAAGAGTGAAGGGGTGGAGTTTATTCTGTCCATCAGGTCATAGCCAATGATGTGCATGTGTGGGTCTGGCCTTCTCCTGAGGACTCTGGGAACTCCAGCATTTCCTCCTTGGAGGGGCGGGGTGGAGACACTCTGGTTTCACTCCCTGTGAGATATCCCTGTGGAGAAGACACATGGAGAAAGGCTGATGGAGCTAGAACTGAGCCATAGGGAGACCCCTGCCAGTGCTGAGATACTCACACCACCACTAGATCCACAAGCCCTTCCACCCACTGGCCTGTGATTTTCCTGCATTCGGCGTCATTGCATGTCTTTCGTGAGTCTGAAGAGGACTTTATAGATTGGTATCGGACATATGGGCTAATATTGGATTTATAGACTTTATCTGGACTGGGCTGGGCTGCTTTCTCAATATTCAACTGCTCTTGTATATAAGGCTCTTTCTTATACACATGTGTGTGGCTATGAATTTGTTCCTCTAGTCTACCCGGACTAACACACCCCTCCTCTAGACTGCCATCTCTATTTGAGAAGTTCCCAGGTCTTGGTCCTGCTAAGCCACTTGGGTGGATTTGAACTGTCAACCTTTCAGTTAGCAATTTGAGTGCTTGACTTTGTGGTGCCACTTGGGCTCCTTTGGTGATGACTGAAGCCTTGGAAACCCCGTGGGGGCAGGTCTGTCTTGTCCTACAGGCTCACTATGAGTTGTACTTAACTAGAGGCCCAGAGAGTCGCTTTTTGGATATATTTGTGGGTTCCATTTCTTTGGGGAATAAGGATTCTTTCATTCTGTGCATTCAGACCATATCTGTGTGTGGTGTGTTTTCAGTCAAACCCTTTTGAGATATAAAAAGAGATTAAGCTTAGAGAGAAACAAGCAGAATCAGCAAGGGCAGGTGTTACTCAGAAGATGCGAAGCAATGCTGGGCAGAAGGCTGGAGAAGCTGAGACGAAGCACCCCCCTTGAGCAAACAGACAGAGCCTTCCCCTTGAGTACCCCAAATGGCCCAGCGCATAGCTGCTTTTCGGCTCTGCCTCACAGCGACCCTATAGAACATTGTAGTCCTGCCTCTCTAGATGGAAGGAGACGGCTACGTTTTCCTCCCATTGAAGGTCTGGAGGGTTTGAAACCCCGATCTTTTGATTAGAGGCCAAGCACTTACTTAACCACTGTGCCACCAGAGCCTTTGGACTTCTGGCTTTCTCAATGTTGAGAACATCCATTCTGTTTGTTAAAGTCACACAGATGTGGCACTTTGGGTCTAGCTGCATTCAGAAACTAAGATAGAATTCAACCAGTTCCTCTTTATCACTACCCTGGGGAGCTAGATTAACATCTCCATTGTACAGAGGCAAACCCAGAGGCTCCAAGAAGGGAACTGACTTGCCCAGAGTCAGGCAGACAGCCGTAAACTCTACCCTGTTGGGTGACTCCATTGTTCCTGAAATACAGAGCAGGACTCATTCAGGGGATGGAGAGAAGGTTTGGGCCTCCCCAAAGGATAGAGGTCAGAAGACGTGTTGCATTGGGTAAGTCTGCTACGTAAGACCTTTTTAGAGTCTTGAAAAACAAGGATGTTACTTTGAGGACTGAGGTGCACCTGGTCCAAGCCATGGTATTTCCAGTTGCCTCATATGCACGTGAAAGCTGGGCACTGAATCAGGAGCACTAAAGAAGAATCGATGTGTTTGAATGGCAGTGCTGGTGAAGAATATCGAAGTACCATGGACTGCCAAAAGGACAAACACATTTGTTTTGGCAGAAGCGCTGCGAATGTGCTCCTTAGAGGCAAGGACAGTGAAACATCGTCTCATGTACGTTGGACGTGTCTTCAGGGGAGACCAGGCCCTGGAGAAGAACATCATGCTTGGTTAAGTGGAGGGGCCGTGAAGAAGAGGAAGGCCCTCGGCGAGATGGACTGACACAGGGGCTGCAGCGATGAACTCCAACGTAGGAACAATTGCGAGGATGGTGTGGGACCAGGCAGTGCTTTATTCTGTTGTGCATGGGGCTGCCATGGGTTGGACTTGATTTGATGGTCCCTCACAACAAACAACAACAGCAATGGGAGAGCAGTGGCCAACATCTTGAGACCAAGATTCTAAGAGCCTAGGTCTTGAAGAAACTGATGAGGTTGGGTGAAGGGCACATATGGGCTTTGGGGTCTGTGTCTGCTGGATCCTGCCTGGGCATCTTGAACGGGTAAAACACTGAGCCTCAGTCTCCCCCTTATAAAATGGGGGTGACAGTCCTCTGTAGAGAGTGTACTAAGATACTGCGTGGGGAACATTCAGCCCAGGCCTGGCTCCATGCTCACTTGAGACTATGGTTAGGACTAGGAGGGAGGCCTCCTGGGCTGTTGAAACTGGGGCGGAATACCTGGGAGGCGTGAAGATTAAGGTGTTCCCAGGGAGGAGAGGGCAATGATTAAAGTTACCAGGCCCCAGGAACGCATGCATGGAGCGGTTCTTTGCTCTCTTTCTGTGGCAGGATTCCCTTTCCCCACACCCTCTGATCCTTTCCAAGCTTCATATACACAATGGTAGGTTGGAGAAAATTGCCTAGCCCTTCAGCCTTTTAATCTCCTGGAATCTCCACATTCCATTCCCTCCCCTGCCTCCACAGCACACTGGCCATGGGAGAACACTGGGCTGCTTGCTCCTATGGGACCTGGGGTGGTGGTGGAAGGCGGTGGTAGGTGGGGGTGGGGTGGGGGAGAAGGCCTGAGGGAAAGGCGAGGATCCAGGGAGAAGCAGACAGCACACGCTTCTCCTTGGAGGTGACGCCGGCCTCCAGGTAGGGGTACTTCCTTGCCACCTAGATCAAGCTTACAGACACGGTGCTGACCTCTTCTGCCTCACCTGTTGCAGCCTGGCGTGCCCAGGGTGGAGAGTCACGCCCCACGCTTCGCCAAAGCCTCGTGCAGAGGATGGCACAGAGGGAGACGACCTTGGGTTATACAGAGAACCCCAAACCAAACGCCCAGCGCCCCACAGCACAGAGCAGATCGACTCCAGAGGGTCTCCTCGCCGACATCGTGTCTTACAAAGTCCACATTCCATCTCCCTCCCGAGGGAGGATCTGACACATGGTTCCCCTCCTGAGACCCACCCCAGAGAGATCACTGCCTTTGTGCAGCTGGACACTTGACAGATATGTCCCCAGGGTGCCTTTGGCAGGTAACAGTTCATGTACTGTTTTAATGTTTGGAGTCAGGGTGTGTCCGGGACCTCTGGGCAGTCTGGTAACCTGTGTCTTTTTCTTCACAAGGGAGCCCAGTGACTGACAGGAGAGCGTCAAGAACGACCCTTTGTCTTTTACAGGGTAGGGAGGGAGGGGTGGAGAGAGGCCATGGCGGGGTGGGGTCTGCGGTATGCTCAGAGATGCAGAATGAAGGGAAATCTGGTATTTTGTGGATGGAAAAACTGCCAGACCCCTGAGTGGAGGTAGAGGAGGGAGGGGGTGGCCATATCCATGGACAGATGGAGGCCACGCACCTCTCTGCCCTGACTGAGCCGTCAGCCAGGTAGCAGCCTTGCCCATGTTTGGCATGGAGGCTGTGGGATGTGACAGGTTTTTTCCATAGGAGGGGCATCAAAAAAAAGGGGGGGAAGGAAAAGAGCTCCACTGGGCAGAGCCTCCTTTTTGTGATGGCTAGTTGAAGAGAACAGTATGTGGCTGTGAAATTTTGTTTCCTTCTCAGGAAAAGTGCTGCAGAAACTGTTGTGATGTTGAACACCGCTTACAAGGACAGCGGAATGGAAATAACTCAAGCGTACTAGTGAGTGGTTTTCTCGTTTCAAAAAAAGGTGAAATGCCGTCTGATGACAAACCTTCCTGAACTGACAAAAATGTGGGCTCCATAAGTGCATTTGTAGTTTGCTCCACCAGGTCAGACTGTTAATTAAGCTTTCTATTTAGAGCTTCTGAAAAGATGGTGCAACTGTGTGTGACCAAAATGGCCTGATTTGTGGCAGAGGGGGACTGGTTTACCACCATGACGATTCACCTGTTCACACACACACCTCAGTGCCCCAGTTTTGGGCACAAAACAGCATACCTCTTCTTGCCCCACAAACCTGACTCACCTGACCTCCCTCTGCACGACTTCTTTTGTTTCCGAGAATGCAGGACATGAAAGGACAGTGATTTGATGATGTAGAATAGGTGACAAAAAAACAAGGGAGGTGCTGTCAGCCATCTAGACAGATGAGTTTAAAAATGGTTCCAAGAATGGAATTGCAGATTTGACAAATGCAGTAAGTATAATGGAGAGAACTTCGAAGGTTATTTTGTTGTTTTTAAAAAAAATTAAATACATTGCTTTTGGGGGAAAAATCCGTTTTGGGGGGTATCCCCTCATACGTCTTTCAACTCTCAGCATTCCTGTTTTTCAGGAGTGGAGAGACCAGTAGTTACACCTTAGGTGGCTGCGCAGGAACTTTTAAGATGGCTACTCAGCAAAGTAGCACGTGGACCACTGTCTTGTGGACTGTGTTGTGGGGATCCTTGGTGACTGACCTTGGTGACCCCTGGGACTGTGGTCCTGAGTCCCCAGGCCCAGTGACTCATTCCCTTAAGGCAGTGGTTCTCAACCCTCCTAATACCGCGACCCTTTAATGCAGTTCCTCATGTCGTGGTGACCCCCAACCATAAAATTATTTTCGTTGCTACTTCATAACTGTAATTTTGCTACTGTTTACGGATCAGACAAGCCCTGTGTAAGGGTTGTTCAAACCCCAAAGTGGTCACGACCCACAGGTTGAGAACTGCTGCCTTAAGGTGTCTGGTAATGTCTGAGAAGTTTTCATAGGTTGACTGACCCTCTGCCTCTGTGTGCGCCACCACATTCATGATATATTTGCAGCAAAAGTAACTACACTTATGCAAATATCCCTTGTCAGACTTGCACATATTTGTGTGTCTAGCCCACTCTCCCTCCCACACCTGTTCAGCCTGTGTGTCTACTCAAGTCCTGACTTGTAGATCGCCACTGTTGTGGGATTAGGTATATAACAGTAATCGCCTCTGTGCCTTTAACTCTTACAAACTTCCCAAGGTGCTCCCCGTCTCTGACATTTGTTTGTGTGTGCAAAGTTCCCAAGATGGGCAGTTTTAAAACAATTTTAAAAATTAAAACAAACAGTGATAAGGACTGTTGATAAGAGTTATTGGGAATGGAACTGCCAAAGGGGGTGGACGGACAATCGGAATTTACATACCCATGTTGTGGGGATCCTGTACCACAGCGTTGAACATAGCTTATGATCCAGCAGCCTTGCCTCGTGGTATCTGCTCCACAGAACGAGGTGCACAGAGATGCTCGCTGTTCATCATAGTGAGACACTGGAGGAAAGAGCACTAGGCCAGTGCTCAGCTACATTCACCCGGGGAGCACTGTGCAGCAACAGGGGAGTGGAGCCCCAAATGAAGGCTGGGAGAGGGGTTGGTCCACTTGAGGGAGGCTGTCTTGTATCCTAGGTCATTTGACTGCTGAACTGAGAGCCAGTGGGCCAGTCGGCCCAGCAAAGTCAAAGGCCTGAGCTGCGGAGGCTGAGGGGAGGTCCCTGGGCAGAGGGTCTCCCGGTCCTGCAGCAGCCAGGAGGTGGGGTGTAGGGTGTAGCCTGGGGGTGTGGTTTGGAATGAAAAACCTCAGTTAGCAGATGTCTCCTGGCACCTGCCCCTTCAGGGCAATCCCACAGCAGTCTGGTAGCTCACATTAAGCACTATCTACCCCCACCTCCCCACCTCTCACCTGGACCACACACAGCTGGGAAAGTAGGTGAAAGAGGAAGTGATTTAAGGGACAGAACATTTCTGTGCCAGACTGCGCCTTACCTCAGGAGGCTGTTTAAGTGATCAGCTCAGGCCGTGTGTTAAACCAAATTAGACAGCATTGTGTAATCTTGTCCCCTGCCAGGGTTTGGGAGGAAGGTCAGTTGCACACAAGCTAATTAGCGCTTCCTCCCGCCTCCGAGGTTAATGGGGGCTGAGCAGACTCTGCTAGGATGTACTTTGTTGACGGGTCCCCCAAGCCTGCTGTGAACAGGGACCCTCTCCTTCTGGCTGCCTCCATGCCATCTTGCAGTTCTTAGTCCTCGATCCCTCCTCCTTGAGCCCCCAGACTGGGCTTCCACAGGTCTGAGCTTCTTTCTATCAGTGCTGGGGGGCCCAGAGCACCTGACACTCACCTTCCACCTAACTCAGAGCCAGCTGAATAATAAGAGAGTGAGGCATGAGGAAGGAGAAGCTCTGTATTTGTAGGGAATCTGAAAGCTGCCTAGCTCGGGGCCAGTCATTTCCCTCCCTACCTGGGACTCGGTTAAAGGTGGGGCGGGGGGCCCCCTCTGATGATCCGTGTCTTTCTCTGCCAGACTCCCTGGCTTCTCTTTCCACTGAGAAATTCCATCGCAGAGAAGTCTCTGTCTCCCTGTCTGCTCAGGCCTTTGCGATATCCTGCTGCTTCCTCTTTCCAGACGTGGTTCATGGCTGTGCTGTGCTTCCTTGTCCTGCCCCTGTGGGACTCCGACTCCTTCCAGATGGGTGCGGTCCTGCCTCCTTCCTGGACTCCAGTCCCAGTGTGGCAGAGTCTGTAAGCCGCTGCTGTCCTGGGAAGGAAACCCCTTTCGTCCTCTCCCATCCCTCTTTCTCTGTGAGTGTCTCTTCTTTTCCCTAGGTGTCTCTCTCTCGGTGTCTGTGTGTCTAGCTGTGTGTCTTTCCCCTCTACTGGCTCTGATAGCTGTGCCTTCTCTGTATTTCCCTTCTCGCCTTTCCCTCTAGCCAGTCTCTGTCCCACCCTGGAAGCTCCCTTCCCTCCACAGGCCTTAGCACCCTCTTAGCCTGGCTTAGGGTTGGTCTCCTATCTCCTAAAGCCCCTTCCTGGCTCCTGGTCCAAGCTTGCTCCACCCTTGTCCTGCCTCTGTCTGGAACCCGGCCTCCTATTGCTTGACAGTCAGGGGGCTCACATTATGCTGATGCAGCCTTCCCAAGGGGAGGAGGGAGTGACTAGCACCCATGATAAGGGTCAGTCTGGGCCACTTCCGGTCTAGAGATAGCCCACTCCCTCCCCCACCACCTCATAGAGCAGCCTGGTGTCCCTTCCTGTCCCTGACTGTGCCAGTGATCTGACCAGGAGAAGCCCAAAAATAAGGCCTGTCCCCCTGGGATTCCTAGAGGGGGCTGCACTTTCTCTCTGCTCAGCCCTTGCCCCTCCCCAGAGCCTTCGGAAGAACCATGAGGTATTAGGACGACTTCCTGCAAGGCATTAGAGCCCCAGTCCTGGCCAGAGGGTTGTAAGAGAACCCCAGTGAGGTGGCAAGACAGGAAAAGTGAGGCGAGAGAGGAAGCCTGAGACGAGAAACAAGCATGGAAGATTCAGTCCGCTGGTCCCGGGCCTGCCCTTTCCCAGTGATGTGACACCATTGTCCTTTTTTCCAGACAGTGGAGAATTCAGTGCTAACAGGTGTTTGAAAATCTCAACATTGAAGGCCCATAATAAACGCTATTGGAAGTGGAATCTGGATCTATGGCAAAGGGATAACTCAGGTGTCAGGGACCTGTGTTTGATCTATACCTCCGTGCTTCCTGGGGTGGGGGTGGGGCGGGAGAGGAAGATATTCTAGCATAAATTCCTAAACTTATTTGGTTTACCGCCCCCTTTTTCGGGGGTGGGGGGATTACTCAATGC
Source organism: Tenrec ecaudatus (assembly GCF_050624435.1). Taxonomy (NCBI): domain Eukaryota; kingdom Metazoa; phylum Chordata; class Mammalia; order Afrosoricida; family Tenrecidae; genus Tenrec; species Tenrec ecaudatus. Next base: position 73,742,308 of record NC_134533.1, on the reverse strand, counting down.
CTCCCTGGCAGTGAAAAACGGCCCAGAATCCAGGATGAAGTGTCGCTCGCTCGCTCGCTCGCTCACTCACTCACTCACTCACTCACTCACTCACTCTCACTCACTTACTCTCTGCCCTCATGGATTCTGACTCTGTGTAGGCGCCTGCTTTGGCAGTCCCTCTGGATGGTAGCAGTGCCCCCCAGGGGTGGCATCATCCACTCTGGGAGACAGGCTGTAAAGGGATAGGGGCGAAGTAAGTGGAAGGATGGCTGGCTGAATGGCAGTCTTAGATTGGGTTTGTTTCCTGGGGCTGCAGAGTGAATCATGCCAACTGGCTGGTCTGTGGAGCTCTGGGGACACAGTGGACTGAGCCTAGGCTGCTAACCAGAATGCTGGTGGTTGGCATGCCCCAGCTGATCAGTGGGAGGAAGCTGAGGCCGGGAAGTTTGCATAAGTCTGCCTCCTTAGAGAGCTACAGCCTGGGAAACACTCGGGGCAGATCCACTCTGCCCTGGAATGGTCATTCTGAGTTGGAATCTCCCCATCACTGGCAGTTGAGTTGACAGCAGGTGGAGTTCTTGAATCAGTGGCTGCTGAGAACAGAAATTCATTGTCTCACAGTTTGGGAGGCTGGAACTCCAAATCAGTATGTCCATCAGGTCACAAACCCTCGGAGGTGTCGAGTGGAAGAGCCTGTCTTTGTCAGCGTCTGGTGGCACCAGGCGTTCCTTGCCTTGTAGATGCGTCTTCACATGGTGGTCCTTTCTCTCTGTGTCTCTGGGTCTCGCCGCTGCTTTTCTCAGGGGACCATTTAGATTGAACTAGGGCTCACCTTTCTCCACTTTGACTGTAAGTTAACTGGCAACAGCTCCAAAGACCCTATTTTACAAATAAGGTCATGGTCATGAGTGCCAGGGATGAAGACTTCAGCATATTAGTTGGGGGAGGCGCAATTCAACAGCTGCAAGGCGCCAGTGGAGGTTTTGCACATGGATTGATTTATGCTGTAAAAGGTTCACTCTTCACGGGAATTCTATGGGTTCAAATCCCAACTCCTTCTCTTCCTGGCGGCGTCACTGGGCAAGTCATTCTGCTGCTCTAAGCTTTAGTTTCTCCTCTGTCAAAGGCAGGTTGATAATGATGACTGTGTCTCAAGAATTCCTAGCAGAAATTCTTGTCCTTTGAGCAGCTGGCCCGTTTCAAGTCTCATGGACACTTGTTGTGTTTTTCTTGTTGACTGGCTCTACTAGGCAGTCAAAAATCAAGAGAATGCTCTGTCCATCGCCAAGGCAGGAGTCGTTAGGCAGTTCTAGCCTGAAAGGCCACCATTGTCTGCTAGTTTGTTACACTGTGGGGACTTGTGTGATGCTGGAAGCTGTGTCACTGGCATCTCAGATACCAGCAGGGTCACCCAGAGTGAACAGGTTTCTGCAGAGCTTCCAGCCTAGGAACAGAGAAGGAAGAAGAAATAGGCTGTCCGCTTCGGAAGAATTAGTCACTTTAAACCTTAAGGACAGAATGAAAACATCATCATACACTGACAGCCTCATGAAAGAAGCAGGACATTGTTGGAGATGGCACCAGAAGAGGAGCCCCTCCGGCCTCAGTTAAAATATGACCGAGGGAGAGCTGCCTTCTCCGAGCAGAGGTGACTATGATGATGTCGGGGAGTAAAGACTTCAGCACCTTCATTTGCTGATGGGGCAGGATTCAAAAGGAGAAGAAACAGCTGAAAATATCAATTAATAATCAGAACTTGGATGTACAAAATATGAATCCAGGAAAATTGGAAGTTGTAAAATATTACATTTTATGCATAAACACGTCATTGTCGGCACCACTGAGATGAAATGGACTGGATTGGCCATTCGGAATCAGAAAATAGTGTGGTTTTCTAGGCTATGAATGAAACAGTCCCGAGGAATAGTATTGCATTCATCCTTAAAAGGGGCTCTTCAAGATCTACCTGGAAGTTCAGTGCTATCTGTGATAAGATTGTGCCTATCCGCCTTCAAGGAAATCCAATTAATACAACTATTATTCACATTTATGCACGAACCAGGGATGAAGAAATTGAAGAATTTCACCAACTTCTTCAGTCTGAAGTTGATCAGAGATGCAATCAAAATACAGTGGTGATTATTGGTAGAAGCAATGAGAGTTGGAAACAAAGAAGAGGTGTAGTAGTTGGAAAACAATGGTCTTTGTGATAGAAACGAAGCTGGAGATCCCATGACAGGATTCTGCAAGACTAATGACTTCTTCATTATAAATACCTTTTTTCCAACAAACCATGGAGTTCTCCAGAGGGAGACACATAAGTCAAATTGACAACATCTGTGGGAAGAGACGATTGAGAAGTTCAATATCAGCAGATAAAACCAGGCCAGCGGCTGACGATGGAAAAGACCATCAATTACTCATGTGTAAATTCAGGCTTGAACTGAAAAAAAAATTAAAACACATCCATGAGAGCCAAAATATGATCTTGAATCTATCCAGCCTGAGTTTTAAGAACATCTCAATAGTGAATTTGGCTCACTGAACATTAACCACAAAAGACCCGGATGAACTGTGGGAAGACATTAAGAACATCTCACAAAGGAAGCAAAAGGTCAGTAAAAATACAGGAAAGAAACGATCAAAGTGGATGTGAGAAGAGACTTTGAAACTTGCTCATAATCATAAAATATCAATGGCAAATGGAAGAAATAATGTCATCAAAGAGCTGAAGAGAAATTTTCAAAGGGCTTCTAGAGAGAAGACAAAGTCAAATATTTTAATAAAATATGCAAATACATAGAGTTTAAAAAAAACAGAAAGGAAAAACATGCTTAGCATATAATAAATTGAAAGCACTAAAAAAGATTCAAGGCTCAAATTGTAATACTGAAAGATTCTATGGGCAAAATATTGAGCAATAGTGGAAAAATACACAGAGTCACTGAACCAAAAAGAACTAGTCAACATCAACAATTTCAAGAGGTAGCATACAATTACCAATGGTACTGTGGGCAGAAGACCAAGCTGTACTAAAAGCATTAGCCAAAAACAAGGCTCCAGGAATTGATGGAATATCAATTGAAATGTTTCAAAAAGCCAACAAAGCCCTAGAAGCACTCACTTGTCTATGCCAATAAAGTTGGAAGATAGCTTACCTGACCAAGAGACTGGAAGAGATCCATATTCATATCCTTTCCAAAGAAAGATGACCCAACAGAATGCTCAAATTATAGAACAAAATCATTAATATCACCTGCAAGTAAAATCTTGCTGAAGCTCAAACAACGACAGTGGCAGCAGTACATTGACAGGGAGCTTCCAGAGGTTCAGGCTGGATTCAGAAGAGGATGTGAAACAAGGGATATCATTGCTGTTATCAGATGGATCTTGGCTGAAAGCAGAGAATACCATAAAGATGTTTACTTGTGTTTTATTGACTATGCCAAGGTTTTCAACTGTGTGGCTCATCACAAACCATGGATGCCTTTGAGAATAATGGGAATTTCAGAACACTTAACGGTGCTCCTGGAGAGAACAAGGGAATACTGCATAGTTTAAAATCAGGAAAACATGTGTATCAGGGTTGCAGCCTCTCATCATAAGTATTCGATCTGTATGCTAAGCAGATCATCAGAGATCATGGATTATATGAAGAAGAATGAAGCATCAGAATTGGAGGAACGATTGTGTGGTGCTTACACACTCTAGTCAACCCAGACTAACACATTATGGTACCTTGGGAGTGGGGTACTAGAGGAACAAATCATAAAGATGGAGGGTGGATGCTTGTCTGACCTCTGCCTCATGGTAGTTTTCTTCTTTGGCTAGCCGGAGGTCAGATCTGGCCATGCACTTTACTGGGTTGTTTTCTGGGGAAAAAGGGGGAAGTTAAAGTTTTGATTATCTTGTTTGGTTGTTGTCTTTGGTTGTTCCTTTTAGAAATGGCCAAAACGAATGTGATAAATGTGTATTTTGAGCTCAGGGGGTGAAATCTTCCCTTGAATTTCTCAGAGACCTTGCTGCTTAGTGAAAACATCTGACAGAAGGTCAAAATGTCTGACAGAAGGCCTGGCCCTGGCTTGAGGCAATGCAGTCAGAGCCCTAAGACTATATTTTGTTTCAATTGAATAACTTTGATAAGGCCAAAGATAAGATGGATAAGGATTGAACTTGACTGAAGAATTGAGTTTAGGATCTGGCTGTACTAGGTTTATACTGATTTCTTCTTGTTGTTGATATAATGTATGATAGAAATAATTATTGGGAAGTACGAACAGTTTGTAAGCCCTCTGCTTCGAACATAAAATGAAATCTTTAAATGGGTGTAGGATAGCCTGCAAAGAAGGTTCTGAAAAGATAAGCCCTGCCCAGTGCCTTGAGTGCTCTGGACATTTGCATTCGAAAAGATTTGCTGAGAGAGCTGTCCACAGACCGAAGAAAGAAAAAGGAGCCCTTGGCCTTTTGAATTTTGAGCTAATGGTTTGTTCCTGAAGCTGGAAAAAATTTGGAGCCATGAAGAAACTCTCTTCTCTAGCACTGAAAGTTAAAGAGAGCCTGTGGGCAGCCTGAAAAGTCTGTTAGGTCGCCACCTGGATTCACTTGTTGAGTGGAAGTGGGAAAAATGCAGCAATAGAGAGACAGATGCAATGTGGCCACTGACACCTGTGGACCTGGTTCACAGGGACTAGAGGAGAAGATGAGAGCGGGTTGACTGATCTGAAGTTCATGAACCCAAGGGGGCTGGGTTGTTAAGAATTTGTGACTGGTCCATGGTCTAAAAGCGAGGTGACCAATGGGCATTCTGTTGAGGCTAAGTGAGGCAGCCCACATTGAACTGACCACAACCCAACCAGATGAAGAGAAGAATTTTGAGCCTGTGAACTGGGGCATATGGCTGCTGGCTTTATGCATAGCCTGTCCTGATTTGACTTTGCTTATGGATGCAGACTCATAGATTCCAACTGGAATGAAGATTCTTCACATCAAAGAATATGATTGTCTCCTCAGAACACTGGGTTGATGTAGTGGGCAGTATAGAAATTGGATACCCAAAGTGGGGAGGATAAAGGCACGAAGTGGCTGGTTTATAAACTTTCATAAGTGTTGGAATATATTCATAGGATTAAGGTGTAGGTGTTACTTAACTGCAATTGTTAGCATAGGATATTGTGTTGTTCACTTATAGAATGTTATGTCTATATGAGGCTTTGGCACATATTGAATTGTAGGCATGTTAGTTTTACCTGTTAGGCACAGATATGATTTTATTATTGTTTTGTTTAAAAATTGTAAATGGCTAAAGAGTTGTGTAAAAGTGTCAAGTTCACAAGGGGTGGTTTGTGGTAGTTACATAATCTCCTGTCAACTTGGGAAGGACTGAAGTTTAGCTTGTCAATCAGGTCCCAGCTTGATGACCTCATTTGAAGGCGCTATGGAGAGAAATAGCTCGCTGGAGGTGGGGCACTCTCTCTCTCTCTCTCAGACCCACACCAGTGCTGAGATGCTTCCACCACCACTGGATCCACAAGACTTTCCACACACTGGCCTGTGATATTCCTGCATTTGGCGTCATTACATGAGTCTAAAGACGAATTCATGGACTAGTGTCCACATATGGGGTAACATTGAACTTATGACCTTGATCTGCACTGGGATGAGTTGTTTTCTTAATGTGCAATTTCTCTTTGATATAAAGTTCTCTCTTACACACATATGAGTGTTTATGAATTTGTTTCTCTAGTCAACCCAGACTAACACAGCTTGTTAACAATCTGTGATATACAGATGACACAACCTTGCTTGCTGAAAGTGAGGAGGACTTGAAGTACTGACTGATGAAGATCAAGGATTATACCCTTCAGAATGGATGACAATTCAAGGTTAAGAAAATCCAAATCCTCACAACTGGGCTAATGGTAAATGGAGAAAAGATTGAAGTTGTCAAGGATTTGGTTCTGCTTGGATCCATAATCAATGCTCATGGAAGCAGCAGTCAAGAGATCAAACAATGCATTGTATTGGACACATTTGTTGCAGATGACCTCTTTAAAGTGTTGAAAAACAAGGATGTTACTTTGAGGACTAAGGTGCTTGAGTGTCAATGAATTTGTTTCTGTAATTTAACACATCAAGCAACCCAGACCCCAGGTCACGCACCAGGGGCATTGTGACTGAGAGATGAGGTGGGGATCTTGGAGGGATGGTGAAAACTTGTGGGTGCCAAAAATGGATCGCTGCATCATCTACCTCCCCCTGCTTCGTCCAGAAAGGGGATGTATGGGGAGTAGAGGGAATGAAGCAGACAGTGTCCGTGGATTCCAACACCAGAGACAGCCTGTACCCTCTCTGAGCAAAGCCTGAATTCTTTGTGTGGCGTGAGGTTTCTGAATGGTAGAGCAGAGGTGACGTGGGAAAGTCCAGTCCCTTGAGAGCTCGCTGACTGCTTCATGACCCCAAAGAGGCTCAGGTCTGCAAGATGAGATCCTGCCTCCTGGTGGCATGGAAAGTGATGAAGAGTCTTTGAAGCTCCCTGGGGTTCCCACTGACTTACATGTAAGTACTCTGTTTCCCCGAAAATGAGACAGTGTCTTATATTAATTTTTGCTCCCAAAGATGCGCTAGGTCTTATTTTCTGGGGATGTCTTATTTTTCCATGAAGAAGAATACACATTTATTGTTGAACAAAAAAAACAGGATTTATTACCTGTATATGGAAACGTAGTAGTTGTCATCACAAACCAGCAAAACCAGACAAACTGTGAATCCTATAGTACCAAGAATTTTTTGTTACTCCTGCCCTGTGCGACTCACTGTCTAATTGTGAGTCAACCAGACTCCGTCAGGGCAGAGTGAGCAGCACGCGGCAGCCTGTCCTGGTGACGGGAGTGGGCTCTCTGATTAAAAGAGACCTCGCGCTTCCTGTCTGCTCGGGTTGCGCTGCGGCCAACAGTGAGCTGTGCGGAGGCACCTGCCGCTATGGTCCAGAGTCCAGAGTTATGGTAGCTTCGGGGGGCCTTATTATCGGGGAGGCCTTTTTGGGGGGAGATCTTATTTTTTGGCGGGATTCCTTATATTTCAACAAGAGGCAAAACTGTAAGTAGGTCTTATTTTCAGGGGATGCCTTACTTTCAGGGAAACACGGTAGAAAGATTCCAGTGTCCCTGATGGTGGTCTTGCTGTAACCAAGAGCTGCCTGTAACAGAAACTTGATTACAAGGCTTGAGTGTGCATGTAACCCTCAGCTGTGTGTTTTTTTGCAGGTCTGAATTTGTGTCTGCAGGTTGAATCTATTACATATACACATGAACATACATACTCCCAAGATGAGCTCTCATCTATAAATACGATTTTGTCCACTACACTAAAAAATTAATATAATGCTGTAAATATATAAGCAACCATGAGGTCTTGAGTTTTGATTTGGATCAGGTTAACCTGGAAAGGCCAGCCCTTAGTTTGGGGCACAAAAAGAAAGTGGCCCAGAGGCCCAGGTTAGTTCCCTGTTATTGCTGTTGTTGTTGTTAGGGGTTGAGTCAGTTTCCACCCAGAGCAACCTTATGCATAGCAGGAAAAAAAACCCATCCTGGACGATCCTCGCATTTGTTACGATGCTTGAGCCCATTGTTGCAGTCACGTGTCAGTCCATCTCATCAAGGGCCCTTCTCTTTCTCACGGCCCCTCCACTTTACCAAGCACGATGCTCTACTCCAGGGACTGCTCTCTCCTGACATATGTCCAAAGTACGTAAGATGAAGTCTCCCCATCCTGGCTTCTAAGGAAGCACTCTGGCCACACTTCTTCCAAGACATATTTTGTCCTTTTGACAGTGCATAGTACTTCCAATGTTCTTCACCAGCGCCTCAATTCAAAGGCACAAATTCTTGTTCAGTTCTCCTTATTCAATGTTCAACTTTCACATGTATACGGGGCAACTGAAAATACCGTGGTTTGAGTCAGCACACGTTAGTCCTCAAAGTAACGTCCTTGTTTTTCAATACTCTAAAGAGACCTTGTGCAGATTTACCCAATGCAACTTGTCTGTTGATCTCCTGACTACTGCGTCCATGAGCATTTTAGGGGGATCCAAGCGAGGAAAATCCTTACAACGTCAATCTTTTCTCCGTGTACGTAAAGGTTCGGTTGTGAGGATTTTGGTCTTCTCCACATTGAGTTGTCTCTCACACGGAAGGCTGCCGTCTTCAACAGCGAGCGCTTCCTCGCCGTCATCTGCATATTGCGAGTTATTGATCAGCCTCCCTCCAGTCTAGATGCCCCATCTCCTTCCTATAATCCAGCTTCTCTGATGAGTTTTCTCAGCATCCAGATGGAATAAGGATCGTGAGGGGATACAACCCTGACACACACCTTGGCTGATTTTAAACCGTGCAGTGCTCCTGTTCTCTCGTTCCCTGTACAAGCTGCCGTGAGCACAGTGAAGGGGTTGGGAATTCCCATTCTTCTCAAGGCCATCCATAGTTTGTGATGAGCCACACAGCCCTGGCACAGTCGATTGAGCACAAGCAAACCCCAGGCATGGATAGTAATCCACAGGGACATAACTGAGCTATATCTGTGCTGCTTGGCTAAGGGGTGAAAGGTCTGTGTGACTGCTAGGCATACCTGGCTGAAGGAAGGGGTGGAGCCCAACTCATCCATTAAGTGACAGTTTGAAGACACCTGCGTGGACATGTGGCCCTTGTAGAAGAGAGACCTCAAACAGAGCAGGACTCTCTCTTGCCTCGTTACTCTCTATTGGACCAGGATCCTTCATCTGGGTTGTCCATCTCCTGTTTTGCTGCCTATCGATCCCCTCAGCCGTCGGTGGCCTGCTGAACTTGGATTCATTTACCACTGCCTTGGGCACTCCTGCTTCCTTCATCCCCTGCTTCCTGTTGTCTGCTTCTGCAGCCTTAAGAGTCAGAAGAAGCTTCCAGCTTATAGCTGACCTGTAGACTTGAACCAGACTAGACTTAGCTACTTCTACAACTGTGTAAACCATTTTTTGGTGGGGGGTGGGGGTGGGAGATTAATCTCTTTCTATAGACAGACACATACAAGAGTCCCTGGTTTTGCTTCTCTGGAGAACCCAACCTCACACAGAATGACGGTATATTTAAATCTAAATCCACGCCCATTCATAGCCTCATTTAGGTCTGCAATCTGACCAGAAAGGCAAAAACAAAACAAAAACACAACCACATGCCACTCAGGCTTCCCATATTGGAAAATAAATGAATAAATGAGTCTTACGTGTGTCACGAGCCAGGCTGAATACCACAGTCTGGGCACCGGTGACTGTCTGTCCCCAGTGGCCCTGTGACTCACTCGCTCACAAGATCTCGGGCTCCCGCTGCTGCCCGTCCTGCGCTCACTCTGGCCTATACCTTGTTGGTGGGCTCTTGGGAAGACAGGAGTTCCTTACAAGCTGATAGATATATGGGGCAGCGTCGGTTCTTTCTTCGTGCCTCCTTTGTACCAGCTCTGGGCTGGGACCCCAGACACAGAGGTGGTTCTTCAGATGGGATTTCTGTTTTCAGAGGCGGCTGAGATGGGGGGCAGAGTTGAGTGATGTGAAGGAGGGAAACGCGGAGGCACTGGGCGGCTTCCTGCGTCCAGGGAGACTTTGTAGAGGCGGGAAGCAGAGCAAGGACTCAAACACTGCAAACCGAACCCCTTCCCACTCTTACAGGCACAGCTCTGGAGAACAGCACCAGCAGCTGATGGGAACATAGCTTCCCTCTCTGTGTACCCAGGGTGCTGCGCCCCGCCCCCCCCCAACCTAATTCCTCAGCAACAATGGATTTCAGCTATGCCAGTGACTCTTGTTTCCTCATCACCAGGTGGGGAGCTCTCTGGGGACTGTCCCCGGCCCCAGATAGGAGGACCAAGGCTGGTTTCCAGGTTCAGGTTGGGTGGACCTGGAGGTGTGTTTGTGGCGGGGGTGGAGGGGTGGGGGGGAGGGACACACACGTTTTCTCAGACAGCTGGAGAAAGCCTAGCTTGAGCAAATATTAGCATACCTGATCTAGTGAGGACAGGATGGTAGCCAGAAAGCAGCCGTCACTGGCACAGGGCAGGTGAGGTGGGTGGAGGGCCAGGCCAGGAGCAGGGTATGGAGGCTGAAGTGTATGGTATTTTTATGACCTCGTCTTAGGAACCACATAACCTCACTTTGGCTGTACCCGACTGATCAAGGCAGCCACCAGCCAAGGCCTGCCCAGGTTCGAGGGACAAGGACACACCTGTACCTCTTGAAGGGGGGAACACAGTTTGAAAAGAGCATGTGGGATGGGGGCTATTGCTGCCGTCATCCTTGGAAATGATACTCTGAAGCTTGTATCTTCTAACTCTCTGTGCATCTCCTGAGGAACAGAAGCTTTCAACGCTACACCATTCAAATGTATCAGACTCTCCCCGGTAATGTTTGTGTTCTTTCAATGCCTTATTTAGGAAGTCCAACCCCATCTTAAATTTATAAAGGAATGCGCCTATATTTACTCCTTTAAAAATAATAACAGAGACCACCACCACCCCCTCCCCCCAAAAGTAGCTTTCTCACATTTAGGTTCTTAATTCATCTGGGATAGATTTGTGAACCATGCAAGACAAGGATGACATCCCATTTTCCCATTAAGGTAACCAGTAGTGTCCCTACTACCCAGTGAACTGTCTGCCCTCCCTCTGGAATGCAGTTGTCAGAGACGAAGTTCCCGTGTGTGACAGGTTTATTGTAACAACTAGGCCAATAGTAACATGTGGGCAGAGTTTAATATCCCCTAGCCAGTTCAGATGAGGTCTCGAGCGCTGACCACCCCATTTCCCCTGCTCCCCAGTCAGATGTCTGCTATCGGGATTCCTCAGGGACTCGGTGTCTTTGCTCCCATGGCTGGTCTGTCGCACTCCCCTCTTGGTGTGTCCCCATGGGGGTGCATCAGACTGGCTGCACTCCCCAACTGTGTTCAGTGCTGCCCACTGTATCGCTGTCGTCTAGGGAGGGGATGTCATGTCTGGAGCTGGGGCTGGCCCTGCCATCCTCTATGAGGAGGGGCTACCCTGAGCTGGATTGTCGCCCTCCAGGCTTGGTGCACCAGAATGAAGACTTCTCTCTCTCCCTTTCCTGTGGAGACTTAAACAATAGCCCCTCCTTGGGTAGATTAGTGCCCTGTTCCCTCATTGCTGTCTTTCTTCTTCCCTGACCCCTTTGTGGCCCTTAAAGGCATATGAGGGGTAGGGGTGGGTGGGAGATGTCTTTCTGCACAGGTGCCATCTTCATCTGTTTTCTGTTTTGGATGACGGAAGCATCATTGTGTTTAGTCTGGCTCTTGGCGGAGTATCTGGTCCTCAGCCCAGGAACTGCGACATGTACATTTCTCCCTGTGCCCGTCCTGTTGTTGGAACTTACGTCAGCGGACTCATGCTGTACTTGTCCTTTCGTGCTGGGCTCACTTCACTCAGCGCAGTATCTTCCTGCTCTTTCCACGAGATGAGGTGCTTCTTCTTTTCACGACTGCTTTTGAGGGATGCACGTTGCATTTTACATATGTGTTCATAGGCGCTATAAGCTCATGACGGTCATTTACCACATCAACTTTGTGCTAAATTTGGTATTGTGGTCATACATAAAGAGTTGAGTCTTTTTCTTTTTCCTTTGATGGAAGAGCCTGAATGAGGGGAAATCAAGTTCTTGAAGATTTGATACTGCTTATCTGAAAAACCCTTTATCTTGAGAGCTTTATTACAGGTAGGTTTTAAAGCTTTTAAAAGTAATGAGTGCATAATCGCAATAAACACAGTGCCGCCAAGTCAATAAAATATAGTGAGGGAATTGTGTGTACGGTATTGCCTCGATCTCCCCTACGCGCTATTTTCTTCATAATAATTTTAAAATATTTTTATTTTCTGAGCATCATGGGCCACAAAAAACTACCCCCGGGGGCCGCATGTGGCCCGAAGGCCACCAGTTTGACATCTCTGTTCTAGACCAACAGTCGGCAAACTTTTGAGACGGAAGAGCCAATCCGGTCCCTCACAACAATCTAGAAATTAATCCAGAGCCACAAATACATAATCACAAACAAATGAAATCAGCATTGTCTGAATAATATCCTTTAACATTTGTCAATTTGACTCCAGAACCGTATGCATGTGGCTCCTGAGCCTCAGGGTGCCGAGCCCTGGTCTAGCCTTGGTCTAGACTCTGATTCTGTCGGCGTCTCCCTCCCTCTCCTCCTTGTTTCTACCACTTGATCTCCCTCTCTGAACATCTGCTTCCTGTCTCAACTTTTCTTTGCCGGAATCTCCCTCTCTTTCGGCTTCTAGTTTCTCTGGCTGTAGTCTCTCTTTCTTGCTAGTTTTCTCCTCTCCCACAGCCGGATTGTACTTCTCCTTCGCACCTCCTTCCTACTGGACCACTTCCCACCCCGGCTCCCTGCCAGGCATGGTCCTCTCAGCCTTTTGCTAACACGAAGGTTTTTGAGTACCCACCTACTTTCCTGCCCCCCCTTCCCACTCCTGGGCCAGCCTGGACCTGGGAGCCACGTAGCGTGCCCAGAGCCAGGCCCTCTCTGCAATGGAAATAGCAGCTGTGGGCCGGGCCCCAGGTTGCCTGCTGGACCAGAAGACTGCCTCTGTCTCCAGGAAGGCTCTGGGAGTCGACAAGGCGCCCAGACGCACTGCTCCAGGGAACCCTGCCAAGCCCAAACCCCAAGAGGGGCGCACAGCACCATTCACCTACGTGTGGGCACACCCATGTGCACACTCGGCTCGAAGAGAGGGTGGGACTGCCCCCTGGGGTCTTCAAGGCTGCAATCTTCAGAGGTGAACTGCCTCATCTTCCTCCCGGGGAGCAGCTGGTGGCTTCACACTGCTGAGCATTTGGTTAGTAGCCAGGCGCTTCATCCACTGCACTAAGAGAGGGAATTCAGACCCCCTCCTGGATTAGCACCTGACTTCATCCTATCGATTCAAAGATCCGGCACCTTGTAGTCTGACCCCATGCTCTTGAGAATCCAGGTGCCCAACCTTCCTATCAGCACTGCATGTACCTATCGCCCCATAGGAGCCTAATAGGCATTAGGGGAAGTAGGCTCAACTGTCCCATTTGATAGTGAAGGAAAAAACCCCGTAGGGCCAAGCAGAAGCAGAATCCTCAGCCTAGCCAAGGCCACCTGCCCGTATTGTCCTCTGCCATCTGCGACAGCGTGACGGCGGACACTTGGCATTGAGGGGAGACTGAGAAAGTCCTCCACGTCGGGCCACTGACCGCTGCGTCCATGCCCGGGAGAGGCACGGCAGAAAAAAACGTGAGTCAGACGGTCTGATGTCCCCACAGAGGCCATACTGTCATCAGGTTTCTGGTGCCGGACGTTATAGGGTGGGAGCAAGAGATGGAGCCATCCCTTTGGAGGCTGAGTGTGTGTCGGGGGGGCAGGTCACGTCACTGGGGTGCTATCCCACCCACATGGCAGCCTTGAAAAGGCAAGCAGATCCCAGAGGGGGTGTCTTGCAGGTCAGAGTGGGAGTGAGAGCTGTCTGTTTGGGGGAGCTGGTTGGGGGGTGGGGGGCGGTTCTGAGCACCAAGGAGCTGCCCTTCACTACTCACAGGACTCCAACCCCACAGCCACCGAGTCACTTCTAACTCAGAGCGACCCCACAGGACTTCCTGAGAGGGATTCCTAGGCTGTAATCCTGTGGGAGCAGGCGGCCCCGTTCCCACCGGAGTGGCAGGTGGGCTCAAAGTGCCGATATTTCCATTAACCACCTGGAGTGTCGCCCCTGCTCCCCCAGTCTCCTCCTCTGCTGCTCAGGGCCCCTTTAACATTGGGGCAGAGTGGGCTACTGCCCCGGTGTCTACTCCCAATTTGGGGTCCCCCTGCAACGCTGTGTGGGGCTGTGCGGTGTGGGGCCCTGGAGAGTCATTTTGCAGCTCTTCATATGAGCCCTTCCTCCCAGGGTGCTGGCAGGGGCCCCATCTGACCAAGGGGCTCACTTCCTCATCACTCGGCTTTGTGGTTTCGAAAGACTCCCCCACTGACTCCCTGGCTCCTTGCTGTTGGACCCCATCTGGTCGTTGCCAGCCTGCCCTCCATCACACTGCTGGAGATGGGGAGTGAAGACAGCAGGAGAGATGTCGCCTGCCAGCAGGTGGGCAGAGGCCCCATCCTACAGCATTTACTCCCCCTCCGGGATGCCTCTCTTGGGGTACAGTTCCTTGTCCTTCCCTGAAGGTTGTGTGCAGGGGCCCTGGCTCAGTCACCCTGGTCTCCCCAGCACTGGGAACAGAACCACACAGAGCAGAGATTGGAAAACGCTGAGCCTGCAATGATGGAGGAGGCAGGTCTCAGGGAACCGGAGTGGGGAGCCTGAACTGCTGACTGTACCCTGAAGGAGGGATGCCAAGATCCTGCCTCAGAAATGGGTGCTTCCGGGGCTCCAGACCAGGGCAGAGCTGGGGCAATGGCTGCAGGGGCAGAGGCCAACCCTCCAGATGTGCCACAGTGTGCAGCATCTCCTGGTCTCTGGTGGCAGTGCCGGCAGGAACAGTTTAGACCAGGGAGGGCATGATCCTGCACGCCCCCCACGGGCTGCAGCACCTCCACGAGGCTGGAGGGCAGTGTATGAGAAGACAGAGGGCAAACCCCCAGTCCCCGTGGGGCTACTAGCAAAACACTGGCGGTGCATACCACACAGACGTGCCTCAGCAGATAGGCCTGGCAACCCACTTGTGGAAGGTCAGAGCTTTGCACACCCAGTGGAGCTGTTCTACTCCGTGAACACAGAGTCACCAGGCTCCAGAATGGGCTCAACCCCTACCCCCAGACCCCAGGGCTTCCTCTGCCAGTCACCTTCTGATACAGGGACCCACACAGGGTGGACACGCTTCCATCTCGGGGTCAGGGTCATGGTGCAGCCGAGCCCTTCCCTTCCTGCTTGCTGTTTTGTGTTCCAGGCAGGGGCACTCGCTCAGGTCAGCATGTCCACTTGCTCCAGGGGAAAGGGAGGCTGACTTTCTGTGTGTGTGTGTGTGTGTGTGTGTGTGTGTGTGTGTGTGTGTGTTTGCAAAGCCATGGACCACCGGGCTTGGGCTTTGGTAAGCTTGCGATGAGGCAGTCTGAGCCAGGCCTGCTCCTTATGACCCAGCAGTCCCTGGCAGGCTCCTTATGACAGCAGTGCAGTCTCCTGGGGCACCTCCCCGTGCAGCAGACTCATACCCACTCACTGGGGTGTGGGTGGTGCTGGTGGGATGGGGGGTGGGTCAAATTGGACATTAGTCTAATTTTCTGTAAGACTGAGTTGCCCCTGGTCCCGCTGCTAAGCAGGGGTGGGTGGGTTGGGGGTTTAAAAAAGTTTGTGGGAAAATAGCATCACAAGATAAAGGAATCACCCCCACTCACTTTGGGGTACCCCCTTGTATCTGGTATCCACTCCAACGGGGAGGGTGGGCTCACCTGACTCTATCTTCCAGGAACCTTTCCCAGTCGCCCACCTAGTTTGCATTCTTACCTAGCACAGTCAAGTTCTGCCAGAAAAGTTAATTTTCCCATGACGGAGCTGCACTTGGCCCAGGTGTTTAGCACGGAAAAATGGGATTGAGAGAGAATGCAATTCCCCATAAGCTTTTGTGAATCCCCCTTGTCTTTGTTGGGTGGCTTTAGGTCAATCACATAAGCCTCTCTGGATCTCCGATGTCTCACCTGGGAAATTCTGGAGGTCTCTAGTGTTATAAAGCACCCCCTGTGCCATATCTCACATAATCCCCAGGTCAAGTCTAGAGTCTAGAGGAGCATGTATTTCCCCATTTTACAAAAGGGTATGAGGAGCCTGGGCCCAGAGGCCTTGTCCTTTAAGTCACTGCACTCTGGCACCCCAGGGACTGCCTTGTCCTCTGTGCTCCCAGTTCTGGCTACAGAGGCGCTTTCCCTGTGAGAGGCTGCACCTTTCACAGGCTGCAGATGCTAGTCTAGCCCTATCATTGGTGCCTTTGTGCCCTCTGCTGGAGAAAGCTCAAATACCAGTCTGAGTCTCCGTGGGAAGATTGTTATCTATTATTATATCTATTTCAAAAAACCACCTATCCATTCGACCAAGCGCTCATTCACCAATCTACCCATCCATCAACTTACTCCCATCCCCCCCAAATATCTAACTACCATCTATTCACTGTCTGTCTATCCCACCCACTACCCATCCATCTCTACAGCTGTTATTTACCCATCCAGACACCTCTCCGTTTCACTGGTGTCCTGTGGGCTCCACTGCACTCACGCGACCTCTCCTTGCTCTGCGTCAAGCCTTGCATAGACCTCGACAGCTCAGGAACGGCAGGAAGGAAGTCCCGCATGTGTGTCTCCCTTTCCTGTTGGCAGAGCACGGCCACATCCAATGGATCCTTGACCCCTATTGTTGTCACGCGCTGTCGAATCAGTTCGGATCCATTCTACGAACCACAGGGTGAAACACTGCCCAGTCCTGTGCACTCTCCCAAGGATCCCCTTTAGGGGATAAGGAAACAGGCTCAGAGAGACGACACCGTATAAGGCAGCAGAACACTCTTTGAAGACAGAAACGGGCTATAAGTCATGGCTCTGTCATTGCTAATTCTGCCACCTTGGGAACAGTTCTTGTTCTTTTAATAAATCATTTTATTGGGGGCTCTTACACCTCTTATCACAATCCATGCATGTATCCATTGTGCCAAGCACGTTTGCACATAGGTTGCGATCATCATTTTCAAAAAAGTTCTTTCTATTTGAGCTCTTGGTATCAGCTCCTCATTTTTCTCCTCCCCCCACCATCCCTCCCTCCTGAACCCTTGATAATTTAGATTTTTTTTTCATGTCTCACACCAACTGCTTTCTCCCTTCACCCACTTTTCTGTTGTTCACCCCCCTGGGGTGTGTGTTGATTATTGTGATTGGTTCCCCTTCCCCTCCTGGGATGGCTACCCTCATTATTGGTCGTGAGGGGGCTATCTATCCTGGATTGGAAACGGTTCTTCAGCTCTGAGTCTCAGTCCCTCCACTGTACAGTTAGCAAAGCCCACTCTAGGAAGGGGCTTCCAGAACTTTGCGGGGAAATTCCATGATCTTTTCATCCTGTAAATGTTTTGAAGCCCCTTCAGGCTTACTGTATGTATACTGGGTGACACGTTTGAATTTGAGGATATGACAGATAGGACAGGAAAGACCCTCATTCCTCACAACCTTACAATGTCAAGGTTATAGTAATGAGGCTTAGGAGTCTTGGTGGTGTAGTGGTTATGCATTGGGTTGCTAATCACAAGATTAGCAGTTCAAAACCACCGGAGCAGAAACGCTCAGGGACAGCTCTGCCCTGGGCTGCAGCATTGCTGTGTTAGAATGGCCTCGACGGCAGTGAGGTTTGGGATTTGTTTGAGTTTGGGTTTTGATTTGGCCAAAGACTCAAGAGGAGGCTGGACTGGTTCAAAAGCTAGCTGGTTCCTGGAGACTATGAGTAGATTCCACAGACTCAGTCAGAGGGCAATGCCACGGGCCAAGCTATCTTCACTGGAACAAATCACCATGGTCCCTGACAACTGTATGCAGCTGTGGGCCTGGCAAATGCTTTATTTTCGATCCTCTCAGCAAGGAGTCCAGGTGGCCGGTCAGATGTTTGGCTGCTAATCACAGGGTCAGCTGTTTGAAACTGTTAGGCAGCTTAGCCTAGGGAATTGGGAAGTCCATTTACACATGCCCAGGAGAGCCAGCATAGGACAAAGCTGGATTTTCCCTCCAGTGGGCTCGGATGGGCGTTACACCTGGAGCAGCCCACCTGGGCCAGGTGATTGCAATTCAGCCAATGGGATCGACCTGGGGTCATTCACCACACCTCCCCCGGGAACCCTTGAAAAGGCAGGGATGAGAGGGAGAAGGGTCTTGCTTGGCTGGTCTGGTCGTCTTCGCGGGAGGAGAGAGATCCTTGCGTGACCTGGGGCAGTCTCTGCCAGGCCGCATGGTCAAAGGAATCCTATGGGTGCTGCGTAAAACCTGAATCTTCTTTTAACTCTCATTAAATTCACTTGGATCACGAGCCCGGCTTCAGTGTGAAATCTTTCTCTCGCGGAGCCAAGGACCGAGGCTGAAATCTAGCCCCGGAGAGAGAGACCTATCAAACCAGCAGCTGCTCTGCAGGAGAAAGGTGGAGCTTCTACACCCATTTAAAGGCAGCCTTGGAAACCCACAGGGGCGGTTCCACCCTGTCCGATTGGGTGGCTATGAATTGGCATCAATTAGAGGGCAGTGAGTTGATCATCAAAGAAAATTAAAACAACAACAATGGTTTGCTGGATGATAGTCTGCCTTTAGTCTCGAGATCCATGTCAGTTCTCTGACTTAATAGCACAAAACACGCAAAACCACACTCTGGAAACAAAACAAACTCCATTGCCATTGAGTTGATTCCAACTCAGCGTGACCCCGTCAGACTCCTGATGCGGTGTGGAGTCACTGACCGTGTTACCCGGGGCCACCATGCAGACCCGACAGCTGGGACGTCACCCATCTGACTAGCTCCTGCCCCTGACAGAGACTTGACCCCGGAACGCCAATTGACAGTGCTATCCGATTTGATCATGTGAGCTGGGTGTTTTCTGGTCCCTGGAACTGTAAGACAGGACCTGCCCGGCATCCCTTAATAAAATGCAAGGGGTATAGACGACACTGAACAAACAACTCAAGACCCCTCTATTCCTTCCCTTATTTTTTGCCACGTCTCCCTCAGCTCGTGCCCATGAATACACAAGGTGGGGGATGGGGGGGGTTCTTACTCCAGTCCGTGGAGGAGGAAAAGGTGTGGGCCTGACTCCCAGGCAGAAGCGCACAGTCTGTGGGGACCATGGAGAAGCAGATAGCCGCTGCATCTCTCCCCACCTGTAGATGAGACAGCTGAAGCTCAGAGAGTCAAAGAGACTTGCCCAAGGCTGCTCAGCAATGAGTTCTGGCTTGGGGATTTTAATCAGGGTCTGCAGATCCCTGGTTGTCATGCCAGCATGGGTCTATCACAGGTCAGAGAATAATCAATGGCTCCTACCACTTAAAAACTAAAGTTCAAAAAAAAAAAAAAGTCCCTAGCGATTGTTTGTGGCCCTAAGTGTCTAAGAGGAACCTTCATTCTTATAATGGATTACACTGTGCCCCGCCCCAAATGATATGTTGAAGCCCTAACCCCAAGTACCTGAGGACGTGCCCTTGTTTGGAAATAAAAAAACAAACAAAACAAATTCATTGTTATCAAGTCAATGTCGCCTATAGGACAGGGTCAGACTGCCCTTGTGAACTTCTGAGACTATAACTCTGTGGGGTACCAGCCTCCACAGTAGAA
This sequence comes from Tenrec ecaudatus, assembly GCF_050624435.1. Lineage (NCBI taxonomy): Eukaryota > Metazoa > Chordata > Mammalia > Afrosoricida > Tenrecidae > Tenrec > Tenrec ecaudatus. Next base: position 73,722,985 of record NC_134533.1, on the reverse strand, counting down.
TGGGTCCAAGGGGCGGTTGTGTAATTGAGGGGTAAGTTAAAGAGACATCAGACAAGATAGAGCATGCGAATGCTCACCTCCGGGACCGTCGTGACCTCAGGAGCCAGATCTGCGCAGAGAGAGTGAATGCATTTCCAACCGAGGCTAATATGCACTCTAGGGATGTGCAGTCCCCCTAATTACAGGGAAGCACATGCGTACAGGAAGGGGTTGTACAAAAGGCATATGAATAACACGATAGGCAGGCTCTAGAGCAAATATGGCAGCCTATCTTTGGCTGTCCCTGCGTTGGCTTAACCTTAGGTGTCTTTGAGCTCTCCTTCAGGGGAACAATACACTATCTTTATCAGAGGGAAGTGGGCCCTACTTCAGGTGGGACAGACAACGGGTCCGATTGCCTTAGATGGCTGGCGACCTTTACTCAGTTAGACCTCCAAGTGCATAGCCAGTGACCAGTTAGGTTTGGCATATATTATGGGGGACAACCTGGGGAATAACTTTTGTTTCCCACATGACTATGGGAGTAGAAAGCCCAGTCTTTCTCCTGAGGAGCGAATGGTGGTTTCGAACTGCTCTCCTGGCAGTTATCTGTCCAACACATCATCAGCACTATGCCACTGGGCTCCTGTGGTGGGCAACAGGGCCCCTGAGAACAGCAGCAGCTAGCAGGAGGCCACCCCAGAGCAGGTGGTCCTCCTCTCAGCAGCGCGGTGTCCTTATAAACGAGGAGGGGACAGACACACGAGGAAAGATGGCCATGAGACGATGCAGGCACACACAGGTCAAGGGGAGCCCGGTTTCTGAAGCCAGTAGAAACAAGAAACGATGGCTTTCTAGGGCCTTCAGGACAACCTTCTCCTGCTGACACCTTAGATTTGAACTTGAGAACTGTGAGCTGACCTGTGTTTTAAAGCCACCTGCCCTGTGGTTCCGTTACAGCAGCTCTTTTTCTTTATTTTATTGGGGGCTCTTACAGCTCTTATCACAAGCTATACATATATCTACTGTGTGAATCACGTCTGTACATATGTTGTCATCATCTTTGTCAAAACATTTTCTTTCTACTTGAGCCCTTGGTAGCAGCGCCTCTTTTTCCCCTCTCACCTCCCCACCCTCTCCCATGAGCCCTTGATAATTTACAAAGTATCCTTTTTGTTTCTTCATGTCTTACATCTACCGCGGTCTCCCTTTATCCTTTTCTGTTGTCTGTTCCCCTGGGAGAGGGGTCAAACGTCCATTATTGTGATCAGCTCCCCCTGATCCCCCCTTTCCCTTACCTCCTAATCACTGCTCCCCTGATTGATCCTAAGGGGTTTATCTGTCCTGGATTCCCTGTGTTGCGAGCTCTTATCTGTACCTGTATACATGTTCTGGTCTAGCCAGATTTGTAAGGTAGAATTGGGGTCATGATAGTGGGAGGTGGGGGTGGGGGAGGAAGCGTTAAAGAACTAGAGGAAGGTTGTGTGTTTCATCGGTGCTATTCTGCTCCCTGACTGGCTAGTCTTTTCCTTGTGGCCCTTCTGACAGGGGGTGTCCAATTAACTACTGAGGGGCTTTGGGTCTCCACTCTGCCCTCCCCCTCATTCACATCGATAGGATTCTTGTTTAGCTTTGAGTAGTCTTTGATGCCTGATACCTGATCCCATGGACACCTCATGATCACACAGGCTGGTGTGCTTCTTCCATGTGGGCTTTGTTGCTTCTCTGCTAGATGTCGCTTGTTTACCTTTAGGCCTTTAAGATGCCAGATGCTATCTCTTTTGATAGCCGGGCACCATCAGCTTTCTTCACCACCAGCTTTCTTTACCACATGTGCTTATGCACCCATTTTGTCTTCAGGGATCATGTCAGGGAAGGTGAGCATCACAGAGTGCCCTGTTAGTAGAAAAAATTGTTCTTGTGTTGAGGGAGTACTTGAGTGGAGATCCAATGTCCATCTGCTAGCTTAATACATTATAAATAAATATATGTACATAAATCTATTCCCCTGTCATTATGTATAAATGTATTTACATATATACATGCCTGTATTCAGACCTCTATAAATGTTCTTAGCCCCCCAGTTCTTTCCTTTATTTCCTTTTACTTTCCTCTTGTCCCACTATCATGTCCAGCCTTCATTCGGGTTTTGATAATTCCTCTTGGCTTCATAGCCCTTGATTGAGCCCCACCCCACCCTCCCACCCCACCATCCTATGCCCTCCTCACCATCAGTTTCAGCTCACTTGTTCTTCCCTAGTCTCTGGGTTTGTTGGCACCCCCTTTCTTTCCCCCCTCTCCCCCTCTCCCATGTCCCCCTGGAATGGTCAGCCCCATTGTTCTCTCCTCCAGATTGTTCATCCTGCCTATCTTGTCCAGATAGACATGCATAGACAGTAATATGTGCAAAAACAAAGCAAAGTGAAACATAACAAATAAATAAATAAAACAACTGAAACAACAAAACAACAACCAAAAAAAGAGGTCTGTCCATTGACCTTTCTGTGTGTTTCCCAGGGGAGTCCGCTGGGGTGCGGCGTCCTGGCCCCAAAGTCCACCTTTGGTATTCCTCGGGGACTTTGTTGCTTTGCCCATCCTTAGTGTCCCCCCCCGCCCCACCCCCCACTCTGTGGGCTGGGATTGGGCACATCTCCCGCTCTGTGTCCCCAGTGCTGTCCCCCATAGCGCTATGTGTCAGTGAGGGATGTCGTATCTCGAGGTGGGGCTGGCCCTGTGGTCCTCTCTGTGCAGTGGCTGCTCTGAGCAGGAATGGTGTCCTCAGGTCTTGTCCTCTCTCCTTCCCTCTTTGTTTGCTCCTGATCAGATGCACTTCCCCTGAGCTGCACTTCAGTGGTTACAGCAGCTCTACTGATCTCAGACAGTCTCTTGAAACAAAGCCAGATCCACCCCTCAAAAGAGAGGCTAGGAACCTGCATTCTAATCCTGAAAGAGCCCTCACTCCGACCTGCAGGCTGCCCAGCTCCTGGCCAACTCTGTGTCCCTGGCCAAAGGACCTCGCCTCTCTGGGCCCTTGTTTCTCTAGCTACAACCTGAGAGGGATAATCTGGTGGGAGTGGTGGTCGGAGGTGTGTCCTGCACGGCGCCTGGCACAGAGTGGACGCTCCGCAAAGCTGCTGTCCCTGTTTTCCCACCTCCCCTCCCTCCTGGGAGCTCCTGCCGAGCCTGGAGCTGTCCCAAGTGCTGAAGACACTGCCACGGCCACACCCAACCCCGACCTCCCTCGCACAGCCCCCCCCCCCTTTCCTTCCCCCCAGTTCTCCTTCCTTTCCTTTCCTCGTGGTTCCCCGGAGCCCTGGGGTCTGAGCAAATCTAATTTTCCAAGTGACTTCTCCAGGCCCCTGAAGGGGACCGGCAGGGAATGAGCCAGCCGTACGGGAGGCCTCCAGACAGGCATCTCAGAAGCTGACCGGCAGTGGGAGTGGTGACCTCGCAGGCTGCGGTGGGAATGCGAGCGTCCGGCCAGAGCCTGTCTGGAGAGCTTAATACCTGAGACCCTGATTCAGGAGCCTTCGATTCGCAAAGGGGACAAGAGTGAGGCGGCACGCAGCATGACAGGTGGGTCTGTCTGCAGAGACTGCCCTGACGGAGGTGAAGGGCCCCTTGTGACTCTGGGCTGCAGGAGCCCAAGGACCCTGGCTCTGACAAGCACCCCCGACCCCTTTCCTGGGTTCCCACCGTCTTCTTTGGTCACTCACACGGTGAAGGCCGTTGAAGGCATCTTCATCTGTTGGGTGATGCTGTTACGCAGTGCGCCGATGTTGTGCCGGGCAATCTGTGGCTAACCCATGGGTCCATCTCCCTCGGTCTTAAAAATACAAATGGTGCCCTCCAGGGGGGAGGCAAGATAGCCTAGGTGGCTGGGGTGGTGGGCACTGGCAGCTCACGCACTCACAGTTAAGGGTCAGGAGAGGGGATGGGGTGGGGTTTCAGTTTTAGGGACAACCCCCCTCTCTGGTCGCTTGCCTGATTTCTGTTGGCACCTAGCCCTCCGGGATCCTTGGAGGTCAGCCGAGGGTTCCTGTGGAGAGGGGCGTACCGAAAGAGGTGTGGACTTCACACAGTAGCCCAAGAGCTGAAGCTAAAGGCCGGGGCTGTATCTGCTCAAAGCTGCGCCCCTGGGGGCCCTGCAGGCCGTCAGCTACAGAGCTCCTAGGCTCTGAGGGGGGTGGTAGGACTGTCAGGCCTCCTCTGGTGCCTCAGTTTCTCTCCTGTACAAGGAGGTGATGGTTGTCTTTGACTGGAAAACAAGCTGGTTCCAGTTACAACTTGGCTGTGACTTTTGACCCTGAGGGAGTCACTGCTGTGCCCAGATTCAGTGTCCTTCTCTGAAAAGGGGGCAAAAGGTCTCTTCTGGGAGGACTAGGCAAAGCAGCAGCTCACAGGGGACTGGGGAGCAGAAATTGAGGGCAGCGGTGGCTGCCGTCATGGTGATAAGCAACAGGTAGCTATGTTCCCACCTGGGACAGGTTTCACTCTCTGTGAGCCCTGAACTCGCTCCCCTGCACTTGGGAATCATCTCAAGGATCAGGGCTCTGCCTCATCCTGGCTGCTAGGAGACCACCCAGAGCTCCACAGCAGAAGACAGGAAGGTGCAGAGGGTCCCAGAGGAGCACTTTCCCCCCGCCCCCACATTCGTCGGGATGTTGGGAGCCCTGAGCTTCTGGAACTGGGGCAGCCTAGGCCAGCAGGGGTCCAGAGTCGGCCAGCAAACTGTCTTCTTTACAGATGGGGAAGCTGGGGCCTGGGGCGGGATAGGGGCAGGACGGGGGACTGAAACGCGGGGCTCCCACCCACTCTTTCTCCTGCAGTGCGTCCCCTTCCCCAAAGACCCAAAGATGATGATGATGGTAAGGGCGATCACTGGTCGTTGAATAAGTACCTACCACGTTCTCTGCCCCACGGCAGACATTCAGCACGTTTCAGTCTTCACCCTTATTCTGAGACTAAACAGCCGTTGCCCATGAGTCCTTTCCAGCTCAGGGCCACCCACGGGTGCCACGGGAAGCTCTGGGCCCCGTAGGCTTTCAGCAGCTGAGCTTTCAGACTCTGTGGTCTTTCTTCCAAGGGCCCTATCTGAACTCGACCTTCCAGTCTTGGGGTGACAGCTGACTGTGTTAACGGTTTACACTGCCTAGGGCCTGGACCAGGTAGCGCTTTCCATCCCCATCTTGCTGACAGGAAACGGAAGCTCAGTGAAGTGAAATGGCTCAATGTTGGTGGCTTTGTTGGGTGACGTTGAGTCCATGTGGCCCCTAGCAGCCCCGTGTGGTAGATTAGAAGTTCTCTGCCTGGTTTCTTGGTCGTTCGCTTAGAGAGCCCCTGGGCGGGTTTGAATTGCCAACCTTTGGGTTAGTGGTTAGAGCAGGACTGCCCCCCTACGCTGGGGGTTTTCACATGAATTTTTTCAGGAGTAGAAAATCTCATCTTTCACCCAAGGAGTGACTGGTGGGCTTGAACTGCTGACCTTGTGGCTAGCAGTTCCACTCATAGCCAACCCACAATGCCACCAGGGCTCAGCATGATTCCAAATCCCCTCCTATCTCTCTGCACTAAATTATTTTTTCTTTTAATAAATCACTTTATGGGGAGCTCTTACAGCTCCATATATCAGTTGTATCAAGCACATTTGTACATATGTTGCTGTCATCATTTTCAAAACATTTTCTTTCTGCTTGAGCCCTTGGTATCAGCTCCTCTTTTCTCCCTCCCTCTCCCACCCCCACCCTCGTGAGCCCCTGATAAATTATAAATTATTATTATTTTCATACCCTACACTGCCCACTGTCTCCCTTCACCCATGTTTCTGTTGTTCGCCCCCATCGAGGTGGGGCCTGGTCTATGCTGATCATTGTGATCGGAGTCCCTAATCTTCCCCCTCTTCCTCCATCTTCCCCCCGCCCTCATGGTATTATTGCTTCTCCTGTTCCGGTTCCTGAGGGGTTGGTTTGTCCTGGATTCTGTATGTCCAGAGCTCTTATATGTACCAGTGTTCATGTTCCCGTCTAGCCGGATTTGTAAGATAGAACTGGGGTCATGATAGTGGGGGGGGGGGGGCGAGGAAGCATTAAAAACTAGAGGAAATGCTGCATTTTGGGGTGGTGCTATACTGCACCCTGGCTGGCTTGTCCCTTCCTTGTGACCCTTCTATGAAGGAGAGTATGTCCAATTGTCTACAGATGGGCTTTGGGTCTCCACCCAACCCCCCTTGTTTAGCATTGATATATTTGTTTGTTTCGGATCTTCTAATTCCTGATAACTCATCCCTTTGACCCCTCGTGATCACACAGGCTGCTGTGCTTCTTCCTTGTTGGCTTTGTTACTTCCCTGCTAGATGGCCACTTGTTTATCTTCAAGCCTTTAAGACCCAGACGTCTTGATGGCGTAACATTAATATTCTTTGGTACTATGGTAACACTGATTTTGCTTTCTACTCCGTCCACGCTTGCTTAAGTCGTAGACAAAGAATAAATGAGTTTTTGCCTTTAATAGCACCATCAGTTTTCTTCGCCACCTTTGCGTATGCACCCATTTTGACTTCAGCGATCCTGTCGGGAAGGTAAGCATCACAAAATGCCAGGTTATTACAATAAAGTGCTCTTGCCTCGAGGAGGGACTTGAGTCAGGAGTGACTACCCAGACAGACACTGCTGACATTCCAGAGGCACCTCCTATGCTCAACCTTCACCTCCGCCAAGGGCTAGTGCTTGTTTTGCTACTCAGGAGTTCTCCTCAGCCTACTCAGCAGGTCTTCCAGCCCACTGGCCACCTGGTGGCCAGCTCCACTCTTGTCTGGGACCTGCCTAGCTTGGACATGGCCTCAGAGCTGACACTGGACCATATGTGTTCTGGGCACTCACACTGGGAGCCTGTTGGCTGTGGGGATGGTGATGACTGAGCTCTGTGGGTGGGTGGGGGGAAGTGGCAGGTGACAAGGATATGGGCAGAAGCCAAGCAAGAGCTCCAGGATGGGTATCAAGGTCCTGGGATAGGAGGGTGAAGTGGGAGTACTGTTGTCCAAATGCACTCTCTGGTCAGTGACATGCGCAGGGGGTGAGGGGTGAGGGAACACCCTAGGGTGAAATCCATCTGCCAGCTTCCTGCTCCTTTGCCGTCTTCACCATGTGGAGAGAAAGCTGTTTATCTGGGCAGGACGGAGGGAGGGTCAGAGACGGGGAAGTCCATGTGAACTGTCAACCCTCTGACCCCAGTCCTCCTGGAGCACATACCGCAGTGAGCTCCCTGTACCCAGGGGTCTCCAATGACTAGGGCCCCTAAGCCGGCAGAGCCAAGTGCTGTGGGTTAGATGATGCCGGGGAGGGTAGGAGGCAGGAGACAGCCTGTGGTTGGGGGCTGTCTGGACTCAGAGGGTCCCACACTGAACCTGGCCCACCTGGGAGAATGAGTGAAGGGCAAAGTACAGGCAATAGGTTGGCACAGAATCACCCAGCTCGGTGATTAAGGATTGTGCCTGCCAGAGAGTTATCTACAAGAGGCCAAGTTGAAAACAGCAGTTCAGAAGATTAGACGGGAAGATATGGAGGCAGTGAACTGGTGCGATCGGTGGAAAAGTAATGCAGAAAAACCAAGAAAACTCCCTGCTGACTCGTTGCAACCCTGTTGGACAGGGCGGAGCAGTCCCTGTGAATGTCCCAGGATGCAGTGGGAGGGGTTCAAATAAATGACAGTCATTGTAAGGACTTGATAACTCAGAAGAGTCTTTATTCAGTTAAAACCAGACTGCTAGAATCTAAAAGTGATTCTTTGATTGCAGTCCTGAGTACACATTTCAGTTCATCTTTAAAAGCAAAAACTCATTTATCCTTTGTCTAAGACTTAAAAAAGCGTGGAAAGCAAAATTAATGTTACTATTCTTTAGGGTTAGGGAGCCTTACAGGGTACAGCATTGATGATAACATTCTGGTAACTTCAAGAAGAGCAAGAATGCATTACAAGGTACATTCTTTATCATAAAAGAAACAATACCAAAATTCACTATAATATCAGGGTTACCATGGCAAGATTAACTACACTATGCAGACCACAACATCAAAAGGAGCAGTGTTAAAACAAATGACATATTGAAGAATAGTCTAAACTAATTGTAGTGTCCTGAACCTGGGAGCCTGGAAGTACATTATAAAATCAATCACTAGTGAGACTTTCTGAGATGGTGAGTGGGGGAAGGAGGCAGGTCATTCAGCAACTAACAAAAATGGAGCTTCTCTTGCTGATCTGCCTCAGTCACACTCTACGGGAGTAGAAAGTCCCGTCAGAAAAGGAGGTGACACAAGCAGCCATCTAGCTCAGAAGCAACAAAGCCCGCATGGAAGAAACACACCAGCCTGTGTGATCACGAGGTGTCAAAGGGATCAGTTATCAGGCAACAAAGAACAAAAAAAATCATATCATTGGGTGCATACCTCCATGATACGATTGCTGAAGACAAATGGGTGCATAAGCAAATGTGGCGAAGAAAGCTGATGGTGCCCAGCTATCAAAAGGTATAGCGTCTGGGGTCTTAAAGGCTTGAAGGTAAACAAGTGACCATCTAGCTCAGAAGCAACAAAGCCCACATGGAAGAAGCACACCAGCCTGTGTGATCACGAGGTGTCAAAGGGATCATTAGAACAAAAAAATCTTACCATGATGAATGAAGAGGGGAGTGCGGAGTGGAGACTCAAAGCCCATTTGTTGGCCACTGGAGATCCCCTTGCAGAAGGGTCTAGGGGAGTAGACGAGCCAGTCAAGGTGTGATGTAGCACCGATGAAAAAATACAACTTTCCTCCCCCCCACCCCCCACTATCATGATCCGAATTCTACCTTGCAAGTCTGGCTAGACTAGAGGATGTACACTGGTACAGATAGGAACTGGAAACAGGGAATCCAGGGTAGATGATCCCTTCAGGACCTGTGGTGTGAGTGGTGATATTGGGAACATAGAGGGAGGGTGAGTTGGAAAGGGGGAACCAATTACAAGGATCTACATGTGACCTTCTCCCTGGGGTACAGACAGCAAAAAAGTGGGTGAAGAGAGACGCCGGGCAGTGTAAGATATGACAAAATAATAATTTATAAATTATCAAGGGTTCCTGAGGGAGGGGAAGCAGGGAGGGAGGGGAAAAATGAGCTGATGCCAGGGGCTTAAGTGGAGAGCAAATTCTTTGAGAAAGATGAGGGCAATGAATGTACAGATGTACTTTACACAATTGATGGATGTATGGATTGTGCTGAGAGTTGTGTGAGCCCCTAATAAAACAATAATAAAAAAAGAGAAAAGGAGGTGACAATGGTGATATAAGGTGTGGAATGGCCCCAATGGCATGGGATTGCACGTGAGAAACCATTGAATCGGTGTGTGTTTTGCTGGGCCGGGTTTTAGCAACAGCCAGAAGAAATAGGACACACTGCACCGAAAGTAACTCTCGGGGGGTTTATTGAACACCCGAGCGTGAGAAGCTGTGCTGGAGGCTACCCATTTGCTGGATGCCACGTGATCCACCCCATCATGCCATAAAACAGGCCGTACTCAGTCTGCTGAGTGGAAAGTGAGACTTGGAGAGCTGCCCAGATGGTCCCCGGGCCACAGCGGCAGGAGGTGGCCCCCAGCAGGGTCTGGCTGGTTCTGACGCCATCACCTGTGTAGCAAGGCAGCTCCGGCCCTGGTCTTGGCTTGAGCATCATGAGGCTGTGGGCCAGTTCTGGGGAAGAGGCCGTGTTCACAAAGCTGGGAGTCCGTGGAGACTCTGGGTCCCAATTCCCTGCTTACCAATGAGGAGATGGGAGCTCTGGGAGGAGCCTTAAAATCACAAAGGAAGTGTTGGGTGCTGGCAGGAAATGCCCGGAAGCAGACCTTGTCTTCTTTTTCCCCCTTCCAGGACTGCGGAGGGGCTTGTCCCCTGAAGGTTGGTGCTGGACACAGCCACACAGGGAGACCTTCCCAAGGTTCCGGAGTCAATGGGGGGCCACCCTCAGTCTACCAAGCAGAGCCCCTTTTCTGCCACTTCTCTCTGTAGTGCTTTGGGGTACCCTCCTGGGGGTTGGCTTCCTCCCCCCTCTGGCCTTGGCAACAGGAACCTTCACCCTGGGGGTCCTGGGTCCCTGGGATTGTGACCCCATCTTTGCCCAGGCGTTGCCCAGTGTAGCTGCCCAGCTGGCTGTCGACCGAGCTAACCAAGACCCCGCCCTGTTGCCGAACTCACGTCTGGATTCGGTGCTCCTTCCCACCGGCTGTGATGCACCTCGGGCCCTGGCCACGCTGCTGGCCCACAAAGACCACATAGCTGCGTTTGTGGGTCCTGTCAACCCTGCTTACTGCTCAGCTGTGACCCTCCTAGCCCAAGGCTGGGGGAAGACCCTCTTCTCCTGGGTGTGTGGGGCCCCAGAGGGAGGAGGGGAGCTGGTGCCCACCTTGCCTTCAGCTGCCCACGTGCTGCTGTCCATCTTGAGACACTTTGGCTGGGCCCACGTGGCCATCGTGTCTGCCCACCAGGACATCTGGGTGGCCACGGCCCAGCAGGTGGCCACGACTTTCAGGATGCACGGGCTTCCCGTAGGGCTGGTGACTTCTCTGGGACCCGGGGAACAGGGGGCCACCGAGGTCCTGAAGCAGCTGGGCCGCGTGGATGGCCTGAAAGGTAGGGGTCCAGTGTCTTTCTCCTGCAGGCAGTATGGCCCTCACCCTTGACCATGACATTGCATGGGACCTCATGCCAGCCTTGTGAGCAGTCGTGCCGAGGTCCCCTCTCCACAGCACTGCTCAGAGGAGAGTCACTTGCCCAGGTCACACAGCCTCCCAGTGGTGCCTCCAGATTCTGAACGCCGACCCAAGTATCGGCGGAGGAGTGGGAACTTAGGGCCTTTGTTCTTGGTTCCCACCTGGGAAAATAAAGGACCTCAGAGTCGGGCAGACCTGACCCCAGGAAGGGAGTTCCAGCCACCTGCATGGCCGATGCTACGTGTCATCCAGTGGGCCCCTCCCACGGACTCGGACACCACAGAAGGGAGGCGCCTGGCCTGACAGTGGCCTGAGGTGGCTCTGTTGGAGCCCTTCATCACAGCCACTCCTCCAGGGGCGTCCTCACATCACTCACGACTGTCCCAGGCATGGCGTCCTTTCCCAGGGACCCGTCTCACCAGATCTCGCGACCAAAGTGAGGAAGCCCCAGTCTCGCCCTCCTCGCTCCCCAGGAGCGATCTGGCTGTACATCCTCCTGGACGGATCTGTTTGTTCTTCTGGCCGCCACCTGTAGCTTCTTGCCTCGGGAGGCAGGGACTCCCGGATTCATCCAGATCTGTTGGGCTGGGTCACCGTGGTGGACAGGCAGAGGAGGTGATGGTGTGAGGACAGGAGACCGGCAGATCAGTGGGTGGTCTTGACAGACAGGTTAGAGCCAGCCCCTGGAGCAGAGGCCCGAGGTCAGAGCAGACCTGTGTTTGGGGGACCTGCGGGGCTAGTGACTTCTGAGGCCTGGGAGTCTGAGAAGGCTTCTTAGAGGCACTGGTGGTCCCCCTGCCTGTCTGTCGGGAAACAGCCACGGAAGGTGTGGTGGAGTGGCACAAGGGGAGCGACACACCTGGAAGAGAGAGGGCCCTTAGAGTTCATTTAGACTCAGGCCTTCACGCTACACCTTGTGGTCCACTGGGGTCAAGACATCCACTTGGTAAATCATGTCTAGGCATGTGAAAGAAAGCAAGAGAGAGGGTGGAATGTCATTGAGAGAGAAGGATAAAATGGCACGGTACAGCACACAAGGGAGCCGAGTAAGAAGAGTAAGTATGACGTGTCTGCAGGGAGGAAGAGCCTGCTAACTAAACGGCTGGTGGTTCGAACCCACCAGCTGCCCTGAGGGAGACGAATGAGGCTGTCTGTGTCTGTAAGGCTGTAAATCTTGGAAACCCCATGGGGCAGTTAGACTGTCTGTAAGAGCCACTGTGAATGGGATCACGTGCACAGCATCGAGTAAGGTGAGGAGAAGGGTCCTTGCAGTACCACAGCTACAGGCTCAGCTTCCACCCAAAGGGTGGGCAGTTCAAACCCATCCAGGGCTCTGAGGAAGCAAGACCCGGTAATCTATGCCCATAATGACGAACACCCCCAAACCCACTGGCACCGAGTCAATCCTGATTCACAGTGACAGAGCAGAGCTGCCCTGCAGGGCTTCCAAGACAAAATCTTCATGGGCGCAGACAGCTGCACCTGTCTCCCACGAAGTGGCTAGTAGGTCTAAACCACCAGCCTTGAGGCTAGCATTCAAAGAAATTAATCGAGAAACGCTTTGGGGCAGCCCTACCCTGTCCTAGGGTGCCACTAGGAGTTCACATTCACTGGATGGCACCCACCGATGACAGAAGTCCTGCCTGGTGAAACCTGCAGGTCTGCGGGTGTGCTCAGGATTAACAGACTCAGGTTTGTGAGGATCAGAAATCAAACCAAACTCACTGCCACTGAGTCGATGCCAATTCATAGTGACCTCTAGGACAAGCTAGAATTGTCCCTGTGAGTGTCCTTTATTCTCCTGGGGAAGAGCTGGTGGTTTCGACCTGCAGTTAGCAGTCCTATATGTAAGCAGGATGCCTTACCAAGGCTCAATGCAGTCCTACTGGGGCCCCTGTTTAAAAGCCACCGAGCCAAACCCCGGGGTTCATACTGGAGGGAGTTGAGGCCAGGGCCTGTGAGGAAGGGTCCTGTGGCCGATTCGTGAGGGAGAGCTCAGTGGAGAGTGAACCTGGCCTGCCGCCGCCTTGGGGAGCTGCTGCGGTGCGTGGAGCCCAGGTGTCCAGTCGGTGAGAGGAGGAGGCATCACAGCTACAGTGTGGCTGAGTGCTTTGGAGACGTGTCAGCGAGCCACGAGTCCCTAAGCTCCGCTCTGGCTGGGCTCCAAGCACACAGGGGAGACCAGCCAGGCCCCAGTGGGGCAGGAGGCCCTGGATCTGGCAGAGGAGACAGCTCTGTAAACCTTCACAAAAGCCAGAGTGGGCCGAGCCCCAGGGAGCTAATCCATCTGGGCTTGAAAATGAAAGGTGATTCCAGACAGAGATGGCTGGAAGGAGCTCCAGCCTGAGGGACCGGCCTGGGCAGAGGGACGGAGGAAGGCTGCTGGTGGTGAGCAGTTCAGTTCTGCCCAGCGGCAGCAGACGGGAATGGCCTTCTCCCACCTGCTGCAGGGACGAGCCCCAGCCACGGTTCAGGCGCTCGGGAGGGCAGACTAGATCGGGCGCCTGCCTGAGTCAGATTCCCATGGTCCCTCTTCTGGCCCCACCTCGGACTAGTTGTGTGACCTCAGACAAGTCACTACAGCTCTCTGTGCTAGAGTTCCCTCTTCCCTCAGGAGACAAGTCCAAGCCCCCCGTGTGGTGGGTGCACACAGTCCATGCGCTCAGCTGCTCATGGAAAGGGTGGGGGCTGGAGCCAGCCAAAGGCACATTGGCTGCAAGGCCTGTCGACTTCCCCAAACCCAGCCACTGAGAATCGCAGTGCCTCGGTGGGAGTCGGCATTGACCCGAGGGCATCTGATACTGCCAGTCGGTTTCTTAGGCCAGGGCAGAGGGGAACACTCGGGCTCCTGGCTGTTAGGCCTGGAGGGAGGCAGCTGGTGTCACCCTGGCCCACAGTTAGGTTGTGAGTCAGGCACCAGCCTGAGTGGGTTTGAATCCTGGCTCCACACACACAGTGGAGTGAACAACTTAACTTCTTTGTGCCTCCACTTCCTCCTTTGAAGCCTTAGACACGGCAGCATACCCACCTCTTTGCCAAGCAAGCCCACTGCCGTCCGGTCCACTCTGCCTCATGGCGATCCTGTAGGACAGGGTGGGATGGCTCCCTCATGTTTCCGAGGCTGAGGATCTGCACGGCCGGAAGCCAACCGCCTCATCTTTCCCTCAGGGAGCAGCTGATGGGGTCAAACCACCAGCCTCTTGTTTAGCAGCCTGGCCTTTACCCTCCGCACCATTAGGGCCCTGTGCAAGCCTCTCAGGGCTGTGGTGGTCCTGAACGAACGACTGACTACGTGTGGTCGCCCTTTGGGACAGAAGATGTTAGCCCTGGCCAGAGTCGCATGGATGGAGGGAGGGTGGGAAGTTGGTCAAAATGGTGGGTGGGCCAGCCGGCAGGGACGTGTTGATCCAAACGTCTTCTCAGGCAGGGGATTTTTTTCATAAGGACGAGTTGTGGTTTGGTGGCCTTGGGGACTGGTGACTGCTGCAGAGAGGGCGGTTGGGGGGTAGGCCGGGAGGGACAGCAGAGAGAAGCCCTGACTGGCACAGAGCTCCGGGCTCCAGGGAGGCCCTGTGGGAGCAGGGCCTGCAGAGTGACCAGCCCGCTGTCTCTGTCCCCAGCCGTGGTGCTGTGCATGCACTCAGCACTGCTGGGCGGCCCAGAGCAGACGGCCCTGCTGAGCCTTGCGGTGGCCGAGGGCCTGGCCGACGGACGGCTTGTCTTCCTGCCCTACGACACGCTGCTGTTCTCCCTGCCCTATCACAACCGCTCCTACGCAGCCCTGGGGGACAGGGGACCCCTGCAGCAGGTCTATGACACCGTGCTCACTGTCAGCCTGGAGTCCAGCCCCACCCACACCGTCTTTGCGGCTGCCCGGGCCGGGGAAGAGGAGGCTGCCCTGCTGGAGCCGGAGCAGGTCAGTGCTGACCCTCACATACCTCCCTGAGACCCGGGGGGCATGGGCTCCCCATCCACTGTCACCCACCCAGGCAGTCCCACCCTCCACTGTGGGCACATGACCTGTCCCTCCCTTGGTATGGTGCCTGCCTCTCTTCTGTTCTGCCTCTGTCTCTCGAGTGTCTGTCTGTCTGTCACTCTTTGCCTTCTTTGTTAATTCCCATTTCTCTCTTGCTTCTGTTTTCTTCTGGGACTTTCTCAGTTTCTCCTCTTCTTCCTCCCGGTCCAGCTGCTCTTCCCCTTAAACTTGGACTCCATCTCCTTTCCGTGCATCTGTCTGGCCAGAAGTGTGGGAGAGTGGGGGCGAGGGGAAGCTTTCTAAAGTCACTGCGATGGACATGAGCGTGCCAGGGGGCAGCGGGGAATTGAGCAGAACCCGAGTCTCCTTGGCATAGCTGCTTCTCAGTACTCAGAGCACAACCGTGTCTGAAGATAGTGACAGGCGCGTGGATGCCGATGGAAGGCCATCCATCGCGTCTGACAAATGTGGCTGGAGTTCCTGTCCGGTGATAGGAGTCAGAGACCAGTGATAGATGAGGCAGGTCAGTTCACCTTCAAAGTGCTTCAGTTCGGTTAGAGGGAGGCAGGGTGCAATGCGAGCTAGTGGCCAGGATGGAGTCGAGGTGAGACAGGCAGGCAGCCCTCCCCGAGGATGAGGATCCTCTTGAGCTGACATCCGAGTGAGTGCTAAGGTGGCAGCCAGGTGAAGCCCTGGATACAGATTGAGCAGGAGAAGGAAACAGCAGGTGCAAAGGCCCCGGGGCAGAGTGCGTGCACCTCCTTGGCTGGAGAAGCAGGCACAGGCATCAGAAGTGATGCAGGAATAGACTCAAGAGGGAGGGGACCTGGCCATGTGAGGCAGGTCATCGAGGGCAAGGTGTCTGAACTTAAGTAAAATGAGAGATAATTAGCGGGTTTTAAGTGGGACATCATTTGGTTTTCTGAAGCCCCCTCAACTGTCCTATGGGGATAACCTGACAAGGGCCAGGCGAGGCCAGCAGGCTCTTAGAAGGCCCCTGTGGTCCAGGTCATCAGGGAGGTGTCAGGTCTTGGGGGGGAAAGTGGAGATGGTGAGAAGCATGTAACCCTGAGATGGAAGAGAGCAAAGGTCATTAGAGTTCATACCTGGGCTTTGGGCTGGGGGAGGCGGGGACCAGGGGGCTGGTGGTTTCATCTCCTAACATGGGCGAAATGGAGGAACACTCGTTTTGCGGGGTGGGACCAGGATCTCTGGTGGGGGGGATGTTTGTAGTTAAGTTTGAGATCCCTAGGAGACATCAGACACTGCCCTGGGGTGGCGGTGGTTGTCAACACCATGCTGGTGGCTATGAAGACTGATGGGGACTGGGGTGATGGTGGCTCTGAAGAAAAGTGTGTGTGTGTGTCACAGCAATCCCAGCCTGTACCATGGTGCTGGGGGCCTTCTCCTTTGCAGGTGTCCCCACTCTTCGGAACCATCTATGATGCTGTCATCTTGCTGGCCCATGCCCTGAACCGTTCTGAGAGCCAGGTGGCAGGACCATCAGGGGCCCACCTGGGGAGCTACACAGGGGGTCTGGACGTGGACGGCTTTAGCCAGAGGATCCGGACAGACGAGCAGGGCCGGAGACTGGCCCAGTATGTCATCCTGGACACAGATGGTTGGGGAAGCCAGCTGGTCCCCACTCACATCCTGGATGTGGGCACATGGCAAGTGCAGCCCTTGGGCAGAGCCATACACTTCCCAGGAGGGGCCCCGCCAGCTCGTGACTCTGGCTGCTGGTTTGACCCCAATAGGCTCTGCATGCAAGGTAATTCTCCATCTGTCCACCCATCCATCCATACACCTATCCCTCCCTCCCTTCATCCATCCATCCATCCATCTATCCATCCATCCATCCATCCATCCATACATACATACATACATACACCTATCCCTCCATCCATCCATCTGTCTATCCATCCATCCATCCACCCATTCATCCATCTGTCCATCCATTCCTCTGTCCAATATTCAAGACCGTCTCAGTCAGGAGCTGGGGTCCATGCAGCAAAGACTTTAACACTTGATTGCCTAAGGCCCCTCTTCCATTGAAGTAAACACCACGTGCTTTAACCAGGACTCTCCTCCACAGTTACAGAGCACATCCCACCTCCCAGCATTCCTGACTCACACCCAGCCAGTGAGCAGCCCATTAACCTCATGGGCACTAGAGAACTCAGGCTCAGCTAGGTCTGGAGACAGGCCTGAGGTCACACAGGTAGGTGGCTACCAAGCTCACACTGAGTCCACTTCTGGGTATCTTACCTCTTAGCCACAGAGATGAGGAAGCCCACCCATTCTGACGCCTGACCGTCATCGGTGGCAGGGCTTCGTTATGAATGAAATCATACGACACACGTGTGTGTACAGGGACACAGAGGCAAGCACATGTCGTACAAATACCAAGTGTGCCCACATGCCCTTCTGCACGCCTACTTGGGGTCCTGCCAGTGGGGGGAGAGGGGGGTCATCCCAGGCTTGCCCAGACTTGCTTATGCCCCTGCCCTGAACTAACTCAGCAATGCCCGTTCCTCCCACCACTCTCCCCAGGGACCCACTGCAGGGTGGGTGTGCAAGAAGAAACAGCTTCAACAAGGGACACAGGTGCTCATCTGATACATTCACACCCAGCCCCTGGCCTGCCCAGGCCCTGCACCAGGTGCCAGGGACACAGATCAATAAGGCACAAGCCTGTCAGCTGCTGCTGGGAGACTAAGGGGAGGGCTGAGGTGTCACCCCAGATAAAAAGCCCCACGTGGTCAGCGCTGTCACAGGGATGGTCAGGGGCCCAAGTGCGGGGAACTCACGCCTATGCTTTGGTGACAACAGGTTTCCCACTGGCACATCCTGGGACTCCACGCTGGGGAGCAGATTGGGCAGGGGCTTCACCTCCGCTTTCCAGGAGCTCTGGGGTGCTATGGCAGGGTGCTGGGCAGCCACCAGCCAGGCCAGCCAATCCTCAGGAGAAAGGCTGACTGTAAAGAGCGGAGTCACAGTCTGGGAAACCCACAGGGGCAGTTGGACTCTGTCGGAACGGACTGGATGGCAGCGAGTTCTGCATTCCCAGGGTAGGAGTTGTCCTCCCTCATGGGTGGTCTTTCCTGCTCTGACTCCACCTGCCCGGCTTCCCCCACAGGTGTACAGTCCCTGGGCAGCCTCCTGGCTCTGGTCCTGGCCTGTGTTCTGGTGCTGGCTGGCGGGGCCCTCACCTGCCTCATCAGGTGAGACAGCGGTGCTGAACCTACCTCTGCTCTTAGTGTACCGCCCTCAGGACCACCTTCTCCGTGCCCGGCCCTCGAAGACCAAAGGGGTCTTCCCACTCGCCTCCCAGAGCCTCAGAACCACCCAGCACTCTTATCCATCCTAAACTCAGGCCAGGGTTCTGCCGGAGCCCCAGGCTGCCTCCGGAGCAGGTCCACCTGGACCCTGAGGAAGAGCCTGTGGCTTGGCCGCACGGCCTCCCCAGCACCATCTGCACAATGAGAGGGGTGGTCACAAGTCTCCCTAGATCCCTCCGTGGTCCTGGATCCAGACCCTCCCTGAATTTGGGCCATGCCTTTCCCCGAGCCTCCATTGGACCCCTTCTCCAACTCTTCCCCTGCCCCACAAGCCCCATGCACCTTGGAAGCAGCTTGGACTCCGAGCCAGGCATTAGGCTCAGAGGTGCCCCTCAGCCCACCTGGGACTGGTGCTAGACAGAATGGGAAGAGGGCTCTGAGTTAGGCCTAATCGTGACAGGGCAACTCAGACGCCTGTCCCCACCCCTGCACCCACCGTCTTGCCTCCAGGTTTGGCGTCCAGCAGCTGCGGCTGGTGCGGGGACCCCATCGGGTTCTGCTGACCACCCAGGAGCTCACCTTCATCCATCGGCCCCCGAGCAGCCGGGTGGGTTGGGCACGGGTGGGCGGGAGGTGGAAGGGAGGGGAGGAAGACTAGGCTGGGTGCGCAGGCGGCACACTGAGCCCAGCCTAGACTTTTGACCTTGACTGCCCTGTTTCAGAGGCTGCATGTGGACAGCATGAGTGAGTCTCGAAGTGTGGCAGATGGCGGGAGCCTGAGGTCAGTGGCCCAGGGGTCAATGAGGAGCCTGCTGGCCTCTCAGGAGCCCACCAACGTGGCCCTGTACCAGGTAAGGGCCTCTCTACCCTTGTGGCTGAGCCAGGGGAATGGTGGTCAGTCTTGGGGGGAACTGAGGGGCCTCTGTTTGCTCTACTCTGGGTACAGGCTGGGAGACTAAGGCATGGGGAGAGGCAGCGTGCCCTTCCTGGGTCACACAGCAAGCCCCTAACAGGGCTCCAGTGCCAACCTGGCATGGCTTGAGCTCTGGTCTTGGGAAACAGGTCCAGCCACTTGGTCCTGGGCCTGGCCAGTCCATGGCCACCTCAGCCTGTCCTGTCCATGGCCACCTCAGCCTGGCCTAGACCCACCCCTGCCTGGTTTCTGAGATCCTGACATGTGGGAGCAGCACCCAGCCTGGGGCAGAGGCTGGGCCACCATCTCCCAAGGACCAGAGGTCAGGGGTCAGGTGAACCAGAAGCTAAGGTTGTCAAGGGAAGGTGATGGTAGGCCTGCTCAGACCCTGCTCCTCAAGGACCATCAGTTCTCCGGATGGTGAGCCTCACATCCCAAGAACTTCACAGTGGCCAGGTGGCCATGGCTTGGACCAGAACCAGCGTCCTACTCTTGTTCCTCCTTTCCCACCTGGGCCTCTGGGAGTTCCACCTCTTCCTTTTCTGTTGGAGCGAGGGGCCTGGCAGCATGTGCCCCAGGCTGCAGGTCGGGTGGAAGAGGGAAAATCCTTCAAGAAGTTGGGAAGGGGCACTCAGACCCAGGGGAGCTGAGGAAAGGCCAGAGCTAAGTTCCCTGCCCCCACTCTGTGATCCTCCGGGAAGGGCGCTGGCATGATTCCTCAGTCCTTCCCACGCCCTTACTGCACCCGGGCCAGGTGGGTAGGGGTCTTATGCTCGCTTTACAGAATTAGAAACCGAGACTCAGTAAGCTGGACCCACCTGCCCAGGTGCACAGAGCTGGAAACAGCCGGGCCGCTGTCAGAGTCTGACTGCCAATTCTGTTGACGGGCCTTACTCTGGACAGGCAGAGTGGGGTGCAGAGACGGGACATTCTCACTATTTCCCTTTGTGGGAAGAGGAGGCCCTGGGGTGGGGTGGGGTAGTGAATGTGTTTGGCTCAAGTCTCCCCGGAAGCACCTCGGAAGAAAGGCCTGGCGACCTGCTTCTGAAAATCCAGCCCTTGGAAACCTGACGAGCACAGTTCCACTCTGACGCCCACATGGAGGTGGCCGGGAGTCACAGTCATTTCCATTGAGGCTGAGGGATTTTCCTAAGGTCACCAGCTGGGAAATGGCAGCAGACACGCACTTGCTGTTCTTTCTGGAACAGGGTGACTGGGTGCGGCTGAAGAAGCTTGCTGTTGGCACAGCCCCGGAGCTGCGGCCCAGTTCCCTCAGCCTACTGAGAAAGGTAGAGCCGCCAAGGGTGTGGGGTGGGAGAGGGTGCTGGCCAGGATCCCTTCCCAGCCTGGCTCTGTTCCTGCCCAGTGAGACTGCTGCAGGCTTCACAAGGGAAGTCATTCCCGACTGTGGCTGCAACCCCACTCCCAGTATGTCCGTCACAGTCATACACAGAACTGTCCCCAGATGCTTGTCCCCATGGTCAGCAGGGCCATGGTCACCTCCCCCAGTATCCTCCACTCACCTCCCACCCATCCCTAAGGATTTGTCGAGCCCTACCGCGTGAAGAGTTCTAGACTTTGGGATGCCACAGTGGAGAAGGGAGACAGGTCCCTGCCCTCGGGGAGCTTGCAGCCACTTGTCATTACTAGTCTCTAAGCATCTTCACCCCCGAGATTGTCCCATCTGGAAAGGCGCAGTGGGATGAAGCAGAGGGTCCAGGATTTAGAGTCAGGAAGACACCAGGTGGGAGCCTGCCCCTGCCCCCCAACACTTAGCTTTTCTGTAAAACGGAGCTATGATGTTCACCCCAGGGGGATTATGAGGATTAGAGAGACCACATGGAATGACCTACGATTGTCCCTAGCAAGTGGTGTGACTTCAATGCGTGGTGGCTTTGATGAGTATTTCCAACATCACCACCTTCGGAAACAGAGTTTTAAGTGATTAAGTTAAGTTACCCACTTGCAATGGGAGTAGACGTTTCTCAAATGATTTTGGAAATTGTTGGATTAACCAAAAGGACTTCTTGGGACCCTGAAGACACGATTCTGGTTGTCTACTTTGCAACAACTGACAACAAAAGGCAGTGTTGAAAACAGCACCCCCTGTAACCCTATCTTACCATTTGAGGGCCAGACCTTTGGGCAGGGCTCTGATGGGCAGTTCTTTGGTTCCAGGCGTGTTAGTTAGGTGGGGAGAACTCGGTGGCATTCAGCAGGGATTGGTAAACGATGGCCCACGGGCCAAATCCAGTCCACTGCCTGCTTTGTAAATAGCATTTCCCCAGAGTAGAGCTCCACTCCTTCATCCACGTGCTGTCTGTGGCTGCTTACGCGCTGCAACAGTCGACGCGGGTACTGGTGACAGAGAATGGATGGCCCACAAAACCTAAAGAGCTTTACAGCAGAGAAGTCGGCCGCCCCGGTTCAGAAGCTCTAAGATGACCTCATCCCCATCTTGAGCCTGGGCAGGGAGGCTGGGCGGTTTGACTCCATTGGACTTAGTTTCTCTTTCTGCGTTGTCTCAGGGCCTGTCCCTACCTATGTCTCCGGCCTGGTGGTGTCAGGGTAGGAGGGCTTCCTACCGCCGTGGTGGCTCAGGACCCATCAGAGAGAGCGCTGAGAGGCAAGACTGGACGCTGCCAGTTGCTAAGACGTAGACACAGAACACGTGGGGCCGTTCCCACTATGTTCCCACTCTCAGGCAAGGGGAGGGGCAGGAGCCAGAGTGTCAAGGCCACTGAGACCATCCTCAACCACCACATCCGCTGATGTGCCTGCGGTGACAATGTCCCCGTCAATGACACATGAATGGCTTGGGGGTTTTTTGGAGAAGGAAGGGGTCAGGTTAGGGCCCCATCATTCCTGCTCGGGCAGATGTGAGTCTGATTGGATTCAAGCTTTCTAACTGTCTGGACAGAAGTCCCGACAGGGGAAAGGAAAGCAAATGGCTAAGCACTCGGCGAACAGAAAGGGGGATTCAAACCCACTTATTGGAGCTTTAGGATGCAGGCTGAACCATCTGCCTCCGTGCCTGTCTGTAGAAGAGTTCTATTCTCCACACACGGGGGTCCCCACAAACCAGATTCTATGCAAATGGCAACTAACAATGAAGACTTGTACCACCATGGGCTGGGGGGCTGTTCTTCATTCTCTCTGACCCTCCGGACTCTTAGGGTAGAGATCTGGTATGACCATGGCATTACTTAGGTTGGGTAAGAGGGTTAGACCCCATTCTATAGTTGGGCACAGCTTGCTCCCGCATCCCTGATGTTTCATTTCACCCACCCACCCACCCATCCATCGTCTGTCCGTCCGTCCATCCATCCATCCATCCATCCATCCATCCATCCATCCATCCATCCATCCATCCAATGTGTCCTGTAGCCTCTCTGGGCTCAGCCCTGTGCTGGTGTATGGGCTGGGGCTCAGACATGGCTCACACCTGTCTGGCCTCTGGACCCTCTTGTCTCAACAGATGCGGGAGCTGCGGCATGAGAATGTCGCTGCCTGCCTGGGCTTCTTTGTGGCCCGTGGGGTCAGTGCCCTGGTGCTGGAGCACTGCTCCCGGGGCAGCCTGGAGGACCTGCTTCAGAACGAGGCCCTGAGACTGGACTGGACCTTCAAGTCCTCCTTGCTGCTGGATTTGATCCGAGTGAGGTCCCTCCTGGGCCGTGGGAGGTCAGCGGAGGGGGCTGGGAGGTGATAGCCGTTCAGGTTTCCCACGCCTGGGCCCTGTCCATGTCATTGAGAACATTGTGAACACAGTGTTGACAAAGGGTGGGGTGGGCTGGGAGTGGGCACCCTGGAGTCCGGGGCCCCTCTCACCCATCACAGCCCTGCCCACCCCAGGGTGTACGGTACCTGCACCATCGGCATCTCCCCCACGGCCGCCTCAAGTCCCGTAACTGTGTGGTGGATGGGCGCTTTGTGCTGAAGGTTACGGACCACGGCTACGCGGAGCTCCTGGAAGCACAGCGGGTCCCCTGCCCCCAGCCAGCCCCCAAAGGTCAGCTTAGGGAGGGCAGGGGGCTGCTTGGGGGTTCTGCGGCCTCTGTTGACCTCAACTGCACAGGGTGGTCTGAAGAGGCAGGGTTGGAGTGGGGACCTCGTGCACCTCCCTAAGCCCCAGAGGTTCTTACCAGGGAGACCACAGGCTCTGAAACCCTCCCAGGGCAGCAGGAGGGTGGTGAGGGCACCGGGGCACCGCCTCTAACCTGCGGTGTGGCCCTGCCCTGTGACTGCAGAGCTGCTGTGGACAGCGCCTGAGCTGCTGCGGGCACCGGAGGGGCCCAGGCGAGGCACTCTCAAAGGGGACATCTTCAGCCTTGCCATCATCCTGCAAGAGGTGCTGACCCGAGGCCCACCCTATGGCTCCTCAGGTTTCTCTGCTGAAGGTATGTCTCCTGCTCCCCATTCTCCGGTTGGCTCCTGCCTGGAGCCCTGGTTTCTCTGAGCTGACCCTCCCACCCCACCCGGGCAAGCGCCGGCCTGGGGACAACCCAACCTCAGCGTGGACTTGATGTCCATGCAGACCAAAGTCATACCCTAGCTCCTCCCTCATTTGCTGAGTAACCTAGCACAAGTCTCTTATCCTCTCTGAACCTCAGTTTTCTCATCTCTGAATTGGGGCACCAATGAAACCTTAGCAGGTCCTGAAGCGGCTGGCTGCTGGGTATTTGGGGGCCGGGTTCCCAGCTCAGGGTGGGTGGGGGTAGGAGGTCACCAATACATCATTCACACCTTCCCCGTGGCCACCTGCTTTACAGACACAGTCTCTCTTCTGGCCTCAGCGACAGGGCCCACCAGTTTCCTCACAGTGTTCCCGGTCAGGGGTCCCTGGTCAGGGAGAGCCCTGTCCACGCACCCAGAAGTTTCCATCTCTGCCCAGGTCCAGCCACCTCCCCCACAGCCACCCCAAGCTCCTCATGCCCAGGGTGGGGCAAGGGCAGAGCCAGCCTGCCAGCCCTTCTCCATAGCCCCCCACCCCCACCCCACACACACACCTTCCCGGTTATCATCAACTCCAGAAGACACCCAGCCCTACTTCCTGTCACCCGGGGACACTGCTTAGTGACTTAGGGGCATTTGGGTCCCAGGTTTCTGGGGTGAAGGAGTAGGAAGGCAGCAGGGGTGGGGTGGGGGTGGGGCTGCCCAGACCAGGCGCTTCACACACCTCCAGGCCCTGCTTCTGAGAGATAGGTGGGGTTTGAAAGCTGAGTGGCCTGTGCAGGGGTCTCCCCAGCCCCTCCAGCCCTGGACTCCACAGGGCTGTGGGTGCAGGCAGGGCTGAGGGTGCAGGCAGGGGTGCCAGTGCAGGGCTCTCTCCATCCCCTCCAGCCCGGGGCTCCACGGGGCTTTGGGGGCAGGCAGGGATGCGGAAAGGCAATCATGAAGTTGTGTCCTCTCCCCCAGTTCAAGATGAAGAAACCCGCAGGCACGGAGCTGACTCTGACTCAGAGTGGTCTTACAGGACCAAGGGGAACTCACTGCTCCTCAGGGATTCCGAAACTATTCATGCCTTCTGAGCACAGACAGCTTCATCTCTCTTACGTGGAGTGGCTAGTGGGTTAGAAGTGCCGACCCCAAGGTTGGCAGGCTGTTGCCTCACCCACTGTGTCACCAGGGCCCTTGTCAAGACAGAGAGACACGGACCCCACTGGCTGGCTGCCAGGGTCAGGCCCCTTCTTCATGGGTAGCCCCTTAGAACAGCACTGGGTGCCTGTCTGCTGCTCCTGGACCCCTGCCTCCCAGGGTTGGTGTCAGGATCGAGGGACCCCTCCGGCCTCCTCCCCACCCTCTGGAGGTCTAGTGGTCATCCAGGAAGGAGGCAGGAAGGAGGCTGGACCATCCCAGGTGAAGGGGAACTGCTCAGCGGCGCCCCCTTGAGGTGCCCTGGGACACTGGACGTGTGTGGACTCATTCAGACATAGGCTTTGAACCAGTG
The DNA here is from genome assembly GCF_050624435.1 of Tenrec ecaudatus. Classification (NCBI taxonomy): domain Eukaryota; kingdom Metazoa; phylum Chordata; class Mammalia; order Afrosoricida; family Tenrecidae; genus Tenrec; species Tenrec ecaudatus. The sequence continues at coordinate 73,698,153 of NC_134533.1, read as the reverse complement.
CTGGTGTGGGGGACTGAGTGGACTAGAGAAACAAATTCATGGATATTCATGTGTGTAAGAAAGAGCTTTATATACAAGAGCATTTGAATATTGAGAAAATACCCCAGCCCAGTCCAGATCAAGTCCATAAGTCCGATATTAGCCCATCTGTCTGATACCAAAAGTATAAATTCCTCTTCAGACTCACACACACACAGCACATGCAATGATGCGGAATGCAGGAAGATCACAGGCCTGCGGGTGGGAAGTCTTGTGGATCCAGTGGCAGTAGAGGTATCTCAGCATTGGCAGGGTTCTCCACATGGCTCCTCCAGCTCCAGGGCTGTAGTGCCCTTCCACAGGAAGACCAAGCAGTTTCTGTGTGTCCTTACCTCCAGCGAGCTATTTATCTCCTTAGGCCTCCAGATGAAGTCATCAAGCAGCCACCTGATTGACAGGCTAGACACCACCCCTTCACTCTTGTCTCAAATTGGCAACAGATTATGTAACCACCACAGGTGTTGAGGCCCCAGTGTCATTCTTCACCTAAAAGACGGCACAGAAGGGGTTCCTTTGACTATTCCCAGGTGACTCAGTGAAACGCGTTCATGCCTGCAGCAGCGGAGCCCCAGGCTCCCCTGGCCCCTTGCTTGGGGCAGGCCCTGCTTGCTCTTAGAAATAACCATGGTGGAAGAGCCTGTATGTGGGTGTCAGCAAGCTGCCCTGGAGCACAGCAGTCAAGCCCTGGGCCGCTCACGGGAAGGCAGTTCTGGGGGAGAAAGGTGGCAGTCTGCTCCCAGGAAGATTGCAGCCTGTGGAACGAAACAGTTCTACTTGGGGTGGGCAGGGGCTGGCGGTGGTGAGTTTGTCTATTGTTGTTGGCGTTTTGTTTTGTGGAAGACACTTTGCCATTTCCAAAGCGCTTTCAATCCGCATTATCCCACTCAGTGCTCGTGAGAGCCCTTGGAGAAGCTCCTTCTAGAGAGGAGTTGGGTGAGGCTTTTGGCAAGGAACCAGCCGGAGCTGGGATTTGAGCCGACACCCCCTGATCCTGGCTCAGTGCTCCCGCCCCCTCTCCCGCCCCCTTGCAGTCATTCTCGGAAAAGCCTGGGTCCGCAGAGGGTGTGGAAGGCATGCGGAAACACAGGGAATGCAGGGAGCCTCGGCAGAGGGCTTCATGAAGACGTGACAGGAGACTAAATCTTGGTCAAACGGTTCAAACCCCAAGCCAAGCCAGTTCCACTGAGGCACGTCTGACTGGTGGCGCCCCCATGCCTCGTAGAGCGGAACTGCACCCCATAGGGGCTTCAGTCGCTATGGGGGGTTGGAAGCCATTTGCCAAATGGCTTTAGTTCTATCTAGAATTAGGTCCCTGGACACAACATGGGGCAGATCCAAGGGAAGCGGCAGTCTAAGGGCCACCCTGAGTCCACTGGGCAGTGTCCTCAGGGCTGGTTCCTGCCCTCCCAGGGATCAACCATTCCTGCTCTCCCTTAAAAGGGCCCAGCCTGGCCACGTCCAGCCTGCCAGTCCCACTAGTGTTTGTTGCAGAAATCATCAGGAAGGTGGCATCTCCCCCTCCCCTGTGCCGGCCCCTGGTGTCCCCCGACCACGGCCCCCCAGAGTGCATCCAACTGATGGAGCAGTGTTGGGCGGAGGCTCCGGAGGACAGACCCAGCCTGGACCAGATCTACAACCAGGTGAGAGCTCCCCAGAAGAGTGCTCACAAGAAAGGATGACCATTTCACCTTGCTCTCCCCAGCCGGGGGCAGGAGCCTGTGGCCCTGGACTGCTAGCCGCAAGGTCCACAGTTCAAAACCACCAGCTGCCCTGCGGGAGAAAGACGGAAGCTCTTTGCTCCCATAAAGAGCTGCAGAAACTGTGCGAGGCAGCTCGACCCTCTCCTGTAGAGATGCTGTCAGCCCGCATCAACCTGATGGCAGTGAATTTGTCGGGGTTCCCCAGTGGGAGCCCCACACTCTCCCTGGGGCCTCGAAGCCCATCACCTCCGACAAGGCCTGAGGACAGGGCTTGCTGAGAAGAGCTACTCAGAGCCATAGGGTCTGGACTGTTTGCTGAGAGCCTGTGGGAAGCGCTGGGGGCTGGCTTCACTTCCTCTATGACAACCCTGTGAAGGAGATTGCGAGTAGCTGGGCTTTATCAGGGAGAAATCGGAGGCACAGGGAGGCGAGGTAATAGGAGACCAGGCTGCATCGAACCCGGGGTTGTCTGTCTGCACAGCTGGGGCTCCTGGCGCCAGAGACGAGGGGCCACCGTGGCTGTGGAAACAGTTGTAGCTCTTGCCTCCGTGAGTGGAAGCAGTGAGGGGGGCCAGGCCCCCCAAAACTTGCCTCAGGGGCAGCAGCGGGAAGTGAGGCAAGCCTGTACGTGTCTGCCAGGTGCTGGCGGAGTGTGTAGGCCTGACTGAGCTGGCTAATGGCTCCCGCAGGGCCAACGCATCCAGCCCGAGATGACATCTTCATGACTCCCCTCCTGTCCCCAGCCCAGTGGGGGATTGCCAAGGAGAGGCTCCTTGCATGAGAGGGCGTGTGCAGACGGGTGGTGAGGGAGCGGGAGGCAGGAAGGCAGACAGCAGGGGGATCCACAGGTGCCTTTTGCAAAACCTTTCCCACTTGCCCTCTCTTCCTGCCCTCCTGGGCTCTGCATGGGGCGGTGACCCCATGTCGTGGCTGAGCACTCTGGAGTGAAGGCGGTCCAGATTGTCGTCCTGGGGATGGGATGCAGAGGTAGGGCCAGCAGCGAGCTCTTTTACACAGAGAAGCAACCGTCTGTTGCTGTTGTGGAAATATATACACTCTAGAAGGGACCCCAGCTCACCAGTTTCTACGTGTTCAGTTCATGCAGCCGTTCTCCCCTCCTTTCCCCCCTCCACTCACCTCCCCCCCCCCCACTACCGCAGGCTCATGGCCTCTAACGCTTCTATCTAACCTTTCACGTTGCTTTCCGTTTGGCCCCATGGAAGTCGTTCTGTACAAGAGCAGGTGCTCAAACACCCGCCTGGAAGCTTTTCAAGGGACAGAGCTTGTCAGTGGCCTGTAAGGTGGCGGGGAGTTCCCGCCCTGAGTGAGGGGTCCACAGTGGGAAAGACTTCTACCTGCGCCCAGTGGCAGAGGTGGGCACAAGGTCAGTTCAGCAGGCAGAAGAGGGGGAACGAGCCTGGCGATGCACGCCGAGGTTCAGCATTTGTCTGCTGGCGGAGAGGCCGTTGTCAGGCGCGTGGGTCAGCTGCAGCTCAGGTCCACTCGGTACCCCGGAGGGAATGCTGCCTGGCCCTGTGCCACCCGCACCATTGAGGAAACCGGGGTGTGACCATGATGGAAACGCGTGGCCAGGCCTCTCTCCTACGGAGCCGCTGCGTGGGTTGGGTTGGTGAGCGGCCGGGCACTTCTCCATGCATGCCACCTGGCCTCCTATGTTGCACCACGACTTTCCCTTGTCTTAGGACTTAAACATGTTTGTTTTCTTCAAACAAGGAGAGGAATACATAGAGGAGTAAACGCAGAAACAGAATGCACACACACACACACACACACGGATTTCTTGGGAAAATGAACTTTTTCCAGGAAGTTTTTGAAACCCCTTTGTATAAAACATCTGCAGATATTCTACCAATTCCACCCCTCCCTCTCCCCTTCCTCCCTCATCCATTCATCCACCATCCACCCACCATCCACCCCTCCCCCTCTCCTCCGTCCATCCATCCATCCACCATCTATCCATCCATCCATTTACCATCCATCCACCATCCACCCCCCTTTCCTCCCTCTATCCATCCATCCACCATCCACCATCTATCCACCATCCACCCCTCCCTCTATCCATCCATCCACCATCCACCCCTCACCCTCTCCTCTCTCTCCATCCATCCACCATGCATCCATCCATCCACCATCCACCCCTCCCCCTTTCCTCCATCCACCCTCCATCCATCCCTCCATCAACCACCCATCCACCTGACAAATCAGAAGGCTTATTCTTATAGGGACTGTATGATAGGATTCTATGCTTGGCATAGTTCTTTGTGACGCCCACTCTCGGCTGCCGACCCCACACAGAAGCAGCCTGCCCTCTCACAGCCACTCATGCCTTTGCCTCGGCAGAGCCATGTCTGCCCACAATCCCTCCGTCTCCTCCCGGCACATCCCCGCTCCCCCAGGAAGGGCTGATGTCTGGATTCTCCAGTGGCCCCAGGCCCCAGCTCAGGCTCTGGTGTGCTGACCTTCATGAAGGAACAGGGTTTTCTGTTCCATTTCCAGTTCAAAAGCATCAACCAAGGCAAGAAAACGAGCGTGGCAGACTCCATGCTGCGGATGCTGGAGAAGTATTCCCAGAACCTGGAAGACCTGGTCCAGGAGCGGACTGAGGAGCTGGAGCTGGAAAGACAGAAGACGGAACGGCTGCTGTCGCAGATGCTGCCTCCGTGAGTGGCCCTAGGGGCGTGATGTGACAAGCCTCACCTCTGAGCCTGGGACCTGGGACAGAGCAGCTACTCTGTGAATCTCCTGGGACTCATCGATTGCCCCATAGCTTGGTCATGCAACATATTTTCATAGAGCCCTTCCCATGTGCAATGGTCAGCCTTGGCTGCCAACATAAAGCAGGTCCCTTTGGATGCACCCAGTGGCTCTGCGGTGGAAAGAGCCAGTGCTCTGCTCCCATTAGAAACCACTGCTTCGAACCTCAAGGGGGGCTGTCCTGCTCCACCACATGGGGTTGCTATCAGTCACAATGGGCTCCAGGGCACCCAGCAATAGCCGCTGTGTCCTGGACACCGTGCCAGTCACACGCGTGCCAAGTATGGACTGCCTCATCCTCTTGGGAGAAGGGAGAGGCCGCAGTCTACTGTCTCACTTCAGAGGGAGAGAGGTCCAGAGGCGAGGGCCCCGGGAGGCCTTAATGGCTAAGCGCCTCGTGGGGAAGGTTGGCACTTAGAACCCACCCAGAGGCATTTGGGAGACAAGTCTCGTGACCTGTCCTCCCGAGGTCGCTCATGTCCTTGAAAACCCCATGGAGCAGTAGAGCTGAGCACACCGGGACGAGTCCACCATGTCCAGAGAGGGACAGGCATTACCCTGAGGGCAGCCAGCACATATCGATCCCCCGACACCCCCTAAGTCCACCCACTATCTATCCCTGCTTTCTCAGCTGTAAAGAACCCTTCCATCTTGTGATTCTGGCCCCTGCTGTCCCTTCAGATCAGTGGCCGAAGCTCTGAAAATGGGGGCAACAGTGGAGCCCGAGTACTTCGACCAGGTTACCATATACTTCAGTGACATTGTGGGGTTCACCACCATCTCCGCCCTGAGCGAGCCCATCGAGGTGGTGGGCTTGCTCAACGACCTCTACACACTGTTCGATGCTGTCCTGGGCAACCATGACGTGTATAAGGTGAGGGCACCAGGGCGGCTGTGCCCTTGTCCTGGCGTTTACTGGCGTGCTTGTATTAGTGAGCCATGGCTGTGTAACAAACGATCCCAAGATGCGGTGACTTAAAACACTTCATCCCGGCTCACAACTCTGTGAGCCAGCTGGAATGTTCCGGACTTGGATGGACTCACTCATGCACCTGCGGTCAGCTGTAGGGGAGGTGAGCTATGCTCCTCCTCTGGAGCCTTGGCTGGGGCAATTCAGCCTTTGGGTACTCACCCTGCAGCTGGGCTGGTCCCAGGGTGGGGCAGGGTTCTGAGAGCCAGCGGAAGCACAGGAACCTCTGAGATTTAAGCTGGGAACCGGAGTTCCGTGCTATTTCGGATGCATTCAATTGGTCAAACAAGTCAAGTCGCCAGGCCAGATTCAAGGGATGGGGAAAGCAATCCACCTCCTGATGGGAGGGAGAAGACGGGGCTGTCTATGCCGTAGAGTTCCAGTCACGGAAACTCACAGGGGTGGTAGCCTTCCCTGTCCTTTTGGGTCACTATGAGTTGGCATCGATAGCGAGAGTTTGGGCTTTGTCCTGATGGGAGGAGCCACAGAGCTGCATACAAACGGTGTGCGCTGGATGCCCTTGCAGTTCGGCACCCACGGTGCTCCTTCGTCCTTGCCCATCGATGCCTGTGGCCATCTACCCATTCCTTTACAACTCTCCCTCATCTGGCTTTTCTGGGCCAGACCCTGTGGCAGGCAGGGGTCCCCTCCAGGAGCTCTGAGCCTGCTAGAGAAAGGATGGGGGCAGCCCACAGGGAGAGTCAAGGTCAGAGGAACGTGGAATGAGCTGTGGGGGCCCAACGAGGAGTGGGCCAGTGGGGAGGACAGTGGGGACGTGGGAGAGAGGAGCAGGGGTCTTGGGGGAGCCTCCAAGACCAACCACGACCTGGGCACCGCACATCCCTCAATCCTGACCCCTGGCTTTTGCATGACTTTGAGCAAATGGCTTCCCCGTTTCCCCATGTTTCAAGAGAAAGAGAGACTCCATCCTTGGTGGGCTCACAGAACTGTAGGAGGGTCCTGCCCCCCCGCACCCTGCTGTGGAGTGTTGCGTCAACCCTGAGAAACGGAGGGTCAAAAAGTAGAGTCCTGCTCTCTACTCTTCAGCTCTGCTCTGGGGACTGTCCTCACCTGGCCCTGCCCTGTGTCCTGACCCAGCAGCTTCAGACAGTGGAGGCAGGGAAGCAGGAGGTCCCAGAAAGTCACACTCAGATCTCTTGGCGTTCACCTTGGTCTGTGACACCATCCCCCACCCCCCACAGCCTCTTCCAGCCACAGGCCTCTGGGGAGGCAGGGGCAGGCTGGGAAGGATGCCTGGACAAGACAATTGAGAGAGGTCAGCCTGCACCGTGAGATGCCAGGCACTGCTGACTGCACTGTGCACATGATCCTGACAGCAGTTGCCAGCCCTTAAAGAAGCTTCCTGTGTGCTAGAAGTCGATGATGTATCAGCCCATTGAATTGTCGTAAGGTGACACACATCTATTTCATAGCTAAGGAAACTGGGGGAGAGGAATTTGGTGGTTGTGGACCTTAGATTTGACTCTGGGCATTCTGGTGCCCAGGTCCCACACCATGGGGGTCCTCAGGATAGAGCCAGAGGGTCATATTGGCCCACCAGCCCTCCAGGAGCCTGCCCCTCTTGCCTTCCCACCGGTACCTCCGGGCACACCCATCGGCAGACCTCTAAAGTCCAACACCTGCTTCACTCTCTCGAATCACCAGGCCTCCTTGATGCCTTGACGCATGTTCTTTGTATCTTGGGAGCTCTGCGCTAGTCCCCCCTCCCCCTCCCCTCCCCCCCCGCTACCCTCCTACACCCGCCCCTGCACCTACCTAGTAACCCTCTGACCTCAGTTTCCCTTCTTTGTCCTCTCAGAGCTTCTGCTCTGTGTTCTCATCAGCCCCCCTGGACAGCACGTCTGCACTCCTTGTTGTCCACCCTAACCCTTTCTGTCCCCGGGGCCTGGCTGCGCCAACACCCTGTGAGCTGAAGGAGGATGACACCAAGGGGGCCACAGTGCCCAGGGTGCTGTCTACCCCACCATTCTGTCCGGAACAATCCGTGGAGCCCTGAGCCCCTGACATTCCCAGGAGGGTCTTCCCGTGCCCCCATTCCAAATCCGCGATCCCATGTTCCCACCCCGGTCTGTGCTTCCGAGGCCACATCCCTGGGGCTGGCGGAGCTTCCATCTTGCCTTCAGAGCTTTCCTGGCCCAGGGCCCAGGGACAGATTCCTCATGTTGTCTTGCAGACCCCCCCATGGCCTGAGGCTTTGATGTGTTCCTGCTTCACCCCCACCCCCTGGGTCTGTGTCCTCCCCTCTGCTCATCTGTTCTTGCACACGGGTCCCTCAGCTCTGCATCACGCCTTCTGATGTGCTCTGAACCCCAGCCAAGACGCCGAGTGAAATGCAAGTGAGCATGGCCCACGCCCCACACCAGATGTGGGGGAACCGAGGCCTGCTCCGCATGACATGTGAGCGAGTCTCTCGCCACCCAGCCGGCCACCTTGGTTTCCCCTCCAGCCCCGACAGGATCTGGTTACTGTTCTTTAATCCTGTCTGGGCTGGGAGCCTGGCAGGCAATCATCTCGTGGTTCTACAGGGTGTGTGAAGCCCTCCCTACACCCGCTGAAGGAGCACTTGCTCAAGCAGAACTGGAGCCGGGGGTGGGCTGCGAGGGAGGAGAGAGGCCCCCACCGACCTCCTGCACTCCGGTGATGCCCTGGGCAGCTCACTGAGCCTCACCCAGCCCCGGGCCCCTCCTTTGTACACATGGATGACAGTGTCATCTGCTTAGGATCATTCTGCATATTAAAGAATGTGCAGTCTTTCCTCTGTTCCCCAGCCTCATATCGGACACCTGCCCCATGCAGGGGAGTGGCCTCTGGCTTAGTTATGGACCCTGCTGGCCAGGCCTAGGGATTTCCAGAGGCTCTCTCATCTCACTCGCCCAAGGCCCCTCAGAGGGCTGGATCAGGAGCTCTGCGCGCTAACGAGAACACAGGCTCAGAGAAGGCAAGTGACTGGTCAAAGGTCACGCAGCAGGGCAGTGATGGCATGTGAATTCACACCCGTGTCTGCTAGTACGCAGACCTTTACTCTCCCCACCCCTCTGCACCCTCAGTCTGTGCCCCAGGGGCAGGGCCCCCTGTGGCTGGGGCCTTGGAGAGCACTGGTCACTGTTCTGCCTTTGGGGGACATAGGGGGATGATTACCGTTAGGAGCCACCTGAGAGAGAAATGGGGCACCAGGCAGGCGGAAGGCTGGGTGTCAGCTGGAACCACATGGAAAAAGTGTTTGGGATGAATGGCCACCATGGACTTTTCACTGCCCCCCTTCCCCACCTCATGTGGAGCTTGGCCTCCAAGCAGGTGCACTGTCCCCAAGTCACAGGTGACCTGGAGCTGACCCCTAAGGTCAGCTGATCTCAAGGCTGGGGAGGTGATGGAAAGACACAGCAGGGAGATGGGGTGCTTGGATGGTGAATGCCCACCCCCACCCTGTAGTAATCTAGCCTTGGTGGGCTGGGAGCAGTCCCAGGATGGGTGAGAGGGCCTAGGCTTCAGAGATGGAGAGACGACAACACAGGTACCTGCTGGGGACAGGTAATCCTAGACTTCCTGAGATGGCCCTGCCCTGGCCCTGAGGGTGAGCAGGAAGGAGGGGAGCCTTTGAATAGGATACTGATGGGCTGGCACTGGGTCCTGGCCTGGCAAGCCCAGGTACCAGCTGTGCCTGCTGCGGGACAGGAAAGAGCAGGGTGGCACTGACCCAGAGATGGACAGACAGGGTGCTGGCCGAGTCACCCCAGCATGGCAGGCACAAGGGTCTGCCCAGGGCAGGAATAAGGGAGCAAGGGTGGTGAGGGGCAGGGAAGCTGCTGCAGGGGCAGGCTGGCCCGTGGCAGGCCCTTGAGATGCAGATGTGCAAGAAGTCAGTCGGGAAGTGCTGTACACCATGGAGGCCCTAGAATTCCAGGCCAGGGGTGTGCATCTGAGGGTGCATTTTAGGCCGTTAGTCATGATAAGGAGCAGGAGTTGACGTGATTGGAAGGAGCACTTCCCAGAGGTGGGGAGAGGGTAGTCTGGGTGAGGGATGCATTTGGGGAGCTTAGTTGCTGTGCGTGGGATTGCAACCACCCCCCCGTGGGCAGGGTAAGCACTTGTGAGTGCCCACCAGGTGATAAACGAAAGGGGAGGCTCGGCTCCCTAGCTTTGTGTGTGGGAAGGTAGGGTGAGTGGGGCGAGGGCGTAGGGGTCCATGTGGGAGCTGGGGCTGTTTAAACTGAAGAGCAAAGGGTTGAAGAGGAGCGGGCCACAATTCCTTCATGTCATGTCCCCAGACCCTGGAAGCAGGCCTGGGACAGAGAAGGCACTCAGGAAAGGTTGTGGAAGCAGGACTGGAGTCAGCAGGTGAGAGACAGATTATAATTTAGAGAGAAGCAGCCCCCTCGGAAAGGATGGCCACTCCCATCAAAGGGGTGTGAATGGTCCCTGGGGCTGGGAAGACAGTTTGAACACAGAGATCCTGGGATCCTGTCTTCTTGCCACCATGAATTAGTAAGGAAACAATGATAAATGAATGGCCCTGGGGGTGATCAAGAAGCCACCTGGCCCTTGAAGGCTCTATTGTAAATGTCCAGCTCATCTAAGAAGAAACTGAGGCTCCCCCAGGTAAAGGGGTCTGCCCAAGGTCAATGGCAGAGCCAGGCTTTGAGCCTGCACCTGATTCCCAAACCTCCCTTTTTTGTGGTACATCTTGAAACACCAATGGGACTTGGAAAAGGAAAAGCAAAAGCCAAATTCCCTGCCAACTCAAGTCAAAGCCAGCTCAGCGCAACTAGAGGACAGGGTAGCACTGTCCCTGTGGGTTTCCAAAACTGCAAGTCTTCTTGGGAGCAGGCAGCCCTGTCTCTCTCCCAAGCAGCAGCTGCTGTTTCGAACTGCTGACCTGTGGTTAGCAGCCCAGCCAGTGACCACTATGCCGCAGGGGAGTGGGAGATGGGAGGTGTCTAAAACATCTGCATTTTCTGAGATACCTTCATGGAACCTGGGCTGGTGAGGGTGGAGTGGGCGGAACAGATGAGGAAGTTCAGACAGGCGACCTGAGACGTGTTCAAGGACTGGAACCGGAGGCTGGGCAGAGACAGCTTGGCGGTCTGCAGAACTCAGGGGAGGGAAGGGCTCCTGAGAGGTGGCCTGGTTCGGGGCAGGGGGCAGGCCGAGAGGGCGGGTCCTCATTGTCAGTGAAGGCTGTGGTTTCTAGGTGGAGACCATCGGAGATGCGTACATGGTGGCCTCGGGGCTGCCTTGGCGCAATGGGAGCAGGCACGCGGCCGAGATTGCCAACATGGCCCTAGACATCCTCAGCTCCGTGGGCAGCTTCCGGATGAGACACGCACCTGATGTGCCCATTCACATCAGAGCTGGCCTGCACTCAGGTAAGGACTGGGGGCCCTGGGGTGAGGAGCCGGGGCCCCCAACCTTCCCTGGGCCATTGACCGCTGCCTCCACCCGCACCCTGCTCAATGGTGAGCGCCTGGAATCCCAAGATTCTCCATTCTGTAATATCACACCCTTTCCTCCGAGAGCAAGATGCTGGGTAGGTGTGGTGGGGGTGAGGGTGCTTCTCAGCGTGAGCAGCTCAGAGACAATGAGTGTCCACCATGGGGCTCTCTGCCCCTCCCTCTCCCCCTGTGGTGTGGGCCACGTGGGACAACCACTGAGGCAATCTGCACAGCCAGACTCTGTGACAGAAAGAAAGAGAGACTGCCGTGCTTAGATGCAAATCTCCTTTTTCTGTCCAGTTTCTGTCAAAGGCATGTTGGTCTGTGCTGAGGAGCTGATAATTCCATGAGAGAGGCAGGGTGGATATCTGCGGTCACACACAGAAATCGATGTTTGCTGAGATGGGTCTGGGAGAAGCCCCCCCCTTCCCCCCATTTCTGATATAGCCTCCCCAGGCCCTGACTCCAGCCCCTTCTCCCTATGTGGTTCCCCTCACGTGCAAGATAAAGCCCTGCTCCCCAGGTAGAGCCCCTACCTTCTCGCTAACCTCTCCAACCTTGTCTTCCACCATCCCCTCTCTGGCTCTCCATCCATACTCACTCCCCATTGTCGACCATTTCCCAGGGGCACAGAACTGTGCCCTGCACCGACTGGTCCCTGCTCACCCATTGCTCCCTCCTTCTCCACGCAGCTCATGACTTGCCTCCCGAAGTCTTCTGGGCTGGGCCAGGGGCCCTTTCTGGCCGGCACAGAAGGGTGCTTCCCTCCTCACAGCCGTGAGCGCAGTGTCCAGGCTGAGCTCCCTAGGGGCAGGGATGGGTTTTATCTGGGTCCCCTACTCCCATCCTAGAGCCGGAAGCAGGTGCCACCATCTCACTAGTGCTCAGGAGACGCCCTAGCTCCCTTCCCCGCCCCCAGTTCAGGATGTGGAGTGCCGCATGGTAGTGGGGAGGGACAAGGCTGACATTGGACCTCTTCCTGGCTCAGGGCCAGTTTGAGCTTCCTGGTCATGCGTGTGTTTCAGGGCCATGTGTGGCGGGCGTCGTGGGCCTCACCATGCCTAGGTATTGCCTCTTTGGGGACACTGTCAACACTGCATCCCGGATGGAGTCCACGGGGCTGCGTGAGTATCTCCCCTTCTATGCGGCTCCAGGCTGGGGACCAAACCCCCGGCTGGGGGCAGCGAACTGGTTCCCCACGAAGCCACGCAGGGAGAGGGGCCCACATCCTCCTGCTCCTTCTCCACAGAGGTGTCTGCAGAGACGCGATGAGGACACGAGGGGGAGAGGCAGCCTGGGGCTTAGCCTTGGCCCGCCACTGGCTTGCTTGACATCATCAAACAAGGGGCTCATCCGTGGTTTCCAAATCTTCACCAAAAAGATCTGCTTTATAAAAAATTTGAATACCACATTAGGTCCCTGCAGGCAGCAGGAACCACTCTGCTGAACTGGGTCTCTCTGTCATTGCCATCAAGTGGATTCTGACTCATAGTGACCCGATAGGACAGGGCAGAACTGCCCCTGTGGGTTTCTATGGCTGTAACTCTTCATGGGAGTAGAAAGTCTCATCTTTCTCCCGTGGAGCGGCCGGTGGTTTCGAACTGCTGGCTTGGCAGGTAGCATCCCCAAGCAGCTGAAACAAATGGTTGAGGTCCTGGAGTACTTCCAGTTGCCGGCCTTGCACGCTCCCTAATGCAGCTCGGCGCCAGTGTGGCAGCCACATGGGAGGCCCGTTCTGCCAAGCAAAGGGAAGCCGGCTTCTGTGATCTGACCCAGTCTTCAGAGACGTCCCTGCAAGGGAAACAACGTGACAAGGGCTTCTGGTGTGACTCCAGGTCCCCTAACCCTCGATGTCTGTCCTCCGCTTCCCTTGGGGACTCTGCTTCAGTGGCCTGCTGCCCATGAGGCGGGTGAGTGGGCCAGCAGAAGGCTCCCATGTGTGGGGCAGGTTGGCCCCCCACCGGGGGTGTGTGACAGGTCCTCTAGGATTGTATTATACACCAGACAGTGACTTGGTGGTGACATTTCTCCGCAGCCTACAGAATTCACGTCAGCCGAAACACCATGCAGACCCTGCTTGGCTTGGACGAAGGCTACAAAATCGACATCAGGGGTCAGACTGAGCTAAAGGTGAAAGACTTTATTTTCTGAGCTTGTGGGCAAAGTCCCCAAGGGTCCAGTTTTCTGTGGGAGAGGCTTTCACTGGATGGACGTGGCTGAAGGAAATGCCTGCCTGGAGCCGAGGATGGAGACTGCTCTGTCCCCTAAGTCCTCAGGTCCTAAGGAAACGCTTCTTGGGAACCAGCCACTCCCTCCCTCCCTTGGCTCCTTGTGAGCAGAAGGGCCCAAACCAAAAAATGAAGCTGACCACATCCAGCGGATGCTGACTCAGTGACCCAGTAGGACAGGGCAGAACTGCCCCTGTGGGTTTCCGAGTCTGTCACTCCCGTGGAGTGCCTGATGGCTTTGAACTGCTGATCCTGCTGTCAGCAGCCCGAGGCATAACCCACTAGGCCTCTGGGTCTCCTGAGAAGGCCAGGACAAAGCAGTTACTTCTACTGGCAACCTGCCCAGGCAGCACAGTGCACATACTACACGCGACTGTGTTCGTCACGCACGCAGGAAGGCTGCGCTCCCATCCCAGGGCAGGCCACCAGGTCCCTGCAGAGTGCTGTCTGCAGAGAATCACAGACCACGGAATGCTGGGATCTCAGTCTCCCTGATCTTCTGGTTGTGGGATCCATGATTCATTTATCTCACAGATAAATAGGAACTCCATCATCCAGTTGTCCCCGTGGCGTAGTGGCTACGTGTCACCCTGAGGGCGATGAGTGGGCCTGGCTTCGATGACAGGGAGTTTGGCTTGGGACTCTGGTCCTCACAAGATCTTTCTGAGCCGGAGCCACATAATCCATCAGTGGCAGAGACAGGATTTGAACCGGGCAGCCTGGCTGCGGGCTCTCCACTGCCTGGGCTGCTGGAATCGCTCAGCCCTGGCTTCCCTTGCCCGGGGAGGGACCCTCCAGCCCCTCTGCTCTCTCTTGCAGGGGAAGGGCTTTGAGGAGACCTACTGGCTGGTGGGGAAGGCGGGCTTCCCCAGATCCCTCCCCACACCTCTGGACATCAAACCTGGGTGAGTTCGGCGGGTCCCCCCAGAGCCGGGCCCTTCTTATTGCGAATGATTTGATGCTTGTCCCATTTCCTGACGACCGTGAGATGCTCGGACAACAGGAGACGGTTCCCAGATAAAGTCATCGCCACCTTTCCCTTCGTGAGAAACCACAGCCCGTTTGGTGGCTCGGGTGAGCTCATGCCTGGATCCGGTTACAGTCTGACCTGTCTCCACCCAGCGTCCAGAGTGCGTGGCAAACACACGCAAGCCGCCTCCAGACTTCGGGTGTGGTTTACTGGGAAGGCTGCTCAGCCTTCCTCCAAGGTTGGGCGTTCCCCATCTGTGCACTCTGCGCTGATAAGAGAGCCGATAAGCAATCTTTCCCTTTGTCCCCATTCAGATCGCTTCCTCAGACAAGAAATCTGTAGATCAAAGCGTCCCCAGGTGCTAGGGGCTGCAGGAAGCTTGTGCCTGGCTGGTCCGGTTTGGTTCTTTCCCTGTTCCTTTGGGATTAATCGTGTCCCTCCCACCCTTCCAGCTCATGCCGCCCCCTCCTCAGTTCCTTCTGCACTCTTACCTGCCTCTGGCCCACCTGGTCCACACCCCTCACAGCCCGGACCTTCCCCAAGGTTGTCTTCAGTGAGAGCACCACCATTGAACACTGAGCTAGATGCTGTCTCTGGACACCTGCCCTGCTGAACCAGTCAGGATGCTCCCCAGCTCTGACTCCGTGACACTCCCCAGCCTGCTTTGCTTCCCATGGCCATGCCTCACCGTGGCCCTGGACCTCTGCAGGGGCCCCTCACTGGCTCCCCTCGAGCCCCTCATGTCAGTCGCCTTGTAAAACAGCCATCACCAGAGATTCCCTGCTGAATCTCTCCCATGGCCTCCCCCTGCTCCCAGGCTGACTCGCATACTCTTCATCCAGCTCCCAACGCCTTGTGAGGTCTGGCCAGCCTCTGCTCTCCATGCTCTCTTGCCATGCCCCCTCCTGCCCTGCTCATCACTGACTCCCGGCCTTCCACGCCATTCCTAACCCTTGCCAGGCCTTTCCCCACGTCTGGCCTTTGCACTCGCTGTTCCCTGGACCCAGAATGCTCTGCCTCAGATGTTTGCAGCCTGGTCTCTTCCCATCCTACTCCAAACAAACCCACTGGCTGACACCTGGTGACCTGTAGGACAATACAGAGCTGCCCCCCTGGAGTTCCAAAACTGAACATCTTTACAGAGGCAGACAGCCTCTCTTTCTCCTGCAGAAGATCTGGTGGGGTTGAACTGCTGACCATGCAGTTAGCATCTGTGTGAGTCTGGGTGGACTAGAGAAACTAATCCAGAGACATTTACATGTGTATAAGAAAGAGCTTTATATACACGAGCAGTCGAATATGAGAAAACATCTCAGCCCAGTCCAGATCAAGACCATAAGTTTGATATTAGCCCATATGTCTGATGCCAATCCATAAAGTCCTCTTCAGACTCATGAAACACATGCAATGATGCTGAATGCAGGAAGATCACAGGCCAGTGGGTGGAAAGTCTTTTGGATCCAGTGGTGATAGAAGCATCTTAGCACTGGCAGGGGTCTCCATGTGGCTCCTCCAGCTCCTAAGCTCTGGCTGCATCAGCATAGCTCCATCAGGCTCATCATCAGTAATGTCTTTCAGGGAGTGAGTGTGTTCCCCCCCCCCCCCAGCAAACTATTTATCTCCTTAGCACCTCCAAATGAGGTCATCAGGCTGTGACCTGATTGATAGGCTAACCCCTACCCCTTCACTCTTAAGTCTCACGTTGACACCACATTATGTAACTACCACAGCATCCCAGTGCACAACTGACCACGCCACTAGGGCTCAGGTGCTTGACCCCTAGTGATTCCAGCTGATAGCACAGACCTGCCCATAGAGCTTTCTAGGCTGTCATCCCGACAGGAGTGGGTTACCAGGTCCTTCTCTTGGGGGATGGAACCACCATCCTTTCAGTCAGCAGTTGAGCTGACTATTGCACCTCTCGGTGGTTTCCATAAACCACAAAACCCAAGCTCGCAGCCGCCAACTTGATCCTGACTCATAGGGATCCTATGAGTAGAACTGCCCTTGTGTGGGTCTCCTAGACTGTAACTCATTTTTTTAAATCATTTAAACAAATCATTTTATTGGGGGCTCTTACACTTCATATCACAATCCATATATACAGCCATTTTGTCAAGGGCATTTGTACATATGTTGCCATTATCCTTCTCGAAACATTTTCTTTCTTTTAAAAAAATCATTTTTTGGGGGGCTCTCACAGCTCTTATAACATTCCAAACATCAATGGCTTCCAGCATATTTGTACATATGCTGCCATCATCATTTCCAAAATATTTTCTACTTGAGCCTTTGGCATCAGCTCCTCAAGACTGTAACTCTTTTCAGGAGTAGAAGGCCTTGCACACAGAAATGCCCACTATTTCTTGTCGGTGTGTTTGTGGGACAAGCTGCTCGCACAAGCTTCATGCGGTGCTGATGGCTGGTGCCTCTGGCAGCCCTTCTGTGTGCGGCCCAAGGGGATGCACCAGGTCTCTTGGGCACCAGCGACAGGGCTCTGCCGGCGGAAGTGGTGGGAAGCCCAGCTCCCAGTCTTCTGGGCCCACTCAGCCATTTGTCATCTCAGCCAGGCGTCTGACAGCCATTTGTCATCTCCAGCCCCCTCTGCTGTTGTCTTCTTCACTGCTGGACAGAAATTTCAGAGAGTGGCTTGGGGATGGGGGATATGGGACATCAGGCCTTTCACATGGAGCCTGCTGGGCTTCCCGGCATCGGGGGCATGCATGCCACATCCACCAAGGCACATGGACTTAGAGAGCTCGCAGAGGCACGGGTGCCCATGTGCACACACACCACACTCCTGAGCATGATGCATACTTGCATGGAAGCAGCATCACATACCTCTCCACTCGCCTAGAGATGTGGTCACACACACACACACACACACACACACACACACACACACACACAGGCCTATCTGTACTCTAGAGATGGGCCCTGGGCTCAGTGCCAGTCAGAGGGTAACGTAGTCTGTGTTCATGGGACAGTTACCAAATTCTTCCTTGAATTGAACCCTCTACTTGATTTTTTTCCAGTCGTTTCTGACAGATCCTTTTATCTTCAACTTACGTCCATATCTGCAGAAATGATTTATGTTTACCTTTGGGGATGTTTGGGAGGCTGGCGGAGAGAAGACAAAGGGACAGAAATCCCCGGACCCTAAGCTGCAGTGTGCACGGCAGTGGCTCACGGCGCTCAGCCGTGGACCCTGCCCCTTCTCTGACGTCAGCCCTGCCACCTTGCCTGGCTGGTGTCTGATCTGGGTACAGGTGACACCCACCTAGCATTGGTTTCCTGGAGTGACTTCAACCAAGTATGACAGGAATGCGTGGTCTCACAGCCTGGGGGTGAGGGTGGGGGTGGAAGTCCGGTTCGGGGGGGTCGGAAGGGCTGGACTCTCAAAGGCTCTTTCACGTAGCGGGCAATGGAACACTTAAATCATATTAAGAAGAGTTATGCCATCATCGCCACTTTTCCATTTTTAAAAAGTTACTGTTTTTCATAGTTTTATTCACATATCATACCATTCAATAGTTCAATCCTATTAATTAACACCAGCCTCAATTTCAGAGCATTTTCTTCTTCCGTGTACTCATTGCTGTTAGCGCCCCATTTCCCGCCAACCTTCCCCGCCGCGCCCTCGGTAATTATTAATCCGGGTTCTGTCCCTCTAGATTTACCTATCCTGGATTTCATACTCAGGAAAACATACACAACCAAATGAGAACAACGGCAAAACAGAACAGAAAAACCTGTCGAACAGAAAGCAAAACATGTTAAAAACTGAAACAACTTTAAAGCGAGTCCAGGGGGAGATCAAATGTCAAGGTAGATCCATGAAAACAACAAGAATCTCAAACTCACTGCCAGAGAGTCCCTTCCAACGCACAGTGACCCTGCAGGACAGGACAGAGCTGCCCCTGCGGGTTTCCAAGGCGGTAACTTTTTACTGGAATAGATAACCCCGTCTTTCTTCCTCCCTCCCTCCCTCCCTCGGACTGGCTGGTGGTTTCAAACTGCTGACCTTGCGGGTAGCAGCCCAACACATAACCACCACGCCACCCGCGGTGGTTGTATTCTGTCCTGCAGATGGTTTATCAGTGGGAATGGACTCCGCACAAGTGGGCAAGGGTTTGGGTTTCAACCCCAGTCCAACTGCTGGTTCGCTTATCTGATAACATCTTCTAAGGTCTGCTTTCTAAACACACGTTGATAGGTACCAGGTGCTCAGTCTTTTGGGGGGAAACAATTCAATCTGCTACCCAGCCAGCCCGCCCTCCCTCTCTGAGCCTCAGTCTCCAAAGAGTTCCCGGGGCGCAACATCTATATACTGGTCTTTCAAACCAGCTCTATGGAGAAGACCTGGGGGGCAGGGGGGCTCCCTTATTCTGTCAAGATGGGTCAGACTGGATGGTACCCAACACCACCAAACTCACTGCCATCTCCTCACTGCTGACTCACAGCAGCCCCCTGTGGGTTTCGGAGACTCTGTTTATGGGAGTAGGAAGCCCAGTCTCTCTCCCAAGGAGCTGCTGGTGGTTTTGAACTGCTGACCATGAGGACCATGGGCCGACATGTTAAGCACTATACCACCGGGGCTCCTTCTCCAGGCACTAGTGGACAGAAACCTGGAGAGTAACGCGATTGTGTCACTGCCTTTACACGACACTCTCAGCTAGGGCCTCAGGCCCAAAATGCCACCCCCGGAGGAGCAGGCAGAGCACGGTGCTCTCTCAGCTCCTGGGGTGCCACTGGGCTTGAAAACCACCCTGCATAGGAGTCAGTGCTGTGTCACTGAGGACCAAGCGTGCCCCCTCCCTGAGCCGCAGTCTCCAAAGTTTCAAGCGAATGAGGGGAATCCTGGCAGACACCTGCTGGATCCAGGAGACACAAAGTGCGAGCGGCTTCACTGCCGTCGGTGGTCTCAGGGTTGCTTCTCTCTGTCCCCAGAGACCCCTGGCAGGACCTCATAAACCAGGACATCAAGGTGGCCTTTGCCAAAGCCCGACAGCGCGTGGCCAGGACCCGGAGCTCGGGAAAGGCCTCCACCCAGCCCTGAGCAGAGGGACCCCTCGGGACAGGTGCCTGAACACCCCACCCTGGCCCCCTGCTCCCCGCTTCCCTCAATGACTTCAGTACTGCACTCCAGGCAGCCCATTAGGCAGGACCCCAGCGCCACACTAATGGACGCATTCCTGGTAGCTCCGAGGGGCGAACTCACCTCTCAGCACGCCCACCGTAAAACCAGAAATAGCCCCCCCCCCCTTCACACGGCACTTTGCTCTGCACAAATTGCTTCCACACAGAGAGCTCATTACCAAGAGGGCTCATTATTCCACCCCCACCCCCCCTTAGAGGGCACTGTCCCCAGTTCACAGCTGCAGTGCTGGAGGCCCAGAGGGAGGAGAGCAGTGACAGTGGGGCAGAAGCCAGAGGCTGGAGCTGGCAGACAGAACCGGGCCACCTACTCACCATGCAAGGCATGCCTGGAAGTTTTGTCATCTCTAAAACGGGTGTTGGGGGTGGTTTCAACGTCCTTACCTCAGAGCCCCAGTCCACAGGGAATGCCCTGCAGATGCCACCTCCTACCGTCCCCGGGTCAAGCCTCAAGGGACCCTTTGTGCCTCTGTGAGCACTGCGCAGAGAGCCTAGGCCTTGGATCCCGTGACAGGGAGGGCCTGTGTGTGTGTGTGTGTGTGTGTGTGTGTGAGAGAGAGAGAGAGAGAGAGAGAGAGAGAGAGAGAGAGAGAGAGAGAGAGAGAGAGAGAGAGAGAGAGAGAGAGAACTTCTTGGCTCTCAGTAAAATGAGACTTCTCCCTTACAGGAAAAAAGAGAAAAAGCAACCCACAGCCAACTCATTACGCTGGCCTCCGACATCAAAGCATCCACGTCAAACCCGGGCCAGTGACTTCTGTGCAGGCGACCTGCAGCATGTGGGATTCATTTCCCAGGCGGAGAGGAGGGGGCCTGACAGGGGGTGGGGGAAGGTTAAGTCCTAAACAAACTTCCTTCTTCAAAAGCACCCTGGGGGGGGGGGGGAGCTGTCAAGGAAACTTCAAACAAGGGGCTTGCTGGGAAATAAGTTTTTCTGCGTAAAGCCCTCAATCCTGGCTGCGTCTGTGTGCGGTGCCTGTTTTCATGCCCACGCGTGCGTGCATGTATGTGCGTGTGTGCATGAGCATGTGCACCTGAGCCATTCGAGACCCCCCCCCCCCGCTGAGACCTCGTTGCATGCGCACCCTGCTCCTCACTCCCTGACCACAGCAGGCTGCTGACGCTGCCCAGGCCCTCCCTGCCTGCTCCCTTTGCTCTGGCTGTTTGCTGTACCCAGTTGACCTTGTCCCGTTTTCCCATCTGAGAAACTCCTATACATCCTTCAGTGTCCAGCTGAAAAGCCCCCTCCTCGGTCAACCTTTCCCAATCTTCCTCTAGGAGCCCAGGATTCCTGATACAAGTCACTTCTACTGGAGAGCCCGGTCCCCTAGCACACAGGCAAGGTGGGACCTGTGGGGGATTCAATCATTTAACAACCGGTTGGCTGCCCTAGTGGCCATTTTAAGTACCCCCAAAATTGATATACGTGAAGGCAGTTTGTTATTTCCCACAGCTCGTACTTAAATAAGAACAATAAAAGAGGCACACAAAACCAGATTATATGGACGTGTTTTACAATTAATGAAAAATAGGAAATGGTACCTGATGAAAAACAATACAACTGTTACTTAAGGTATCTCCAAATTGCTTTCTGATCAGCATCTCGCTCGCAATATTCTTTGCTTTTATCCGGGCATCATCGGCCTCATCCTGAACCACCTTTTCCCTGTTGGAGTAGGATCCCGCTCCTGGAGAGGCAGGCAATTAGACAATGGTCATTGGGTTGGATCGATTAGAAACAGGCGACTGAAACTTTGCTGAACATGTTATGTTCATCTTTGAAAGAAAAGGCCTTTCCGCTTGCACTGAACTTATAACATTTGCCCTGACACTATTTCCAGCTCTTTAGACACATTCGGGAATTGCATAATCCACTCACAATATTTCATGGAAATTTGGGGCGCCACGCAATGGTCTGAGTTTGTTCACAGAAGTAACCACTGCAAGGAAATGAAAATGTAGTATTTTTATCCAAAGAATGACAAGTTTTGCGAAATGAACAAATAAATACTACATGTACAGTTTCACCTAATTTTTTGTCCCTGTGGCTGGAATGAGCCTCACTACGGGTGCTTAGAGCATGCTTTTGTACAGATGGACACTCAGAAAGGAGTCAAGAAGGTACATTTGTGGTTTCCACATAGAACCCTGATTATAAGTGCCATTTTAACAACCGGTTCGCCAAGTTCAACAGAAGAGTAACTATCTCTTCTGCCCAACCAGTGTGAACCAGCTGAATCCCACTCCTAACGAACCAGTGATCTCTGTTCTTCCCAGGTCCCCTTCGTGAGTCTGCGAGACGCTTCACAATTCACTAGGGGGCAGACAAGTTGTTCCGGGAGAACCAGGGTAACTCCTGCAAGCCAAGGTTCCTGGGGCTCCTGCCCAGCCAGCGGGCATTTAGGGCACAGGGAGCCCCAGTCCAGGGAAGGAGGGTGGGGGATCCACAGAGCGGCTGTAAGCCCCATCCCACGGAGGAGTCTTATTCCCTGATGACTGAAGCATAGTGTGAACAGCAGGTCAGTTTCCAGTCCCCAGTCAAAGGCTTGTCCAAGCTCCAGAATTCACACAGGTGAGAGCCCGCTGGGACAGGGGCTCCTATAGCTCACCCTGCCCTCTCCTGGGAGGCAGGTGGCATCCTTCTACCAGCAGGAGAGTGGGGTCTTCCTGCATTCCTCTTCCCCTTTGGCCTGGAACCTCTGCTTCTGGAGTCCTTCTAGGTCCCCGTTGCCTTGGGCATCTCCCCCCAGGAGCCGTGGCCCACCCTGGTTGTACAAAATCCCCAGTCGCCGGGTCTAGAATCAGAGGTGGTCAGCCTTTCTGCCCCACGACACCCCTGCCCCAATCCTCACCACCCCCAGGTCACTTCCAGCGTACCTCGAGGGCCTCTGCTATCATCGAGGTCCCATCACCACTGTCCCCTCCTCTCCACACTCCCTGCCTCTGCTCCCAACGGGTCCATCCCGCCCTCAGAGGCTCTGAGGCACAGTCTTGCCCAGGCGCCTTCTACCCGCATGCTTCCCACCGTTCCAGACCTCTGGCCTGATCATGGTCCATGCCCTCGGCCATGGAGCCCTGGCTAGAGCTCTCGCTCACCCACCTACCCCGTCTCTTCCCTGGGTGCCCAGCTCTTTCTGGGCTTCTGTCCCCCTGGTCCTCTCTAAGCGCTCGCTCACCCTCTCGCCTTCCACCCAGAGGAGTGCTGTTAAGGAGAGAGCGTCCTAGGAATGGTTTGAACTGCCCCTCTGCCCCCTGAGCTCGAATGCTCTCCTCCCCTCATCATGGTGCCCAGGTCCACAGGCCTTTGTTACCCACTCTGAAGTTCCCAGAAGGGCCACTGTGTCTGTAGCCAGAGGAAAGCCAGGCCCCTGGTGGGGGCAGCCCCTGTTCTCCAGCATGCCCACCCTGAGCCCACACTCGGCACCTCCAGGCAGCTCTAAGCCCAGACCATGGAGAAACAGCACATCATGCAACCAAACTGAAAAAACTGCCTGAAGCCTCTCAGAGCAGGGAGTCCTCCCCCTGGTGGCTGCCTCGTCTTCCCACACCATTTCACCCTACCAAAGCCCTCCTCTGTCCCTCGCCAACCAGCACCCAAGCTCAGTCAGCCTTACCCAACAGTGGCCACAAGACTGGTCCGAGGACCAGGTGCCTTCCAAAGGGTAGAGTCCTGCCTTCCTGGGCTCCGAGCCTGAAGGCTGTCTTCAGAGCTCTTCCCATGGGAAGATCTTGATTTCCCTGGAAAGAGAGGGAATAAATGCCTAGGGAATATCAGCCATTTCATCCTTGCCCTGGTGGTGCAGGTAAGTGTTAGGCTGCTCATCTACACTATTGGTTCAAACCCCCGGCCTGCTCCTTGAGGAAGAGACGAGGCTGTAAAGATGCAATCTTGGGAATGATGTGGAGACTACTATGAACTTGAATCAACTCAGCGGCAGTGGGCCGGGATCGGGGATTGTTTACCGCGTAAAAATCCCAAAACCAAGTCTGCTGTCTAGGTCAACTGACCCCAGACAGAGTCTGTGAGACTGCTAATCTTTTCGGGAGCAGACAGCCTCATCTTTCTCCTGGGGGGGGGGGGGATGGGGATGGGTTTGAGCCAATGACCTTTCGGCGGGCAGCCTAAACCCGCAGTGTCACGTCACCACAATAATAGAAGGGAAATGGCATACTCCCCATTTTATGGATGCTCAGTCCCAGGTCACTGGACACCCAGTGCAGAACTAGACCCGGAGACCAGCCTGTTCCCTCCCCCTGGCCCCATGCCTACTGCCCTGCCTGACCTTTATGCACCCTCCCCGCGCCCCCAGTCCCACATACCAATGCCAGACCCTGGCTGTAAAGCGGCTCCCAGAGAACAGAAATGGGCTGAGGTCTGAAGGCCCAGGCAGGTGAAGCCAGGACCCACGGTCAGATGGCAGAAGGAATAGCAGGGTGGAGGGTATGAGAGTGTGCTGTGAATAGAGCTCTCTCCTCCCTGTTGTGGGGTGGGTGCCGCCGTGCTGGGTCTGGCCCACAGTGATCCCATGCACAAGGGAAGGAAGCACTGCCTGGTCCTGCGCCCTTCTCGGAATTGTCCCCGTGCCTGCCTGAGCCCATTGTGCAGCCACTGAGTCACTTCAGCTCTTCGAGGGCCTTCCTCTTTGTCACTGCCCTCTGCTGTACCAAGCCAACATGGTGTACATGGTGGCTAGAGCCGTGTCCAGTGCCCACTCAGGCCTTGCTGAGCTGTGGGGCAGGGTCTGTTGTTGCTCGGTGTCTTTGAGTCCGGTTAGACTCTGGCAGGCGACGGGACCACTGCCCTGTAGTTCTAGAAAAGCTGCAGCCCTGGGGGCCCAGTGGTGAAGTGCTCAGCTGGCCGCCTGTGGGTCAGCGGGCTGAGCCCACTAGGGCTCTGTAGGAAGATGTCTGTGTCCATGAGGCTGACAGCCTTGGGGACCCTATGGGTAGTGCTACTCTGTCCTGGAGGGCTGTTAGGTTTCTAGAGTGGGCTATACCTCGGTTCTTTGCTTCGCATGCTGAAAGAATTCACCCTGAAGCACATTGTGTGATCCAAGTGGGTTTTCATGATGGATGGATGGGACCGTCTCAAAAGGGTACACACTATTTCTGGAAAGCGTGCCAAGCCAGGCGGAAGCTGCGCTGGGGTCCACAACTGGACACGAACAACCACGTGGAAGAGAGCACCCACATGTGTGGAACTGGGGGGGGGCGGATCCTGGGAAGTCAGAAGCCCAAGAACCCAAGAGGCTCAGAGCATGTGGGATGTGGGCCAAGAGGCTGTGGGCCCCAAGTACTTCACCCTCGCAGGGGAGGGAGACTTTCCCTCTCCCCCTGCCTCTGACCAGGAGCAGGGTAAAAGAGCCAGGCCTTCCCACAGTCAGGATATTCCAAACTTCTGGCTGGGGTGGGATGGTTGACGCTGTTGACTGAGTTAGGCCCACCTGTGTGATGTCATGAGCCTGGGCCTAGTTTGGGTGCCCAGGTGTACCTCCCACCTAGCTGGAGGGGCTTGAGTATGACCATGCTCAGTTTGGAGTCTTCACAGGTGTCTAATGGTTGCCTGATGTCTTTCCAACCTCTTTTATGGGGCCTTTGCAGGCGTGGGAGGGCCAACCCCCCGTCCCTGATTTGGAACGGATTGCAATGGCAGCGAGTTTGGCTTTACATTTTAACCTTTGGGGAGGATGCCTCCAAGACTTCCTCCCCCCTTTCCCCTCCCCCAGTATCCCAGGATTTAAACCCATCTTTCTACCAGCAGCCAAGTGCACATGACTACTGCCCCACCAGGACTCCTGCACCCAGCCGAGGAGGGGGTGATTCTCAGTCTGAACTCATGACCCCTCACTCTTGGCCCCTGGCCTGTAGCGGTGCAGGTGTGAAGGGCCCCTTAGTCAGTCTGGGGTTCCTGTACTCAGATTCTGTTGGGCATGCTACCGTCCCCACCCCACAAGCTAGATCCTAGTGCTCTAACTGAGGGACAGAGAAAGGGAGAGAGGAGGGGAGGGGAGAAGACAGAAAGGGAGAGGAGACTGGAGCTTGAGGAGATGGGACGCCCACTAGCCTTCTCCTGAACTTCCAGCCTGGGGGGCCTGACATTGGGGAAGAGAGAACAAGGGACTTCAGAGAAAGGAAGAGATGACTGAGCACAGTTCTGAGCAGGAAGGGGGAGGCGATGACGGGATGCATGTGGAGCTGTGATATGGAAGCTGGCCCCCTGAGTGGTAAGAGACAGGAAAGTGGGAAGTGTGGCAGTGTGTGCTCAACCCCCTGGGGCCTTCAAAGGGTTTTAGAAGCAGGAGAGTGACCTGCTCAGATCTGTGTTTTGAGAGACTCCATCTGGTTGCCACGTGGAGGCTGGTTGGATGGTCAGGAAAGGGGGACTCCTGGGCAGGAAGCTCTCCTGGGGAGAGAGAAGGGAGTCCAGGATCCAGTGGGGGAGGGAGGGCCAGGTGCCAGGAGCTTCCAGGTGGAGGAGCAGGAAGCAGCAATAGGATCCTGAAAGAGATGGGGAGATCCTGGAGAGGTGGGGAAAGGATCAGGGGAACTGCCTCCAAGGCCAAGGGTGGTTAGGAAAGACGGAGAGGGCAGCTGTGGAGTGCAGCCCTGGGGCTGGGAGCTGACAGAAGTATCTGCTCCCAGCAGTTGGGACTTGGAGGCTGCTCGCAGCCTTGGTGGCATGATGGGGCTGAGACATGGAAGAAGGGGGAGCACCGGAACGGAGCGTGGGCAGTTTCCTGGGCAGCTCCGCTGGAGGGCACAGGTTTGTGGGATTGGGGAGTGTCCACGCTAATGGGAGAACCTCAGAGAGAGGGGCTGCCCTGAGGGTCCCAGGGGAGAAGAGGGGTGGGGCCCAAGTCTGCAGGGAGGAAGGGCAGCCCCTCCACCAGGAGGCCATGTGGTGCTGATTCAGGCTGATGGAGGGCTGGGTTCTGGAATCTAGCTTCAGGCTTCACATCCAGGTCTGTGGCTCACAAAAGACAGGGTAAGCAGCAGGCAGAAGTCACACTGTCCAGAAGAGGCCAGAGAGAGCCAGTGCTCAGAGACAGATGCCCCACTTCTGAGCTTCTGGCCTAAGAGCAATGGCTAAGAGGACAGAGCTCAGCACCAGCCTCGCAGGAGACAAGGCCCAGGTTTCAGATGGCTTCTGAACTTTGAGCTCTGATGAGCTGAGACTGTGCTCACAGCCTACCATCGGAACCAACCATGGGATCCCTGGGAGGTCATGGCCATCTGACCGCTTTAGACCAAACACTGTCCCTTCTTCTTTCCTCTCCATAGTCTGTGACAAGGACCCCAGTAGAGCCCCTTGGCTCCTGAGTGATCTGCTTCTGAAAAAATCAGAAGTGTTTTCTTGTCCACCACACACCTGCTCATTCTTGGGGGGGGGGGGGGGAAGGGTGGTTCTATGAGAATTTCATCAGGATACCTGGCTCCATCCGCCCTTCAGCCCTGATCT
The DNA here is from genome assembly GCF_050624435.1 of Tenrec ecaudatus. Classification (NCBI taxonomy): domain Eukaryota; kingdom Metazoa; phylum Chordata; class Mammalia; order Afrosoricida; family Tenrecidae; genus Tenrec; species Tenrec ecaudatus. The sequence continues at coordinate 73,671,408 of NC_134533.1, read as the reverse complement.
TGCCCCTTCAGACTCCTTTTAATCCCCCCAAGTCACAGAACATATGAAAGGAGCACAAGCTGAGTCTTTAAGAATGCTCCAACTGCAGTCGTGGGGTGGTGTGTTAGGCAGGGTTCTCTAGAGTAGCAAAACCAGGACACTTATGAATATATATATATATAATCACATAATATATTGTATAATATATGATTATAACATATATAATAATCATATATATGGATAGGTTTATACAGCAGAAGGAATGTAACAGCTAATGAGTCCACACAGAAGACAGAGAGCTCAGTTCAACTCAACTTTTATGGAACAGTTAATATACTGGAAGTCCTTCAACTCATATGGGCTGCTGGGTCCAAGGTCAAGGAAACAGTGGTGAGTCCATGGTTGTAGCCGCTGTGCCAATTCATCTCATTGAGCGCCTTCCTCTTCTCCACTGTACTCCCCTCCCCTCCCCTCCACCAAGCAAGATGGATGAAGTCTCGCCATCCTCGCCTCTGAGGGCTCCTGTGTGTGTACTTCCTCCAGGACAGATCCGTCTGTTCTTCTGGCAGTCTGTGGTGCTTTCAGTACTCTTTGCCAGCACCATAGTTCAAATGCATCGCTTTTTCTTGGGACTTTTATTCAATGTCCAACTTTCATATGCCTATGAAGTGGTGGAAAACACTATGGCACAGGTCAGGGGCACCTCGGTCCTTGCTTCTTACACAGATTTACCTAACACATTTGATCTCTTGACTGCTGCTTCTATGAGCATTGACTGTGGATCCAAGCTGTGGGATTATAGAGACTTTCCCCCAGCTTTGTCTCCCCCAAAGATATGCCAAACATTAGAGGCTATTTGCCAGCATATGGTGGGAGGCCAGATGCTTAGAGACATCCTCCCTGAAGGCAATCAGTTGCCAGACAACTGTCTGGGCCCACCACAAGTAGGACCTGCTCCCTGCTGTTAAGGACAATGGACTACTTCTCCTTAAAGGTTTGTGACCATTAGCCCGGTGGGGTTTACATCCTACTAATAATGGTTTCTATGGAGATCCAGAGAACAGGTCAAACCTACTCAGTGACATCCAAAATTAGGCTGCCATCCTGAAGTTAGGATCCACCCTGGTCACATGTGTGCCCCCCAATCCCTCCTCTTCCTATGGTGTATATATCCCTAGATTGTCCCGATTGCTGTATAACCTGTAGTGCAACCCCTTCCTGTGATGTATGTCTTTACATGTAATTAGGGGGCTTGAATGCCCCCCCCAAAGGTTTATAGGCTTGGGTTAGCAATAAAGAGCTCTCTCGGGCTCCCTTGTTGGCCTCTCCTCAGTTCCCCCTCTCCTCTCCCGTCCTTTGATCATGATGTTCCCTATTGGGCCAGTTGTGAGGATTTCAGACTCCTGAATGATTTATTATCCATATTGAAGGCTGCAATACTTGCTCTTCATCAGCAAGTGCTTCAAGTCAGCCTCACTTATAGCCAGCATGGTTGCATAATCTATGTAAAACAGGTTAATAAGCCTTCCTCCAATACTGGTGCCACATTCTTCAGATAATCCGGCTTCTCTGAGGATTTGCTTGGCATACAGACTGAATAAGGATGGCGAGAGGACACAGCCCTGACTGATGCAAACCTTTCCTGGTTTTAAACCATGTGGCGTTCTCTTGTTCTTTTAATCCAAGAGCACAATGAACTGTTCTGGACTTCCCATCCTTCTGCAGGCTATCCATAACTTGTTGTGATCCACAGTTTACTGCCTTAGCATAGTCAATCAGATACAAGTAACCGTCTTTCTGATATTCTCTGCTTTCAACCAAGAACTATATGGCACACGCTTAGTGTGTTCTTCCTTTTTGGTTTTCTAACTCTAGGTCTTTGCACAGTTCATTATATTTTACTTTGCCTTCTGGAGCTGCCCTTTGAAATGTTCTGCCCAGCTCTTAGACTTCGCCATTTCTTCCATTTGTTTAACTACTCTGTGATTAAGAGCATCTTGTAGATTTTTTTCCCTGGCATCCACTTTGATCTTTTTCTTTCTTTCCTGCCTTTTTAATGGCTGTTTGCTTTCTTCAAGAATGATATTCTTTTTTTTTTTTTAACAATTTATTGGGGCTCATACAATTCTTTTCACAGTTCATACATATACATACATCAATTGTATAAAGCACATCTGTACAGTCTTTGCCCTAATCATTTTTTTCTCTTTTCTTCTTTTACATTTAAGAATGATATTCTTGATGTCATCCCAAGCTCATCAGGTCTTCTGTCATTAATCTTGAAAGTATCAAATCTGTCTATGAGATGTTCTCAAAATTCAGGTGGAATACCTGCAAGGTCGTATTTTGGCTCTCGTGGACAAGTTTTCATTTTCTTCCACTTCAACCTGAAGTTACATATGAGCAATTGATGGTCTATCCCCAGTTGGCCCTGGCCTACCCTTTAGCAGCTGATATCGAGCTTCTACATCGTCTCTTCCCACAGATGTCGTCAGTTTGATTTCTGTATATTCCATCTGCAGAAGTCCACGTGTATAGTCACTGTGTTGTTGAAAAAAAAAGGTATTTGCGATGAAGTCATAGGTGTTACAAAATTTGATCAGGCTTTTGTTTCCACTGGTTTATTTAGTCATTGTTGTTCGGGTTTGTCTTGTCTTTTGTGTTTGGTTTGTTTTGTATATGAAATCCAGGTGAGGCTATCGAGACAGTAACTGGATGAATGAGTACAGCCAGAATGTTCCTTAGAGGCAAAGATGGAGAGACATAGGCAACAAGGATGTTGAGACTGTGGACCACGGACTTTGGACATGTTGTCGGAAGAGACAGTCCCTGGAGAAGGACATCATGCTTGGTCAAGTGGAGGGGCAGTGAAAAAGAGGAAGGCCCGCAACGAGGTGGACCGATGCAGTGGCTGCAACAATGGGCTCAAACAGAGCAACAAGCGTGAAGGTGCACAGGACCAGGCAGTGTTTCGTTCTGTTCATGTAGGTTGCTATGAGCCGGAACCAACTCGATGACATGTAACGACCACACCGGGGGAGGTTGGGGGCATGGGGAGCTAACGACAGGGGGACAAGAAAGATGTTCCCAAAGTGATTGTGATGATGAGTGCACAACTCACTTTAATACCATTGAACTATTTAAATGCTGGGAAAAAAAGGGAAGAAAGACAGAACAAGAAAGAGAGTCTTGGGTCTAAGCATCAAGTGGTTAAAGCTGGGGCAAGGAAAGTTGTGTGGCTCACAAACCCTCAGTTTCCCGGCAGCCGGAGGTGCTGAGAATTGCGGTTTCACGGTCCGAGGCTCAGCACAGACTCATGCTGTGGAAATGCTTTCTGATTCTGCCCTGCCCGGTTTACCTAGTCTTGAATTTTCTCACCTCATATCCCCCACTCACCACCATCCCCCCCTTCTCCCTCAGAGCCCTCTGAGGTCCCCTAGAATCATGACCAGGAGCCTAGAATCAGGACCAGGAGCCTCCTGTGGAGCAGCTGAGGGGTACAGCTTTACTGTGTCTCATCAGTTCCCCCTGAGAACAGAAAACAGCCAGGCCAGTCTCTGGCCACCCAGGAGGGTCTTGGGGTCTGAAGTCTCAGCCCTGTTGGCTGTGTGGCTCTGGGAAGTCACAGACTCCTGAATGCCAGCAAAGGGGCAGTGCCCACCTACATGGGTGGCTGGGAGGAGGAGGTAACTCGAGTCAAAGTTGTCACACCAGACCTCGACTTGCAAGTCTCCTGCCCATTAAACAGACCAGCGACTCCTCAGCGCAAGGGGCACATCACACGGTGAGGACAAGAGTTTGTGTCACAAGCAACTCATGCCTTTGAGGCTCACACGCTCCCTGGGGCTGACACCTGCCATCACATTGTGCCCTCTCGTAGTATCCATCCAGGAGGTGGCCCATAGCTGCTCTGGTCTGAGCCCAGTACCCTGGGAGGCCAGGGGAAGAAATGGGGATCCCAGAGCGCTGCCCCAGAAGGTAGGGCCCCATCAGGGGCAGATGAGGGAACTCCCTGACTCCCAGGGGCCCACACAGGTGCTAAGCAGGGGCAGAAGGTGAAAGTACCTTGCACCAAGATCGGGCCAGGAGGCAGGAGACTTGAGTTTAGTTCCTAGCCCTGAAGATGTGTGACACGAGCCCGCTGCTTAACCTCTCTGAGCCTCAATTTCCTCGCAATGTCTGTGGGAGTCTTTGCCTGATCTGCCCTGTGAGGTGAAGGGCTGGCTCGCAGTGGGAGGTCAGCCAAGAGCAACAGGCACTACGACACTGAGGGATCCAGGACGCCGTGGTCCTTCTGACTTCAGAACGACAGCTCGATGAGGCCAACAAGACTCAGAGAGACTTAGGGACTTGTCCAAGGTCACACAGGTCTACCACTGCCTTCCTGAGCCACTTGCCCTTGGCTTCCTGCTGGCCTGAGCTGAAACCCTGCTAGAGACTGAAGATCTGACTTGGGCTTGAGAAAGTTTTAACAACTCTGGATGGCAGTCCCGAGGACATAGGAAGAGATGGCTTCCTATCATTATTGGTAGAGCCTGTGGAGTCTGGGCTAGCTTCAGGTGGGCTGTGCAGAAGTCCACGTCCCTGGAGGTGTACGAGCAGGGGCCGGACAAATGCTGGGGGAATCATGGCCTTTCGGGTCTCTAAAAGTGGGTCACCCTTGATGCAGGCTATTAAGTTCACCTAGCCCTGCGTGCTCCCTACCTACCCCTTCCTCCTTCAGAGTCACCGAACCGAGCTGTCTCCTGGACTTGGCCTGCAAGCTCGCTCTGCTTCCCATTTGGACTAGGAGGCCCACAAAGGCAGACACTGGGCATTTGAATTCCTTAGTCAGGAAAGGAGGCAATGGTTCCTGAGCAAGGCCTCCAAGGATTGTCACTAGGAACTTGAAAAACGACATGGCATTGATCTTCACAGCAGGCCAGGACAACAGGTGCTGTGCTTATCTTCACGTGGCAGATGAGAAAACCGAGGCCTGCCCAAAGTCATAGAAGAAGAAGAAGAGAGGACAGAAGGGCTGCCTGCCGAGCCTGTGGGCTTCCTGGTCTTGAGAAGCACTTGCCGTGGGTGGGCATGCTTGGTTGCCCATCTGACTCCAAACTCCTGTGGAGCCCCCATCTGAGCACTGAGTGAGGTGGAACCCCATCGAACCACAACCCTCTCACCTCCAGCTGACAAGCCCCAGCTCTGCCCTGCCTCAGCCTCCGTGGGGCTATGGGCTGCGGTTTCTGCTTGGCCACGGCTCCAGGAAGGAAAGGGTGAGGTGGCATCAGCCTGCCGGCTTGGGCCTGGAGTTGGGTGGGGCAGGCAAGCCCGGGAACTGCCGGAATCCGACTCAGTCACCTTCTGCCTGCGTTGCAGGGCCACTGGGAAGCACTTTCCTGGACACTTGTCCCCCTAGACAAGGAAATTGGTGCAGGCTCTAGGATCACCCTGTGATACTGAGTTCTGGCACAAATCCCAAGAAGCAGTGGTGATGCTGTTTACTTAAGGACAGGGAAACTGAGGTTGCATTTGACCCGAAGGAGCACCAGGGCCCAGAGAGCATGGGGCTGGGCCAGCTAGGATGACCCCAGAGAACAGAGATGGGTTACTCCGTGGCGGGAAGGGAAGGAACAGGTTTGGATGCCCTTCAGAGGCCCTGCCCTGGCTCCTCACCTGCATCCTCCTCCCATCCCTTTGTGGAGACCTAGAGCCACTTCTCTGAGAAACCTTCCCTGGTCTCCTGCTGACTCAAGGGCAGTCCTCAGGCCACCTGCTGTCACTTCTTGTCCTCCTTGGGCTGTCCTCAATTCCCCATCACTCTCCACGGCAGAGCAAATGGAAGGCAACCAGACACCCAGACATCCCACCCAAGGAGCGTTGATGATGCAGTGATTAAGTGCTCAGCAGCTCACAGAAAGGCTGTCGGTTCAAACCCACCAGCTGACCCACTGGAGAAAAATGGCAGCCTGTTTCTTGAAAGCTCTAGGTACCGCACCAAGTAGCCCTACTGACCTGTGGGGTCAATCGCTGAGTCAGAATTGGACAATGGGTCATCTAGACATCAGGGAAGCTGGCGTTTAATTGCTGCTCTACTCTGATTTCCCACATGGCTTGAGTGGTCACTTTCCTACCTGACAAATGGGAACACTTCCTCTCAGGGCTGGTGGGAGAAGAAGACTGGAAGGTAAACTTTCTTTCCTGAGAATCATCTGGAGGTTAACCTTGGTCTGCCTTGTCCCCAGCGCCCCCATTCTCAGGTCCACACCCAGGGGGCCAGGGAACCTGGGATTGGGTGGGCTCAAGGCAGATAGAAGAGGGGATGGCTTTGGAGACCTGCTTCCTCCCTTGATGAAGAAGGTAACGCAGCCACCCTCCCTCCTGCTATCACAGCACTTCCAAACACCCAGGCACCTGAGAAAGGCACCCAAACTGGCCCCTTTGTGACTTTGAATATGTCATTCACCTTCCGGAACCCGTTTCCTCATCTGTAAATGGCGGCTTCTGGATGGTACTTGGATTCAATTCATGGCCTCCTTTTCCCATCTGATAACAGGGGGCTTTGATGGAGCGTTATGGTTTTACAGGGTCTTTTAGGGGCTCAGAAATGAGTCCTGGTGGCATAGCCAGTGATGAGTTGGGCTACTAACCTCAAGGTCAGCAGATCGAAACCACCAGCCGCTCCAAGAGGGAAAGATGGCGTATTCTATCCCAGGAAAACGGTTAACAGTCTCGGAAACCTACAGGGGCCGTTCTACGTTGCCCTATAGGGTCGCTGTGAGTGGGGAGTGACCTGGTGGCCCGACCGCGAGTCTGGTTTGGGTTAGGGGACCGGGAGATGGCTGCGCCTGCGGACACTGGTCCTGTACGGAGGGAGGAAGTGACTTGCCTGGACGCACCAGGAGGGAAGGCCGAGGTGCGGTGCGGGGGGAACCCCCTCCACGGCTGCCCGGGGCCAGGGAAGGGTCATTTCCTTCCGCATTTGGCCGTGCCACCACCTCCCCGGTGCCCCCCACGGCCCGGCCCTGAGGTGCGGGGGCGCCGGCCGCGGGGAGATCGCGGCCAGGCGGATTTCCTCGGGACCCGGGGCTCCCAGAGCGACCCCCCGCGGGGTCGCGACCTGCACGTGCAGCGGTCCGGGCCCGGCTCGCGCCGCCGGCGCTTCCTTTCCGACCTCTCCCGCTCGGCGGCCCTTTCCTGCCGCCCCGTCGGCCCCAGCGCGCAGACGACGCTCCATCCCGCGCGCCAGTTCCGGATCCAGGCGGCACGCGGGGCGCGCCGGCGGGCGCTAGGACCCCGCGGGCCGGCGGGAGGGGGCGTGGCGGGGCGGGCCGGCGGGAGAGGCATTTAAATCGAAGCCGCGGCCGCCCCCTCGCGGGTCCCGCTCCCTGGGGCAGCGGAGCGGCAGTGCGCCTCCTCCGGCCGGCCGGCACCGCGGGGTCTGGCGCCGGGTGGGACCTGGGGACCGGTTTGCGCAAAATGTTCCGGGGTCGCGGGGGACAGGAGCGGCGGCTGCGCTGAGCCAGGTAGGAGCCGCCCAGCGGGCTAGGCTGGCCGACCTCTCGGGGCTCCGACGCCCCTCGGGCGTACCGGGGCGTGGAGCTGGACTGTGGTGGCCCTGGGGAGCATCGGGGACACCCCATACACCCACGCACCCCAACACTTCCCTAACACTCCCCGTGGGGCTGACCATCCCTCTGCCCCACGAGTCCCCAAGACTCCTGTGGGTGGATTTTCCCTGCGCAGGGGCTGGTTGGCAGTTCCCATTTGACAGATGGGCAAGCTGTGGCCCAAAGGTGGAACCGTGCCCCAGCACGCCCAGCCAGTGAAGGGCAGACTACCATTTGATTCCAGGCCCCTAGGGGCCTGGGGCTTCCCATCCCATAGCGCCATTCTGATGGAAGGAGGGGCTCTGCGGATGCGCAGGACCCCCCCACCCCCACTGCGAGCTGCCTGAAATTCCGCCATCACAGCCACATTCCTTTGGGCTAAGGTCTAATTCCCCTGTGGGATGCACAGATTTCCAGAGTGGGACTTGCCCGTAGTGATTCACGGCAGCCCTCCCAGAACCTTGCTCTGCCAGTAAGCTGATAGGGGCTGAGAGGAGCGAGAGGAAGCTTCCCAGAGACCTGCCCTGCGAGAGTGCCTTTCTGTGAGTGGGTGAGTGTGTGTGGCCGTGCACCCCTGTGTACAGGTGGGGGGATCATTAGCAGGGGGCGGTTTTGGAGGGAGACTTTGGCTTGAGACACTGAAAGAGAGGGGGCTTTATAGGCTGCACACCTTGTCCTAGGCACCTCGGATGGGCCCTTTCCATCAGCTACCACCCCAACCCCCCAACTCTCCACCCCAGGCATAGATGGTCCCTTCAGGACCCACAGATGCTCATGTTGGGTGTGACTCGGGGTGAAGTTTAGCAGACTCAGGAAAGAAAGTAAAGGCCTCTTTTAGTGACTTCTGCTCTAGACTCAGAAATATACAACCCCCCAATCCTTTTTCTAGTTCCTACTTGCCCACCGGCTATAATACTCACTCCTTAGTTAGTGACCCCTGCACACTATGCCCAGCTTTATAGCATTAGAAGTGATTGACCAGGTCGTGACAGAGATTAGGACCGCAATCAAATCTCTGACAATCTGAGGAAGAGCAGTCCAAGCAGAGAGTGACAGTGCTGGCAAAGGCCCTGCGGCCAGGATGGACCTGCTGTATTTGAGGGAAGGCAGAAGGATGGGGGAGGGTGGACGGCATCCAAGAGAACACTGGGTACTACCTAGGTGTCTTTTGAAGAAAGATGGGAAGCAGAGATTCATGATCTGATCTGTGATTTTATGACTTTTGGCTGGTCTGCGGAGATCCTATTATGACAGTCCGGGTAGAAGATAAACTGGCTGGCAGGTGTCGGATTAGGGCCCAGGTGGTACCTGGGGCTGTGGCAGTGATGGAGGAGGGAGCAGGAGGGTCTGGGGTCTGTTTTGCAGAAAGGGCCAGGACTGTGGCAGGGAGGTGAAGAGAGAATCGGGGATAAGAACTGTTTGTACAGGTCACCGTATCACCCAGACCCCAGTGACACTCCCAATGTCACTGGCTCCTGCTGCCCTCTGCTGTGAGGGAGGTCTCAGAGGAGAGTGATCCCCTTTGCCCAAGGAGTTCTGCCCTTGGCGGTGCTCACTAGGGAGCCGCACTGCCAGTGGGAGCCTGGAGGAAGGGCCATTAGAAACCCAGATTGGGGGAACCAAGGAGGGCTTCTTGGAGGAGGTAGCATCTCAACTGAGACTCAAAAGAGGAGGAGAGGAAGTGAAGGTTTGGGGCAGCCAAAAGGTGCTCAAGAACTGAAGGCAGGGGAGACGGCTGCTGGTCGACGGAGCAAGGCTTGCTCCCAAGGGCCTCGAAGGCCCCCATGGGGATTTTCACCCAGTTCTAACCTCTTTGAAATGGGCTAAGTTCTTTGGCTTTTAAAACAGTCCAAATAAAATCACATGAGAAAACCCATCCTATAAAGCAGGTTTGTGTAGAGCCCCAGACTCCAAGTCACCCATCCCGACTGTCCGTTTTGCTTTCTCTACAGGGAGCAGGGCTTAGAGGACCCCTGTACCCCTTGTGTGTGAGCAAGAGAGGGCCTCAGAGCCATTGTCTCCACTTAAAAGTCCTCCTCATGGGTGGTAGTGGGCTCCGACAGTCAAAGGCACAGCCCACAGAGGCCCTGTAAATGCATTTTCAAAAACAGCGACTCTTGCCTGGCTCCTCCACCAGCAGCAGTTCAGTCCCTGCTGGCTGAGCATCTGCTGTGGGACCCAGATCCTGGAGAGGTGTAGGCCACACCCCTGGGGCCCTGCTGCTTGCTAGCGGTGTGCCTTTGGGCGAGTTCTGAACTCTCTCTGAGCCTTGCTTTCCTCGTCTGTACAATGAGCACAAAAACAGCAGGAGGAAGTTCCTGAGTGGTGGTGAGGGTTCAGTGGAAAATGTCCAGAGCCTACTGTGCTTTCATAGCCTCAGATGAGGCTTCAAAAAGTTCATGGAAAAATTCCACTCACTTTTCATTCCAATATCCCATGAACTTTTGGGAGCCACCTTGTTGGACTGGTTAATAACTGCAAGGTTAGCAGTTCCAAACCACCAGCTGCTCCTCGGGAGAAAGACTTGGGGCTTTTTTATTCCTGTAAAGAGTGACAGTCTCAGAAACCGACAAGGTGGTTCTACCCTGGCCTATTAAGGTCACTATGAGTCGGCAGTGAGTTTGATTTTTTGAGGTGATGTATCTCACTTGATCCTCAATAAAACTTGGTGAGCTTGACCTTAACCTTGGAAGGAAAAACAGGCTCAGAGAAGTGGCGTGACTGGGTCACAGTTCAGCTCAGTAGAGGAAGCAAAAAAGGCAGGCATGAGTGACTCTAGCCTAGTGCTCTGGAGCAGCTTGCTGTGCCCCTTCCTGCATATTGTGACCACGACCAGGTCTGTGCATTGCCCGCTGCCCTGGGTTCCCAGGACAGAGCAGGGCGTGAGGAGGCAGTCAGCAAGGCCGAGGATGGTGGATGGATGGATGAAGAAACAAGGGAAGCTGTGGACCGATCTGTGCATCCTTCTCACCTGGTCCTGGTCCTCCAGTGAAGGAGGACCAAGCGACTCGGGGCCCAGGCCCATGGCCCCGCCGGTCTCTGCAATGCCCTTTCTCCCTCCACCTGCCACTGTGGGCAGGCCCAGCAAGCCTGCCCTTCCTGAGCTGGCGACTGCTCCAGTGAAAGTGTAGGGCTGGCAGCTAGCTGCCTGGGAAAGCCACAGGGGCTGGGGGCAGGGTGAGGCTTCCTGTCCAGGCCCCAACCTAGCCCTCAAACAATGGCAAAGGCCCAGAGAGGCTGAGAATCAAAAGAAAAGGAGCAAACTCACAGTGCCCTGGGGGAGAGTAAGGAATTCTTGTGGGGCCCCAGGAGCTAGGCAGGGGGTGGGGGTACCCTTCAGGGAACCTACTTGTAGCTGGGTAGAAATAGAGCCTGAGCCCAGCCTCCCATCCCTGAGCATGGTCTGGGCAGCCTCCAGGGTCTCCTTTCCTCCTGCTCGCACACCCTCTCCCCTGAGGCTGTCTTCCACCGGAAGAGGTCTGGTGAACACCTACATTGGACCAGGTCACCCTGCGCTTAAACTCTCCCTGGCCCTTGAGCAAGGCCCCAGCTCCTAGGCCTGGCATTTAGAGAGCCCTGGTGGTGTAGTGGTAAGAAAGTCCTCAGTTCAAAACTGCTGGCTATCAGAGATAGAGACAGAAAGACAGACAGGGGCTTTCTACTCCCATAAACAGCTAACATTTTGGAAACTCACAGGGGCAGTTCGACACCGTCCTATAGGGTCGCCCTGAGTCGGCATGGATTCAGTCTCGATGGCAGTGACTTTGGTGATGGGCTGCAGTGCCATTTCCCACCCACTTCCAGTCCCACACGCAGACACCGTGGTTCCTGCTGTTTGGAATGGTGTGCTCCGTGGTCCCTGTAGGGCAGACACATTCCAGGGGTGGGGCCTGCAGAGGGAGGGAGGCAGGAGTCTTATATGTTCCCTTTCCCTCCCCACCTAGAGCCATGAGCTGCCAGATCCTGCTGCTCCTGGCCATGATGACCCTGAGCCTGGCCACCTCCCAACGCCGGGAGAAGCTGCCCTGCAAGATGGTAAGAAGCCCTGCCCAGGCTGCCTTGAGCCTCTCTCCCTCCCACCCTACCTGTCCCACAGCCCAGCCCCTGCCTCCCAAAGTTAGAGAAGTCAGGGAAGGTACCCTGCACTGAGTGAGCACCTACTAGACTGGTTTCCTATCGCTTCACCCCTATTCCCGTTTTACAAAAGCTTGAGATGATAGGAGACTTGAGCAAGGTTATTTCTCCAGAAGTGGTGGGTTGATATTGGACTCTAGTCACCTGAACCACCCACCAAGAACTACCTCCCCACTGTGGGCAGTCAGGGCTGGGCCTTGGAGGCCAAGGAGGGCAGAGGCACAGGAAATGGGATTCTCAGAGCTGCACTGGCCTAAAGCTCCTTCCTAGGCTGGATGGCGGGGGGCTCCATGCAGATCCCTCTGGACCTCTAGAGCGGGGTCTTATAGGCTCTTGGCTTGGCCAGCTTTGTGTCCCAGCTCAACTCTCAGAACCTTTGAGCCCCCAGAGATACCTTGGGGCTGTGGATCAGCTATGAAACATAGCACAGTCCTGTCGCAATACACATGGTCAGAGATCTGTAAGTGGGGTTATTGGCTGTGCAGAGCTGGGGGCCCAGTGGCCAGAACTCAGTTTGCCCAATCAGCAGAGGAACTCACCATGGTGGGCTGGAGCCCTGTCTGTCTGATCTGCCCTGCTCCCTGAGCCTCAGTTTCCTCTGAGGGGTTGGGGGTGGGGGCAAATAATGCCGAGGACTCAGTGAGGTCTGGAGGCTGTGCACGTCGCCTGAGCCTGGCATGGAGCTGGTTCCCACTGTAAAAGCTCTTTGTGTTGCTTCCCTGGTTTCTCCTGTGAGCTAGGGTCCCCCAGGGAGCTGAAGGTAGGTCAGAGGAGGCTGGGTCTAGAGGCTGCAGAAGACAGAGTATGAGGGAGGAAGGGGCTAGGAGCCAGGCAGGATAGGCAAGTAGCCAGGATAGGTTGCCAGTCAGCATGAGGCCTAACTGCAAGGAAATCCCTGGTCCCATGGGGTCTCATGAAGCAATGTCCTCCAGAGGTGACAGGGTCAGTCCCTGTTATACAGGCAATAGGAAGAGCCACACGGAAGCTGGAGGGCACGAAGGATTGGGTGGAGGTTGTCTCCCTCCCTTGCCTGACTCACCTGGGGACCCTCAGAGCTGGGACCAGGCAGGGAGTACTGAGTCTGTGTTCCCACCCCACCGGCTCAGCCACTGACTCACTGTGCTGGTGGGCAAGTCGCTGCTCTCCTTGGGCCTCAGTTTTCCTGTCCGGGCAGTGGGAGGGTGGCACCCCCTTGGCGCTAACCCATCTTTGACTCTGGCTGAGTATGCGTATACATCCTCCCTTCCCTTCCTCTCAAAGAGGGCCTCGATCAAGCCCTTTCTTAAATCTCCACGTCTGTGACTCTTTCATTCGTTAAAAAAAAACAAAAACAGCCAACCGCTCCTGCGCCCAGGTACAAGATGTTGCATAAATTAAACCAGCTAGCTCTAAATTCACTGCCACACAAAAAAGGGTCACAATTCAGGGGACAGAGCTAGGCAAGAGGGCGTACAGGGAAGGTGGGCACCAGTGGGGGCCCCAGCCCACCTGATGATCAGGCAGGCTATACTGAAAGAGGGCCCAATGGGGCAGGAGAGGGCCTGTGCCGGTGGCTGCAGGACCAGACCTTTCCCCAGGAAAGCCTGGGTGTCCTGAAAGTCGAGACCAGCCCAGAGGAAGACTTGCATTTGCACGTCAAGGATTTTGACCCGAGAAGGTACTTGTAGTAAAGGACGAGAGTGGGGCCTTTGCTTATCAGAAGGCCTGGGTTCAAACCCCAGCTCTGCTCTCCTGGACTAGGTGATCCTAGAGTCTCCCCAGACCCCACTCTCTGAACCAGAGTGTATGTACATAAAGCGGGTCTTCAGGACAGGCTGTTGGGAGGACCCACTGAGACCCCAGGCCTGGAAGTGCCAAAGAGAATGGCAGGTGCCAAGTGACTCTCCAGATAAGAACCAGAGTGCTCCTGTGCCTGGAGAGCCCCTGGCAGGGCAAACAGTTACATGCTTGGCTCCTTCCCGAATGGTTGGACGGGCAAGTCCACACAAAGGTGCCACAGAAGAAAGGCCTGGTAGTTGGCTTTGGGGGAAAATCCCCAGCATGGAAAGCTCTCTGGGTCAGAATTCTACTCTGTCAAACGTGGGGTCTCCGCGAGTCAGAATTGATTTGGTGGCCACTGGTTTAATGTCACACAGCACAATTACAGTCCTGTCACCAAGGGATTGGGGTCCTGGCCATCTTTTGCTCTGCCCCCGTCCCTTCCCAGGACTGATGCTAGACCAGGCCATGGGAATCGAGGCAGCTGGCGGTGTGGGGGCCGGCAGCAGCGACAAAGGAGGTCACATCTGGGGCACATTGGTGAAGAAGGCAACTGGGAGCACTGCCCGGTGGAATGAGGCTAGGAGGAGAGCGGAGGCGGGGCAGCTGGAATCAGACTTGGTGACAGGGCTGAGAGAGGGCTCTTTTCCCCTTTGGGAACATTTCCCCACTGCTTCCCAAGCAGACGCCTGCCTGCGAGGGGGTTCCAGGAGGGCACGTAGGCAGAGAGCAAGTCCATAGAGGTGCCCGATGGCAGTGGAGTGACATTCCGAGGTGCCACATGTATGTGAGGTACCTGACCGAGACAGTCAGGTGAGAGGGATACGTTTTGGCTCTTCCGTTACCGCCATCCATGGGTGTCCACCCTGACATTGAGCGGGGAGCACATCATAGAAATTGCCCCTGGGCACTCATTACCCTCTCTGAGCCCCCATTTCCCAAAGCAGTTTCCAGGCTAGCGCCAGCAGGGAACATTCAACTCGGGGCCCCTAGCAGGCACCCGGGAGGCAGTTAGTTAGGAGGCCTGGGTCGCAGCCTGGCCCTTATGCCTCTGGGTCATCCAGGGAATCCTGGGTGTGCTATCAAGTGAGCTAACCGCTACAGGGTGACTGTTCATTTGTCTGTCCTTATAGCTCACCTCTAGCTGTCACACTTCCTCAGAATCCTTCCTTTATGCTCAGTGCTATGCCAGGTACCAGGTGCAGTGGGGGGAGGGTAGGCTCACCAGAAGCAGACTGACTAGGCTGGGGTGGAGGGAAGTGGAGCATTCTGGGAGCCTAAGGGAGAAGCCTAGCCAAATCTGGGAGAGTGAGGCGGGGATGGATGTGTCTAGTTCTGCCCCCATCACACACCCCAATGTCAGTTGCTACACCCCTCTCCCTGGCCCTCTTTCTAGGTAGACAAGAAAGTCTTGTGCCAGGGCCTTGGCCTGTCTCAGGTGCCCTCATTGCTACCGCTGGACATCCAGACCCTCGATCTGTCTGGAAACCAACTGCAGAGCATCGTGGCCACGCCCCTGGGCTTCTACAAGGCCCTCCGCCGCCTGGATCTGAGCTCCAACGAGATCAGCTCCCTGCAGCCCGATGTCTTCCAGGCCCTACCCCACCTGGAATACCTCAGCCTGGCCCACAACCGCCTGGCCCTGAGCACTAGGCTGGGCCCCCTGCCTCACGTGGCCTCCCTGGACCTGTCTGGAAATAGCCTGTACAGTGGCCTGGTGGAGCGGCTGCTGGAGGAGGCTCCCGCCCTGCGCACCCTCTCGCTGGCCGAGAACAGCCTGACGCGCCTGACCCGCCACACCTTCCGGGGCCTGCCTGCGCTCCAGCACCTGGACCTGCACAGCAACGTGCTGATGGACATTGAGGAGGGCGCCTTTGAGGCCCTGCCCCACCTGGTGCAACTCAACCTCTCCCGGAATTCCCTCACCTGCATCTCCGATTTCAGTCTCCAGCAGCTGCGGGTGCTGGACCTGAGCTGCAACAGCATCGAGGTCTTCAATACGGCCCCCGGGCCACAGGGCGAGTACCAGCTCACCTGGCTGGACCTGCGGGAGAACAAGCTGCTCCACCTCCCCGAGCTGGCTGCACTCCCCCGGCTCACCTACCTGAACGTGTCCAACAACCTCATCCGGCTCCCAGTGGGACCAACGCCGGGCAGCGAGGGCATGCCTGCGTCGGCCCAGGGCTGGTCAGCGCTGCCAGCCTTGAGCCCCAGCTGGAACACCAGCGCCCACCCGCCTTCCCAGTTGCTGAACCTCGACTTGAGTTACAATGAGATCGAACAGGTTCCCGAGAGCTTTCTGGAACCCCTGACCTCCTTGCGCTTCCTGAACCTCAGTCGAAACTGCCTGCAGGCCTTCCAGGCACAGCACGTAGGCACCTTGCCCTGCTTGGTGCACCTGGACCTAAGCCACAATGTCCTGCAGGCCCTGGAACTGGGTACAAGAGCCCTGGGGGCCCTGCGGGCCCTGCTTCTGCAGACCAATGCCTTACGGGACCTGCCCCCATATACCTTTGCTGGCCTGGCCAGCCTGCGGAGACTCAGCTTGCAAGGGAACCAAGTCCGCCCCTGTGGGGGGCCCTGGGAATCTGGTCCCTCAGGCTGTGTGGCCTTCTCAGGCATGCCCTCCCTCCGTGTCCTAAACCTAGTGGACAATGAGATCAAGACACTCCGGGCTGGTACCTTCCTCCATACACCACTTACCGAGCTGCATGTCTCTGGCAACCTGGGGCTGGAGGTGGCCGAAGGGGCCTTGGCAGGCCTGGAAGCTTCCTTGGAGGTCTTAGAGCTGCAGGGCAATGGGCTGGCCGTCTTGCGGGTGGACCTGCCCTGCTTCCGCTGCCTCAAGCAGCTCAATCTCGCTGAGAACCGCCTCAGCCACCTGCCCGCCTGGACCCGGGCCGTGCCCCTGGAGGTGCTGGACCTGAGGAATAACAGCTTCAGCCTCCTGCCGGGCAGTGCCATGGGTGGCTTAGAGACCAGCCTCCGGCGCCTCTACCTGCAGGGAAACCCGCTTAGCTGCTGTGGCAATGGCTGGCTAGCGGCCCAGCTGCACCAGGGCCGTGTGGACGTGGATGCCACTCAGGAGCTGACCTGCCGCTTCGGCTCGCAGGAGGAGGTCTTCCTGAGCCACGTGCGCCCCGAGGACTGTGAGCAGGGTGAGCTCAAGAACACCAGCCTCATCCTCATCCTCGTCTTCGTGCTGGTCTCGGCCCTCATCCTCGCTACACTGGCCGCCTGCTACTGCTTCCGCCGGCAGAAGTTCAGCCAGCAGTACAAAGCCTAGGGAAGCCGGGGACGATGGAACAGCCTGGCTGGAGCCTCACCAGGCCAGCCAGCAAGCCGGAGGAGGCACAGGGAAGGATGGGGACTGAGTCAAGGTCACACAGCGAGCCAGGGGCAAGAACCCTGGTCTTGCTCCAAAACTCTGTGTCCCATGCAGCTGCACTGGCTCCCTTCCCAAGTCACAGATGTGGTCCGGTCTCAGAAGTCCCAAGTTGGGCATGTCAGAAGAAAATACTGTTTGTCCACATGACCAGCAAGTCAAGTCTTGGCCAAGCATCTGGTCCATTCTGGACCCAGAGCACACTGTTGAAGAAGACTGAATCCCTGCCCCCAGGCCGCTCCTACTCCAAGAGTTTGGTCAGGGGCTCTCCTGCTTCTCAGGGTTATGGGGTATGCCCCACCCCCCCCCACCCCCCGGGATGCAGCTCCACTGTTCTGCAGCCCCAGCTGGTCGGCCAGGGAGGGCCAGGACCAGGAGAGTTTGTCCAAGCCATTCATTCCCAAGCAGGCGCTCACATTGTCTGATGATGACTCCCAGCCTCTCTGGAAAATGAAGAGCTTGCAGCCGGATGAACGTGCACTGTCCAGTGCCTGCATACGGGCTGTGGCCGCATCATCAGGGTTTAGTTAAGAGGCGGTCTGTCACCTGGACTTGAGCCCAGGCCTGGACATTCTGTTTCAGACTCTGGACAGGCTCGCTCTCTCCCAGAATGCTCACGTTGCACACACTGACCACCCACCTGCTTCCCAGACCTCCCCTGGCATCACCCCACTCTGGCTGGGGAGCCACCCAGCTCTGTTTGCACTAGGCTGGGCAGCTGTAGATGCAGGCCCCAGCCTTCCTCGGGGAAACCCTGAGGTTTGTCACTCGTCCCATTTTACAAAGAGGAAAGTGAGGCTCTGGCAGTCTCCATTCAGCACCTTGTAGCTAGAAAGACCATGTTTGATCTTCAAACACCCAATCTTCTGAGCAGAGATGGTGTTTCCCCACTGCCCACTGCGGGTGGACAGGAGGTGGGCTCACGGTGCCCCAGCCAGGCCTGGGAGTGTCCTGTGCTGTTCAGACCCACCGCTCCTCCTCCTCCTCCTCCTCCTCCTCCTCCTCCTCCTCCTCCTCCTCCTCCTCCTCCTCCCTCTCTCCTGGCAGCCCCCTCCTCTGTGCCAGCCCCCATCTCATTCCTTCCCTTCTTTGGCTTAGGTTCTCTTTCCTGTTCTGGGACTCTGCTTCCCTGTGCCTCCACTGATCACAGCCTGGAATGGGAGGCCACTGCGTTCAGCCTCCCCATTGAGCAGACAAGGACACGGAGGCTTGAGAGGAGACAGGGACCAGCGCAGAGCTGCCTCACGCACGAGTCAGGGGCAGAGCTTGTGAAAAGTGCACACGGACTCGACCGGTGGGCAGGGAGACCTGGGTGGCTCTCTCCCGGCTCAGTTATCGTTGGTGGTGTGGTTGAGAGCCGTGCCCCGAGCTCTGCCTCGCGGTGCTGCCTGGGCCCGCTCCATCCTCACCAGAGCCTCCACGCGGTGCTTGTGGTTGCTGCGCTAGCCCGTCGCACTGAGGGGCTCCCTCCAGTCGACCCTCTGCTTCACCAAGAATGACAGCCTTCTTTGGGGGGCGGGAGGTGTGTGGGGGGATCTCCTATTGTCACGTTCAAAGTTAAGTGAAAAGAAAGCTTGCCCTCCGCACTCCTAAGGAATAGTTGAGCCGTGCTCCCACCAAGAACGAGTGATTTGTGCTCCCGGTAGCCCACAGTAAGTGCAGTATGCTTTGCCCAAAGCACAGCCCCAGTGTGGCCTGATCTGTGTGATTTAGACACACGGTCCTAAAATTCTCCTCTGCGCCGCCTCGTGCCTCGTGCTGCTTGCGGGTGCATGTCGGCACTGTCGTCCTCAGGGCTGTAGTGACCCGGTATGGCTGAGGAGGATGGCACCGGGGGCTTTCCTGACCACACTCTTGATGGAAGCGGGTTGCCCGCCCTTTCTCCCTGGAGCTGCCCGGTGGGTTCAAACCGCCAGCCTTGTTGCAGGCCGTCAAGTGCTTCACAGTTTGTACCACCCAGCTCCTGGGTACAGGGGAAGCCGTTGGAAAGACCATGGCTCAGAGCAGGGGCATGGTCTTTGTTTTCCAACGCTTTCAGAAAGGGGCCTGGCTGCCGATTGGCCCCATGCAACACGCCATTCGATTCCCGGACTGCTGCTTCCATTCCTCTGCCATCTATGGAGACATTGCTTGCTGGTCCAGCCGGGAGCCCTGGGGTCCCTTGACCTTCAGAGAGAATGCTGAGCCCTTGTCATGTTGGATCCAAATTCTCTGTGCTCATCACGGGGGCATTTTCCCCCATGAAAAATTGGTGGACGTACCCCCTTCCCGCCCCGGGCTGTCCGCCTCCCACCCTCATCCCTCACGCCCAGGCATGCTGCCTCCGGCCTGGCAGAGGAGGGAGGAGGTGACTGCCACAGACACTACACAATGCTGCTCTCACCTGCTGGAGCCAGGCCACAGCCTGCGCCCCAGACCAGCTCTCTGTAACCCACGTGAATGTATTAAAAGATTCTTCTGAAGACCCTGCTTGCCTCCTGGTTGTGGTGAATCAGCACCATTGTGTCTGCGTGAGCCCTACCCTTTCCTGACTTACCATCTGAGACTTCGGGGGTGGGGGTGGGGCAGTTATTCGGTGATGAGGCTCTGACATAGCCACCCTCAACCTTGGGGCCACGGCCACCATTGGGGCACCTGTCACACGGCTCCATCCCCTCGCCCTCAGGAACCTGGCCATGCTCCCAGTACAGAGACAGAGTTGTATCTGCTCCCTGCAGCTCCAGGATCCTCCTCTCTCTTCCGGGCCCCATCTCAGGCTCAGGGCACTGCTATCGGCCCTCCCTCACCCTCCGGTCTCTGGTCCCCCCCTGCCCCCCCAATCCACATTAATTCTCTCTCTCTCCTATCCCTTCAGTCTCTCCCTCTTGGATCACCTCTCCGACCTCAGCTGCCCACAAGTCTTGGCCATCTTGAAAATAAGCTCACTGCGGCTGAGGCAGTAACGCAGAGCACCCTGACAGGACAGGGTGGCACTGCCTCTTCGGGCTCCCGAGACTGGGTCTTTCTAGGTGGGAGCCCCACGTCTTTCTCCTGCGGAGTGGCTGGTGGATTTGAACCACCGGCCCAGTGCCTAACAACGCCAGACCACACTCTGCCCCGACATCAGCACAGACAGACCAGCTCCCGGCCATCACGGGGCTTCTGGTTTATGGTGACGCTATATCAGGTTTCCAAGACTAATGGTTCTGGCCACAGCAGACAGTCTCATCTTTCTCCTGTGGGAAGGTGCGGGGGCTCGAACCTCCCACTCTTGGTTAGTGGCCCAGTACCTAACCTGCAGCACTACCAGGACTCCTGATTCATTGTTAACATCTCAGGCTCGTTTCCCTTCCTGCTACCTTCTCTAGGCAAACTTCTCGCTGAAGTCAGACTGCCGTCTGTACCCCAGAACCCACATTCTTCTCACAAGTCTCCCTGTGGCCATGCCCTCAGCCCATCCTGCAGATGCAGCTCTTTGTCTCCCCAAAAGCAGAGACACCCCCCCCCCTTTGCCCACACTCTCCTTGGCTGTCTCCTTGGCATCGATGCCCTTCTCCTTGGGTCACTCAGGTAACTGGCATGCCACCCTTGGGGGCCATCTAATGGTCCTCTCTAGGGCTCTGTCCCAGGTCCTCCTGTCCTTGACCTTGTTACACTGCACTCTGGGGAGGCCGTCTCTGTCCTTGCTGGAGTCATCCGCTGCTCAACTGACACCCTGCCTCGGATGAGCCCACCCGCCCTGAGCTTCCAAACTGTCAGCTGGAGCGAGGGCACTGGTCCCAGGGGCCAGAGACCCCCAGCCATCAAGGCTGAACTTGGAAGAAGAGCCCGAGAGGTGGGGGAAAGAGATGTGTGTGCAAAGAAGCCCTTTCTTGGAGGGGGCATGGTTGTGGCATGAGGGATGAGGGGGAGGATAGGTACCGCCTGGGTGGGTGTGAAGGTGAAGTTGTGCACACTGTGGGACCAGAGGGGGCCTCTGAGGCAGAGTCTGGAGGACAGGGCATTGACCCCCCCCTCTCCTTCCTGCCCCACGTTCTCCAGTCCCACCTGTCTGTGTGCTAGGGGCTCCACTCCTTCACAGCTGGGGTGATGGACACCCCGACACAGCAACCCTTGCAACTGCCAACTTACCTCCCGTCCCCCCAGAGAGGCCCAGCTCAGAGGTGCCCTCTGTGTTAGTCCGGGCTGACTAGGGAGACAAATCCAGAGACACTCGTGTGTGAGAGAGAGCTTTATATCAAAGAGCAGTTGTATATTGAGAAAACATCCCAGCCCAGTCCAGATCAAGTCCTTAAGTCCGTTATTAGCCCATCTGTCCGATACCAGCCTATAAATTCCTCTTTAATGCAAACATGCTTGAAAGTTCACAGGCCAGTGGGTGGGAAGTCTTGTGGATCCAGTGGCGGTGGAAGCATCTCAGCGCTGGCAGGGGTCTCCACAAGGCTCCTCTAGCGCCAGGGCTCTGGCTGCCATCAGCATGGCTTGATGTGGCTTGTCAACAGAAGATGAAGCAGAGAGAGTGTGTGTCCCGCCTCGAGGGTGGAAGCCAGGAGTTCCCAGAATCCTCAGGAGAAGGCCATACCCACACAGAGGCCTCATTGGCTATGACCTGATTGACAGGCTAGAGACTCCACCTCTTCACTCAAGTTGACAGGCAATTATGTAATTGCCACACCTTCCTCTGTACCCCCACCTCAGACCCACTGACCACTTGTGCCCCAGCACTTGGTGGCTGCACCCGGAAATCTCTCTGGTTCTACCTCTGGTCTCTAGCCGCTCACCTTGCAGGTCCTGCTCCCCACCCAGCTCTTCCTCTGCATGGTTTGGGGCAAGAGGTGGGGGCACATGGCTGAGCCCCCGGGCCCTAGATGGTGCTCAGCACTGGCCTGAGAGAATGGCAGCTGCAGGAGGTGAGCTGCACCTGGAGGATCCACAGGCCTGGAACCCCACGGGGTGCCAACCAGGCCCTGACCTCGTTTCCTGGCAAACAAGGGAATTTACTCACCTGGCCAAGACCCCCCAGTGAGGCAGAAATTCTTGTTTTCCGCCAAACATGGACACAGCTGCCAACTAGGTCATCAGAGTATCCGGCTTCTCCAGCTCCCAGCAGGGTCCAGGCAGAGAGGAGGCCTGGCTGTCCCCCATGTCACGGAGAGGTGCCAGGGCAGAGGCCAAATCCGTCCAGGAGCTGTTGTGGCACTCCTCAGGGCCCAGGGCCCGGCCAGAGCCAGCGGGCCATGCCACACCAGCCCACCAGGTGGGCAGGGGCACATGACATACCAGCTCCACCACCTCTCAGCCTTCTCTGTGCTGGCCATGTGCATGGGGCCTGGGCTCCGTTGTCTCCTTTCTGTGCCCTGACTTGTTTGAGGAGGCTCACAAGGCCCTTCCAGGTTGAGTCCCTGCTGCCTTCCCTGCACACCCCCCACAGTGTCACAGCTGGCAGTTATGAAGTGACCTCTTGGCCCTGCACTGAGCACCTGACGGGCATCCAACCACCATGGGAAATGTATCATCCTAATGATAGAGAAACTGAGCCCAGCTAGAACGTGCCGGAGCTGAGACTTGAACCCAGGTTTACCCCACTCCAGAGCTGGGAGGTCTCCCATGCTGGTTTGCCTCCTGACACACCACCTCCCAAAAAAACCAAAACCACGTGGCATCCCCCCTCCCATCCACTCCAACTCACCAGTCAAAGCTTTCTCCACAACCCCTACCTGCATCACCTCTGCCAGGCTGGCTGCCCACAGCCCAGGGCACCCCCACTCCCGTCACAGCACAGGGTTCTCTGTGTGGTCTGCCACCAGGCCAGGTGCTCCTGTGTTCCCAGCATCTGTGGGGCTCAGGAAGGTTTTCTGAATGAAAGGCCTCTTCCCTTCAGGACTTGAGGGTCTGTGGGGATGAAAACATGAAAACATGCAGAGGACTGTGGGAGCTGGATGGGTGCGGGGCATGGGCTTCTGTGGGCAGCCTTGGCCAGCAGAGAAACAAGAAAAGAGCCCTCTCTCACCAACCCCCCATTTCCCACCAGTTTCCTGCTAGGGCCCTGTCTTAGGGGCTTATCTTTCTCTTCCCAGCCTGGGTCTTTTCCTCTCCCTCCCTTGGTCACCTCCCTCCCGGTGCCTCCCCATCTCCTGGATGCAGTTGGGGCTGCGGTGGAGAGGTGGGGGCAGGGAGGGAGCTGTTTATAGGCGCTGGAGAGGCTCCATCCATCACTGTTTGGAGCTGGAGACCAAACATAATAAATACCCTGGCTCCTCCCCAGCTGTGCTTTCCCTGAACTTGGCCTTCCCCACTCCGAATCTCTCTGGCCTGCTGGTTCTCAGGACCTTGCTCCCACCCCACCTGACCCTGCCCTAGAGAGAGCCTTGCCCTGGGGCCAGCCAAGCCCGGCAGGGTCCAGTCTCGGCTACTGCTTTGCTGTGTGAGCAAGGCCAAGTCTCGCCAGATGTCTCTGCCTCCATTTCTCCATCCATCAAATGGGGTCCTAGTCGCTGTCCACAACGCCACCTACCTGCTCATTCGGTAGGCCTGGAACGGCTGGACGTAGCCGCTGCCCATTGGATGGAGAGAGAGGCCACCATACAGCACAAGGCAGGAAGTGGTCAGTGCCGTGAGGGAGGTCCAGATTTCCTGCTTGGGAGTTTGTTTGCAGCGAGGAGCGGCCTTTCCAGCTGGAGAAGTGAGGGAAGACGTCGGGGACATCTGGACTGGCCCTGCAAGGGAGGGCAGGATTTCAACATGCAGAGATGGAGAGAGACTCTTCCAGGCTGAGCAAGCAGCAAGTGCCAGGGTCTGGCCGGGGTGGCGGTGGGTGGATCCAAGCCATGGGGTCGGCACCGAGGGCCTCACTCTATCCAGCCTGCTCCACATCATCTTTGACTGTGTCCCTGATCCTCAGTCGGCCTTCCTCTCTGACTTTCCGGCCTCCTAGAATCTCCCCTCCCTCCCATGAGTTCTCCCAGCTGGCCCACTGCTCCCAAGTTACGGGTGCATTCCTAGAATCCTGCCAGCGTGAGCCCACCCCAAATACCGCCCCTCCCCCCCAGCACCCTAGAAAATAGAGGACTCAGGTCAAGGGAGGAGCCATTGGCCAGCAACATTTGTTTCTGGAGGGAACACACAAAGAAAGGAGTGAATGAAAGGGTGAGTCAGTGTAAAAGAGAGTGAATGAGTGGGTGAATCACCCCAGCCAACAAAGCATTCATTGGGTCCCTGCTGCATGTGGCTGCGCCTGTCCACAGAGTTCCTTTCTCTCATGGCCCTTACAGCTCATGGGGGAGATTTTAAACACACCTGCAAGGGAAGACATGCTGACAATGAGGAGGGTGCTAGGAGGAGACAACTCAAAACTCTCAAACTCACTGACACTTGGTGACCCGTGGTGACCCCCTGTGGGTTTCTGAGACTATTACTGTTTGTGGGAGTAGAAAGCCCAGTCTTTCTCCCTTGGAGCTGCTGGTGGTTTTGAACTGTTGACCCTGCGCATCCCAGCCCAATGCGTAACCACTACGCCATAACTGAGATGGGGCAGGACTTAGAGAAAGAAGCTTCTCTGAGACTCGTCCCATGAGCAGAGTCGAGAGGAGGACTCCAGCGGAGAGAAGTCTGAAGAGGCCTTGCAGCCTCTTCCTGTTAGTCCCATGGATTTGTCAAGATGCTCGGAGGGAGAGGGCGGGCTATGCTCTGAGTCTCACACTGTGAAACGGGTCCTCCCTGGGCCTCCCCTCCTGGACTTTCTGCCCCCACAGTGACCTGGCTGCCTCATCCTCACCGTTCCAGAGAAATAGATAAGCCACTTGCAATGGATCAGTTCTGACTCATCTCCATGGGGGTGTCAATGGCTAGTTTTCTGGAAGTCATTTTTTCTGGGGCATTTCTTCCCAGGTGCTCAGCCAAAACTTGAGGTCACACGGGAGGTAGTGAGAGGGATGGTCAAGGAGCTGGGTGCCCAAGCAGGCAGTCATTGTAGGGTTCGAGCCCAGCTGGGCCCCAGGGAGTTGAATTCCAAAAATCTCTCTGTTTTTTTCATTTCTTCTCGTGATAGACGGGCTTGGCTCTCTTCTCCCCACTTCCAAACAGCCATGTCAACTGTCACTGACCCTCATTTTTCACCTTAAAACTCAAGAGCAAACAAACAAACTCACTGCCATCAAGTCAATTCCGGCTCATGGCGGCGTCCCTACAGGACAGGGTCGAACTGCCCCCGTGGGTTTCTGAGACTGTAACTCTTTATGGGAGTAGAAAGCCCCATCTTTCTCCCACTTTTCCCATCAAGTTACTCAAATCAGCATTCACCTACCTAACCTGTATGCTTTCTCCACAAGCAGGTAATTACTGACAGAAATATTTAAATAGTATGCAGATACATGTATGTATTAGAAAAATATGATTATTGTTTTATAAAACTAGGGTTGTGTTATATAAACTTTCCTACACTTTGCTTTTTATTCAACAATACCTGAAGGAACTCCCCTCAAATAAGTGGATATAGCTTTGATTCTTTTAAAAATTTTTATTGTGATAAAATATATATATGCAACAAATTTTGTACCATTTTAAGTGTACAATTCAGTGATATTGATTACAACATCACCATTGTCTGTTACTAAAAGTGTTTCCTTTTTTTCCTAAACAGTTTTATTAGCCTAGATTCACATATCATGCAACCCAACAATTCAATCACATAAAGAATAGTTGAAAAATAGTCACCACAGTCGATTTTGGAACATTTTCTCCTTTCTTGCACTTACTATTGTTAGCTCCCCATCACCTCCCAACCTCCCCTGGCACACCCCCAAGAAACCGTTAATCCAGTTACTGTGTCTGTGGATTTACCGAGTCTGGATGTCATATACAGAAACACATATCAAAGGGCGGGGGGACCAACAACAACAATAAAGTAAAACTGAGAAAACCCTTGACCAAAAAGAAAGCAGAAAACAGCTTCATTTAAAAAATTTTTTTCTTCCCCCCCAGAAGAATTTATTTCAGAGGACAGCACTGAATCTGCAGTGCCGGGAGAGGGACATGTCTGATCATAGCACACGGGAGCAGATGAAGGGGGAGGAAGAGAGAGTGGCACACATCTTGGTCCACCGGGCCACAAGGACAATATTCCTGCTCAGAGCAGCCAATCCACAGAGAAGACCAGTCCCACTATGAGACATGACATCCCTCACTGACCCATAGCCCTGCAGGGGACAACACTGGAGACACAGTGTGGGAATTTTACCCAATCTGGTCCCACCACACCGAGGCAAAACACTAAGGTGTGCAACAGAACAGCAAGAGAGTAGAGCAGCGAAGTCCCCAGGGAATACCAAAAATAGACTTTGGGGCCAGGGCTTGGTGCCCCAACAGACTGGCCTGGAAAACACTCCTAAAGGCCAATAAGCAGTCCTTGAACTGACTACAAGCTTTTCTTTCTTGTTGTCGTTGTGTTGTGGTTTTTTTGTAATTGGCTTTTTGTGTTGTCTTGTTTTCTTTTGTTGCTTGGTTGTGCTCTGTCTTGTTTTTGTGCATGTTATTATCTCTGCAAGTCTGTCTAAATAAGATAGGCTGGATGAACAATCTGGAGGAGAAAAAAACGGGACCGACAGTTCCCGGGGAACATGGGAGAGGGGGAGGTGAGGGGGAAAGGAAGTGGTGTTAGCAAACCCAGGAACAAGGGAACAACAAGTGATTCAAATCAGTGGTGAGGAGGGTGTAGGAGGCCTGGTAGGGCGTGATCAAGTGTAATGTAAGCAAGAGGAATTACTGAAAGCCAAATGAAGATTGAGCATGATAGTGGGACAAGAGGAAAGTCAAAGGAAATAGAGGACAGAGCTAGGAGGTAAAGGGCATTTATAGAGGTCTAGATAAAGGCATGTACATATGTAAATATATATATGAGGATGGGGAAATAGATCTATGTGCATATATTTATTGGTTTATTATTAAGGTAGCAGAAGGACATTGGGCCTCCACTTAAGTACTCCCTCAATGCAAGAATACTTTCTTCTATTAAATTGGCATTCTATGATGCTCACCTTCCCGACACAATAGCTGAAGACAAAGTAGGTGAATAAGCAAATGTGGTGAAGAAAGCTGATAGTGCCCGGCTATCAAAAGAGATAGAATCTGGGTTCTTAAAGGCTTGAAGGTAAACAAGCAGCCATCTAGCTCAGAAGCAACAAAGGCCACATGGAAGAAGCACACCAGCCTGTGCGATCACGAGGTGTCGAAGGGACCAGGTATCAGGCATCATCAGGACAAAAAAATCATATCATTGTGAATGAGGGAGGAGTGCAGAGTGGAGACCCAAAGCCCATTGGTAGGCCACTGGACATTCCCTTACAGAAGGGTGTTGGGAAGAAGATGAGCCAGTCATGGTGCGATGTAGCAACGATGAAACATACACCTTTCCTCTAGTTCCTAAATGCTTCCTCCCTCCCCTCCCCCTGCCCACTATCATGATATCAATTCTACCTTACAAATCTGGCTAGACCATTGGTACATCAGCTTATCTCCATGTGGCTTGTCAACAGGAATGTCTTGCAGGGAGAGAGTATTCTGGCTTCCAGTGAGCTATTTATCTTTGTCGTGCCTCCAAAATGAGGTCATTGAGCTGCGACCTGATTGACAGGCTAGACTCCACCCCTTCACTCTTAGTAGTTGCCAGTTGACACCAGATTGTGAAACTAGCACAGACATAGACCAGTCCTTAGTGCCCAAGTTCAGCAACTCATTCTCTCAGAGTTTGGTTATGTCTGAGAAGTCTTCATAGGTTTGCCCTCAGTAGGCTCCACCAGATCCATGGATATATTTCTACTTATACATACAAGTCCTGCCAAACCAACACATACATATCTGTGGGCATCCTCTCCCCCTCACACCTACGCATGTCTATTTAAGCATCTACTTACAGATCACAGTTATTGCAGGATGGTGTAGCTATTGCAGGATAGTGCTACTTTTAACTCTTGCAGTTTTTTTCTCCCATCTCCACCTTGTGTATGTGTGTATGCGGGGGTGGGGGTGGGGTGGGGGCAAGACCAGGGCCAGGGCTGTCCACCTTTACAGAAGTAGATGGTCACATGTTTCTCCCAAGGAGCGGCTGGTGGGTTTGAACTGCCAACCTTCCTGTCAGCGACGGAGTGCTGAACCACGGGACGCACCAGCGTTGCCTCAGCGGTCCAGTGACTACTCTCATTTTGAAGCAGCGATGATCGTATTTTGAGAGTTGAGTCACAGCAGCCGGAAGACACCTGTGACTTCTATGGGTAACAACTACTGCTGACGCCACAGAAGTCTCCTGCTGCCAGGCTGTGTTGCCTCTCATTCAGAATGGAGAGCAACTGCATTCCAGTGAGAGCTTAGTGATGATGGGCAAGGTGCCATTTCAGTTTGCTCTTCCAAGTTCACAGACCCCGAGGATTCTATCGGCAGACCCGCAGATCGCAGGCCAAGAACCCTGCTGCTGGGATCATGTGCTAATGGCAGCTTGAACTCAGTCCCAGACACAAAAGAAACACAGCTCAGTAGAAACCACGCCGGTCTTGGCTGCTCTCATTCAGGGAAGGGCTGAGTTGTAAATGGGATGAGCATTTGTGAAGATTTCTTTGGTGAGACAAGCCAAGAATCTTAAAAATGTGCATCTGCTTGACCCTGGCCATTCTGTTTCTAGGAGTTTATCCTAAAGAAATAAAGAAGGAGCCAAATTTGTGAGTGAGGATGTTTATCATGGCCCAGGGCATAGCCAAATTTGTGGAGCCTGAAGTTTATACCATTTAGTGGGCCTCAGTAATAGAAATGACAACATTCTGAATACAAACTTGCTAGAGTCCCCCACTCCCACCCCCCACCCAAGGCATTTGGAAAGGTACCATGTAAGCAAGAGGCCCTGCAGTTAAACCTCATCAGCTCCACACAAATCCACCCCAATTATAGTGCTATTAACACAGTATAAAATCAGAAGCAGCCTAAAACTTCCTGTAACTGGGAATTGATATAATAAGTTATAGTTAATCTCTACAAGGTAAGCCACGATGTAGATGTAGAAAGATATTTGCTGACCTGGAAAGATGTTCAACAAATAGGATTAAGCAGGGGTGGGGGAGAGGAAGCTGATCGAAATATAATTAACCCAGTAAACTTCCAGCTTTTTTGGCTTTTATCGACATATAATTCACATTCCATACAATTCAATGGTTTAAACATATTGAAAAGAGTTGGGCACTCATCACCACGATCAATTATAGAACATTTTCTTCTTTTTGTGCCATTATTATTAGCTCTCTGTCTCCCCTCATCCACCCCTGCCACAACCCTAAGAAACGATTAATCCAGTTACTGTCTCTATAGATTTACCTAGCCTGGATTGATTTCTCTCTCTCTCTCTCTCTCTCTCTCTCTCTCTCTCTCTCTCTCTCTCTCTCTCTCTCTCTCTCTTTAAAGAAATATAGCGAGGCTTTATTAAGGCAAGGGCAAAGAACTCCTGGAAAGGAAGGTAGAGCAGAGAAAGGGACGGGGTCACGAGCCCCCGAGACCCAATGAGTTAGGTCAGGGCAATTGCCACCTAGCCTGGATTTCATAAAAACATCATGCTCCCCGCCCTACCAAATAAAATAAAATTTAAAAAACACAGAAAAACCTCAATCCAAAAGAAAACAGAAAATACAAATGAGAGCAAATTTTAAGTGGGTCAAAAGGGAGAACAAATGTTCAGGTGTTAAATTTTAACCTGACTGCCTCAGCGGTAATCTACTTTCTAATGCACACTGTGCGATACCGAAGCTATCTACGTCCCTGGCCAATGGTCCGCAGGAATTTTCCAGAGGCTTAGTCCACGTTGGACCCTGAAAATTGACTTTGGGCTTTTACTTTCATCCACAGCCTTCTACAAACTAGTTACTCAGAATTTAATCTTTGTTTCATTATTTACAGTCCTTGGATCCCACAGGCTGGCGTGCTTCTTTTGTGTGGACTTAACTGACACAGAATAGACATGGCTTTTAGGATGAGCCTTTAAGGCCCCAGATGGTATTCTTTTTGACAGATGGGTACCGTCTGCTTTTCCACCGTATCTTCCATGATCTCTTCATGAGGGCAAGTGTTGAGCAGGGCCACATCATAAGAACTAATTATTCCTATGTTAGGGCTACAATTAAGTGCTAGCTCAATATCCATGTGTGTGCTATGGTGTATGTAGGTCCCTGGTCCACTTTAGAGATATCGTTTTCATCTTATTGAGGAATATTCTACACCATTCCCATGGGACAGATAGTCATTGGACTGACAATGCTATTAATTTAGCGAGTAGTACAGAGGGACAGTCAAAAAGAGGAAGGCCCTTCACGAGATGGGTGGGCACAGCGGCTGCAGCAATGAGCTCAAGCCTAGGAACAATTGTGAGGACGGCGCGGGGCCAGGCAGTGTTTCCTTCGGTTGAGCGTAAGGTTGCTATGGGTCAGAACTGACTCAATGGCACCTAACAACAATACAACTTTAACAACTGTTTAGAAAAGGAAAGTAGGCACATCTAGGACAGCTTTGTGGACTAAAATACATGGATCGTTGACTTGAACAGATTAAAAATTCAAGTGACCAGATGCTATTGATGCCAACAATGAGGGTTGGGAAGAGAGCCAAACTTTCACCATTGACTCTTTTCCTGAGAACTCTCTCTGCTAGACCAAGTCATGCCAATGCAGCCAAGGCAGCCTCCCATCTTTGTGAAAATCCTGCGTCGGTCTGTGCAGTAGACTATTCCGCGGAACTCTTCTGGTCTCAGAAGTCCCAGTGTAGCCCACAGCGGCAAGAGCAGCCCCAGCCACGACTTGGCCGGACACACAGAAGCAGTGACATCCTCACCCATCACCTGCCTCCAGCTCCGAAGCAGGAACTGAGCAGGGGCCAGGACAGGGCCTGGAGGAGGAGGTTTCCATGGGGACAGTTGTCTGAACTTCACACCACACACCCACCCATCACATGGCTCAAATCAAGCCACCAGGGCTTCTGTGGAGCTCGGTGGGCACAGAGCCTGAATGAACTCGCCTCTCCTTGGAAAAGTCTAAAGACGATACACAGCCCCCACTCGAGGGGCGAGGAGGCCAGTGAGAGCAGCCTGCACTTCGCAGGTCTGGCAGCCAAAGAGATGAGACCGATTTGACACAGAGCAAAGTAGTCAGTGCGAGGCATCCTGAAGGAACCTGCCCCAAAGTCTGCCTTCCGAGCAAGGGGACCCCAACAGCGGGGGCCCATCGGCACAGGTGGTCAGCCAGGGGTGGATCGCTGAAGCCCAGGAAGGGGTAGAGGAGACACTGGGAGGCGGCTCAAGACAACGTAAAATAAAAATCAAAGGTATCTGTCCAGGGAAGTGAAGGTGAGAAAAGTCCAATGCCATGTTACAACGTTTCGATTCGGAGCCGACTGGCACTTCCTCCAGCTGCCCCTCTTGCCCAGCAGGCCGGCGCCCAGCACAAAGGTTCAGCATAGGGAAGGAGAGACGGCCCGGCTCTTTCTCAACGTTTCTGAACCGAGCCTGGCTAGGAGCTACAGGGAGGAGAAGGGAAAACATTAGGTTGAATGAGAAGCTCAAGTTTGTTTAACCGCAGCATAATTTATAGACAGTAAAATCCACCCTTCGCAGTGTACAGTTCTAAGAACGTTGACATTTACATACAACCATGTAAACACCCCCACTGTGAAAACAAAGGCCGCTTCCACCCCCGTCAAGAAGTTCTCCTGTGCCCTTTGGCAGTCAGCTACTCTCCTTCCCCGGCCCCTGGAACCAGATCTGCTTTCTGTTAGGCTTGCCTTCTCCAGAATGTCACATAAACAGAGTCACACGGCACGGTGTGTAGCCTGCTCAGCCTGGCTTTCTTCACTTAGCATCCTGCACTTGTGAGGACCACAGGCTCCTTCCTCGGACTGATTCGTCTGTCCAGTCCCCCTCAGTTTGGGGCGGTTATGAACCAGGCAACTACAAATATCCACATACAGGTTTTTGCGTCAACCTACGTTTTCATTTGTCTGGGGTAAATTCTTAGCAGTTTCGAGCGTTGGGTCATCGGTCAGCTGCATACTTGACTTTCTAAGACACAGCCACGCGTCTCTCAAGTAAGTGTGCAAGCCCTGGTGGTTTAGAATGGTGACGTACGCATGGAGATGCTAGCCACAAGATCAGCAGTTCAAAACCACCAGCCCCTCGAAAAGAGAAAGATGAGACTTTCTACTCCCGTAAAGAGTGAGCGACAATCTTAGAAATCCACAGGGACAGTTTACTCTGTCTTATAGAGTTATTATGAGTCGGAATCGGCTTGATGGCAGTGAGTCTGGTTTCTTTCTTAAATCAGGACTGTGCGAAAGGGGGAACCAATCACAATGATCGACATACACCCCCCCCACCCCCACCCCAGAGGGACAAACAACAGAGAAGTGGATTAAGGGAGCTAGAGGACGATGCAAGATGTGAAAGTAAAAATAATTTGTAATTTGTCAAGGGTTTATGAGGGAGGGAGGGAAAAAAATGAGGAGCTGATACCAAGGGCTCAAGTCGAAAGCAAATGTTTTGAGAATGATGATGGCAACAAATGTACAAATGTGCTTGACACAGTGGATGGACGGATGGATTGTGATAAGAGTTGTATGAGCCTCAATAAAATGATTTTCAAAACATCAGGACTGTGTGAGAATTCCGGCAGCTGCCCCACACACTCCGCATACCATGGTTTTGTCTCCCTCGCCTGTTGCTCTTTCAGTCCGTTACATCGAAGCTAGTCAGAAAGTGAGGCTTGGAGTTTGATTGCATTGGGCTCTCTTGAGCTTTTCACTGTGAAACCATTTCAAGCTGGCACAAGAGTTGCAGGAACAGCACTAGCACCCGCACGCACCCTTCGCCCAGAGTCCAGGGTGCTTGCCTTGCTCAGCTCCGAGCCCCGTCTGTGCACATCTCTTCCTCGGGATCCCTTAGAGCATTCTGGTTGGACAACACAGATTAGCTGAGAAAAACAGACATCCTCCTACATCTGCCGGTGCTTGTGCTCCTGCTGGGACCGAAAAGCAGATTCAGGAAATGTGACACTGATGTGACACTACTCTCTAATCCCCAGGCCACATTCCAGCTTCTCTAAAGGTCCCAGCAGCCTTTATCACCACCTGTATCTCCTTTCTGAACTCAGAATCCAATTCGGGCTCCAATTGCCACCTTTTACCCCCTTCCAACTCTCCTTTCATCTGAACATGCCCCTCAGTCTTTTGCTGTTGTTTAGGGCTTTGATGCTTTTGATGAGGCCCAGCGGCCAGTGCTTCTGCAGAATGTTTTTACTGGGTTTATCTAGGGCTTCCTGTTTGGGCTCAGCAATGCCATTTCAGCAGAAATCCTGCACAGCCCGGGGCCTGGTCCTGCTCAGGTCATCACAGCAGGAGCCAGTGGACACCTGGACACCGGGGCACCCTCGTCCCAGTGGGTGGCAGACTTTCTTTCAAACAAAATACCTGAAAATAAGCCTCTTTATCGATATCTGGATATCACAGGGGCAACCTGCTGTGGAATCCACCTAAGATCTCAGCATCCAGAAGGAGGGGGAGGGGAGCTGGCGGAGTAGGTTTGAAAGACCCTCTTATTGGAAAAATTAAGTTATTATCTGATCCCACTGCACAGAGCCTACCTTTCAGTAGGTTTTTAAAGGCTGGAGAAAAGGCAGCCCAGGAGGGGTGAAGGAAGATTTCAGGTGATCCCTTTCTTCATCTTGTCTGCAGAACGGACTTGGATCCAAGAGGCTTTCAGGCATCTGCCCACCACGTACAAACCCTGCCTTGCCCACTCCACCTGGAGCCAACCTTGGCCTTTGACACCTTGGTCATAGTCAACAGGTAAAAAGAAAATGAGATAATGTCACAGGTGTCATTTGAACTTCTAATCCCCAGGCCGTCACTCTGACAGGACCCTCCAGGGTCATGTGCACTCTGCCGAGCTCACCTTCCACCTGGAGCTTCTGAAGATGCAGCTGTGTTTCCGTGCGTTTTTTTCCCTACAGTTAACTCATGGGGCTGGGGGGAGGGGAGATACTAAAGACCAAGATGAACAGTCACCTGCCTCCTTGACTTGACATTGGGGGGACCAGAGGCGGTGGTGACCTTGTTGTCAGAGAGGAACCGGGGGTGTCGGCGTGGTGTATTCACCACAGACGTCAAGGAAATTCTCAGCCTGGCATTTGCAGAAGGAAGTAGAGCTTCGAGGCAGACACCTCAGAGGGGAAAATACCTCCACGTCAGGCCTGCAGGTGCGCCTCCTAAACGTCCTTCATCACCAGCTCGGCCTCGCCGCCCTGTGGGGCCAGGCCGCCACCCTCTCCCACCTGTGGCCCCAGTCTCTGCTCGGCTCCCTGTTGCAGGTCTATTCTGGATGTTCTGCAGCTGAATCCTCTTGCCTTGCCTTGTTGTTCTGCTTACCTTCCTCACTGTCCCATGGCCTTCCCAGGCTCTGCTCTGGTGTCTGCACATCAGCCTCTCCCCACCCTCCAACACCCCAGTCCACTGTGGCTCGTTCTCTCTCTCTCTCTCCACCATGCCCTGAGCAGCACACCCCTCTTTTCCTTGGCTCCCGCCGTCCCCCTCCCCTGGAATCCCTTCCCATGATGACTCTGCCTGTAGAAATCCGGGCCACTGTTCACAGGCGAACCTCAAAGTCTGTGGGGAGCCTGCCCTGTACAGCTGCGTGGGCCAGGCTCCAGGCTCCCGGCTCGGCTCTGGGCAGAGCTCACAGCAGTGAGAGCCTCCCAGGCATTCCCAGGCCAGCAGGCTGGTGAGTAGTGTAAACACATAAACAGAGCACACTGCCACAGAGGCTGAATTCCAGGAGAATGACGGGAAAGTGAGTGGGAAAGACACCCTCCTTGAGGGCGTGTGGAGCCCAGAATCAGAGTGAGGAGACGCACAGAAGGACAGGCCAGAAGGTGCCGGGCTCCAGCTCCATGGCCGGCTCTATGTGGGAGAGCATAGGGTGGTGGGGGAGGCAGGGTGAACCCCCCATGCCACCCCGGCACGGAGTCCACTCCACTGCACCGCTGCCCTTCAGATCTTTACAGGGGCAGGCAGCCTCATGCTCTCCCCTTGGGGCAATGGTCCTTTCAGACCGCTGACTTTGCAGTTAGATCAGGGGCTCCGTGTGTCCTATGGCATCAGTACACCAAAGACAGGAAGGACACGCAGACCAAGCTCATTGCCCTCAGCTTGGTTTCAACTCCTAGGGACCCTCTAGGACAGGGTAGAACTGCCCCTGTGGGGTTCAGAGACTTGAACTCTTTCTGGGAATAGAAAGCCTCATCATTTTCCCTCGGAGTGGCTGTTGGTTTTGAACTGCTGGCTTTGTGGTTAGCACCCCAGCATGTAACCACTAAGCCAGCAGGGCTCCAGCAGGGGCAAGATTTAAAAAAAAAAAAAAATTTTTTTAAAGAAGGCATTGCTGTGTGTTCTCTGGCTTAGGTGCCATGAAAGCACAGAAGAGATATGCTTAGATTGGTCTTTTCTGCTTGCCCATGGAATCTTCAGTAAAATCCATTTCTGCTCTGTACACAGGCGGGCTGCTGATGTGCCTCCCAAAAGTGTCCCCTGGTAGGAGGCAAGCAGAGCAGCAGGGGATGGGAGACTCACCATTCCCGACTGAGGAGGGGAGGCGGGTGGGAGCGTGGAGAGCCGGGGACTACCAGCTTCTGAAGAAGGAAGGAAACCGACATGACTAATGGCAGTGGGCATCGAATCCTGTGCTACACGAGCACTTCCGGGGGTACATGGGATCCTCGTTGTAATGGACTGAACTGTCACACATACCCTCACAGCTACGTTGAAGCCCCAGCCCCTCGCCGGCAAAGAGGACCTTGTTTGGAAGCTGGGTTGTTTGAAGGCTAACACGAGGTCCTCTAGAGCAGTGTGGGTCCTAACCCTGTATGACTCCTGTCCTCCGGAAGAGCACGGAGGAGAGAGGACAGAGAGGGGGAAGAATGTGGGTGACCTTCAAGCCTGGGAGATGTGCTTGGATCTGTGGAGCTGCATCTGCCAGAGAAAGAATGCCCCGGGGTTGCTGGCAGTCAGTCACCAGGAGCCAGGAATGCCGCTGGGGCCATTCTCTCTCTGAGCCTGCCGGGACTCCGCTTCTGACTTTCAGTTCACTTAGTGGTGAGACATGCATTTCTGTTCTTTAAAGCCACGCACTTTGTGGTATTTTGTGACAGCGGCCCCAGGAATCTAAGATACTCATAAGCACCATTTATGGTAAAAAAAAGCACTCTCTCTGTTTTACAGCTGAAAATGCAGTTGGCTCCGGGGTGGAGTGGCCTGCTGAGTCCCACGGCAAGAGCCAGGAGGAGCGGGTATGAGCCCAGGGTGTCTGAGAGCGGTCCCCAGAGCTCTGCCGGGGTGATGTGAGCAGAGGCTTCTCTTTCGCACTTGGGGTGCCTCCCACCGCCCCAGCTCTGGCTATTCAGCGATATTGATGGATAACGGAGTGTCTGCATAGTCACCTCGGGAGCCCTGTCACATACATGCCTTGGTTCGTGTCTGATTTCAGCGGCAGCTGTGGTGGACAGTTCCTTGCAAGCTCAGCCTCATCCCACATGGCCGGTGTCCTGCTCCCAGTGTGATGCCCCTTGAGTACATCTGCCGCAGGCTTTTTGGCACCAACATAGCCCAGAAGTCCGGCGAGAGTGATTACCTCCAGGGGCAAGCCACACCCTGTGGAGGTGTGGATCCGTGGACCTCGCTTCCCAGCCTGCAGGTGGACGATGCTGGGAGGTGTTCTGCGTGCCTCGGAGGGTCCAGGTGGGATGCAGGTTCAGTCTGCACGAGGCAGCCTGCCACTACACAGCCTGGTTTAACGCCTCTGCGTCTCTTAGCCCTGCTCCCTGCTACAAACTCCACACTAACCCACCTGTACTCCAGTCCTTTCCTCACACGCAGCGTTGGGTATTGTGTTTGTCTGGGTTGACTAGAGAAACAAATCTACACACACTCACACATGTACGAGAAAGAGCTTTAAATCACAGAGTAATTGTCATAAAGAAAACATCCCAGTCCAGTCCAGATCAAGTCCATAAATCTTAGCCAATATGTCTGATACCAGTCTATAAATTCCTCTTCAGACTCATGCAACACATGCAATGACCCAGAATGCAGGAAGATCACAGGCCAGTAGGTGGAAAGTCTTGTGGATCCAGAGGTGGTGGAAGCATCTCAGTGCTGGCCTGGGTCTCCCACGTGCCTCCTCCAGCTCCAGAGCTCTGGCTCCATCAGTATAGCTCCATGTGGCTGGTCAGCAGGAATATGTGTCCCACCTTCAGGGAGGAAGACAGGGGTTTCCAGAATCCTCAGGAGTAGGCCATGCTATCACAGAGACCTCATTGGCTGTAACCTGATTGACAGGAGAGGCTCCACCCTTTTGCTCAGGTTGACAGGTGATTGTGTAACTGCCACAGGCATCTTCTAGTGATGGTGTTGGTGGGAGGAAGCCTTTCAGAAGGGAGCCTTCTGAAAGTGATTCATGTAGATTCCCCCAAAGGCTGTTAGTACATGAGGAGGCTGTGGAATAGGTTTGGTTTAGCACTGAAGAGGGAGTCTGGGCATGGCAAACCTGTTCTTGGGCTTGGGTGCCATGAAAGCATGGAAGAGACATGCTTAGATTGGTCTTTCGGAAGGAATGCTCTGACTACTGAGTGGACGATAGATTGGAGGAAGCAAGATGGGAGAGGGGGTCAGTGTGTGTGTGTGTGGGGGGGTCATATGCTCATAATGTGGCGTAGGTGTGAGACACCCTGCTAAAGAACTGGAAATGAGCCTGGAGCAAAGATGACTAGGCCAGACTAGTTTAAAAATCGGGCCTGCTGGACCGGGGGAGGGCCTGGGTAACATTGGGGCTGGGTGGCTGTGGAGAGAAGGGTGGGAACTGACCACAGCCTTCTGTGTCTCTTGCCGACTGAGAGGACAGGAGGAGCAGGGATTGGAGGGGACGTGCTAGGTGTCAGCTTGCTGTGGGTTGTAAGGGTCTCAGGAGGTCTGTGGCCATTGTCTGGTGCTTGGGGGTTGGGGGGTGGGCTAGTGGTACAGGGTAGGGTGGAGATCTCAGTAGAGACCCTCGTTCCTGGGGATGTTCGACTGCTGCAGTCGGGTTGCCTGGGTGACTCCTGAGCCTGTGACTAAGAAGGCTCCGATTTTCCCTCCACATTGGGTGGGGAGCAAACAAACGTAAGATCAGACCCCTCATCCCTCCAGAGCTTCCCATCAGGGCCTCCGGCTTCCTCCAGGCCCCAAGCCGAGAGGACTAGCCTATCCCAAGAGATGGAGACACAGCAGGGACCCAGACCATCTTTAGGAACCTCCCTTTCACTGGGACCACAGTAGCACCAGCCCCCAAACCAAGGAGCAGCCTTTTCTTAGTCACTGCGCTGTCTCAGGTGGGCATGGATGGGGGGTGCAGGTTACAGTCCAATGGAGCCTGGAAGACAGGCAGGGAGATTGGGGGAAAGAGTTAGTTCAGAGTCTTAGCTAGGGCGTGCGTGAGAGAGAGAGAGAGAGAGAGAGAGAGAGAGAGAGAGAGAGAGAGAGAGAGAGAGAGAGAGAGAGAGGATTATCGCAGGAAACGGGCACACTCAAGAAGGTTGACTAAAGAAAGATGGGATTAGGGCTGAGGACACATCCGGAGATGTGCCATGGTGGGAAGCTGCGGCTGTTCCCAGCCTAGGTCTGCAGGGTCAAGGGTGGAATGGCCTGGGAGCCCCTGAGAAAAGGGCTACCCAACAAGAGCTGTGATCTCTCTGCCAAATGATCACCAGGCAGGGCGAAGCAGGGGGCAAAATACCCCTGCCTCTCTGCTGCTCTCTGGCCTGTCACCATTCAATAGCAAGACGCTAGGGCTCACTGAGACCAGCTCCTAGGACACAGCGCCGAGCAGAGAGTGCGTCTGGGCAAAGGGAGGACAGGGAGCACCGCGCCAAACCCGGGGGCGGTCGGTCCAATTGCCGCTGCTCCTGGGTGTTCATGAGGGTCCTTCCCCCGAAGCCTCCTTTGCTTCCTCTGTGGGACAGGCAGCGTACTGCTGCTGCCCGGGGGAGCCCAAGTGACTGAAACTGAGCTGACAGTCAATCTTGTGTCCCCTCCGCCTCGCCTGCCACGCATGCTTCACTCTGTGGGGAGAAACCGCTCGGGCCCTCCCACGGCATCTCTGATCCCGTGGGTCCGCGGGTTCAGCTGGCTGCTTTCTGAAGCACCTCAGTGCGACCACAGGGGTTACCGTGTCGACTCCACCCTTTATCTTAGGTCAGCCCTTGCACATCCTTGAATCTGGGTTCTTCTCCTATTCAATAAAAGTCATCATAAAAATATCCTTTTCATTATTTTTACTGTGCTCTGTCTCACAAGTCCACAGGGGCAGTTCCCCCTGTCCCGT
Organism: Tenrec ecaudatus; assembly: GCF_050624435.1. Taxonomy (NCBI): domain Eukaryota; kingdom Metazoa; phylum Chordata; class Mammalia; order Afrosoricida; family Tenrecidae; genus Tenrec; species Tenrec ecaudatus. The sequence goes on along the minus strand of NC_134533.1, from coordinate 73,632,161 downwards.
AGGGCCGTCATGAGCCAGGATTGACTCGATGACACATAGTTTGAGCAAGAAGTTGTTCACACTAATTCATTCTAGTGTGTAAATGACTGGCCACCCACTGGCTGAGTTTTCCCAAAGTACTGGGAGGACAAACGGATGTATCAGCCAATAAGCTTACAGGGCTATCTTCTTTGTGTGGGAGAAAGTTGAGGCTGTCTCTTTCCGTAAAGATTTACAGCCACAAACCCCCAAGGGAGCAGTTCCTCTCCATCCTCTGGGGCCCTCTGAGTCAAAGTGGAGTGCAGGGCAGAGGATTTGGCCGGGGATCTCTTATTTTAATTTGCATTGCCAATACCTAGCATGGGAGCAAGAGGGGCCTTTCTACTCCCATGAAGAGTGACAGTCTTAGAAACCCACAGGGGCAGTTTTGCCCTGTCCTGTCAGGTCACTGTGAGTCAACATCGACACAGTGGCAATGATTTCTTTGTTTTCGAGTACCCAGGATAGTGTCTCACTCCGTGCGGACGCAGGATCCACGTGGAATCGCTGAACTCTCGTCATATGTCCCGCTGTGTCCTAGAACCAGGCAAACTGAAGGCACACAAGGTAATGAAGTGAATTATGTGGAGCCCAAAGGCCACATCTAAATGTGGGGGCTCCTGTTTGCATGCGAGAAGCCAAGGCTCTGGCAACAGCTGCAGTCAGCTGGCAAAAGGTCCCGGCAAGAGTCATTGTTTGGCCAAAGCAGGAAGCCGCCTGAGGGGAAGTGTGGCCTCGCCTCACTGAACCCCTGAAGAATGGCCCCCGATAAACTTGAGGACATGCTGGCAGGTATGGACCGAGTTATAGTCGTGCCTCCACCTCCCGCCCCCAGCACCCCTCCCCCCAGACCAGTCCATCAACCTCACTGGAACCTGGGGGTCTACTTTGGGATGACAGGACTGGGAGCCGGGGTGGGTGCCAGTGCTGTGTGACTTTGGGCAGGTCCCCATCCCTCTGTGAAGCTGTGCCCAAGTTTAACCACTGATGAGTTAGAAATCTGCTTTTCAGTTGAGTGACCACACATCTGGGCACCCCAGGCCGCTTGGTCTTTTGGCACTGAGTGCAGCTGCAGCCTGTGGAATGCGCTCTTTTCCTAGTGGCTCCACCGCGCTTCATGGTGAGGCAGGTACCATCTGGTCGTTTCTCTGGACAACCCGTCCCCATCACAGTTATTTTGAGAGGACATGGAAGCACAAACCCATGCCCTTGGCCTGGGATGGCTGTTGGGAGCCCTTGTGCGGGGCATGCATGCGCACGCAGGATGGAGACAGGGCATGCCTACCGATAGACTGGGGCACTCTGGGACGGAGCGCCACTATGGGCAGCACCAGTGGAAGCCCAGAGGACGCAGCTGGGAGAGCCCTGGGCCGGTGGTTGGAGCCGGCCTGCCTTGTTTGCTGTGTATTTCTTTTCCGTCGGACTTGGCCATTTAACCACTCTGTGACCCAACTGGCCCTTGTGTTCGGCTGGGTTGACTAGAGAAACAAATTTAGTGACACTCATATATGTTCCAGAGAGTGTTTTATATCAAATATCCCAGTCCAGTCCCAAACAAGTCCACGAAGTCTGATACTAGTCCATAAATCCCTCTTTAGACTCACACAACCACATGCGATGAGGTAGAATGAAGGAAAATCACAGGCCCACTGGTGAAAAGTCTTGTGGATGCAGTGGCGGTGGATCCATCTCTAGGGCTCTGGCAGGTCTCTGAGTGAGTCCCAGCTTGAAGGTGAAGCAGAAAGAGAGAGAGGAAGTTCCCAGGATCCTCCTCATGAGAAGGCCACGCCCACCAGGAGGTACCATCAGGCTGTGACATGATTGGCAGGCTAAACCCACCCCTTCACTTCTATAGCTTCAAGTTGACACGCCATTAGGTAACTACCACATCCCTTTACTTCCCTGTGGCCCATAGTCCTTCGTGGAGATCTGGAGATGGTCCCTGTGCTGCGGATCCCCAGGAGGGCAACCTCTGGTCCCTTCCTTCATCATAGAACCTCTGTTCTGTTCACACCATCTCCCCACCCCAGCTCTACCCTCCTCCCACCAAACAACTGCCCTCCATTGGACTCCGAGTTGTGGGAATTCCATGTATGTCAGAATAGAGCTGGCGCCACAGGCTTTCAAAGTGGTGGATATTTTGGAAGTATTTCATCCGTCCTTTCTTCTTAGGCACCTGTGGATGGACTCAGACATCCAATCGCTTGTTAGTAGCTGAGCACCTTAGCCATTTCGCCACCCAGGGACTCCTGTCTAGAGCTAGATCCCTAATTACCTAAGTAGCAAGGCATGGCAGGTCCCATAAGATTCCAGTTAATTGGAACATGATCCCCAGCAGACCAAAGCAAAGGACTCAGAGTCCAGGGTTGGGAGAGAAGTCTCTTCTTAGTCTCCTCATGCTGGAAGCATGGCGCTCCTACTGTCCCTAGAGCCCTCCGTCTAGCCGGAGGAGCAGGACAGCCTTGACGGAGTGTCCAGTGGGAAACATCCGAGGACAAGAGAGGCTGACTTTCCTCTTACTTGCAGCCCCAAGGCAGACTCAGTGTCCCTGGTCACCTTGCAGTCTCTGAAGCACCCAGGAGGAAGGGGTCAGGGCCTGCCCTCCCCCAGGTTTGCTCATTCTTGATACCACACTGGGAGAACGTGGTTGTGAAACCTCTGGGCACCCAACCAGAACTGGCGACTTGTTTGCAGCTTTTTGGAAGCTCCACATTCTTTCTTCTCTGTTCCTCAAGCCAGAGATAATTCCTCCCTCCTGCAGATGGCCGATGGCCTCAGCCCAGGCCGCGTCACTGACATTAAGCCGAAAGGTTGATGGAAGGAGAGAGAGAGAGGGGTTGGACCCTAAGCCCAGAGCCCTGGCCACTCCCCGGGCTGAGTCTTTGGGGTGTCCTTTTCTCTCCCCTCCAGGGACCTGAGCTACTCTTCAGACTTGGAATCACAGAATTCCAAGATGACCTGGGGCAGCCTCCTTGGTTTACAGAAGTGGAAACTGAGGTCCCGAGACAGGACAGGAACCGGCATCTTCTGACTCCAGGCCGGCACACCACGGGAAGTCCATACATTGATGGGACAATTTTTTTTTCCTGTTTTGAGTGTCAACCTGATGTCTCTTGTTTGAGTCCTCCTTGCGTGTCCCTGTGGCCACCGCTCTGATTCTGGCTTCACTGTCTCGTGCCTGGGCTTTGGCTTCATGCTGACTGTTTTCTAGTTTCCCAAGCACGGCAGCCAGAGGAGTTGGCCTTAACACAGACCTGACCCCCTCCTTCCTCTACTTCGCTGCCTCTAAGGACAAGGTCCGAGACTCATCATCTGGTTCAAGGAGCCCTTCGGCATTGGCCGCTGCCCCAACCTCACCTGTCAAAAAGAAGACCTGTATTGTTTACTACGAAACTCAATGGTCACTGACCGACTCAGCTTCCCTAGGCCCCTCCCTCTGTAAACCACCACTGTGTCAGGCTGTAATGTGCGGGCTTCCACATGGAGGGAGGTCTGGTCTCGGCTGTGTGCTCCACTCAGCCTCCTCACCTGCCTTGCGCCTGCCACCAGGTTGGACCTTGCCCATGTGCGTTTTCTTTCCTCTGGTTAGTTCCAGGCTATTGTCTATAATCCTGCAGTGCAAGGAACATGGGGGAGAATGGTAGAAATTGGTTCTCCATCCTTGGTAAACTCCATGCCTTCCCAGTTCTGCCCTTCCACCGACCCTTCTTGGGTGTGCTGAGGATCATAGGCCCTGAGGACCAGGTCTGACTCAGGGTCTTGGAGGCCAGGGAGAAAAGCTTAGCAAAGAATCTCCTCTGGACAGAGCCAAGCCACACCCTGAGCTTGGAGCTCAGGGCGGGCATTCCAGAAGCTTCATTGCAGAATGTAGCCCAGAATGCAGACAATAATGAACAAGGCAAAATCTGTTTCTAAGACCAGAAATCCGGATGCGATCTAGGAGTCCAGCAAGAATGGCAAGGCTAACCACACGGAGGTAAATATGCAAATGTGGATAGTGCACAGCGGTTTAAATTGCATGGACATAGAGTTGCTATGAACAAGGAAACGTGTTAGGTGGCCCAACACTTAGATGATATCTGTGTAAATGTTTAGATGAATTTTGGGTCAATGCATGGATGGCCCACAGGTCGCAAAGGTGTAGGAGGGAGAGTGGGCATATACAGGTTTGGCAGAGGACATTTGGTGAACGTAATTTACCTCTGCTCCAAATATAGTCATGGATGTGGTTAAGCATCCAGGGGGCTACTTCTGACTGTGGGAGTCAAAGCCGTGGTCTTGGGGAAACAGGTCCAGCAGGATCACATAGCCCATAAAGACCATGTTCCACGCCCACCTTTGGGGAGTAGCAACACAAACTTGTGAGCAGACCCCCAAGGGGCAACTCCTGGTGTCCCTCCATCAGCAGGCAAAGGAGTGAAGAAAGTCAGAGACACAAGGAGACAATCCATCCAGGGAGCAATGGGCCATGTATACACCTCCATCCGTCGCCACAACCCTGAGACCAGAGAACCAGGTGGGGGTCAGCTACCACTGCCAACTGCCCCGAAAGGCATCACGTCAGAAGGTGAGTCCTGGGTAAAGTGAGAGGAAGATGTGGAATGAAAACCAAAATCAGAAGGAAGACCAGGATTACTGGTCCGATAGAGACTGGTGGGGCCCCTTAGACTATGGACTGTGGTCACCCTTCAGGTATGGAAATGAACTTACCTCCCGCAGGCCCAATTTTCAGCCACACAATATACCGACCCACCAGGGGAGCCATAACACGAGGGAGGTATGCACACTATAGAATCCTCAAAGGGGCAGGACTCACCCAGGGACAGTGAGACTCACCTCCTAAAGCGATTCCTTTCAGAGCAGTTGGGAGTGGTAGTGGGAGAGAGGAGGAATGGAGACAGGAAACACGGGGTGGAGAGGGGGAGGCGAGTGGGATGAATGATGTTACATTGTGGGGTGGCAATCGATGGCATAAAACACAAAGTGTATGAATTGTTGGATAGGAAACTGATTTGCTGCGTCAACCTTCATGGTAAAATGTCATCCATCTATCTATCACTGTCTTATACATCTAATGAAATTAATAACCTAAGCAATGCTCATCAAAAAAAAATCTAACATCATAAAATGACATGATGTGCCTGAGAAAAGTTACACAGCACCTCCTATGAGGTGTTCTTACCAAAACTTTGAAGTTGAATGTGATCAAGTTTTAAAATTGAACTATCACTCGTGGGAAAATCTGTGCTAAATAATACCAGGAGGGTGCTTCCAGCAGAATCCAGAATGTGAAAAAGCTCACAGGGTCAGAGGCTTGGTTTTATTCAACACATCCCACTGCCACGGAGTCAATTCTGATAGCCACCCGACAGGACAGGGTAGAACTGACCCATTGGTTTCCAAGACTGTAACTCTTTATGGGAGCAGAAAGCCTCATCTTTCTCCTTTGGAGCAGCTGGTGGTTTCAAACTGCTGACCTGTGGTTAGCGGCCCAACTTGTAACCATGACGATGCTACCAGGGTTTCTGTATTCAACATGTAAGTTCAAGAAGATCTGAGGGAGGGAGGAAGGGAGGCCAAACCTACAGAGGAACAGAACGGAGACAACCAAAGGCAGTGTCCAGACTCCCTCTGGATGTGATTTTGAACAAATTGACATGAAAAGATCATTTCTGAGACCATTGGGGGAAATTTTTGCCCAGCGGGACACTTGATATGTTAGCTATGTGTGAAGCACAGCAGGAGTGGATGCGCAATGACAACAATGGGTACACAAGGACATAGGGGATACAGGGCATGGGGGAAGCCAGGGGGGAGGGGATCTCAGGAGTAACTAGTGAAGACGGGAGGGGGGGAGGGAGCATTAGAATGGCTTGTGATTGCATAAATTATCGTAAAGACGATTTGCCCAGAGGGGGCAAATGCTCAAAAATTGATGTGGGGGTGATTGTACAATTCTCCGTGATATGACTGAATGATTGAACTATTGGATTATATGATATGGGAATTAGCTGCCACTAATACTATTGGGAAAATAACTAAAAAAATAAAATATGAGAACATTTTTTTGCCAAGAACATGGCATGATGAGGGACAGAAATGTTAGCTGGGACCATGTCTCTGTCTCTTACACATACGTACTGCAGTGTTGTCAGATGAGCGGATCTGATGATTTGGATTAGCCTCAAAGCAAGCCGATGGGGTGAGTCTGAGTTGGTGAGGCTTGAAGTGGGGCGAGAACCCCACGGGCTTCTTCGTGCTTGTCTCTCCTTGGCGTCTAATTGAAGTCGTTCCCAACAAAATGTCTTTTCTTTTTTTTAAGAACATTTTATTAGGGACTCATACAACTCTTATCACAATCCATACATACATCAATTGTGTAAAGCACATCTGTACATTCTTTGCCCTAATCATTTTCAAAGCATTTGCTCTCTACGTAAGCCCTTTGCATCAAGTCCTCTTTTTCCCCCTCCCTCCCCGCTCCCCCCTCCCTCATGCACTCATGATAATTTATAAATTATTATTTTGTCATATCTTGCCCTGTCCAGCATCTCCCTTCACCCCCTTTTCTGTTGTCCGTCCCCCAGGGAGGAGGTCACATGTAGATCTTTCCAACCCACTCCCCTCTACCCTCCCAGTATCGTCCCTCACACCCCTGGTCTTGAAGGTATCATCCACCCTGGATTCCCTGTGCCCCCAGCTCCCATATGCACCAGTGTCTTTTCTACCCTCAAGAATGGCTGGGGAAAGACCTAGACATTCCGACCGGAGAGACTGGTGTCCTCCAAGGCTCTGTGGGCTGGGGGAAGGAGGGGCCCTGGGGGGCCGGCGCTGAGCTTCCTCCAGGGTTCAGGGATGGGCTGGCCGAAGGTACAACAGGGGCAGAGGTCCAATCTGGAGAGGAGAATCCATTTCTGCCTTGACGGACACCGGGGCACACAGGGACCACAGACGGAGGGGAGGGGAGGAGAGCCATGAAACTGCACATAGCCGCCCAAGGAGAACCCCCGGAGACTTGGGGAGGGGGGGAGTGACATAGGGAGGGAGTGACATCAGCAGTGCTGGGGAGGAGTCCAGATACAGAGACCTGTGCTGACACTGGGCAGGGGTCCCGGTGAGAGGCGAAGAGGCTGGAGGATGGGAAGGAGGAGACAGGAGTGGGGGCTGCAATGGGGGGGGGGGCTGACGGTGAATAGGACTCCAGTGAGGCCCATTTCTGACTTGGGCAACTGTGTGATACTGGTGCCATTCATGACCTAAGGTCAAACTTCTCCAAACCAAGCCTGGGGACTGGCCCTTGCAGAGCGGTGTAACTGGGAGACTGTGTGTTTCTGCTCAATCTGGCTCCGGCTTGCTCATCTATAAAGCAGAGGGGTAGGCGCTTCGGATCAGGGGTTCTCCAAACCCACCCCCAGGTCCAGCCCACATCTGTATCCTTCTAACTATCAGGAGGTCACGAGTTCTGCCCTGGCCTCGCTGGAAATCCAGCCCTGTGACGTCAATGGCATTTCCCCTCAGAAAAAGGAAATGAGTTAGTGAGCACGTCACCAGGAAAGGAAAGGGAAGGGAAGGGGCCCCGCCCTCTGCAGCTCTGTGCTCCCCACCCTCAGCCCCACAGGGCTCACGGGCCCTCCGTCTGAGTCAAGATACAGGATCCAGAAATGTCATGCTTCAGACAGAGGTACTGACACAGTGGGCGGGGGCTGCCTGTCTCATCTCTGACGTCTCAGCCGGGCTGGGAGCCCCTGAAAGAGTCAGCGCCTGGCTCTGATGCCCTGGCACGGGCTCCAGCCACACTACAGGGTCAGGCTCTCACTGAATGTCAGCAAGACCCTAAAGTGGAGCTCTTTGTAAGTGGGGAAGAAGGAGTCAGAGAGAAGACCCATGTCCAGGCTACATGGCCCGTGGCGGACAGCCCTGGACACCTGCCATACTACTAGGTTCCCAGAGCTCCTGTCCCTGGTGGGCACCCCTCTCCAACGACAAGGATTAAGCACCTCTCTGAGTGTCCCTTTCAAAGCTGCTCCAGAGGCAGAAGGAAAGCGGGCAGCTTGGATTGGTCCCTTCACGGAAAACCACTGTATATGTCACAGCCGAAAGATCAATGTCTTAGTTAAATGATTCGGTAGAATTATTTGTCCCAAAATGGATAAATTCAGTATTTTCAGTAAATTGGGCATTTTGGAAAAGCGATTTGTTGGCCAACTGAGCATCAACTGAATGTGTTTTGAGGCCCTTGGCAGAGAGGCCCCACGGACCCCACCATCACCCCTTCTCTCGACTTCGAGACCCTATGGGGCAAAGCCCAGGTTCATGTCACCCCTGTTGCCCAGCTCCCAGCCCTGGACCTGGCATCTTGTGAGTGTCAGGTGCCCGTGCATTGCTGAATAAACCCTGGTGTTGAATCTTAATGCCCCAAGGGCTGGTGAGGACCAGGGGAGATGGGTTGGCAGTGGGGGCCCTGATCAGTCCTGAGCCGGTGAAGGAACCGTGTGGAAACCCCCCTCACTGTTCCCTGATTGTAAAAGTCAGCTCGGCTCATACTTTCCACTGTGCCCCCCGCAGGGCGGGCTTCTGTGCACCTTCCCACGCACCCAGGGGCTAGGGGTTTTCAGGTGAAGTAGCACTAGGTGTTTGTGTCTGTGTACCTTTGCAGAAGTGCTCACTGGTGCCAGATCGGTAAGCCTGTGCATACACGTGTAAAGATGTGTGCATGTGTGTGCACACAGGTATGTGCACATCTGTTTGTGCCTGCATCTGCGGATGGCTCTGTGGCATATGTGCAGGTGCAGCTGCTCCTGTGTCTGTTGCTATGTGTGTGACAAATGTGGAGCCACGCTTGCATGGGGTGGGCACCTACAGATGCCCGGTATCTAGCTATATGCCGCCTTCCCAATGCCAGGGCAGTGGGGGTATGGCCCCGGTTGTGCATTTTCTCTGGAGGTCTACGGTGATCGCCACTGTTAACTAGTGCCAAGCCACCCCCAGCTCTGGGCGAGCACGAGCCACGGAACAAGTGTGGCAGTCTGTCACCATCTTCAGGAGGGCTGGTGTGCACAAGGCCATCTTGTCAGCCCCTCCTGTAGAGCTTTCCCATCGTGGAAACTCACACAAGGAGTCCCACTCTGCCCCATGTGACAGAATCGGCTCGATGGCCATGGGTCAGTTGTGTGTGTGTGTGTGTGTGTGTGTGGTTGTTTTTTATGGGGGGCAGAGGCAGTGTATGTTAAGAGCCTTCCAAACTAGGGGTCGCCTCTTGCAGAACTCTTTCAGGTCACATTCTCTTGTGAGGCACAGGGTTTTCATCGGTTAATTTTCAGACGCGGATGGCCAGGACTTTCCTCCTAGTCTGTCTCCATCTAGAAGCTGTTGAAACCTGCCCACCACGGGGAATCTGCTGGGATTTGAAATAGCAGGAGCATAGCTTCGTAGTGACACACAGACCACCGCAGTATGACAAACTCACAGGCAGCTAGTGTTCTGATGTATAAACACACCTCATCCAGGTAGCGAATGGCGAGGTGTGGGTGTCGGGTGCACGTGTGCTGTGTCCATGCTAGACCATGGACAGGTGTGAGGAACTGTGTGAAGGAGTGTTTAGTGTGTGTCTCTGAACATGCCTGGGAAGACCAGCCCTGGAGATATTCCAGGTTCAGTCCTAGTTCACCCTAGTACCAAGTACACAGCAAGAAAATGAGTCGAGGGATTTCTGTTTTCCCAGCATGCATGTGTCCTCTACTGTAGTCTAGAGTGTGTTCAATAAGCACACAAACCCACAGCCATCGAGTGAGTGGATGCTGACTCCTGGTGACCCTGTAGGACAGGGTCAGACTGCCCCTGTGGGTTTCTGAGCATGTAACTCTTTATGGGAGTAGAACACCCCATCTCCTCCCTCAGAGCAGCCAGCAGTGGTTTCGAACTGTCGACCTTGTGGCTCGAAGTCCAACACATAGCCACTGTGCCACCAGTACTCCTCATGAGTGCAATAGTTATAACAAAGGTTTGAACTACTGTGGGAATGACCAGACTGCTACACAGAGACAGGAAGTGAGCTCCTGGTGCCAGTCGACTTGCTCCCTGTGAGGCTGCTCCTGCCCGTCCATTTGTGAAAGGAGGCAGCACCTGCGAAGCACAATAAGATGGGGTGAGACTAGACAGAGGTGTGTGTGTGTGACACATGACTATGGGTATGTGTGTCTACCTTGCTACACACCATATACCTTTTTGCCTTCTTGGGGAATTACAGAGCGCCTGGGTACCAACTCTGGCTGGTGGCTCTCCCAATTACATGGTTCCCCGGACCCAAAATGCAAAAACTTCCAAGGCTCCATCCAAGTGAGGAAACAGGATGGGCATGAGGCTTTGGCTCCAGAACTGAGCAGACATGTACCAGCCTGGGGACAGGGACTGGGGCGCCTGGGGTCTCAGTCCCTACTCTGCTCTGGGGAATGTCTCAGCCACGTCCAATCTTCAGCCCTCCCTTGGTGGTTGTCACCGGTGTTTTCTTTGGGGTGTGGTATTAGAGCCAAAATGAAATCCTATGTGGGGATAGAGGCCTACGTGGGCACTGCCTGGGCTGAAGGTTGGGTTGGGGGGGGGTGCGCCGGGAGGACTCCACAGAGCTTAGTTTGAAGCCCCTCATTGAGGTGAACCCTGAGATCTGTGCCATTCCCACGCACAGTTCTACAAACGCGCCCACGTCCACAATATCACCTAATCCTCCTGAAGTGTGCAAGCGGGAGTAGTTATGAGTCTCTGAGCCCACCCACCCCTGCCCCCTCCCTGCCTCCCATCTTCTAGCTGCTTCCTCCGGCCCCCTTCACAGGGCCATTGTGAGAATCACGGGAGATGCCACCCCATGAGGTGTTTGCCCAGGATCTGGTCCCCAAACTGGGGGCTACTACGCTTCCTATACCTCCATTTGATGGACCAGGAAAGAGAGGCTCAGGGAGGTCCCCTGACTTGTCTGAAGTCAACCAGGAGGTGCGGGGAAGCCAGGGAGGCCTGTCCTGACCACGCCTGTCCACACTTGTGTTACCAGCAGTGCTGCTCTTTCCTCCCAGGCTTGGTCAGGCGGTGGTAAACCCCACAGCACTGCACTATTGCAAACATGTGACGCTGTGGTTGCCCACACAGGCCTAAAAATAGCCAACAGGAGCCCGGGGGCTCTCCCTTGAGTAGGACCAGCAGAGGCCTGTTCCCCTGGCAGCTCCTTGCAGATGTGCAGTTCCTCAAGAAGGGGAGGTGCAGGGCAGGGTGGTCTTCAGGCACCGTGGTGCCACGGTGGTTAAAAGCTTAGCTCTGGGCTGGAAGGTCAGTCATTCAAGCTCGCCAGCCACTCCTTGGGAGAACAGGGTGGCAGCCGGCTTCTGGACAGACTTACAGCCTTGGAAATCCTATGGCCGCCAGTCTGCACTGTCCCACAGGGTTGCTGTGAGTTGGAAGTGGTCTGACCCAGCTTGGAATGAGATTCTTTTCATTGTGTGCTTTGGGGGTTTTTGTTTGTTTGTTTTAAATCTGGTATGCAGAAATCAGTATCACCATTGACTACATGAGACCACTGAGGGTCCGAGAGGCAAAGTGACTTGTTCAAGATCAAGAGCTTCAGTGAGAACCTGTGTTAATCTGATCTCAGTCTTAATCCTTCCCTGATGGTGCCCTTCTCTCTTGAGCATGACGACAGCTGGCACCAGGGTGAGATCCGGGCATTTGAAGCCGCACACACCTGGCTTCTGATCCTGGCCTCACTGCTGACTCCTTGTGGCCTTGGTACATCACCTCCCTGCTCTGAGCCTCCGGTTCCTCACCCACAGAATGGGGTTCATGAAATGGGATTGTGGTGGGGGACCAAACAGAGTGATGCAGGAAAGTGTCCACCATCCACTCATGCTGCTTCCAAAGTTGAGACGAGAGGAGAAATTCTGGCTGTGACCCCTGGGAGGGTCACACCAGCTCAGGGAAGGAGACGTCTCAGGAGACAAGGGTCGAGAGTGACGTTAGATTTCTCAGAAATGACTCTGGTCCCGCAGGCTCTTCCAGAACCGTGTCTCTTCCCATCCAGAGGTGGAGTCCATTCTTCTGCTCCATGACATTGAGCCGTCCTTGCCTGATAGCATAGCGTTCGCCTGTTGGGCTGCTCACTGCAGGGTCAGCAGTTTGAAATCACCAGCCCACCTGCAGGAGAAAGATGGTGCATTTTGCTCTCCTAAAGAAATACAGTCGCTAAAACTCACAGGGGGCAATTCTCCCCCGCTCTCTAGCATCACGGTGAATCAGCATTGACTCCAGGCCACTGAGTTTGGCTTCTGTCTTTTTCTGTAATGAGCAAACACGGTCCAAGTGGGCCATATGCGATTTCTGAAGCCAACTCTTAAAATAGGGTGCACATAGGTGTTTGTCCATCCGTCTGTGTCTGTCTCAGCATGCTTGCCCATGGACTCAGCTTCCAGATTATGAGCTAGCACAGGCTACATAGAGGCCACTCTATGCCAATGGTCCCAGTGGCCAGCATCAACTGCTGGGCACAGAGTGGTCAGGCCTTCAGACCAGCTCCCAGACTTCAAACCGTCCTAGGATCTGAGAGCGGCGGGAGGTGGAGGGGAGGAGAGGATGAACAGGGGACACGTACCAGTGCCAGGTGGGCCCGGCCACACCTGAGTGTCAGACTCTAAGGCGTTATGAGACAGCCGCTCACTCCCCTCCTCCACTGGGCCGGTCGGCTGGCCGCTGGGATAGTCACTGTGGAGGCTCCCAGACCAGAGACATCCTTATCAGCCCCCTTGTCTGGGGAACTTGGGAATGTAAACGCACTGCCATGAAGCCTCGAGAAGGGCCGGCCCCCGCAGAACACAAAGCAGATGCCCAGTGGGACGGATCCCCAAGCCCTGCCCTGCTCCTGCATGCACCCTGATAGGGGTGGAGGGGGAGGGCCCAGCTTCACTCCTCCACCAGGCCTGTGTCCTCTCCTCCATAGCGGGTTCTAACTGAGGTGTCAGCATTCGGAGGGGCCCTTTCTGAGCCGACACTATAGGTCCACCTGCCCCAAGTGGGCAGAGTGTGCCTGCCCTCCCCAGGGAAGGGCCCCTCCAGTGGCTGGGCTTTTTCTCTCACCAGCTCACCCTCCCTGGTTCCTCAGCTGGGCCAGGCCCCAGGCCGCACTCTGAGCTCCCAGACTGACGGAGGGATGGCAATCGCAAGCACTCGAGACAACCACGTCGGTGTTCAGTCCTTTTGAACTGAGTGGCAGGCACGGCTTGGAATGCTTCACCCATGTTAAAGCACACTGTTCACACCACCCTGCAAAGGAGGGGGGCTAAAGTCATCGTCTTACAAGGGGAGAAACTGAGGCATGGGGAGGTCAAGTCACCTGCACAAGTTCCCAAGGCTAGCACGTGGCAGCCGTAGCTGGCTCTGGTGTCACCTCTGTAGACAGCGTGTGAGGAGGCTGTGATGGGGGGTGGGGGGCTGAATCACCTGGCTGAGCTATTGTGAATTTGGAAGGCCACGGGGTGAGTGCCCCCCACCGGACCCTAGAGCCCTCTGCCTTTCCTCTTCCCCACCCTCTGGGTCCTGGCTGCCCTTGAGAGACTTCAGGCTCAGCTACCCCCAGATGGAACTCGCAGGACCCCGGCATCCTGGAATCGGGTGGTGGGAACAGATTCAAGGGGAAGACTTGGGGTTTGGAGTCAGCCAGAGATGAGTTCAGGTTCTGACACCTCACCATCTGATTGCATGCGGGAGAGGGTCAGAGCGTGCTGGGGTTCCTCCCTTCCTGCCTTCTTTCCTTTACCCTGTTTCCCTCGAGGACCTGGCCCCTGAGCTGAGGTGCCTCTTGTCTGCGTGTGTGTCTCCTCTGTCTGTGTGTGTCTCTGTCTGTGTGTGACTGTGGTCTCAGTGACACTGAGACCCCTCACAGTCTGCAGGGGGCAGTGGGGTGGGGTGGGGCTGCAGGGGAATCTTTGGAGCACATGGTCCTTGGAGGCAGAGTGAGCGTTGGCCAGGTGGACCAGAGGGGGAAGGGCAGTTGGGCTGGTGCACACAGTGGGGGTGGGAGGCAATGGGAGTGCACACAGTGGGTCTGGCTCGAGCGGGAGGCCCCAGGGCAGCAGGGAGCAGCAGAGCAAGGACAGCCTCCACCACCACACTGGGCAGCCTGGGCCTGGGCCCTAAGGCACTGAGGAGCCATGGGAGGGGCTTGGGGGAGCAGTGGGGGTAAGTGGAAGTGTGTGGGTAGCTCTCTGGCAGTGTGAAGGTGTGAAGACCAGGGTGAAGGTGTGAAGACGGCAGACTGGATAAGGCCAGCAGATGGGAGCTGGGAGGCCCTGGGGGCGGGAGCAGCCTGGTCAAGGGGGACTCCAGGGCCGGGAGCGGGGAGTCCAGACATGAAGCTGTGGCCCTACAAGTGACCAGTTGCCAGGGGAAGAAGGGGGCGTCCAGTGAGTCTCAAGCGCTAATGACCCTTGTCTGGGTTGTGACACAGCAGACTTTGCTGCCGCAGCATGGCCTGTGGTGTCTGTTCCTGGGGGGTACCTGGGAAGGAGGAGGGGACCAAGGACCAGAGCACCCATTGAGCATGGCTCTAGGGTGGCCACCATGGAACCCCAACAGGGCAGGGATAGGTGGGGTGACCAAGGCAACAAACAGACGTCGAGAAGATGGCCAAGGGTTTGGAGAGGAGACATTGGGGGTCCAGACAGCAGAAACCTCCTGGGCAGTGTAAGTCCCCTGCCCTCCCTGTCTGCAGCTGGCTCTTCAGTGACCGGGCGACTTGGGTGCTGGCCATTCTGTTCCTTGTGTGGAGCAAGGAGCTTGAACCAGAGGACCTCCAAGTCCCTGGGCTTCCTGACATCTTTCAGATTCTGTGTTTTCCTCCACCCCTTGCAGGGTTTGCGCAAGGCTCTCCGCACCTGAGCCTCGGCTGTGGAGTCTGGCTCTGGCTGGAAGGATCCTAAGCTTACACAGAAGGTTCCAACGTTTGTGCCAAGGACAGACACACAGCTTCTCAGCTGTCAGGTCCCCAGACTTTGCTCTCCTCCAAGGAGTCTGTACTCCACTCCGCTTCGCTGCCCAGCCAGCCTGCCCCTCTGCCCTCAATTAGTCAGATCGAAGGACAAGGCTGTCTGCTCCCGGCTCACGCCCCGCTCCCTGGGTGCCCTGGAGCCTGGGAGGAGCAGCCTGCAGGCCTGGAGGCTTCCCCTCTGACCTCAGGACTAGAGCCAGCTCCTCGGTAAACCCCAGCATCCCCAGAGTGGGGGCGCAGCCAAGTCAGCAGACCCTGGAATTCAGAAAGAAGGCAGCTGGCCGCCTACAGATAATGACCCTTGTCTGGGTTTTTGAGCTTTCTTTACAAAGGCGGGACACCATCACAGGAACACACTGCCTGTGACCCTCTGAGGGTCGCAGAACGAGAAGGCTATTACTTTACAGAGCCTCAGAGGGGCTCAGAGAGGAAGAGACTTGCCCAAAGTCACACAGCAAGTGAGAGCGCTGCTACGCAGGCCAGCCTTCAGGGAGACTTGAGTGGCAAGAGGCCCTTGCGGACCCTCTCAGCATTTGTATCCCACCCTCGGGATTCCCAAGGCAGGATGGGTCCAGGCAGCACGAGGGGAAGGGCTGGACAGCCCAAGTGAAGTGAGCCACATGCCCCCGCCTGTAGGCTTGCGAGAGCCTCACCCTGCTTGCCCCACCTCCATGTGGCCCAAGTGAGGCCCTGGACAGGCTGAGCCCACTGACTCGCCAGCCTCTTCTGTCCCGCCTTCCTCCTTGCTCTGTGAGCTCCTGCCATGTGGTCTTTGTTCCTTCAAACAAACCAGGCTCCCAACCAGAGGGCTCTCCTCCAGCCCTGACCTCTGCCATGCCCACACCTGTCCATGCCTCCCCACCTTTCCATTTATAGACATAGAATTGTGAGTTCAGGGAAGGGTCACCAGCAGCTTAAGCGCCCCTTCAGCAGTCTGCACATGTTGCTCAGTGACACGGGCCACCGTCTTCACAATAGGGGAACATTCCCATTATGTCCCGTCTGGTTGTTCTGTTTCCATTCATCGAGTTTCCCTGCCCTCTTATATGCTCTCCTTTGTTGGGAAGTGATTGTTGATTGTTTGGTCCCCAATAGGTGGTAGGTTTTGTTGTTGTTTGTTCATTTGTATTTTAGGAAGCCCAGTACTTTCTGAGGCAATTTGTTATTTAGCTACAAGGACTTCAGGGTTCATTTCAATTCAACATCCGTCCAGTGAGATATGAGTGAGATATGATTCATACAGCATTACAGTTCACTTATTGAACGCATAGGACTCAATATATTTTAACATATCACAGAGTTGTACAATCGCCACAATAGATTGTAGAACATTTATATCACCCTCCCACCTCTCTCTCTCTCTCCCTCCCTCCCCTCCCCCCATGTTAGCAGTTATTCTTCCCACCACACCTGCGGGTCCCAAACAAACTCAAACACATTGCTGTCGAGTCACTATGGACTAGTTACTTCTCTACAGGACAGGGTGGAACAGCCCCTGGGGTTTCCAAGACTGTATCTCTTAACAGGAGCAAAAGAACCTCCTCTTTCTCCCATGGAGCTGCTAGAAGTTTCAAACTGCTGACCTGGTGATTAGCAGCCCAGCACGCAATCCCCTATACCAGCACGACTTTCATCTGCCAGACCCAGGCAATCGCTAATCTGCTTTCTGTCTGTACAGGTCTGCGCAGACATTTTCTACAAATGGAGCTGTTTGGTCTTCTGTGATTGACTTCTGCATGTTTCCCGTGTTTTCAGAGCTCATCCATATTGTGCCGTTGGTCAGCTCTTTGTTTCTTCTGAGGGGCCCTGTGGTACAGTGGTTAAGTACCAGGCTGCTAGTCTCAAGGTCAGCATTTGGAAACCACCAGCCACTCCACAGGAGAAAGACCAGGCTTTCTACTCCCATAAAGATGTGCAGTCTTGGGAACCCACAGGGGCAGAGCTACATGGTCCCCTAAGGTCGCTCCGAGTTGGAAATGACTTGATGGCAGTGAGTGTGGTTTTGATTTGGTTTCTTAAGGCTGACAAATACTGTCACCCTCCCCCACTGCGGTGGAGTCACTTCCGACCCTTCACGACTGTATGTATGGTTTCTGAGGCTATAAATCCTTCCAGGAGCAGGCAGCCTTTTGTGTCTCCTAAGGAGCGGTTGTTGGGTTTGAACCGCTGACCTTGTGGTTAGCAACACACGTGGTTACCAACGCATACAAACTGAGTGAGTGAGCAATTCCAAAGCCCCCAGAGCTCCTGGTTGCCTGTGGGTGTCTCCCTCGCAACTTCATAGTGACCAATCAGGGAGGGTTTCTCAACACCCCTCCCCCACCTGAAATCGTATGCAGGATTCAGCAGGGCTGATACACAGATGACCAATCCCTGGGGGCCCATCAGAGTTTGGCAATAACAAGCTAATCCCCAAAGGAGTGTCGTTTGTTCTTGGGGAGGAGAGTCGAGGCCTGGTCCAGGATGCGAGTTGGAAGGCGTAGGGCAGTCCTGGCTTTCCGGATGATGGTGCTCAGGCTTGATGGGGACGTGTCCAGGTACTAGGCCCACTTTCTCTTGCTCAGCTTCACATTCAGCTTGACCAGGCAGGTTTCCGCCATACCCCACCCACCCAGTGGGGTCAATGCAGCCTTCAGTGCCAACCAAGATGCTATCCTCCTGGAAAGCCCTCCATGGTGGCTCTGGGAGCATGGGTGGGCTCAGTCTCAGTGGGGATGCCACGCCCTGGGCTGCCTCATGGCCAGAGCACAGCCCTGGCCCATGGCACCACAACCTGCCGCCACAGCCGCCTTGCCCGTAGTCATCACCGTGGAGACCCACTTGTGAGCCACAAACCAAACTAAGCTCGGGGTCATCACATAGATTCCTTCCAGGGTCAGGAAGACTTATCTTTCTCCCACAGAGCAGCTGGGTAGAGTCAAACTGCTGACCCAGGCGAAGCCCACAGGCTGCTAAGGCTCCTTTGGAAAGTGTAGAGATCGTCAAGTTTGCTGTTCACGTGGAGGGCAGGCAGCTTCAGGACCACATGGGCCATCGTCTTGCACAGGCTCTGGGTATGTGGTGTGAATAAGGCGAGGGGGCCCCTGCCATTCAGAATCATGCTGGGGACTGGCCCCTGAGGTGCAGCGTTTGCTTGGGCACCACAAAGCAGTCCTCTCTTTACCCTTCTGGGCACACACTGCAATGCCAGCTTTGGCCGTGGTGATGGCTGCTCGGTCCCGGGTGAAAATGTTGCAACTGGGCCCCTGCACCTTGCTGTCCAGGATAATGAGGGTCTCACTGAGGACAGCATTCTCCACAGTCACGTGCAGGCCCTCAGCCCGGCGGTGTCCTTCAGTGGCCGGCAGGTGAGCACATCTCCTGCATGGGCCTCAAGTCAGGCATCGCATTCTCCACAGTGCTCAGGGCCTCTGGTGCCCAGGGGTCAGGCTGGTGTCAGCGGCTGTATAGGGGAGTTTGTCCAATAGGCTGGCGGCATTTGGGCAGGAAGTGACGGGCGAGGGCACCCGGGGCACATGGAGCAGGATGCTGGGCAGGGTGGCTCAGGAGGAGGCATTTGTGATTATGATTTCTGCTTCCCTGATAGTTAATGATGATATGCTTCTTAATCATTTATATACTTTCTTTGCGGAAGCTGCCTATGGGGAGCCTTTGTTCATTTTTTCAAGTCGGGTGATTTTTCTCCTTATGATTGAATGCTAAGAGTTCTGTAGCTAGTTGAGACTGCAGTGTTTGGTCAAATGTGTGATCTGCAAACCATTCTCCTTCGTTCATTGGATAGTCTTTCACTTGGTTGATGGCAGCCTCTGAAGCTGAGTGGTTTTCCATGCTGATGGCGTCCGGTTAATCAGGTCCTCCTTTTGTGTCCTGTGCTCTTGGTGACACATCTAAGCCACTGCCACACCTCGAGCTCGTGGAGTCTTACAGAGTGAGCTCTTTACCTGTGGCTCTTGGATCCCCAGCTCTTGTCTACGGTGTGAGGGAGGACTCCAACCTCGGCCTCTCTGCATGGGTGGTCCTGTTGTCCCAGCACCATCTGTTCAGAAGACTGGTCTTTCACCACTGAATTGTCAAAACTCAACTGTGGCACCTTTGCACCAAACTTACTTCCTCAAGGAACCCTCCCCTGGCACCTCCCCCTATCACAGTCAAATTTCCCTACACATGCAAACACTAATTCAGTGACACCGGAGGCTACAACCTATACCTATTTCTGGGAACCCTCCCCTGGCACCTCCCGCTAGCACAGTCAAATTTGCCTACACATGCAAACACTAATACAGTGACACCAGAGGCTACAACCTACACCTATTTCTGGGGCCAAGGTCCCAATCCCAGCTCGGTCCTGCATTTCAGGGCTCTCATCTTCCAGGAGGGGATTTGCCGGTGAGCTCGAGATGTGTACAGTAAGCAGCCATGGTAGTAGGTGCTGACGTGTGGGCTGTTGTTAACGAGTATCGTCTGTCCCACTAGACTCTAAACCCCAAGAGGACTGGGGCACTGCCTGCCTTGGCTCCCACAGAGCCCCCCTTTTCTGCATCAGAGCCGTGCTGTGTGGGTCACTCCGACCATACTTGTTGAATCAGCGAGTGCATGCGTGCAAGGACGCATGAGTGAGTCTGGCAGCCAGGGCTACGAGTCTACCCTCCCACTGTCTGGCGGTGTGATGCCCAGGACGCTGTGAAATGAGCTTGTGAGGTGCGTGGGTGGCTCACTCCCTGTCTGCATTAGGGAGCAGACCCCTCGCTTTACCTGGAAGAACAGGAACCTCAGAGAGGGGGACAAGGGACGCTGCCGTGGGAGAAGCCGGGGTGGGGGCCCAGAGCCAGGCAGAGCACTGCCATGTGGTTGTGATCCCAGCATGTGCCCCCTCCCACCCCCCTGCCCCCCTGCTCCCTGTTGCTCAGAGCAGCCTGTGATTCAGAGGCAGCTGACGTCTGAGGCCCTAATTCAGCCCCAGTGCTGGAGGCCCGGGTCTTGCGGCCTGGCGAGGCAGAGGACCACATTCCACCAGGGAGAGCTTTCCACCTTTCTCCCCACATGCAGAGGGACGTCCTCGCTCTCCCACCCTCCGGCACTCTACAGCTCCCTGGTCCAGCGCCAAGCTGTCTGCTTCCTGTCCCTCTGCCAGCTTGTTCCAGGGAGGCCCGCTATGTCTCCGCCATGTTAACACACGCATTGCCATCGAGTCAATTCCGACCCCCAGCAGCCCTCTAGGACAGGGTAGACCAGCCCAGCTGGTCTCCAGGACCGTCACTGTTTACGGAAATAGAAAGCCTCATCTTTCTCCCACAGAGCGGGCGGTGGTTTCAAACTGCCAACCTTGCTGTGAGCAGCCTAACGTGGAACCACTACGAAATGAAAGGTGGCTAGGGATAACGGGGCTGTCTCCACCGAAGGCCTATGCTAAACGAAAGTTAGCTGCCCACGTGACAATAAAGGGGTTGGGGAAAAAAATCAGACTCACTAATTAGACCTATGGGAAAATCCAAAGCTGGGCATGCTCAGACCAAAGTCATAAGTCACCTAGGCCCAGGTGAAGGGAAACCTGGGCCCACTCACAAAGCCAGGCACATGAGGTCACACAGGTGTGCCTAAACTCAGCCAATAAGATCAGCCACTACCCTCACCCACGCCTCCCCAGCCAGTGGGGACGGGAGGGGATAAATAGCACAGGCTTAGGGCAGGCCTTCCCTTGTTCAGGTGCCCCCTGTTAGGTCAGAGGGCAAGGGTCGCATGCAATGCCTGCACCCTCTCAGGGCCTGAGCTCAGGCCTCTCTCTTGGGATTTCGTGCTTTGGCTCCGCATGCTGGTGCCATGCTCCTGTTCCCGTATCCCTTCCATGTGTTTTCCCAAGCTCCAAATGGCCAAGAACTTTCCCACGGCCCCTGCCGTGCAGCCTTGCACCCTTTCCAGGGGTGTGTGCTGTGTACTGTCTGAGACTGTGGTACTGGAAACTTACCCTGCCCTCCTAAAAGTCACTTGGATTTACAAGAGCTTCTGCCTCGTGCATTCTCCCAGTGTCGAGAAGCAAGAAGCGAGGTAGAACATCCCGGGAATCCTAGCACTACCCCGCCACCCCCAGAGCTCCTGGGCTTAGGGAGGAGACGGGCTTTACCACAAGCAACTACAAGGGGCAGAGGAAAGAGGTGAACCCCACTCTCAAGACTCTAAGTTCCCCCTCGCACCATGCCAACAGCTGCCTTCAGACAATAATGGGGCGCCAGAGTCCATGTGACCACAGGGGCAAGTCAACCAAGCTCTGTCCATCCTGAAAGCCTCACGGGAGGCCCCCAGGGTCGTACTGCTGTGTGGTTTCCACTCCTGTTAAGGTCTACGGGCTCGGAAATCCACAGGAGCTATTCTGCTCCGTCCGTGGAGTTGCTGAGTCGGCATCGACTCTGTGGGAGTGGGTTTGAGGTTTGGGGTGCTTGTTTAATCTGTACGGGAGCAGACCACCAGGGGGGGGGGTTCTCCTTCATAGACATGGATGGGTTCAAACTTGCAAGCCTGCGACTCATAGCCAGGCGTGTCAGCACTATGAGGCAGGCACTGGGCACCGCCACTGGGAACCTAACAGCAAGTGTTACTGTTTTCTTACAGGGCGCTAACTTCGTGCGTCTTCCTGAGGAGAACGTGGAAAGGGGAGTGTGACGTGGGGCGTGTTGTGGAATTTTAGCGCTGTACATTCAGTAGCCTCTCTGAGCCTCCCCATCTGTGGATGGTTGCATGTCAAGAGCCCAGCCCAGCCCCTGACCCAGAGACCCAAACGGAGTTGGAGCTGTTCTTTGGAGCCATTAAAGGGACCCCCTAGGAGCCCTGGTGCCACATTGGCAAAGCACCCCACTGCTAACCAAGAAGTTGGCAGTTCAAACCTGCCAGTCATTTGCCAGGAGAGAAACCTGTCAGTCAGCTTCCCCAGGGCCTGGAAACCCCATAGGAGCAGGTGTTCTCTGGAAGGTGCTCAACAACAACAAGCACAACCAAGTGACCCCATGATGTTGTGGCAGTTACATCATCTGATGTCAACTTGAGACTATTCAGAATTAAGGGGTGGAGTCAAGCCTGTCAATCAGGCCACAGCTCGATGACCTCATTTGGAGGCGCGAAGGAGATAAATGGCTCAATACAGGCCAGACCCACACTCACTCTCTGCTACACATTCCTGTTGACAAGCCACAGAGAGTTATGCTGATGGCAGCCAGAGCCTCGGAACTGGAAAAGCTGTGTGGAGACCCGTGCCAGCGCTAAAATGCTTCCACCACCACTGGATCCACAAGACTTTCTGCCCACTGGCCTGTGATCTTCCTGCAGTCAGCATCATTGCATGTGTTACGTGAGTCTGAAGAGGACTTTCTAGATTGGTGTCGGACATATGAGCTAACATCAGACTTACAGTCTTGATCTGCACTGGGATGTTTTCTCAATCTATAATTGTTCTTTGATATAAAGTTCTCTGTTACACACGTATGAATGTCTCCTGATTTGTTTCTCCAGTCATTCCCGACTAACAGATGTGCTGAGGACAAGACCCCCCCCCCTCCTCCTGGGGAAACCTGGGGCTACTTCCTAGAGGTGAGGACCTGGTGGTAGGTGGAGAGTGGGCCTTAGGGTTAGGCAGATCTGGGTGACTCCAGATTGGGTTCCAAAGGAAGGAAATGGTGGTCCGGGGAGAGGGAGCAGTAAGTAGCCATGGGCTCTGGGAGGGATGGTCCCAATTTGGGACAGTAGGATTGGTGGCGGGAAAACCAGGAAGGAGGTAGGGTGGAGTGTGAGCTCCAGATTTTAGTGACTGGTTGGGGGTCACCACAGGGCCAGGGTTCTGACTTGGGGGTGCCTTGTCCTTGCCTAGGCCCCAGGCTGCTTCCAAGAGGGCTCCTACATCTATTCCCAGCACCCTGGGGGAGAAGCAGGGGGTGGGGGGGAGTGAGCACTAGGCAGGCTATTGACACTGAGCTTCCTGACATTCATGTGTCCAGGGGCCGGTTCCAGGGAACAGGGCCTCCCACCCCCTCCTCCAGCCCCTCTGACCCACAGGAAGGTCAAGGGAAGTGGGTCTGACCCACGCCTGGGATTATTCATCAAAACAGTGCAAAATAGCCCGGCCAACAAGAGACGCCCACAGTACTGATAAAAATAACAATTGCTTAAATGTGCCCAGGACCGTGGGTACGCCTCCCTGTGAGGTCGCCCTGGTTACACTGTCTACGAGGAGGAAGCGCAGACTCTGGGAGGGGAAGTGACTCCAACAGAGAGGCGGGCCAATGATCCCACTCAGGTCTTTGGTCCTGGGGCGTCTGGGCAGCTGTGTGTGTGTGTGTGTGTGTGTGTGTGTGTGTGTGTGTGTGTGTGTGTGTGTGTGTGTCTTGGACTGGGAACATTTACTCTGTGGATTCTCCTGGTCTGAGAGAGGAGTGCGAGGCTCGTTCCCTGGGGGCTGTGGCCCAGGCCCGGGGCCTTTCCCTGTCTTGAGTGGGCGGCCACCAGAGGGGGAGGTGACGTTCAAGTCCTGCCATGAGAGTGGAGTCGGCTGAGATGGGCGGGGTTAGAGTGGCATTAGAAAGAGATACCGACCACATGGCCAAGCCAGCCCTCAGTGGGAGTGGAGTCAGAGCGTAGAGGGGCTGGAGTGGGGGGCATTCCATTCCAGAGTGTAGAACATTCCATTCCAGGCGGGGAGTCATCCATTCCAGAGTGCAGGAGAACATTCCAGCCTGGTGGTTTGTCCCCTGTGACTCTGAGGGGTTCTCATGTGGAGCCCTGGATGCAGGAGCCCACCCCTGCCTGGGAACTGCTTCAGGGAGGAGCATGCTGGGCGGGGCAGATAGCTCCACAGAGGGTGGCAACTGATTTGCCTGTTGTCCTGGCCATGGGTTTGCTCAAGGAGCATAGATTGATTCCCGAGCTCAGAGTCCTGCTGGGAGTCTCTAGCCCAAGCTCTCCCCTTTGACAGTCTGCTGTCCTCCTTCCTGGTCTGGCAGCTAGGCCAGGCCAGACAATGATCAGTTCTTGGACCACTCCCAGGCCTGACTAGAGATCAGTCCCATCAGGCCGTTGGGGGCCAG
Organism: Tenrec ecaudatus; assembly: GCF_050624435.1. NCBI lineage: Eukaryota > Metazoa > Chordata > Mammalia > Afrosoricida > Tenrecidae > Tenrec > Tenrec ecaudatus. The sequence goes on along the minus strand of NC_134533.1, from coordinate 73,608,059 downwards.
AAAAGGCATGATGACCATTTCCTGCAAGGCTCTGACTCACAGACCCCAGGCTCCATGAAGCATCACAACAAAACCCGTTGCCAAGGTAACCCTCGGACCTCAGGACCCGGGGCCTCAGCCACCCACCCCGAAGGCTGGCCTCGATCACTTAGAATGCAGTCTCCTGGCTGTCCTGTATAGCAAGAAGAAGGCAGGGGGCGGCCCTGTCTGGGACTCTAGGGTTGCCTCAGCCCCGGGGGAGAGGAGAGAGAAGAAGCAGGGTTCCCAGCCTGTCTCCCTCTCCCTGGCCCTGCCCCTTTGTCTCCCAGGCAATGACCAGGCCCAGAGCCTAGCTACTACTGTTCCCGAGCTTCTGAAACGGATGTCCACGGTCTCCCAACTGTTCCTCTCAGGGCGGCACCAACCTGCACTGTCCCCAGTACTTGGTTCTCCCTGCCTCAGGGAGCCAGTGCCCTGGGAGCAGCGGCATGGATGCCTTCTGATCTCGCCTCACCTCCGCATCCCACCCATCGCACAGCCTGCCCTGTCCTGGGTCCCTTTTCCAAAACCTCCGGAGGTCTGCCTCCATTCTCCCATGCCCTCAGCCTAGCCCAGCCTCCTCTCTATGCTCTGGACCTCCAGCTACCCCCAAACTCAACCCACTGCCATTGAGTTGATGCCAACCAACTCAGAGGGACCCTGTAGGACAGGGGAAAACTGCCCCTGTGGATTTCTGAGACTAACTTCACAGGAGTAGAAAGCCTCCTCTTTCTCCCCTGGAGTCGCAGGTGGTTTTGAACTGCTGACCTTGTGGTTAGCAGCCCAGTGCCTAACCACCAGCACTCCTCATGGTCCCCAAAGTGGCCTCAGATGGATCCTGTTCCTCCATCCTGAGTCCCTCCCTAGCTTCCCCACTGCCAGTCATCACGGAGGGGTTTCACCCTCTGTCAATGTATTCAACAATGCAATTAGCGCAATTCAATGCAATTAACCCAATCTATGCATTTAGTTGTAAACACGCCACCACACAAACGAACTGGGTAAATGATCATATAGAGATGAAATATGAAACAAAATAGAAAGGTCGAAACTGAAAAAAAGAGATAAAATCAAAATTCTTGAGAATAGTCATGTTTTTATTCTATTTCGTAGTGTTTCTGAAAAGCTGCTCATTCTAAGTAAACTGTTGTTGGTTCATAGAGACCCCGTGGAGAAGAGAGCGAAATGCTGCCCCGTCCGGTGCCCTCCCCGTGGCAGCCACGGAATCAGCTCATCTCCTCGAGGGACTTCCTGTTTTTCACTGGCCCTCTATGTCCCCCAGGAGGACGCCCTTCCGCAGGGATCGTCCCTGCTGATGACTGCGTGTCCTCACTCCAAGGCGAGTCTGGCTGTGCCTCCTCTAACCCACCCCGTCTCGTCTCTTCTTTTGGCAACCGACGGGAGTTTCCTAGTCCTCCTCAGTGCCGGGCTCAGGGGCGCCAAGCCTTCTGCATCTCCCTTATCCACTGTCCAGTTACGTAGATGATCACTAAAAACCCACAAAAGACATAGCTGAGAACTTTGCATCCTTTTATAAGAATGTGCCGTAATCCTGTGGGACCATCCCTTGACCATCTGGTGCCAGTTTCTCTACCTTAGCTCTTGGTTTCGTGCCGCAGGTGGAAATGCGCCTTACAAAGAACTGTGGGGGGCGGGGCGGAGGGGTCGGTCATCAGCGAGGCCCACCCATGGATTCCTCAGGAAGCCTGGGAGCCTACCAGGTACTCACTGTGGGCTGGGGAGGGCACCCACTCCTGTCTCTTTATAAACAAGTCAGCAAAAATCCCAAACCAACTACCCTCACCGAAATGCCATCGGTCACAGGCGGACTGCCCTTGTGGGTGGGTTTCTGAGCTGCTTTTATTATATTATTATATCTTTAATCATTGTATCGTGGACTCTTATAGTTCTTATCACAATCCACACATCCATGCACCTTTGTACATGTGTTGCCATCATCATTTTCAAAACATTCGCTTTCTACTTGAGCCCTTGGTATCATCTCCTCATTTCACCCCCTCCCCAATGCTCCCTCCCACATGAAGCCTTGATTGTTTATAAATTGCTTTTTCATGTCTTACACTGACCGCTGTCTCCCCTCACCCACTTTTCTGTTGTCTATGCCCCCTGGGACACAACTATATGCAGATCATTGTGATCGTTCCCCTTTCTCCTCCCACCTTTCCCCTTACCCTCCTGGGACTATAAATATTTGTGGGAGCAGAAAGCCTCCTCTTTCTCCCACAAAGTGGCTGGTGGGCTTGAACCACTGACCTTATGGTTCATAATCAAGAGTCCATCATTCAGTTAGCTAACAACTATTTGTTGAGCCCTGATCTAGGTAGGGGCTGCTGGGCGCACAAGCAGCAAGGCCTTCTCCTGGAAGGAGCTTTCACTCTCCTAGGCTCCCTCCACCTGCACCTGTGCATCCTGCAAGGGGCCTGTTTGTCTCCAGAGACCAGCATTGGCTGCTGAGCACAAGGGCCTCTGAGCCCAAACTCCATGGACCAGTCCTGGAGCCCAGGATCGGGGCTCAAGGGACAGTAGCTAGAATGAAAAAGAAGCAATGAAAAGTAAAGAAAGACGAATGATTAGAATGGAAATAAAGAACAAGACAAGGATACCCCAAGCTCTGTTCTGGCCCTGGCTCCAAGCAACACCAAGTTCACTTTCCTTCGAGGACCTCCAGCGGCTGAGCCACTGATCACAACACTACCCTGAGGATCTCCTCGCTGCTCCTGTGCAGAGGAACCCCCCTGGGCAGGCACGAACCACCTCCACCTCCCGGGTCCCCATGGTGAACCCTGTGTGACCTGCCACCCTCTGCTCTCCATAGCAGGAGGGAACTGCCCGGGCAGCCAGGCCCCTTTGATGGTTGTTTTCCCAGGCCCTCCTCTGGCGTCCCTGGCAGGCAGGACCTCCTCCGTACTGACCAGGCACCGTCCAGAATGCTTCATGATGTTGAGTGTCTGTTTTGGTCATCTGTGAGAAACACAGTTGCAAATGGCTCAACTGTAATCTTTCTTTGGGGATGTGAATCTGAACGACTAAGTTATTTTGTGAACTCTTTCTGCAGTGAATTACAATGTAACTAATTACAAAATTATTTTGTGAACTCTAACAACCTGGTCTTTGGAGTCTAACCAAGCAAACACATGAGGAGAGGATGTAATTAATACTTCCTTCTCTGAAAAGGTCATGCGGTGGAGTGAAATCTCTTCATATCCATCCATCTCTTCTATCTACATCTCCGTACTTCCCACCAAATGATTGGTGAGGTAGTTAGTTTATTGTGTCAGCCTGGCCGATAAACACATGTGGGGTTAATTGGAGGGCGGAGGGATAAATGGCTCGGTGAGTCTTGCCTTTCTAATTCTCGGGTCTCTTGCTTTGTGATGGTCGGACCAGGGTGCAGCTGCCTTAGCCAGTTTCCTGCTTCAGCTGGCAAGGCTCATTTCCTGAAAGACCCCTGAGGAGAAGCCGCATGGACCTACCCCAATGCAGCTCTGGGTGCTGAAGTACCCGTGTGGAGACCCCTGCCAGCGCTGAGATGCTTGCATGCTCACTGATTCAGCTTTCCTCCTGCAGTCGGCATCATAGTGTGTGTTTTGTGAAATGGAGGAGGACTTTGAGGATTGGTGTCGGACATATGGGCTAATGTTGGACTTGTGAGCTTGGGCAGCCCTGGGTTGAGATGTTTTCTTGATGTGCACTTACCTTTATATAATACACTCTCTTATACATGTGTTTCTGTGGATTTGTTTCCCTAATGAACCCAGACTATCACAATTGGGGAGGGCCATGCAAATAGGGCCTGTCACACACTAATCACAGGGATTAGTCAGAATACTTGCCCTTGCCCTGGCTGTAAGAGAGCTATCTCTTAGAGGAAACAGAATTTCTAGGACCGTCAAGGAAGAAGAGCCACTTAAGCAAGCACTATCGAGATCCATGTCTGCCTGGGTTGGCAGAGGCCGAGGCCAGAGGCCCCCAAGGCTGAGGCCTGGAGACCCTGAGACAGAGGCTGGGGCAGTAAGAATCTGAGACAGTGAGGGGGAGCAGGAGGTGGGCTTCGTGGCCCCCATAGGCAGGGCCCATGTGGCTGAGAGGCTGAGTCCCAGAGAGAGAGACTTGGCTGCTGGCTGAGGAGAAAGGCTGCCGTGGACCAGTGAGTGAGTCTTCCGTGGTGGTAACCTATTAAATTCCCTAAAATGCTCCATGAATCAGGAGCACAGCCTGTGAGTTCTGCACGGCCATGGCAATGATTCTCCAACCCAACGTGAAGTAGCAATGTGTGGGAAGAACTGTGGGTGTCAGCACCTGGGAAAGAAGGATGGGGGGGATCTGACCTCTGCCCAAGGTCCATGAGCCTCGGGCAAGTGTGGAGATGGAGTCTCCTCCCTACTGACACCAGACATCATGCAGTTTTCCCACAACAATTTTGAATTGTACTTACAAAAGGTGTTGTTGTTTTAACTATAGAGTATTTTCACGAAAATCATGCATCTCTGCTGAGCCACTGCACATACACTTGGTAGACAGTCATTTTGGCCCCTCCCTCTGACACCATCCCCAGAGCCGTCTGCACAGCACAGACCCTCAGGGACACCACTCCGACCCAGACCAGCTGCACCCCTGCAAGAGAAGAGGGCAAGGAGGGCAGACATTCTGAGCCCAGGGCCTACTCAGCTGCCAAGTCCCAAGTCCCAAAATAGTACCAGCACTTGGCAAAAGAGATGGCCACATGTGGAGGGACAGTGTTGCTGGGGCGGGGGGGGGGGGGTGAGTGGGGTGGAGGGTGAGTGGGATGAAGGGTGGCAGGTGGGAGGGCAGGGAATGGGCTGGATGGAAACATCCAAGGTAGGACACCCCTAGGTTCCCAGGTCCCCTTCCTAGCATTAAGTTCTTGGCTCCAAGTTCTTCTGCTGTGTGTATTCAACACACTGCCGTGAAGTCGATGCCGACTCATTGTCACCCTACAGGACAGTGGAGAGTGCTGCTTTGGGTTTCCAAAGACTGTAACTCTTTATGGGCGTATCGTGGTAGGCAGAGTTCTCTAGAGAAACAAACCCAGGATACTTATGAATATCTATGGATATATGGATATGGATATTCCTTTATACAACAAGAAGGAATATAACAGTTAATATACTGAAAGTCCTTCAACTCTCAGGGGAGGAGATGGTTTGCCGGTCCAAGAACAAGGAAGCGAAGCGAAGTCTTCCCTCAGGCAAGGCAGGCAGAGTCTGTCCGCAGGCAGCAGACAGCAGGGTGGGTCAACAACAGTCAGTAGCATGGGAGCTTAGCAAAGCAGGCCCCATGAGGTCTCAAACTCAAGTGATGCAGGGTGACAGGCTCCAACAGCCTCAAGCTCAAGCGATGTACGGACCAGCAGCGCAGCAAATCAGGTCTCAAAGGAGCCTCAAGCTAGAGCAACAAGATCCACAGGTTGGCTCGGCCCACAGGTAGTGCAGCAGACAGTTGAGGCAAAGAACTAGCTCAAGCAGCGGCAGCAAGCTGGTTCGATCACCAGGGAGGAAGAGAGAAGGGGCAGACCTTGGAAGGCCATTTATGTCATTACTCTCCAATCAAGCTGTGACCTGGTTAAACTCCGCCCACATGTCCTGATTGGCCTAGTTGGCACAATTAACCTATCACAAGTAGAAAGCATCATCTCTCCCCCATGGAGTGACTGGTGGTTTCAAACTGCTGGCTTTGGGCTTGGCAGCCCAACGTTGAACCCACAATGCCACCAGGGCTCCTTCCACTGTGCGTAAGGTTCCCTATAGACTATTCAAATAAGACCCTGCACCTCATCTGCCTGCTCCCTACCCCTCCAAGCCCACTCTGGGCACCAGCCACACTGCCCCATGTCCTATCCATGACTACGCTTCTCATTGATGAAACTTGGCTGAACTAAGCTCCCTGCTCAACTGTCTGCCGACTCCCACCTTCCACCAGTCTGTGAAGAGTCCCTTCAAATTCCACCGTGGCCCTGAAGGCCCTTCTGAGGTCATTAGCTCAGGACCAGTGGCCATGACTCAGTGTCCTTTGTCCCTGGTTGAGGCCTGTCCATCCTGTCACTCCTACTTGATTCACACGCTGTCGTCCCCTCCCCCACCCCCACCCCCCCAGGCTACTGGTTGGAGCACGCAGGTTCTAACCTCAACTTTATGGCCCTGGGGGAACTACTACCTGACTCTGGATCCCTGCCCATGAAGGGCAAAGCGGTATTCCGTGTTCTGTAGTTTGTGCCTGGACACTGAGAGAGAGAGGAAGCTTGGGGGTTGACTACATCCAGAGGGGCTCAGAAGAAAAGCCTGGCAATCTCTTTCTGGGAAATTCCAGCACTGGGGTCACTGTAGAGCACCATTCTCTGATGCATGAGTCACGCGAGTCAGAATCACCTGGCAGCCCTCCTGGCTATCCAGGCCTGCGGCTCCCCATTTGAAGGACTTACGACCATTTGGGTGGAAGGAGCTTGCCCTGACTATTGAAGTTGTAGTTCTCTCCTCTGCACCCCATTCTCCCCCAGAAAGCAGTCACCTCTGAGGCAGGTGTAGGCTTCTGAGGGGTCCATTGACTGCCACTGGTGGGAAGAGGTGCCTCGTGAGACTGGCTTCCAATCCCCAGGCAGCCTTTCCTGAGAGTCAGCCTCCCTCCAGCCCATAAGGTCTCAGATCGCCAATCTGTCAACTGGACTGAAACATCCCAAGCCCGGTCTTCCTGTGTAGCCTACTGCAGCAGGACACAGACTGCTGGGCTCCCAGCAGGACAGCAGGACATCCCCACAGAAGGGCTCCGGAACTTGGAGAAGCCAGCAATTCCTGCTGGGATTCCATGGGGTCCACAGGGATCCCAGCGGATGCTCCAGGGAAGGCTCAGGTGAGCCTTCTCTCTGTTTGGTGGCAGCAGAGCCCACTGCCAGCAGCCCCCCTTTAAAGAACTGTGAGCAGTGAGGTGCCAGCAGTTCTAAACCAGGAGACAGAGGACACTGTCCCTCCCTGTAAAGAGTTGCAGCCTCAGAAACCACAGGGGCAGTTTCCTCTGTCTGACAGGGTCGTTGTGATTCAGACGTGACTCATTGGCAGGGAGTTTGGCTCCTCGGAGTTGGGGGGGGGTGCCTGGGGGTGGGGGTGGGAGGCATTGAAAGCAGACCCCCTATTTCATCAGGGCAAGGACCGCATTCTTTCAGTAAATGCTCCCAGCATGTCTTCATGTGCCAAGCGTGGTTCTAGATGCGCCGTACCACCGAGTGTGAAACGGACCCCATCTCTGCCCTCCTGGAGCAAACATCTAGTGGTGGGCAGTGGGAAGACAAACATACAGTAAAACCTGCCATGGCTGGAGGCAGCAGAAACCTGTCAGAGAAGGAAAAGTGCATGTTTTCCCCTGAGAGGGAAGTGGGGAGACCACGTCCAGTCAGTGGCAGAAAACATGCAGAACACGGGGTCCACTGAAGAATGTTACAGAGGCTGGTGTGCACTGTGGAGAAGGAAAGAGAGAGAGAGAGAGAGAGAGAGAGAGAGAGAGAGAGAGATAGAGAGAGAGAGAGAGAGAAGTGGAGGAGGGGGCATGTAGGCATGTAGGAAACTAGGGCATAGGGGCTCCTTAAAGTAAAGCAAACTGGAAGGGCTCTTTGTGGAGGTGGACTTGACCTCTCGGCCTGCAGAATGTGAGGGACCAGAGAGACAGTTGGGGTAGAGGGGTCCAGGCAGAGGGAACCATCAGTGCCAGAGCCCCAAGGCAGACTTGCAGGTGGGACACAATCGGTTTTATTCTAACCTATTTCATTTTTAAAATAATAATGCTGGACACGGCCCTCAGACTGACTGTAGGGCCCACCAAAGGAAAGCATTGATCGAGGGTCTTGCAGGCCACAGTGAAGATCGATGGGGAGCCTCTGAGCGAGGAGAGTGGAGGGGTGATGTGATGGTCTCTTCTTCATTCGGTTCCACTTTAGAAATTGACATATGATTGACGTGCAGTGACCACACCCTCTGAAGTGCACTGCTCTGCAAATGCTGACAAAGGCATACGACCATGCAAGCAGTTGGCTTCTGTTCAAAGGGGCCACGCAGTGGGAGGGGGCATTTGGTGAGAGACCAGGCTAGTGGCTCAGATGGACTTAGGGGTGTATTCTGGGAGGCTGAGCTGATGATCTGATGGCTGTGGGGAGTGAGCGGAACAGGGGACCCCGAAACCACTGCCAAATTCTTGGCCTGAGCAATGGGACGTTGGGGAAACAGGGGAGGAAAGGCCTGGGAATTGAACCACAGGTCTGATCTGGACAAGATAGATGTGAACGTCAACTAGCTGGCCGGGGGTAGACGCTTGAAGAGCCCAGCAAGAGGCCCCAGATGGAGATGTAAGCATGGGCCTTCCCAGTATCCCAGTGGTATTTAATGCCAGGGGCTCATCTGAGATGGCCCAACCAGAGGCAATGTGGCCGAGAACAGAGCCCTCGTGCACGAGAGAGGATTCTCAGCAAGAGAGGATGAGAAGCAGCCCATGGGGTGGGTAGATGGGTAGAGATCCAGGAGTTGGTTGACAAAGTGCCCCCACATCTCAGAGGGGGAGCCCAGTTGGCTGGTTGAATAAGAAGAGGGCTGGAAATGGTCCAACAGAGTTTGTTAAAGGAGCCCTGGTGGCATAGTGGTTACTTAGTGGCTGCTAACCACAGATCAGCGGTTCAAACCCCCAGCCACTCCCCCAGAGAAAAATGAGGCTTTCTACCCCTGAAAAGAGTGACAGTCTCAAAAACCCACAGGGACAGCTGTACCCTGTCCTATCGGGTCTCTGTGAAATGGAATTGACTCGGTGGCATGAGTGAGCACTTGCTAGGAGTTCTGGTGGCATTGTCAGGTAAGTGTTGGACTGCTGACTGCAGGGTCCATGGTTCAAACCCATCAGCTGCTCTGGGGAGAAAAATGAGACCAACTCCACTCATGAAGATTCACAGCCTCAGAAAAACCCTCACAGGGTCGCTCTGAGTCAGGATTGACTGGCTGGCAGCAGATAGAGCTTCCTGGGACTTGATTCAGGAGACAGCTGAGAGCTGTGGTGGGCTCTAGCAGGGAGGGGCCTGAGCTGAGCTTCAGGAATTCCCATCCCTCTTGTACTATTCTTTAACCCCCTGGCTGACCCCTCTGTGCTCTCTGACCCTGCTCTGGTACTTAGCACACACTAGTCATGAATCTGCCGAAGTAAGTGCTTGCTAACATCACCCCACACAGGATTTGCTGTGAAGACAGCGCCCCCCTCCCCCACCCCCACCCCGGCCAACCCAAGGCTCCGTGACCCCAAGGCTCTGTGACATGCTCAAGGTCACACAGTCAGGAAGTGTTGGAGCTGGAAAGAGAACCCAGACAGTCTGACTCCTGGCTCAGGGGATGTCGTTGGCTCTGGGGAGCAGAGCTGAGGCGGTCATGAGTGGATCTGAACCTTGAGTCCCTGCCTGGAGAGTCAAGGGCAGGATGTCCTGATTTTCAGTACACACACACACACACACACACACACACACACACACACACACACACACACCCCGTCCTCCTCTGACTGACTGCTGCTAGTGTCCAGGATCCAAAGGCCCCTTGGGCAGCCTCAGCTGCAGCTCCCGAGGGACCAGGGTGGGCTTTGTTTCCAGGACCCAGGACTTTGGGTCTTTTGCTCTTTGGCTGGCATTGCCCTGCTCAGAAGCCCCGCACCCCCACTGCCAGCCCTGGGCCCTGAAGTGGTTGGCTTCTTGAGCTATCTGTCGCCATCTGGTCCCCATGTGCTGCCTGTGGGTCTGTCTGGGGCACTAAAGGTTCCAGCCCAGCTCGGGGTAATTGTTACCAGAGGTGGGCCGGCGGGGCGGGGCGGCTCTACCCAGCAGGAAAAGAGTGGGGAGAGTGGTACAGAGGCAGATAGAAAATCCAAGAGAGCAAGTGACAACGACCGAGAGAGATGCCAAGAGAGAGCAAGGCAGGAGCTGGGTCCCAGTAAGCTGAAAGCCTAAGGGGGAGGGCAGAGGGAGGCACAGAGTCAGGAGCTGAAGACAGCAAGAAAGCACTGGGCGCTGGGAGATGGACAGGTAGTAGAAAGGGGACCCAATGACCCTCAGGCTAAGAGGTGCCTTGGGGAAGAGAGGAGCAGAGACAATGGAGGGGCAGGCGGGCAGGAGGAGACAGGGTAGAAAGGCAGAAAGAACAAGGCAAGACCTGTGGGGTGTGGGACTGCTCCGAGCAGTGGCGCCCACAGGCCCAGAAAACCCAGGTGGCCACAGGCACACCAGGAGGACCCAGATCCATCTGGGCGTCCTGGTGCTGGCCTTGTCCACCCTGCACAGGCCAATCTCGCTCTGGGCAACCTGTTCAGAATGCCTCCCTCACGCCTCCTCTCAGGTTGAGGGTCCTTGGGAAAGGACAGAAACCAAGCCTGCAGTCCTGGGTGGGTCCCTCCTCAGGGGCCTCTCCCACAGTCACCTGACCCACTTGCCATAGAGAGACCCCTTCTCCAAGGTTGCTTTGCAAATGGGAAGCGCCCTGGACTGCAAACCTGAGCTGAGAGCCCGGGGCCTGAGCCTGCCCCTATTGACCCTCGTGACCTTGGTCTCTTCATCTGTAGTCACGGCCCATCCAGCAAGATGGCTGGAGCCAGTAGCTAAACTGGACTCAGAGACCATGGACGGGGCCTGACAAGACTCAGCTGACCACCTCCCTGCCCGCCCACAGCACTGCTCGCTCACCTGTGTGCTCGCGCAGCCGTCCACCCAGTTCCTCTCCGCTCCATTTCCTTTTCCCTCTGACTCCTCCTCTCTCCAATTCTTTCCACACTCTCTGTTCTTCCTTCCTTCCTTCCTTCCTTCCTTCCTTCCTTCCTTCCTTCCTTCCTTCCTTCCTTCCTTCCTTCCTTCCGTCCTTCCTTCCTCTCTCCCTCTCTTCCCCCGTGTCCCTCTCCTTTCTCTCTTCCTTACCTTCTCTCTCTCTCTCCCAGCCAGACCCTGGGCTGATGACTCAGAAGTAGATCCTTAGGGAAAAGCTGCTGTAGACAAACATTCCTGGGGGAGAACCAGGTAGTACGGCAGGGGCCAGACCAAATCCAGGGATACATATAGTAGCCAACTGAAAAGGAGGTAGACAAGGGAAAAATGGGTAACAGAGAAACTGGGCACTCACCCACCCAAGGGGAGGGTATTGTTTATATCTCCACAGGAAAAGAGGGACCAGATGTGAATGCAACAGACCAGCATGGAGTAGGGAACCAGTGGAGAGGTCTGAGGGGCCGGCCCCAATCCCAACTATGTGGAAAGCTGCCCCTACCCCCAGAAGAATTTATTTCAGAGGACAGCACTGAATCTGCAGCTCAGGGAGAGGGACATGTCTGATCAGAGCACACAAGAGCAAATGAAAGGGGAGGAAGAGAGAGTGGAGCACATCCTGGCCCACCAAGCCTTGACAACAATATTCCCTCTCACAGCAACCAATCCACAGAGAAGACCATATGGCCAGCCCCACTGTGAGACATGACAACCCTCACTGTCCACACAGGGGACAACACTGGAGACACAGTGTGGGAATTGTGCCCAATCGGATCCCACCACACTGAAGCAAAACACTAAGGGTGTACAACAGAACAGCAAGGGGAACAGAGCAACAAAGTCCCCAGGGAATACCAAAAATAGACTTTGGGGCCAAGGATTGGCACCCCATCAGACTCGACCAGAAAACACTCCTAAAACCCAACAAACGGTCCTTGAACTAATTACAAGCTTTTTTTTTTTCTTGTTGCTGTGTTGTGTTTGTTTGTCATTGAGTTTTGTTGTTGTTGCATTGTTTTCTTTTGTTGCTTGGTTTTGCTCTGTCTTGCTTTTGTGCATGTTATTATCTCTGCAGGTCTGTCTAAATAAAGTAGACTGGATGAACAATCTGGAGGAGAAAACAATGGGACCGACAGTTCTGGGAGGACATGGAAAAGGGGGAAGTGGGGGGGGGGAAGGAAGTGAGTGTTAACAACCCCAGGGAAAACGGAACGACTAGTGATCCAAATCAGTGGTGAGGATGGTGTAGGAGGCCTGGTAGGGCATGACCAAGGTTAATGCAACCAAGAGAAATTACTGAAACCCAAATGAAGACTGAGCATGATAGTGGGACAAGAGGAAAGTCAAAGGAAATAGAGGAAAGAGCTAGGAGGCAAAGGGCAATTATAGAGGTCTATATAAAGGCATGTACATATGTAAATATATTTATATATGAGGATGGGGAAATAAATCTACGTGCATACATTTATAGGTTTAGTATTAAGGTAGCAAAAGGACATTGGGCCTCCACTCAAGTACTCCCTCAGTGCAAGAATACTTTCTTCTATTAAACTGGCATTCCATCATGCTCACCTTCCCGACATTGTCGCTGAAGACAAAGCAGGTACATAAACAAATGTGAAGAAAGTTGATGGTTCCCAGCTATCCAAAGATTTAGTGTCTAGGGTCTTAAAGACTTGAAAGTAAGCAAGCGGTCATCTAGCTCAGAAGCAACAAAGCCCACATGGAAGAAGCACACCAGTCTGTGTGATCACAAGGTGTCAAAGAGATGAGGTATCAGGCATCAAAGAACAAAAAATCATATCACTGTGAATGAGTGGGAGTGCAGAGTGGAGACACAAATCCCATCTGTAGGCAACTGGACATCTCCTTACGGAAGGGTTGTGGGAAGGAGAGGAGCCAGTCAGGGTGCAGTGTAGCAACGATGAAACATACAACTTTCCTCTAGTTCCTATATGCTTCTCCCTGCCTCACCCCCCACTATCATGATCCCAATTGTACCTTACAAATCTGGCTAAACCAGAGAATGTACACTGGTACAGATAGGAATTAGAAACACAAGGAATCCAGGATGGATGATCCCTTCTGGACCAGTAGTGAGAGTGGTGATACCGGGAGGGTAGAGGGAGGGTGGGGGTATACAAGGGGAACCTATTATGAGCATCTACATGTGACCTCCCCCCTGGGGATAGACAACAGAAAAGTGGGTGGAGGGAGATGTCGGACAGTGTAAGATATGACAAAATAATAATTTATAAATTATCAAGGGTTCATGAAGGAGTGGGGAACAGGGAGGGAGGGGAGAAAATGAGGAGTTGATGCCAGGGGATTAGGTGTATAGCAAATGTTTTGAGAATGATGAGGGTAACGAATGTACAAATGTGCTTTATACAATTGATGTATGTATGAATTGTGATAAAAGTTGTATGAACCCCCAATAAAATGATTAAATAAAAAGAAATCCTATATACAACAGAATGAAAAAGAAGTAGATCATTTTTACCAGGTCCTATGGCTGGTAGGCCCTTCCCAGGACTGGGACAGACCTGTAGAGGCAGCTCAGACTCCAGGCCCCCGCTTGGCCACATCCCTGTGTGTATACATTCTTGTCTGGGCACCCCAGCTCTGGGGACAAACAGTGCCACACACAAAGGCTCAGCTTTACCTCTCCCACATCAGTGAGGGGAGCCCAGAGAGGGGCAGGGACTGGCCCAAGGTAACACAGCAAATTGCAAATGGATAATTTTCTACTTTACTCCAGTCTGTCCCCTGGGGCCTTCCTTGGTCTGTCAGGCCAGGCCAGGGAAAATCTGGTGATGGACACTCAGAATGAGGTCACTGATGGTATCCATGTGTTTGAGCTTTGTTCCCCTTATGGTCCACCCCACCCAGTCCCCTAGGCCCTGGGGGTGGGTCCAGCCGGGAACTGAGCTCATAGGTGATGAATGCTGGGGCTGAGGCTGCAGGAGAGAAAGTGGCCCCCACCCCCACCCCTTGGCCACCTTGCATCTGCTCACTGATGGGCAGAGGGAGGGGTGGGAGGAGCTTGGGAAGGATCCAGGCTCAGGCTAGAGTGGTACAGCTCCATGCATCTGGATCCTTGGTAGGCAGACTGCTCAAGCTCTGCTCCGTGGTCTCAGACCACTCTGGAGTGAGCCCAAACTTAGTCCCCACCTAAACTGGGCTCTGCCACCAGTGCCCTGACAGGGTCTCTGCAGACCTCCTGTGAGGGTCAGTTTCACATGTCCATTTGGATACAGTCCTCAGTGATTTGATCGCACAGGAACCTAGGCGTGGCTGTAAAGGTGTTTTAGAGATAAGGTGAAAGCCTATCATCAGGTGATCTTAAGGAAGGAAGATGAGCCTTATCAGGGTCATTCAACAGGTATGGCCACGAATCCTCAGGAATCCTTATGAAGCAAACACACGCAACATGGGGCTATTCTTTCCCAACATTCCATCCAACCAGGTCTATTGGTGGCTGAAGGCAGAGCCTCCATCTCTCCAACCTTTCCACAAACCACTCTGCGCTCTCTGACCCCCACCACCTGGGAACTGTGGCTGCGGAATCCTCAAGGAGCTCAGCACCTAAGACGCGAGATCAGGGCTGTTCTGGCGTGGGTGGGGTAAGGCTTCTCAGTGACAGCCTCTCCCTTTCTCCTAAGACAGTCCTGGCTACCCTGGAAGGATGAGCAAGCACATTGTCATGGGCGAGGGGTGGGGGGTGGGGTTCTTGGCACAATTTTCCTGGCCTTTTTCTCACCGATACAGTTTTTTTTTTAATTTTAAAAATCATTTTTATTAGGGGCTCATACAACTCTTATTACAATCCAGGCATACATCAATTGTGTAAAGCACATTTGTACATTCATTGCCCTCATCATTCTCAAAACATTTGCTCTCCACTTAAGCCCCTGGCATCAGTTCCTCATTTTCCCCCTCCCTCCCTGCTACCCCCTCCCTCATGAACCATCGATAATTTATAAATTATTATTTTGTCATATCTTGCCCTGTCCGACGTCTCCCTTACCCACTTTTCTGTTGTCCATCCCCCAGGGAGAGGTCACATGTAGATCCTTATAATTGGTTCCCCCTTTCTAACCCACTCACCCTCTACTCTCCCAGTATCGCCATTCACACCACTGGTCCTGAAGGGATCATCTGTCCTGGATTCCCTGTGTTTCCAGTTCCTATCTGTACGAGTGTACATCCTCTGGTCTAGCCAGATTTATAAGGTAGAATTGGGATCATGATAGGGGGGGAGGGGCGGGAAAGTATTTAGGAACTAGAGGAAAGTTGTATTTTTCATCATTGTTACAGCCGATGCAGTTTTTAATGTTCTTAACACGTCTTCCTGGTATAGCCTTGTGATTATCCTGCGTCCTTTGAGAAAAATCTACCAAGATTACCCCTTGGGGATTCCCAATAGTCACTGTACCTTTGGAAGTCGCCATCCCTCTCCGTCTGGGATTGAACAGGCCCAGTAGATCCCCCTCAGAAACTAATGTTTTCAGGGGACCCGGTTCTCTGGATTGTAGTGGTAAATCCAAGCCTCGTCATTCCTGGTTACAATCCCGCAAACTCATCCTCATGAATGTCAATCTTGCTTTAAAGATGAATGGAAAGAGTACCTCATGGAGCTAGCTCATCTTCTCCCAATGCTTTGGGCACCCAGGGAGTGCGCTAAGGGGAGGGCACCCAGGGGAGGGCCCGACCACGTTAACCCCAGTATGCCCATCCGCAGAGAGTCTTCCTTCTCTCGGGGCAATGTCAGCGCCTTCCACCTTCCTTGAAATGCCCTCTGAAACCCTGGTCCCCTATGGGGCCACAGTTGGACAGCCTGTTGCAAAGCTTCAATCATCTGGGAAGAGGTCCACCTGAGTTCAGGTGAGCATTTGACAGTCACCAGGAACGCAGCATCTGTGCCCCTCACGGCACCGAAAGTTTCCTTTTCCTGAAGGACCCCCGGCAGGACGCGGAGGAGCGCAACGCTGCGAGAACTCGGCTCCCGCCATCCGCCGAACACGGAAACCAGTTTAAAGGCTTTGGGCTGGAGTTAAACCTGTGCAGGTGTGAACTGGAGCCTCCTCCATAGCAGTGCTTTTTGACTCCCCCTTGTCAGACTGAACTGAGGAGGAAGAAATCCTGCCTTTAAACAGCAGCCGAAGCTTCTCCTGACAGCCCGCCTGTGGACTGAAGACTTGCCTCACCAGACTGCAAAGTCTCCTGAGCAAATCCCCTGCAATAAATGAACATGCTTCTCCTGGGGTTCTGCTTCTCTGCCGGACCCCGGCTCACCTTCCACGGTGCCCCACGGTCTATGTTCACAAGCCTGTCTATTTCATATGCCTGCCCAACCCTCCTGCAGGGCCCCCGCAGCAGCCTTCCCTGAAGGCTGAAGAATATCCTCTCTCGCCAACATCTCTTCTTATTCGGGGTTCAGGTTCTTCTCAGATTTCCCTATGAGGCTGCAACAGAGCTGCATTGAGCACCAAGCAGCGTGCATGTTTTTCCAATAACAGGCTCGCGGAGTGGGACTGAGTGGGTCCTGTGGTGGCCCAGGGGACCCAGCTTTCTGCCTCAAGTGCCTGCTTCTCTTCTACGTGCTATCTGTCTTTCTGTTTCTCTCCCTGGGAGCACCCCAAGGGGTGACCCTCTGCTAAGGAGGGAGGGAAGTGGGTGGGCAGCTCCCCAGCATGAGAAGTCTCAGGCATGCTCAGAAGGGCTGCCCCCCCAGGCCCCCCCCCCAGGAACCGGACCAGCGAAGCTCCACGGACTGGTTCTTCCCACCCCCATCCCTCGTCCCTGCTCTGCAGTGCCTCCTGTGACACCTTCTGAACCAACGACCTGCGTCCAAGTCTGTCTTGGGGGTCAGCTTCAGGAAGGTGCCAAGTCAGGGCCACTCCTGGGGGCCATGGTCCATCCCCAGGAGCTCAGGCTGCTTCTCAAGCTGTCTTGATCCCCCTCCCCTGGCAACCCCACTTGGATCTCAGGGTACAGAGGACAAGGGAGACACGGGGCTGGAGATCAAATCCCCCAACTTTGCCGCCAGAGCCTCAGTTGTCCTCATCGGTCGCTCTCAAAGGAAGCCACAACCCCACCACCTCCTTCCCAACCCTGGCTGTTTCCCCCATGCCCACTGCCTCTCCTTGGCCTTCTGAGTGAGGCCGGCCCAAAGGTAGCACCCCGGCTCTTTCCTGTCCTCCATCAGCTACCATGGTCTATAAACCGGGCACTGTGCTGCCCTGGCCACTCCATGGGCAGTGACCTCTCCTAGGAAACTGAGACACAGAGAGGAGGGGGCTTGCCCAGCCTGGATTCTCACTCAGACAGCCATGCTCCTGAGCACTTCTCTGGCCTGCCACTTCCAGCAAGGGGAGGAGATTCCTTGGGAGTGACTCAGGGGCCCGGGCAAGGAAGCCACATCTCTGGGGTCTGCTGGGAGGAGAAAGTGACACCAGAAAAATTCCCACCGCTTTGAGGTTCTAAGCAGCTGGGGGGCTGGGGCCTGGGTGGGAGTCGGCTTCCGGTTTGCTGATTACACTCATTCAGACCAGGACAGGGGCCATCAGTGAGAGGGGCTGGGGGAGAGGGAGGGAGAAGTCCCTTGGCTGAAGACGAAGCCTCCCAGGAGGCCCTGTGATGTGTGGGGCTGAGGGAGCAGTGTGTGTGAGAGTCCTGCTGCCCAGGGGGGGGCAGCCAGCAGAGGAGCAGACATTCTTCCGGTGGCTGCTGAGAATTCCTGGGGCGGCTTCTGCTGGGAGCCTCCCAGGAAGATGTTCTGGAAATGACCCTTGTCCATGAAACACAACGTGAGATGCCACTAAGAGGGGCTGTTGCCAGTGGCCACATCAAAAAATAAAGAAAAGGAACCTGGAGATGGATTTTTAATAACCCGTATGATATAAACTTCACATTGCAAAACAGCATCATGTCAACATGGACTCCATATTAAGAGTTATGAACCCTGTCGTTTGCATTCGTTACATTGTTTCCCTCAGGAAGTCATTGTGTGTCCCATGCTGGCATCGCCCCTCAGACCAGCCGCCGCTCAGACGTCCAGTGACACCCTTTGCAGAGGGGCACCCGAGGGGGGCGGGCTCCCCAAGAAAGAGTGAAGAACTCCTCATCAGCATCCGCAAACCATCCTTGGTTGGAACAGCTTCTGTCGCCCCGAATCCTGGCAGCGGGGCTGGGGCCAGGTTGAGCCAGACAATAGAACAGAGAGGCTTTGTCCCAGCCCCACGCCCAGGGCAGAGCCACCCTTCAGGGAGCCGTGGACTCTGTGAAGTCACCGTGTCCCAGGGCTTTGTGCTGATGTCACACACACACGCCTGGATTCAAATTCCCACCTAGCTCCTCCCAGCAGAGTGACCTTTGGCAAATGACAAGCATCTTATAAGCCTCAGCTTTCCACATCTGAAAAATGGGAATGGTAACAATAACATCTGAAGCACACATAAGAGGGCAGTTGAAGATGGGGGCATTGCTGTGAGAATGAGAGCTGGTCCAAACGGTCCTTTACTCCAGGCTCATCCTTCCATCCATGAGACTGACTCAGCCGCCTGATCCAGACCCCTCTGATCCAGACCCCCTCTGATGCAGACCCCTTCCTGTTTCAGACCCCCTCTGACCCAGACCCCATCTGATCTATATCTCCTCTGACCCAGACCTCTTCCTGTGTCAGACCCCCTCTGATCCAGACCCCCTCTGATCTATATCTCCTCTGATCTATATCTCCTCTGACCCAGACCCCTTCCTGTTTCAGACCCCTTCTGATCCAGACCCCCTCTGATCTATATCTCCTCTGACCCAGACCCTTCTGATCCAGACTCCCTCTGATCCAGAGCCCCTCCTGATCCAGAGACCCTCTGATCCATACACCCTTGCTCCAACCAGGGATGGAATCCTTGGGCCTCACCAGACCTCACTGGCCACCACCATACAGGGCAAGCTGCTGGAGCTTCACACCTGTGTTTGTCCCTTACCCCTGACATTAGACCAGGAGTCTAAGGCGTGGGGGCTTGTCTCAGCTCTGTGGCCCCTGGCCCAGGCTTTGGGCTCAACAAGCAGCAGGCTCTGTCTGAGAACCACAGCTGAAGTGGAGATAACCATCTCCAGGGGCTTCTCGAGAAGAACCTCAAACCGCAGTGAGCAGCTCTGTGTGTGTGTTTGCCACGCAGCACCAGGCCAGAGGTGTGCTCTGTTCCAACAGGAGTTTCATTGAAGGGTGTCTGTGCAGAGGCTGCATTCCCCGATAGGTGGGGTGGGTCCTAGGGGTGGGAACTGAGCCCAGGACTTTGCAGATCCGGCTCCTCACTACAGCCTCCTCCGGGCCGGGACCAAGCCTTATCACTAGAAGCTTGAAGGCAACGAGCACCGGACTGCACCCATATCACAGGTCACTGCTCTGTGGACAGAGGGCTCCATGGCCGCCTGTCATCCTGCAAGCCCAGGATTGGGAGGGTTGCCCGGCACCAGCCACATGTACCAACACGGTGTATCTAACTCTGGCCGCCCCCTCCCCAGATCAGGGGCTCCAGGAAAGCAGACCCGATGTCTAAGGCATACCAAGTAGTAAACAAGTGTCCACAAAGCCCACCTGTGCACAACATGAATGACGTGTGCGTGAGTGAATGTGACAGAGCCAGCGGAGGTCTGCCCTCAGAGGTCCTGTGGCAATCCTGTGTCCCCAGCCATGCTCCCGGGAACCGGGATCACCCCGCCTCCTGGCCCAGCTGAGGGGAGCAGGTAGGGAGAGAGTGGAAGAAAGGGGGCTTTGGGCACTGGGAAAGAAAGCCCCCACCCAATGGTGCACCTGCTCTTTGTACAGAGAAGAAGCTGAGGCCCAGAAGGGGCAGGGACTTGCCCAAGGCCACACAGCTAGTTAGTGGCAGAGCAGAAGTAGGCTTCAGGCTCCCTCTTGGAGGACTGGTACTGTCGTGGCAGTATGACTGGCACAGACACTGCCCTCGGGGCACTTGCCCAAGCTGACACCAGAATGACATAGGCCCCTCCTGAGTTCACCCTCCTGATCAGGAAGCTGTGGCCCACACCCATCTCCAAGTCTCATCCCAGCCCCGGGAGCTATGATTCATTCCCTAGGGCCTGCCTGTGAGGACATGGGGGCTGGAGGCTGGGCGGCTCCTCCTGCTGCAGGAGAGCCCCTGGGAAGTCCCTTCCAATGATAGGAGGCAACCCAACAGGGCAGCACAGCACTGACATTCCCAGGAGTCAACTGCCCCATCTCCCTCCCATGGAGTGTCTGGTAGGTTTGACCTCCTAACCATGCCCAAGGCTTAACCCTCTGTGCCCAGAGCTTTCCCTCGCCCGAGGGCACATGGCCAAGCACCTAGCAGTCACAGTGGGGTGTCTGGGCCTGGATGGTGGACGCCAAGCTCCCTATTGTTTCCCTTCTGCTGCCCAGGGGAGCACTCGCCTGTCAGGATACCCTGGGAGCCCAGGTCGCCTCCTCCCCTTCCTGGAACATCTGGGAGGGCATTTGTTCCTTCAGCAAACCTGTTCCCGGTTCCCCTGCTCTGAGCCACGCTGTGGGTACACAGGCTGGGACAGGCCTGGCCCTGCCCTCAGGGGCTTGGCACAGAAGCCAGCTAGGGACACCTGAAAGCCTCCACACAAAACGGGAAGCACGAGAGCTGGTCAGGATGAAGGCGGTGTGGAAAATGCTTCTGCACAGGCGGGGCACAGGGAGGCCCGGTGCGTGGACCGAGGGGCTAGGACTCTGTGAGAAAGGAGATGGGTGGCAGCGGGCTTCATTCCAGCCTCCGTGCTCAGTAAAGGGGATGAGTGTGGGTGTGGGAGCCTGCAGGCCTGGATTTGAACTTGGCTCCGTTACTCATCACTGTCAAGTCCCTTCTATGGGAGCCTCGGCTTCCTCAGAGGATACACAGCAGAGAACACACCTGGGGGGTGGGGGTGGATTTTCCAACTTCCTGCCCATCTCAAACCGGTGCCTTCTTATACTCTTCTTCCCCTAGGTCTAACCCCAATCCTCTTGAACTACCTGCTCCTTGACCTTGGACTTGTTTTGGCTTCCCTCTGGGCAGAAGAGACCAGGAGGGGTCTCAAGCAACTCTGAGCGCTGCCTTTGGCCTCAGCCACCTGCTCTAGGACTCCCGTCTCCTCCAGATCTTGGCTGGAGCCCCTCACCTATGCTATTGGCTTAGCTAAATACCTTCCCTGGGTGACTCTGTTCCATTCTTTAGAGCAGAGGTGGGGACAGCGGGCCCAAGGGCTGTCTCAGGTGGGCAAAGTCACCCAACCAGCTAACAGCACATGGCTCACCAAAGAGAAGCCAATTCAGCCACCACATGGGCGGTGAGTTAACCAAATATTTGACCTTTTTTCTTTTTTTCTAATAAATCATTTTATTGGGGGCTCTTACAGCTCTTATCACAATCCATACATCCATTGTATCAAGCACATTTGTACATTTATTACCATCATCATTTCCAAAACATTTTCTTTCTACTTGAGCCCTTAGTATCAGCTCCTCTTTTTCCCCTCCCTCCTTTGTGAACTGTTGACAACTTTTTTTTTTTTCATGGTAGCATGCTCACCTCAGCCTTGCTTGGTGGTCCACGTGGAGGGAGAGAGTGATCTTTAATGCTAGCCCAGGCTTTTATCTTCTCTGGGGACATACAAGCCCCCTAATTACAGGTGAGGACATACACACAGGAAGGGGTTGTGCTATAGGTAATACAGTAATGAGAACGGGTGGTCTAGGGATGTACACGCAATAGGACGAGGAGGGATTGGGGGTATACATCGACAACTTATAAATTATTTTTGCTTTCATGTTTTACACCACCACTGTCTCCCTTCACCCATGTCTCTGTTGTTTGTGCTGTCCTGGATTCTGTGTGTCGAGAGCTCTTACCTGTACCAGTGTGCATGCTCCGGTTTAGCTGGATCTGTAAGGTAGAACTGGGGTCATGATAGTGGGGGGGTAGGAAGCATTAAAGAACTAGAGCAGCGGTTCTCAACCTATGGGTCGTGACCCTCTTTGGGGGGGCAAGCGACCCTTTCACAGGGGTTGCCCAATTCATAACAGTAGCAAAATTACAGTTATGAAGTAACAATGAAATAATTTTATGGGTGGAGTGGGGGGTGACCACAGCACGAGGGTCACAGCATTAGGAAGGTTGAGAGCTACTGCACTAGAAGAATGTTGTGTGTTTTGTTGGTGCTATACGGCACCCTGGCTATCTCTTTCTTCCCTTCCTTGTGACGCTTCTATGAAGGGATGTCCAATTGTCTATAGATCGACTTTGGATCTCCATTCTGAGCCCCCTCCATCTCATCAAAATGGCTGTTTCTTTGAGGGGGGTCTTCTGATACCTGTTCCCACGGACACCTGGTGAACACACAGGCTATTGTGCTTCTTCCTGTGGGTTCTCTTGCTTCCAGGAGGCTCCTTTTTAAGTTGCTAATTTTGTATGGCCTGAGAATGGTGTTAGTGATATCCGAAGGGCCTTTGACAGAAAAAGGGTCCCTACCCTGCTCTAATGAGTGGGAGGAGTAACATGCATTCGACAGGAAGCCGGATCTCCGAGAGGAACTGACTCCAACCTCTGTGACCTTCCAGCTCCATCTTCTGTTTGGGTCACCACTGGCCTCAGCACCCGGGGCCAACACCCCTCTCCTCTGTCTGGGTCTTGTTCCTGCACAGCTTCCCACAGTCTGCCATCCTGCCACTGCGTGGCTGTGCCCACTGTGCGCACACACACACCTGCAGATGGTCCCACTCTTCTGGATGAGTGAGCCTCAGGCAGGCTGTCCCCATGCAGGACACGTGGTCCAAGCTCCAGGTTTGAGAGAGAAAGTGTGAATGACCCAGAAATATTGTTGGGCAACCAACTTTATCTCTGTGGGCTGAAGCTGCCCCCCAGGCCCCAGGCAGGCCTATGCCCTTAGAGGAGTGACCAGGGCAGTGCCCCCAGTGGGCTCCACATGTGGAGACCCAGAGCATGTCCAGAGGAAGGTTCTGGAAGCCACAGCTCCAGAGGGATAGCAGAGGAGCCAATCCTTCACTGCACAGACTGGCCCAGCAGGCCTGCCACCCCATGGCCAGCACTGCCAATGGTGCCCTAAGACGACCCTGTCCCACATGCACCCTGAAGAAGCTCTCCATCAGTGGGGAGCAGGGGTAGGAAGAGGCAGGGCGCCTCCTCACCATGTGACAGTCTGGTTGGGCCCAGGTGCCCCCCCCCCTGCCCCACCAGGACCTTAGTCTGAGCCTTCCGGAGGAGAGGCTGCAGGAATCTGGCAGGGGCGTCACCGAGAGGGGCAGCAGGGGAAGTACCAGGGCTTCTGGGGGGCTTCTGTGAGGACCAGAGAGATGGGTCAGGTACTCTGTAGCGGGGTCCAGGCCAGTGACAGAGGCTTGGAAGCTGTCAGGGAAGAGCTGGTCCTGACTTCCCAGAGCACGTGAAAGAGAGAGGAACGGACCAGACTCCCTGAGAGGAAGTGCCTCCCGCCCCCCCCCCGCCCCCGCCCGCCACACACACACCATTGAACCCAGCGGACTGCCTCCCTCTGCTGGGAGCTGGCAGGTGGCCCTCCTCGGCTGGTGGATGAAAACAGGAAACGTACGCTGACTCGGGCTTGCGTCTGGTTTCTAGGAACTCGTTCCGAGGCCTTGCCGTGGGGCTTTCTCCGCCCATTCTTTCTGGAAAGGGCATGCTTTTCGCGGGCAAAGATGTGTCCTGTGGTCCCCACACCCCACCACCCACCGCCACAAGTCTGCTCAGAGCTACCCCAGAACGCAGAGCAGCACTACTCCCGTGGGTGGCCGAGCCTGTGCCTCTTTGCAGGACAGAGAGCCTCCTCTTTCTCCCGGGGAGTGCCTCGTGGATTTGAACCGCTGACTTAGTGGAGTCATCACCCCAGTACACCATCCTCCACCCCCAGTTGGCCTCCAGTATGCTACAGATAGTCAAGGGCTCAGTCCCTGAGCATCTGCTACACACTACGTGGTAGCTGTCATCGGACAGGTCAGTAATCACAATAACAAGATGAAGACGGGGGATATCAGTTCTGAGAAGACAGGAACAGGACCACGGTGCCCGCTGTCACCATTTCTATTCTAGTCTCTGCTGTGCGAGACGTTCGGAAAGCACACAGGGACAAGAGAGAAATAAAATGCGTCTTGGAAAGGAAGAGATGAAACTGTCGACTGAATCCAAAGAAATCAAATGTAGCCAATACCACCGTCAGACCAAAGAGAGTCAAAGACCATGACGTCCCCAGAGAGCGTGAGTGGAGAGGGGCCGCAACTCTGTTACCTCGCGAGATACGGGAAGTAGTAGTGATACTCTCACCGTGGCCAAGTTCAGAACAGAAAAGCCTCAAAAAGGGACAAACAGTGGCGATCCCTCAAGATCTCGTCGATCGGGACCCTAGAGAACTCAGAGCCGCTGGCTCTCATTTCCGGCTGCTGCCCTCTCGGTCCATGCATAGCCACTGTGCAGCCAGGGTCCCTTTGTTTGAAGCCACCAGCCTTTCCTTGGCAGAAGACAGAGTTTTCTACTCCCATAAAGAGTTGCTGTTTCAGAAACTCGCAAGGGCAGGTCCACCCTGTTGTTGAGGGTGGCTGTGAGCTGGCATCAACTCGATGGCAGTGAATTAACCTGTAGGGTCGATGTAATCCGGATGAAAGTCTCGATAATTTTTCTCCATTGGGTGGGGTGGGACAACTGAGTGTGTGTGTTTGCTTTGCCTCCTGGTTCCTCAAGACAGGACTCCTCTGGACTGAGTCATGCATGTGGTCTCAGAGGCCTGCGACTGGCCATGCAGAGCGCAGCTGGTTTCTGTACACCTGGGGCAGCAGAGGGAGAATGGGGCGGAGGAGACGGAATGTGTAGCTAATTGCCTCCATGAACATCTGCTTCCTTTGCCCTGGCAGGACTGGATGTTGCTCAGCTACCATAACTAAACATTTGATGAGCGATTCCATAGGAAAATCCTGATCAAAGTGGCAGGGGCGGGGATGCAGAGCAGAATTTCAGATCTTCATGGACTCCAGACTTTCTGGAATCCTGGGAGGTGGGTGAACCCCTGAAATGGTTGCCTTGGGATAGCTTTTAAATATGACACCCAAAGTAGCACCTAAAGTCTTTGAAACCAAACAGTAGTGAAGCTAAGTTAAAAAAAAAAAAGCCTGTCTTAAAATGGTTGCATAAGCAAATGTGGTGAAGAAAGCTGATGGTGCTCAGCTATCAAAAGATATAGCGTCTGGGGCCTTAAAGGCTTGAAGGTAAACAAGCGGCCATCTAGCTGAGAAGCAACAGAGCCCACATGGTAGAAGCACACCAGCCTGTGTGATCATGAGGTGTCGATGGGATCAGGTATCAGCCATCAAAGAACAAAAAATCATATCATTGTGAATGAGGGGAAGTGCCAAGTGGGGACTGAAAACCCATCTGTAGACAATTGGACATCCCCTCACAGAAGGGACCCAAGGAAGAGATGAGCCAGTCAGGGTGCAGTATAGAACCCATGAAACATACAACTTTCCTCTAGTTCTTTAATGCTTCTTCCCCCACTATAATGATCCCAATTCTACCTTACAATTCTTCTAGATCAGAGCATGCACACTGGTACAGATAAAAACTGGAAACACAGGGAATCCAAGACAGACAAACCCCTCAGGACCAATAATGAGAATAGCGATACTAGGATGTGAAGGGGAAGATGGGAGGGAATGGAGAACTGATTGCAAGGATCTACATATAACTCCCTCCCAGGGGGACGGGCAACAGAAAAGTGAGTGAAGGGAAACATTTGTCAGTCTAAGTCATGAAAAAAAAAAATTTATCAAGGGTTTGTGAGGGAGGGAGGGGAAAAGTGAGGAGCTGATACCAAGGGCTCAAGTAGAAAGAAAATGTTTTGAAAATGATGATGGCAACAAATGTACAAATGTGCTTGACACAATGGATGGATGGATGGATGGATGGATGGATGGATGGATGGATGGATGGATGGATGGAAAGGGAAACAAGAGTTGTAGGAGCCCCAGGAAAATGATTGTAAGAAAAGTCTGTCTTGCGCATTTGCTCTTTAAGAACTATGGGAATGGGATTCAATTGGCAACAGTAACTCCTAAGATGAGATCAGCACCTTCAGGGGGATGGGGCGGGGGTGGGGGCGGGGGGGGGGAGTGATTTTCTGTAAACACCAAGAGGAAGGGAGAGAAAGGCTACCCAGTTCTGTCAGTCAGTACATTGTACACGTAGAAACTTGAATTGGTGTGGGCTTCTTGATGGATATCCACAGCAACAATGCAACAAATCAAATTCAGAATACAAGAAAAGATGCTGATGGAATAGCAAAGTCCCCAAGAATCGCCAAGACAGGCTCCCCTTGGCCAAAGATGAGCAGTGTGAGCCTCGGTAACAATAATGACTGAAACTGATTTCAATGCATGACGATTAATAAATGCAGAAGAACCCTTTTTGAGAAGTTTCTTATCGATCCCTTTGGAGAATGAGAAAAACTGATGATGAAAACTGGTAAGTAAAGAAAATGAATCAAATCTTTATCCTGATTTGTGAGTAGAAATGTGCCTCGGGTAAATGAACCAGTAAAGGTGATGAAAAGCAAGTTTCCTGTGAGGAAGAAATTCTGGTTAATAAATAAAAAAGGGATGATAGGATGTCACCAGTTTGCATTTCCTTAGAGAAATGACTGATGGCAGCGAAGGACAAGATGAGGCAAAATGAGACGGAACATCTTATTAAACCACACCTAAGTGTTCAAACAATGACGGCAACTTCAAAAAGATGACAAAGTCCGCCTGAAGGGCCTTTCACTGGGGGACAATTCACCAGCAAAAGAAATGACTACACTAAAAGTATACAGCCCATTGAACAAAACAGTAAACCCTAAGTCTAAATGGATACAAACAAATGAAATCATGGAAAACTTCATGGGAAATTAAATACAGTGTTTCAAAGTATCTCTCTACAAAAGTAACAAAAGAGAGCCCATCTGTAGACAATTGGACATCCCCTCCCAGAAGGGACACAAGGAAGAGATGAGCCAGTCAGGGTGCGGTATAGAACCCATGAAACATACAACTTTCCTCTAGCTCTTTAATGCTTCCCAAACACACCCATTATCATGACCTCAATTCTGCCTTACAAATCCGTCTAGATCAGAGGATGTACACGGGTAGAGATAAGAACTGGAAAAACAGAGACTCCAAGACAGATAAACCCCTGAGGTCCAATAGCGAGAGTAGTGATACCAGGAAGAGAAGAGGAAGGGGGAACTGATCATAATGATCTATATATATATCCTCCTCCCAAGGGAAAGGACAACAGAAAAGTGGGTGAAGGGAGACATCGGACAGTGTAAGACATAACAAAATAGTAATAATTTATAAATTATCAAGGGTTCGTGAGGGAGGGGGAAATGAGGAGCTGATACCAAGGTCTCAAGTAGAAAGCAATTGTTTTGAGAATGATAAGGACAACAAATGTAAAAATGTGCTTGACATGATGGATGGATGGATGGATTGTGATAAGAGTTGAACGAACCCCCAATAAAATGATTTAAAAAGAAGTAACAAAGGAGAAAGTAGATTGCGATGAACTTCTGATGTGCGCCACTGGCTCCCAAGTGCCCTGGGACTGGGCCTCTAGATACAACCCGACTGTCCATGACCTGACCGTTGTGGAGTAGCGTCCATCGACCGGGATGTCTACACTTCTCCCGGAATACGTTTGCCTGAAGCTGTTCTTGTGACTTGCATGAAGGTTTGCAGAGCAGATCAAGTGTCCGTTTAACAATTCACATACACTTTATCCCGCGCCATTGAATGCCCTCCCCTCTGCGTAACACAACGCACCCCACTTCCTCCTCGTCTTTCCTTGTGTTCGATGTCCTTCTGTCCTCACCCTGCTGAACTTGGCCCTGGGCAAGTACCACCCTTTGGAGCTCAAATGGATGATTACTATAAGGAGTGTGTACCTCACTGGTGTCACTTTCCCCCTTAGAGAGCTGACTATTCTGACAATGGAGCCAGACTTGAAGGGAGCCAGACTAAAGGCCATCATCTCAATGGTTATACCTAGCGGTCTCTATCTGACCAGAAAGCCTGGTCTTTTCGGTGGTTTTGTGTTTTTCCATATTTTTCTCTCACTCTGTTCTTGACTTCCTACTGTGATGTCTTCAGAACCGCTGGCGGTGGCTGGCCGAGATCTAGCTCTTCTGGCCATAGAGTCTACCGCCCTTCGGTCGGCCGGGCTCATTGCCTCCATCTCTCTTTGGTTTTCTTCTCTCTTCTTTCCTCTCGACTGGAGAGACCTTACATGGCCAATCACCAGCTTTTAAGTATGATGTACACATTGTCTCAGTGGACTCAGTGGTGGCCCATTACTGAGACGGTAGTCCTGACGCCCTGATACAGTGACTCAGCCCCTCAAGGAGTATGGTTATGTGTAAGAAATGTCCATAACTTTCTCCCCTGTAGGCTCCACCATATTCATGGATAGATTGTCTCTTCTTCGCTTTTTACCATAGTGGTCTCATACAACACTGGTCCTTTTGTGATTCACAGCATAATTTTTAATTTCCCAAGCATGTGTGATATAAAAACACAAATAGAGGACACCCAGTATCAATGATGTTCATTGCCCTCTTACCTGTATCTTAAAAATACTCTATGTTGATGGTACCAAACAGACAGCAGCATACAGTGCTAGTGGTAATATCCCCTGTGGCATAGTCCGTTCTGCATTAGGCGCTAACCACAAGGTCAGCAGTTCAAAACCACCAACCAGCCTTTCCAAGATGAGATGAAGTTATTTCCTGCTGTAATGATGTCCAGCCTTGGAAACCCTAGGGAGCAAGCAGTTCTACTCTGTCCCATGGGGCTGCTATGAGGGGCAATTGGTTTCAGGGGAATAGAGAGATCCATGATGGCTTATGGCGTGTATGTGTTGGACTATGAACTGCAAGGTTCGTGGCAGTTCTAACCTACCAGCTGCTCTGCGAGAGAAAGATGAGGCTCCTGCTCCCGTAAAGATGGGCAGTTTCAGAAGCTCTGTACGGGGTCACTATGAGTCCAAATTGGTTCGATGGTCAAGGGTTTTTTAAAATAGGAATATAAGTGGGTACAATACTTTCAGAGGATAATTTTTATCTTTATTGAAACTTAATTGATAAAAATGAATCTTTAAAATCAATGCCAGTGGGCCTACATCAGGAATTGTTTCACTACAAGAGGACTTCAAAACATTCAGAAAAAAATCAATAATCTTTTAAATTTATTTATTATTAATTGGGAGTTAATATCATATCATTCCATAGTTCAACCACATGAAGCAGAATCATACAATTGCTACCCCACCATCAGTTTCTAAACATTCTCTTTCTTCCTGGACTCCTTGATATCGTTTCCATTTTACCCCCACCCCCTGCCACCACTGTATCCACACACACACCCAAAAAAACACCTCTTATTCTACTTGCCGTCCCTATAGGTTTATCAGTCCTGGGGTTTATATACCGAGACACATACACATAACACCGCCTCATGAGGGCCACCCCTGAGGATAGCACCCCTGAGACACACCCTAGTATGAACAAACAACACAAAAATACAGAAATGCTGAAAACCAGGTCAGACCCAGCGAACATCCGAGGGGGTGATCAACTGACAGAGTTTTACCTGGTCAAGTCAGAGTTATGCCTGTGATCTCTTATCCTCATCTCTCATGCTGTCTGTTTAGTAACCACTTTCTTCCCGCCCCTCAATTGTGGATAGAGGGAGTTCACCGAGGCTTGTTTCCTGTCGTTCCCACAAACGAATGTTGGGCTTCCACTCCCCCTCTGAACTGGGGATCCTCACAATTCAGGCCCTGATACCAATCCCTCCTTCGACTTCGGATCGAATGGACTGCAGTCCATCGGTAACATGATGGTGTGCCTCTTCCATGTGGACTTAGTCGGCATCTCACTTTGATGACTGCTTCTTTGGTGATAAGTCTTCAAGACAAGCCGTTAAGACCCCAGATGCTAGTTCATCTGTTAGCCGGGCACCATCTAATGTCTTCACCACACTTTGTTATCGCCGCGTATCTTCTGTGTTCCCTTCCTGAGGGCGAGTAACGAGCAGAGCCGTGATGTAAGAACGAGTTGTTCTTTCTTTCACTTGGAGCTAGGATTTAGTGCAAGCCCAAAATCATTTCTGTATCTATGTTTGTTATTTTTTTAATTCAATTATCTTTTTATTGCGTTTTCCTATGAACTTTGGAAGCCCCCTCCTATATTAGAATACTTCTCTAAAGTGATATCTTCTAGAAGTTCATTTTAAAAGAGGCAGTTCTATTTCCCTGACATGAAAATATAGTTGACTAATTTCTTTTTAAAAACGCAAATGGCAAAACAGCCTATGGAGAATGATTCCGTCCTGATGTGTGCATGTGTATCTAGTTTATCAGAATATATTCCAGCTGTTATCCTCTCGCGCTCTCTGCTGAAAATGAATGATGATGTGAGCAGGAGCTGGGCGCTGCTCCCTGAAAGGTCAGCGGTTAGGAACCACCAGCTGCTACATGGAAGAGGGACAGGCTTCCTGCTCCTGTAAAGAGTGACAGCTCAGAAACCCACAAGGGCAAGCGTCCCCAATTAATCAATTAGTTAATCCATCAATACCACTTTTATATCAACAAACTTAAGAATTTTTTAACGACCTTAAGAAATACTAAAGGACAAAATGGGAACAAAGGAGTTAATTCCTCCCAAAAAAATCTTTTTCTTTTTTTTTAGATGAAGGTAATTTGTTGGTGTGACGGTTTTCCTTGTGGCGAGCCTCCTTGACATTGCAGTGGTGTAAATAGCATCAAACGGCACGAAAGGCAACCATAGGTAAGATAATAAACACACACCAGGTAACTTGACCGCACACGTGTTTTAGGGCCCCGGCGGGGTTCTGCGTGGGCCTCACTGGGCTCTCGGGGACAGCAGTCACGTCAGCAGCTGGTATCTTACTCACAGCTGTCGCTGAATCAAGTGCAGGGCCGACAGAGCGCCCCAAACCCTCCTTGGGGAAGTAGCCAACTGACCTCCAAGTCCGTTCAAGGGATGGGGGGCCTGCAGGGCCTGGGGGGTGGGCCCCAAGTCTGTAGAGATACAGGGAAGGAAAGCCACTTCGAACAACCCCAAAGGCTCTTTCTGCAGAACTGAAGTGAAAGGGTCCTTGTCAGATGGGCCCCGCCTACCTGCCTCCCCCGACCCCCGTCCAGGAGGCTGTGACCTTGGGGGGTTTGGAAGGGGGGCACACAGTATCTGGCCCTCAACTCGAGGGGACTCCTGCACCAAAAGAGGGCAGATGCGACAGCACCGAGTCAGCCGAGAAAGATCTTTTTCTTGGGTTGGCGATCTCATTCTGCCATGGTTCTAAAGGCATTCCCTAAGAAGAGCGGCAGGTGCTTGCTCCGGACAGCCCAGGCCGCCACAGCAAGAGGCCCAGTTCTCCCTCCCAGCCTTCAACCCGACCAACTATTAAGACTTATTAGAACAAACCAGGAACTAAAGATGATGAAACTGTGAGGCCCTGATGCAGGAACACATACATGGCAGATGCTTCAGATCAACAAATGAAGCTGAACTCGCTGTTTATCTTTATTAAAAAAAATAAAACTAGAGCCCTGCTTCACCCTGCACACACGCCCCCAATCCGAGATGAATGAAATATCCATACAGAAGGAATTTCATTTAATTTGAAGGAAAAACGCAGGAACATCTCTTATGACTTTGGGATTTAAAAACCTAAAAGGATCTTTTAAAGCAGAGAGAAAGTGGGAGCATTAAGAAAAGACTGAGGAATTTGACGGCGTTGGCTTCAGGGTTCTGCTCATGGGAAGCAGCTATCAATGGGGCTGGTCATACAGCACGTGCATAATAACTGTCAGCAATGTCCCTGAATTGTGCACGGAGCACGGCGAGTCTGCTGCTGCTGTCTACAGGTAGCCCCAACACACCACACGGCTGAGTTCCAACACAGAGCACTCAGCCGTCCGCAACACCCCACACCCCAGCCCGTGCAGCTAGCCCAACCTTAGTAATACCAGAGAGCTTCAAACAGTTAGCCAGAAACTTCTATGATCTTTGAATTGCATTTTCCACAAACTTTTTGAAGCGCCCCCTCCCCCATACACTAGGGAGTCCTGGTGTGGAGTGGTTATGCCGTTGTGCCGTTGCACTTGGATGCTCATGGTCGGCAGCTCGGAGGAAGAAAGGCTGGATTTTCTACTCACATAAACAGTTACGTTCTGGGAAACCCATGGGGGTCGGGGGGCGGGGGGGTTGCTATGGGTCAGCATTGACTCGATCGATGACCGTGAATATGGGTTCCGTGATTTTTTTTCTATATACTCCCTACAGCGTTGGAGTGTGTAATATGCTAATGCTCTCATCCCCAGGTGTTCATGGGAAGAGGTTCAATTTTATAATTTACTCTTCAAAACAGCTGGGTTTTGAAATGAACGCTTTAAAAAATGAGGCATCCCGCTGAGATAGTTAAGGTTTATTTTGCCAGCCTGGCCAATAAGCACATGTGGAATTAAATGGCTCGGTGAGCCTCGCCTTTCTCGTTCTCGGGTCCCTTGCTCTCTGATGGTCGGACCAGGGTGCAGCTGCCTTAGCCAGTTCCCTGTTTCAGCTGGCAAGGCTCACTTCCTGTGAGACATCCCTGAGGAGAAGCCACATGGACCTACCCCAATGCAGCCCTGGGTGCTGGAGCAGCCGTGTGGAGACCCCTGCCAGCTCTGAGATGCTTACAGTGACACTGGATTCAAAGACTTTCTACCCACTGGCCTGTGATCCTCCTGCATTCAGCATCGTTTGTGTGTGTTTTGTGAGTTTGAGGAGGACTTTGTAGATTGGTGTCAGACATATGGGCTAAGTTGGACTTATGGGCTTGGACTGGATGGGGCTGGCATGCTTTGTGAATGTACACTTACCCTTTATATAAAACTCCCTCTTATACATATATGAGATGCTGTGGATATGTTACCCTAGTTTACCCAGACTAACACACCAGCTTACAAGGAAACTTCAAAAACTATTGCTTCAAACTCATAGAAAGCTTTATTAAAGCAATAAAGTAATTGTTTCTGAACACATTCTCCATCTAGGGCTATCTGTTCCTGAAGGTGTGTTTCTCTCTCTTTAATCCTCTCAAAGAATTCTGTGCTCTTTGATTTACAGCACGTTGAAAAAACCTCCCCTCACAGAGGGGTCACAGGGAAGAGATGAGCCAGTCAGGGTGCAGTGTAGCACCGATGACACACACAGCTTTCCTCTAGTTCTATGGTGCTTCCTTCACCCCCCTATCATGACCTCAGTTCTACCTTACAAATAGGATTAGAGCAGAGCATGCACACTGTTACAGATAGGAGCCTGCAACACAGAGAATCCAGGAGAGATAAAGCCCTCAGGACCAACAATGAGAGTGCAGATACCTGTAGGATTAGGGGAGGGTGGGGGGAGAAAGGGGAATCAATCACAAGGATCAATCTAGACTCCCCTCCCAGGGGGATGGATAACAGAAAAGTGGGTAAGGGGTGAAGGAGGATGATGTAAGATATGGAAATAATAATCTATAACTTATCAAGGGTTCGTGAGGGAGGGCAGACAGGGGAGGAAGGGGGAAGAAATGAGGAGCTGCTATCAGGGGCTCAAGTGGGAAGAGAATGCTTTGAAAATGATGATGGCGGCATATGTGCAAATGTGCTTGACACACTGGATGAATGTATGGATTATAAGAGATCTAAGAGCCCCCAATAAAAGTATTTGGAAAAAAAGAACTCAGATCATGTTGAGTGTGGGGAACAAAAAAGCAGTCTGAAAGGGTGAGACCGGGGCTGCAGGGGGAGACGGGATAGGGTTTCCCGGGGAAACCTCACAGGACAGCCCTCGCTTCCCTTAAAAGATGAGCTAGCGCACTGCCCGGATAGGAAAACAACGTTCCTCAGCACAATTTCCCTGCCTATTTGTTTCCACGAATGCAGCTTTCAGTGTTCTTAAAACTTCTTCCTAATAAGTCTGTGTGGGAGAGCAAATGCTTTGAAAATGATGCAAGGGGCTTAAGTGGAGAGCAAATACCTTGAGAATGATTGGGGCAGGGAATGTATAGATGTGCTTTATACAATTGATGTATGTATATGTATGGATTGTGGTAAGAGTTGTATGAGTCCCTAATAAAATGTAAAAGAAGAAAAGAGAAAAAAATGATTAGGGCAAAGACTGTACAGATGTGCTTTATACAATTGATGTATGTATATATATGAACTGTGAAAAGAATTGTATGAGCCCCAATAAATTTTTAAAATTAAAAAAAAATAAAAAATTAAAAAAAAAAGAAAGAAAATGATGAGGGCAAAGAATGTACAGATGTGCTTTACACAATTGATGTATGCATGGATTATGATAACAGTTGTATGAGCCCCTAATAAAATGTTTTTTTAAAAAGTCTGTGTGGTTATCCTTTGTCCTTTGAGATAGTCTGTTAAGATTACCCCGTTGGTATTCCCAAAACAGTGGTAATGACCTTCTAAATTGACCTCTCTGCCTTGAATTTAACTGGTCCAGCAGATGCTTTCAGAAGCCACTGTTTGAATTGAAACGCGGGCGCAGCCAAGCACTCATCACAGGACACGTTGAACCGCGCTCTGTTTGGAACACGCCCCTGCATGCATGCACTAGAGCCCCAGGAGCGATGTCTGTGACATTTGTCAGAATGGAACCCTGTAAATCCAGGACTCCCTGTATAGTCAACCCTACAAAAAACCAGACGTATGTAAGGTGGAAACCTGGAAAGAAAAACTCAGATATTTTCCACTGACGTAAATGACGGCACAGTGGTGGGCCTGGCCCTGCGGAAGGTGGAGAACTGGCGAGGCCCAGACGGACAAGGCGGCCCTGTCGACGTCTAGCTCTCGAATAACTCTCTAAATAAAGACATTGTGTGTATATTGAGGGGTTGGGGGCTGATGACGTAGTGCCTACTACTCGAGGGGCTACAAACTCCAAGGTCAGCAGTTCAAAAGCACCAGCTGGTGCGAAGGAGAAAGATGAGGCTGTCGACTCCCACGAAGGGTTGCAGGACAGGTTGCTGTGAGTCCTGACTCAGTCGCAGTGAGTCTGCATTCGGCGTGGTACATATTTTACTACGGAACGTTGTTTAGAGAACCACTGTGAAGAATATGAGAAGATGAGTTAGCCTAGGAAGATAGAGTTGCAAAATGTAGGGAATGTATTTGGAAATACTAGGAAACATATGTGTAAAATATGTAACGTGCACACATTACCTGGCTAGGCTGCCTATCTTGCTCTATCAGCATCTTTTCCCTTCGGACTTTTGTCTTCGGGGGTTGGCATGGGAATGATAACATCAGCCAGGTGTGTGCTGCACCCCCACGTGGCACACCTGACTCGCCGTCAGATACAGTGTCTGTGCTTGGAAGTCCTCGGGTCGAGCACCATAGTTGGAATGCGTCGCTTCTTCCTGGAGCTTCCTTCTTACAACTTTGGGACCCTGTGGGAGCGTGCTGCTCCCTCTGGAGGGTTGCGATGCGTTGAACTGACTTGAGGGCGTTGGGGTTGCTTTGTGGTTTGGGTCAGAGGGTCTCTCGACCTCCCTGGGGCTACACGGACTGAGGAGAGGGCAGGAACCCTGTGCACGCGGCCCTCCTGGGCTGATCCAGTCCACCCACCTGCATCCAAGTGGGCACCGCCAAAGCCAGCAGATGCCAACCAAGTCCAGTCAGAGCCAGCAGGCATAGTGAGCTACCCATTGGGCTGCTCACCACAGGGTCACCAGTTCAAAACCACCAGCTACTCCTCGGGGACAAAAGATGAGATTTCCTACTCCCCTAAAGAGTTACAGACTGGGACGACCACAGGGGCAGTTCTACTGTGTCCTACAGGGGCGCTATGAATTGGCATCGACCTGGTGGTGGTGAGTGAGAAGAAACCTGTCACAGCACGGTGTGAGATCTTGAACCAGCTGGAGCAGCGGTTTTCAACCTATGGGTCATGACCCATTTGGGTGATGAACGACCCTTTCATCTAAGACCATCAGAAAACACATATTTCCGACAGTCTTAAGAACTGAAACACCGCTCATCTATCTGTGTCCAGGCGCCCAAATGCAGATACACCCACCTACGAGTACTCGGCGTGAAGACTGTTAACCATGCTACATCATGCTTCAAGACAAAATTTCATTTATTTGTCATTAGAATAAATATTTCTCTCTCTTTTTTAATCATTTTACTGGGGGCTCGTACAACTCTCATCACAATCCATACATCCATCCATTGTGTCAAGAACATATGTACATTTGTTGCCATCATCACTCTCAAAACATTTGCTTTTTACTTGAGTCCTTGGTATCAGCTCCTCATTCTTCTCCTCCCTCACAGGTCCCCTCCCTCAAAAACCCTTGATAATTTATAAACTATTATTATTTTTCATGTCTTACACTGTATGATGTCTCCCTTCACCCACTTTTCTGTTGTCCGTCCCCCAGGAAAGGGGTTTTATATAGATCCTTGTGATCAGCTCCCCCTTTCTATCTCACCTTCCCTTCACCCATCTGGTATCACCACTTTCACAGAAACAACTATTTCACAATATATAATTACATGCTGTTTTGTGATTAATCGCTATGCTTTAATTATGTTCAGTTTGTAACAATGAAAATACATCCTGCATCTCAGATATTTACATGATGATTCATAACAGTAGCAAAATTACAGTAAAGAAGTAACAATGAAAATAATTTGATGGTTCGGGGGGAGGGGGTCACCACAACATGAGGAACTGTATGACAGGGTCGTGGCATTAGGAAGGCTGAGACCCACTGGGCTAGAGCAGAGCCCTGTAAGCTTCGGATTCTTCATCTGTAAACCGGGAAGTGATCATCTCCATCGCATCTCAAAGGGCAAATGGAAGGGCATTGATGGAGGTGCCTTGTCTGGACTCAGGCTCACCCTAATTTCTAGTCCTCTCTCCCTGGGGAGAGGAGGCTGACAGGCCTCTCCGGGCTTGATGGTCCCTCCGGGACAGAGTTGTGTCATACACCCTGAATTCCCCAGGCCACCGTCACTGCAGTCGCCCCATCCATGTCACCATGTCTGAGAATGTGACCCTCCGGAAGAGCAGCCTGACACCCAGAGAACGCCAGTCGCCCAGGAGAGCAGTGAGGGGCTTCACGCTCCTGTCGCTGCCGAGCCAATGCTCCACGCCAGGGGGGAGGGCAGGACGACCCAACGGACTTCTCCCCGGGCGTCCAGCCAGGTCCTCTGCGCTCTCTTCCCCCTCTTTGGAGTTTGGCCCCATTGAGATTCAGAGATGTTTATTTTTTTGTGTGGGAAACAGAGTGGGGTAAAATATGTCCTTGCGTCTAGAAAGCTATTTTGAGCCAGGCCAGCCGGCTGACGCTCCTGGTGATCGGCACTGGTTGACCCGGGCGGGGCCCCTGCCTTCCGGCCTCTCTCCCTACACAGGCCCTGAGTCCAGACCACCATTCATCATCCAGCAAGCTGGGGTTCAACCCCAACCCTGTGACTCTTGGAAATCCCCAAGGGGAGACCGATGTCTGTACTGCCCCCACCTGGGGGGACTGAAAGAGGAACTCACACTGTGGTAGAGATCTCCACGGCAGGCGTGAGGACGTCTGTGTAAGGCCGCAGACTCATGGGGAGCAGCTGACATCACACACCGCCCCGAAGAGAAGCAGGCCCAGCCATCCTCACCTGAGGAGTGAGTTCCCGAGGGTACTGTTGGAAATATCCTCAGGGCAGGGAGAAGGCTCCCCACCGACGACATAGGGACAGGACTTCCACAGAGCCTACCCAGCACCAGGACCCAGAGGGAGGGGTGGTGAGAGCGCCTTGTTGAGGGCCCCCCAACACACTCCCCCCACCCCCAGGCCCCACACACCTCGCAGTGTGCCTTCGCCCATCGCTCTCCAGCCACGGTTTCCTTCTGGAGAACCCACGTGGCTTGGCCCCCACTTGCTTAGCCCTTCACCATCCCCACACTTCTAGAACGAAGTCCATGTCCATTGGAGGTCTGCAGACACCACCCGAGCGGGAGCCTTTTCTGCTTCCCTGCTCGGAAGCCAAGTCAGCCCTCTACCCGCCCCACAAGCCGTCGATAAGTCACAGAGGCATTTCATCTTATTTCATCCTGAAATGACCCCTGTCGGGTAAGGGTCCCTGACAGGGCCAAGGATCGACGGAAGTGATGTTGGGAATGTCCCAGCCACACAATAGGCCCTTAATAAATGTCACTTTTCTTCCTTCCTGACAGACACACACCCTCTTTTTGCGACAAAGCCCCAGTGGCATCCACGTAAATCTCGCCTGGCAGACGTGGGTCCCAAAGGGGCAGAGGGGCGGGGACAGCAATGCCCAGGCAGCGAGTCCACAGCGTCTCAGCTGGGCGCGCACCCTGGGGAGCTGGCACTCTGAGTAAAGCGCTTGAGTCCCCTCAGCAGACAGGGGGTCCCAGCCCCTGTCCACAGCTGTGGACCACCTCCTGAAAGCAGGTCCAAGCACCCAACAAGCAAGGTATGTACAGATGTACTCATGCTTACTCACTAATCTGAAATGAACAGTTCCACAAATTTTTTCACATCAAAGATTCTGCTTTCAGTCAAAATAATAATAATTTATAAATTATCAAGGGTTCATGAGGGAGGGAGAGTGGGGAGGGAGGCGAAAAATGAGGAGCTGATACCAAGGGCTCAAGTAGAAAGCAAATGTTTTGAGAATGATGATGGCAACAAATGTACAAATGTGCTTGACATACAATGGATGGATGGATTGTGATAAGAGTTGTATGAGCCCCAATAAAATGATTTAAAAAAAAAGATTCTGCTTTCAGTCTGGCTCAATCGATCTCTCTCCAAAACCCACAGCTCACAGGAAGCAAACCTTTTTACAAATTTACCATCCCCGGCAGGGACGAGTTCCCAATAAACACAGGCAACACTGTTAGATGAGTAATTACACAGGTAAATGAGTCAGGTTATTAGCTCATCTGAATAGGTCATTAGCTCATCACCTTGAAAACCCGGTGAAACCCATGTGAAATTGTTCTCTACAGATTGGTAAGCAAGCGCAAGTAAAACCCAAAACAAACGAGTCAATACTGAATCGGTTAACAGTCAACAGGTAACCTACTACGCACCTGTAAACCCATGGAAATTACTTTGCTTACTGGATCACCTGAGCCTGAAGATGAGGTAGGAGGAGGGGGAGGGGA
Organism: Tenrec ecaudatus; assembly: GCF_050624435.1. Taxonomy (NCBI): domain Eukaryota; kingdom Metazoa; phylum Chordata; class Mammalia; order Afrosoricida; family Tenrecidae; genus Tenrec; species Tenrec ecaudatus. The sequence goes on along the minus strand of NC_134533.1, from coordinate 73,568,932 downwards.
CAGGTTCACTGAAGGGAGGACACATTCCCCCATGAAAAACGTCAGGAGCTTGAAGATCGTCAGGTAGAGAGGGTGCGTTCAGGAGGAAGGCATCGTGAACTGTCAACCACAGGGTCAGCGGTTTGAGCCCTCATCTCTCTGGGAGAAAGACGAGGCTGTCTGCTGCCATAGAGAGTTACGGCTTCTGAAACTCAGAGGTAGTTTCACTGGGTCCTATGGGATCACTGTGAACCAGGGTCCGACTGGATGAAGTCTGAGAACAACGTCACACATGCCTGGCCTGGCCACCTTTGGGGTCGCTGGGGGGTGGGGGCGAGGAGCAGGAACATAGACGTGGGGGATATGTGCCCTGCGCACCCCTGCCCCACTGACGCGGAGCCTGCCTGTCAGGGAGATCGCAGGAATTCACAAGCACAGCAAAGCCAGAGAAGCACCGCGCTTGGCTGTTTCCTCATTTCCTGATCAAGAAGCAGAGGTCCTGAGCGGAAAATCCCTGCCCAGGGTTCCACACAAGGTGAAGCCACCCTGGCCCCCATCCCTATCACCCAAGTCCTCCAGGCAGGAAGCTGTCTTTCCTCCCTGACGAACTCAGGGCACAAAAAGGTGCTGAAATTGGGGGAGAAGAACCCCCGTTGGGAAGGCAGGCCAGTCCCAGTTTTATTCCCAAGTTCAAGAGCAACCTGCTCTCTCCTCAGGGCCTCAGTTGGCCCCGTGGTTCTCTGAGATGAGCAGGGATGGGGATGTGCCCGGGCATCACCGTGAGGCAGGGAGGCCGAGCAGCACCAGCCCCATCCTACAGAGAGGGACACGAGGTCTGGCCAGCAGTGGGCTTCCTTCCCCGAGGCTGCCGGCCCAGGCTGCCTCGCACTGCCCTGTGCGGCGCAGGTGTCTCAGAGCTGTGCCCCTCTCTAGGGGGTTTTTTCAGCTCCTGTCAATTATCAGGGGGCCCTGGCTCGGCTGGCAGCCAGCGTGTCTGCTGGGCTGCATGGATGCCCGCATTCCTGGACTGTGACGGGAAGCACCGGAGCCCCGGCTGGGGGACCCAGAGGGGTTCCGCTTGGCTGCAAATCCTGGGGCCTGGCTGTCTGGGGAGTCACGAGGCAAGAACTCTGCGTCTCAGGGGAAGGGGTGGGAGAGGGAAGCGTGACAGGATGCTGAGGATGGAAGCGGCTGGATAGAGTAGAGTTTAGCAGGCCCTGCGGAGGCGAGGCCTGGCTCTCAAGTCTGGGGAGCGGGAGTGGGCCAGGGGTCACTCTGAGCAGAGGAAAGCAGATTGAGGAGCAGGGTGGAAAGCCCTTGGGCAGAAAGGTCGCCTGGCCGGGATTTTCTCCAAGCGTTCTCCCCTGAACCGTGTGATGGGGGGCAGGGGGAGCTCTGGGCCTCCCTGACACTCCGTAACAGCACCTGCGGAGTGTTGACGCGGTTCCGGGGCCCACGTGGCTGGCCACGTGGATGGAGCCTGAGCCATGCTCGCCTGTGCCTGCCTTGCTGCTAATCTCCTTTAGCTCCGGAGGACACAACACTCGAACGCCATGCCGGTGTGCTTCCTCTCCCCACCCATGGACTAGGGGGAAACTGCAGGGTCCCTCAAAGGACCCCCTCACTCCTGCTGAGGGAGGACAGTCGGGTTAAAACCCTGTGTCCTGCCCACTTATTAAGCACTCTTATTTAAAGATCAGACAGACAGGAACGCGTGAGCACGCATAGGCTTGGCCTCACTCCTGTCCGCTCCCAGGGCTCGATCTCCCGAGGCTCGCTCTCTAAAGAGGGCCCAGCCGTGCCAGTCGGAACCTGTCACTCTGGGCCTGAAGACTGGAGTTGAGGGAAGGCAGAAAGGGACCGGCCAGATGGCGCGAGAGAGGAGGGGAGTGTGGGCACAAAGGAAGCTTGGTCTCTTTATTAAGAACGCTCAGGGGTGCACACCTTCATATGATTGAGTCATCAAACCGTAGGCTAGGTGAATTATATGCCAAGAAAACGATTGTTATTTCATTTTTCTAAAGAGGACAGGAGGGAGCTTTCACAACCGCCTAAGATGTGGAAAGCTGCAAAGAGTGTGCCTCAACTGTGTGCTGCAAACTGTGTCTCAACTCACTACAAACCACGACTTTTTCTGAACTCATCAGAGATCTGAGGCCACCAGACAACCACAGATCTTGAAGCACAGGGAGGGACAGATGGCTGCGTGGATGCGGTGTGAACCGAAAGCCACAGAGTTCTTCAGGCGTGTATAGACCTCGTGGGAGTCTCTAAGAAGAAAGAGTAGCTCCTTCACATTTTGACTTTTATTCCATTCAGGTTCCTATGATTCTATAGCAATCCTTTTGGACTTCGCGTGGTGCGCGTCTAGGATCTGGAGATCGTTGCACTCATACAGAAATATTTCTAGCATTATTTTCGTAACAACAACAAACTGGAACCCAGTCATCCTCAGGGGGCTCAAAGCATATTCTTTGTAAATGTTCTTTGGTGGCTGCGTGAGTTGGCACCCACTCGGTGGTGGTCAATTTGGGTTTTAGTTTTCAAAACAGAGAGAAGTCTGAAGGGCAAGGTGGATGGGGAAAAGTTCCTGACAGTTCTCGGAGAACAGCCTCGGAGACTGAGCAAGGGCATTGTCTTGATGGGAAAAACTCCCCTGGCCTTTTCTCACCAAGCAGCCTTCAGTTTCCTTCAAACCTCTTTCCAATAAGCCCCTGTCCTGGTTGTCCTGCGAGACAATCTTTTGAAATTACATTTTGGGAGTTCCCAAAAGACAGGCACCATCCCTCTCTGAACTGGCCTCTCTGTCTTGACTTTACTTGACCAACAGATCCCCTTGCTGTGACTGGCCACTTGTTGTGAAGGCACCCTAGGGAGAAGAGGCAGGTGTGTTTCTCAGAGGGCTTGTGGGTGGCCAGCCGTGCACGGAGAGCAGACACAGGCTGCGCCCAGCTTGTTTGGATTAACCTACATATGTGTGCATGCATTGGAAAGCTAGGGGCAGGGCTTTCTGACTCCTTCTTTTATACAGGCATGTGTCACTTAAAGTCCACAGTAAGTTCTGTGCAATAAGATATTATATTATTTGGATGTTGAGTGAATGCCTGTGCCCGTGAGGGGGTGGGATCGGGGTGTGTGTGTCCTGTGCAAACCGGTGCTGGGGCAGCTGGGTCCTGCCCAGTTGCCACCACCTTCCCTGCTATGTCAGCTGCAGGGAAGGCTGACTTGCCTGTGGGGACTACCCAGGGAGGGGTCAGTGTGGATCAGGGCTAGACACTTGGGGTGTATACCTGTGTATCAGCACCCCCAAGCGACTACTGCTGGATGGAGGGAGCTAAGGGAACCCGCTGGGAGTCTGGGCCTGGACCCCAATTGCTGCAGACTAGGGTGTCTCCAGGCAGCACACAGCAGCTTGGGAGAAGCAGGGTCCAACCTCTGGAGAGGTGTCAAGCGTGGTCAACCCACAGGTATATATGCAGTAGGGTCTTGCCCAAGATGTTAATTGCTACAACATACATACGAGTAGCATGAAAAAATGGAATTAAAAGCGAATAGATTTTCCCCCACAAATGTTTGAAGCATATCTACATCGTTGCCACACAGTCTGTGACAGCTCTTAACGACACCATCGGACAGGGCAGAGTTGCCCCTGAGGGTTTCTGAGCCTGCAGCTCTGTACGGAGGTAAAAGCTTCATCGTTCTGCTGCCAATTCAGTTGGCAGCCCAACATGTAACCACTACGCCACCATGACTCCTTGTTTATGTGTGTGCATATGGATGTACATGCATGTAAATACACATATGTGGGTATGCATGTAAACTCAGATTCTCCAACTACCTCCTTAGATGCTCTGAGAAGTTGGATCACACGAAGAAGAACGTGGCATCAGGACGGGAGGAAGGCCTATTTACAACCTGCAATGTTCAGACAGCACAACCTCCCTGCTGAAAGTGAGGAGGACTTGAGGCACTTGCTGAGGAAGAGGAAGGATCGCAGCCTGCATACGGATTGCAACTCAATGTAAAGAAAACGGAAATTGTCGCACCTGGACAGACAGGTAACATCAGGACAACTGGAGAAAAGATTGAAATTGTCAAGGGCTTCATCCTGCTTGGGTCCATAATCAATGCTCACGGAAGCAGCAGTCAAGAGATCAACTGATACAGTGCATTGAGTAAATCTTCTGTATAAGACCTCTTTAAAATGTTGAAAAACAAGGACATTACTTTGAGGACTAAGGTGCTCCTGACCCTGGCCGTGGTGTTTTCAGTCGTCTCATGTGCATGTGGAAGTTAGACACTGACTAAGGACTGAAGAAAAATCCATGCATTTGAGCTATGCTGTTGGTGAAAAATATTGCAAATACCACGGGCTGCCAAGAGAACAAACAGATCTGTCTTCGAAGAAGTGTAATCAGAATGCTCCTTCGAGGCCAGGATGGTGAGGCCGAATCTCAAGTACTGTGGCCATGCTATCAGGAGCGACCAGTCCCTGGAGAAGGACTGCATGCTTAGCAGAGGGCCAGATGGACTGGCACCGTGGCAGCAGCAATGGGCTCGTTCTGTTGTGCACAGGATTGGTGTGAGTCGGAGCCACCTCGCTGGTACCCATAGCAACAACATCTAAGCACAGTGGGATGGATGGATATGGGTGGCATTTATTGATAAGGGGAAGGTGATCATTCAAATGTGTGGGGAGGAGTCAAAACCTCTGCTTCCACCATGTGAAGTCGGAGGTTGGTGGTGGAGTTGGCTTTTGGAAATGAGCCTTCAGCTACATGATTTGCAAATATTTTCTCCAAAGATGTAACTTGCCTTTTCATTCCCTTCACAGTGTCTTGTGAAGAGTTGAGGTACAACTTATCAATGTTCTTCTTTTAGATTTTCTTCTGTTGTCATACCCAAGAAAACTTTTGTCTGATGCCACGTCACAAAAATGTTCGGCTATATTTTCTTCTAGAGGTGAGAGAGGTTTAAGTTTTACTTTTATGTCTATTAAGATTTTGAATTAGCTTTTATGTGTGGTGTGAGGTAAGGGATTGTGGGTTGCTTTCTGCATCTCTTTTGTGACGTATTGAGCCAATGGTGGGTGGGGGCCAGGTTGAGCTGGCAGGGGATTCTCCTTCCGTGTGAAGAACTGGGAAATGAGCCCCTTTTTTTCCCTTTCTCCTAGTACTTGTGTAGCATTTGTATTTTCCTCCTCAAATATTTGGATTCACCGGTATATCCATCTGGACCTGGATTAATTTTGTGGGAATATTTTTAGCGACAAATTCCATTTCTTTACTACACATACTTCAGGTTTTCTCTTGCTTTGTACGTGAATTTTGTTAGCGTGTATCTTTCAAGGACTCTGCCATTTCATATCAAATTTTCCCTATTTAATAATCATTACTTATTAGTTACAATAATTATATTCTGAAGTGTATGACTACACTGGCCCGTCATGGCTCCTTATTACCCTTCTCACACCTGTGCAATCTCTGTCTTTCCCAATATTGAACATTTGTGTTTTGAATACTTTGACTAGAGCTTTATTTATGTTGTTGTCTTCAATGAGCAGTGTTTGCTTGTTCCGTGTGCTCTGGCAAGTCTCTGTTTCCTGTTTGCCTGGCTTCTGCTCTGCGTTTCAGCATTCTGTTTGTGTCTGTCCTGGGCAGCACGAGCAGTGAGCTGCTCGACACTAACTGAAAGGCTGGAGGTGGGAACCGCCCACGTCACCTCAGGAGACATGGTCCTGGAGGCTGCTGCCTAGAGGCCTCTCAAGTCTTTTTGTTGTTTCTTTAAGCTGGCGCCTTTACTTGGAAACCGTTGTCTTGTTTCCTTTAGGGCTTTTTCTGAAAGGCCATCTGCTGCCATCTCCATCTTTATGCCTTTGTATCTCTGTGTCTTCTTTGTTCCATCCCCCTTATGCTCCCAAGATGTGCTCCTTGTCCCTGATGCTCAGCAACTTGACAAAGAATTGTCGAGGTGTTGTCTTTGAGTTTCTGTGCTTGAGTTTGCCAAGTGTCTTAGGAATGGAGGTTTCTTGTTTATTATCAAATTTGGACAAATACTGGCCAATATTTTAAGCTGTTGTTGTTTTCTTCTGTTCCTGCACGCTTTCCTTTTGCCTTCTGGGGTCTCCAAGTACAAGTTAGAGGTTGTCTGGAAAGTAATTTTCTGTTCATGTTTTTTAGATGATTCATTTTACTATTTCCTTTTGGATAACTTCTGAATGCTTAATCTGAGGCTAATCCTTGCCTATTTGTAAAGGTTAGGCGTCACCGTTTCTCTGCTAGAAGTTCCATTTGGGGGATAGTTTATATCTTCCATGTCTTCACTGAACGGTCTGCACACATGTAATGGGATTATAATAGCTTTCCATGTTCTGCTTTGCTGCTACTTGTCACACGTGGGTCCATTCTCGCCTGTTTCCCATGGATTCTTCTCCCTGCTGTGGGCTGCATCTTCCTTCTTCTTTTCAGCCAATGATAAACCAAACCCACAACTGTGGAGTCGATGCCGACTCACAGCAGACACCCCCCCCAATCCACCCCATGGTTTTCTGAGACTGTAACTGCTTTTTAAAATTTTCCTTTTAACTTGGAATCTTATTACATGCATAACTAGCAACATGAGAACACGGAGTTCTGAGGCTCAAACATGATCTTAGGTGAAAGGATTCCAGATCGGTCCGCATATAACGTGGTGCCAACTCAAGATGAAGCCAGGTGCAGTCGAATATTTCCTGGAGAAGATTGCCAATTAGCTACGTTCAAGACTGACTGCCACTTTTATGTGGAAGTAATGACATGCAGATGGAGTTCCCAGTGCTGGCCTATCACTGATTAAAATGGTCAGCGAGGGTCGTCTGCTTATTTCCAGGTGGATTCTTCACATTTCCGGGCTTTCAAAAGTTCTTCCCCAAATCTTCTACAGCAATGCATCCTTACAAATCCCAGTCCTACAAGACTTCCCCGCTGGCCTGGGCGAGCTGATGGCTTGTGGGGAATAGACAGAAGCAGGGACTCCCATGAAACCAGGCGGAGGGATCAACTTCTGTATTTTCGAACCTCTAGCGGAGAGGAGTGTCCAACAAGGCCCGCAAAGCCAGTGACAGCAAGTCTTGGGGGAGATCCAGGAGGTGCGTTTCGGAGGTAATCACAGTCCTCTACCCCACCCCCACTGAGCAACAGTTTGTGCCCTGGGCTTGATGTACCTTTCCTGACACCAACTTACTTATATTCAGCTCACAATGCTTTCTTCAAGGGCAGTCCGTGCCTCCTCCGCATGCTTGGAGAGAGCTTCTGGAAGTGGGCGGGTGACAGCTCGTCAACCTCGACAGAATGCTTGGTGCGTGAGTCCTTCTTCAGAACCGCACGGACATTAACGGTGAAGCGACTCGGGCTGGCCCGTCCTCAGGTCCCTGCATTACTTCTTGGGCATGTTGCTGGCAGCAGCAGCTCCAGCAGGCTCCCTCCCGAGACTGTGACTGGTGACCGGAGTAGAAAGCCCCGTCTCTCTCCCACGGGGCGGCGAGTGGTCTCCGACTGCTGACCTTGTGGAGTGTAGCTCAGCATGTCACCGTTCGGCGTGTGCCGCCTTACCGAGCGCTGAACATGTTTGTATTTCTATTAATATCGCTGAACTTTGTTCTGGAGTGCTCTCAAGTCAGATGACAAAGTTGGATCCCACTCGGACTTTTAAGAGCTATCAGGTGGGACTGCACAGGGTTCACTGTGGGGGAAAGGCCAGCCCCCCACCACTAATCAGGGGTTCAATAGGCACAATTGTATGGTTAAATTATATATAGATTATAATAAAGTCGCAGAGAGCATGAGAGATAGAGGAGAGATTGAAATAATAGAGTCAGACACATTTCATGGTAGCATGCTCACCGCAGCCCCACTTGGTGATCCACATGGAGAAGGGAGACCAGAAGGCAGGAGAGAGGGGAGAGGAAGGAAGACAACCGGAAAGGGAACAGGGGAGCGAGGACCAGAGAGAGGAAGGGGGAGTGGAGCCAAGAGAGAGAGGAAGGGTATAGGGGGAGAGAGGATGGGAAGAGCCGAGCTTCTTTATTGCTAACTCAGGCTTATATATCTTGGGGGGCATGCAAGCCCCTTAGTTATAGGTAAAGACATACCTCACAGGAAGGGGTTGCATTATAGGTTTTATAGCAATTAGAGGGGGATGATCTAGGGGTATCCATGCAGTAGGAAGGGGGGGTATTAAGGGTGTACATGTGACAAGATGGGCGATCCTAGACTCGGGATGGCAGCCTAACATTGGATGTCACTGAGCAGGATTGACCTGTTCTCTGGCTCTCCATGGAAACCATTATCAGTAGGGTATGAACCCCATCTACAGGGACCAGACTGATGGTCACAAGCCTTTAGGGAGAAGTAGCCCATGGTCCTTAACAGCAGGGAGTGGGCCCTCTTGTGGTGGACCCACACAGTAGTCTGGCAACTGCCTGCCTTCAGGGAGGATGTCTATGCATCTGACCTCCCACCATATGCTGGCAAACAGCCTCTAATGTTTGGCCTGTCTTTGGGGGAGACAAAGCTGGGGGAAAGTCTCTTTATAATCACACATTCACCTGTGGTTGCTCTTGGGTGCCATCCAGAGAGCCAGCAGTTCTACACTCGGTGTCACCGAGCCAAGCGCCACCCAGGACCGTGCCTCCTCACACTTGGGGCTCTATTTGCACCCCTGGTTGAAGCCACTGTGTCAGTCCATCTTGTTGAAGGTCTTATTTTCCTTCACTGACCCCCTGCTCATCCAAGCTTGATGTCATTCTCCAGGAACACGTCCAAAGGAAACGAGACCAAGTCTCCATCCCCTTGCTTCTGAGGCGTATCTAGCGATAGTTCTTCCCAGGCAGATCTGATCGTTCTGCTGGCAGTCCGTGGATCCTCTTCATCAGCAGCCGAACTCAAGGGCAGTCTTTTCCGGTCGTCCTCACGTACTGTCCGGCATTCGTACACCTGGAGCCAAGATTCTCTACCACCGAGACGAAGCCCTTCGGAGTGCTCTGCCTGAGGCCTTGTGACGTCTGATGTTTCCCAAAGGCACGATTCTTGCTCCTGTGTGCTTGCCAGTTACTGTTTCCTAATCCCGGCTGTTTCTTCGTGCTCTTGCTTACTCTGCTAAATCCTGGAGGAGTCCCTATGCTGGGACAGAAGTTTCTTTCTGGGAAGCTCTCCCCTGTCTAGTTCCTTGTTCTCCTGCACCTTCCAGCTGCTGTGGTCTCTGGTCTGTGCCCAGAGCCCAGAGTTCACTGGGTCGCTCCCTCCCTGGGCAGTAGCTTGAAACTCTCGTCTACTCTTGTTCCGTCATCGCACCCGCCTTGCTTGTTTCCTGTCCATCAAGAATCACTGTCTGGCATCAAAGAACCAAAAATCATGTCACTGTGACTGAGGGGGGCGTGCGACGTGGGGACCCAAAGCCCATCTGTAGGCACCTGGACATCCTCTTACAGAAGGGTCATGGGGAGGAGATGAGCCAGTCAGGGTGCAGTGTAGCAATGATGAAACATACAACTTTCCTCTAGTTCCTAAATGCTTCCTCCCCCCAGTATCATAATCCCAATTCTTCCTTACAAATCTGGCTAGACCAGAGGATGTACATTGGTACAGATAGGAACTGGAAACACAGGGAATCCAGGACAGATGATCACTTCAGGACCCGTGCTGAGAGTGCCGATACCAGGAGGGTGAGGTAGAAAGGGGGAACCGATTACAAGGATCTACATATAACCTCCTCCCTGGGGGATGGACAACAGAAAAGTGGGTGAAGGGAGATGTCATTGGACAGTGTAAGATATGACAAAATAATTGATAAATTATCAAGGGTTCTTGAGGAAGGAGGGAGCGGGGAGGGAGGGGAAAATGAGGAGCTGATACCAAGGGTTCAAGTAGAAAGAAAATGTTTTGAGAATGATGATGGCAACATATGTACAAATGTAGCTGACACAATGGATGGATGTAATGGATTGTGATAAGAGTTGTATGAGCCCCCAATACAATGATTAAAAAAAGAAGAATCGCTGTCCGTTGTAGCTTGAGGTCCAGGGTCTTGAAAACCATTGTTCCATGTATTTCTTTTGTCTCGGCAAGAGAGAAAACCCAGTTACTGTTATCCCCTATCGGCCAAATCTGAGGACCATGGCATGAGGAGGGTCATCTGAGGCATGGTGCAGATCGGAATATTCTAGGAGAAAAGAGGGGCTGTGGAGAGAGCAGAGGGCGAGGGGAATACTGCTGCCTCAGAGAAAGGGGACAACGAGAGAGGGATAGCTCTGAGAACGGCCCCCCCAAAAGGTAGGACGAGGGTTCTGGTGGAAAGCATGAGGAGTTGGAACCCTTGCTGCTTTGGGACCAGAGGAGAGTCCGTATGTGGCTCCAGGGTCAGGAGACCAGTGGCCGGGTCAGGAGAAAGGTCTCCATTAGACTCCCCCAGCAGGCACTGGGACGTTCATCCAGGAGCAGACTCGGGGAAGCATCAAAACATGGGTGGGGCGGGGCGAGGCAGAGGGGGAGGCCGCGGATCAAGGCGCATCATCAAGTCAGTTACCACTGTGGGCGCCCTTTGGGGGGAATTGTCCACTCGGGACAAAGGAGCTGGGCTTCCCACATCCGCTCCCCCAGTCATGGTGCAAGCACCCACAGCTACGCACCTCTGCCTATGCTGCATGGGGCGGTTGCTCATTGACAGTCTGTCAAGGATGCGGTGAAGACGTGGGAAGAGGTGATATCAGCCTCTCTCAGTAGGTGCCGCAGCCGCTAGTGAGCATGAGTCTTCTTCACCGGGCACATGCATGTGTGGGCATGGAACTGGTTTCCTCCACAGCCTTTTCTGCCGACACAGACACACAGGAGGCCAGTGGGTGAGGGGGATAGGAGGAGCAGTGAGAAGAACGCTGAATGGGGCACCCGAGCCGTGGGCCCTCGAGCTGTGATGGCAGGAATTGGTCTGCCTTCTGGTTAAAGGGTGCTAGCCAACCACCCAGGACCACTGTGCGAATGGAAGGGAGCCCGGGCCGTGAGCTCCCCTTTAAGAACTGCTGCATGCCGGAGGGATGACTAGATCCGAGGCCACCGAGGACTTATGGAGGTACTTCAGGGACGGGGTCGCTACAGATCGACAAACATCCCACGAAAAATCCACACATGAGGACAAGCGACACCTCAGGGAGTCTGTGAAAGACTTGGTGGTGGTCCACGTCTGGCCTGCGGACCGGCAGCCTCGGCTGGGTCTGGGATCTTGATGGAGGTGTGGAGCTCAGATCCCAGGCCACAGCTCCAGACTCAGACGTGCGTTTTAACGAGATGCCCCTGTGTGGCAAAGGCGCCGGGGGCCTGAGACCCCCGACTCGGTGACGGGGGTCAGCTCAGCACCCTCCACGCGGTCTTGCGCTCCAGTGTGGAACCGATCCAGGGCCAGCCCGTGCCTGCCTCCCAGGGGACAGCCTTAGAGGCCACCCTCCTCTGACTCCTTAGCAAGGCTCTCCGCTCTCAGCGCCCAGCTGGGGTGTTGTTATCATGATGCTCCCAGGCACGTTCCCTGCGGAAATCCGAGCTGGTGGGCTCACGCTCAGGAAGGCGTGACAATGTGGTTCTGAGACGGGGCCTCCGAAGCAGCTGGAAGTAACAAAACGATCCTGTGGCTTAATTTATTCGACCTGTGGCGATCCGGAAAGTTCGTCAGCGTAACATGACTCATGCCGGAGGGTTCTGAACCAGATTCCGAAATCACCACCCATGGTTTTCCTGCGCTTTGAAGTGACAGGACAAATGGCAGCGGCGCTGGGCACTGTCCCCTGAGTGCAGAGCGGCTGGTCCACAAACACCTCACAGCAACAACATCCTCCGTCTAAAAACAGCCCGAGTGCTATTTCTGGGGTTCGCGGGTGCCTCTGGGTAACTAAGCTTTTGCACACCTGTAGGCAGAGCCCCGGGAGCAGATGGTCTGGTGGAAGAGGGTGGCGGGTCAGTGCAGTCGACCAAGTGCTTGTGGGTCTCTCTATGTTCTGGGGACAGAGAATGAGCCCCACCCGCAGAGCAAAACCCTTGTTGAGTAAAAACTGGAATACCAGCTGAGAAGAACCCTAAAGAAAATAGGGTGGTGGATGAGAGGCAGGGGGCTAAATTGAGACAAGTATCCAGGTGAGCTTGGAGATAAAGGGTCCGGTGTGGGGGGAAGGAGGTTGATCCACAATCAAAGGAGGTTAGTCTGTGCACAGCTCAGAAGGGGAAAGGACCCCACTTCCAAGCGGGCAACAATCCAAAGATAACGGGAGAAAAGCTGGAGACAAATAGTCCCTTGTCTTGCAGAACCAACCATGGGTAAGAATAGGAGTCCGGAGAATGCCCTGTTAGCATCTGGGTGCACCACGGCCTGCAGGCAACTGCTCGGAGCTCTCCGGGCTCCAGCCAATTTCCCAGCTCTGAGAGCCTTCTTCTTTACCTCCCTTGCCCCTGGGACAACAAAAATCTATTCACCTTCCAGGCTCAGTTCTGGGGCTACCGTTTTCTCCACAAAAACAAACAAGCAGGCTCCTCCTCTCCTCAACAGGGATGGGGATGTCAAGGTCAAGGTCAAGGGTGAGGTCCAGGGCAAAGGATTGATCTTCCTTTGGAACAACTGGAGGCTAAGGTGTTTCTACATTCCACATTCCCACATTCCAGGTGAGAATGTCCCAACACACTGGGGTATGTGAGTGTGGTCTGGGGGTGGGGGAGAGCTATAGCTAGGGACTTGGGGAGTCATCAGAAAATAGAAGCCAATGTATCTTCCACCAATCTCCCTGCTTCTGTTCACACACATCTTTCCCTGCGCTCACTGGGATCTCCTCTCCTCCCCCCTCAAGCCCAGAGCACCCACCACTCTCTCCAGCATCATGGGTTTCTCCTCACCCCAGGATCCATTCCACCAGGAATTCTAAATCCTCTCAACAACAAACAAGCAAACATTTGAACCTTTTGCCCTTCCAGCAGCTTCTCCATTTCTCTGCTTTCTCTGCAGCAGTCTGTTGAATTATCTGTTCTTTCGGCTTCCAATTCTCTCTTCCCACAATTCTACATTGTTGTTGTTTTTGACCTTGCAATTCTACCAAAAGCGTTCTTCTAGGGGCCTCTAATGACATCCCCCTGATGGCTGACCCCGTGAGGGCTCCTGTCACTTAGTAGCAGAAACCGTTTCCTTGGCTGTTCCAAGACACGTCAGTGTTGTTTTCTTTCCATCCTTCTCAGTCTCTTTTCTGGTTCTGCCTCATTTTCTGGAATGAACCCTCCATGCTGGACAGCCCCAGGGCGCAGTCCTTGGACCTCCACCTGTCTAATCGATTCTCTACCTGCTGCCTGTAGGCATCCTGTTAATATCCCCCAAACCAAGCCCTTCCTCTTCTCCCACCAAAAGACATCTTCTCACACCCCTTCTTCCATCTCCATTCCTGGCCATCCTAGCTTCTCAGAGCAAAAACCTTGGTGTCATCTTGGCCCCAAACCCTCTGATTCTCTCATCTTCCTTATCTTGGAAACCTGTTGGCCCTTCAGAGTCTCTCCAGAATTCTTTTCTTATCACCTAGCTATCATCACCTTTGGCCAAACCCCCTTCTTCTCTAAAAGGCCATCATTGCACCTGCCTCTGCTTTTCCCTGGTTCCTCCCCGCCCTATAGCCCTGTCTCAACATAGCAGCCTGAGATAGTTTGAGTTTATTGTGCCAACCTGGCCGATAAACACACGTGGGGTTAATTGAAGGGCCGAGGGATAAATGGCTCTGTGAGCCTCCCTTTTCTAGTTCTCGGGTCTTTTGCTTTCTGATGGTCAGACCAGGGTACAGCTGCCTTAGCCAGTTCCCTGCTTTAGCTGGCAAGGCTCACTTCCTGCAAGACATCCCCAAGGAGAAGCTGCATGGATCTACCCCAATGCAGCCCTGGGTGCTGAAGCAGCCATGTGGAGGGCCCTGCCAGTGCTGAGATGCTTACACATTAACTGATTTGGCTTTCCTCCTGCAGTCGGCATCATTGCATGTGTTTTGTGAGATGGAGGAGGACTTTGAGGACTGGTGTCGGACATATGGGCTAATGTTGGACTTGTGGGCTTGGGCAGCACTGGGTTGGGATGTTTTCTCGGAGTGCACTTAACCTTTATATAAAACTCTCTTTATACATATGCGTTTGCCAAGGAACATGGAAGCTGGAGGTTTGAGTCCATCCAGAGGTATCTTGGGAGAAAAATCCGACTATGTCCTTCCCCCAAACCAGCCATCACACCCCCAATTGACACACGCGGGCTTGACATGAGTTGGAACCTACGTGGCGGTGACTGGTAACTTGGTATAAAAGCCCTGCTTGTCTCAGGCTCCAGATCGCTCTGACGTTGTAGCCTACTATGCCCTTTCTCTGCTCGAGTGCCCTCCTGTCCCATGACTGTTCACTGAACAGGGCGCCTCCAGGGCTTTGCAGCTGCGACTCCCTCCACTGAAACAGGCCCGAAGATTCCCTCACTCCTCATTCACTTCAGTCTTCTGTTTGACTTGTGTTTGTTTGTTTGTTTTTAGGTGAGCTTCTTAGTCTTCCCTGTCCACTTTATCTCAAATGTCACATCCAAATCCACGGGCATTTCCTTTTACCCCTTTCTGTATCTTCCCCTCCTTATTACTTTTTATTTATTCATTCACTGCTATCAGGTTGATTTCGACTCATAGCAACCCTGTGGGCTAAAGAGAACTGCCCAGGTGGGTTTCTAAGGCTGAAATCTTTACTGGCGCAGAAAGCCTCATCTTTCTCCTACGGAACGGCTGGTGGATTCGAACTGCTGACCTGTGGTTAGAAGCCCAGCAAGTCAACACTCTCCCGCCAGGACTCCTTCCTGATCACTAAGATATTATAGATGGTCTATTTAGAGCTATTGCTTACCTCAACACTCAGACTCTAAGCCCCATAGGCACGTTTTGTTTTCGTTTATTTCTATATCACGGTTTATTTCTATATCCCAGTGGCTAGAACCGTGCCTGGCACATCACCAGTACTCAACGGAGCTGAGTGAGCTGAAGGAGGGAAAGGCTGAGGATGTAGGTGGAAGTTGAGCCCAGAGCATAAATGGATACTGGGATGGCTGGCGCCAGAGGGAACTGGGTTAGGCCAGATTCTTTGTGGTTGTGCGGGTGTTTCATTGTGTGATCTGGTGTGAGCGGCCATTCAGTTGAAAGAGCGGTTTCCTTGGGAGAGTTTGACGTGCATCCAAAATACATGGTTGCTCTGGCAATGTTCATCCCCTCTATCCTGCTAGAGGTCACCATTCTCTGACCTCCATCCAGATCCTGGGACAGCAGTCAGCAGCCTAACCTCTGATGTGCTGATCTGGGGAGTTTGTCAGCTGTGTAACCATGTGAGTCAGGAGGAACCTCCAGCCTGATACCTGATCCATGGGTTTGGGATGAACAGACTCCACATCTGCCATGTCCTTGACCTAAGTCTCTCTGCCCTCCCTCTCCCTTTCTCTCTCTTTCCACACACACACACACACACACACACACACACACACACACACACACACACACACAGACAAGTTAACCCTTTCAAAGAACTAATTTCTTGTCCTATTGCTTCTATTGCTTTTAATTCTGATTTAATCCTTCTTTTATCCTGTGGTTGTAGTTTATTTTGCTGCTTTTTAATTCCTGTTGGATATATTGGGTTAAGGTATTGATTTTGGCTCATCTACTTTTGATGTATATTATTAATTATTATAAACTGCCCTCTAAGTACTGCTTTGGTTGTGTCCCTAAGATTTGGGTAAGTTGTTTTTATTCTTGTTTGAGTCAAAGAATTTAACATTTTTTCGCTATCACTCTGTAGTTTTTAAGCAATGTTACTCAATTTCCATAGATTTTATTTTTTTCTCCCCTTGATTTTATAGTTGATATCTAATTTTAGAGCATTGATCTGAGAAGATGTTTTCTAATATCTCACTGTTCTTAAATTTATTGAAGCTTGCTTGTGACCTAACATATGGCTTATTCTGGAGAATGTTTTGTGTAGAACGGATACGGTGCTGTGGATGGGTAGAATGTTCAGTGTACACAGGGATATCTGGGTTGTTGGACAGCCCCAAGCTTGAACTTTCCGCTGCTTGAACAGCAAAAGTCTGGGCGGGGGGGGGGGGGGGGCGAGGGACCCGCTTGGTATTCATAACTTTGTTCAATAGTCAAACTGAAACTCTGACTTGAAAAACACTGTATGGGTCTAAGCACCATTCTTGCTCAGACAACATGTAGTGTTCATGTTAGTGTGTTAAAACATTCATCATTGTGCCTTTTTGTGTTCTTTGGTAGAGGGAGATTTTATTTGTGTAAAATATCAAAACTATGGCTGCTTAGAAAGTTACCGTTAGCAGCAAGAAAGCTAAGGTAAAAACCACAATAAAGTTAAGGAAAGAAATCATTGCAAATTTTGAGTTAGAGCTCTGCTTGTTCTGATTTGGTGGCTAAATATAACATAGATAAGTCTACATTATTGACATTTTAAAAAATCAATGTGATTAAAGCAGTTAATGTAGTGAAAGGTGTGAAATTGTTAAGTATAAAACAAAAATCTCAGACCATGGAAAAGGTTGGAAAGTTACTGCTAATTTAGATAAATCAGAAACAACTCAATGGTGATAGTACAGCCAAGACAGTGATATGCAAGAAGCCTACAAGCCTTTATAGTGATTGAAAGTCCTGGAAAAATGAATTTATAATTAATATGGGGGCCTCAGAACCAATTATTTGGTTTTCCATTATTTATGAGAAAACTAAGTTCAGTTCTTGAACGTGTTATTTGAATATGAATTTGGAATGAATTGAGTTCAACAAATTATACTGTAGTTATAAGATCTAGTTGGTTGTGTGGCTTAGTTGCTCTGTTGTTTTCTTCTGGTTGTTCAGTCTTTCATCAAAGGTGATATGTTAAAGTTTCCTGTGATTGTTGTAGAGTTGTCTATTTCTCTCTTCAATTCTATAGGAATTTCATTAATATAGTTTGAGTTTCTTTCATTGAGTACTACAGGTTTCTTGTGATAGCTTAGCTCCCATAGGAACATGTGGGTGGAGTTTGGACTGTCAATCAGGTCAGAGCTTTATTGGAGGGTGACCAAGGAAAATGGCTTTCCAAGGCAGGCCTCCCTCTCTCTTTCTCCTTGGTTATCGGACCAGCGCACTGCTGCCTGAGCTAGTCCTTGCCTCAACTGTGTGCTGCACTATCTGTCGGGCAAGCCAACTCATGGATTTTGTCGTCTTGCTGTGCATTGCTAGAGCTTGAGGCTCCCTCGGGACCTGCTCCCATGTTACTCTGTGCTACTGGCCTCTCTATGCCTCAACTTCTTCCTGCTGTTGCCGCCCCACCCTGCTACATCTGTTGCCTAGGGGATGACTCTGTTCATCTTGCCTGAGGGCAGATTCTGTTGTCTGACTCCCTGACCTTGGACCAGCAGCTATTGTGAGTTGAAGGACCTTCAGTATATTAACTGCTTCCACAAAAGTGAGCTGAACTGAGCCCTCTGTACAGACTAATTAGCTGTTGTATTCCTTCTCGCTATATAAACCTATCTATCTATAAAACCGTAAGTGTCCTGGTTTGTTTCTCTAGAGAACCCTGCCTAACACATGTACCTATTTATTATGATTAACTCTTGTTCAATTGGCTCTATGATTATAAAATGCCCTTCTGTGCCCCTTACGTTGAATTTGGCCTTAGCCTAATTTTACTTTTTTAATTGCCTTTAGCTTGAAATATTTGTTCCATTGTTTGATTTTTAGTCTATTTTTGCCATTGGGTCTAAGGAGTGTCTCCTAGACAGCATACTGATAGGTCCTGTTTTCTTATTGAGTCTGCTATGCTGTCCCTTGACTCAGGAGCCTGAGTGGCATAATGGGTTACGCATTGAGCTGCTAACCAAAAGGTCATCAGTTTGAAACTACCAGTTGCTAAGAAGGAGATAAAGGAGGCTGTGTTCTCCCATAAAGATTACATTCTCAGAAACCCACAGGGGGCAAGTCTCCTGTGTCCAAATGTTACCACGGGTCCAAAGTGACTCCCTGGCAATGAGTTTGCTTTGAGTTTGTTCTTTAATTGATGCATTTAATCCACTGACATTCAGTGTAATCATTAATCTATATGACTTTATTGCTGTCATTTGGCTGTGTGTGTTTTGTGTGTGTGGTATTCATGAGGTGTGTTAGTTTCTTTATTCCACATGACTTTCTAGGCTGAGAGGCTTTGTTAGTGAGATCTTTTTCATAGAACCTTTAAAAGCAAGACAGTCTGGGTGCCTGAAGGGTGCCCAAACTGCTGTTTTGATGCGCTGTAAGTTGAAGGATACAGTCTTTATTGAGGGTGACAGTGGTGGAAACCCCAGCTTCAGCAGCATGTAGCCCTTAACTAGCTCCCTACCATCTCGTCACTGCCAAGGCATAGGAGCCCCATAGGACAGGGCAGAACCATCCCTGTGGGTTTCCAACACTGTCACTCTCTGTGAATGTAGAGAGCATCATCTTTCTCCTGTGGAGTGGCTGGTGGTTTTCAATTGTTGACCCTGCAATTAGCAGCCCAACACATAACCACTAACTACCAGGGCTCCTAATACATAGACTTAGACAGAGGATATGCTAAGAAGTAATAGCTTCATACTTTGATGTATTTAATAACAGTTTCTATGATTTTGCGGCAATACTTTTTTACTTACCCTCATATTTCAGTGTGCATGTGTGTTTCACTGACTCTCCACATCTAGAGAACCCAACCTAAGACACACGGTCAGGAAAGCTGTGCAGAGAGAGAAGTGGTGGGGGTTGAAGGCAGACTTCAACAGACACCACCATGCAACGAGGGCCAAACTGGAATGCTACTGAGTTGAATGATTGTGCGAGTGAATCTTATCAAGGTTACCAGTAGCCTGATTCTTTTATAAATATTGTCTTGGGCTTAAATTCATGGCATCCAAGAAAAATAATGGAAAAACACAACACTTTTCCCTTTAGCTGAACAGTAGTTTAGGGTGACTCTCTAGAATATTCCACTTTGAGGACGCAAAGAGGGGCACATTGTGGGGTGTTCCAAAAGCACTTTCATATCACGGGCACCTGGAATTCTTACCAAATAGTACACAAGGAAGTTGGAAACTTTAAAAAACCACAAGTGAACCCCAGACAGAGGAGTCTCATCCATCTAGAGGAGCAGTTCTCAACCTGTGGGTCGTGCCCCTTTCACGGGGGTTGCCTGATTCCTAACAGTTGCAAACTTACAGTTATGAAGTAGCAATGAAAATAATTCTATGAGGGAATGGAGCAGTAGGGTCCCCAAGGAATGCTGAAGGTGGACTTTGGGACCAGGGCGTGGTGCCCAGACTGGACTGGAAAACACTCCTAAAGGCCAACAAACAGTTTCTGAACTAACTACAAGCTTTTCTTTCTTGTGTTTTTTGGTCATTATTTCGTTGTATATTGTTGCTTGGTTTTGCTCTGTCTTGTTTTTGTGTATGTTATTATCTCCGCAGGTCTGTCTAAATAAGATAGGCTGGATGGACAATCTAGAGGAGAAAACAACGGGACCGACAGTCCCAGGGGGACATGGGAGAAGGGGATGTGGGGGGAAAGGAAGTGGTGTTAACAAACCCAGGGACAAGAGAACAACAAGTGATCCAAATCGGTGGTGGGGAGGGTGTAGAAGGCCTGGTAGGACGTGATCAAGGGTAATGTAACCAAGAGGAATTACTAAAACCCAAATGAAGACTGAACATGACAGTGGGACAAGAGGAAAGTCAAAGGAAGTAGAGGAAAGAACTAGGAGGCAAAGAGCAATTATAGAGGTCTTAATATGTGTACATATGTAAAGGTTTAGTATCAAGGTAGCAGATGGACATTGGACCTCCATTCAAGTACTCCCTCAATGTAAGAATACTTTCTTCTATTAAACTGGCATTCCATGATGCTCACCTTCCCGACCGACACAATCGCTGAAGACAAAGCAGGTGAATAAGCAAATGTGGTGAAGAAAGATGATGGTGCTCAGCTAGCTCATGGTCATGAGGTGCCGAAGGGATCCATTATCAGGCATCAAAGAACAAAAAATCCTATCACTGTGTGCTCACCTCCCTGATACCATCGCTGAAGACAAACGGGTGCATAAGCAAATGTGGCGAAGAAAGCTGATGGTGCCCGGTTATTAAGAGAGATAGCATCTGGGGTCTTAAAGGCTTGAAGGTAAACAAACGGCCATCTAGCTCAGAAGCCACAAATACCACATGGAAGAAGCACACCAGCCTGTGTGATCACGAGATGTTGAAGGGATCAGGTATCAGGCATCATCACAACAAAAATTCTTACCACAGTGAATGAAGGGGGGGGCGAGTGTGGAGTGGAGACCCAAAGCCCATTTGTAGGCCACTGGACATCCCCTTACAGAATGGTCTTGGGGAGGAAACGAGCCAGTCAGGGTGTGATGTAGCAACGATGAAATATACAACTTTCCTCTAGTTCCTAAATGCTTCCTCCTCCCCCACTATCATGATCCCAATTCTACTTCACAAATCTGGCTAGACCAGAGGATGTACACTGGTACAGATAGGAAGTGGAAACACAGGGAATCCAGGGTGGATGATCCTTTCCAGACCAGTGGTGTGAGTGGCGATACTGGGAGGATAGAAGGAGGGTGGGTTGAAAAGGGGGATCCGATTACAAGGATCTATATGTGACTTCCTCCCTGGGGGACGGACAACAGAAAAGTGGGTGAAGGAAGATGTTGGACAGGGCAAGATAAGATAAAATAATAATTTATAAATTATCAAGGGTTCATGAGGGAGCAGGGAGGGATGGGTAAAAATGAGGAGCTGATGCCAGGGACTTAGGTGGAGAGCAAATGTTTTGAGAATGATGAGGGTAACGAATGTACAAATGTGCTTTACACAATTGATGTATGTATGGATTGTGATAAGAGTTGTATGAGCCCCTAATAAAATGATTTTAAAAAAAGAGAATAATTCTATGGTTGGGGGGGTCACCACACGAGGAACTGTATTATAGGGTCGCGGCATCAGGAAGGTTGAGAACCCCGACTCTAGAGTCCTTATCCACCAAAACAGACCACCACTGAGTTGATTCCAACGCAAAGCCATCCTCTACATTATAGAGTCTGGGAGTGTCCAGGGTGGCAAACCTTTGCAGAAGCAGACGGGCTCCTCTTTCTCCCAGAGCCGCTGGTGGGTTTCCCAAACCAACTTTGAGGTCAACCGTCCCCGGCTGCTCCATAGCACCGCCAGCTGCTCCTTAGGCACCTCAACTAGGCCGTGGGTCACCGAAGGTGAACACCAGGGCAGCATGCATGGCTTCCAACATGCCAGGGGAGCACTGGTAGCGGGGGCGACGTCTCCTTAGAGAGCCCTTAGTGAAGGAGGTGGCGTTCCAGCTGGACTCGGCAGAGCACCATCACTGTGCCGTGGCCGGGGAGGCTGGCAGCAGACCGCCTGGGTGGAGAAATGGGATTTGAAACTGGAAATGCAGGTTGAGGCCACGGCTATAGAAGCTAAGGGAACCACTGCAGACATTTGAGAAAGGCATCAAAAACCAGAGACTCGATCCATGTATCGGTTCAGTTAGCCGGCTCCAAATGCTGAGGGCTTGTCAATGCCTTCCCACTGCTCTTAGAACAAACATCCCAACTTGTATCATAGCCCGCAAGATCCTGAGAACTGGGTCTCCTCTTTCCTCGGCTGCCCAAACCCAACCCTCAGCCATCCTGGCTCCCCAGTCTCTGACAGCTGCATGCTCTCCCGGCTAAATGCCTGGACAGTTCCCTGTTCCCCCATCCCTTGTCTCCAAGTGAAACTCACTGCCTTCAAGTCAATGGCGACTCCTTGTGACCGAATAGGGGAGAGAACTGCCCTCATCTGAAAGCATCCTCTGTCCCGTAGAACCTCCTCCCGTAGGGCAGCTGGTGGTTTTGAACGGCTGGCCTTGCGGTTACAGCCCAATGCTTAACCACTGCACCACCAAGGCTCCTTGCTTAGTTAACTCCTAATTCTTCCTCTTCCTTCAGAACACAACTGGAGCATTACTTCCTGAGGAAAATGTCCTCAGCCTCCCAATCAATCTGCTACCCGGGCACTCTCATTGCTCCATCATGGTACTTAGCACACGTCACTCACTTCAGTTGTGG
The DNA here is from genome assembly GCF_050624435.1 of Tenrec ecaudatus. Taxonomy (NCBI): domain Eukaryota; kingdom Metazoa; phylum Chordata; class Mammalia; order Afrosoricida; family Tenrecidae; genus Tenrec; species Tenrec ecaudatus. The sequence goes on along the minus strand of NC_134533.1, from coordinate 73,546,772 downwards.
CTCTGTAATAGGTCGATCTCCTTTCGAGGCTGAAAGCTTTTGCCCCACCCCCACCCTCAGCTGACATCTGTATCGCCCAAGACCCAACACAGGAAATGCTCGATTAACTGTTGGAAGGGAGATCAGGATACCAACTAAAACCATTGGTGGAGGGGGGAGGGTGTGTCCAGTGGGGAGGGAGTCTGCAAGTCAGTCATTTTTAAGACTAGAAATTAAATCATAAAGTTCTAGAACCTATCACTCCATCTACTTTTTCAGCTTCTAGAACTTGTTCAAGGCCACACAACCGGCCAAAATTCAAACCCCAACCTCAAGGGCTTAATTTTCTTTTTTTAAAGCATCTGTGTTTTCAGTGGGCATGAGCAAGGAGGGAGGGGCATACCCTTCTCACAAGTATAAATCCGACCCCACTGCGTTTGGGATTTTCTCTCAGTGTTGGTCAGCACGGCTCACTTCAGCTCCGTAAAGCTGCCCGCCGATATGGAAGTCTAGTTTCAAGTTCTTTTCTGAGAAAGGCCTTCCTTTATGCGGTGCTTGGCCACTGTTTACTCTCCCATGGGATTAGTGGCCCACAAGGCAGCCGGAAACAGCGGCTGTGCTGAGCACCTCTGCGTGAAGCCACTGAAGGTTTGGTGAAGAGATCGTGTTCCAGACCAACACCAGGCTCCCTTCCCCGCCCTGCCAATAGCCAGTCCGTGTTTGGCGGCATGCACGCACCCTTTTTACAAAGTGGCAACTCCCTGGTTCAGGGTGACGCCTGTGAGCCTTCTGTCACACAAGCCCTGGTTCATCACTTAAGAGATGCGCTCGGTGTTTTACTTACAAAGTGGAAGCGAGCTGTGCCTGGCACTCTTCACTGCACGCGTTCATCTCGTCTGCACGAGGATCCCGTGGGCACGGACTTGCGTGACTGGGAGGCCAACTCAGACAAGGAGTGTGACTTGCTAACGTTCACAGGGTTGATAAACAGGAGTTTGGGGTTCCCCTCCAGATCACTGGGCTCCTACTTTGTTGGCACTATGTCTCCCCATCCCTGCAGGTGATTGTGAGACCCCCAGAGAAATGGCTTTGAAATCAAGTGTTCCCGCCTGTGTGATCACGTGGTCCCGAAGGGATCAGTTATGAGGCATCAAAGAACAAAAAATCATATCATTGGGTGCACACCTCCATGATATGATCGCTGAAGACAAACGGGTGCATAAGCAAATGTGGCGAAGAAAGCTGATGGTGCCCGGCTATCAAAAGAGATAGTGTCTGGGGTCTTAAAGGCAAACATGCGGCCATCTAGCTCAGAAGCAACAAAGCCCACATGGAAGAAGCACACCAGCCTGTGCGATCACGAGGTGCCAAAGGGACCAGGTATAAGGCATCATGCAAAAAAAAAAATGTGTGTGTGTGTATATATATATATATGTATATGTATATATATATATATATATATATATATATATATATATATATATACCATAGTGAATGAAGGGGGAAGTGCAGAGTGGAGACCCAAAGCCCATTTGTTGGCCACTGGAAATCCCCTCACAGAGGGGTTTAGGAGAGGAGATGGGTCAGTCAGGGTGTGATGTAGTACCGATGAAGAACACAGCTTTCCCCCAGATCCTGGATGCTTCCTCCCCCCAACTACCATGATCCGAATTCTACCTTGCAGGGCTGGATAGGGAAGAGGTTGTACACTGGTGCATATGGGAGCTGGAGGCACAGGGAATCCAGGGTGGATGATACCTTCAGGACCAGGGGTGTGAGGGGCAATACTGGGAGAGTAGAGGGTGAGTGGGTTGGAAAGGGGGAACTGACTATAAGGATCCACATGTAACTTCCTCCCGGGAAGATGGACGGCAGAGAAGGGGGGGAAGGAAGACTCAGGACAGGGCAAGATATGACAAAATAACTATCTATAAATTATCAAGGGCTCATGAGGGAGGGGAAAAAAAGAGGACCTGATGCAAAGGGCTTAAGTGGAGAGCAAGTGCTTTGAAAATGATTAGGGCAAAGAATGTACGGATGTGCTTTATACAATTGATGTATGTATGTACATACACCAATAAGAGTTGTATGAGACCCTAATAAAATGTAAAAAAAAAGTTAAAAAAAGAAAAAGAAAGCAAGTGTTCCACTGTCAGGCTCCACAGGTTTAGTGTATTAAGCAACGGGTTACACGACAGAGAGAAGGAAAGAGAACTTAGTAAGAGTTTCAAGGTGATAAACTGATGAACAGAAAACAGCTTTTCTTAAAAGCATTTGTTATACTTCAATTGTTCTCAATTTAAGTAATACAATGATCCAATTAAAAAATGGACCCAGGGCCCGAATAAATGATCCAAAGACGATAAAGAAGTGGCCATCAGGGACATTCAGATCAAAAACACATTGTGGTATGTCACGCCCGTCAAGACAGCAAAAACCAAAAGGCAGGTCTGTTGGTGAGGATGTGGAGCAACTGGGGCTCGTCTACCCTGCTGGCAGCGATGTCAGATTAAACAGTTGCTGTGGACAAGTCTGGTAGTTTCCTCTACAGCAGCGATTCTCAAACTGTGGGTCTCGACCCCTTTGGGGGTGGAACGACCCTTTCACAGGGGTCGCCTAATACATCCTGCAGATCAGATATTTACATTACGATTCGTAACAGTAGCAAACTTAGTCATAAATTAGCAACGAAAATAATCTTATGGTTGGGGTGATCAGCACAACATGAGGAACTGTATGAAAGGGTCGCGGCCTTAGGAAGGTTGAGAACCACTGGTCTACTATAGTTTAAACAGTAGTACCGTTGAGACCCATGGCCAAGGCAACGGAAAACTTAAGTAAAACTTGTATCCAAATGCCCAAAGCAGCATTGTTCATAATAGCAAAAAGTGGAAACCACCCATCAACTGACAGATGGAGCGAGAAAACGTGGCAGAGCCATACAAAAGGAATGGCTTAGAGACACACGCTGCCACACGGACAGACCTTGGAAACACCACGCCAAGGGCAAGGAGCCAGCCACGGAAGACCAACTGTGTGGTGTGATCCAATTGTATCAACTGTATCAGAAGCAGATCTATAAGCAGGAAGCAGATTCGTGGTTGCCTGGAGCTGGCGATTTGCAGGGTGGGTGAGTGGTAGGCTGGAGCATGGCACCAAGGGGCCCAAGTCAAACTCACTGCCATCGAGTCGCTCTGACTTGGCGTGGCCCTCCAGGGCACAGAACTGCCCCTGTGGGTTTCTGACGCAACCAGTCCTTCCAGGAGCAAAGCTTCGCCTTCCTCCCTCCAAGTGGCTGGTGTGCTCTAACTACTGACCTGGGGGTTAGCAGCGCCACACAGCGTGGGCGGCATAACTCCACGGAGCGGAAGGCTCCTGCTATGGGGAGAAGGCTTTCTCCGAGGCGGTGACAATGTTGGAAAACTGGGATGGTTGCACACCTGTGATAGACTAAAAGCCACTGAATTATATCTTTTAAATAAGTGTATTAAGTCATATTACATTAAGTTATATTAAATTGTTACATAAGTATATTGAGTTATAAATCATAGCTGAATAAAGCCTTTTAGGAAAAGGTATATCTGTGATCACCATAATCTGTGTCAGTACTACAACCTCCTTGCCCAGTCCATCCTGACTCAGGGCGGCACTATGGGACTGCTCCTCAGGTTTTCTGAAACTCAAGTTTACAGCCTGGGTGGTTTGAAGTGCTGACCTTGCTGTTAGCCCCTTACGACACCCACTGCACAACCCAGGCTGTCTGCAATGCTGAGTGCTTAGGAGAATTACTTCATTAGGCTCAAGCATAACAACAGATGTGGAGGGTGTAGGACCGGGAGGCGTTCAGCTCTGCTGTCCGTCCGTCTGTAGGGTCACGATGACTTGGAGCTGGCTAGACGGCACTTATCATCATCGAAAGCCACCAACAGTAGAGCTTGCCGTGAGAGGGGCTGCGGAGCTGTTCACGGACTCGCCGCCCAAGCAATTACTCGAGCAAGAGTCGAAGCGCCAGCCTTGCTTCCTCCTTCCTCGTCCCTCATAGCCATTTCATCAGCAGGAAGCAACAGGCTTTGCTCGAGCGCTCTGCGGGGACAGAGCGGCTGGTTCACGGGACTGGAGGGTGCTTCATACACACGAAAAAACTTCACGCCCTCATTATTAGCACCTTCAAATTCCCCTCCCTGGAGAACTTGTTCATATCTGTGATAGTGGTACGAGCGACAAAGCACAGGGGGTGGCAGCTCCCTCTGTCTGCCATGCCATTGCTCAAGATGACGGAGGTTCTGCGAGAAACAGCAGGATGGTATGCCGCCAGTGTACAACATCATCATTTTATTCAAGTTTGCTCTCGTAACCTCATCCATGAGTCTTTAAAAGGTACTTTATAAAACTTACATCCGTACGGGATGAACAGCCCTAACAGGAAGGCTTGGCCTAGAACACATGGATAGACCTGGGGAGCCACAAGCCCCTAAACCTGTTGGCAGAGCTCTCACTCGTATGTCAGAAAATGCATCTTTTTGGTGAGAGAGTTCATAGTTTAATCAGATTTTCAAAGAAGCCTCTGACCCAAGAGAAGTTAAAAAAAATATTTAACTAGAAATAGAGTCACAAAGTTGTTGAAACATGAATCTGTACAATGAAATAATAACCAACAGCTCCATCTAAGGGTAAGTCATTATCACAGAGCAGAAACACTGATGATCCCACAGGTGGGTGCATCTTCTGAGCGCACGGATCTCAAACTTCAGTGGTCCTCTGGTTGGAATTCATGAACGCTAACGTCACAGCTTTTCTTGCTCGTTTCTTAGATGTAGATGCAGAAAACTGAGGAGACTGTTGATGAGTTCTACTTACAGTACTTCAGCACCAAAAAATTGGGCAGTTAGGCTGATAATATGTACATACAGTTCCATACCTGTCAGTCTTAAAATGCTTATTTATAGTGAAATCTATATAAAACCGTTAAAAACTTTTCTATTTACATTTTTTAAAAAAATGAAAAGTATCGTTTCCTTCACCACAGCTCGTCAAACTGACCCTTCCCGGCCCCCCCGCCCTCGTTCTACTCATGACGAAGCGGTGAGCACAAGACCCAAACATACTGCTTGAACAAACTGCGTCCTAAAAAGGTAGAAGGCTTAAAAACATTACATGTAGGGCTTTAAGTGAGCCTTTTACACAGTTCAAAGGGGTTAAACACAAGTATATAAAAATTACTTCAAAGTCTCAGTCCAACATAAATGTGCAATTTCAATGTAAGAAAGCATCACGTGAATGAATCATGTTTTCCTTAATATCACTGAACATTTCCTTTGGGCCAGAAAATGTTTCTTTTCCTTGGTTTCACACAATGAAACAGTTTTCTCAAGTGTTTTAGAGGGGGTGGGGTGGGGTGGTCGGGGAAGGGTGGGGAAGAGAGGTGGAGAGAGCCGGCAATCCTGCTCTACAGGCAATGTGCCAGAAGGTACCGGACAGCCTTGAAATTTTTACACTTCAATAAATAAGAGGCAAAGTGTGCTGTCGAAAGCACGGAGAATGAACACAATAAGTTAGCATACAACTGGCGAGAATGTACAGGCCACCCAAAAAGCACTTTCCACTGGTTAGTCATCCGCTTTCCACCATCCAACGAGGATTCTTTAATGCCAGCATTTCTATGTATTTTAGAAATTATAAACTGAGCAAATGTCAAATGCCAACCTGTCCAACACTTGCAAGGATTTGCAAAAACATATAAGGTTAAAAAAAAGTTCCTGACACACCATTTCAAAGTACAAACTAGTCACATTCTTCTCTTCTGATGTTTTGCTCAGTAGAAACCAATTGGGAAACATTCACAGGAAAAGTCTCTTTCTACCACAAGACAAACTTTTCCATCGGCCATTGTCCAACAGAAAAAGAACAAAGTCTTAAGTCACTGTAGATGTGCATTTTTTTTAGCCTTTTTTCTTTTTTTTTTAAAAAAGTACATTCTCCCGGGAGTTTATCTTGTTTTAAATGCTGCTCCTGAAGCAATATCTTGTTGAAATGCGGCTGTTTCAGCGTCCACAGCCTACTAATGGGCAAAGTGCTCTCTTCAGACATCAAAATACAAGGGTTTCCCTGGGCTCCTGGTAACCACGCAGGTTTTAAAGTGCACTCCTGTGTCCCCAACACTAGGACCGGTCCACGGAGCTCTGAGAGGGGCTGGGCTCAGTCCCATCCTCCGTGCTGCTGTCTACGTCCTGCTCCATGGCCGTCTCCTCGTCGTCCAGCTGCTGACTGGTGAAGTTGTTGAGCTCCAGGAGCCCACTGGGTTCGACCAGCACGTTGGAGCTGGAGTGACAGGGAATAGCATACTGGGGAATGGCCTGGAAGAGAACACAGGAGAGCAGCTTACACAGGGAGGGGAGGAGCCGGGAGGACTCCACCCACACCGAGGGAGGAGAAGCTGGACCGGCCCCTGCGAACAATGACCGCCTGCTGCGCCCTCACAACTGCCAAGGAAATGCGAGTTCTCCTTTACAAACGAGGGACCGGACACTGAGGGGCAGGACCGAGCCGCACAGTTGCTGGGGGAAGAGGGGGGTGCAGCAGGGCTCCCATCCAAGTCTGTACAGATCAAAGGGGCTCTTTTTGTCCAGAGCCTCTGCGCCAAAGGAGGCTGGAGCTGTTGTCTAATGGAGACAGACTTTCAAGGAAATTTCAATTTTAACATTAAGCAAAGTTAAAGGGAATTTTAGTTACATTTTGCATGTTAACACCTGCAAGCTGAGTAATTAGTTTGCTGATACCACCAAGCAAGTCCTTCTTTAACTCTGTGGTGGTCTCTGAGGGAAAGTTATTTGAATCCCACACGACAATTTTGATTGAAAATGAGAGGAGTGAAAGTAGGCAAGTACAAGAGAGGACAAAACCATCGTTTGAAAAATAAAAGTGTCCGTTGATGAAGGCCTATTCTGGGCGTATTCTCTTATCAGATTCTCTTCATTACACAGATCTTTGTAAAAAGCAAATCAGCTCATGTCATACCTTTGCTTAAAACTATGATTAGATACTATTGTACTTGCTATAAATCTCTGACTCCTTACCCTGAGCCCGGCCTCTGCCAAAACACACTTGCACCTTTGCCGGAATCCTTCCCCTCTACCTGAGACACTCTTCCCCCAGTCTTCGCACAGTCGGCTCGCTATTGTCACAGGTGTCTTGGCTACAGCTCAGAGAAGCCTTCCATGACCCCAAAACCAAGCTTTGCTTCCATGACATCCGGAGCCATTTTCTTCATGGCATTTCCAGCTCTGTGTTCCAGGGCAGGCTCCACGAGAGCAAGGGCCAGACACAGAGCTTGACTGTCCTGGTCAGTGCTAGAGGCCCAGAGTTTGAAACAGGATCGGAAAGGCACTTACTGAACGAATGGTACATTTTAACATTAAAAACTCCAAAGTCAACATCAGCACTTTGCAAATATACCATGCCCAAATAACATTTGCTGGGGAGGAGCTTAGTTTGGGTACTATCACGATGCCCAGAATCTGATTCTAGGGGAGGGGTTTTGATTTGTTCCATTGGAGTGGCTCACTGGGTAAACAGAGCAGTGTGGGACAAGAACTAGGTGGGGCCAGGAGACGCGGATCCTAGTACTGCACTGCCCTCCTTTGACTTTAGCGTGATCCTGTGTAAAATAAAGAGAGCTGACGGAGAGCTGCTTTAAAGATTCGTGTGTCGCTCTAAAATTCCACAAATTCCATATATAGAGGCTCCTTCAGGAAGGACAAAATATATATCTTGTTTACTCCTCTATTTCCCTCAGCTGGCGCAGTGCCTGAAATACGACAGATAAATAATGCATGTGGAAGGAAGGAAGGAAGGAAGGAAGGAAGGAAGGAAGGAAGGAAGGAAGGAAGAAGTGAGACATATACTGCCCATGGACAAAGACGCTTTCCACTCAGAGCATTTAATGTTAAACATGCTGCGCTTTAATAGATCATTCCATTCTTCAAGGGATTCCAGTGCTTTCATAAGCTTCCTTCACTAAGTAGGTGTTTTCCTGAATTGGTATTCCAGATCAAAGTCAAGCATGACAACTCAGAGCTGAACTGTGGCAGCCATCGATCCCTGATGACTGGTTTCAATAACAGGAGTGACGTTTACTGAGACACGCCCACCCATGTGAGGCGGATCAACAGGTGCTTCGTAATACCTGGTCTTGTTTAATTTCTTGTTTAAAGTGCTGCCCTGATGCGTCCCAGCAAAGCACAGGTGAGCGGAGATGAGCGAGAGAGAAACAAAACACACTTTCCAGGGGCTGGTCTGGACCCAGTAATTCAGTAGCCTTGACCAAAATCATACATGATGCCGAATGATGTTTACCATAAAGGAATGTGAGGTCTAGAATGCATTACTGCCAATAAATAATTCTGTTTGTCCACTAGCCTGTACTTACCGAGGCAGAAAAGTAAATACAATCAGACTTTTACTAGCCATGATTGAAATAAAAAGCCATTTTTATGGTTAATCCCACAGCAGATATGAAAGATATCAGAAACATTCCGGTCAATTACGATCCCACTGTCCTGAGAGTCAGGATTTTGGATGAAGAACAAGAAATGTGTTTTTGCAAAGCAAAGGAAATAACGTGCCACAGAAGCACCATGGGGACATCCTGGGAGTCTGTGAGAAAAAATCAGGGAGCCCAAAGGCTGGACCCAGGAGACTGTGGATCGGAATGACTCGCTGAGATAACCCTTATAAATTCAAGCTCTGGGCCTTGAATATCTCTAAGGAACGCTATGCGACAATATCCGTCACTTTTATAATTCTCTTCCAGAAAAAAGATGCATTTATAGAAGGTTTTGAAACAAGTATGTCACATTCTCTCTCAAATGACAACAAAAAATCTGATGTTTTCATACCGTCTGGGCTTGGAGTGCCTGACTCTATGTTACCCCACCCCTGCCCCTGTCCCACCAAAGACACCCTGACCCAAGACTTCTGGCGCGCCTTCTAAGCCTTACCTGGATGATAATTTCTGCGGGGCTCTCTTCAGCGTTCTTTCGGCCTATATTCTGAATGCGTACGAACTGGCCTGTCGTAGGCACTGCTGGGGCGTCGGTTTTCCTTGTCATAAGGGCGGGGCCCGCAGCAGATGGGCTGGGACAGGACTCTCTACACTTCTGTTGCTGGGAAGTAGAATTCGCCATGCCCGCCACCACCACGTGCGTGGGAGGCAACGAGGCTGCTTCGCCAGGGAGCATGCCAGTGGCAAGAAGCTTCTTTGGGGTATCCACTCCCATATGCTCTACATGTGTGTCAATCTGAGCTTCCATCAAAGACATTTTCAAAATGTCTGACACTGCTGTCTTCTCAGAGGCCTGCATGGGAGACATGCTTGTAACCGGCGATGTCAGCTTAGGTACAGAACTGCCACCAGTTACCTTTGTAACCGTGGGAGGCTGGCGCCCCTCAAAAGTGATCTTTGTAACAGAGGATCCTTGGGTTATAATTGGCTGCTCCACCTGAAAATAAATTGGGGGTGTGTGTGTTACAGCGACATCTCTTTGAGAAAAACTAATCAAACACCTCAGACAGTGCGGCAAAAGAAACATCATGCAGCATGCTAGGATGACATTTCAAAGCTTGGTGTTTGGATGAGGGCGCTGAATGGGAAGTAAATGGCTTCTTTCAAGGCAAAGAGGACGGTTGGGGAGGCCTTTGTTCGGCAGGCCAAGTAGGCTCCCAGCAACAAAGCGAGACAAAGCACAGCAGCCATCTGCTTCTCTGGGACATACAGCTCTATGCCCTACACCTCCAAAGGGCTTCAAATTATTTGTACTACCTTTGGCTTCTTAAACTAAAAATAAGTAAAGATTCCCTCTGCGTCCCTCCCCCACTGAATCTTTTGCTTCAAAATATATTTACATAAGCATATCATATTATAAAAACCAACATCGCTGGCACTGAGCTGATTCTAACTCACAGCAACGCCCTACAACAGAGAACGACTCCACAGGGCTTCTAACGCCCTAAACCCTTTCAGAAGCAGACCGCCACATCTTTCTCGGGCATAGCGGTTGGTGGGTTCGAACTGCCAACCTTTCAGCTACTAGTTCACTGTTTAATGTATGGTGCCCACCTGGGTTCGTTTATCAGCTATATATATTTATAATAAGTATATACACACAGACCGCTCCAATGCTACTGATTTCCCCTAACGTAACTTTTCTTTCCATTCCTTAGGTAAGTAAGTCCTCTTTAATCTCGAGGATAAATTAATTAACTAGATGGTGATGTTGTGAACTACACAGGACGCCCGCCCATGAAGCACCTGGAGAGACTGCCGTTGACTTTGCCTTGCTGCCACAGCAATAAAAGCTGACAAACCTGGAAATCCGTATTTTACAGCTAAAACATAAAAAGAAGCTAGAGATAGCAATTTTATGAACTGCTGTCAATGCTTAAGTGATTCATTAAAAGTGGCTGGAAAGCAGAGTTGAGCGCCATTATGCTTTATTTTGCTAACGTCAGCCTGCTGGTGGGGTACAAGAAGATCAGCGTGACAAGGCGTTGGGGCTTCCTCTTGCCGGGAGAAAGCTCTGCTGTCACGGCGGGTCATGATAGTTTCATTTTTTCCCAAGAACAGAGAAGTGTAACTTTACCTGGCTTGCCGTCTGTTTCTCTGAGGCTGGGAGCGGCAGTTGGCTCTGAGCGGTTGGGGGCTGCACATAGATTTTTGGTTGACTCGGAGCTTGCTGCAACTTTGGAAGCGGCTGCGTGGTTTTCACTGCAAGCACCTGGACTACAGTCTGCGGGGGTTGTGCCACTAAGGCCGGAAGCTGCCTGTCTTTGGCCACCACGGCATGCTGTGTGTGCTGTACATCTGGCTTGGGCTGTGCTTGTTCTTGTTGGAGAGGGGTGAGTTTCTGGTGCCTGATGGACAGCTGGGGCATTTGCGGGAGTTTGTGCTGGAGCTGCTCTGCCTGCAGGTGGATGGTCTGCTTCTGTTTGGTCTGGAAGCACTGCAGAGTTTTCACCTGCAGCTGAGTCTGTTCCAGCTGGGGCTGGCCAAGTTTCGGCTGCTTGCCTGCCTGTGACTGAGTCAGTGCAGAGCGGTAAAACAGACCTGTCTGAGGGTCTAAAGTGTCCATCTCTTCCACCTCACCTTCCTCAGTCCCAAGTTCCTCGCTGTGTTTGCTGAAAGCAGTGTGACTGCTTAGCGCCTAAGTAAGAGAGATACAAAGTGAGAATAAGAAAAACACCTAAACTGCCACCTTTAAGTCAAACACAGTTCCTTACAAGGAAGATCTTAAAGGACCAAGGAACTTAGAAGGGGTTTTAGATGGTGGCTCTTCTAATTTCAACTCTCACATATTAAGTTCTGCCAAAAATCGCGTACTCAAGTCTAGAGGTAAGAGAGATATGGTTGTCCTGCAAACCAGGACAGCACAGACAAGGTGGAAGCTCTCTCTGGATAGCCTATCAGACATTTACCATCTCAAGCACGGACGGACGGATGGACAGAGGCAGCAACCAAAGGACGTCCGGGGAAAAGCTGGGTTCAGAGCAGCCCCTTGAGGGTGAGGGATATGGTCAGAGAAGTGCACCCACAGAGGCCCTCCCTATTGGCCATGGAGCTGGTCCACCACGCTTCCTGCCCTCGGTCCAGTGGACACATTCTGGGCTCTGCACCCCTCCGCTCAGACATCAGGCCCACAGAGACCTGGGTCTCAGGAGGGTGGGAGGCCGGGTGGAGGACAGGAGCATCCCATCAGTGGAAGGAGATGTTGCCTGGGCTCGGTTAGAACAGTGTTGGGGAGGCCTCAGCTGTAAGGGACACGGTTCAGGCTAGCCTGGCTGATCTCTCCAGGTGTCTTGAGAAAGGTCACTGTCAGGACCTGTCAGATGAGGGCTAGACTCCAGGCTGAGACTTGCTGCCACCAATTAATCCCTGGCAGCTGGATTCCCTCGGTGAGGCAGCAACCCCTCTGTCCCACTACCTTGCTGTAGATACAGCTCTACTCTGGAAGCCTCCCTCCCTGGAGGACTTTACCCACACAAAGTTCTTCATTCCGCATGTCTTCACTGCCTCTCAGGAGGCGTGTCTACAATCAGGGTCAACTGCTACCAGCTGAGTTAGGTGATCGACGTGCCTTCTATTGATAAGTCATTCATCCATTTGATATCCATGACATAACGAGCATTTCTATAACCGAGGCAGTACATTTTAGTTTGATCTGGGTTTAAATCCCGGCTTTATTGTCTAGGGCAGGCTACTTAACGTCTGTGAGCATGCGTGTCCTCATTTGGGGGGAAGAGTGGCCCTTCCTTGCGGGATCATAGTGAGAACTGAACAAGTTAAAGTTAATAAAGGTCAGAGCACAGCATCTGACACAAAATCAACTCACAATGCAGTATATCCCCCCCCCCCCCCCCCCCCCCGCCTTTACCCTTGCTACCAGGGGTTTCTGGGTTGTTTTTTTTTCAGTTGACTCTCTCCTTATTGAATCTCTTCTTTCTTAACTGGTTGCACAGTTAAAGAAATCAAATACCTACTTATTCTAATATTCCCATGCAGACTCATCATAGAAACAAGCAAACAAACAAAAAAGCCTAGCAACAAACAGGTTGGCAAGCCGAATGCTATTTCCTTTGAAGTGTACTCCCCTCAGATAACTTCCATAGGACTGGCATACACAGAAACAGCGAGCAGTTCTGATGTCATTAGCTTCCTCTAGACTGCCTCCTATACTGGAAGAGTTCGCTAAACAAGCAAGAACACTTTATTATCTTTAGACCTCAATTCCTTTCCTGTCTTCACAACTCACAAGAGAACTGCACGTTCGGATTCAGCTATCCCCTTCTTAAACAGGAGAAGCAGCAGACTCTAAGCTGAGGAATGAGCCGGTGAGTGCGGTCAGGAGAAAGAGGACGTCCAACCTGCTGCATGATGTGAGTGATGGTCCCAGTGGACGATGCCGGGATGGACTTCACCACCACCGAGGTCTGGGTCGCAGTCTGGGACTGAGCCACATGCTGAAGCAGGGTCCTCTGGGGCTGAGAGGGCTGCTGGGGCTGGGAACGATGGCTGACTGGAAACAGAGAAAGTAATGCTGTTGCTCCAGAAATCACCACGGCACTTTAGCGAGCGGTCATTTTAAACAATTGACCGTGAGTCTGCGTTACAGAGAGGGTGGTTTTGTGAACTAGGAAGACGTCCAGAGTCTGACCACATACAAGAGTGTAACCCTAAGAAAGTCACTTACCGTACCTCAGACTCTGCTTCCTCAGCTGTACAATGGGACTAACAGAGTGAGGATGGGACGAGGAATGTAAGCAAGAGTACGACGACAACTTATCACATAAAAGGAGGAACAAACTTTTTAAGGTTACATCCTCCTGTGAGTGGTACTCACTTTTTCCAATGATCTTTACCCCATGACAGAAATAAAGCAAAAATCAGCCTCTATAATCAAGTCCCAGACTAGTATGTTTAAGAATATTAAAACCATGCAAGTCCTTAAACTCTTGGTCCTAGTCCAAATGTGACAGAAAACGAGAAGCATGCGTTCTTTTGTATGAAGTGGCACTGTCTCGGCCTCACAATACCTGAAGAGGTCACAAGTCAGGGCGCGATTAGAGAAAGGGAACTGAACCAAGAGGCAGGCCCAGGCTCTATGGGCTCTGTCACCAATCAGCCAAGAGAATGTGACGAGGCTACGTAACATTTATTAACCTTTAAAGCTTTGAAGTTTGTTTATTTGTTAAGGGGGTAATAATATTAACAAATTACTATTTTTCCCCATAAGAGGACCAAATGAAGTAATGAGTTTAAACAACAACAAAAAAACCTCTTTAAGTGATAAAGTACTAAGAGAGACATAAGGTTAGTAAAATGAACAGGAAAAAAACAGTTGTCTTTCCATTTCCTCAAATCTAGCTCTGAGATGCAAGGTCTCCTCGAACAGTGAAAACCGCATCCACTTAGATGCCGATGGCTGCTTACCAGCCTCGATTCCAACTTCTGACAAGTCGGAACGTGTACCACTTCTGAGTCTAGAGAAATTTAAATTGCCGATAGTTGCTGGGAAACCAAGCCTCTCAATCCGAGTAAAGCAAATCTGTACATTAACTAAGGATTTTGAGACGATCGAATCCCTCTCACTAATCTCATGTTCATATACCTGGATCTACAATGTCAAGCTTAGAAACAGGCACAGTGTGAGGTCACAGTCACAAGTGGCCCCGCAGAGTAGAAATGCCATCTGTGGGTCATAAAGTCAGCACTTCACACTACCCGGGGAGGTGGAGGCCAAGCTTGTTTACTTCTGTGATGGGCATGGATGCTATCTGTACTCACAGAGATTTCTTCTGTGGGGCATATGCCAGCACAGAGGAAGCTTTTAGGCCAAATTCTCTGCAGTGCCGTACTGTGTTTCACAGTACACGTTTCATCGACATTTTTAATTAGATGAATTCATAAAAATTTTAGGGCCATAAATGCTAAATGCTCAACCAACAGGAAGTCATGATTCACATTAACACAACTATCAAAATCATTTACCATATGATTAGGATAAAACCTAATTAATACTAATATTAAAAATAAGCAAGCAAAGTGATGGAACCATTGTCAGAAATGGACATTTCAAAATTAATAAGATTTTGATTAAATTATCAGATTCAATGGAACAATGTTTATTACCCATATGATTCTATATAATTATATTAATTTTTATTAAGATATGAAATAAACTCAACAGAAGAGCGATTGATACCATTTAAAGAAAATCCTCAGTCAGGATGCTATAAATCTCTTCACAGAAGTCAGGAAGATTAGAGAAAACACCCACTACAGGATGATCCATCCACGTGGCCAGGACCAGACAGTGAACGTTGAAGCAAAAGCAGTTCAATGTCACTGAGTACCGGTATGATTGGAGGAGACTGGTGAAGGTGGACACAAAGTAAACCTTCAGATAACAGTGGAGGTGGCCTTAACTGGGCAGAAAACCAAACCAAGCTCACTGCCACTGAGTCGATTCTGACTCCCAGCAGCCCTGGGCGACACGGTAAAACTTCCCCTGTGGGTTTCTAAGACTAACTCTTTATAGGAGTAGAAAGCCCCATCTTCCTTCCACAGAGCAGCTGGTGATTTTGAACCACTAGCTTTGTGGTGAGAGTTAGTTCAGTACATAACCCACTAGGCCACCAGGGGTCCAACTCTAACTGGGGTATATACACACCATAAAATAGTCACTTATTTCTGTAAACAACTTTTTCTTTTTTCTAGTGTCAAACTGCTTGTGTCTGAAACAGGTTCCCACTATTCTCTGAAAAAGAATAACCTCCTTCCCTTTCAATAAGTGGAGCTTACCTTTCCTCGACCAGAGCAGAGCAGAGCGCATCCATTTTGATGGTGCCACCCCCACCCCCAAACAATGGTTTTTATCTTCCATTATCAACAATGGATGCACACCACTTACCTGGAAGGGGAAAAGCAATCTCTGTCCCCTCATCTGTGCATTCTGAAAAGGATAAGTAAGGGGAGATATCATAGGTCTTTCATCGGTTTACCATTTGATAGTCTACCCTACTCCTAATGGCTAACACTGGCTGACTCAACAGACAGGTCTCTGCTTTAATTAGCTTACTATTAAGTATCTTGTTAAAAACGCCCCAGATGACTTTTCACACACATACCCCAACCTCACCCTTTGGGTCATTTTAACCCTTCAGTCTTAATAATATGTCCTCAAACACTGCCGAAGAATTCCTTTTCCTCTTTGTTATTTATGTCCTTGAAATATTTTTAATTGTTATGTTCTATTTGAATCACTCTTTTATTAAGTTTAAGGAGTTCTTTACTTAGTGCCTCATAAATCATATCTCCTAACCCCTTAATTATTCATGTTGCTAGTCTCTGAACTATTTCAAATCTCGAGGTAATGAAGTGTCAGAAACAGAAAACAGTATTCCAGATGTGGTCTTACCAGAATATGAAGGAAAAAAAGTCTATTATCCTTCCTGTTCCAGTTCTCCATGTGTGCCATCCAAAACTCTCATTAGCATTTTTTGCTGCCAGACCACATTTTAAAGACCACATTTGCTTTCCACCAGACTGCTAAGTATTTACAGATTTAAGGTTTCCCACCTTTCTACTGACACACTAGAAAAGAAGGTAGGATTTTGTACCTTCTTTCTTCTTGACCCATCTGTCCCCAAAGTTTAGAATGCAAATGCATGAAAATACTTCTTCTCACCTGAAAGAAATTGTATCCTCTCTCTACAATTGTTGCCCTATATTCACAGAGGTTAGTTAAAGGCCAGCTTGTAGTTTTATATGACTTGCAACCCTCATAACACCTTGCTGATTTTTTTTTCTAGTCATTAAAGACAGGGTAAACCCCAAGGACAATATGGATTTACTCTGAGAGTAAACTGGAAATATAAAGAAATAAAGAGAAAAAAAATAGTCACATACTTTCCCTCATTCTCCCACAATCACCCCATGAAATCCAGAAAGGTAGCTCTCCTACCTTAATTCTACTTTTTAAGAGGACACCTACCAGTAGTGATGTATTCAGCAACTAGTTCTGACTCTACCACAGCAATTGATGGACTCTCAGGAGAATGTCTCTTTTCCTGGGTCATCTGAATAGGCACTGCCATTTGACTCAAGTCAATAGTGGGTTGTCTTGGTTTAGATTCCAATTTTTCCTTTACTGCACAAAAAAGTCAGGGGAAAAGTTAACTTTTATTGTAAACAGGTACCCAAACCAGAGATGTCCATGGGAATACTGAAGCAGTCCTCTGGGGTGCCACCCTGGCGTGTGTGAGGAGGCAGTGAGTGGGGAAGAAGCAGCAGGTCTGCTCTGTGTGGCTGTACAGTGCCCAGCAGCTTAGCAGAAGGTGCTTTCAACAAAATGAAACCCAAACTACCTAAGACTCATGTAAGAGCTGGCTAAGACTCCCACAACTCTCACAAGGTTCCCAACCAGATTGGTGATCTCCTTGGCATGGATTCTCCTTAGAACAGGTCCTTTACCCTGGCGTTCATGGTTCACCAGCCTGACGACAGAGGGTTGACTAAGCAGTACACAGGAGGGTTTGCTCTAGGGCACATCTACCACAACACACAGTGGCCAGTTTAAGTCGGCCCAGCCAAAATTCAATATAACCACTAAGGAAATGTTACTATGTCTTCAATGACTCTTTCAAAGAATAAAAATATTTGTTGTTTATGGGAAAATGGCCTATTTCTATAAAAATGTCTGATGGACTGGTCTGGAATTAAGAATGGTTTCAGTGGAGAGATTTAATTTCTCATTCCTCCTTTTTATTTTATTAATTTACCCCACCCCCATCCCACCCAAAGAAAATTAAGTCCTTCAGTTCCCACCCTCTAGCTGTTAAACATGTGTTAAGATGACATTGACTACAAGGCATTATTGAAAATGGTTGAGCATGTCAAAGACAAGAAGTTGAAGAATTCCTAAGGCCAAAATAACACTGTTAAAATTATTAACCAAATACTTAAATTATCAGCCCACTGCATGATCAGTCAAATGATTCCCGCCACATAATGTCCCTAAACCACAGCAGCCATTTAAACAAAAAGAGCAGAACTAAACCAAAGGAATGTAAGACTCACCCACAAGAAGAGAAGACATGGTTACTAGGAATCAAAGTACAGGGAGTCTGACTCTGCTATTAATCAATGGGCAACTTCTTCAGATCAGAATCCCCTTCTCCATACAACAAAATAACTAGTGAGATCATTGCTAAGGTCCCTCAAATACTCGACAATTTCTGACCTGTTGTAACAGAAAGATCAATATAACTAAGAATAAATATCTTTGATAGGCTATAGGACAAACCTATAGCTAGAAAAACTTGTAATAGGATCTTGTTATATGAGGACAGCTCTGCATGGAAGCTCACTCATCCTAAGGGATGAATCTAAAGATAAAACTGAACAAATTAGAACGTTAGTAAGAGGACACTGATAATGTCTTATGACCATAAAACTCCTTAACCAATATCAAGACAGAGGGCAGAAGCCCTTTATTATGCCTCCTGCTAGTCTTCAGTAGAACTGGTAACTGTACTGAATTTATCTCTGCTTCAAACTAATGGACCTACTCCTTTCTAGTGGTAAAAGGCAACAGAATGGTCCATTTTAAGCAAGTGGGAAGAAACAGAGGAAGGAGCTCTGCCATATTTTCCCCTTCTTTGATTATAGTCTATCTGCTCTTCAGTACTCCTTAATGAACTCAGTGCATATCTCAATGAACTGACAAAGACACAGACTGCAGACAAGGCCAGAGGGGGGAAATGTGCTCAAATAATAACAAAGAAATTACAACAGTGGTAGTATTTTAGACAACTCATCTCTAGAGAAAACATGCTTCATTCAACTGAGCATGTGAATTCATACCTGTTGTCTGTTGCAGTTCTAACAGAGCTTTGATTGTTGAAGTAGCGGACTGTGATTCACTGGATACATCCTGATAAATAATGGTGGGGCTAGTCTCCATTGCAATCTCATGTTCTGACCAATCCTGACGCCGGGAAGCAATTACATGAACTACAGGCTGGGAATCTGTTTTATATTTGTTAAAAAAAAACAAACCCTATAAACAAAGTTTCTCTTTAAAACAAACCAAAACAAAACGAAAAAAAGCAATTTGTTTTTGCTTTACATATGTATTTATTGTAAAAGTCATGCTTTATCTCCCCAACAAGACTGTAAGCCCCAGAGAACATAAAGGTCTTTCTCTTCTGAACTCACTTAAGCAATGGGTTCAACTAGGTACCTATTTGCTAGACTCTGTGTTTAGCATTGAGGCCACAAATTGTTCAAATGATGATCACAGGATTCTCAAGAAGCACACAATCTGGTGGGGGAGACAGACATGTAACAGGAACAATTACAGTTCAGTGTGATAATGCTATAATAAACACATGTGCATTTGTGTAGTTGGGTGCATGCTGTGTAGAGTAGGAAACAAAACATTGTGGGCGTCGTCTTTACCCCAGAGCACCTGGAAATGTTTCTATATGACCGAATGAACAATCAATCGACACTCATTGGATGGCTGAATCACTGAAAGGAAATCCTGTCCATGAACAGCAAGAAAGGGCAGATGACCCAGGAGTGGGATACAATAGGGCAAGTATGTGGAGTTAAAAGGTGAGGGTTACAATCCCAGCTCTTCCACTACTAACACGTTGGTTCTTTGGGTCTGATTTCATCATTTCCCAAAAGGAAACAGGGAAATTACCTTTCTAACTCATAAGATCTCTGAGGATAAAATGAAGTGACATCTGTAAAAGAGATTTATAAGCTAAGAACATTATCGCTGTTATTATGGCCTGAAATTATTTCTCTATTCTAAGACTCTTTGTTCATTTCAAAATTAATTATAGCCCTAATTCAAGGTTTATTATATTCATTATATACAAGTATGTACATATAAACACTAAATGTACATCAAATCAAGTAACACATAGTTTTCCATCTATAAGTTAGTTAGACTACACCATTGCTAAGTTCCTAAACTCCTTTGTCCAAGATACCATACACAGTCTAGGGTAGAAGATATAAATGTAAGATCCCCTTTTCAAATTTAGATTGCAACAGGAAAAACATTAAAATCAAACAGACTTCTTAAAACAAAATCAATATACCAATGATCTGGAATTGTAAATATCCATTAATAAACTATATTTTTCCCAAAACACTCTGTATTATACATGACACCCCCAAGGATGTAATATTTCCATTAAACTCCCCCCACAACACCCAAATGCTTACGACTGAAGCACACTATCTTACAATATCAAATGCCATGTGATATATTTAACAGTTTATTTTACTCATCCCAAATAGACACACAGAATTTTAAATGTAGGGAACAGACTATATTAGGCAATAGCCCCTTTTATAGAACTTAAGTTCCCAAATCTAACTTTGACTTAAGAACTTCTTGGTTCGGTGAGAGAGCCTATAAATAAAGAGTAACTTTGCAACCCAACTCTATGAGACACACAGAAAATCCAAGAGAAAACACAGATTGTGTTTGCAGTGAGATGAGGAGAAAGGAATTGGAAAGGGAAGACACATTTCCTCAAGGGAGCCCCTATCAGGCCATCCATCAACCTGTAGGGGGTGGAGCAAGTGCGCAACCCGCTTTCTGCCCATGCTCAGCAGCCCGGCTGCTCACCACAATGTACCACTGTAGCCACCCCACAGCTGTGACAGGACAGCAGAAATCCAGAGGTAAAAACCATTCCCTACGTGATTCTCTACCTACTTTTGGCTTACGCTTAATTTCTCTAGAGAAATGTCTGCCCATCAAGCCTGATACTGGATTCAAATAGCATAATAATTGGGACACTGGGAGTCTGATCTCACCAGAACCATCTAATTATGCAGTGTGCATCTATCTGGGATTCTCTACCTCTTTTTAGGGTGGTGACCTGATAACCTTCATATGACTTTCCCCATAAATTATTCAACAAACATCCCTGGATACCTGTTAAGTACTTGATATATACAATTCATTACTGTATCCAAAAGCATGCCTCAATGTGGAAGAATGTGTCCCATGTCTTAACTATAAAAAGTCACTGTCTCACTCACATAGCCTCCTAAGTCCTCTCAGCTAAAGAGAATCTTAAAGTCTGTATAGTGCTAGATCAATTCCAGAACAAAATCTTTGTAACAATAGCCCTACCAGCCTGGAGGCACCAGAGAACTCACCGATTTCTAAGACAGTGTCCATCCCTCTCTGCACATCTAGAAAGGTCTTCCTGTGACTTCTCTCTATGGTTCTAGTGCACACCCAGGTGTCCACGAAGACTAATTACTTTCCCTCTTCCTTGCAGCAGTGCTCAAGGTAACTGCACTCAGGTCCTCCAAAAGCAACTCATCACCTATCTTTTTTTACTCTCCAAGAGATAGACCCTATTTCCACCAGCCAATCTTCACACAACATGATCCTCATATGCCTTACTCGCCCAAACTATTTCTTCTTAACTGAAGAGGTCTATATCCCATCTATGATGTAACATATAGCTGTCCTCTGAAGTACTGTCCTAATGCCCAGGCCTCTCAGCATTTCATTGCATCACCCAAATTGCTCCAGGAGCATTCATTCTGTGACAGAGTTCTACACTGCACAGTCTACTCTTTCATTTATCACAATATATATCGGCACATAAAGTTCTACAAAAAGTTATGTTTTCTTTAACTTGGGGTTTATTCCCCACCTCCACGCTGACCTACTTGTGCACTCAAATACAAGGGGGTACCCTCCAAAACCGGAAAAGTTGTAGTTCGCCTTTTTCCCGCTAGGCGAGCAATAAGTGACTCGCTCTGAGTTAGTGCACCCAGCCGTGTTGCTTGGGAAGGTTCTCTCTAGTCACAGTGAATTTTTTCAAAAAAGCAGTTTCGCTCAAACCTTGTTTTTTGTGATGACTGATTTAAAAGAACAGCATGTGGCTGTGAAATTTTGTTTCCTGCTCAGGAAAAATGCTGTAGAAACTTGTGATGTTGAACACAGCTTACAAGGACAGCACTATGGGAAACTCAAGTGTACAAGTGGTTTTCTCATTTCAAAAAAGGTGAAATGTCAATTGATGATAAACCTCATTCTGGACATCTGACAACATCCTAAAAGGATGAAAATATCAACTCTGTAGTGCATTTGAGTTGATTCCACCAGGCCAGCCTGTCAATCAAGCTTTCTATTTAGAGGCTCTGAAAGATTGCATAACAGTGTGTGATTTTAAAAAAGGCCTGATTTTATGCTAGACGAAAGACTGGTTTTGCCAACTGCTCACATAGCCATCTCAGTGTGCCACTTTTTGGCAAGAAAACAGCATGCCTCTCTTGCCCCACGCACCTGACCTTGCTCTGTGTGACTTCTTTTTGTTTCTGCGAATAAAGAGGGAAATTAAAAGATAGTGATTTGATAACTTAGAAGAGGAGAACAATAAAAAATGAGGGAAGTGATGTCAGCCAGCCAAACAGATGAGTTTGAAAAATGCTTCCAAGAATGGAATCACAGATTTGACAAATGTCTTAAGTGTCATGGAGAGTACTTTGAAGGTGATAAGGTTGTTGTATAAAATAATTTAAATACATACCTTTGGGGGAAAATTTTGATTTGGCGGGGAGGGGGTACCCCTCATAGTGTCATCTTAGAAAGTAAGTTGTGAGCCTACCCAAAGCAATGTCTTTACATGATGCATTTTTGTATTTGCCTCATGTCTTACTCGATTTTAAACCCCTATTCTTGGTTTTCTCTAATTTTCTTCAACTTTACTTAATATAATCTTGTATTTGATTTAATTCTTAAAACTTTTAGAAATAAGGCAGAAATATAGATTTGGTTGTAATCATTAGAAACTGAAGTTGCAGACAGCAAGGTGGGTCTCACACCAGAGGCATCAAGAACTCAATGAGGCTAGCACGTGTGCTGTCGACGTCTTATGACTCGGTAGTTATAAGGACAGCCATGATAGATTAGGCGTGATCACCTAGCTGTCTATCAATATCTACGCAACAGTCCAGGAGTGCAACATGTAAAAGGTCCACCCACAAGGTTCGGGAGAACTCCAGAAAGGAAATATTTGGATTCAGGCAACAAACAGGAATTTATAAGGCTTATCTACTGTTTACCCCAGTTAGGAGAGCTAACGACGCAGTGTTAGCTAACCTTGCTGCTACGTACTACATAGACACAAGTGACCATGACCCATGACCTTGAGAAGCTTGTAACCTAGTTGAGAGGAAAACAATTACAATAAGCAAACCAAAGAAAGTATAAATGATCAATGTTAACACAGCAATACTGGGGACATGATGTGCAAGGAAGGATTAAGCTTCTCAAGGTGATCAAGAGAAGCTTGGCAATAAGTTGACGATGAAGGCTTCCATTCCAGCCTGTGAGGAGACAGTTCAGGACAGCTCAGGGGACAGAGGGGGAATAGAAGAGGAAAGTGAGATGCGATCTTCAGGGATCCGATGGAGCCAAGGGCTTTCCTTGGCATCAAAAGGACCTGTACAGGGTAAGGGATCAGAAAAAGGATCTAAACAAGCAAAGGTCGACTCTTTGTTACAGAAGAATGCCAACTATGATAGGGAGAAAGGATAGACTTAAGAATGGATGCTAAAACTAGTAGACAGATGTTCCGATGAGGAACATAATATTTACACAGTTGCAAAGCATCTCCTCACAAGTGACTATTGCCTTCTAAGGGAACGATTACAACTTCAGTTGATAATCAAGTCCTGCTGAGTGCTTGGCTGTTAACCAAAAGGCCGGCAGTTTGAACCCACCAAGTGTTCCATGGGAGAAAGATGCGGCAGTCTGTTTCCACGAAGATGTACAGCATGGAAGTTTGATTCTACTTCCTCTGTCCTATAGGATCACCATGAGTCACAATCAACTCAGTGGCACTGAGCTTGGGGTTTTGTTTTGCTTTATTTTGTTTTGTTTGGGGGAGAGGGGAGGTAGTTCACTGAGGAGAAAATTGGGAAGCATTTTAGTCAAATGATACAAATTAAAATCATCAATCTCAGCACAAACTGACAGAATGATAAAATTGGGAAGGAAGCGAATCACCACAAGGAATCGTCTGCATAATATGGCTTGTACTCTTCAAGATGTCAGGATCAAAAATCAACAGGAAGGTGGAGGGTTGAGTCCACATTAAAAGGTAATTGAGTCATGAGAGTTAAATGTAGCTAAATCCTGAATTAGTTCATGAAGGAAGATGGGAAGAGAAACCATAAAGAACATTACTGGAGCGCTTATGGCTGAATATAGATCAGAGGACAATCAGATTGAAACGATGTTCTATTTCCTCGCTTTCCCATGCCTGTAATCTTTACAGGAGTAGAGCACCAGTCTTAATTCACTGTGGGCTGGGTTTGGACCTGCCAGCCCAAAGAACAGAAGCTGACTGCAAACTGCTCTCTGACAACTGGGACCCTTTCGTGTGGAGAATAATCTTTGGGGAACATAGACTTAAACATTTAAGGTTTTAGGGCTAAAGAAACATTATGTTTCCAGCTAGCTTTCAACGACATTAAAAACTACATCCAGATAGAAAAAGAGAGAGTTAGATTGTTGGCAAAGCAAACAGAGCACAATGTGTACAAGGCCTGACTCTCGGTGAAGAGGAAGCCCGGGCATTCTTTTTACTCTTTCTTCCACTTAAAAAGCCTGAAATTGTATCCGCAGGAAAAGGTAAGGAAAAAGAGGGGCCAAAAACAAAGCAAAGAAAAGACGAATGACTGTGTAGTGTCTCTAGTGCCTGTAGTATGGTGCTGATCAACTGTAAAAACCAGTATGGTTTTACACCGACCAAAATCCTATCCCCTTTCTCTTTATTTATTTTCTGTATTTTTGGGGAAATATTTTATTGTGCCGTGATCTACGTGAAAGCTTCTATGGCAAGTTAGTATCTCATTGAACAATTCACACACAATTGCTTGGTGACATTGGTTGCTGTCTTTCCCTTTCTCTTGAAACCAGAGCAAATAGAACCCCAATCCTATACTTTTGTGAGGAGCTACACAGGATGCGAAGGGAGGAGTAAACTGAGATGGAAACAAAACAAAACTGGCTTACAGTCCACTATATTAATTATGCCTACACGGAACTGGGAAAATTCTTGGCAAATCAGAATATTTTTAAAAGAAATAATACACAATGAAAGTAAAAGCAGATGAAATTTCACCGATGGCAGAAGAGCGAAAACTTTATAAAACCACTTCTGAAAACAGCCAAACCTTTGTTCCTTTCTTAGAATGAATAAGCTGAAGGCTCACTAATGATAACAACATGTTTGGGGAAGATTTACTGACTTACAGTTCCTTTAGGAAAAGATTAGCAATTTCAAATGGAAACCTAAGATTATGTAGACATAGACAGGTAGGGACATTCGTAGATCAGTAGAAAAAGAAAGGATCTACAGAGCTCTATTGTTTGTATCCCTAATCTATTAGTACTGAATTACAGGCTAACCATTTTACCTGAGTTTATAAAATAAAATTTCTCAAAGGGAGAAAAAAAAAGAAGCTAGAATTAGTCAAAGAGCTACAGAATAAAAAATAAAGGAGGATAAAGTAGCTGGATCTGTGGAACTAAGGAATCTATCTATAAATATAAAATCAGTATATTAAAGAAATAATTACAGAATAAGCATCATTCTACTGTTCCTAGTATATAAATTGATTCATAATCAATATGGAACAATAAAGTGAATTTTAACAAACCAATTCAGAAAACAATGCCAGCATTGATAATATGCTGAATAAAATGATTTACTTTTAGATGAGTGTCACGTTGTTAAAAAACACGAACAGCAGCAATCATTTTCACTGTTTTAACGGATGAGTTCTTGAGGCCCACTTCAAATGCTACCTCCTCCATGAAGCTTTCTCATCATCTCCTCACTGGAGTGTAAACTTTCAACCTCTGGATGGTTTTTGTTTTGGTCTGTTTGTTATTAATAAAATTCTATTTACCACCAGAGTTTCATATGCACATTTTTATCCCCTACTCTAGAAGGCTGCAACTATATTTTATTCCATTTCTGTAAGGTCTAGCACAATGTACACAGTATAAACTAGTAAGCAGTTGTCAAGCTGAACTAAAGGAATAATCAGCAATTCGACATATGTCAGACCAGTCTGGGAAGATTCTCAGTTTAGAAGTTACATAACAGTATTTGCACAGTATGAAGAATCTGTGCCACGAGTATGATGGCTCAGAAAGCACTCCAGTGAGGGTCATGACGAGGCAGAGAGGAAATGGAATTAGTGAACAATGAGAAAGAAAAGATAAACAGCTTTGCTGAATTGTATCAGAACCCACAGAGCATGGGTACAAATATATCAATAGGGACAATAAGGGCGGTAAAGAGAAGTGACAGATATGAGTACTAGATTTGTAGAAGATCGCAAAACTTATGGCCATGAGTTTATTTCAAGAGACTTCCAGGAAGAAGAATAACATGGTTAAAGAGCACTGAGGACCAAGTGCTTCCCAGCTGGAGTCGTTTCAGAGCCCTCCTTTTATACCGGTGACTATATAGTTCTCATCTGAAGTGGGATAAAAAGGGGTGCCACTAATAATTATGCTATCACAATAGATATAAAACACAACTGTTCCACACAAACTAGAATATATGGTCACCCTGCTCGGTCCATGGACAGGCCAACTCTGACCACTTTGATTCTTTCTCCAGGTTCAACAACAACCATTTAAAAGGCTGGATTCATTTTCTTGCTTATTTTTTCCTCCCTTACCCAAACCCACCAAGAGGAGAATTACCATCTAGTACTCATGGCTCTACCTAGTTAAGCAGTGCCTACCTGGCAAAATCATCACCTGAAGTTTACCAATAATTTAATGAACATAAGCCATGCAGGAAAAGAATGGTAAGCTTTATCAAAAATAAAGCTTCAGCCATAGATCTACAACCAAACAAAAGATATCAACAGAATAAAATAAATGTTTGTTTTCAAACCCCCTAGATGAAACTTCTATTTTGAATTCGGGAAGGCTGTCAGTAGTAAATATGCAAATCAGAAGTAAAAGGGATCTTACCTTGGGAACTCTGGGAGGACTCTGTAGAAGAGGAACTACTGTCTGTGTAACTCTGTGATTCTTCCTTTCCCTCCTGAATGGATGCATTACCCGCCTCTGCGACCCTGGATGCTTGCTGTAATGTTTCGGTTACCAGCTGCCTCGTTTGTTCACTAACAACTGTAGCCTGAAATGTCACTGGTTTGGGTTTAATAAGAACCTAAAAGAAAGCAGAAATATATCAAAATGAAATTTTAGAGCACTGTTTAAAATTCTGAACCTGTAAACTTTTTAAGTAGTACATGCCACATTACATCAGCCACAATTCTGACAAGAGACTTAGCACCTACTTTTTGTTGCCTATAATGATTTGAGCAGCCACTTTACAACCTGTAGAATGTAGGATGGTAGCCACAGCTAGGGGTGACCGAACAAAAAGACACCAAGAGCCTAGATTTCCCCTGGAATTTCTGAGGCACTGTACCAGTCCAGGACTGCCCCCTCTGAATACTTATTGGCACAATAAAAAAGAGAACCCTAATTTTGCTGAAGGCACTATTCTTCAATTTCTTTTTATGAGAAACCAAGTGAAATTCTTAATGGATACAACTGCACAAAGTAAACTTACTGGGGATCCAAGTCTCTGCTGAAGAGAATCTCAGAGGAGCCGTGACTGAGAATTATTAGAAGTAACATGAAGGGCGTGTGGTGGATCAAATTCTTGGCAAAGGTTAAATGAAACCAATAAAATGGGAGAAAATCTCCAAACCGGATAATTCTATTTAAAAATGTGGACTTGACTTCAATTTGGTTCATGGAAGAACATTTTAACTTACCAGTATCATTCTTATTTCTACTACCACAGGATTCTACACCCTCTGGACTCTATTAAGCCACCCAATTCCAAGAACTCAAGAATGAAAATATGGACTCTCCTATGACATAGGGGAAGCCCTGGGAGAGTAGTAGGTAATATGTGGGGCTAACAGCAAGTTCAACAGTTCAAGCCCACTCCCCACTCACTAGAGAAAGATGGCATTTTCTGCTCCTGCAAAGATGTACAGCCTTAAAAACCCACAGGGGCAGTTCTACTCATCTTACAGGGTCATGATGAGTTAGAATCCACGCAAGGGCATTGGGTTTGGTTGTCTGTTCATTTGTTTTTTATTTAATACTATAATCTATGCATGCGATGGGAAAAATGAAATTGCTACACACAAAAATTGACTGGCAATTTGGACAGGTATCTTATTTCTAATCATAAAATATATGTTTTTAGATATATAAACTTTTGGTTATGATTCAAAAAACACAGATTCTAAGTGCAAATGATTAATTTATAGGTAAACGAACTTTTTACAAAAACTTTACTTAAATCTTGAGCCCTACATTTCCATGCAAAAAAGGTTAGGAAGAGTTGCTTTATCTTCTGTTGGTTAAAAAATGAACAAATCTCTAGCTTCCCTGTAATTTATGACTTGTGTGAAGCAGATTTTATTAAGTAAACAGCATGTTTGAAGGCTGTGAGAGCTGGTAAAAAGTAAATACTTTTCTGAGATGCTGAATACCCTTAAGCATCTACTCTACAAACAATATTCTGCATCTTCAGCAGAATTTATTTCAGGGCCATTCTTTCCCCAATTTCTGTTGATGACATGACACTAATATTTAGAAATCTAGAAAAGTGCTGAAGGATGAGATACAGTTTTTGAAAAGAGGAAAGTGCACATTCAATCATAAGTTTTACGTCTGATATGTTCCTTAAGATAACTCATCTTTTCTGTCATATTTCTTCTTTGGAATTTGGGGGGTGGATTTCCACAATACACACAGCCAAGAAAAAAATCAGTAGATTTTACACCTTACCTGTGTTTTCCCTTGCTGTCCATAAACAATCTTTGTTGGGATGATTTTAGCTGCTGGTTGAACTGTGGAACCTATTCCTTTTGGCTGAGTTACAATCATTTTGGTGATGGGTCTTGTAGCAGTAATGATAGCTGGTTTTGCTCCTGTTGGCACTGTCTGAATAGTCTTTTCTCCCTAATTGAAGTCAATGACTACATGAGAAATTAACATGCATTTAAATGATAAATCACTATGTAAATTACTTTAAGAATATAGACTGTTTTTTCTAAGAAAAAGCACCTCAGGTTATATGACAAAGTACAGTGTTTCTGGGTGAACAAAAATCTTAGGCTTGGTTGAAATGACCTTAGAAGTCATTTCAGTGAACTTTCGGTCCAAAGAAAAAATTATTTCCTGATGAGTGAGTTGAAAGACAAAAAAATTAAAACAAAAAGTACTACATATAAGAATACTCACATTACACAGCCCTACTCATACGATATATTTATTAAAAGAGTCAGAAAATTTTGGAAAACCCTAAAATGTTAATAATGATTATTTCTAAGAACATGATAGGTCTCGTACACACACACACACACACCTTTATTGTCTGATTTACCTGAAATAAACATTTATACAATGAAAGACATAATTCTGTGTACAACAGCAGTAGCTCCATGTATATACTCAAAGACAACTCTCCCAGACCCCTAAATATGAAATCGTGAGGATAGTTAAAGTCTTTATGGGGAAACCGCTGGGAAAAGATCAACGGAGAGAACATTCAATGATTATATGAAAATATTATGGAGGAAAAACTTTGAGCTTTCCCATATTTTGCTACTTGTGTGCTAATATTTTTAGTTTACTAATAGACAGCTAAATTCCATTAATTTTTCACCATTTTCATCTGCTTTATTCCTAAGCATTATTTTATGGTCATTATGGATTCAAGTCTTTTTATTTAAACTTAACCAAAGTAAGTTAAAATATAGTGGTTCCTTACTAAATTATTGAAATTAGAAATTTAAGTCTATAAAATTAGGAAGGAAATTAAAAGATCAGAAATATTTCAGTTTTTCCAAATTTTTAGACATCATCTAAATGTGCAGTCATCTAAACTTAGTAAAGTATCCAGTTGAGCTGGGAAAGAGCAGTCACTCTATGAAAATGAACTAAATACACTTACAAACCTTGAAGGTTAAACTACTTGCTGAATTTACCTAGATGAGATAAGAAGTGCCTGCCAGCCATATGATTACTTATTTTCACACCTCTTCTCCCTTCAGGGCAACATCTCTGGTTCATGTGACAAGGGTCACTGGACTGCAAGCAAGCATGACAGTTTGCAGGGCCTGCCCGAGTATGATGCCCCATTCAAAGTTAATCAAAACTGCAGAGCAAGCTATTTTTTAAAAAGCTGCTCTGATGTGTGTGAGAGCATGTACAAGTACACAGTGAGTACAGGTACACATGCATCAGATACATCTAATCATGAGATTATACTCTACTCTTTCATCTATGTGACCACTATAAACCTAGGGCACAAGGCATCCCCTCTTATATATCATGTTCTATGGTTCTGCAAATCACAGTATTCACAATCTAAAAGCTAACCTAAGTTTTAGTTTCAGTTTACTTAGTGAACTCAGCCTAGGAACAATATACAGTTTCCCAGGTAGTGAAAAAAGCTAATGCTGGGTCCCTACCAGCTTTGCAAAGGCGGCGATGCCGAAGAGGCTTTTATATATCCTCTTGAATGAAACATACCACTCTTATTTTCTAACAAGCCAGGCCAGCTAGGACCACTACAGAGTCGGAACAGTAGTTAGGGTAAGTACCCAAAGGAACAGGAAGAAGAAAACTGCTTAAGAACGTCCTCTGTGCAGGCGCCTGTCTAAGCGCTTTCAAAACCACGAGCACTGGCGGAGCTGTATCATCTCCAGAGTGCTCGTGAGGAGATGAAGGGCTACCAGAGGTTGGGAAAAGTGCCTGAAGTCAAACTAGTACTAAGCCTACGTCTGACTAGCTTCAAAGATCTTAATAACTGTGCTCAAATGCTTTCAGAATTACAACCGAATCACTTATTTATACGAGTTCTTTACAACTAGCTCAAAGATGTAAAAATCAAAGAAACTAGCCCCCATCCATTAAACAGATCCTAATCCAATGTAGGCATTTTCTTGTCGAGGCCTAAATTAAATACTAGATCACTATTTGTTGGCCAGAAGCAAGACTGTCCTCCAACAAGGCTCTCCCTGCAGTTCAGTCGGTGAAGGGCTCCATCTGGAACCAAGCTAAGCTTCTAAAGCACGGTCACAAACATCCAGAAATTAAGGTGAGGACGGCCACAATAGGTGTTGTGTCGAGTCAATTCTATCATGACAATGGT
Source organism: Tenrec ecaudatus (assembly GCF_050624435.1). Lineage (NCBI taxonomy): Eukaryota > Metazoa > Chordata > Mammalia > Afrosoricida > Tenrecidae > Tenrec > Tenrec ecaudatus. The sequence goes on along the minus strand of NC_134533.1, from coordinate 73,515,971 downwards.
AAATCAGGCCATTCTGGCCACTGTGGGGTTTTAATGTCTTTTAGGCAAATATTCTTAAAGTTTGTCTTTAAAATGCTCGTGGACTTTACTTACTCCAGCATTTAGCAATGTTGTGACAACATTTTTGCCCGGGAGGCCTTGAATGGTCGTTCCTTTTCCTGTAGTCTTTTGCACAACAATCACATTGGGCTTGGAAGTCATGGGGATTGTAGTGATTTTGGTGGTTGTTCCTTAGAGAAGGGAGAAGAAAAGGAGGCCTGAGTTAAGGACTGGTGGTATTTGGTTATTTCTGCTTATGCTCTACACACTTAATACTTGGAGTCAGTGTCATCCCTACATGACATGAAGGCTGTCAAGAGGATGAAAACGAAGATGTGGAAATGTAACTTTTAAGTCCTCCCAGAAGAAGAGAATATTAAGAACAAACTCTTGCCTGCACTGAAGTCTACAAGTAGAAGTTGTTGAATGAGAGAATGTTTTGTTGTGCATTTTGTTGCCACAATTAAAAAAATAATTATGATAATAACAATGAGTACAAGGAGAAAGAACATGTTCTACAATTGATTGTGAGAATCACTGTACAACTCTTCTTGATATGAGTGAACTAATAAATTGTATACGTGATAGAAGTGCCAATAAAATTGTTTAAAAAAGGAAAAACAAGAAAGGACTCAGATAGATATCATGCCCAAGATAGAATCTAAAACACCATGATCAATTTCCTCATCAATATTCCTTATCCCCACTAGCTAACTGAAATGAGTATCTCTATTTCATGACAAATATTTTCCCCGAATTTAATACTTTATGAGTACTAAATGATGTAGAAAACATTTTGAGAAAAAAAAATTAAAAAGTAGCAAAATAACCAAAACACTAGACTCTTGAGAGATTTTATACAAAGAAATAGCCATGTGTTTTTGTGTGATTGAAAAGAAGTGAACATGACACTCAGATCATGTCACAGATTAAATGTGTGCATTTGTAATTCATAGCACTCTGAAGGGTCTCAGTATGAAACTAATAGATATTCCAGTCCAACATTTTCAACTATTACATTATTCTACTTTGATCTAGTCATTCAAACATATTATCATCTTGACCTCTCCCCCATGCCGTCTACAATGTGCTCCTAGTCTGCCTATCAAACATTTTTCTTCTAATTTCTTCCAACTGTTCCATTTTCTTCTAATTGTCTGAGTGGGAAATCCTAGTGAAAATATTTCATTTATTCCTTGCTTAGCCAGCTGAGTTCCAGTGCTGGGTGGTGACTGACTGACTGTTATGCAATGATTCCTCGGCGTTTGGCACATCCTCTGGAATCACTGTTCACTGACTATGTGAAAGAATCTGGTTGGCCAAATTTGCCAGGAACATGTCGCTTCTTTCAAAGTATCTCCATGCTGGTTCAGTGTCAAGCCTTCATCCTCTTTGGTATTCCAGACTGTGGTCCCATTTCAAGTTTCTCTACCGTGTAAATAGCTCTAGGGCTCCCTGTATATCAAACATCTTTAAAAAGGTGATTTCATCATGGCAAGAACCCAGAACTTCTGATACCAGTCAAAAACATACCAAATAGGAAAGGTCAGAGTATGTACTCCAGAAAAAGTTCCCTGAGAAATCTAGTGTCGAGAAGAAAAATTAAACAAAATTTTATTCTTTTTCACTGGAACACTGTCTGGGTAGACTAGAGAAACAAATTCATAGACACTCTTATGTATATAACAAAGAGCATTATATACAAGAGCAATTGAGTAATGAGAAAACATCCCAGTCCAGTCCACATCAAGTCCATAAGTTCAATATTAGCCCATATGTCTGATACCAATCTATAAAGTCCTCTTCAGACTCATGAAACACATGCAATGATGTCGAATGCAGGAAGATCACAGGTCAGTGGGTTGGAAATCTTCTGGATCCCGTTGCATTGTAAGCATCTCAGTGCTGGCAGAGGTCTACGTGGCTTCTCCGGCTCCAGAGGTCTGGTTGCACCAGGGTAGGTCCATGTGGCTTCTCCAGCTCCCAGGGCACCATGTGTCTTGGCAGTAGAGTGTCTCTCAGGGAGTGAGCAGAGAGACAGAAGTGTCTTCTGCCTCCAAGGAAGAAATACAGGATTTCCCAGAATTCTGAGGAGAAGGCCATGCCTACACGGAGGCCTCATTGGTTATATCTTGATTGACAGGCCAGGCTCCATCCCTTCACTCATAATCCTCTCAAATTGACACCAGATTATGTAACTTCCACAAAGACCTTAGTATTTCTTATGAGAGTTGTAGAAATAAGATTGCTCTAAGAATTTTCTGGCTATGTATAAATTGTGGCAATGTTTATTACCAGAAAAAGCTTTTATGATATACTTGCCATCATCTGATGTCTTGTCAATCCTGGGTAGTATGCTTGTAGGTTGAAATGAAAAGCGCTTTTCTCTATAAGCTAGCTTCAAAATTATTTTTCCTCCTTCTTTGTAGTCTCTGAATAGTGGGCCCTTAAGAGCTCCCAAGACGAAGCTGCTCAGTATTCATTTATACCAACTTCAATATTTAAATTAACTTCAATCCCTTGTGTGACTGGTTGTATATACACCTCTTGAAATTGAAGCCTCACAAAATATTTGGTTAACAAAAAAAGTGTTTTTATACAGTAAGCATTAAAAATTACTTCAAAGAGTAAATTACACTCTAACTTTACACCAAAGCACAAAGGACTTCTTTCTCTCTTTTTTTTTTTAATGAGTGAATTATATCTACTAGGACAGCGGTTCTCAACCTGTGGCTCGTGACCACTTTTGGGGGTCAAATGACCCTTTCATAGTTGTCACCCAATATATAACAGTAGCAAAATTACAGTTATGAAGTAGCAACAAAAACAGTTTTATGGTTGGGGGAGTCACTACAACATGAGGAACTGTATTAAAGGGTAACAGCATTAGGAAGGTTTAGAACCACTGTACTAGAATATCTAGTCCCTTCTAGTACAGATGTTTGTTGATTTATAAGACAGTTAGTAAGGCAAATTCACCAACTGACAAAATTGGGGGTGGGAGGGCCCTCAGGAAATTTTAAAAAATAGTGTATAATTTTAAAATTTCAAAAACACAGTGTAGAAGCAAGTATAGTATTAAATTAAAATAGAATACAATTTATCACTAAAATTAATAATCATTAGAATAAAAAATTCTGAAATTCCAGTGATCATGTTTCTAAACCTCCAGGCAGTTGTATACTGAAGAAAGAAGTATTCCTAATTTAAAATCGTCCCCTTCTGTGCTCTCATGGCACTTAGTGTACAGTTCTGTTACAATAAGATATATTATAAAATTCAATTGTGTCGCATTCTTTGGGGTCAGAGAATACCTGTGGCACAGACCTAGCACAGTATCTGGCGCATAGCATATCTAAGAACTCATCTACTTAGTCTTTCTTCCAGAAGCAGTGGAACCAAATGCATCACGTTTGTATAATAGGCTGTGATCCTTACACATCCCAGTGATTCCCGTTTAAAAAGATGCCTGTCAAAGTCCTACAATTATGCGAATAGGCTTACAGAGCACAAATTTATTACATCAGATTTTACTACTCGGAGTCTTAAATCACCTTACAATCTTGTTCTTTTGAGGAGTTGGTGGAACGGAGGACAGTGACTTAGGTTGCCTGCCTCAAAGAATGAGCAAATAGAAGAATGAAAAAGTACATAAGCCACTAGCTATTTTTCTGGAGACTGCACTAACGACCAAAATGAAGGATTGTCATTTTCACAAGTTCTCCTAATGCCCTCCAGAGGCAATGAGTTTATCTTGAAGGAGCCACTCTTCATATGGGTGATTCCTCAACTCTCAACAAAGTTCACACAAACACAAAACCCAAATCTGATACTTCTCTCTACACACACATAGAAACACTTGGCTATAAAATATGAGTTCAACAACTGCAAAGATGCCTTATCATTGTTTACTCTGTTTAAAAGAAAAAAAATGGCCTTTCAAGAAAACACTTTGGAAGCATTAACTTGCTTTCTAGGACATTAGGCAAAGGAAGTGAGAATTTCAGATAATTTATATATAACGATGTCCATCACAGGATTATTTACACTGGCAAAAATTGGAAACAACCTAAAACATGCAGCAATAACAAAATGGTTAAATTATGACCCACCATAAACAAGAATATTATGTAGCTATTTAAAGAAAGCTGAAGATGAATAATGATGAAACTTTCTATTCCCATAAAGAGTTAGTCTCGGAAACCCACAGGGGCAGTTCTACCCTGCTCTATAGGGGCTCTAGGGTCTAAAATGACTCAAGTTAAAAATACATTGATCTCATGGGGAAAGTATCAATATTATATGGGAAAGGGAGTTGAACAGATGTTAGATCTGAATTCAATTTCTTAAATCTACATAAGAATTAAAAAAATAAACAATTGTAAAATCTTCTAAATTTTAACACATTTCTCTAGATGCTAAAAAATACAGGTTTTAAAGTTTCTTTGTTGACTTTCTAAATTCTCAACAATGAGAGGGAAAGTACCATTTAAAATGCAAAAAAACAAACAAACCCTTCACGTTTACAGTGAGAAGTCTGAGCGTACTTCAGGAAAGCCACGTTTTTGTTGTGCTGGGGGCCGAAGGGAGACTCTGGAATCCAGCATCTGTTCGTGGGTATGGCAGAGCACCGTCAACCTACCCACCACACACACACACACACACACACACACACACACACACACACACGCGCGTTTACCAACAATCATCAACGAAGGGTAAAAACTACGAGTAAACTGGTAATTCCAGAGAATAGAGACATAATGAGCTCCACGCAATGAGTATAATTGTTTCAACTGTGCACCTAGTCTATCTCCTATGCCTGGAAAAGCTTAAGAATTCCTTTCATCCGTGCTCAGACACTTGAAATCGCAACTAAATATCAGTTACTTTATATTAAAATACAAAAACAGCTATTATGTACACATATCTCTAGGTTCTATCTATCAGATCACCTCTCTACTAGGAAAATGTTGCTGTGCTTTGCTTGCTTTGCTCTCGACTACTACACTACCACTTATCTTGCTGTAACGCTGAAGCTATGCCACCGGCATTTCAAGTGTCATCAGGGTCACCGCTGTGAAGGGGTTCTAACAGAGCTTCCAGACTACAGTCGGTCAGGTAGTAGTTTCACGTCTCAAAATGAAACCGTCTGGACAGCAGTGGCTCCGTGTCTGAGAGCGTGCTGGAAGATAAGCCCCTCAGATCACAACACAGAGGCTACGACAAGGCGCTCACACATGACAATTGTGAGGAAGGTCCACGCTCACACATGACAATTGTGAGGAAGATCCACAACTGGGCAATGGTTCCATGAGGTCACTGTGAGTCAGGACAAGCTAGACAGCCCTGAAGAACAACTATAACAATTGAGTACAAAGTAGTTAAACAAGGACTGAGCTATGGAAACAGAAGCCCCAGGGCAACCAGACATTCCTTATAGCCAAATGGCACTATAAATTCATGTACAAGTAAAGGAAAATCCTGACAGCCATAAAAAGCTACCAAGTAATGAAAAACATGATCACTTTAAAAAAAAGGTTTTTAATTGAATAAGTGTCCTACACTATTTAAAGACATTGTCAAGTAATAAATTATAATTTGAGTTTCAACTGAGTTATTTTAAAAGCTGGAATATGATGATTCTTTCCCTACTGCTTTCACCCTCCCTCCGTTTGGCACACACTGGATTTTCTCACTTACACGTAAAAGTAGAGCCAAAATTAGCAACTTTAAATACAGTCCTTTATGCCAATACCATACCCTGCTTTGCTACTTTTTTCACTCTCTCAATTATCAGCAACATCAAATTACTGCCAGAAATTTCAATCCCTTGACTTAAAAATGTTCAAACAGCTCACATAGGGTATACAAAATATGGCCAGTGTACAAAAATGGTAGATACTTAAAAGTCCACAGGGCTTGCTTGATCAGAGATTATTTACATCATTTTAATTAAAAAATAATAATCAATGAAAACAGATGCCATGTCAATGTTCCACTTCACACTCACAAGCCAAATATTGCAGGAATTCACGAGCCAATAAAAACCTGGTTAACTTCTAAAATACCAATAAATAGGCTGAGTAAAAAAATAAAATAGAAAATTTACACAAACAGTCAACATAAGTGGTAAAAAGCAAATAGAAAGTGGAGAGCAAATGCTTTGAAAATGATGAGGGCAAAGAATGTACAGATGTGCTTTATACAATTGATGTACCTATGGATTGTGATAAGAATTGTATGAGTCCCTAATAAAATGTTTTTTTTAAAAAGCAAATAGAGATGCTTACTTTTAATAAGCTAAAGTGACATTAGTAATTGAAATTATGATATGTCCCCACAGATATACTTAGCTAAATACTAATTCTTCCACTACCTAGTTTGTGTAGCCTTGAACAAGTCAATGTTTGCCAAACCCTCAGCTAGCTTCATCTGTAAACTGGGGCTAACCACTCCGGGTGACGAGGAAGTCTGTGTTGACATATGGGAGAGTACTATGTAAAGAAAACATATGTATGCACATACAAGTTATCCTCTTTCCACTCTGATTCAAAACAATTAAATGCTCTCTAGTTTACATTCTCAACAGCTCAATGTACGAATATTCAATATTAGAACAAAAATCTTCCATTTTATACTCAATCACGAAACATAAAGGCTGAAAGCAAAGCTTTAGATTTCTAAGCAGAAAACAAGAGATCAAACAGAATCCCTCAATAGTTCAATAGCTTGTTTCCTCTTATACCCTGAGCATATTTCGGACAGACCTACCGGAAACTATATTACTACTGATGATCTTGCCCCCCAAGGTCGCCAAGGACTTGGGCACAACCGTAATGATGCTGCCACTGGTAGTTTTCACGTAGGTTGCGGCTCCCGGGGTTGCAGCCATTCGACCTATGGACGGGCTCACTGCTGGCCGAGTATAGGTTGCCTGTGTGCCTACAAAAACGAAAAACTTGTCGGTTTCTAGCAAGATAATCATTTACATTTGACTCTAATTCGACATACTCTACCTTGCTTTAACTTGAAAGAAAGTGGAATTTCAAGGTACCAAGTCATTAATTTACAACTTTACAGTTCATTTCAAATGCATACAGCAAGAACCAAAGCCAAATCAATTTAAATGAATTCTACACATAAAATTTTGCGATCTGTTCCAGCAAACTGCTAACCCACGAAACAGTACAGCTAACCCTGTCGCTCCTTCCACTAGTTCTATGCCAAAAGAAACTGAACCATCATCTTTGCCGCCGGAGCATTTCTGCTATTTTTCTGTCACGGATTGGAAGGTCGCTGCATCAGTTTTATACTATCTCTATGCAAAACCCAGGAAAAGAACTCAGGAAACAAGGCAGCATTGCTTTTGTAAAATGTTACAAACTTCTGCTGGTTTGTATTCTGCTACTTTCTAAATATAATTCCATCTTTTAGAGAGTTATTCCATCATTTTACTAAATATTACGGTTGAAGTTGCCAAGAATTGCCCGGATTATTTCTCTTTAGTCTGAAAGGCTCTTTACATATTTCCTTACCTTTAACTGACCTATAAGAATATTTTCCATCATGCCTCCAAAGAGATTTTACCTTCTTACTTCTAGGACTTTTTTCCTTTTCCCAGACAAGAATTAAAAACTAACCAGATGAGACTGTTACAGTTTTATAGGCCAAAATAGTATTCCTAAACTTAGAATTATTAGTCTTGGAGTGAATGAAAAAAGGAACAAAGATAGTACCTTCTTCAAATGAAAAAAATTTTTCACGATAGAGTCAGAGGCTACAATGATAGTCACTTTCAATAAGCCCCCAAAATAAAAAAATGCCTTCAGAAAGTTCCGAAGATGAGGAGACTGTCTGCTCCTACAATGATTTCCTGTCTTGGAAAACCTAGGCAGCAGGTCAACTCAGTCTTATAGGGTCAATCTGAGTTGGAATTGACTTGATGGCAGTGAGTTTCAGCATATAATCCATGTTCAATATATATGTAATCACTACCCAAAATAGGGGAGGGGAGGGGAGAAGGAGAAGAGCGTAAAGTAAAATTACTGTATTTTCCCCTGAAATAGCCTGTCCATATAAACAACATGCAAGTCACATGATATGTTCAGAAGTCCATTTCAACCTCATTCACCCTCATTCAATACTACTTGTGATGCTATTTGTATAATAAAGGTATATGACATGAACAAGTTATAGACCAAGTTTTATAGTACTGAACCTGCTGCCTTAGCTCTGGGGCAGTTCAAGACTGAGTTCTTTGTAGCCAATCTGAGCACCCCTTAAGTCACACCTTAAATAGAGAGAAGGTCATGTGTGGCCAGTCTGAACCTAGGCTGGTCACACAACAGGAGGGGACCTTGCCAAGTGTGCCTGGGTTCATGAAGCCTGGAAGTACATCAGTGCAGGTGAGGGCACACATTGCTCCAAATCCGCAGGCTCCCCAGGCAGCCAAGTCAGTTGGCCTTGACTTATTTGAGCAAGGGATGAGTGGCTCCTCTACAACCTTGGTTCTTATGCCACGCCCAGGTGTCTTGTAGGGGGAGATTCAAATGGGATGAGTGTAAGTCCCAGCCACCTGGACGGCAGAGCAGAATGAACACAGCTGCAACGCGCCAGCCTTGCCAGCCAAATGGCCTCTCTGGCCCATAGTGTGCAGACTCACACACCTCCTGGGCTGGGGCCAGCTGCCCTGGCAAGGGCTGTTTCCAGAGTGGCAAGAATGATTTCTTCCTGCACTGTAGAAAGTGTGTGTGCAGAGCAGGGAAGGCGCCCTGCCGGGAAGGAGCTGCTTTAGGAACTCACGAGCAGGCTAGTGAGGGTCTGTTGCTGGTGAGGACTAAAGCTTCCAGGTCAACAAGCACTACAGCAGAGAGGCAGGTAACATTACATCCGTTAGCCGGAGAGAAAAAAGACATCATCAGTATGTAAAAAAAATACCGATCTAGCACATTTATGAAAAAATAAGGTGTTACTTTGAAACATGTTATATAATGTGTTACTATATAATGTGTTACTTTGAAAAATAGGGTAGCTTAAATTATTAACACGCATACATCTGGGTCAGAAAAGAGACTCATGTGAAGTAAATATGCTAGAGACACATACTTGGAGTTAGCTGAATTACAACGGAAAAAATTTCAAATTAAGCTTTTTATAAAGGAAAGTACTTACTCTAGCATAGACACATATAGACATATTATTTTTTAACTAAGATAATATTGCAATGAGCAATCATATATATGATATACTGTTATCTATGTGCAAAATAGAGAAAAGCTTGGGGGAAGTATGACAAATATTCAATAAAATTTTTAAAAGCATAGGCTTTGAGGTGAAATAGACTTTAGTTCAAATCCCTTATCTGCTTCTTTCTGTGTAGCCTTGGGCAGGTGCACAGTATCTGTTTTACTGATGGAAATGTAAATAAGCATAAAGAGATGAAATATAATGTTTGTACAGTCCCTTCCATTCTGGTCAATAAAGAGTAGTTCATAACCTGAGACAGGTTATCACTTAACACTATTTAGATTTAATTACATTTAAAAGAATAAACTCAAATAAAACCAAACCCACTGCCATTGAGTCGATTCCAACTCATAACCACCCAATAGGCCAGACTGCAAACATTTACAGGGAGCACAGACAGCCTCATCTGTCTTCCACAGAGTGGCTGCTAGGTTAGAACCACTGACCTAGTGACTAGCAGCCCATCCCCTAACATACAGCACCCCTATAGTAATAGCTAATACCAATATTAACAGTAATAGCTGTTGGGTATTGTGCTAAGTATTTTACCTATATGATTTCCTTTATTATACTATCCTTATGGCATAAGTATTATTATCTCATTTAAAGAGATGATAGAAAAGATTTATGGAGATTCATTAACCCATTTAAAGTCACGAGTAGTCCAACTTAAAGTGGTCTTCACTGTTATTTCCTGGCCCTGGGGCTGATATCCTGGGCTTCCCTCAGTCTCAGAAACTTTTATTCTACTGTAATGTCATCCAGACTCTCAACCTCATCGATTAGTGCCTTGTAGCCTGAGACCACAGTTTCACTCACTCAACAAATCCTGACTAAACACCTCCATGTATGTGGTAAATAAAACAAACATTGTCTCTTGTCCTTGTAGGATTTATGGTAAAAAGTAAAACATGAAACAAGTCAACAAACAATTAGCTAAGCAATGAGAATCTCAGTAAGTGCTCTAAAGGAAAAAAGGATCATGAGCTAAGATAACAAGGCAGGGCTCATTCTAATTAGGGAGAGCAGGGCCAACAAATACCTCTTTGAAGAACCCTCCCAGCCATTTTGATACTCCCAGCATCAAGCACATCACGGCTAAGGAGAGAGAGCACGCTCCACAAGTGCGTGACAAATTAACAGGGATGCGCAAGAACACTTACCAGTTGGAGTGGTTACCAGCTTCGTTGTCATAATTGCACCATTACTGCTAACCACCATTATAGGGGAATTACTACTGGTGGGCAGAGTTGCCGTCACTGGTTTAGGTAAGATTTTACTTGGTTGAACCTGTTGTGTGATGATTTTAACACCTTTGGAAAAAGAAAGATAGAGCTCAATACAAATTATTTTTAAAAACATGTCCCTATACCAACTCAAGAGGGCAGCAGTCTCACATCTCCTCAGTCTTAGCGAAAGAGAGGCCTTCTCATACCAATAAAACTCTTCTACCATTTTAGTCATCTAGTTTTGTCTTTCCTAATTTCTCTTATTTTAGGAGTACAAATAAAAATATTTACAACGTAGTAACAAAATTCTTAAAGAAAAATCTTTCCCCTCTACCTATGAAGTGTTTTATGAGTATAAGATCTATTAAAGCAAATAAAATTTTAAGCTAGCCACTAGACCTGAACTTTCACAAGCAAATGAATAATTTGTCCCATTCAAATAGCTGGGATGAAAGGATGAAGATAGAAGTAAAAAAAAATTAATGTAGCTCTTATATATTCACAACTTCATTAAGGATTTTCCAAGTCCTCTTCAATTATAAAAAGCTGCTAAAAATTACATAGAGCAAACGTATTCTTTTTGACCCTTTCTTTTTAGTTTTCTTCTTTTAATAACTCAATTTATTAAATGCAGAATATGAAATAAAAGATATAACTTCCTACAAAAAATATGCTGTGGAAAAGCACTCAATAGCAATCTATAACAATAAAATGAACATGTTCAACAGAACCGACAGTTCTAGGGGGACATGGGAGAGGGGAAAGTGGAGGGAAAGTTAGTGGTGTTAACAAACCCAGGGACAAGGGAACAACAAGAGATACAAATGGGTGGTGAGGAGAGTGTAGGAGGACTGGTAGGGCATGATCAAGGGTAATGCAACCAAGAAGAATTACTGAAACCCAAATAGAGGCCTAAATAACGGCATGTACATATGTAAATATATTAATATATGAGGATGGGGAAATAAATCTATGTGCATATATTTATAGCTGTAGTAAGAAGGTAGCAGAAGGAAACACAGGGAATTCAGGGTGCATGATCTCTTCAGGACCAGTGGTTGAGTAGCGATATTGGGAGGGTGGAGGGAGGGTGGGTTGGAAAGGAGGAACTGATTGCAAGGATCAACATATAACCTCCCTGGGGTACGGACAACAGAAAAATGGGTAAAGGGAGATGTCGGACAGGGCAAGATATAAGATAAAATAATAATTTATAAATTATCAAGGGTTCATAAGGGAGGGGGAGCTGGGAAGGAGGGGAAAAAATGAGGAGCTGATGCCAGGGGCTTAGGTGGAGAGCAAATGTTTTGAGACTGATGAGGGCAATGAATGTATGTGCTTTACACAATTGAAGTATGTATGGATTGTGATAAGAGTTGTATGAGCCCCTAACAAAATGATAATAAATAAATAAATAATAAAAGTGTTCTGGTGCTAGTGTTGTAATTTTCTTTCTACATTTTCCAAGTTTGTTTCTAAGGTGTTATATTTGGTACAAAACTTAAAATATTAAATGTAAAATTCACAGCTAACTACTAACTTAAGTATTAATAATTTGAACTATGGAATAAAAAAATTAGTTAACACTTCTACCCCCTCCCTCCATCCCTGCCCCCATAAATTCAGTAAAATAATTCATGGGATAGAATATATTGCTATAGAAAACTGAGAATTAAATTACATTTTAGACAGTGACTGAGATTCAAACATTAAAAAGCAGATTAATATATTTACTTAAAGTCTCAATGTCAAACTTCCTGTAACCAACAAAACAAGTTTAAATTACTACGCAATTAGGCATTTACTTAATCTATGTGACAGAATTAATAAAACTATTCAAGAAAATCTCTGAAAATTCAGCAAGCAAATTGAGAATCTGCGGTATTTGAAACCAAACTTTTTTTCTTCTCCCCTCTCCTAGTTCACGAGGTGAGGACTGCACTCGAGAGTCAAGCCCACGGGATCCCTGAGTACAAAAATAATTATTAGGGTGCTAAGTTTTTATTTCAAACATTTTCAAAGATTTTATTGACCGGGTTGTATTTGTTACATGGCCTTTCTGAATGTAAAATGCTAATTTAAAAGAAAATTCCTTCTCACTACTAACAGAGAGGGAAAATTTTGAGGTAGCACATTGGCAGAAGAAATTTGGGGTAACACTTGGCAGGGTCATAGTCTGGGAGGTGAGACTTCAGCATTCCTTACCTTGCTCTTTGTCTGCTCCCTGGTGCCGGGGTGAAGTCCCGAAGAAGTGTGTCTGAGATAAGAGTTTTACTTTCAACTCACCCCCCTACGCACGGAATGGAGGCTCTGCCTTGGATGTGCCATGACTGAGAGCACTGAGACCTTGGTAACCTGCCCTCACTCTGGCAGCAATGGCTGCAAGCAAGGAGAGGCAAACAGAATCTCAGGCTGCTGGCCCCAACCCAACAAACACTCCACTTCTAGTGAAAGGGGGCCATTCCTGACCCCACTCCATGCAACTTCTTTTTGTTTCTGTGAATGAATAGGGACATGAAAAAAAGACAGCAATTTGAGGATGTAGAAGAGGCGAAGAAAAATACGAGGGAAGTGGTGTCAGCCATCCAAACAGATGAATTTGAAAAATTTCCAAGAATGTCAAATTACAGATTTGACCGTATTAAGTATAATGGAGAGTACTTTGAAGGTGATAAGGTTGTTTTGTACAAAAAATTTAAATACATTGCTTTGAGAAAAAAATTCCACTTTGGGGTACTACCCCCTGGTATACCCAACAACAGAACAGACATGTCACAAGGGCCAAGGAACATGACAAAACTAAAGCACATCCTCCGCCAAACAAAAAGAAAGACATGAAAAAGGACACAGCTACAATGGAATAAAACTGTATCTCTAGGAGGCCTAATTGCCTATGTAGGAATCTATGAAAATACTTCTAGTAATAATATGTGAATTCAGCAAAGTCAAAGAATACTTTTGTATATTAGCAGAGAACATGTGGAAACAGATTTAAATTACAATACCATTTTAATCACTCCTATGGGATACAGAAGGGTTTTCCCCCAGTTTGTCCCCCAAATATGCCAAACTTAAGAAGCTGCTTGCAACACTTGGTAAATGACTATACACCTGGAAGTCAACATCAGCTGCTTGGAGGTTATCTCCCTGAAGGTATCAATCATCTAGCGCAATCAGACTCTATAGTCTGTCCCACCCTAAAAAGAGTCCATTCCCTGCTGATAAGGATAGTGGATTGTTTCCCTGAAGGAGAGCCCAGAGACAAGGTCAATCCAACTCAAGGAGGACCAGGGTTAGGCTGCCACCTTGAATCTAGGATACGCCCATCTGGTCACATGTGTACCCCTAGTACCTCCCTTCCTGTTACGTATGTGATTACCTCTAATCAGTGGGGGTTGCACAGCTTCTAAGTATGCACTTATAGATATGTAAGTATATGAGTATATAAGCTGTGAGTAGAAATATACTCTTTCTGTGCGGACCTGGCTGCTAAGATCATGGCCGTCCAAGGTGCGCGTGCTACTATGAAATGTGTCTGACTCTTTTATTCTCTGTCTCCCATCCCTCCTATTCTCTATGACTTTACTATATTCTTTATATATGATCACTGTACAATTGCGCCCACGGACCCTGCAGTAGTGAGAGGCTGGTTTATTCTGACACATTCCCAGAAAAAGAAATATTGTTAGGTGCTAATGAGTCAGTTCCGACTCACAGCGACCCTGTGTACAACAAAAGAAGACACCGCCCAGTCTTGTGCCATGCTCACAACTGTTCATGTCTGAGCCCATGTTGCAGCCACTGTGTCAATCTAACAAACAGATTACCGTATATACTCGTGTATAAGCCGAGTTCAGCTTATACACAGGTCAGTGGTACCCCAGTGAGGTGTAACATCTCACGGGTGATTGCAGCTCCTCTGCTGTTCATTCAAAGCCCCACTGACACTGCAGGGCTTTGAATGTTTGTTTACCCACATCTAACCAATCAGAGCCGTCCTAGGACGTGGACGGCTCCAATTCGCAAAAGCACCCGGAGTGATTCACTTACGCCGACAGCTGAACTGGTAAGGATGTATCTGTGGCTGCACTCCGTCTCTCCCCTCTGGTCTCTGTGTTAATTCACATCCTGCATTTCCCACCCTAGGCTTATACTCAAGTCAATCAGTTTTTCTGGTTTCCCAGGTAATAATTAGGGACCTCGGCTTATACTCGGGTAGACTTATATTCAAATATACACAGTAGGGCTTGTATGCTGAGAACTAAAATATACACATAAAAGAAGCCAAAGTAGACTTAAATAAAACAAATGGAAACTGACAGATGTAATATCAGTACAAAGTCTACTTTTCGCAAATTGGTCTAAAGATGCAATTTCTAGGAAAATCCTAGAAAGGTTTTAGTATACAGATGCAAGCTTATTCTTAAATTCCTATTGAAAGGCAACAGAACTAGAATAGCTAAAAGAATTTAGGAAAGAACTGAGGAGAGAAAAATGACTACTCAAAGTAAAGGCTTTCTCTACAGGTGAGTTTCCAACTCACAACAGGGTTCTGTTCTAATGGCTCGGTTGTTTAAGTCAGTTCTGACATATATCAAACACCTCCTCTCCTCCTAGTTTACATTAGTATTGTCTTTTATCTTCAGTATCTTCATAAATTCATCATAATAATGAAGTCAGGGCTGTTGGGTGCATGCGTAGTTCAACTGTCAGAGTTGAACATGGTGTTATGCTAAGAGCTGAAAACTGCCAACACTGACTTCCCTGTATACCAGACCATAGCAGTGTTTTGAAAAGCAAATCATAAAACTGATCATCTGTGGGTGAACATCTGAGAATGATAACATCAGCAAATTATACACTGCTACAACTAATGTTAAGAAGTACCGAAAAAGAAGACAGTAGTAAGAGTGGTTCGCGTTGATTCGAGTAAGTCATAAGTAGGGGACTACCTGTTTGGCTGCAGTAATCAAGACAGGGTGGTGTTCACACATAATTAACTAAAGGTAGGGGAAAAAATCCTAACTCATTGCCATAAGGTTGATTCTCACTCATAGAGACCCTAAAGGGCAGAAGTAGAAAGGACTGGGTTTATACAAGACCCTTTACGGGAGCAGAGAGCCTCATCTTTCTCTCAGAGCGACTGGAAGGTTTTAACCACTGACCTTGTGGCTAGCAGCTCAATACATAGCCTACTATGCCACGAGGGATCTTCAAATCCATAATAGAGGGATAAAAAACACCACAATGGAACAGAATATAAATAGACCCACAAAAATACTACAAATTCTCATAAAGACCCAAAAGTAATTAATTCAACAGAGAAAGGATGGTCTTTTCAACTCATGTTGCTAAAAAGCAATTTGATATCCATAAACGTGGAAATGAACTCCAACACAAATCTCACACCCTATTCAAAATTAAATCAAATTAGGTCATAGACTTAAATATAAAACATAAAGCTATAAAACTTCTAGGGCCTAGGGCTAGGCTTAGACTTGACACCAAGCAGCAGGGTTCCTAACAGCAAAAACGAACAAACTGAACTTTATCAAGAGCTACATTCGTGAAAAAGACCCAGCCCTATTGCTACTGATCTTTCGCTAATAACATATTCCTTCCCTAACTATGAAGGTGAGAGTACTTAGGACTCGGAGTTGAGGAACCTAAGATTTTGGGACTAAAAATACAGTTAGAGGGCTGGGGCTTTGAATAAATTTAGAAAAGATTTTAAAGTATTATAAACATTGAACCCAAATAATACAAACACATAATATCATTCAGTTTGTATTAGTCCTAATAGATTTTGTAGAATAAATATATATAATAGACCTTCCTGGCTAAAAATTTTCAGGTTCTCTCACCCGATGTTCCAATGAGATGACTGGAAATTCATTTTGTTTTCTTAAAAGATACTAAGCATATTTAAGAGTCTTTTAAATACCCTTTTTCTAGTCAATAAACTCACGATGGTCTATTGACTAGAAAAAGGGTATTTAAATGACCCCCACCTCTGTGTCTCCATATACTGAGATGCTTTGGGGAAACTACTAAATTTATGCCAAACTGGATACTATAAACTCTCTACCACAAGGCTCTCCAGACCAATTTTCCACCACCTACTCTCCATACCTCAATTAGGTCCTGAAGTACAGTTCTCAAATTTGAGGTTATTTGATTGGCTTCCTCCATCCCCCCTGAGACTTCACTGGAAAAACTCTGTTTCACACACTGCTTTTCGTTCTTTAATTTGCCGAGCCCTAGGTCTCCCTCTGCACGAGGGTTTCCAACAGGAGGGCTGCACATGACATTCTGGGATGACAGCTTTGGTGCGTGAGGAAAATGGATGTAAAAGTAAACCCAAAGAGCAGAGCACTCTTCAGAGGCATGGTGGCTACCTGACTCCTGTTTGATTTGGATGGTAGGCTTGATACCGGCTGGCAAAGGAGATTGCTGCGGTGGCTGCTGCTGAGAGACTGGCGCGGGCTGCGCCACTTGTTGCTGTGTCTGCTGCTGCACTTGATGTAACTGCTGCTTAGAAGACTGCTGATGCTGTTTGGGAAACTGGGCAAGAATCTGAGTGGGTGCACCCACTAGGCTTTTGGGGGAAGGAAGTCTGGTTGATGCCATTTTGATTGCTGATGTCGACACACCTGTAGAAGAGTAAAGGAAAGAGAATTAAAGATTAAAGAACAATTCAAGTTACTTCTAAGTTGATAGTTGGAAGATTCAATATGTCAATTACATCCTTGCAGTTTAAGGTGACACTTCTAAAATAAATTCTCTCCTAATGATGACTTGAGCCCTACTACTCGAAGGGGGAATCAGCAGAACCTATAGGACCTTCTTTGGAATTGACATTCTCTTTTGAAATTTTGTTCGTTTATTTTTAAATTGTCTTTTTGTTTCACTGGAACGGTGCTCAGTTTTAAAAGTTAAAAGTCTACTTTTAAAGTCTAGTTTTAAATGTTAAAAGTTGCTTCGTTACAATAAAACTAAATGTGTACACAATAGGTAAATATGTCTATTAAAAATATGACTTATTGAGCAGCTAGGAAATGCCAGATAAAATGGGTAGCTCTTCATATATTTGGTGTTTAGTCCTCCCACTATAAGGGAGCATTATTGTTCCCAAACTGAAAAAAAAAATTAAATTAAATTAACTGATTTTCTTCGGATAAAGAGGCAAAGCATTAGGCAGGATATTCACAAATCTGATTCTCACTAGTCTTTCTATTTAAAATGGAAAATTCTCAAAATCAATCTGAGTTTTGAATCTTAGTTGTAACATTTGCAATATCACTTTTTAGCCATTTTAAACATGGCATTATATAATTCTCCTTTTGAACTCTTTAGCTTTTTAATATCTCAGTTCCCTAGACTACAGTCATGTCAAGTGAACTGAGTCTTTAATAATTAAGTGAACTGTTAATGGGTATATTCGATCTATATCCACAGCAAAAAAAAAATCTTGATACAAAAGATTTTAGGATATGTCTTTTGTGTGTACTACTATGCATGCTCACATAAGTAAAGAGTACTAGTAACTTTACTAAAGATGTATGAGCTTCAGAGAAACTTCCTTTTCACCGATTTTTCACCTGTAATCATATAATTCATCACTATGATACAGGAATGTGATCTATCAATAAATCAATGCTCCAGAGAGGGACCTGGGATAGAATTCATCATATGAACTTTTTGAGCTCTGCTAAATGATGAGGGAAAAACAAATAAGCAGACTAATTATCAAATACCACCAGGATGTTAGTTCACAACTTCTTCCACCATCCACATGGCAATTGGCTTGTACTATAAACCTTTAAAAAAAATAATAACATTATGTCATCCTCTTTGGAGGAGGCTAAATAGAGGAGGGAAAGTCCTTGCAAAGTTACCCTGGCTCTCTGGGCTTCACCTTCCGAATCTGTTGCTTTCTCCCTGCAAATGTCTCAGGGTTGTTGGGTAGGTTGAAGTAAGATCACAGACTAAACAACACTAGACCAGGGACAAAAGGTACTGTGGGAATTGTCTGGAGGTTGCAATAAATTTAGAATGGTAAAAGTAATCCCTATGATATATACTAAGAAAAATTTTCAAACATAGGCAGGGGGGAAAAAAAATCACAAAAAAATAAAGGTGATTTACTATGAAAAATCAACTAAACCCAAAGAAGGGGAAGATAAAGGCCAAAAGGCTTAAGACACAGAGAAATCAAATAGCAAAGTGGCAGAATTAAGTTCTTTATCAGCAATTACTTTAAATTGTGGCTGTACTGAACTCTCCAATCAAAAGTCACTGAGTAGCAGCATAGGTAGGAAACATGACTCAACTTTACATTGTCTATAAGAAACCCATTTGAAATCAAAAGACAGATAAGCTAAAAGTTTAGAAAAAACATTCTACACAGAGAGTCTAAGAGACCTACGGTGGCTATATAAGTCAGACAATACAGACTTTATTTGAAAAATTGTTATGAGAGACAAAGTGTATGACATATACGTAGAGAAAATGTTCGATTCGTCCAAAAGTTCTAACAATTATAAATATATATGCATCACACAGCAGAGCAAGAAGCCTTGGCTGCACAGTGGTTAAGCACGTGGCTGCAAACACAAAGGTAAAGAGTTGAAAACCCTGTGGGGCAGTTCTACTCTGCCTTACAGGGTCAGTACAAGTTGGAGCTGATACCAGAGCGCTGGATTTGGTTTCAGTTTAATAACAGAACCCCAAAATCTATGACACTAACACTGACAGGACTGAATGGACAAGTTGTACACTACCAGTTGGAAGCTTCAACACAAAGCTTCCAATAGAAATAAATACTGCAATACAGACAGAAAATTAATATTGCAATAAGGACCTCACATGCACAATACACCAACTAGTCCTAAACAGGCAATAACAGAATACTCCCCTCAACTACTCAAAAAATCTCCAAACTCAAGCAACCCTATGGGGTAGGTTGATCTTTTTGAAAAATCAATATTTTAATTTTTACATTTTAAAAAATAGAATGTAAAAGAGGATTTTTTTAATGTAAAAAAAATTTTTAAGAGGGTAAAAATCCCAAAGATGGTTTTTTGAAAAGATCAACAAATCTAACAAGCCTCTAGCTACACTGACCAAGAGAAAAAATGCTAGTAACTAAAGTAAAAAATAACTGACAGCATGTGGGGGATTGACACCCGGAACCCCCACATTGTTCAATGATCAAATGTAGTTGCTCCTCCCTGCTTATCAGGCCCAATAAGAATTAAATCAATGTAATAATGTCCTGTGAGAAGTTATTGTCTAGTGCCTTTGAGTTGGATCCGACTCATAGCAACCTATTTACAGCAGAAGGCAACACTGCTCAGTCCTGCACTGTCATGTAAGAGACGAAGTAGATGAAAATCTCTATGGAATAAAGGGAGGGCTAAGGTGGCCCTCCTGAGGCAAGATGATATACTGCTGGACATATCAGGTAAACTGCTCTGGTCATACTTGCAAATTGTTATAGAAAAAAAGTCATTTGCCAGAAAGTGGTACAGCACAGCACCAGAGGCCATGATTTGCTCTAATTAAGGTATTATATCTAGATTTGAAAAGTAAAAACTATAAAACATAGCTGAAATAAATTAAGGAAGACCTAAATAAATGGAAGGACATTCCATGTTCATGGAAAGACTTAATATTGTTAAGATGTCAAGATTACCTACAGCAATCTGTCAGTTTGATGTAATTCCTATCAAAATTCCAGTATCTTTCTGCAGAACTGGAAAAACTAAACCTCAAATTTATTTTATATTGCAAGGGCCTGAAAAGAGCCAACACAAGCTTGAAAAAAAGACCAAAGTAAGATGGCTCATATCACGCAAAACATACTGTGAAGTTACAGCCAAAACAACACTCTGCTTCTGGTACAGTGACAGACATGTGGCGCAACGGGACAGAACTGAGAATGCAGAAATGACCCATACATCTGTGGCTAATTCATCATTGCTAAAGGAGTATCAAATTCTATTCAGGGAGAAAGTAGTTTCTTCCAAAAAATGGTGTTGGGAAAATTCGATTTCAAGATTCAAAAGAATGAAGTTAGGCCCATTCTGAGCACATATATAAAAACCAACTCAAAACCAATGACCTCTATATAAGAACAAAAAAGCGATAAAACTTAGAAGAAAGCACAGGAGCAAAGCTTGAAACCTTTCTCTAGATAGAGGATTATGATCATTTTTTAAAAGTAAAAACAACAAAAGAAAAATGATTATGACTGGACTTGATCATAAAAATTTGTGTGTATTAAGAGATTATCATAAAAATGAAGAGACAATCCAGAATGAGAGGAAATATTTGGAAACCATATACCAAGTAACAATATATGAAGCTTACAAAGAACTCTTAAAAATTCAGCAGTAAAAAATGGGTTAAGAGACATAACGAGCTACCTCTCCAAAGAAGAAAAACAAATGGTGAACAAGTACACAAAAGGATATTCAATATTATCAGTCATCAGCAAAATGCAGATCAAAACCACAATAAGATACCGCTTCATACCCACCAGGATAGCTATTATCAAAAGCAAAGGTTTTGCAACATTATGGAGAAATCAGAGCACTCATACATTGCTGGGGAGAGGAAAACCAGAGCAGCCACTGTGGAAAACAGCTTGGTGGTTCCTAAAATAGTTAAACTAAGAAGAGATACCACTTGACACAGGCGTTCCTTTCCTAGGTACATAACCCCTCCCACCCCCGACCAAAAAAATAAAAAACAGTACACACACACACACACTAATATATTCCATATTTTTCACAACAGTTAAAAGGTAGAAAACAGCTCAAGTGTCTATTAAAAATATATACGGTATAAATACATAAGGTAGCATTATTCTGCTACAAAAACAAAATGACATTCTGATACATTCTACCCTATAAAACATTATGCTAGGTATAATAAACCAGACACAAAAGGACAAATATTCTATAATCTCACTTACAGGAAAGATCTGGACTATGACAATCTAACAAAACAACCCTGCTGGTTCCTGGGGGTGAGGAGGAGTGGCAAATGTAGGGGGAAATAATCATTATCATATCTACTTAAAATTGTCAAATTGTAGTGTATGTGACTTATTCCTCAAGGAACAGTTAAAAAATGCCACATGGAAGTGGAGGAGAAACAAGACTCACATACGTAACACCACTGCATCATGTTTTGTCTTATAGCCACAGACAGAGCTTTGGTATAAAACACATGATTGGTTATTCAACATTATGCCATCAGTTGGATTTGGTTTTGTTTTGAACTTTAGGGGTGGAAGGGTAGGTAGAGGACAGAAGGGATAAAAGAACTTTACAGTGGCAAGATACTAATGAAATATTTTAAGATGATGTATTCCAGGGAGATAAGACATGACATTTAGCAAACTCCACATTTTTAACCCCTTTGATTTGGCAACCCTGCTCCTGAGAGCTGGTTCTAAAAAACAAGGGTTCATTATTCACAAAGATATTCACTACAGGTAATTCTAGAATATCCCAATCTAGAACTACTCAGAATCCCCAATAAGGGATTAATTTGAAAACTATGTAATAATAAAAATTTGAAACAGCACCAAAAATTAGAATAATTATCAAAAACAGAAGATTAATGATGTTACATGACAAATGAATGTCAAATAGAATATAGATTTCCTAATTTTCAATATATAAATATTATATTATATATAAAAATATTATTCACAGGAGTATACACATATATATATAGGTAAAAACATAAAAATGGAAAATGCTTTTGTGGTAGTGGTGGGATTATTGGTCATTTTTGTTCTCTGAGACTGTTTGCAAAGACTGAAAAGGTTGCTAAGTGAGACCCATCTTTGAAGTAAGGTTGAGGCATTTCTCAAGGAAAGGATTTCATCTAAAAGAAATGGGAAATAGGAACTTTACTCCAGCCAAGCTAAGAAAAATTGATAATAAGGCAAAGAGACTTTGAGTATTAGTGGATACATTGCAATTGTATCAGGGTGTTACTTAGGGTGAGGAGGATCAAAGAGGGAAAGTAAAGAACCCACCATGTTAGATGAACAGTTCATGAACTCAACAAAGAACTCTGAGAATGAGAGAGGAGAAAAATCCACCAGAGTAAAAGAACAGACAATTATAATAGGACTTGGTTAACAAAGAGACAAAATAAAAAGCAGAACAGTTACCGGTAATCCAAAACTATCTGTTGCTTGGTCAATGAAAAAGAATCAGATAAATTTGAGAGATAACAAAAAAAGCATTTTTCAAAAACTAGGAAAGAAATAGCACGTCTCCTCCCCTAGAATGACTACCATAAAAATAGTAATAATAATATTAACAGGTGTTGGCAACAGTAACAGAGTAAAGTGAATGAGTAAGAACTGGAACTGTCGAGTGGGAATGCAAAAGAGTACAGCCAGTGTGGCAAGCAGTCCAGCAGCTCTGGTCAAGTAAAGGCTTAGTGTGGCTCTTCTACCCATCTCTCTGTAACTCCCACCAAATACAGGGCGCTGTTGTTGCGAGGTGCCATCAAGTTAGTTCCGAACCACAGTGACCTCTGAAGCCTGTCCTAAAACTTACCAACATGCTAAAACCAAACAAAACAGTATGCTATTTGCCTTTCATACAGAAGAAACACAAAGATACAGTGAGCTAAACTGATTTGGGTTAAGATGGAACTTAGGTTTCCACATTTCCCTTCCTCTGCTGTGCAGCAGCAAGTCCTCCAGCTAAGCACTCCGTTCTCTCAGCTAGCACCTCCATCATCTGCTGGGCAGAATTCTAACTCCAGACACTGAAGCTGGCATGTCCTTGAGACCATCTTCTTTCCTCAAGTTCTGACCACTGAGTAACTTACTTTATAAAGGTTGTATACTTGCTGATTCTGCTGAAGAAGCCATAGTAATAGAATTTTGTCTCCCATAAAAAATTTCAGTATACTTGGCATATGTGCATATCCTTTGAAATTGGGTGTGACAGGATTTAACCTACATTCTGTGAATGGTAATTTCCAAGGTGATTATCTACTGTGCCTTTGTATTTATATTTTAAAACTTGGGGTTGTTGGAAAGGGGGAACCGATTACAAGGATCTAAATGTGACTTCCTCCCTGGGGGGATGGACAACACAAAAGGGGGTGAAGGGAGACCCCGGATAGGGTAAGGTATGACAAAATAATAATTTATAAATTATCAAGGGCTCATGAGGGAGAGGGGAGCAGGGAGGGAGGGGAAAAAAGAGGACTTGATGCAATGGGCGTAAGTGGAGAGCAAATGCTTTTAGGGCAAAGAATGTACAGATGTGCTTTATACAATTGATGTATGTATATGTATGGATTTTGATAAGAGTTGTATGAGTCCCTAATAAACTCTTAAAAAAAATAAAAATGTAATAAAAAAAAAAGAAAATACGGTCTTGGTGAAAGAAACAAAGCTTGAGATTGCATGATAGAATTTTGCAAGGCCAGTGAATTATTCATACCCAATACCTTGTTTCCACAATAAAAAAAATCAACTATAAAAAAAAACAAAAAACAAAACTTGGGGTTATGGGTATCCATGTAAGAAAACTGAGCAACTCAGAAATAATAGCAAGGGACCTTCACACCCAAAACATAAAAGCACACTCAAAATTGAGTGCCAGGGACAGAATTAAATGGTAAATCATCACTCACCTTGTGCTACTGTTGACATGACCACAGATGGTGTGGAAGATACTACAGCTGTTACCGCAACTGTGTTGGGAATAGGTGATGGTGTGGAGCTGCTGCTGCTGCCACTGCTGCTACTACTGAGCAGAGAAGACTGTGAAGCAGTTATAACCACTGGTGGTTTCTGGGTTGTGGAAGCAATGACTGATGTTGGTACCAGCTTGGTGACTGCTGCATAGTTGTGGGATTTTGAGAGGATGTTGGGCACGAAGGTAGAACTTGGTGATGTGGTCACTATAATAACCTAAGAGAGAGAAAATAAGTTATTTCGTGTACCTACTATACTACTGATGTATCTAGACACCCAGTCATATAGAATTTTAAAATAGCTTATGAAACATCAATAACTCAATAGAAAAAAATTGCGAGTTTTCCTTTAGTAGTAATCATCAAAAGATAATGTCTACCTATCAAATATCATTAAAAACAGCATTCTCTGCTGCTGATACAGTGGATGTAAGCATTTCAATGTACTTACAGTATTATAAAATGGCACCTTTTTTCCTCCAGAAAGCAATTTGGATAATCATTCACTGATAAATATCTATTGAGCATCTACCATGTGCCAGGCATGGTTGCAGTTGCTGAGAAGAGGACAATGACCAAACAGACAAAGCTCATACATTCTTGGCATTCATATTCTAGTAGTTGTCTATAAACCGTCAAGAACATCCCAAACAAGAAAAGTCTGAGAAGCATTCACAGCCAAGAGGAGCCTAAGGAGATGTGGCAAGTAAATTAATGTGGGGTCCTGTGTGAGATGATGGAGCTGAGAAAGACAACAGATGAAAAGCTAGTAGCAGGGGATAACAATAAACACAATTTTTAAATGTCATGTAAGGTAAATAGGAGAGAAAACAAGCATAGTAAAGGAACAGACATAATGGAAGTGATGTACAATTTTTAGACTCAATGAATACTTCTCTGATAAGGTGACATTTGAAAAAAAACCAAATGTTGGGATGCAAATCATATAGCTACCTAGGAATTAGAATACCTACGACACTCCAAAATCATCAGACAGATTATGACTCACACATAGCAAAGCGACCCTACAGAACAGAGTAGAGACGCCCCTGTGTGTCTCCGGAGCCGTAAATCTTTACAGGAGCTAAAAGTTTCATCTTCCTCCGATAAAGTGATTGGTGGGTTCAAAGTGCTGACCATGTGGGTAGTACTCTAACACTTAAATGACTGGCAACAGGACTCTTCATCTAATGCCCAGGAGGCAGCAAATTCAAAGGCTTTAAGAAAGAAGTAAACTTGGCATGGTTCAAACTTCAAAGTCAATAAACAGGATTTGAATTTATAAAGTAGAGAGTAGTAGGAGACAACTTTGGAGAAGGAAGGGAGGACTAGATCATGTAAAATCATAGACCTTTGTTTTAACGTGATGACAGTGGCACTTTGCCTCTGTTGTACCTGCCCAATCATGAGATGACCATCAGATAATTCCAGCAGGGGGCATCCTATAAAATACTTGACCAGTATCTCCACAAAACCGTCAAGAACATCCCAAACAAGAAAAGTCTGAGAAGCGCTCACAGCCAAGAGGAGCCTAAGGAGATGTGGCAAGTAAATGTAATGTGGGGTCCTGTGTGGGATGCTAGAGCTGAGAAAGACAATAGATGAAAAGCTAAGAAATCTAAATAAACCATGAACATTAGTGACTAATGATATAGTTATATTGAATCTTTAATCGTAACAAATGTACTACATTAATACAGTACATTCAATATTGTAATAATGATATTAATAATAGGGAGAGCTAGCTATAGAATATATGAGAACTCTATTATCCTTTCAATTTTTCTGTACATCTACAACTATTCTAAAACTTAGTCTTTTTTTTTTTTTTTAGGGCCAGTGGAAAGTAGAATGCAGGGGCAGTGAATCATTTAACACAGCTCCTCTGGTCAAAATCTCTAACTCTCACCCAATGATCTTTTCCTGAATAGGTCTGGCAAGGTGAGGGAACAACATTGTTAAGATTCACCTGTGAGTAAGTGTGAACAGGATTCACTGGACTGTCATTGAGCTGTGTGTAAAACTATCCTCTGAGAAGCAGGAGGGGGTATCTCATATGAATAAGAACACAGAGTGGAAGGTGGCCACCGAACCCAAGATCACTGTAAAGACAACCTCCTGGATCCAGACGACGGCCAAACATCAGAGCACCAGCAGCAGCAGCACCAGGAGCCAGCACGTGGGACAGCGTCTTGGCTTTCCCACAACACGGAACAAGTAAAGCTGAGTGCTTTTGTGCAGGAGACTGGCTTATGGAGTAGGGGTCTCTCCAGGCACTTAGTAATTCAGGGAGCTAAATGTGCTGATCAATGGGGTTTGAGCTGAATGCCTGTGGGTCGAAGCTCCCAATGGAGTCGTATGCCCCTTTGGGTATTATGAGCAGACTTGAAAGACCTTTGTATCATGTCCTGATAGACAACTTGACCCTGAGCCTCTCTCACTGGCATTACAACTCCCCTAATAAGCCTTTCATCATGAATTTTGTATGTGAGTGCTGTGTAGGCATGGCAATGGATATCAGAAACGAGAGAGTAGCGAGCATTAAGACAGCACACAGAGTAGGGAACATTTAGACAACAGTACAGATAGAACCAAGAAAGCAAATTAGGAGGCCCCTGCAATAAACCAGGCTAAGATGATATTGACAAAAATGTGTTTGTGGGAAGTGGTGAAAAGTGAACAGATTCTGAGCATATTATAAAGGCAAAACCAGTTAGACGTACTCATAGATTTAACATGGAGAAACAGCAGAGGAAAGAGGAAAGAAAGAGACTTCAAGATTTGTCTGGTATGGCAAGAGAACTACAGGAAGTCTCCGTCTTATGATCGACTTCCATGCCATAGCTAAACCAAAAGGAAACTCACTGCCCATCCAGTCAATTCTGATTCATGGCAACCCTACAGGGTGAGGTAGAGCCGCCTCTGGATTTCTGAAACTGTAACTCTACTGGAGTAGAAAGCCCCATCTTTCCCTGCTCCAATCAAAAAGCATCGTCACAAGTCAGTTCTGTCATAGGTCAAATACATTTTTTAAATAGTTTTCATTATTATTACCTTTTATCTTTATAAATCCTATCTTTATTTGTCTTTGGGAATAGGAAGCATACATAAACATATAAACTCACAGTTTTATTTTAATACACTCATAAAAACATAAAAATCATAAAAATGTACATGAAGAAGAGTTGGACAATATTGGCATTTTTGTTAGCTGTCGTAGTAATAACGCTACTTCTGGAAGGTTCTGAATCATCTGACTTAATCCCTGAGAATGGGAATGGGTCTCAAGTCAGACAATCATTGAGAATTGTCTGTATGATCATATATATATAGTGGTGGTACATATGTACATATATATTCATATATTTTGTATGAACATCTCATAGTTTCCCATATCTGCTATGGATGTTAAGAAAGCAATCAGCATTGGGGTTCATATTTTCAAGCAACTGAAGCCCTTAGGCTAGTTTTGGGGGGAAAAAACTCCAGTTAATTCTTCACTGAAACATGTGTTGATAACCTCTCTCTCCATTGTTTCTTCATCAACATTTCTTTCCTCTTCAGAATCCAGTAAGTCTTAATCTATCAATTCCCCTTCTTCATGATCTATCAGCTGTTTCACTTCAGGGGTATCAAGTCCTAAAGTTAGTGTTTTAGCCACATGGGCAATTTTCCCACTGGTATCTTCCATCACATAACTAGGCACATTTTCTGATAATTACCGTATATACTTGAGTATAAGCTGGCCCGAATATAAGCGCAGGCACCTAATTTTACCACAAAAACTGCATT
This sequence comes from Tenrec ecaudatus, assembly GCF_050624435.1. NCBI lineage: Eukaryota > Metazoa > Chordata > Mammalia > Afrosoricida > Tenrecidae > Tenrec > Tenrec ecaudatus. The sequence goes on along the minus strand of NC_134533.1, from coordinate 73,487,916 downwards.
TAAAATGTGCTGAAAAACTCGCCTTATATACGAGTATATATGGTGCCTCCCCCCTCCCAGGAAGATGCCATGTTCCAGATACACTAATAATAGTAAATATGGCTCACTGTAACTCAAATGCATCATAAATCAGGGACTACCTGTAATTTACAGGCAAAAACATCCTAGACAGAGGGAGAAGCATAGAACAAAGAACCTAGGATGGTTCCCAAAACAGAAACTCGCGGTGGCAGAAACATGTAGGACAAGAAAAAATTATCAAAAAATAGATTAAATCTGTAAGCCCGGGTAAATCATCTAGATTTCATACTCCATGTAATGGGAAGCACTACATGGACTGGTGAATTAGTAATGAAAATAAAGGGAAGTAAAGATTCAGATGATTTTGAGAAGCAGGATCTTTGATGGGTAGAAATGGCAGGGTTAAGGAAAAGAATAAAATCAAGAAGAGCCCCTAGAGTGACAATGCGCAGGCTTATTTAAATCTCCCGACAGCTTCATGATGTCACTAACCTACAGCCAGAGTCAATTCTGAGTCACAGTGCCTCCTTGCAGGGCAGAGCAGAACCTCTCCAGAGGGTCTCGACAGCTGTAACTCTTTCAAGAAGACGACTGCGTATCTTTCTCTCAAACAAGGACTTGTGGGTTCAAACCACTGATATCTGGGTTAACAACACAATGTTTAATGCATTGTGTCATCGGTATTCCCTTTTCATGATACGGATACCATAATTATGACCACTTTACAGTTAAGAACACAAAAAATCATTTCTAAATCTGTAGCATCAGAGTTATTTACTTGGGGACAGAATACAATGGTGATGTAGTGGTATGTGCCTTCAGGTCAGTTTGGACTCGTAGCAACCCTACAGTTGCAATGTAGTGATACCCAAAACAAAGAAGTTTGTCTCTTTTTGGTTTTTGGAGAGGGTATAACTAACAAGAAAAACCCACAATCACGGCCATCGAGTCAATTCCCACTCATAGTGACGCTACAGGACAGGGAGCGCTGCCCCCATGGGTTTCAGAGACTGGATCGCTCTTTACAAAAGTAGAAAACCTTTCAGACTGCTCGCTTGGTGGCTAGCAACCCCATGTGTAACCCACTGTGCCACCAGGACTCCTCAGCACCTCCCTAGGTCAGGAAGATTGTTTTGAAACAGAAGAACTTAGGAGAGAAATCCTCATTTCTAGATTAGTGCTTAAGAGAGTGTGAAGTTAAATCACTCATCAGCATTTAATGAATATGTGCATATGCAGGACCTACATCTCCCAGAAATTTTGACTCTATCATTACTATTACATATTTTCAGTGTTACAGAGGATTATAAGCTATAAGTACAAATCTATTACTTTAAGGACTTTGTTAACCAAGGAGTCAAGAAATATACACTGCTTCATAGCAGTATCTATAAAGCTGACTAGCATACTTCTGAATAGATGCAATCAATAAACACCTAGAAAAATAACAACCAATTACCATAAAAACTGAGAAGAGGTAGACAAATATGATTAAAAAAGCTCAAGAATCAGATGAATGTAGGCTTAGCATTTTAGCATGATCCTAGCCATGCTAAAATCTCTAGACTTGTATTTTCATCTACAAAATGGCGCTATTTTTTTACCTTGCACAGTCATTACAAGTCTTAAATGAGATAATGATGTGAAGCATCTAACAGTGCTGGGCACATAGTAGGTGGTCAATATTTAGCAGTCAATAAATGGTACTTATTAGTAGCTTATCATTAATTAATAAATGTTAAAGAGGTATCAGTTTGAGGGGTCAGAGGTAAAGTAAATCTAGAAATGCATTTCAATGTCCTCTATTTTTGTTTCATTAAAAGGACCTTACATATATTTTCCCCCAAATTTTGATGTCCCTGAGAATCCAAAGAATGCACAGCTACTACCATAGCCAAAACAACTGTACTACTGCCAATCAGGTTTCACTCTGGTCAGTTCTGAACTAATGGAAGTAGTGCGGAGCACAGCGGTTATAAAACATCTAGCAGCCTAGATGAGAATTCACCCGGGCTAGGCAGGAACGCATGTTATAGTTAATTAGCAATGTCTCTTGTGACAGGGAAGCATTCACACTGTGTCAAACAGTTAGAATTTCACAACTGGAGCATATATGTAGTCTTATAACATTAAGACAACATTTAAGCAAAACACATTTAGAGTCCTTTAGAGCATGTTTTAGGTTATAGATACAAATGATAAAACCTACTTGGAGATTTTAGTCTATAACATGATTTCAACACTGAAAAGTGATTACCCAAATTAGAGATCCACCTCAGAGAAAACCTACTTGCAATTCAAAGTTACTTACTGCAGCAAGGGAAATTAAGGGACTCTGAAACCAAATAAACCAAACAATGTTTATTCAGGCCATAATTCAAATTACTGACCTTTTAGCACTCACAAAAACTCCTTAAGAGTGCTGGGACTTGCACCCTAAGGACAAAATAAAAAATATCAATCAAGCATGTGAAAGCACAAAGCTATATTCTGTTGCTTTGTTACAGAAAAAAAAAAATACATAAGTGCTGTACAGAGGTTACATTTAAAATCATAGCACCAAATTAGCAGAAGTGGACATTTGTCTACTTGAAAGTAAGAAAGATCCACAAATTCATAATTCTACTTAATATAACTGCCATTTGACCTTAAGTAATCCCGAACTTGACTTACGCGGGATTTGTCAGAAATCCAAGGTGAACGTGGTAACTCCAGCAGCCTTGCATAGATTTCCAAATATCCAACTACCCAGCAGAGGAACATAAACGAAACCAAAAGACCAGGAATATCCTACTCTCACTCAGCGTGTCAAAGTCTTAACAAAACTGATGGCATTGAGTATATATGGAGGGATTGGGATTTTTGCATCTGGAACTTAATACCATATATACTCAAGTATAAGCCGATCTGAATATCAGCCGAGGCACCTAATTCAGCACCCCAAAAATGTGCTGAAATGGATCTTATATACAAGTAAATACAGTAGATGCTCAAAAATGTTTGTGGAATGAATGAGTCCGATTTTTCCATATGTTTTAGTTTTTTAAAACATAGCAGGACAAATCTCAGGTTCTGAACCAGAAATTTCATGATAGAGGATACTGAAGGGATCAGTTATCAGGTATCAAAAAACAAAAAAATTCATATCATTGTGTGCTCACCTCCATGATACAGACGCTGAAGACAAATGGGTGCATAAGCAAAGGTGGCGAAGAAAGCTGATGGTACCCGGCTATCAAAAGAGATAGCTTCTGGAGTCTTAAACAACTAGCGGTCATCTAACTCAGAAGCAACAAAGCCCACATGGAAGAAGTACACCAGCCTGTGCGATCACGAGGTGTCAAAGGGATCAGGTATAAGGTATCATCAGAACAAAAATCTTACCATAGTGAATGAGGGGGGAGTACGGAGTGGAGACCCAAAGCCCATTTGTAGGCCACTGGACATCCCCTTACAGAAGGATCTCAGGGAGGAGACCAGCCAGTCAGGGTGTGATGTAGCAACGATGAAAAATACAATTTTCGTCTGGTTCCTAAATGCTTCCGACCCCCCACACTATCATGATCCCAATTCTACCTTGCAAGTCTGGCTAGACCAGAGGATGTACACTGGTACAGATAAAAACTGGGAACACAGGGAATCCAGGGTAGATGATCCCTTTAGGACGAGTGGTGTGAGTGGCGATACTGGGACAGTAGAAGGAGAGTGGGTTGGAAAGGGAAACCAATTACAAGGATCTACATGTGACCTCCTCCCCGGGGGATGGACAACAGAAAAGTGGGTAAAGGGAAACATCGGACAGGGAAAGATATGACAAAATAATAATTTATAAATTACCAAGGGCTCATGAAGGAGGGGGGAGCGGGGAGAGAGGGGAAAAAATGAGGACCTGATGCCAGGGGCTTAAGTGGAGAGCAAATGTTTTGAGAATGATGAGGGCAATGAATGTATGAATGTGCTTTACACAACTGATGTATGTATGGATTGTGATAAGAGTTATATGAGCCCTAACAAAATGATTTAAAAAAAAAGAAATTTCATGATAGAGGTCATAAAATATGCCACTGTTACCAACTGAGCCATGCTCAGTGGAGAATTATGAATCAAGAAAGTTCACACATTTCACTAACAGATAAACCCCAATCTATCATAAGACTTCTTAAATAAAAGCCTACCAAAGAACACTGGGAAGTTAACCATGTTAGATAGCACTGAGCATTCATTATTTGCTCTAAACATTTTCAATCACCTCCTTTAAATTTCCCAATAGCCCTAGGAATTAAGTACTATTTCTGTCTTTGCTTTATAGGGAAACTAAAGATCAAAAGAGGTGATAAAGCTAGGTTTGGAACCAGACCTATTTATTCATTTCTTCACTCATTCTTTAAACCATTCACTCAGTAAATACATCCCAGCACCTACTATATGCCAGGCACTCTTCTAGACAAAAAGGCAGCAGTGAATAAGCCAAAGTCCTCAGCATCTTCTTGATATAAATAGAAATATGGGAGAAATAGGAAATATTTAATATTATGTTAATTATAAGTATAAATCAATAAAAATAGAGGAAGGGATTAGAAGCAGGAATGTATGGGAGATTCAAGATCTTTTACCTACAGCTTTGGTACACTATTTCTCCAATATTTAATTAAATGAGTACATGGAGGTTGATATGGAGTGCTATCAAGTTGGCTCCAATTCACAGCAACCCTATGTATAAAAGAACAAAACACCGCCCGTTCCTGCACCATCCTCAAAATTCTTATGTTTGAGCCCATTGTTGCAGTCACTATGTCCATCTATCTTGTCAAGGGTCTTCTTCTTTTTGTCCCCCCTCTACTTTACCAAGCATGACGTCCATCTCCAGGGACTGGTCTTTCCTGATAACATGTCCAAAGTATGTGACACAATGTTTCACCGTCCTTGCTTTTAAGGAGCATTCTGGCCGTGCTTATTCTAAGATTTGCTTGTTCTCCCATCCAAGTACTAACCAGGTCCAACTCTGCTTAGCTTCTGGGATCCAATGAGATCAGGAGCACTCAGGGTAGTTAGGGCCATGGACAGATGTGCTTGTTCTTTAGGCAGTGCATGGTACTTTCAATATTCTTCTCCAGCACCACAATTCAAACACATCCATTCTTCTTTAGTCTTCCTTATTCAATGCCCAATTGAATAAGGAGAAGGACAGAAACATTGCTGATAAAATCCAGGCTTCTTCCCAAGAGGGAAAAAAAATCAGAAGTAAACATGGAAGTTCCCAGAATATACCAAGCTCAATAGGCCATGGACCACCAGAAGCACAAACAAATCTGCTTCAGAAGAAGCATAGCCAGAATGCTCCTTTGAAGAGAGACAACCAGGTTTTACCTCCCATAGCTTGGACTTGCTATCACAAAGGTGAATCCCTGGAGAATGACAGCATGCTTGCTAAAAGTAGCTCAAGCTCCAAGCTCATGGCCATAGAGTTAAGGCCAGCGTAAAGCAGTCCTATAGGACAGAGCAGAACTGCCCCCTGTGAATCCAAGTGAGACTGTTATTATTGCTGTATGCCATCGAGTTGACTCTGCTGGGAAAATTAGTTGAAAATCTGTTTGAGAAAGATTTAGATTCCCAGTTTCCTCTTCTACCTCAAGGAAAAAGGAAGGTTTACTGTGCTGAAACTCAATCTGATAACAAACACAGTCAAAGGGAAGAAGACGTGCTATAGTGAAACCGAGAGAGGTTAAGTAAAGTCTACTATTGCATGGTGAGGCCCAGCCCCCTTCCTCCACCCCCACCCCACCCCACAATCAAACACTGACAGCCAGGCTTGCACAACCCCAGGCAGACGACTGGAAGCTTCTTCTCTGATTAACTGACCAGCCCAAGAAAAAGCCCTGAAGACACTTACATTGGGTGAGGGTAAAAGACAGCAAATATTCCTCAACACAACACGGAAGTTAGATCAATCTACAATGAAATTTACCCAGTCAGCATGTCCCATCCATAGAGCACACAAGGGCTTTCAACTTGATTGTTTAAAGTCCACTCATAAATATAAGCAATAAGATATTTAAGAAACTCTCCAATAACAGAAAGAGAGATCTAAGCAGATAGATTAAAGAAACTTACAGGCGAGAGAGAACATGGAAGAAGAAACCAGCAAAAAGATTATCAGGAATATGATCAGATAAGAGAATATAATAATTATATTATAGAATGTTTCTATGAAATAGCAGAATGTTGTTTTAAAAAGGAACTTTCAGAGAACAAAAGAGTTACTAGAAATTTAAAGTACAATAGTAAAAATGAAAAATGCCAATAGAAATAGTGAATAACGTTGAGAAAATAATATTGATGTAAACATTTACTTTGTACTACTAGGCTCACTTCTAACAGTTTTATACAATATCCCATTATTCATATCCCAAAGCCCTATAAAACCTCAAAACAATTGCTTTCTCTATTTTACACATAAAAAAACTTAGGTGTAGAGTTTATAGTTTCCCCCAGTCATACAGCAAATACAGGTGGTAACTATAGCAGAAAAAGCAAACAGAAAATAGAGAAAAGATAAGAAAATTAGTGGCTCAATCCAGGTAGTTCAATAACCTGAATGATAAGATATCTAAAAAGAAAGAAGATCCCCAAAATTAAAGAACCTGAGTGTCAAGATCGAAAGTTCCGACTTTAGAGTACTACGCAATGGATCAATAGGTAACACACACCAAGTACTGTTACCTTGAAATTTCCAAACTCTAAGATCAAAGAAAAGTTCCTAAGATTTTTTTCAAAGGGAAAAACAGATTGGAAATTAGAATAGCGTTGGGCTTCTCCAAAGCCAAAATGGAAGCTACAAGCCAAGAGAGCAAAGTTTCAAAATTCTCAGGGAAAATGACTTCCCTCCTGGATTACTTCACCTAAATAAGAATATTTCATCTAAGTAAACCGTAATACTGGAAGGGTAGGATAAGACATTTGTAGTCTATCATACCAGTTTTCAAAGAGTTTACTTTTCATATACTTGTTCAGGCGTTTGGACAATATGCTCCAACAAAATAAGTAAGTCAACTAAAGAAGAGGAAGACAAATCCCAGTGAGACCGGTATACAGCAAGCCTAGAAAGTGAATGGGGTCCAGACTGGTGAGGGAAATCAACAGGATACTGGTGGTTTGAGACTGCTTAGAGGGGAGCTTAGAAATGAAGCAATGATACCATCTAAAAGATTAAATTGCCTAACTCTGACAACTGTGTTACTCTGGCAGAGTAAATACTATGTTTCTGAAGGAAATATCATCTCAGAAGATTAAGATTAAAAATTAGTCAGAAAAAAAAAGTAGTTTTGGTTTTTTATTTTTCATGCAACTAGTATCAACTTTATTAAGCCAATGGAAAATCTCAGGAGTAGATGATCAGCCTCATGAGTAAAAAATTAAAACAACAGCTATTCCAAAGCTTTATGTGCAGAACTGAACAAAGACAGACAGCTAGCCATTTGGGGCATAGTGTCGGGCGCAGAGGAAGCACTCGGGGCATGCTTGTTACATCAGAATCGAGCTGTCTGAGAAGGAGGCAAATAGCGATTGTCGGGCGGCAGCTCGCTCCACCACATACCTTCTGCGTTGTGGTGTTTGTTGTCTGGGTTGACGGTTTGGTGAAGGTTATCTTCACGGGAGACATGTGAGGCGGCAGGGAGTTGGCAATGCTCTGCATGAGGTTGCTCATCTTGGGGCTGCCACTCACAGGCACGGCGATGGTTTTGGAAACGGGAACGACAGTCTTTGGAACTTCCTTTAGGACGACGGGGGAGGAACTCGACGAGTTTGTTCGTCTTCGCTTTCTAGGCTTTTCATCTTCATCTGAACAGCTAACACCTGAAAGGGGATACACACTGTGATATTTATACAAAACCGAGCTTGCATTTATACTTAAAACAAACAAATGAAAATAAACAGCTATTAAAGCCCATCAGCCATCCCTCAGAGAAGTTGTCTCTGCCTGTAGTCTTCTCTTTACCTCGATGGCAAGTACTTCATGCCGTGTCCGTGTGTTAGTAAACCTTCTAAAAGATGTCCATTCGCTCCTCCGTCATACCACCAGTCAAAAAATCTAATTTAATCTCAAATCTTTTAGTAGCTTTTATCTCCCTACAAGATGATACACAAAATATTACCATACCAGCTAATATCTTTGTAAGAATACGGTGCCCAGTTCCACCTAATCCTCTGTACCCCTATAATCTCAGCATGCTAAACTGCTCACCATTGCCCAGAGCCACCTAACCACATTCTAACTATATACTAGTGATTTCTGAGAAATACCAACTAATTTCTTAATCATCTAACTAATACACTGACTAATCTCTTAATCATCCTACACGATCCAGCACCTCATCAGTGAAGGAGAACGAGTGCACATCTCCTCTGATCTTCCGCTCTACACTCGCTGTGTTTCACTTACCAGATGGCGCTGTGACCTCTTGTCAACACACTTCTCATTAGTAAGGGGCTCTTGGAGCACAACAACTGTCTTATCGGTTTGTTTTCCTGGCACAGTGTCTTGTACGTATGAAATGAGGTGAATGAATAACATAATTCCTATGTACTTAATACACAGTTATCTATTCATGTGATACAGTTTCTTCATATTTGGAGTACATTGTCAATGTTTTAAAAGTTATCAAAAATAGAACTCTACAGTATTTCAAAAAACCACCTTGGTTAAATCCACAGAAGTCAAATGTAATAAAATTCCTTATATTTTCACTTGGTAGACTAATTAATTTAAATAAGGCTGACAATGATTTAGAATCATTCTTGTCTAAAACAGCAAACTCTACTTTCAAAGAATAAAATCAAGCTTATGATTATACTGAAGAAAAAGATGAAATATTTAATGACCGCCAATTGATATCAAAAGAATAAAATTAATTAAAATATAAGAAGTGAATTTTAAAATCAAACTACTTCATAGGGTAGAGGCAAAGAATTAAAAATGGTAAAAACAAAACCAAAATAACTTCAAAAAATTACAACCAGTTAGATATATAGAAGATGGACTCTCCAGAATGCTTCAGTGACTCCTAACAATCAGGTGATATGTTACAGAAAATACTACACGTGTGGGAGTAAACACTGAATAAGCACAATCCTTCAGAAGTCTCTGCTCCTTTCTGTTCCATGACCATCTAAACAAGTGAATGCTAGAAGTATAGCACGGCTCAAAGGCAAGTTCCCACGGAGAGCAAAAACGAAGTCATTTCTCAACCCCCAGAACGGATTAAAAAACAAAATATACTAGTCGCATGTAAAGAAAAGAATTCCCTAGAACCATTAAAAAAAAAAAAAGCCCTGCTAATATCCAGACAGTGGATCAATGATTTAATCCAAGAAAGTGGATCTCATCTGAGCCCAGGCTTCAGCATTTAGCCAAGATGGCCCTAGTAACAACACTAAGGGTATCACTTACTTTTGACATAAACAGTACTTCCACTTGGCAAGACAACTACATTGGAGGCAGGACTGGCAGGTCTCGGAGACTTAACCGTTGCTATGCTGCCACTTGGAACAGGGGTAGAGGTTGGGGTTGACGTAGTACTTGTGTAGGAATAGCAAACCACTACTAAAGGAACGATAAAAAAAGTTTGCTGTTAACTTTCACCGAAACTACCCAGGCATATACAGCAGTATTTCTGTTTTATTGCAGGCCAATTTTAACATTTTCATGTGATCAGAAGTTTGCGGCCAGTAATAGGTCCACAAGTGGGAGAAAGGCTAAAAATCATCACTTAGGTGGATTTTCTCCAAGTATTTAATAGCTGTCTACAGGTAGCACTGCTAGTGGAGAGCAAAGTAGTTACGAGTAAATCAAATTAAATATTATATTGAAGAAAATTAAAATCACTTTTCTTTCATGGCAGGAGTTGAACAACAGACAGGGACTCGTATTGCTTTTCCATATTAATAATACACCAGTGTTGAGGTGGTGAAAAATTCCCCCCTCACCGTAGCAATTACCAGCAAGGCTCTTAGGAGGAAACCAAGACAGGGCTCTTTTACTGTTCACCAGCTCTCTAGGCACTTGCAGTTTAAGGAATAAAACAATAATGCAACGAGAACAATGAATCATGTCAATCCTCTTCATTCAACAAAAGGACACAGCGTAACAACAAGAACACCTCATAGCTACAATGTATTGGTTTTGAGTACCATGTGCTATGCTAAATCCTATTTATACATTAACACTAAATCTCACAACAGCATTATCTTCATTTTAAAGACGAGGAACCTGAGATTCACAGAAGCTAAATGACTTGGAGATCACGTAGTTAGGAAATGGCAAACTAGGCTTCACACAGAGACCTGACTATTGGAAATCCTAGATTCTTTCCACTCTACCAGAGAGCTGGTGAGTGGAAAAGTAAAAGTGGGAAGGACAAAAAGATACTTCTGACAAGAAATGAAACAATAATTCCACGAGGGAGACTGCACACTCTCTCTGAAACATATAGTTCCCTTCAGCCTGAAACAAAGCCTGGCATGCATAAAAAGAGTGTCTCCCTGGACTCCACAGCCCCTAGCTAAGCAAAAACAAACAAAGACAATTCCCCAGAGTAACCCCCCACACACACACATGCATTGTTTTCAGCGTCATTTTCATGCAACACCAAACTAAGCTACTGGAGTCGATCCAAATATGCTCTCTCAAATTTAATATTAATCTTAGTGGACTCAAAAGAATTCAAGGAGCTTTAAAGTACATGTCAATGACCAGATTAACTAACAATAAGAAAGCCTTTCCATCTGTGGGGCAATACCCAGTGGATTCAGCACACCAACTAAAACAGAAAAACAGCATAGACTGTTGATTTCCAGAAGACAAAAGCAGAGCAGAATCTCTCTCCAGCAGCTACAAGACTTCTGTTACCTTGCTGATTTTGTCTGGTACTCTTTCAGGGTCTCTATCCACTTCTCACAAATCACACTAATGTCAAAAATTCATTCCAAGGAGGCTTTTGCAATTTTGTGATGAACATACTTCACACTTTCAACAAAAGAGAAATCCAATTTTGGCTTAGACTAAAAACTTGGCAGTTTCTAGTTCTGCAACCAGAAATGCTCCCCGCCCCCCCCAAAAATGATGAAAAATCAGACAACTCTTCTGGAACTAAAATGGAACTGGAAAAAAAAGTCTCTCCACACAGAAATGGTTTTCTACTCACCTTCTTTGCTTCCTGTTTCTGCAGGCACTGGAAGAGACGCATTGTGCTGGATAGCTGCATTGGCCACAGCATTAGCTGTTGCAGTGAAGGCGGTTTGGGGAACCAGCCGAGGCATAAGTGGTACCAACCGACGACCTTCAATGGACCATTCTGAAGAGCTATTAGGTCCAGACATACTAAACAAAAAAGAAAACGCTGCTACAAGTGTTCTCAATCACTAAAAATGATCAAACAAATATAAGTTTTTAAGTTATATAAAGTACTCTTACTGGATAAGAAAGGCTTAAGTAAGCAAGATAAAAATTATGAATAATTAGAATTCAAGGCATTTCATACATTTAGTTTCTTATACATTTTATTTATTCTATTATCTGAATTCTTATAAAGGACAGAATTAAAACAATGAAAATTTCCCCATGATTTCCATCGTCATATAGACTTTGGTCACATTAGTTTAAATCTGGTATCACTAATGAAAACCAATAGGTGTACTAACTTTTAGAACTTAATTTTGTAATGAAAGCAAAATGTACTAATATTAAAAATAGGATTTTCCTCAATAATTAAAAATGGAATTCACAGAAACTTTTGCAAAGTAAAAACTTTTTCATCTAACTGCCTGCATGGTCAGAAGTTCTAAGGCTTTCAAACAAGGGAAACTGAGGCAGTAAACGAGGGGGGACTGGATAGCGATGAAAGATGACTGTATATGTATGTCACAGTATGTGTCACTAATGATGTATTATTTTATTATCTCTCTTGTTAAAAATGGATTAGCATTGATGACACTGGAAGAAACCTGCTACTCATTTTTATGTATTTATAGCATTCTTCACTCTACAATGGATTGAGGCAATCAAATTCGATGTCCTAGCAGACCCTACCTCTCAGTTTTCCTACCCTGAACTTCCTTCTTGAGCAAATTTATCAGGAGTTCAACCAGAGGTTGAAATACTAAAAGGCAGTTGTGTTTTGTTTCTTTACTTGGCTCCTTGAATGACCCTGACTAGTGCTTAGTGTCAAGGTTTAAGCTTTACTCAGAAAGAATTAGTTAATCAAGTAATCAATCCATTCATTGTATCAGGAATCGCCTTTACATACTTTTTCAAAACCAGAAATACAACCCAACCTGGAATTTAAGATTTCAGCCTTACCTAGAATTCACAGAAACCCTTGTTAGTGGATAGTAGAATCAATGATAATGATAGGGTAATGATGACAGTCAACACTGATTAAGCTTACTTTATAACTAGGCTACTCCCATAAAGAGTTACAGTCTCTGAAACCCACAGAGCCAGTTCTACCCTGGCCTATCGGGTAGCTTACGAGTCAGAATTGACTCGAAAGTCATGCTTGGTTTGGGTGTTTGGTTATATACCAGGCACTGTTCTGCATATTTAATTTGTAGCCCTAATTCAAATAAATCCCTCAACAATCTTATGAAGTTAGTACTATGATTAGTCTGTTTTCTATCTGAAGAGACTGAGTCATGGGTTATATAACTTGCCTAAGGTCAGAGTTACTAAATGTCTCCTTCAAAAAGCATACATCATAGTACTGAAACTATTTGCTACATTCTAAGTAGAATTTACAAAAAGTTTCAAATCAGTTGGATATGTCACTTTGCCTCTGACAATGACTAATTGGGTACTGCAGTGCATTTACTACCAACTTTCATTGACTGAAAGAAATTACTTCAGAATTTGAGAAGAATTTAGTTTAACTTCAGTTTGGAAAAAATTTCTAGGAGCTAGGTTAATCTACCTGGATTATGGTGAGATGTGTAAATTTCCTCATGGTTTAGCTCAGTGCTACTTAAAGATAAGGGGGGAAATTTCCTAAGATCTCAAGAACACGAAGAAAAGTATCATTACATAATCTTCATATTTCTTCTAGTTCTGAAAAGGATAATGGTACAAATGATAAGACAAAAAACTTACTAACTTTCAAAAGAAAAAAACCTAAAAGCTATTTAATTCAGCATTGTTGTCCTATCTTTGTTTTACTCATTTTATTAGACTATCACTAATAAGCTTGCACATAGATAATATCTACACTTACCTTTAAAAGTTAGATATTTTTCTCCTGCTATTATCTGATGCATTGTTATATAGTGGCAGAAATTACGGGAGATTGATCACTTGAAGCACATGAACATAAGCTATTGAAAAGACAGGACTCGCAGTGCAAAAGGCACGACTGCAACTTTTAGAAAGAGCCACAAATCTCCCCAATTTCCACTCATGCAAACATGCTCAAACTCGAAGGGAGTGAAAAATTAAATATTATGTTAGAATTGGAGTTTTAAAATGCTACTTTCTCAGTAATGAGGACATAAATATGTATTATTACATCATCTAAAGGGAATTTTATCTATTTCTATAAACATCTTACTACATGGAGTCACTAGCATGCCTTACGCTTCGTGTAAAACGTCTCTCAGTACTGCAGACTAAGGAGGAAAGGGAGGGTGGAGATCCTTGCGCCCTCTCCTCCTGTGAGAAACCTAAGAGAACGGGAATAAAAGTACCTGGGCCTCCCTCTCATCTGTGGGCACCAACAACAAACTGCTGTCAATGTTTGACAGGGAAGGATAAGGAGAGCACAAATTACAAAAGGAATTGTCGTGGAACCAGACCAGTTTAAAACTGTGAAGCCTCAGCTTTCTAATGCAATATTCAGACATAATTCAAATCTGCATTAGAGTATCAGTTTAATAAATGGTATGGTGGCAAACAGTAAGCACGTGTTATGCCTCAAACCACAAACAAGTTTCTTTGATCTCAGACACCCTATGCCTTTTGTTTCCCCAACCCTTTGTGCTCAGCCTGCTTCTTCTGACCCCATTCCTTCTGGCCTAAGCTGCAGCTTTGTGTGGGGGCGGGAAGAGAGAGGAGAAAGGAGATGCAGTCAGTTCAGATGCATTCCTCTCTGCTCTAGTTGTTTCTTGGGCTCCGAGTGTCAAATCTTCTTGTGAGATGATCTAGGGAGCCCTGGTAGCACAGCAGTAAAGCACTGGCTGCCAGTGAAAAGCGGGTGGTTTGAACCCACCAGCTGCTCCACAGGACCATGATGTGGCAGTCTGCCTCCCTCAAGATGACAGCTTTAAAAGCTTAAAATTACACACTGAAGTCAACTCTTACAAAAGAAGTGAAATTCACGGATTAAAGAAATCAGAAAGGAAAGGAAAATAGAAGAAACACAGGCAGATAAAAGCCAACTCTCAATTATCCATGCTAATGGAGAGAGGAGGGAAAGGGAGAGGCCAAACAGATTAAAGAAACCCAAATATAATAATAAAAAAAATTTTGGCTACTTGCAAATTCTTCCACCAAAGCATTTCAAGAACAAGTCACATATGTGTAATAAGGTAACTAGTTAAAATTGTCACCTCCTCTCCCTTCCCACCCTCTGACTACGTACTCCCAAAGCAGCAAAATGGCTCAAGGGTGGCAGCATTAGGGGGGAGAAGGAAAAGCAAGGAGCACGGTTAATTCGGACATGGGATAATGTGCCCCTGAATAATTGAGAGCTTCAATTTTGAAATAAATACAAGAAAGAGCCTGAAATAATAATAACCTATTTGCATACCTGTAACTTGGTCTTTCACCCAAATATAAGGATAAATTCATTCTTGGAAAGGGGGAAAAAAGGAAAAGGAGACTAAATAAATGTTATCCTTTAAGTATGAAACTGATGCATCAACTTATAATTCACAATACTGTTCCAATGCTTCTTCCAAGGTACTCTGCTTTGCCAGTGCCTCTGTGAGCACACTCCCTGTTAATTACTGGGTTGTCCAGCACATATGCTTCCTACCACCAGTTCTCAACTTTGAAGCTAAGCTCACTTATTAATTTTAGAGCACCTCAATTTTGAAGTTTAGACCAAATTACAGAAGGAACACATTAATATTGTAATCTTCTAACCATGTTTACCTGACAACTAAACGTCTCCAATGGAGAATTTCCCAGTTTCAACAGTGCATACCTACTATACTGGAACATGACAAAACTGCAGTATAAACAGCTAAACCTTCCACCTAGGCAGTTTAAAAGGTAGCATCCCATTTTATAAGTTAGGTAAAATGAGGGAGAGTTAAATACAATGTGAAGCTAACAGATCTTTGGGAGTCAATGCAAACATTGCCAATTGGTTTATGGACAGGAGCTATATATATATTTTTCCTTTCTTTAGGTTTATATCACACTAAAACATATAAATATAAAAACAAATGGATTACACTATAATAAATTTTATGAAGTGTTCCCATCATGTTGCATTAGCATTTAAAAGATCATTCCTGGTCTGGGAGACACTGTCTCCAGAGGAGCTCTATTACTGCTCGAGACCAGGAATCAGTCCTCCACCCCCAAACAATCTGCAAACAAATTGATAAGGTTCCTTTATTTTCTTATTTTGTTGACATTTTAAAGTTACAATATAATGCATTTATATTTCTTAAGAGCAAAATGCATATTTCACTGTTTGCTGAATCTCAACATACAGGAAGTGACTAGTCAAATATCAAAAAATTTCTAATGCCTATTTATACAGTAACATACACAACAAATACCATTAAAAAGAGCCTCTAAGGGGCTGTCAAATTTGGGTGGCACACTACTTTGTTGTTAAAACTTTTCTTCCAATAAGTGAATCATGTGCTAAACTGTGCTGGCCTTTAGTTAAAGATTTCACGGGACCAAGATTTGACCTGCGTAGTTAAAGCTTGCCTACCCAAATGCAAAGCAGAACCAACTGAGGAATCAGTGAACACACTAGTCAGGATCCCGGAGTTTAGAGAGGTCACTACTAAGTTATCTGACTCAGGAACCTGCTACACAGTAGGAAGATTTTTTAAGACTATGTTATACTATGTCATAAAAAAATCAGGGGTGGTATGACTAATGGCTTACTTATGTGCAATTGTTGTTAACCGTTCATCGTTTACTGCTCTCCGAACTTCAGCCCGGTGGCGTTCTGTTGAGATGCTATGAAAAAAAATAGCCATTATAGAACTCTGCCAGGCAGGCAGCTCTTTTCTATACTTTTATTAATGTTTAAATCAACATTTTGCTTTGGGGAGGGTAGGAATCAAATTTGATTTGTGAAAAGATATTGATAAAGGCCAATTGCTTTAAAGTCATAGGAAAAAATTGATACTGATTCTGTGTAACTGCAGAGAATTAGTTGCAAATTAGAAATCATAAGAAGACAAATTTAGCTTGATATCACAACAGTATTTCTAAAACTCAAAGCTGTCAAGACCACAGACAAGATTAGCAGAGCTTTCTTTCTATTATCTACAGAAACATTCAAAGCAAAGCTGGCTGACCACCTAATCATCTTTGCTGCGGACCTGGAAGAGCCTTCTAAGGTCCTTTCTAAAGCTTAGATTCTAGCATTTCATTTTGAATGAACATAATTTATTATAATGAGTGGCAAGAGAGTCTTTTTCTTTGAAACTTAACACAACACTTAATATGCAACACTTCAGGTGTGTGTCTTTTACATTACGTTATGCTATCGATAAAGTAAAAATGTGCTCCTACTGATCCTCATTTAGCAAATGTAAACACTGAGAAAAGGCTACATCGATGCCATTCAAAACTACTCAATAAAATGAAAATGGTTAATCAAATTGCTTATGTTAATCTGTACCACAAACCAAAATATTCAGGCTGGAAAGCAGAATTTAGGAAGAATCATAAACAACACAAACTATAAATTGCTAAATATGAAGACAATAAGATTAAGGATTTGGCATAAAAGCATCCCTATATTAATGTTAATTAGTTAAATATAGAAAGAATCTCTTGCATATTTTACTTATAAATAGGAAAAAATTGTTTTAAATGCACAAAGAAAATTCAGTTAAAACAGAACATTTTCTGAGAAAGCTCAAGATGTTACACTGGACCAAGATGAGGTGTCAAGGAACCCCTTTTACTGGAATTTTGTAATGGATTCAAATGCCGAGGTGGGAGGCCAAGGTAAACAAAGTTATGATTATCAAATCACTCCCCACTCATATAAGCTAAGGTAGTACCTCCCTGTACCCAGTACTCTCCCTGCCCCTCACCAAGTGCCATCCTAGAAGTTCATATTCCACTGTAGCAGGTTCTTCTTTTTCACCAGGCCAAAAGTGCCTGCCTCCCTGACTTTTGGCCCAAGCCTAAAACCAAATGACCTTTCTGACTGGACTGCAGAACCAATGGTAAGTTGCATTATTTTCTGTATCAGATCACAAAACTGGACTGGGCTCTCTAAACATCAACCATTCTCTTTGTTCTTCAATTTAAACTGAGAGTAACAATGAGACACTTCAAAATGAAATTTCTAGAATCATAGCTCACAAACTTTTATGGTAATTTACCTAAGCACTTTTGATAGTTCTCCAAGAAGATCTTTCTTTTCCTTGGTGAGATCCCCCTGTGCCCGAAGTGCACTGATAACTCCAGCATATGCCTCCAATTCTAGAAGAAGAAAATTATTGATCAAGATAGGCCTTCAATATCTTACTAGTAGGGCTGCATATAATAAAACTATAGGGTGAGAAACTAAAAATTCAACTTTCAGCAAATTTTTTAAATTCCTTCAAAGAGTTTATCTAAATCCAGATTAAATGTGCCTTTTATAGCTTTATGTTGTTTTGTGTTCGATTGACTCATGGGCGCCATGTAGGTAAAATGTAACATCTAATAGTAAACATTTGCATCTCACATTGTTACTCAGTTGCTACTAACATTGAGTTACAGGCTCCAGGTGATCTAAGAAAGCTGCTCAGAGATGCCTTTAGCATCTTTGAAAGGTACCTTCACTGATCTACCCTTTCAAATGATTCCTTTGCTCTGCACCTAGTTGTGTGACTTTGAGCAAATTCTTTCTCATCTCTGAATCTCAGTTTCCTAACCTAGAAGAAATTTTTAAGGTACTATCCAAATCTAAGATCCACTGTGTGTATAAACATGTGTGTGTGTGTATATATGTATTTTTAATAGAGTAGATTCCAGCTCCAAGTGCCGTATAGGAGCAGAATTATGTTCCACTGACTTTTCAATTCTGAGTTCTTTGGAAGTAGATCACGTGATCTTTCTTCTGAGGTGCCTCTTGGTGATTAAATCGGTTCTAACTCATAGAGACCATATAGGACAGAGAACTGCCTTTTTGAGTTTCCAAGGCATAAGCCTTTTTCCTAAAGAGAGGCCAGTGGGTTTGAACTACTAACCTTGTGCTTAGCGCCCAACACATAACTGACTATGCTACCAGAGTTCTTTCTTATTGATTAGGAAGCAAGAAATATTCTTACAGCAACCAGAACATAAATCTTAAAGCCAGGTAGTTTCATTTCACACTCTTTTTCTATAAAGACAATCATTATGCAATTTTTAAAAGTGAGTCCTTGGTATTGATTTAATTATAAAACTATAAAATCCCCAATGAATGTCTGCCATCTTAGACCTCTTATGTAGCCCAATCCCACACAGACTCTGGGCATGGCACGTGACTTGCTTTATCCAATGAAAGATCAGTAACAGTAAACATGATTTAACCAGAAGCTTGCCCAACATTTGCATTAGGGGCCTTGCTCTCTTAGAACCTTGGGATTATCAAGCAGTGAAGAAACCCAGGATGAAAGGTCACATGGAAAGATGCCCAGGCACCTCAGTCACACCCAATCCCCAACAAAGCTTTCAGTTGAATAGAGCCATGTGGGAGAGCTCCTGGCAAGATCAGCAACCCACCAAAGTGGGAAAAACAATACAATGGCTAGTATTTGAAACCATTAACAACACGAGATAGCTACGTCTGAGCAAACAAAAATGGGAAATAAATGTCCAGACTGCAGTTACTTCCATCCTCAGCTCAATTTCCTATGAGTATTGATTGTTTGCCCAGGCCAGACAATACCTGACGTCACTAAATATTGGTCAAATTAGGAACGCATGTATGTGTACTATATTTCATAGAAACAATACACTAGTAGCACCATTCAGCTCATATTGTTCACAGTTCTGACTGTCCAAAGAAAGTTTTGTAGGAAATAGTGAGCTCACTATATTCAATACAAATGTCTGGCTCACAACTGGATACCGCCTTACAGCAGGGCCGCAGGGAGGAGACGAGTCAGCACAGCAACGATATATACAATAGAAATTGTAATGCTTCCCATTCCCCCAACCCCACTATCATGATCCCAATTCTACCTTACAAATCCGGCTAGACCAGAGGATGTACACGGGTACAGATAGGAACTGGAAACACAGGGAATCCAGGACAGAGGAACCCCTCAGGACAAGTAATGAGAGTAGCAATACTAGGAGGGGTACGGGAAGGTGAGGTAGAAAGGGGGAACCGATCACAAGGATCTACATATAACACCCTCCCTGGGGAACGAACAACAGAAAAGTAGGTGAAGGGAGACGTCGGACAGTGTAACACATGACAAAATAATAATAATTTATAAATTATTAAGGGTTTGTGAGGGAGGTGGGTGGAAAGGGAGGGGAGGAAATGAGCTGATACCAAGGACTCAAGTAGAAAGAAAATGTTTTGAGAATGATGATGGCCATAAATGTACAAATATGCTTGATACGATGGATGTATGGATTGTGATAAAATGATTTTTATTGGACGGATGAACCCCTCAACACCAGCAGTGGGAGTGGCAACACCAGGAGGGAAGAGGGTGTAGAAAGGGAGAAACGATCTTGGAGACCTATCTGGGAGATGGGCAATGGGAAGGTGGGTGAGAGGAGACGCCTGGCAATGTAAGATAAGATAATTATTTATAAACTATTAAGGGAGCAGGGGGAAGGGGGGAGTGAGGAGGGAGGGGGAGGGGGGAAAAAAAAGGAAACCGAGCTGATTCCAGGAACCCAAGTGGAAGGAGAATTTTGAGAATGACGAGGGCA
This sequence comes from Tenrec ecaudatus, assembly GCF_050624435.1. Lineage (NCBI taxonomy): Eukaryota > Metazoa > Chordata > Mammalia > Afrosoricida > Tenrecidae > Tenrec > Tenrec ecaudatus. The sequence goes on along the minus strand of NC_134533.1, from coordinate 73,467,779 downwards.
ACGAATGTATAAGGGTGCTTTGCTCAATTGATGTATGTATGGATTGTGATAAGAGTTGTATGAACCCCAATAAAAAGATTTATTTAAAAAATTTTAAAAATAAGATAAAGATTTTTAAAAATTTAATTAAAAAGAAAAAAAATGTCTGGTCCAAGGAAATTGCCCAATGTCTAAACACCAGCATGTTCCATTATTTCACATGGGTTCTCTAATAAAGGACAAAAATGCTCTGTAGTGAAAGAAACAGTTTTGGGGAACACATACTTCAGCTTTTGTCTGGAGCTGTGGTAAAATTCCTAGAGGTACCAGGGATAGCCAACTAAGAATTTACTATCCTTTATGCCCCATTAATGGAATTTTGTATCCAACCAATCAGTATTAAGCCCCTATTATATAAGTGAGCGCCGCGGTGGTATAGTCAGCAGTTCAAAACCACCATCCACTCCTCAGGAGAAAGACAGGGCTTTCTCTCTACTCCTGTAAAGACTTACAGTCACGGAAAGTCACAGGGACAGTTCTGCTCTAGCCTAGGGTTGCTATGAGTTGGCATCAACTCGCTGGCTGGTGAGTTTGATTTGGGTTTATATCCTGCCTTGAAGGAATTAACTCTAGAAAGGAACCACAAGTAATCCAACAATTACAGTTTCGTTTACAACACAGTGGTAAAGGCAGAAGGAGAAAAACATCTAGTCTGGAAGTTTAAGCTTTAACCAGAAAGAGAAGGATGTCCCGGCAGGCAGGCAGGCGGTGAAAAATGCAAAGGTTCAAAAGGAATAGAGGGAGTAAGAGGCAGATCATGTTTCACAGAGATATCCAACTCCACTGAGAGTCAGGGACTACATCTGACAGTTCTGCATAAGGGGAAGTAGAACTGTACCTGTACTTCCATAATCACTAACTCAAGTCAAACTTTTAGCTGAACATTACTAGTACAGGTCCCGTGCAGACTATTACCAACACAACAAAGTCCCTATTCTGAAGGTGATTACAATCCAGTGAGGGACCTAGGAAACATAGATATTTACAAACAACTATTATAAAGATTTGTTTCCTACACATAAGAGAATACCTACTACTACGGAGCGTCCATACCAACTTAGAGGGTTTCTGAGACTGCAAATCTTGACAGGAGCAGACAGCCTCATCTTTTTTGTCCTGAGAGCAACTGGTTTGAATCCTTGACCCTGTGATTAGCAACCCAATGACTAACCCATCAGAGCTCCTTAGGTAAGACAACAGGAAATGACATAAATAAAAAAGTCACCAGGGATCAGAAGGAAAAGTGCCTGTAATTCCAGATTAAGTCTCTATTTGATAGGACTCAGTAATTGATTGGATGCAGATGAAGTGACAGAAGGCAAGGAGTCAGGTTTAGCAGTTTGCAAGGTGTTGGGGCAAATGGCAATGACAAAAGAAAAAATGGGGAGACCAGGGAGAGAAAGTAGAGGTTGATAGAGTCCGTTTGGCCAGTGGTGTTTAAGATGATTGAGACACTATAAAGAAATGTGACCAATAGCTAACACAAAAGTTAGATATAGCCAAAAAATCCTATCAGTGGGTCCCCACCTTTCCAAGATGACCACTGAAGACAAATGGGTGCATAAGCAAATGTGGTGAAGAAAGCTGATGGTACCCAGCTATCAAAAGATATACCGCCTGGGTTCTTAAAGGCTTGAAGGTAATCAAGTGGCCTCTAGCTCAGAAGCAACAAAGCCCACATGGAAGAAGCACACCAGCCTGTGTGATCATAAGGTGTCAAAGGGATCAGGTATCGGGCATCAAAGAACAAAAAATGATATTATTGTAAATGAGGATGAGTGCAGAGTGGAGACCCAAAGCCCATCTGTAGGCAACTGGACACCCCCTCACAGAAAGGTCACGGAGAGGAGACAAGCCAGTCAAGGTGCAATATAACAACAATGAAACATACAACTTTCCTCTAGTTCTTTAATGGTTCCTCCCCCTCACTATCATGATTCCAATTCTACCTTACAAATCTGGCTCGACCAGAGGATGTGCACTGGTACAGATAGGAACTGGAAACAAAGGGAATCCGGGATAGATGATCCCTTCAGGACCAGTGGATATCGGGAGGGTGGTGGGAAGGTGGGCTAGAAAGGTGGGCTATTACAAGGACCTACATATAAGCTCCTCCCTGGGGATGGACAACAGAAAAGTGGGTGAAGGGAGACATCGGACAGTGTAAGATATGACAAAATAATAATAATTTATAAATTACTAAGGGTTTATGAGGGAGGGGAAGCAGGAAGGGAGGGGAAAAATGAGGAGCTGATACCAAAAGCGCAAGAGAAAGCAAATGTTTTGGGAATAATTGCGGCAACAAATGTACAAATGTGCTTGACACAATGGATGGATGTATGGATTGTGATAAGAGTTGTCCAATAAAATGATTTTTTTTAAAGTTAGATATAGCAACTTCATGCAAAACTGGGGTGCAGAACGTAACAAAGCTACACAATCCAAGGTACTTTCTCCCCTTCTCTAGAAATGCACTCAGTGTAAAAGAAACCTTTAATACCGTCCCAATCTCCTTCACATTTATTGATGGGCATTTTGATTCTGATTCTCAGATTCTGACCTATGTCCAATTTTAATTTAAATTGCTGGTTTATGCTGGTTTCCATCCTATTTTAGAGTTAGACTGTAATAGTTCAAAAACAAGGCCTCGTGGCTTTGTGGTTAAGGCTTCAGCTCACCACAAAGTCAGCAGTCAGAACCCACCAGCCATTCCTGAGAGATAGATGAGGCAGTCTGCTTCTGCAGACTTACAGCCTTGGAAATCCTCTGGACAGTACTGTGGGTATCCTGTGGGTCCCACAGTATATGGTCACATCCTATACAGCACAGGGTCACCACTGTGAGTGGGAGCCAACAGGACAGCAAAAGGTTTGGTTTTTGTTTTTGGTAATGACACGGAAATATAATGAAATAATAAACACAGGCAAACACCCATGACTGTAGAGTTGCTACTCCACTTTTATAATGCCCTAACCAGTCCATCTAAACAAATTTTGCACTGTTGTCCACAAAGCCCTGCAGTGGAGTTACAGCTCAGAACTGGTCATAGAAAGGAGTGCTGGGGAGAGGCCAGTGAAAAGGAGTGTAGCCTTTACCTATCACTGGTCCACTCCGGGTACCATAAAACAACACCCAACCTCACTTTCAAAAGTTTAACAGCTTACATTACAATGATTTATGCTTATTTCTAAAAGGACAAAACAAAAGGGTTCTTTAAAATACTTTCAACTTTCAAAAGTTTAACAACTTACATTACAATGATTTATGCTTATTTCTAAAAGGACAAAACAAAAGGGTTCTTTAAAATACTTTCAAGCTAGTTCTCACCCAACTTTCTTTAAACTTTGGACCTGTAGCTAGGATGTGATGGCAAATGTCCCATTGTTATGATAATGAGTCAGTGGGTTGGAAGAAAGTCTTTCTGCAAATCACTATCAAGGCTCACCTTTGACAGTGAAAGGTCACAGAAGATGACATTGCCCGGCAGGACATCTGTTTTGTTTTGTTTTGTGTAGAGAAAAGGCTCTCCAGCAGGATTACCTACACAGTTCTGACTAAAATTAAGGGTATAATCTAGACCTAAAGATTATTAGTTTTATATCTATACATTATCTCTTGATTCAAGGTCTAGAAAGTACAGAAATCCCAATTTAGTCTGCTGTATTGGGCTCTATTCCTCTACAATCATATCAGCTATGACATAAACATGATGATTTCAACTTTATCATTGGTAACTGAGTAAATAGTGTGTGTGAAAAATCAGAAACCCTGATGGTGTAGTGGTTACAGGTTGGGCTATGATCTAAAATGTCAACAGTTCAAAACCACCAGCAGCAGCTCCCAGGGACAAAGACTTTCTACTCCCACACAGAGTTACAGTTTCAGAAATTCCTCAGAGGGCAGTTCTACCCTGTCCTACAAGGCCACTTAGAGTCTGCATCCACTCAATAAAGGCGAGTTTCAAGTTTTTGAGTGTAGAAAATTATCCTCACATTAAAAGTATTAGATTTGAAGTAAAAACAATACTTTTATATTTAATGATTGACAAAAAAAACAAACAAACCCAAAACACACTGCTTTTGAGGCAATGGTAAAATATAATGCCAAGAAGTAGTTTAGAAGAGAGAAATCCTCTTTGGAAATGATGATGGCAACATATGTACCAATGTGTTTGATACAACTGAAGTATGGATTATTGTAAGAGCCCCCAATAAAATGATTTCATAATATTCAAAAATAATAAAATAGAGAAATCCTCACAGTGACAGGAGAAATAAAAAGGGCAAATATTGTTAGCTGCCAGGGTCAGAACAGCTTCAACGGTGACTTCCACAAAGGAATCCGCAATAAAGCTTACTCTGAAAAACAGGTTCAATTGCAAATAATGAAGTATCTGGGTAAAAAAGATGAAACACTACTTTCCTCTAGTTCTTACCCCCCACTATCATGATCCCAATTCTACCTTACAAATCTGGCTAGACATTGGTACAGATAGGAACTGGAAACACAGGGAATCCAGGACAGATGACCCCTTCAGGACCAGTGGTGAGAGTGGCAATACCTGGAGGGCGGAGGAAAGGTAGGGTAGAAAGGGGAACCTATTAAAAGGATCTACACATAACCTCCTCTCTAGGGGATAGACAACTGAAGGGTGAAGGGAAACATTGGACAGTGTAAGATATAACAAAATATTGCATTCACACCTTGTGACACTGGGTTGAAGTCTGGTCCCACTTTCCCTGTGGAGATATAAACAATACCCTCCCCTTGGGTGGATTAATGCCCCATGACCCCACTACCCTTTTCTTCCTTGTATTCATCCTTTTGTTTTCCTTTCCCCACCTCCTCCACCATTGTCTACCATGTACATCCCTGGTTTTGGTCTGGTCTCTTCCATACTACACAGTCTTCACCCCTAAAATGTTTGTATACAGTAGCTTTTTTCCCTATGCCACTTTTGTTTTTTTTTTAAAAAATTTTTCGGCAGCTCCGGGAGATGAACATATCTGATCAGAGCACACGGGAGAAGATGAAGGGGCAAGAGGAGAGAGTGGAACACAGCCTGGCCCACCAGGCCGTGAGGATGATGTTCTTGAGTAGAGCAGCCAGTCCACAGAGAGAACAACATGGCTGGCCCCACTATGAGAAATGATGCCAATCAGTGACTAAGGTCGATACAGGGGACAGCACCGAAGACACAGTGTGGGAATTGCATGACCTGATCCCACCACACCGAGGCAAAGCACTGGGGGAGTGCAGCGGAACAGCAAGGGAATGGAGTGGCAAGGTCCCCAGGGAATGCTTAAAGTGGACTTTGGGGCCAGGGCGTGGTGCCCCAACAGACTGGACTGGAAAACGCTCCTAAGGGCCAGCAAACGATCCCTGAACTAACTACAAGCTTTTCTCTTGTGCACTGTTTTGTTCTGTTCTTTGTCAGTGGTTTGTTTTTGTTGTTTTGTTGCCTGGTTGTATACTGTTGCTTTGTTTTCCGATGTCTTGTTTTCATGCATGTTAGTGTCTCCACAGGTCTGTCTGAATAGGACAGGTTGGATGAACTATCTGGAGGAAAAACAACGGGACCGACAGTTCCGGGGGGACTTGGGGTGGGGGGTAGAGGAGGTAAGGAAGTGGTGTTAACAAACCCAGGGACAAGGGAAAAACATGGGACCCCAAATGCTAGAGAAGGGGGAGTGGCAGGCCTGGTGGGAAACGATCAAGGGTAAGGTTGCTTAGAGAAGAGGTATACTCTAGCCCAGGTGGTGATGAAGCATGGTAGTAGGGCAGGAGGAAAGTCAAGGGAAATGGAGGAAAGAGCTAGGAGTCAAAGGGCATTCATAGAGGTCTAGACAAAGACATGTACATGCAAATATATATAGGAAGATGGGGAAATAGATCTATGTGTCTATATTTATAGGTTAAGTATTAAGGTGGTGGAAGGACCTTGGGCCTCTACTCAAACACTCCCTCAATGCATGAATACTTTCTTTTATTAAATTGGAACTCTATGATGCTCACTCTCCTGACACAACTGCTGAAGCCAAAGTGGGTGAACAAGTAAATGTGGTGAAGAAAGCTGATGGTGCCCGGCTATCAAAAGAGATAGTGACTGGGGTCTTAAAGGCTTGAAGATAAACAAGCGGCCATCTAGCTCAGAAGCAACAAAGTCCACATGGAAGAACACACAAGCCTGTGTGATCGAGTGGTCCCGAAGGGATCAGTTACCAGGCATCAAAGAACAAAAAATCATATCGTTGGCTGCACACCTCCATGATAGGATCGCTGAAGACAAATGGGTGCATAAGCAAATGTGGTGAAGAAAGCTGATGGTGCCCGGCTATCAAAAGAGATAGTGTCTGGGGTCTTAAAGGCTTGAAGGTGAACAAGCAGCCATCTAGCTCAGAAGCAATAAAGCCCACATGGAAGAAGCACACCAGCCAGTGCGATCACGAGGTGCCAAAGGGGCCAGGTATAAGGCATCATGCAAAAAATATATATATGTGTGTGTGTATATGTATATATATGTGTGTGTATGTATGTATGTATATATATACATACCACATTGAATGAAGGGGAAGTGCAGAGTGGAGACCCAAGGCCCAAGTGTCGGCCAATGTAGATCCCCTCACAGAGGGGTTTAGGAGAGGAGATGGGTCAATCAGGGTGCGAGGTAGTACCGATGAAAAACACAGCTTTCCCCCAGATCCTGGATGCTTCCTCCCCCAACTACCATCATCCGAATTCTACCTTGCAGGCCTGGATAGGACAGAGGCTGTACACTGGTACATATGAGGGCTGGAGGCACAGGGAATCCAGGGTGGATGATACCTTCAGGACCAAGGGTGTGAGGGGCGATGCTGGGAGAGTGGAGGGTGAGTGGGTTGGAAAGGGGGAACTGATTACAAGGATCCACATGTGACCTCCTCCCTGGGAGAGAGACGGCAGAGAAGGGGGGGAGGGAGACTCCGGATAGGGCAAGATATGACAAAATAACGATGTATAAATTACCAAGGGCACATGAGGGAGGGGGAAGCGGGGAGGGAGGGGGGAAAATGAGGACCTGAGGCAAAGGGCTTAAGTGGAGAGCAAATGCTTTGAGAATGATTGGGGCAGGGAATGTACGATGTGCTTTATACAATTGATGTATGTATATGTATGGACTGTGATAAGAGTTGTATGAGCCCCTAATAAAATGTTAAAAAAAAAAAAAAGAATGGAATCGCTGATTTGAAAAAAAAGATGTTGAATTTAAAGGAGGCTTAATAGCCCAGGACCCTTCAATTACTTTTTTTTCCAGTTAAAATGCTATTTATTAAAAATATCAATTACTCTTATTATGACTATGACTCATGTACCCACTATGTACAAAGTACTGTCAGACGACAAAGCATTAGGCGATGCACTGGGGAAGCAGCAGTGAGTAAGACAGTGACTATACCTTCAAGAAAGTTCTAACCTAGCATGAGCAAACAGTCACGAACCAAAGCAGAATAGGAAAAATATGGCAGGAAGGTATAAACCAGCAAACGTTAAAATCATACCCAATTTTCGAAGAATCCTTTTACACTCGTCCCTACTAAGATCCAAAAGGGTTGGCCACACGACAGGCATTGCTGCTTCCTTCTGGTAGCCCCAGAGAGCTTGCAGTCCCTGCAAGAGAAAAGACACCAGTTCACCAAGGCGCACCTAAGAACCCCTCACCATGAGTTCCACAAGCTAACGGGCGGTTTTTATTACCACACTTTGCCACACCTGACAAATGAACATCGATCCTCTTGAGAAATTATTATGCCAGGGTCAGACTAGGTGTTGGGTCCAGCTTTTCTTACGGGTTGTGTGGCCCTAGGTAAATCCGCCTGTGAGTCAATGTTTCGTACATTTGTAAAACAGGTGCCACTCATTTTGCTGAGATGATTGGAGAACAGTAGCCAGTATGTAATTTAATAAACAGACACTACTATCTGTGTTACATTAAGCAAACGGTTGGCTTTCTTCAGCAGGTCTGCTTCCTTACATACAGTTACATGAGACAGAGTAACTATGAGGGTAAGTCAAAACATGTTGCCACTGGGGTTCAAGTCCATACATGCATGCTTTTATAATAAGCATGTTTAAATATGTGTCTCTGGACTCGGTAGACAGCTGAAGACAACTTCGCTCAGAAATACACCTACTTTGGACTTGTTGGGTTGCCTCCTAAAAAGAAAAAATGTCTAATCAAAGCAGTGCCTTCAGAGGGGATCTGCTGGGCCAGAGTCAAGGCAGAGAAATCAGTCAAAATGTCATGGTGACTGTTTTGGGAGTTCCAAAGAGGTCATCTTGATAGACTGTATTAAAGGGCAGAGGGATGAAGAGGGCCAGGAAAGTTTTGACAAGGAATTGTTTTCCATTATGACAGTGCATCTGCTCCATCTTTGAGTAGCAAGGCCTGTCCCACAAGCATTTCGCTGGGAAACCTACAGCTCTGATGCTGGCCCTCCTGATTTCTTTTTGTCCTTCAAACTCAAAAAAACATTTTAAAGTAATAAGTCTTGAGTCCCTCAAGGATGCCAAACCTGCCCTTTTAATCCAAGAACACCCAATTCTTTGAGGAAGGGTTAGAGACATGGGAACACTCCCTTCAGAAGTGTTCATCAATGGAAGCTCGGTGGAGAAACCGCTTCGTATCTTGCTTATTTTTTTGTTTTGTTGTTTCATCCAAGGTGTCGATGGCTTTGCAGCAAGACCTTGTGACCTACTCTCATTTAGTTCTTAGATGACTACATGGAAATGCAAGAAAGAAATCTCCCTTCAAGTCTGAACAACGAAGTATAAATTTAGACCCTGGAGTCACGCAACAACCATTTACCCAAAGTTTCCTATTGGTGTGCCAGGAGCTGGCTTCGTACTGAGAAGCTCCGAGCTGAGGGACCAAAGGTTACAGCGCCAGACGCCGTGTGACGGCCGTGCTTCAGCTCCCGGGAGACCGGTGGGAAACATGTTCAGCACATCCATGAACGGCGGAGGCGGTAGGTGCGTCGAGTGAGCGAGCGAGAGCATGAACGAGCGAGCTCACGGTCTAGTCCAGCGCCGGCCGTCGGTGGAAAGAACTTGCTATCTCCCTCTGCAGGCGCTGGGGCCGCTAACTCCAACTCGGGGCCCGGAGTTGAGCCTCCCTTCGCCCTGTACTTCCCAGAGTCCTCTCGGCTCAGAACCAACCGAGGACCGGGGGCAGTGGACTGGGCGCCCCAATCGCCGGGGTGACATAAAGGAAGGGGGTGGGGAGGAGGAAGAAGGGGCCGAGCCAGAGGAATCCGCTCCCTGCACGAGCCAGGCCCCTCCTCCCGGCAGGATCTCCCAGGCGCCGGCGACCACGAAGCTGGCGCACGTCACCGCATCCCGACGCGCCCCCGCCGGAGGACCCCCGCGCGGGGACACAGGGCTCGGGAAAGCGGGGCGCGGGGCGGCCAGCGCCCGCCCCGGCACCGGGATCGGGTGTAATCCTCCCCCCACTCAAGTGTCAAGGAGGCAACCGCCCCGCCCCCTCCCTGCCCAGCGCGCTCCCTCAGCACCGCGGCCAGAGCGGGCGCCTGCCCCGCGCACCGACGCCTCGCAGCGCCCGCCCCGATGTCAAGCCCAGCACCCCACACGCTCCGGGCGGCCGGCCAGTGTCAGGGACCCCGGCCGGCGCCCGCGCCTCGCTCCCTCCTCAGCGGAAAGGACCACGGAGAGGGAGAGGGGGCGCGCGGACACCCAGCCAGATGACCCCAGCCTCACCGGGAGGCCCTCGGAGCTGGACGCCAGGAGCTCCAGCAGCAGGCCTGACAGAGACCCCCTCAACCCACCTCAGGTAGCCCCGCGATCCCGTTAGAAGACAACGGGGGATGGGGCAGAGCGCCCCAAGCCGGGCTCCGAGTGCTTGGTCCCGCGCTCCTGAACTCTGGCCTGCCTGCCACCTCTTCCCCGGACCCTGCCTGAGAGTCACCCACCTGCCCGGCCTTTCGGGGCTCATCTAAAAGGCTCCTCCGCCAAGACTAGGGGACACCAGGAATTGGGTTTGTTTGCGGTGCCTCTGAAGGGGCAAGATGGCGACAGGTCTCAAGGCGCAGGCGCAGCCACGCGCTGCCTGTCGGGAGGTGTAGTTCGCCTTTCCCGCCTTTCGGCGAAAGGACACCAGCAGGCCTCCGTTCTCCCTGTCCCCCTTTTCCTCCGCGTTCTGAAAGGAAAAGAGAGGCGCCGCAGGCGGTGCTGGGAATTGTAGTCCTAACTCAAACTGCCTCCTAGTTGGCCCCGGGGGTTGCTGTCTCACGCGCAAGGGAGGCCGGGATTGTAGTTTCTTTGGCGTCCCCTCCTGACCGTCCTCTCTTGGGCTTCGCGCGCCTCTCCTCCGGCTGTCGTAGCCCAGCCAATCGGCTGTGCTCTCTGGCGTCACCCGTAGCGGTCGAAATGGCGTCGGTAGCTGGGACCGGAGATTTTAGGCGACCTTAGGGATGATGGGGAGGTAGCTTTGTCCCCAAATCGGCGCTGAGGAATAGGAACGGATCCCTCAGTCCTAGGGAACAATTATCAGCGGCCCCTGTCCCCCCCCCCCCCATCCAACTTGAACTCAAAGAAAGATAACCCAGGCTAACAAGGCACGGGCATCGTGGACATCGCAGATCCCTGTACCCGTTTGGGGGACTGCAGGGCAATTGTGTGTACCGAAGAGGAGCCGATTGATCAGGCTGAGATTTTGGCTTCAGTGGGACTTTCTCGATTTAGGGTTCCCCCACAGGGAAAGGTTTCTCTGGCAGCTTAGGTCGGAGCAAGTCGTCGTTTTCTTTCTACGTCTGTGGGCAGCCCTTGGAGTTCGCCATGTTTCTTTCATCATTCTCCTGAGTCCAGTAGGTTTTCTGCAAGGGCTCTGGGGTCTGGGCTCCACTCCTGGCTCTTACTTGGGGGTGGGGGAGTTCGTTGCCTCACTTGAGGTCCTGGTGGCATAGTGGTTACGCGTTGGGCCGCTAACTGGAGGGTCAGCGTTGGAAGCCACCAGCTGCTCTGCAGGAGAACGACGTGGCTTTCTAGTTCTGTTGGGAGTTACCGCCCCACAAACTCACAGGGGCGGTTTTACCTTGCCTTATAGAGTCACTCTCACTTGGACTCAACTCGATGACAGTGCGTTTGGTTTATTTTTTTGTTTTTTTAGGTGCCTCTGATCTCATTTGTTTAATCTCTTTATAAACGTTCAGAAAAGATTGAGTCCTCAGGCTAATCCTGTAAGTTGTATCCTGCCTCATTAATTTAACTGCCTCGAATACTGCCTCCTTAAATCAGAGAGGCTAGGATTTATAATTCATAGAATAATCACATTAAATCACAACATGGAGATGATTGCACAGTTATGTAACCACTAAACGACAGCATTACATAACTGCCAAACCGCTGAGAATCATTGCCTCGCCAAATTGAGACATATTTTAAGGGAGACACAATTCAATCCATGAGCCCTCCCCATGGGAATGTTGTGATATACAATGTAAATAAAAGTTGTGAGCCATTGCACAAAGGAGATCTTGTACTTGAATGGAGCTGTAAATTGAACTCCTAGAATGGACTCAGGATCTGTAGGTTTAGCAAGAGACTAAGTAACAGATTTCAGTTTCCTATTTTTATCCATTTCTACAAATACTCTGAAGTGTAGGAAAAGGTTATTGTTGTGACCCGAACCTGCCCCTTCAGAACAAATTAACCGTGAATATCTCGCCACAAGCTGAGCTGACACGGGCTTTCAGAGCAGTTGTTTAAGAATTATTAGAAAGATGCTAAAAGGGAAATTCAATAAAAAATGTTGCCATTTGACATCCATTCTTTGGAGTCTCACAACATCTGTCTCAGTGAAGTAGGTATAATTAAGGTCTCATACTATGGCCGAAGGAGCCCTGGTGGCGTAGTGGTTACAAGTTGAGTTGCTAACCACAAGGTCATCAGTTATAAACCACTCCCCACTGGGGGGCAGAAACACTTACAGTCTGGGAAACCCACAAGGGCAGTTCTTTTCAGTTTTACCCTGCCCTATAGGGTTGCCGTCAGCTGGAACCAAGAGCAGTGAGGTTTGAGTTTATAGTATGGATGAGGACACAGAGGTGTGGAGGAACTCTCAAGATCATTCAGCTAGCAACCCAAGGGAACTGGGATTTGTAACCCAGGATTTATGACCTCCATGAGCTCTTCACAACAAATTCCAAGTTAATATAATGGGCTCAAAATGGGAAGACAAGGAGCTTGTAAAACCAACAAGTAATACGTATATGAGAGTGGAGAATAGCTACTCCTGAGCTTGCTAAGTGCACTTCACATTGCCTTTAGCCCTTAATTTTATGAGGTACAAATCTATAATCCTTAATTATAAATGGAGAAAGAGGCATAGAGAGGAGATTAAATGGCTTGCTGGAATTCACACGTTTTAAAATGTGTAAACTAAAAACAAACCTATTACCATCAAATCAGTCTCAGTGACTCCATAGAGCAGAGTAACACTGCCCCATAACACTTCCAAGGCCATACACCTTTTCCATAACACACTATCACATCTTTTATCCATGTAAGTAGTAAAGCCAGGATTTGAACCTAAGCACTAGGCTCCAGAGTCTGTGCTCTAGACCAGTAGTTCTCAAACCATTGGATCTTATATGAACCAGCTGAGGCTCTAGTTCAAGTGTGACTGATTGGGTAGGCCTGGAGTGGCTTAAGAGCCTGTATTTTTTTTTTAATAAAGCATTTTATTGGGGCTCATACAACTCATCACAATCCATACATACTTCAATTGAGAAAAGCACCCTTATACATTTGTTGCCCTCATCATTCTCAAATTTGCCTTCCACTTGGGTTCCTGGAATCAGCTCGTTTTCCTTTTTTTCAAGAGCCTGTATTTCTGAAAACCACCCAACTGATGTTGATGCTGCAGCTTCCAACCCAACTCCCCTTGCTTTTACCATCAGACCAAATACTCTCTTCTACCTTCATTATCTCACTGTTTCATTGTTAGCTGCCCTGGAGTTGTTTTCAACCCATGACAACAGACCTGTTCAATAGCCTTTGTTGCTGTCATCTTAACAGAAACTGATTGCCAGGCCTTTCTTCCAAGATACCACTGCATGGTTTTGAATCACCAAACTTTGGCTTAGCAATTGACTGCAAACTTAGGAATCAGTTTTTAGGGAGAAGGTTTTGACAGTCCCCTCTCATTAGCTTAAGTGGCTTTATGGTCCCCTCTGCCTTTGAACTCTCTAATACAGTGGTTCTCAACCTTCCTAATGTCGCGGCCCTTTCATACAGTTCCTCATGTTGTGGTGACACCGCCCCCCAACCATAAAATTATTTTCGTTGCTACTTCATCACTGTCATTTTGCTACTGTTATGAATCGGGCGACCCCTGTGAAAGGGTTGTTCGACTTCCAAAGGGGTCACGGCCTACGGGTTGAGAACCACTGCTCTGATAGAACACCTTTCGTCAGCACTGCCATTTGTGACTACATCCTCTATTTCTGCAGAACAGTTCCACTGTTGAAATCAGCAAACAAAGTATTTGCACACTCAAACAAAACTGTTTTACCCCTTGGCCTTCACCAAACCTGCTCTTCAACTTCAGTGAAATCTGCAGGTGTCTATTCTACAAGTTCTGCAGGTCTGTTTGCCACCATTAGCTTCCCTTTCTCCCTGGACTCCACAGTCATTTGTTTTAAACTCAGTCTCTTCATCATCTTCAGGCCCCTTGAAGAACCCCCTGTCCTGCTACAGCCACTCTAAAATAGTCCACAACTTGGGTCAAAATTTCTTTCTCAGCTCTTCCTGTGTTGCTATATCTATTCATTAATTATTGCTGCATAAGAAATTGCCTTAAACTGTCATGGGCTAAAACAAATTCTTTCTGTGTCTCATATCATTTTTGGAGTTTCTGTTTAACACAAATGTTACGAGAACTTATTACCTGGATGCTTCTGTCACCAGGCACCCCAGGAGGTTGCTGTCATTGCAGGCTGGCTGATTTACTGTTAATGTAGCACGCTTAGTCTCTCTCTGTGTGGACCTCCCCATGAGTGCTTGAGCATTCGCACATGATAGCTGGCTTCTAGAGCAAATGGTCTCAGAGCGCAGAAGCTGCCCTTTTGTGTGTGTGGTTTTTGTTTTGTTTTTGACCTAACCTCCAACAGATCATTTCCACAGCCCTGTTAATTAGGATAAGCGTTGAACTGCTAACCATGAAGTCAGTGGTTCAAACCCACCATCCTTTCCACAGGAGAAAGAAGAGGCTCTCTGTTCCAGTTAAGATTTGCAGCCTCAGAAATAAAGTTTATAGGGTCACTAAGAGTCAGAAAGGAGCCCTGGTGCCATAGTAGGTACACATTGGACTGCGAATTGAAAGTTAGTGGTTTGAAGTCACCAGTGAGTTTGAATCAGAGTACACTCAATGGAAAAAGGGTTCTTTTGGGTTGGTCCCTGTGGGAGAAGACTGTACCAGGACTTCCTCACTGCCATCGAGTTAATGCCAACTCATAGCAACCCTGTATGGCGGGGAAGAATTGCTCCTGTGAGTTTCTGAATCTAACTATGGAAGCACAAAGCCCTGTCTTTCTCCCATACCAAGACATAAATTTCAGAAATCCATGTGTATGTATGTTCATATAGGTGAATGTGTTTACATATATATGTGTGTTTGTTTATGCATGTGTGCATATTTGTGTGTGTTTACACAACTCATATGCTTAAAAGGAAGGAATGTGTTCAAAGTAGTAAAACTAGAAGAACTTCAAAGAAAGTAGTTGGAATAATAATAGGGTTTACTGAAAGATATGCACTTCCCCAAGGAGCTCTGGTGTTAATGTGAGTTAGTCATTGGGTGACAGTTAAAATCCAACACCTGCTCCTAGAAAGAAAAATGAAATTGTTTGCTTCATAAAGATTTATAGTCTTGGAAACCCTAAGGAGCATTTCTACTCTGCCCTAAAGGGTGACTGAGTCTAAATCGCCTCAGCTTCAGTAGGTTTGGTTGGGTGCACCTCTCTAAGCTCTTGTTGACCAGGAGGCCCTCAAAAAAGCTTCTAAGATTAGCCATTTATGTACAAACGGCTTTGCAAACTTCAGTGTGACCTTCATCCACCAACTAACATGGTCTGGTAGACTGCAAATCCTTTATGCAAATAAAAATCTGACCAATCCTTGCAAATCAATTAGAATAGCAAGCCAACCAATCTTCTATTAGAATGCAGAAATCAATTATTTGAGAGAATTGCAAACGCAGAGCTAGAAAGGCCACAAGAAAGAAACCTATTGCACCACAACTTAGTAACTGCTGTTCCATTTACGTTATAGCCAAGGAAGCCAGGACTTCGAGTTAAAAGTAACTGACTGAAAATCAGACATCACTACAAGCCCCTTCCCAAGAACACAAGGATAGTAAGGAGTTAAGGTTATATAACAAACCATTGGTGTGGCTGAAATACTTTGCTCCTGGATCTCAGTTCAGAGAGAGCTTACTAGGGACTTGAAGGTTGAGATCTACAATCTTCTGAAGGTTTATTCATTCCTATGATCAGCAGTTAAAGTCACTGCCATCAAATCAGTGCTGATTCATGCCCACCTCTGTGGGTTTCCGAGACAACTGTTTACACGAATTGGACAGCCAATCTTTCTTCTGAGGAACTGTTGTTGACCCATTCAGATTGCAGCCCACCTTGTAAGCACTACACCACAACAGGGCTTTCTACTCCCATAAACAGTCACCGGCTCAGAAACCTACAGGGGCTCGCTAAAAGCCAGCATTGGTTTGATGGCACTGTGTTTGGTTTTGGTTTTTGTGATCAGCAGTTGATATTGGCTGTTGTCTAGAACCTTGCTGAGATGTTGGCCAGAGCGTCTATGTGGGTTCTTCATGGGGCCTTAGCTTTCCTCACAACTTGCTGCCAGATTCCAAGAGCATGTGACTAGAGAGCGAAAGCCAGGAGGAAGCGGTATCGTTTCAATGATCAAGCTATGTAAGTCATGCAACAGCATTTTTTACCAATCGATGAGTTGGAAAAGGGGCCCGGTGATGCAGTAAGCTACGCATTAAGCGGCTAACCACAAGGTGAGCAGTTCATGGCCACCAGCCACTCCAGGAGAGAAGGATGGCACTATCTCCTCTCATGAAGACTTCTAAGGTCTCAGCAATCCCAAGGGGTTCACTCTGTCCTACAGGGTCACTGAGTCAGAATCAACTAGATGTGAATGAGTTT
The DNA here is from genome assembly GCF_050624435.1 of Tenrec ecaudatus. Lineage (NCBI taxonomy): Eukaryota > Metazoa > Chordata > Mammalia > Afrosoricida > Tenrecidae > Tenrec > Tenrec ecaudatus. The sequence goes on along the minus strand of NC_134533.1, from coordinate 73,451,514 downwards.
GAGTTTTAGTGGTTGGAAGCAGAGTTCAAACTGGTTCCTTCCAGTTGGACCCCTGGTGAGCATTCACTTTTGCACCCCAAATACACTGAATCAGAATTGACATATTAACAAGATCCTGATACGCCTGGCAAGATTGTTACAAAGTAGATGCTGAGTCAGTATATGGGATGCAACCATTTTTGAAGCCCTGGCCAGACGTCACAACCCAACCCAGGTTCAGGGGGAGGGGAAGTAGATTCCTCCTCTTGATGGAAGAATAGCAGAGTTCTGGGAAAACACGTGGGGCCAAATAATGCTGTGACCATTTTTGGAACAATCTGCCATATGTTCATAATCTACATCTACCTGTGTCCATAATTTACATCTTTCCACATGCAAAATATTCCTTACTCCAAAGTCGTTCCAAAATCTTTACCCATTACTGCAACAGGCTTTGGCTTGAATCTTGACATCTAAACCAGGCCCAGGTGTGGATGAGAGTCTTCAGATGCAGTGTCTTCTCAACCTGAAGACTTCAAAACTAAAGAGACAAATGCTCTTCCCATGCATTTGGAAACAATCATGGAATAACAATGCCTCTCATGTTTAAAAGGAAAACAGGAGGTACATCAGAATCACTGGTCCATAGTTCGTTGATTAGGACTCAGCTGTGCAGCATTTACATTGATACAATTCTCTTAAATATTTAATGGAATTTAAGGAATCCTTTTTTATTTTAATCATTTTATTGGGGGCTCCTACAACTCTTATCACAATCCATACATAGATCCATTGTGTCATGCACATTTGTACATTTGTTGGCCTCATCATTCACAAAACTTTTGCTTTCTACTTGAGCCTTTTGTATCAGCTCATTTTTCCCCTCCCTTCCCAGACCTCTCCCTCATGAACCCTTGATAATTTATAAATTATTATTATTTTGTTAAATCTTACACTGTCCGACGTCTCCCTTCACCCACTTTTCTGTTGTCTATCCCCCAGGGAGGAGGCTATTTGATCCTTATAATCGGTTCCCCCTTTCTACCCCACCTTCCCTCCAACCTCCCAGTATCTCCACTCTCAGCACTGGTCCTGAAGGGATCGTCTGTCCTGGATTCCCTGTGTTTCCAGTTCCTATCTGTACCAGTGTACATCCTATGGTCGAGCCAGATTTATAAGGTAGAATTGGGATCATGATAATATGGGGAAGGAAGCATTTAAGAACTAGATGAAAGTTGTGTGTTTCGTTGTTGTTATACTGCACTCTGGTTGGCTCATCTCCTCCCCATGACCCTTCTGTAAGAGAATGTCCAGTTGCCTACAGATGGGCTTTGGATCCCCAATCTTCACTGCCCCTCATTCACAATGATATGATTTTTTTACTTTGATGACTGATATCTGATTCCTTTGAGACCTCGTGATCACACAGGCTGGTGTGCTTCTTCCATGTGGGCTTTGTTGCTTTGCAGCTAGATGTCTGCTTGTTTACCTTCAAGCATTTAAGACCCCAGATGCTATATCTTTTGATAGCCGGGCACCATCAGCTTTCTTCACCACATTTGCTTATACATCTGCTTTGTCTTCAGCGATTGTGTCGGGGTGGTAAGCATCATGGAATGCCAGTTTAACAGAACAAAGTTTTCTTACCTTGAGGGAGTACTTGAGTGGGGGCCCAATGTCCATCTGCTACCTTAATACTAAACCTATAAATGTATGCACATAGTTCTATTTCCCCATCATCATACATAAATATATTTACCTATGTATATGTCTGTGTTTAGAGTTCTATAAATGCCCTTTGCCTCCTAGTTCTTTCCTCTATTTCCTTTTACCTTCCTCTTGCCTCACTATCATGCTCAGCCTTCGTTTGGGTTTCAGTAATCCCTCTTTGTTACATTGCCCTTGATCTAGCCCTACCAAGCCTCCTACACCCTCCTCACCACCGATTCTGAATCACTTGTTGTTCCCTTGTCACTGGGTTTGTTAACACCATTTCCTTTCCCCCGCCTCCGCCTCTCCCAAGTCCCCCCAGAACCGTCAGTCGCACTGTTTTCTCCTCCAGATTGTTCATCCACCCTATCTTATCTAGATAGACCTGCAGAGATCATGGTTTATTTGTTGGCTTTTAGGAGAGTTTTTGGTCGAGTCTGATGGGGTGCCATGCCTTGGCCCCAAAGTCTATTTTTGGTATTCCCTCGGGCTTCCTTGTTTTGCTCTCCTTGCTGTTCTATTGCATGCTCTTAGTGTTTTGCCTTGGTGTGGTGGGGTTAGATGGGGTGCAATTCCTACACTGTGCCTCCAGTGTTGTCCCCTGTAGTCAGTGAGGGATGTCGTGTCTCATAGTGGGGCCAGCCATATGGTCCTCTCTGTGCATTGGCTGCTCTGAGTAGGGATATTATCAAGGCTTGGTGGGCCAGGAAGTGCTCCACTCTCTCTTCTTCCCCCTTCATTTGCTCCTGTTTGCTCTGATCAGACATGTCCCTCTCCCTGAGCAGTAGCTTCTTTGCTGTCCAGTCCTCTGAAATGAAATCTTATAGGGGAAGGGGCGACTGTCCATGGAGTTGGGATTGGGGCCAGCCCCTCAGACCTATCTACTGGTTCCCTGCTTCATGCTGATACGTTGCATTTATATCTTGAAGATTTTTAATGATTTTTTTTTTGTATTTCTGTACTCTTTTTGACAAAAGCCACAACAACAAATCTCATCAAGAGAAATTCCTTCTCCTAATAAAGACAACAGGAATCCTCAAAATTTATCACCTTACAATACTCTTTGAACTTGGAATTGGAGCTATTGTTGTAGGTCACTTTTTAGCCAAATTTTAGATTGACATACAAAGCATCACCCACAAGGCATGTGCTCCCGTAAACAATTAACTTTATGAGAGCAAGCAGTCAACAGTTACCCAAAAGCAAAGATGGGAAGGCAAGGACAGGAAGGAAAGCCAGATGAAAAAGCAGAGTAGAGATAAAGAGAATGCCGACACATGGATAACATTGTAACAAATGGACCAGGACCATTTGTATGCATACTGTTAAGAGGTAACCTAATATGCTGTGTGAACCTTCACCTATAACAAAATATCATTCTAAAAATAATAAAATAGCAAAAAACCCAAGGTGCAAAAAAAGTGAGTGCTCTAGCATGGTCAGTTTTGTAAGTCTCTTGTTAGATGCCTTTGAGTTGATTCTAACCCAAAGGCACCCCACAGGCAGAGTAGTTCTCTACCCCATCGGGCTTCCTAGGCTACAGTCATTTATGGAGACATCTCCAGCTGGGATAGGTTCAAACCACCAACCTTTTCATAGTAGCCGGATGCAATTTTGAACCAGTTGGAAGGCCTGTAGCCTAGTGCTCAACTGTCGCACTTTCAGGGCTACTCCTGGAAGGTTACTATGGGATTACTTAAGATTCTCTAATGGGGCCATTTCCTTAAGATTCATACAAATCCTACTGTTTAGCAAAGAAGATCTGCAAGGCCTACCTTCCTGTTACTAAGAGGGAGCTTCACAGCCTAGGGCACCACCTGATACGTTCTGAGATCAGAATACCACCTTCACTAAACGCATTGCCATGAGTCCATTCAGACTCACAGCAACGTTAAAGGGCCCAGTAGAACTGCCCCATCAGGTTTTCAAGACTAATTTATGAGGAGGGAAACTCCGATGACACAAGGGGCCAAGCAATAGGCTGCTAACTGGCACTTTAGCGGTTTCAGCCCACCGGCTGCTCCAAGGGAGAAGGATGGGGTTTCCTGTTCCCATACTCATTCACAGACCCTCAGGAGCAGTTCTCTGTCCTACAGGGTCTCTTTTTAAAATTAATTTACACTCTTTTTTATGATTTAGATAAAGCATGCAAATCACCAGTTTTACATGCAACAATTTATACACGTTTCATTGCAACTCTCCAATTTCAATTCCCCTATTGTACCACCATTTACCCCCCAGCAGGTTAGGCTGTGGGGAAGCAGACTTCCGCATCTTTCTCCTTTAGAGTACCTGGTTGGTTCCAAGCTCAGACCCCTCCATTAGCCAAGTGCTTGACCACTGCACCACCAGGGCTCTTTGACATCATCATACCGAACCAGACTCACTGCCATTGTGTTGATTCTGACTCATGTGTATGCGATCATAACAGCGTTTTATAATCATGTCCTTAGCTTTTTGTTTTTTACACTAGATTGTTTAACAACATCCTAGAAGCCATTTCTTAAGTTTAACATCATTTGACATCTGGGAATAAAAGCATTTTACTTTGAAAATTAGCAAGTGCTGACTCTTATTCTAAGTGGGTTATTCCCATCTCTTTTCTTTTGAGAAGCTAGAAGTCAAATGACACATTTAACACTTCGCCTGGGAATGACTTTAACTAGATCATCTAGTTCATTAAATACATTTTATAGTTTCAAATTACCTCGGGTAACAATGTTGCTAGATTTTCCTCTATAATTACATAACATTCCCGGGAGTCGGGGTAGCATAACGGTGGGCTGAGATCTGCATGCTCAGCAGTTCAAAACCACCAGCTGCTCCTTGCAAGGAAATAAGGTTTTCTACTCCCAACAAGAGTCACAGTCTCCTCCCTCCCCCCGGGGGGTGAGGTGGGACGAACAACAGAAATGTAGGTGAAGGGAGACAGTGGATGGGGTACAATGTGAAAGTAAAGTTAATTTATAAATTATCAAGGGCTCACAAGGGAGGAAAGGGGAAAAAAAGGAGCTGATACCAAGGGCTCAAGTAGAAACAAATTGTTTTGGAAATGATGAGGGCAACATATGTGTAAATGTGCTTGATAAAATTGATGTAAGCGCTGTTAGAAAAAAAGTTTTTAAGCTGTAAGATCCCCCAATAAAATGATCTATTCATTTTTTTAAAGAATGAAATATGTACCAAAATTGTGATGATTGTGCAACTCTTCTTAATATGATTGAACTACTCAATTATATGATTTTTTAATTGTATACCAATAAAATGTTTTTGTTTTTTTAAAAAAGAGTTACAGTCTTGGAAACCTACAGGGGGCTGTTTTACCCTGTCCTATAGGCTCACCATCAGTCAGAATTAACTCAATGGCCATGAGCTTGGATTTTGGTTTTATTAAAGTCCTTGGTTGGTGCAAGTGATTTGCACTTGGCCAGCTACCGGAAGGCTGACAGCTCTGTAGAAGAAAGGCATAGCAATCTGCCTTCTTAAAGATAACCGCCCAGAAAATGCTAGTGAGTAGTTCTACCCTTGACAAAGGGGTCTTCTGGAGTTGGGATTGGCTCTACAGCGAAGAGTTTTGTTCTTAATCTCATGTAGCATCGGCTGACTTCCCTCTAGTTCCTAGTTAGATCTTCCTCGCGCTTCTTTCAGCCCTCACACATACTGCCTCCAGATACATCAGGCTTCTGCTAACAGTGTGGTGTGGGCCTTTGGAGGTTCAACTGTCCTCAGTGTCCGCTCTGTCCCAAAGCCCCATGTACCATTCCGTTAGAGCTTTACACTTCTCATACCAAACTCTGATCCAGCTCTCTACTGTTACCTACCCCAGCACCATGAAACGTTCTGGGTGAACACAAGGGTTTATTTCTGCTCACGAGTCTGCAGTTTGGGAAGGACTTGCAGGAACAGTGGCCATTTTTGGAAAACTCAAAGTGCCACAGAGCCATGCCTAGAATTAAACATAGGTCTGCCTCCAGCGCCCAGGCTTTGCCCACTGTAGCAAGCTGTCTTTTTCAATGGGTGAAAAGTAAAGTTAAATCCAGAATAATCTGCGTGCAGAAGAAGGAAGAACAGGTAAGAAGGCCAGTCTGTAAACAAATAAACTAGGAACTGTAGACTAGCTGTACCAATCTTTCAGTGAAAGGAGCAGTTTGGGTAACTGCTCTCAGAAATCGATCTTGCGTAATTCATGAGAGTCATTCTGAAGGTTAGACACGTCTTTGTGCACACAAAAAAAGATGATGTGAATCTGTTAAAGAATTTACATATGAAGTTTGTTTCTTCAATGGTGAGTCCTTGCCAGAGAGACAGATGAATAAGCATGATCACTGCCCCTCAGAAGCTCATAATTGTAATGGGGGAGATGGACACAGTTGATCACACATGATCATACAATATGGTGGCAGTGGTAGAAAGTTATGAGGAAAGGTTTAAGGAGCTATTAACTCTTCCTTGGTCTGGTAAGGGAAGGTTACCAAGGAGACAAGATGTAAGTAGGGCCTTGAAACGCTATCGAAGGCAGAGAAAGAAACAGCAATGGCAGGCTCACAGGTATAAACAGCATGGAAGTTGGGGCACTGCACACACTTCCACTCAGCTAGAAGGAATGGTACTTACCAAGGCAATAGGAAAAGAAAAGAATGGAAAGGTCGCAAGAAGTAAAATGGCGGACCACGTAAAGCCTGTTAGGGTACTTACACTTTATCCCTAGGATATAAAGGTCAAGCCCTCATGGCATAGTGGATTACGTGTTAGGCTGCTGGTCAAAGAGTGGTTCAAACCCACCAGCTGCTCCACAGGAGACAGACGAGGCTTTCTGTTTCCATCAAGATGTACAGACTCAGAAACCCACAGTCCTGCTCTATCCTAGAGGGTCACTATTAGTTGGAATCAACTCGATGGCAGTGCATGTGACTTTCTGGTTTGTTCGTGGTGGGCCAAGAAGGTCTGAGGTGGTATTTGTTGTTGATCAATAAACAATCTGATATATATGTGTGTGTTTGTGTGTGTGTGTATATATATAATGCTCAACCATAGCTGAGTTTAGGGGAGTAACTACTGGGATAGAGCATTAACCTACTAACAAAAATAACATGTTCCCATAGCGAACCTATCGGATAGAGTAGAACTGCCCCCATAAGGTTTCTAGGGCTGTCATCTTTACCAAAGTAGACTGTCACATCATTGTCCCGTAGAGCAGCTGATGGATTTGAACTGCCAATTTGGGGTTGGTGCTTGAGTACTTTCACCAGGGCACCCTTGGGCTCTGTAAGTACATACCCCAGCAAAGTCATTGCCACTGAGCTGATTTGGACTCATAGCTCTGTGTAGGGTTTGCAAGATTGTAAATCTTTTTTTTTAATCATTGTATTGGGGTCTTGTACAGTACTTATCACAATCCATACATACATACATTCTGTCAAGTACATTTGTATACATGTTGCTATCATCATTTTCAAAACATTTTCTTTCTACTTCAGTCCTTGGTATCAGCTCCTCATATTTTTCCCTCTCTCCCCCACCTTCTCTCACTCATGAACTCTTGATAATTTATAAATTTTTATTTTTTCATGTCATACACTAACCGATGTCTCCCTTCATCCACTTTTCTGTTGTCCATCCCTCTGGGAGGAGTTATATGTAGATTATTGTGATCAGTTCCCTCTTTCTCCCCACACCTTCCGCTTACCCTCCTAGTATCTCTACTGTCATTTGTCGCACGCTCAGTCTCGCCAGCAAGAAGGACGCGCCACAACAGGATTCTTCCACAGGCTTTTAATGCGGGTTCGATTTGCAGATGCAGAAAAAGACCCCGAAGTCCCAAACTACTGCTGCTTATATGCACTCTATGGGGACGTGCTGTGCATTGATTGGTGCGTTCGCCAGAACCCTTATTAGCATACTCCAGGGTGGAGTTATGACTACATCCTCTAAGCAGTGCGCATGCTCTAAGTGGTTGTTTACCACTTAACTGGGCCACCGCCCTGACTGCCCGGCGCCATCTTGTAATGGCGGCGAGAGCTGCGGCTTCCCACATCTCCTCCTTTCTTATTTATTTTAGGCCTAATCCATCGATCCACCCCGGAGCCTCCAGCAGCCCCAGGAGATCAAGATGGATATAAGAACCCAAATCTGGTCACCCTGATGCATGCAATGAGCAGAGCTCCGCATGGTGCAAGGGCTGGCCAAGATCCAATTTCTGTCACTCTTCCCAGTGCAATGGGGTCTTCCCCTTGGGGTGCGAGAGCTGACAACTTATGGGGGTTAGTTTTCTTTTAACAAAGAAAGCCAAAGATCATGGGAACCACCGCGCTCAATCGCTAAGAGCGCCTGCGCAATGATGACCTTGTCACGCCTTAGAGCAACCATAGCAACAACACTCCTCCACAGCACATTATTGCAGCAAATGTAAACACCCCCACCCACTCCTTAAAGTAGGAAAATGCAGATGAAAGCCAAGAAGAAAATTTTTCAAGGGTAAGGGGTTCCACGCGTGTTCCATTCAATCGGACAACTTGATTCAGGAGGTCTTCTTGCAGCTGGTTCAACTCTTTGGTCCATTGTCCTGTGAGATACTGAGAAATATTAGCACTCAATGCACTAAAATTATCATATAACACTGGAGTGATGCAAAGCGCTGTGGTGGAAGAGACACAGCTTAATTGTACCATAGTGGTAAGCTGGTTGATTTGCTGCTGGAGCAAATCTGTTTTTTGATTTAATAATAAAATGCCAGAGGTCAGATGGGCATCCACATGCTGACATTGAAGTAACGCTTCAGCGGTTTGAGACACAATACTGTTCTTAATTCCCTGTGCTACCGGGGCCCATATCACCATTAGCGTCAATAGTAGCGCTGGATGGATCGCTGTCCTCTTCATTCTTTCTGCTCCCACGATCTTCATCCTCCTTCTTAATTAGTCTCACCAGTCTCTCTGGCACCCAGATGGGGTTTTCGTCTTCCTGTGGAAAAACACAAATTGCTCCCCTGGACCTGATTAATATGGGGTCCGGGCCATACCATTTGTTGTCTAGGACATTTTTCCACCGGGCCATTTCCTTTGGTGGCTTTGGCCATTGCCCGTGTCTGTCTGCAGCTGATTGGCCTTTCTCTTCCAAATTTAAAAAATTTAGGGTGAAAAGGGTTAGAGATAAAGCCATTTTAGGGGTAGTGACCGTCACGGTCTCTATTCCCCCTTTTTGCTTTGATAAATATTGCTTTAGAGTGCGATGACATCGTTCCACAATTCCTTGCCCTTGGGGATTGTACGGCAAACCCGTGAAGTGCTTCACTTGCAAGCAAAACTGTCGGGACTTGGTGGAAGTGTATGCAGGCCCATTATCTGTTTTTAACATGGTGGGCTTGCCCCATGCACTCCAGGCTTCTAAGCAGTGTTGAATTACTTGGCTGGATTTTTCCCCCGTTAGGGGTGTTGCATGTACAATGCCAGCACTGGTGTCCACTGACACATGCACGTACTGCAACTTTCCCAAAGCAGATACGTGGGTAACGTCCATTTGCCAGATATCGAGAGGACGGACGCCTCGAGGGTTTACCCCGACCGAGGGTTTGGAAATAAATTCTGCACACTTGGTGCACTACAAAACAATAGTGCGAGCCTCTGCGCGAGTAATTGGAAACTTAATGCGTAGGGTGGCAGCAGGCACATGATACAGCTCATGAAAGTCTTTAGCAAGTTCAAAGTGGGATTTAGTTAACACAGGGAAAGCTCTTGTAGCTTGATCAGCCAAATCATTACCTTTTACCATGGGTCCCGGGAGCAAGCTATGAGCACGTATATGCTGAATATAAAATGGGTGTTTTCGTTGCAAAATACATTTTCTAATTTGAGACAAGATGTCTGCTACCTTGCTGGATTGCTTAATGTAGCCAGCAATTTCCAGCTTAGACACCGCGTTGACTACGTAATGGGAGTCAGATATGATGTTAATTGGCTCCGTGAATTTCTTAAAAACTTCTAAGACCACCAAACATTCTACTAATTGGGGTGCATCAGCTAAAAATTGTAATGTAGTCACTTGATCGTTTATTACATAACATCCTTTGCCTGTTTTAGAGCCATCTGTATAAATGTCTAAAGCTTCCTTAATGGGGTTAACAGTGACACGGGGAAAAATTACTGGATGAGCAGTCACAAATTGCAACAAGGAATGTTTAGGATAATGGTTGTCTATTAGTCCATTAAAACTGCATTTAAAAATTGCCCACTCATCCGTAGTGGCACACAGTGTAGACACTTGCTCACTAGTATATGGGACAATGACGCTGCTAGGCTCTCTTCCAAAATGTATAATAGCTGTCTTAACACCCCTTAGGGCCATTGTGGCTACCATAGAAGGGTAGTGTTCAATAGTTTTGGAAGGTGAGGAGTGGGCATGGATCCACAGCAAAGGCCCAGTCTGCCACAAGACCGCAGTAGGCGCACAGGCAGTTTTTAGAATGCACAGCTGAAAAGGAGATTTTATGTCTATTCTATCTAACTGCGCTTCAGAAATGGCCTTTTCAACCTGTTCTAATACTTTCTGGGCTTGAGGAGTGATTTCTCGAGGAGAAGTAATATGGCTTTCTCCTTCCAAGATATTGAACAATGGCTTAAGGTCAGCAGTGGATACCTTTAAATATGGGCGGAGCCAATTGATATCTCCTAGCAACTTTTGAAAATCATTTAATGTCTTTAACTGATCCTTCCGTATAGTCAATTTTTGAGGTGTTATGTGACATGGGCTTATTGTGGCTCCTAAAAACTGTCCAATTGAAGATTGTTGGACCTTATCTGGTGCTATGGCTAACTGATGGGATTCTAATTCCTTAACTACCTCGCTGTATCCCTGCTGCACATCTGGCTCCTCTTCTCCAGTTATTAATATGTCATCCATGTAATGGTAGATTTTTAACTGACCAAATTTTTCTCTGACGGTGCTAGGGCGTGGTCCACAAATAACTGGCACATAGTAGGACTATTGGCCATTCCTTGTGGCAAAACTCGCCACTGAAATCGTTTGTCAGGTTCTTCATGATTAATGGAGGGTAGGGTAAAGGCAAAGGGATGGAGAAAAAACAATCCTTAATGTCTATTATAATGACGGTCCAGCCTTTAGGTATTGCAGATAGCAATGGGAGGCCTTTCTGCACAGGGCCCATGAGTGACATTTGGGCGTTGATGGCTCTTAAATCATGCAACAATCTCCACTTCCCTGATTTTTTCTTAATAACAAATATGGGTGTGTTCCACGGGGACACGGATGGTTCTAAATGTCCTAGTTCTAGCTGTTCCTTAACTAGCCTTTGTGCCGCAATTAATTTTTCTACTAGGAGCGGCCAATGTGGTACCCAAACTGGCTCTGCTGAGAGCCACGGAATGGGTAGCGGCTCTGCAGTGGCCCCTAGGAAAAACCCAGACCTGTGCGATCTTTCTTCACTGCTACCTCTATTGGTTCAGGACGACCCTGTAGGTGTTTCCCAACTCCCTTTCCCGGTACATATCCCATTTTTTGCATAAGTTCTTGACTTATAGGTGAGTAATCTTTGGTTAGTACTAATCCTAGGTCTGTCAACATGTCCCTTCCCCACAAATTTACAGGTAAGGGGAGGACATATGGTTGGAACTGGCCTGATTGTCCTTCCTCAGCTTTCCAGTGCAACCGTCTGGTGCTTATCATAGGCATGGATGCATACCCGAGTCCTTGTAGAGACTGTGAAGATTGTGTTACCAGCCAGCAGGAAGGCCACCATTTGGTGGATATAATGCTTTTGTCTGTCCCTGTGTCTAATATACCTTCAAAGGTTTTCCCTTCAATGTCCAATGTCAAAGTTGGGCGTTAATCTAACTGTACTGAGAAAAAGGCCCCAGCTTCTCCTGATGATCCAAAGCTCATTTTTTCTCTACTAACTTTAGTACTTGGGAACAGTGCATGCTTGCTAGGCAACACCAAGAGCTGCGCGATACGGTCTCCAGGTGAGATGGCATATAGTCCCCGTGGGGAGGAGCACATTGCCTTTACTTGTCCTGTAAAATCCTGATCAATGACTCCTGGGTGCACAATTAAGCCTTTTAAGGTGGTGGAGGACCTACCAAGCAGCAAGCCCACGGTGCCTTCTGGAAGGGGACCATAAAAATTCGTAGGGATGGGCTGGCATCCCTGCTGTGGCGTTAGTACTGCTCTGGTGGTGGCACTGAGGTCCACCCCTGCGGATCCCGCAGTGGCCCTTTTGGGAATGGCCTCCCCAGTGGGCGGAGGCCGTCCTCCTGGATTGCCCCATACATTTGTGGGCCCTGGGGACGAGAGCCCCGCTTCCCGTTTTTTGGCTTCTGGTCATTTTGCTCTAGGGGGCGCCCCTTGCTATCTTTCACAGATCTGCATTCGTTGGCCCAATGTCTACCCTTACCACACCGAGGGCAAACTCCCGGGGTCCTTTTGGTCCCTATCCCAGTTTGACTCGCGGTGCCAGTAGGGCAATGTTTTTTAATGTGTCCTTCCTTACCACACTGAAAGCATTTTAGGGGGCCTCTTTTTTTGGCCGCCAATACTGCAGCAGCCAATCCTGCATTTGTCAAAGGACCGCCAACTTCCCTGCAAGCCTTCATCCATGCCTGCAGTCCTTTGGACTTCCAGGGCTTTATAACTGTTCTACATTCTTTAGTACACTGCTCAAAAACTAACTGCTCAATGAGAGGCATGGCTGTGTCCTGATCTCCAAAGATTTTTCCTGCCGCTTCCAACATACGGGCGACAAAATCTGAGAAAGGCTCAGTAGGTCCCTGTATAATTTTAGTTAAGTTACCTCTAACCTCTCCTTTATTAGGCAAGGTCCTCCATGCCTTGCTCGCGGCAGTATTTATTTGTTGATATACCTGTATTGGGAAGGCTGTTTGGTTGTTAACCCATCTTCCCTGACCTGTCAGCATTTCAAAATTCCATGCGGGTTGCCCTGCCGCGGCATTTTCCCTAGCCTGAGCCATTAATAGGTCCTGTCACAAGGATTTCCACTCCAAATACTGTCCTGTTGTCAAGACTGCTTTTGTAACAAAAGTCCAATCAGCAGGTGTCATAGCATTGCCTGTAAGTCTCTCAATCAGGGACTGAGTATAATTTGCATTGACACCATAAGATCTTACTGCTTCAGCTAAGTCCTTCACTTATTCTGGTCCTCAAATACTGGGTACATTTGTTGTATTGCTCTGCAGGTACCGGGTGGGCAAAAGGAGTATCCACACCCTTTCTGCCTGTTCTCGCTATAAGGGGGTGGCGCGGCCGTCCCTCCTCGTAGCGAGCGGCTGCCTCCTCTAACTGTTCTTCTTCTTCCTCTGATAACTCAAGCTCTAGTTCTCGCCACGGGTCCAAGGGCTCTGAATGGCGGGCACGGCTCTTCTTCTGTTGATCAACTTCCTCTTTTAATTTTAACTGCGCAGCCTCCTCATTTTTAACAGCTTTGTGCTGCTTCCTACGAGCTCCTTGTTCTTCCTCCCGCTCTGTTTCTGACATGCTCTCCTGAACATCTTCTAAAGCCTGCTGCCCTTGGCGCAATGGCTGCTCACACTCTTTGTCCTCAATGCATGCTTTCACTAGCTTCCAAATGGGTCTAATCCCCGGCTTCAGCCGTCCGGCTTCAGCGGCTCGGTCTATGTCTCTCCCTAGCTTATTCCAGCTCGCGGATGTTAGCGAGCCTGTGGAAACAAACCATGGTGCTATCTCATCTATGTTTTTTACAAATTTACACAAAGTCTGTTCTGAAATTTTTAATCCTCTCTTTCTCAATAGGGCATCGAGAGCCGTAACCATAGTCTTTATTGCCGCGTTCCCCATGTTGCCTGCTTATGTATACAAGGACTTACCACACGGGCGCGCACGGATTTATCTACACCCGATTTATGCACGATAAAGAAAAGGTGGCTGGCTGTTCGCCGTTAAAACCGAAAGCGGAAGTATTCACACGCCGACACTCAAGCACCAGCAAGCGGCTTAACAATCATTCAGGCTCATGTCTCTCAGAACTTACCGTTTCTTCCCACGCCGTGCGGTTCTGAATCCTCCCTGATGACAGGGGGTCTCCGCTCGTGCCGGAGGTGGTCGTTCCCGGGTTTCGGCACCACTCGTCGTGCGCTCAGTCTCGCCAGCAAGAAGGACGCGCCACAACAGGATTCTTCCACAGGCGTTTAATGCGGGTTCGATTTGCAGATGCGGAAAAAGACCCCGAAGCCCCAAACTACTGCTGCTTATATGCGCTCTATGGGGACGTGCTGTGCATTGATTGGTGCGTTCGCCAGAACCCTTATTAGCATACTCCAGGGTGGAGTTATGACTATGTCCTCTAAGCAGTGCGCATGCTCTAAGTGGTTGTTTACCACTTAACTGGGCCACCGCCCTGACTGCTCGGCGCCATCTTGTAATGGCGGCGAGAGCTGCGGCTTCCCACAGTCATTATTGGTCTTGAGGGGTTTATCTGTCCCGGGTTCCTTGGGTTTCAACTTTTATCTGTGCCAGTATACATCCTCTGGTCTAGCTGAATTTGTAAGGTAGAATTGGGGTCATGATAGTGGACGGGGGGGGGGAGCATTAAAGAACTAGAGGAAAGTTGTAAGTTTCATTGGTGCTATACTGCACCCTGCCTGGCTCATCTCTGCCACCCTTCTGTAAGGGAATGTCCAATTGTCTACAGATGGGCTTTGGGTCCCCACTCCTCCCTCCCCCTCATTCATATTGATTTGATTTTTTTTGTTGTTGGTCTTTGATGCCAGATACCCGATCCCATCAACACCTCATGATCACACAGGCTGGTGTGCTTCTTCCACATGGACTTTGTTGCTTTTCAGCTAGATGGCCGATGTCTCCAAACCTTTAAGACCCTGAGAATGTAAATCTTTATGGAAGCAGATAGCTTCCTCTTTGTGCCATAGAGTAGCTAGTGGTTTGGGGTCTGTAAAACTTCTTATTATGAATTAGATGGAGGTTCACATTTCACATCATCAATTTTGTAATCAACCACTTATTTATCAAACCTTCCAGTAGAGTGGCTAGTGGTTTTTGTTTGCTTGTTTTTTTAATAGTTTCATTGCAGCTAATGGTTTTGAACTGCTGACCTTAAAGTTTAGTGGTTCAATGTTTACACAATGGTGCCATCAGGGCTCCTCTAAGAACCTACTCAAACTCACTATCTTTTGAGTTGATGCCAACTCATAGTAATCTCCCTATAGGACAGGTTTGAACTGCCCCTGTAGTTTCCCAGACTGTAACTCTTTATAGGAGTAGGACACCCAGTCTTTCTTCCTCAGAGAAGCTGGTGGTTTCAAACTGCTGACCTTGCAGTTAGCAGCCCAACAGGTAACCATGATGCCACCAGGGTTCCTAAGAACCTCTCAGGGTGCTGTAAATGTTCTAGATCTTGAGCTGAGTGTTGGCTATATCAATAGATACATGAATGTAAAAATTATCAAACTGTACATGTATGCTTTGTGTACTTTATATGTATGACTTATACTTAAGCAAAAGGGATTAAGAACCACAGCAACAGAAAAAACCTATCTGTACCAGCTTGGACTGTTTGGGTCAGAAATGAATGAGTGAAATAATTGAAATACTTTAAGGAACAAAGAAAAATTTGAATTCACTTTATAGAAAAGTCCTGGGGCTGGTTCTGGCTTCAGGCACTAATGAATCCAGAGAGTCAAACCAGGCCTGTCAGCCTCTCTCCTTCCCTTGGCTTCTACTGCATGGCTTCAACCTGAGGGTACATGTGATGGCTCCCAGCAACTCCAGGCTTCTAGTACCCTCCCTGCTTACAGTGCAGATTATCTGCCAATCCTAGCAGTCTCTCTTTGTTCAGTTGCTTTTGCCTGTGTCTGAATCACTCGCCCACCTCCAAACTGTGGCCAGGTAAATGTAAGGCTCTAGTTTATGAGGCCTGAACCACACATTACTCACTGAGAAAAGGAAGAGGGATGTGGGTAAAGTTGATGCTTCCCAAAGCACATGGCGAGGGCTTAGTTTCCCTTAGCAAAGCTAGGGTCTTGTTAACAGAAGAAGATGAAAGAACACCACACAGCAAAGCCACAGATGCTCTCTACAATTACCCATGGTGACGTGGAATAAGAGTCATTCAACTGTTCAGGTGTGAGAAAAACAAAAATTGGAAGAAGTTATAGGTACAGAGCTTTTAACTTTATCACTATCAAAAATGTGACAGCCTAATTAACGTATAGTAGGAGAGTATTTCAATTTCCCACTCACTGCCACAGAGTCAATGCTGACTCCTACGGACCCTACAGGACAGGGTAGAACTGCCCCCGTGAGTTTCTCAGACTGTCACTCTTTACAGAAGTAAAAAGCCCTACCTCCCCCCCCCCCCGCCAAGGAGCAGCCCAATGCATAACCACTGTGTCACCAGGGCTGCTCACATATATCCCATACATCTATTCAATGTGTATTTATTTTTATTAAAAGTGACATAATCATATGAAAAGTAGAAAAAGCATATGTGGGTGAATATCTAGGGAGAAAAATGGGCAATTGCTATCGGCTTGTCAAGAGCAAAAGAAGGAAACCAAAGACTTAAAGAAGAACCCAGTCTACAGGACATTAGCCATGGTCTCATCTACCCAGAGACAGCTCACCTACCAACCATTCCAGTCGGGACCACAATAGATGCACCCTAATAGGGTGGAGAGGAAATGTATGAAGAAGAACACAGAAGTCCTCAAAAAGGCAAAAGCATCCCTGATGGCAGGAAGAGCCATGGGGACTTGTAGGATGCACGCCTTCGATCATGAATGCTGAGGACTGAAAGGGTATAAGTATTGTTAGATTTAAGTGGCGCCAGGATATGGATTCTTGAAAGAAACGGGGATTGGACTGATGGATTATAACAGATCCTGCTTGCTACTTAACAGAGAGATACTCATCTACTCTGGGTCCGCATACTAGTTAGACTTGGAACTATTGGTATGGTCTCTCTCTCTCTCTCTCTCTCTTTTGGTGTCTATCTAAGATAGGTAGGATAAGCAATCCCAAGGAGATAGTGGAGGGACCTAAGGTTCTGAGCCAACAATGACAGGGTCAGGGGAATAGGAAGGGTTCTAAACTGGATGGTGAGGAGGATGTTGCGTTCCTGGTCATGTTTGGTCAATTGAAATGTATCTGAGAGGAATTTCTGAGAGGTGACTGATGGATAAAAATGGTATTGGGGCAGGAGGACAGAAAAAAGAAAAGGAAGAAAGTTAAAAGTATCTGTACATATACATATATGTATAATATAGATATGTATATTATGTGTATAATATAGATATGTGTATATATAAATATACAAAGATAGGGGTGTGTGTGTGTGTGTGTGTGTGTGTGTGTGTGTAACAAGGAAACAGATGGACTTTGTCCCTTTACTTAAATCTTACCTCAGGGCAAGGACAGTTTGTTCTAATAAGGTGGCACTGTATGATACCTTTCCAACACAATCACTGAAGACTATGGGTGCATAACCAAATGAGGTGAGGTAAGCTGATGGTACCTGGCTATCAAAATATATATAGTGTGGGGGGTCTTAACGGCTTAAGTTAAACAATTGGACATTTAGCAGGGAAGCAACAAAGTCCATATGGAAGAAGAACACCAGCCTGTGTGATCATGAGGTGTTGACAGCAATAGCTCAAAAACAAGCAATCAAATTGACCTGAAAGGGTGTAGGCAAAGTGGACACTCAAAACCCATCTATAAGATAATCAGACAGTCCCTCTCAGAAGGGCCACACAGAAGGGATGATGTATCCAGGGTGCACTGGATGAGACAAATAACTATCCTCTAGTTCTTTAATATTTCTTCACCTTACTATTATGGTTTTTGTTTCACCTATTAATCTTACGTATGCTCATTTGTATACTTAAGATTGTTAGATGCATGAAAGTCAAGATATATAACCCTTCATAAATAGTAACAGGAGTAATGATTCCCTGAGGGTATGGGAAGAGGGGGAAGGCGAAAGGGGCAGCTGATAACAATGATGACTGTATAAGCTCCATCGAGGGGAATGGATAATGGAATTGTAAGTGAATGGATATATTGAATGGTGCAATAGATGGCATAATAATAAAATAAAAATAAGGGTGAGTGGGGATTAGGGGAGGGGAGAGAGGGGAGAAAGGAAAAACGATATCAAAGAGTCCAAGAAGAAAGAAAATGCTTTGAAACTGATGGTGGTAGCAATTGTACAATTATGCTGGTTCTAATTGAAATATGGATTGTTATAATATCTGTAAGAGCTTCCAATAAAATGATTAATTTTTTTAAAAGGCAAAAACAAAACTACTAGAACAATTGCAACTTGAGGATGTCCTGAGACAATTGCCCTGAAATACTCTTCAAACCTTGAGCTGAAACTAACTCCTAAGCCTGCCTTGTAACTCTGTAACAAAATAGTTTTAGAATAACAATAGATAGTACCCATCAATACAGTGCACCTTTTAAACATCGGTTACTTTAAAACAAAGATGAGGATGTAAAGGAGAAGGGAAATTACATTTGTGGGAGCAGAACAAGAATGGAAACAATGAAGATGGTTGTGACGGTGGCAACCAATGTCAAAACCATAACCGATTAGGGTGGTAGAACTGGGTGGTTCCTCTTTCTTTTCTCCATTTTCTAAGGATCCTTTTAGGTGTTTCTATTTGGTGACAAGTTGATCAAGTATTCTGGAGATGTCCTTAGGACCTTGTTAAGAATCCTTCATTCAGAATAAAGTAGAGCTGCTGCACCCTTGACTGATGATCCTGGTTAAGACCTTAGAATCTTAAATCTAGAAAAAGTCACTCAGGAGCCAGGGGACATGTCTCCTGGCTTCCAGGGCGACAGTCCTTACCAGGATCAAATCAATGTCAGATGCAAACTTTTGTGAGATTGTCTGCTTTCCCCAAAATACATTCCCAGATTCCAATGTATAGCCAATATTCCACAACTAATCCAGATTAAATTGACTATTATTGGGAAAATGCTGTTTTTAAAAGAAAAAAATTAAAGCAGGCTAAATGGAAGTGCTAGAATGGAATTAACATAAACGTTGACACATGGACAATGTGCAAGTGTCATTGCACAAATTGTGTAGAGACAATCAAATGGGAAACATTTGCTGTATAAAGTTTCGGTGAAAGCATGATAAAAATATTATGATTACTCGTGGCGATCTCAGGCTCCTTTGGGCCTTCCTTTAACATCTTTGCACATCACTTCTTTATAAGCATCTCATTGAATTAATGCAGAGGAAACCCAGATCAGGCTAACTTGAGCAGACTCATATGAAGTCCCCTCATTTCTTTGAGTATTAGCTTCCTCGGTCAATGAATGAGTGCCAGGCCTCCGGTCAGATCCCAGATAGAGAAAGATGAATAAATTATAGCTTGTATCCTCCTGTCCTGCATAGTGACCTGGGGTAGACACAGCTGCAGCTGGCTCTAAATACCACACTACTGGTATGGCTCAGAGTGAGAAAAGGATTTAAGAAGTGAGCCCCACGGGCACGTCAGGTAAGCTAACCTCAAGGTCCGTGGTTTAAAGGCTGGGATGCCACATGTGCTCTGTGGGAGAAAGATGAGGCTACCCGCTCACCTCGGAAACCTCTGCTCACCTCAGAAACCTCTGCAGTCACTGTGAGGCAGAACCCACTCGATGGCAGTGGGTTTGGTGTCTTGTTTTTGCTTTGTTTATTTATTGATTTTAAATGGGAGGAGGGTGAACAGAGGTCTTTCTACCACACCAGGCTTCATAGCAGAGGTAGCTGGCCTCCCCAGAGTGAGCATGACTCTCCCAGGCGCCCAGCAATGGCGGCGAAGTGCGGAGAGAGTATCCACGCGGAGGGAAGAGGAGACAAAGGCTGCAGGCCCGAAAGACCAGAGAGAGTAGCAACTTCCAGAAACAAGCTGAGGAACGTTAGGCTCTTCGTGGTCCTCCACCAACAGCACGTGTCCGAATAACCCAGGGAGTTTATGAAATTTCAGAAGGGTGTGATGCACATCCGTGGCTATAATCCTCAGAGGGCCGCTGAGATCTCGTCGAGGCCCCGAAAGCGTCTGGGTCTGTGGCTACCCTAGTCCCTCCTGAGCGCGCACCAGACCTAACAATCCACGTCCTTGCCATTTAACCCCTGTTGGAGGCCCAGTGGGAAAAACACGGTCTGTACTGTGAACAGTGATTTGACACTGATTAATGGTTTGATCATTAGAAAGCCGATGGGAATGGCAAATGAAAATAGAAATAAAGACAGAGTTTCACATATTGACTTCCCCCCCAGCTCATGTTTGGGAAACAAAACAAAACAACAACAAAAGTTTTAAGTTCACCCAAGTGCTAAGAGGTCTCAGGTGAGAAGCTGATAATAACCAGTAATCATCCAAGGTGAGATCCAAGATCCTTCAGAAAGATGGAAATAATAACCCTGTCGGAAATGGAGATCAGCTATCGTGGGGGAGGGGACTATAAATCTAAACATAATATCCAACTTGTCTTCACCTCAGAGAGTTTCCAGCTGTTTGTGACGTTCTGCTGTGATTTGCCAGAGATGAAATACACTTTTCCCCCCAGCTCTGCTCCAGCCAGCTGAAGCGAAAGGCTCTCTGCTGTATTCTCTTTCAAGAAGTGTTGAGTACTGGTGAAGTCTGTGGAGAAATGGCAGAAGGTGTCCATTTTCTTGTCAGTTCCAATCAAGATCTTTTCCTTGTGATGCCAGAGTGGATCGGTATTTTCTATTCAAGCTAATGGAAGAGCAGGCAGGTCTCTCTTGGATGGAAAGGGTATTTGAGAAGAAAAAAAAAGTGAGATACTATGGATTTTAAATGTATCCCTTCCAGAGCAGCGAGTCAAGTCCAAATCCAAGCCTTGATCGAGGCAAAGGTCATAAAGGAGCACCCACTTCTAGAGTCCAGAGCATGTATGTATTGAGAAATGCCTGTGGGAAGCTGATGGTCCAAATAATGCTGTCATTGTGTGTGTGTGCACGCAAGCACACAAGCTCACGTACACACCCTCCACTAAAGCATGCACGGTAAACAGGGTGGCTGGAGGTTCTCTCACCAGACTATGGTTAGGCTAGGGACCGTGAGAACAAGCACTGCAGCTTTCTGACCTCTGCCCCTCCAGCGGCCAGTGCGGTGCGACTGACTGAATGGCATGCTGAATCTCAGAAGACACTGGCCAGGTAGCGGTGGGTTCCTCAGCGAGGCCTTGCACTTCTGTGCACTGCCCTGTGGCTGAACTCCCCTTCTTTCTCTGCCTGGGCTCCCCTGACCCCATCCCTTCCTTCCACTTCTCTGCCTTGTGAAGCTTGTCAGCACCTTTCCCATTATTTATGTTGTTGTTTTTGTTAGGGGCGGTCAGGTAGGCTTTCATTCATAACCACCCTACCAACAGAACAGAATCACGACCCTGTTCTGCTCCATCTGCTCATGTGTAAAGTTTGAGCCCAAGGTCACGGCCACTGGAGTCTCTCATTGAGGTTTTTCCCCTCTTCACCGACCTTCTACTCCACCATTCTTTATCCTAGGTCTCAATTTTCTTTCCGTCTTTTTAAGAATTTTGTTTGGGGGAAGGGGGAGGGCGGTGGTTAAAATTCTCCAAGTACAAATGGTAGCCGGACATATTCATGGACATCAGAGAGTTCTGGATTTGAATCCTACTTCTATGACTTTCAAGTTCTTGGATACCTTATTCTACTTCTATGTGTCTCTGTTTCCTCCAGAGTTTTGGGGGACCCTACATGTGTGAAGTGCCTTAGCCCAGAGACTGGCACAGGCTAAATTGTTTATAAAGACCTATTAGGTTTCTCCCCTGACCAACCCAGCTCAGCATTAACCCCTATTGCCTATCCATTCTTGAACACTTCTTAACTCTTAGACTTCTTTCCCCCTACCGCCTCCCCAACCACCACTCTCTGAGCCTGTAATTGCTCCTTCTTCTGTTCTGTAGCATTTTGTCCCTGCCTTTTTGAAAACACTTATTGCAGGCTGACTGGTTCTCTAACTCATTGTGCTTGCCGCCCCTCCATCAGCCAAGAACACTTCCGAAGGACAGTGTCTCCAGCACCAAAGATAGGAATTAGCTGGGGAAAGACATTCCGCAAATGGTTGTCTAATTGAAACAGCATTTAGCCCCGCTTTCTAGGAGGCAAAGTGAGCGTGGGGCACGTCTTCTCCCAGCAAGCCCTGAGTGATCTAAACAGCAAGGAGGAAATTCCCTGCAATTAAGTGGTTTGGAGTTGATTGCGGTCTGCAGTGGTCCACTTCCAGCCCCTGTGAGCCAGCCGAGGCCCAACTTCCAGATGTCTTTGTTTCAGCACTGCCAGCCCCCAGCCAGGCCAAATTAGCATCCCCATAAGGGTAACTCAATATATCTTTGTTTTATTTTATTTTATTTTATGCTGATCTGATGAGTGTGAAATACTTTCTTTGGAGCAAATGCACGAGAGTCTGTGTGTGTGTGTGTGTGTGTCTGTTTCTGCAAAGGAAAGAAGGTGGGGGTGGGGGAGTAAAATTGAAGCCCAAGGAAACTTTATGGTAACCCAGGAGATGAAGCACACAGGTAACCCACACATTGGGTATCATCCTGCATCAGACCACGAAGGCCTCCAGACCCTTACATTGATCCTAGGAAAGGCGAGAGAAACAACAACAAAACTTCTCTGAAGAAGCACAGAGTTTCTGTCAAGGGTAATGAAGAAATGCATAGTGGCAGTGTTGGTCTAACAAGGTCAACATCATTAAGGGCATTGAATTGTACCCATAAAAATAGTTGACATGGCAAATGTTTTGTTGTATATCTTTCATCACAATAAAAAGAAATTCTTTACAAGCTCCTATGCAGGGGTAACTTGTACCAATGAAAAACTGGGGGGTGGGGGGAAGAGAAAACAACAAAAAACGCACTGCCACTGCGTTGATTGTGACTCATAGAAACCTTATAGGAAAGGGTAGAACTGCCCTGTGGGTTTCCGAGACTGTAACTCTTCACAGGAGTAGAAAGCCTCATCTTTCTCCTGCAGAGTGGCTGGTGGTTTCAAATTGCTGACCTTACGATTAGCAGCCCAAAGCATAACCCAGTATACCACCAAGGCATAACCTAAAAATTCAATTCAAGAAATATTTGCTGAGCTGCGGACAGAGCACTGAAGTTATTAAGATATTTCATGTAAAGCTAGAGTTCTAGTCATTGCTCATTGTCTGACGTTCAGTTGCTTTTATCTTTGGGAAAGCATACTGTCTCAGCCAGGGTGCAGAACTCCTATGAGGAATGAGATAAGAGTTTCATTATACTAATTAGAATTTATACAATTGTAGGAGGAACCCTGGTGGCATAGTGGTTATGCATTGGGCTGCTAACTGCAACGTCGGCAGTTCAAAATCATCAGCCATTCCTTTGGAGTAAAACTGTTTCTATTCCCATAAAGAGTTACCATCTCAGAAACTCAGAGAGGTAGTTCTACCCTGTCCTACAGGTCCCTATGAGTCAGCATCCACTCAATAGCTGTGAGACCGATGTAGCTAGGAGCAGAGGACTCACCAACCGGTTTCTCTGAGAAGCCAAGCCCATGCAGCTGCCAGGATGGAGCAGTAAATGGGGTGTTGATAGAGACGACTTGAGGGAAAGTCTGGGGATCCACAGCCAAAGATCTGGCAAAGGACCTGGAGCTGCTTTTGGCAGTGGCAGCTGCAGTCCAGAAGAGCTGGATGTGGAGTGGAGGAGAGAGAGAGAGCAAGCAGACACCTGCTGCCCCATGTCGGTTATTTCGGCAGCTGTTGGTGTTGCCAGTGGGTGGACTCCTGAGGATCCCAGGTGCTCAGAGGAGAACTGCTCCATAAAGCTGTGATCTTTCAGAAGTCAGTCCCCAAGCCTGTCCCCCTAGGAGCCTCTGGGCAGGTTTGGACCACCAACCTTTCAGCTAATAGTTGAGCGCTTAACTGTTTGCACCGCCGAGGGACTCCTGTTGCTGCCACCAGCCACCACCAGTTTCAGTGAGAGGCAGTTGATTCCCCAAAGTCAAGCAGCTATCTCGTGAACCAACTTTAACTTAGAAACGTACCATTGCAGCTGAACCTGTTGCCTAGGAATTTCTTCCTTGTCCCTAGATCATTTCTGTCTTCTTTCAGTTTTCTGTAGGTGCTCTGGTGGTTATGCATGGAACGGTGATCCACAGGTTGGCAGTTCAAAACCACCAGCTTCTCCATGGGAGAAATACATGGCTTTCCACTCCTGGAAATAGTTACAGTCTTAGAAACTCACAGGGCAGTTCTACCCTGTCCTACAGGATCACTATGAGTCAGCAATGGTGTGGCAATGAGTTTGGGTTGGATTGGGTTCCATTTTCTTTAGTAAGCAAAAAACAACAACCACCAAACACACTGCCATCAAGTCAATGCTAACTCATAATAACCCTACAGGACAGGGTAGAGCTGCCCCCTGTGGATTTCAGAGACTGTAAGTCCTTACTGATGCAGAAACCTCCATCTTTGAATTACTGCAGAGGTGGCTTTGAATTACTGAACTTGCAATTACCAGCCTAACTCATAACCATAGGACACTTCTCCCGCCTCCTCCCTAGCTGTACTCTTATCATGGTGGCTAATAGGTAAGGACCCCATGGAACAGAGTAAAACTGCCCAGAGGATTTTCTAGACTGGACTCTTTTTTTAACGTTTTATTGACATATAATTCATGTAGCATGGACCCAAGTGGTTTAAATATTAAAAAGAGTTGTGTGATCATCATTACAATCAATTTTAGAAGATTTTCTTCATTCTTGGACCCATTATTATTAGCTCCCCATTACCTTCCAAACTCCCCTGCCATAACCCTAATGAACTGCTAATCTGGTTACTGTCACTATAGATTACCTATACTGTGGTTCATATAAAGAAAATCATATCAAGGGCCCCAAGCCCCTGTGTTCTTTGTTGAAGCATTTAGTTCATTTCTTCTCATTATCTGCTTATGTACCCATTTCCACCACCAGGCCACAAGCTGAAGGAAGGGCAAGAGTTGAATCTGATTGCTCTCTACTTGTGTGGCATCTGCACGTGCCTGGAGTAGAGTAGATGCCTATTGGATATTTTCTAGGAGGATGAATCCATGAAGTGGAGAAGAGACATGCATCAGACTTCCATGATGACAGTGGAGGCCAAGACTAACCCATGAAGGGAGAAACCCTATCACTATCTATTACACTCTTCTTCTTTTAAAACAATTTTTTAAATTTTCATTTTTTTATCATTTTATTGGGGACTCTTACAACTCTTATCACAATCCATGCATCCATTCATTATGTCAAGCACATTATTACACCCTTCTTAAACCGCACTGCCATCGAGTCGATTCTGACTCACAGCATGCTGTAAATGAGGCTGTAGCCAGCCACCCTCATCCATAGGTACATCTTCAACTGTTACTGGCATCCCACTTCCCAACCTGTCAATCATCCTGATTCCTTGGCTGGGGCTTGTCTTCTCTTTATGTTCTGCCATGAACCTATTGCTTGAATGTTCAAGCATCTGGCTTTCTTTCTTGCTAGGATTTTTATTTTTCCCTCTGACTAAACTAATTGTACTGCCCTGGTAATTTTCTCATCTCTACCCTAGGTTCTCAAGCCAGAGACTCCCTTCTCCCGAGGTTTGCTTCCTGGTCACAAATAGCTCCTAGATGGTATTCTACAATCTCCCTTTCTAGACTGGTCCTCGTGGCGGATCTCAGGAATAGCCGTGATAGCAGTAACTGAAGGTTAACCTTTACAAGTCATTATTTCATCTTTTCACTAACCTAATTAAATAGATGCTCTACTATTATTGCCTTTTCGAAAGGGAAAGGAAACGAAGTCCCCATCAGGTTAAAGCACTTGCCCATCATCACAGAGTTAGACGTGGTCAAGCTCAGTCTAATCTAAGCTCCACTCATCCTGACCACATGACTCCGTGTGTCCGGTACATTTCACTTTGGAGTGGTGATGAACATGAACCCTCACATTTTTATCGTGCTTACCATTTTCCCAAGCACTTTTCCTTCTGTTTCTTCATTTGATCCTTCATGAAAGAAATCCGTCTATTAAATATATTTAAAGCATTACTTTGATTAGATCATTTTACACTGCTAGGAATGGAACCCCTCAAGAGCTATGTCCTCATTGCACTTCCAAAACACACTTAGGGCCACACACCTACGTGTGTGACTACCTACTCGCCTCGTCTTAAACCCAGTCCCCTTCACTCGCTTGTTACCTGCCCAGTTGACTCTATAAAGAGCCATGACCTCATGGGCCTTCTTTTCATAAAGCCTTGCCGTGCTCACAGGCCATTAAGAAGGACTATGCCGGGCGTGCTAGCCTTAAAGAAGGTGTAGGAGACATGGACACATTTGGCCAGAGTTTGCTGAAAAGTGGCCAACACCGAGTCTTGGAGAGCGCACTTAGGTGATGAATCAAGTCAAAGATGTGGCGAGGGCACAGGAAAGGGCTCATCATAAGTCTTAGCTGTCCATGGCCCAGAGGCAGCTCATGGGAGGTGTTCTCTGCAGCCAGTGGCAAACGGCTTGGGGGAAACGAAAAGCAACGCCCCGGTGCCAGATCTAGGGCCAAACAACCAAGCTGTTTTCAGTAACATGCAGAACTCACACCCGACCCTGATCCTCACGTGCTGCACTACACGTCCAGATATCTCCGTCCTCCAGTCTTTGCCGCTGGCCGAAAGGAGGCCGTCTTGGGCTCCTTGCGGCCTCCTGTCTTCCATGACGAGTCTCTGCAGTTCACCTCTGGCAGTCTAACCTCCTCTCTCTGCGTAACTGATCCCAGTCCTCTGGTTCTGTCAGCACCTCTGCTCTCTGTGCTATGACACGGGTGAGTCCTGAGCCAGGCGGGCCGCTCAGAGTGCAGTGGGAGTTTCTTCCCAGGCCACTGAAGCGGCCTCCCCTTATTAGCCAGACACTTGCGCTCCACTCAACAGTATTAAAAACAGGGCTTATACGTGGTGGCCAGGGAGAAGCGATCTCCTGTCTTTCCACATCAATCCTGTTTGTAGCTGTTGAATCAGTGTACGTTAAAACCCAACGCTAACCATGTTATATTTCTGATCCAGTGCCTTCAGTGATTTTTCACTTCTTACTAAATTCAAATCTAGTTATCAGCCCTGGCCTGTTGGACCTTCCTCAGGATGATATCTCCCACTGTGAGTATCAAACGCTCTCGCCAGAATGGCCCTGGTCATTCTTTATGAGCATGTAGTTTGTTGTGTTTTGCCTTGGCTTCTCTTTCCTCCTCCATGTCCATTTCGATCTCTCCAAAACCTACTCACTGTACAAATCTCATGTCTCAATGCCGCTTCTCAGTGTCCCCGAGGGCCTCAGGCACATATGGCCTTTTCGGGATGGAAGTTTCTGCCTTCCCTTGTTAAATTCTGGGCACAGAGTGCCTCCTGTTTAAATTGCACACCACGTGCTTCAGCCCTCTAGTGGAGCAAGTGTAGACAATGGTGGCTATGTAGTGAGTGAGTCAAAGGTGCTCAGAAATATTTACTTGCGTTTATTGTATTCTTCCTCCCTGCTTTATGGTTTGGTGGATTACCGGGTAAAGAAGCCCAGTTGGTACTTTTCATGTAATCCTAAACTCCTCAGGAAGGAAAAGGGTCTTAGCCATCAGCCTGTCCAATGCTGGGTTTGATGATAAGAACCTCTTCCTGTTATCCCTATCAGAAGACGAGGGCACGTACTTTCCCACTGTGGCAGGTTGGGTGGGACTGAATCCCTGGAGCCAGAGATAAATTCATATACAAAAGCACCACCATTAGTACGTTGGTGTCTCGTGGGGCACCAGCCTGTCTCAAGCCCTAATGGCAGACAAGGCCTGGTACACTGGTTACTGGGGTCCCAGATCAAGCCAAATGTGCGCCTAGTCCCTGCACCCCATAGTTGCCCCTTCTCATCTTGATGGAGGGAGGATATAGTATTGTAAAGACAATATCTTCATGAACTTATCATTTCTGGCTTTTCACCCTAGAAGTTAGTAATGAAATGCGGATGAAAGAGCATGATTTGGAACTAGCCAGACTGGGATCCATGACTGTCCTGTCTTGTGTGGTATGGTGCAATATTAAGCACTTGTCTCTGTAGTTTGGATGAATTAGGTTGAAGAACTATTCTTTCATTTCCTCTCTGGGACCTTAGATTGATTAGCCAACTTCTCTGAGTTTATATTTTCGAATGTGTCAAATAGGGCAATAATACCATTCTCACCGATTTGTGGTGACTATTGAATGAAAAAAGATATGTATTTCCTCTTGGGTGTCTTCCATTGCAAGTAACAAACACAAGTAATTTGAAAAGGCTGAAATTGTAGGGAGATTTATTATTCCTCATAACAAGAAACTCAAGAGGAGGGTGGTTTCAGGATTGGTTAATTCATTAAGGACATATGTTCTCCCCATCTCTATGGTCTTCCGACCTTGTAGGCTCTCCTGGGCTCTTACCTCATCAGCATAAGATGGTTGCCAAAGTTCAAGGAGCCACACCCAGATACTTAGAGCCCTTGGAGGGACTCAGTACAGCCAATATCCTGGTTTCAGACTCCTAACCTCCAGAATTATGAGACAATACATTTCTTTTAGTCGCTCAGTTCTTGGTACATTGTTAGGAAAGCCCCCCACCACCACCCTGTTACAGGCTGTGATAGTTACACAATTTCATGTCGAGTGATAAAAGAATGAAGGGGTGGAGTCTGGCTTATCAATCAGGTCACAATCTGATGATCCCTCCTTGTGGACAGGGCCTTCTCATGAGGATTCTGGGAATTTCCCTTCTTCCTTCCTGGAGGCGGGACACACTCTCTCTCTGCTTCACATTTCTGTTGACAAGTCCCATGGAGCCAGGCTGATGTCAGCCAGAGCTCTGGAGATGCGTCCACTGAATTGGATCCACAGGACTTTCCACCCACCAGCCTGTGATCTTCCAGCATTTGACATCCTTGCACATGCTGTGTGAGTCTGAAGATGAATTCATTGGCTAACATTGGACTGATGGACTTAGCCTGGACTGGCCTGGGATGCTTTCTCAATATAAAATTGCTCTTTGATATACAGTTCTTTCTTATACATATGTGAGCATCCCTGGATTTATTTCTCTAGTCGACCCAGTCTAACACACAGACTTCCAACACATTATGCTTAGGCTGTCGTCATATGATCCCATCTCCACCTCTGTGGCATCCTCTCAAATGGCATTTCTCACAGAAAAACTGATCCTATACTTAAAGTTCATATCCTGCCCGGCTATCAAAAGAGATAGTGTCTGGGGTCTTAAAGGCTTGAAGGTGAACAAGTGACCATCTAGCTCAGAAGCAACAAAGCCCACATGGAAGAAGCACACCAACCTGTGCGATCACGAGGTGCCAAAATGACCAGGTATAAGGCATCATCAAATATATATATATATATATATATATATATATATATATATATATATATATATATATATACACATATATACCATATTGAATGAAGGGGGAAGTGCAGAGTAGAGACCCAAGGCCCAAGTGTCGGCCACTGGAGATCCCCTCATAGAGGGGTTTAGGAGAGGAGATGGGTCAGTCAGGGTGCAATGTAGTACCGATGAAGAACACAGCTTTCACCCAGATCCTGGATGCTTCCTCCCCGCAACTACCATGATCTGAATTCTACCTTGCAGGACTGGATAGGGCAGAGGTTGTACACTGGTGCATATGGGGGCTGGAGGCACAGGGAATCCAGGGTGGATGATACCTTCAGGACCAGGGGTGTGAGGGGCGATGCTGGGAGAGTGGAGGGTGAGTGGGTTGGAAAGGGGGAACTGATTATAAGGATCCACATGTGACCTCCTCCCTAGGAGACGAACGGCAGAGAAGGAGGGGAAGGGAGACTCTGGATAGGGCAAGATATGACAAAATAACAATCTGTAAATTATCAAGGGCTCGTGAGGGAGTGGGGAGTGGGGAGGGAGGGGAAAAAAAGAGGACCTGATGCAAAGGGCTTAAGTGAAGAGCAAATGCTTTGAAAATGATTAGGGCAAAGAATGTACAGATGTGCTTTATACAACTGATGTATGTATATGTATGGATTGTGATAAGAGTTGTATGAGCCCCTAATAAAATGTAAGAAAGAAAAAAAAAAGCTCATATCCTTAAAACAATTCCAGAGCAGGGAGTCTTGCTCACCTTTCATTAACTTATCCTCATATTCTGGGCTCTAGTCACTTGGGCCAGCACACTATTACTGAACATAGTCATATTGTTTCTACTGCCGAAGCCTATGCTTCGGCCTCTGTCAAGGTCATTGTGAACCTCCAGGCCCATCCTCTCGTGCACCAGCCCTCTCATCCTTCAGGGTGAGCTTCAGAGAAGCATCTCTCCTGTTTCTACCTTTCACCCACAGCTCAGTATTTTGTACTTATTTCTACAGCTGCATCGATCTCCAAGGACTGGAAATGTCTTGACCACCAGATTGGGTGACCCATGAATTGAAGGTGGAGTTCCGAACTTATTCATGTGCCTCAGATGAGTAAAGAATGATGAAGTGTTACCATGTACTGAAGTCTTATCGGTGAAGGGGGCGCCATAATTGCCAACAAAGTTACAATGGGTGTTTTGTGGCGCCCCAGACAATAGCACCACAGAATCACTCACCCTCCCTCATACTTCACCTAAGACTCCCAGCCATCACCCCCCAGCAGGATGTATTCTGATGAACTTACTTCCTTGGGAAACTCTCCCAGTAAGAAGAGAGTTTCAATAAACAAATACTAAAAGCGTGGAAAAAATAGGAGAGGGAAATTTTGGCCTCCAAGGAGAGAATTGGAATCAGATTTGGCAAGATGCTGTGCATACTTCCAAAGCTGACAGATTTATGATTGGGAAGTTTGTGTTTCCACATGGATGTCGCCTGCCTCCAGTATACTAACAGGCAAGGCTGGACATAGAGCCAAGGTTATTTGGAAGCAATGGGGGACAGAGATGCATTTGCCTTGGAAAGGGTTTTAAATTTTTACATTCCATTTTCAAACAGAGGCCCTTAACGGTTTTAGGGGATGCAAGTTCCTTTTGCATACATGTATTCTCTTTCTTACACACTTACACAATTATATATGTGGGAGTTGAATAAAAAAATATATGATCACACTCCTGTGCTTCCCCAGGAAATTAAATAGCTAGAAAAGACACTCAAGATTTATTTTTCCATAACCCAGAAGATGGAGGCAGTCCGATTCTCATATTTGTCTGAGTTCAACCAAATGTCTCCCATCTAAGTCTCAGAGTCTCATTCATTCCCATTAAAGTTTCTTTCATTTGGGAAACCTGTGAATGTTTTTAACTGGGCATCCATAGGATCCAAGTTTGGGACTGATTTCTCAAATCTGTTGCCCCTCTAAGCTATGTTAAAAATGAAAGCCGGATTAGAAGTTCTTTGCTTTTCTTACTGTGCTTGGAATTGAGAGTTTGAAACCCCCAAGTTTGTCATTTTCTTTCAATAAGCTAATACAGTGTAGTCAACCCATCTCAAAATCTTTATAGTCACAATTCCCACTCAAATAGTTCATTTCAATGGCCATTTGGTCTCCTAATGAAACGGCTTCAGTAGGTGCTTCAGCCCAGGGATTCACAGGTGATCATTTAAGTCAATGGTTCTCAACTTGTGGGTCATGACCCTTTGGGGGTTGAACCACCCTTTCACAGGATTTGCCTAAGACCATCAGAAAACACATATTTCTGATGGTCTTAGGAACTGAGACACCACTCCTCTATCCATCTCTAGGCAGGTCCGCCCACATGCAGATATGTCCACATACGAGTACCTGATGTGATGACATCATCTTGCCAACCTCATCACATACACCCTGTACAAATACAGGTATATGTGACAGGATTGTCACCAGAATGTACTTATGCAGACCAGTCACACATGTGTAGAGAGCAGCTACTGTGTAGAAAGCAGCTGCTGTGTGAAAGCAGCTACTCTGTTAAAAGCAGTTACTGTGTTAAAAGCAGCTACTGTATTGAAGCAACAGTGTTGGAGGTAAAACACTTCATGAATTATAATTACTGGGGAAATGTGAAATCATGTACAGTAAAATCATTAACTACTGCAAAAAATACATATATCTGTACCATGGGAACTTAATCTGGATGCTGATCGGTCTTTTTATGTTCAGCTGTGGTTGTGTTCAATTTGTAACAATTAAAATACATCCTGCGTATCAGATATTTAAATTATGATTCATAACAGTTGCAAAATTACAGTTATGAAGTAGCAATGAAAATAATTTTATGATTGGGGGTCACCACAACACGAGGAACTGTATTAAAGGGTCACAGCATTAGGAAAGTTGAGAACCACTGATTTAAGTAGTTTGTTTGCCATTGCCTGGGAGAGGCAGTCTACCATGGGATCCCCATGTATATCCTTGTTGAGTGTGCCTAACTGCAAAGGTTAACTAGTCTATGACCCAGTTCTGGAACTTGTCACAAAGGCAATTAAATAGGCCAAGGTAATCACAGTGTGATCACTGTGTGGGAACAGGTCTGGCCCACAGGAGAGTGAGGGAGATGGAGTCACCAACCGATGCGTGCACACAGACTCTGGAGACCAGGCTCTGATGGTGCAGATCTATTTTATTATTGTCTTTACACAGTTTATATAGGGCGCATATGACAATCAATTGTTACCGCGTTTACTTCCTTGTTCTTAGAGCTTATCCTTGTAAGGTTATTTAATCTCGCTATGATGAAGTGGCAGGCTTTGCTGTGGGCTAGAGCAAGCAGAGGAATGCGGAAGCTTAAAGAGCTGACTAGTCTTGGGGCCATTTTGTCTCACCAGTGTGCTGGGAGCCATTGCAATAGAAAAACGGTTTACTGCTTCCCAGGCCCACTCAAGAAGGCTAAGCAGCATTCTGCACTTTCTACGCCATTCCTCCTTTATGCATTCTAACTCCACAGCCATCACCTCCACAATCACTGAACAACTATTCTGTCTCCAGTGGAAAGAGACTGGCTGTTTTAAGCTTGCTATACCAGTCCTGCCCCCTTGGCTCAGCTCTACTGCACACATTGTTACAATCTGGGCCCAGGGCCTTGTCCTATAGAGCGCGGGGCACGGAAACTGCTGTGGGTGTTCCTGTCAGCTTGGCTGGGGTACATATTTACATATTTACATTCTCAGTGGCTTAGCAGTTACATTCTGATATAATGTGGTAGTTAGGTGATGAGGAAATCACCCCCATGATGTGATCAGCTCTGATCTGATGCAAGAGGATTAGGGTGGGATTCAACACCCTTGATTAGTTTGCAGAGGGTCTCCCTGGGGGATGGTCTAACATCACCTTTTATATTATAAGAGATTTTTTTTTAAACACAGAAAAATGAATAGAGAGAGAGAGACCTACCACCACTAAGAAGCAAGGAGCAGGAACTTGACTCTCTACTGTAGGAAGCTCCTAGTCCCAGGGGAATACTGATGCCAGGACCCTGGCCTGATGTCAGTCTCCAAGGAATGCTGGGCCCACAGATGTTGAAAGGAGACAAGGACTTTTCTGTAGAGTCAACACAGAGAAAAAACTTGCCTCAACAGCTGGTGCCTTGAATTTGAACTTGTTGCCTCCGAAACTGAAATAATGCATTTCTGTTTGTTAAAACTATCCACTCATACTATTATTATTAGCAGCATTAGATATTTAAGACAGAAACCAATTCCTGAGTGCTACGAGTCTACTAGTGCTGTGCTGTGGGTGATAAACAGGCTTTTCATTGGTTCTCATCTGCTTTTAGGGAGCCATGGCAAGCCCATGTGCTTGCTTGCTTCATCGTCTCCTTCGAGGTCCTGTTCCTCCTTGCCATCTTCTGGGACTCTTTCCTCACACTGCATCTCATTTTCCACTGCCAGTGAGATCATCCCTGAAGTCAGACCCATTCAGGTCATGTAACTAATCTCTGAGTCCCATCTTTGAGGGTCAGTTTCCCAGGACTACTATTAGTAGGAAGCATTGTTATCAGCCAGAAAAACAAACGACACTCAATCTGTGCTATCCAACATGCTAGTCATTAGCCACATGTGACTATTTGCATTAAGTAATTACATTGAAATTAAGTAAAACACTTAGTTCCTCAAGCACAAGAGCTCAATATCCCCCTCCACACAGTTAGGGCATTTCTATCACCACAGGACAGTAAATTGGACAGCACTGCTCTAGATATTTCAAGCAGAAAAATATTTAATGCAGAGAACGATTTACCAAGAGGTTGTGCATGTGAGGGTAGCCCAGTGAGGAAAGGAAGGGGTTACTCAACCCAAACTCACTGCCAGGAAGTTGAGTCCAACACATAGCGAGCCTACTGGGCAGAAAAGAACTGCCCTGTGCGTTTCTGAGACTAACTCTTTATGGGGGTAGAAGGCCTGTCTTTTTCCCTTGGAGCAGCTTGTGATTTTGAACGGCTGACTTTGTGGTTAGTGGCTCACTGCACAACCTCTACACTACTAAGGCTTAGAAAAGGAAAAAAGGAGACTTTAAGAAGGTACTACTACCTCGGGGTGAAGCTGGCCCATGTTGCAGATACAGTGACCAAGCTTGAACTTGGTGCTGCGGTTGCTACTGCTGCTGCTGTTGGAGGCACCACAAACACACAAGGGAAACCCTTCCATTGGGAAAGGGAGTTTTAAAAAAAGGTAATCTTTCCTGTAATACTTAGGAAAATTAAAAAATGTGGGAATACAGCTTACAACAAACAGAAATCATTGCAGAGTAGGGATTCAATAAAAAATAATATTTTCTGGACAGATGCCAGAACCCTAGTCTATAGCTTGTATCCATTAGCTTTATCCCTGGCAATTGTCCTTGCACTTGACATTCCAATGATATCAAATGGCTTCCAAAATGTTCTAACACCTTATGATTTTGCCTGTGTTGTCCCATCTGCCTGGAACACTCTTCTTGCTCTTCATCTAACTGGAGATTCTCAGTCTTCAGCCAGCAGATCAAATCCTCCCCCCACTCCCCTGCCCTGGGAGAGTCCTTACTTGTCCTTGCCAACCCAGGTCTATATGGTGGCAGAATAGTCCATGCTTTTCTTCTCACCATTCTGCCACTTGTTAATGACAATCATGCTACCTTTGGGGCGTCTGTTTTATATGGCCCTGGGCATCTTTCCATCTCAGGGAAATAGGCCCAACCCACCCTCTGTGAATACCGGTGACTGATGGTAAGTAGGAGAATGGGGAGGAAAAACAACATGGCACGGTGTTAACAAATAAAGGATGAGTAAAGAAGCAGTCCTATAAAATCATAGAATCAAAAGCCCAACCAAATTCATTGAGTTGAGTCAGACTCTTAGTTTCTGAAACTGTATCTCTTGGTGGGTGTAGAAAGCCTTGTCTTCCTCCCTAGAAGAGGCTGGTAGTTTGCAGGCCAACGGGTTCCCACTATGCCATCAGGGCCTGCTATAGAATCATCGAAATCTTTCTTAAACCAAAATATCAAAATGCGAAGCTATTGTTTCTTAACATATCCTCCATCTAGGTCTGAAGTTGATGTTTCTGCTCCTTAACGCTTCCCTGGAGAGTACTTTGCTCTTTGATTTACACCCGACATCCAGACAGCAGTTTCGGGCATCCTCAAGAGACTCAAATCATGTTCCTTTTAAGATGTTCTTTGACTTGGGGGGATGAAAAAGCAGTCTGATGGACTGTAGGTGGGTGCAAAAGTTACCCAACAAAATCTCAGAGCACAGCCTTGCTACCTTTGACAACTGAGCAGGGACATTGTGGTAGTGGAAACAAGATTCCTCCATATAACCTTCCTGGCTTTTCCCCCTCGTCAACATAGTTTACAATTTTCATTAAAATTCTTCCTACTAACCCACCACGATTGTCCTGTGTCTTTTGAGAAAACCTTCGTTTTCTTTTTTGCTTTTAGTCATTTTATTGGAGGCTCACACAGCTCTTATCACAATTCATCCATCCATCCATCCATCCATCCATCCATCCATCCATCCATCCATCCATTGTGTCAAGCACATTTGTACATATGTTGCCATCATCATTTTAAAAACATTTTCTTTGTACTTGAGCCCTTGGTATCAGCTCTTCATTTTCCCCTCCCTTTACCCCTCCCTCCCTCATGAGTCCTTGATAATTTATACATTGTTATTATTTTTTCATGTCTTACACTGACCAATGCAATATAACCTTCTAAGTTGGTCTCTCTGCCTTGAATCTCACTGACTGGCTGATCCCCTCAGCCCCTGTTTGGGGTGGAACTTTTCATAAGGCACCCTAAGGAGGTGAAGACAAGTGTGCTACTGAGAGAACTTGTCTGTAGTCACCCACTGATCGAGAGACAGGTTTAAATACATTTTGTTGGGAACAAACCCAAGCACGCATGAACTGGAACCTTAGGACCAACACTTTTTGACTAGCCTTCATATTGGTAGTCGTTGTTACAAGAATCAGTGCTCAAAACAGAGGACACACGCTCCCGCGCTCCTGCTCTCACACAGGCACGTGCTCGCGGACAACCGCAGGAAGCGGGGGCAAGGAGAAATGAAAACAGATCATGTGTGAGCGGGTACTCTCCTCTTTCCCTTACTCTTGCGGTTTCTGTCCTTATCACCATATTATTTGCACAATAAAAACAATTCCTGATAAAAAGAAGGAAAGGCTGAGAAAATACGAGCCTCTGGGGTGGTAGTCCATGGCTAGATCTTGCGAGCAGCTGCAACCCTCGGCCTTCCGAAAGCCTGTCTGTGGCAGCATGGGAAAGAGGCAGCTGGCTTCTCAGGGTCAAGGGAGAGAAGGAGAAAGTTGCAGTGTATGGCCCTTGTCGAGGGGCTGCGGTTCTTCTGCTGCCGTGTGTGTTAGTCTGGGTGGACTAGAGAAACTAATTATTAAGAAACTCAGACGTGTATAAGAAAGAGGTTTATATACCAGAGCAATTGAACATTGAGAAAACATCCCAGCCCAATCTAGATCAAGTCCATAAATCTGTTATTAGCCCATATGTCTGTTACCAGTCTATAAACTCCTCTCTAGACTCACAAAACACATGCAATGATCTGAATGCAGGAAGATCACAGCCCAGTGGGTGCTAAGTCTTGTGGATCCAGCGGCAGCAGAAGCATCTCAGCACTGGCAGGGGTCTCCACATGGCTCCTCCAATTCCCAGGGCACAGGGTTTATCAGTTAGTGTCATGTGTCTTGTCAGTAGACATCTCTGAGGGAATGAGCTGAGAGAGAGGGAGTCTCTCCCACTTTTCAAAGAAGAAATCCAAGAATCACAGAATCCTCAGCGAAAGGCCATGGCCACACAGAGTCCTCATTGGTTACGACCCAATTGACAGACTAGACTCTACCCCTTCACGCTTAATCCTCTCAAGTCTCAAATTGACACCAGATTATGTAACCACCACACCATCCTTCTGATGGTGGTGCCATCACAACATTCAATGTGAAGCGATCACCTGGGCTGGGGAAGTGTGTCTGTGACCAGGGCTGACTGTCCCCGATGGTTGTTACTGTTCCCTGTTCATTGATTTGACTCTGCTGCTGGGGCTTGGCTTTGGCCTTGCTGGGGGAATGGGCCAGTATGGGATTCTCTCTGACAGGTAACAGTGGCCAAGGTGACCTCAGCCTGTAAAGGGAACAGTGAAACAGCAACCGCTATGCTTGGATTTCAGAGCTGGGGCCAACTCGTTTTCCTTTGGTCCTTGCTTACAGCTCATAGGCCTCACTTGCTCTCATTCGGTTCTCTGACTCACCATTCTCTTCCTGCCTCCATGTCTTCATCCAGACTGGTCCTTCAGACAGACAGACAGACAGACCCTTTCTTGGCCATCTAGCCAGAACAGACCTAGCTAGATCATGTCCGCCATCAGGGAAACTTTTTCCCAACCTCTTTTTGGGGATGAATCATCCCCTCCTCCGGCTCCTATAGCACTTGGCTTGCATCTTGCCGATGGCAATTGTGTCTCCCTGCAGTATATTATAGTTATGTACGTCCACATCTGCTTCTCCCACTACATCATGAGCTTCTTGAAGTGGCCAAGAAACAGGTCCTACCCTATTCCGATTCCCCACACAGCATGGTCAACATCTGGCATGTGGGAGGTGCTTCATCAACGCGTGGCATGACATTACATCACAATGATTCTTCCTCTTTCTGTGTCATTGGACTCCCTGGGAAAGCTGTTGAGAGTGTCGGTAGCTGACCAATTGGTTTTATGTCCATTTCTTGCCTGCGCATTTTGAGAAGGGGTAGGCAGAGGAAGAGCGTTAAAGCCATCTGTGGATCCATGTTGCAGGGATTTCAGCCAGGGCTCCTGAGAGGGGGTCATAACATGAATGATACCTAACATGTGCAGAGACTCTCCCCTCCATCCCCAGTAACTGTGGAGTTTCACAGGACTCTGGGAAACAGACTGAGTGGCGGGTTTGGGTTTGACCCAGTGGTACAGGAGAGAAAAGGAAGGCTCAGGAAAACTAAGTGCCTTGATCAAAGTAGGGCTGGAACTCAGAGTCCACCTCCTTTGGCTTGAGGTCCCATGCTCTCGGGGCTGTGGAGGTGACTAGGGCAGGGTCTCCCTTTGCACACAGTAGGTGCTGGATGAACGTGTGCAGAGGGAAGGCCGGATGGTTTAATAATCGATAAGAAGGACTTGGATTAGGCTTTGGTTTTTAGCCTCCTGCTCATTTAGCCGCTCAGTTAGGGCAGAAACTGTGCTCAATTCTCTCTCCAGAGTTCAGGTTTTTGGCAAGCCCTGATTTTGGCTGGGTCTTGGTTTCCATGCCTGTAAAGTGAGTCACTGAGTTAAAGTTGAAATGGGGTCCAGTACACACCGGCGCCCAGCACAGAGCCTGGCCCACAGTTTCCATCACCCTGCCCATGGACAACTCCCAGCTCCAACCCTCAAGGCCTCCAGGACTCCCACTGACTTGGTGGAGTGTGCTCCCCCCAGGGCGCTCCTCTCCCCAGGCTGGCTGCAGAAGGTGAGCCTCCTCGAGACAGCACGAGGAGGGGGCGGCTCTGCTTTCTCCGATCAGGTTAGGAGCCTCATCAGTCATGTCAGATGACATAGTTAACACTTGGGGCTGGCACAGCCAGTTCATCAAAAGCTCCTAGGTGTCTGGCTCCGTCACTGTAGCTGAGGAACTACTGTGTGTAGAGCAGGCAGCACATCAGAGGAGCAGCGCCAGAGTGCCTCCAAATTGGGTTTGATTAATCGCATGAACATGTCTTTAATTGGTGCCAGGGTAGCAGCCGGAGAACTTATGGGAAGGCAGGATGTTATGATTTCATTCCCTGAGGTCCCATAAAGCCGTGAAAGATGAGGAACAAAATCACTGCTCGTTGGAAATTTATCGACCGTACAGACCCAGAAAGCGCAAATAACTATCTGAATCGAAACCTAAACCCATTTCCCCAAGGCATTGAAAGCCAGGCATGTTCCCCTCTGTGCCCCTGCCTGCGTGCCACGCCGTTCAGCTGAGCAAAAGGTGAGTTCTACGGAATGCATGCCTTTGCACAGAGAGCACGCACTGGGCTCCTCCAGGCCCACCCTGCGTCGTGTGCTCCACACAGTGGCATCTATCCCTCCTCCACAACATCTCTCCCTCCAGCCCGTCACCATCCAGTGAACTGGCATCCGAGGAGGCTGCATCCCTTTAGGTGAAGCATGCCTTCATTGGTCATTCCTTCTTTTCCACCCCTTGAATCTTGAGACGCATGCACTGAGATCTAAGACAAGGCAGAGTGGTGAAAACAGCTAAATGAAGGACAGAGCCTTCTTTCAGGAAACGGCGCTCTAGGAGAAGAGCGAGGCTCCATCCCCAGATGATAGCCAGCTTGGCAGTTGGCATCCTGTAGAAGATATTGCCTTGGGCTTCAAGCTCAGCTCATGTTCTTATTGATTGAGCCCCCTTGCGTAGGGACTTTGGGTCTTCTAGATTCAACTACAAGGTGGGACAGTGGTGCCCTCAGCACATGGTGAGCGTGAGACTTAGGAGAGTCAGCAGGATTGAAAATATCCAGCCCAGGACCTGGAACCCCCAGTGATTGGTGGCCAATGCGAGTCAGTGTCACCGAGGAGGAGGTTTGGATCAGTGCTGTGTGAGACACCACGTCTTCATAGAGCAAGTGCTTACTGATCACACACTCTGCGCCCGGCCCTGTGCTGAGCGGCAGAGATCCCGGTCGGGAGGTCAACCTGCCTACTAAGAGCCACTGGAAGTGCAATGAAATACTGGCAGTGGTCAGGCTGGCAGTGTTTCAGACTGAGGAGAGAGTCTATTCAGGCTTGGCAGAGGAGAAAAGGAGAAAGGAGTCACATCTACCTGAGGAATTCCAGGAAGGTTTGCACAAGGAGGCGCTTTGCAGATAAAGCAAGGAAGGATATGCATGCACCCAACCACACTAGCCTCCCATCTGCTCCTAGAACCCACAAGACTTGTCCCCCTGGGATCTTGGCATCAGCTGGTTCTTCAGAGAGTTCTTCTCCCAGTCTGCCCATCACGGGCTCCTTCTTGACATTTATAATCTGGGATTTTTCAAAGTAATCTTTTGTTCATTCCACATCTCCCTCTCTAGGCTGAAAGGCCCATGAGAACCTGGGGTCTTCGCTGTCTTGTTATCCACTCTACTGCACCAAGCACCTAGAAGATTGTCTGATCTAACACATTTATGAATATATAAATAAGCCATAGGAAGGCTAGGGAGGCATGTTATCATCAGGGCACCATTAAAGACAGTGCCTGTCATACAGGGACATTGAATATTTTTCTCCCATGAAATGGAAATTGAGGGATGCCTGAAGCAAACCCTAGAGGAACTGGGGTAGGAATGACGGCAGAGGAGCCCCTGTGCTGTGCCTTGAGATCAGAGCAGGCTGGCAATGTGATGGGGATGTTGGGGAGCGGGGACCAGGAAGATTAAATTAGATCCCCTTTTAAATCTCTTTCAACCGTTCACTTCTAAGAATTTCTCCTACACAGATCATCTCGTGCCACTCTTGTCCTGGTCGCCTTACTCTACCCCTCCTTGCTGCCCTGCCCTGCCCTGTCTGACGGATGTAGGGACAGCTGACACACCATTTCCTGCCCATATAAATCATAGATGGATGTGTGATGCTGGCTCTCAGCTTTTACCGTCCCTCAGGTGGAGATTTCCCCATAACTCAGGGTAGAGGCCTGAAGCAAAACTGGCCTTGCCTCAGGGTGGCAAATAAGGGGGGATTGTTTACCCACCCGGCACCTTCCTGGCCCAGCTCCCAGATAATTTTATGTCCTCTCGTCCTGGGTCTGCTCTTAGTTGGATGCGCCTCAGTTGACTTGCTGAATCACTGATGTGTGACTGTTTCACCGCCTCAGCTTCCTATGCCAGGGATCCTGGGCTTTGGGGAGCATGGGAAAGAGACAAGAAAGAGAGCTTTATATGCAGTAAGCCTTGACGGTAATAATAAAGGCCCCAAACCAACTTACACTTACATAATGCTTAACCATTTACAAAGCTCTAGAGAACTCCTATTCATCCTTCAAGACCCTACCACAAACATACAGGTTACTTCTTTTCATTAGCCATCAGCTCTCTCAGGCAGAACTAATCCTTCCCCCTACACTTTGTAAAGCTTCTATTATAGCCTTTATTACATTGCAATTAATTTATTTGCGCATGTGTCCCATTTCCTCCATTAGTCTCCATCAGCACATTGGAGAGCAGAGCTGTCCTCTCTCGGTAAAATACATTTCTTTCTTTCTTGAAAGGTAACTTTTATTAGGAACATTTTCTAATTATAAAAATAACATTTATAGCTCCAGTTATCAAAAATTGGATAATGAAAAGTATAGTGAAGAAAATTTTAAAGCACCTATCATTTCATCCCTCAAATAAAACTACCAATAACATTTTGGGAAAATCTTCAGGGTTTTTGTTTATTTTTTAAAATAAGCATTACAAAAACAAAACGAAGGACCAAAGCCACCACTGTCTGACCAGTTGGACTCAGAGCAGTCCTAAAGGACAGTAATGCGCCAGTTGGGTTCCAAAGGCTCCACACTGGAAGCAGATCACCATCTTTTCCCACGTGGCTTTGAAACATTGCTTTTTCTGTTAGTAGCCAAGGGACCCTTTTCAGCATATAGCAAAATTTCAACACCGGGCTATACGGAGCCTGTCCATGGATCCAGAGGTAGTTGTGCAAACAGAACCAGGGGCTATAGTCTGGTTTCAAATCAGGGAAGGTGTGTGTCGGGGTTGAATCCCTTTCCCCATACTTATTCAATCTGTCTGCTGAGCAAATCACCAGAGAAGCTGGGTCATGTGAAAAAGAATTCAACATCAGGATGGGAAGAAGGTCATTGAACAACATGTGATGTGCAGATGACACAACCTTACTTGCTGAAAATGGGGAGGAGAACATTATGCTTAGCAAAATCAGTCTATCTTACAAAGACATTTACTATCGCCATTGTTATAAGCAAAAACAAGAAAACTAAATGTGGTTTGGTTAATGCACCAAAAGACAAGATGGGGAGGTCAAAAGGAGAGGGAAGGATGGGAGGGAGAGGGGGTGCGGCAAAAGGGAGGGGTTAATAGGAGATATACATAAATAAATAAAAGTTGCAACCTGTGGGTTGGTGGTCGGGGAGAGCTTCCAGATTCCTTGCCCCTCAAATCTAAATATTGGCCTGAGTAGCTGAAAAAAGGA
The DNA here is from genome assembly GCF_050624435.1 of Tenrec ecaudatus. Taxonomy (NCBI): domain Eukaryota; kingdom Metazoa; phylum Chordata; class Mammalia; order Afrosoricida; family Tenrecidae; genus Tenrec; species Tenrec ecaudatus. The sequence goes on along the minus strand of NC_134533.1, from coordinate 73,409,093 downwards.
GGAAAAGTAAAACTGAAGTGGATTTGGGATCTTCCTGTGTGAAGCAGAACCAGGAAGAGAGTGGATGCGGACAAATTCTCCCAGCTCATGCTTCAGAAGCCTGGGAGGCCAGGATTCTCGTGGAGGGAGGCCTTCACGTTCGAGAGGTGGAGCTGTATCCCAGTCACTTCTCCTAAGTCAAAGTTACTCCCCACACTGCCCCCATAATAATGCCAATTTTAAGGGGCTGCTTGCAAGCACATGGTTCCCACTGTATATGCTTGAAGGCCAACTGCTGGAAGGCTATCTGCCTGAAGGTGGTCTACCATCCACAGCCATGAGACCCTAGTGTCTGTCCCACCCTACCTATATAGGGCCCACTCCCTTCTGATAAGAATCAGAGACTGACTGCTCCCCTGCAGAAGAGCTCAGGGACACTTTGGGGGTCAAGTCAGCTCAAAAACAAGGTGAAGCCACCATCTTGACTCTAGAACCCGCCCATCTTGTTATGGAAGTACCTTCCTGTCACTTGTATGCCTGTAATACAACCCCTTCCTGCTAGGGATGTGTGCAACCGACGTGGCTTACATGCCCGAGATTATACAAGCCTGTGAGAGAGCACGTTCCTCCCTCACTCTGGTTCCGGTTGCCAAGGAGGAGATGAGCCCTGGCATGCCTTGTCTGTTGTTCCTTTAATTTACCCCCTCAATTATCCCACCGCCCCTTGGACCCATTCAGTTGTGGAGGCTGGTCCCCACATCTTCAGTGACATGCAAGTTCATTTCAAACAAAATAAGTAAAATAAAATCTTGGTTCTGACTTGTAGCAACAGAACACAACACTACTGGGTCCCCTGCCATCCTCACCATCATTGTGTTTGAGCCCCCGAGGCAGCCACAGGATCAACCCATCTCAACGATGGTCTTCCTCTATTTGAGCTGACCTACTTTAACAACATCACGTCTTATTCCAGAGGCTAATCTCTGACTCAGGATGTTCACTGGGCATGATGCTCGCTGCCAACATACTGTGAGAAAGTTATGCCACCAATGCATGGGCATGCCCAGCTCACAGTATCCTTATCTGCATTAAGGGTTATCCCACTTACATCTTTACTCTAACTCGACTGTTCTGTTCACAGTGTCCCTTAAGAGGAGAACATTTTCTTAAACACGGCAGAACTCCTACAACCAAACTTAAGTGCTGTCTTCTTCCAAGATGCCAATCCGAAAGAGGGTATTTATTAGAACGGAGTTGCCATTAGTTTAAGCATGTCCACAATTTTCATTTGAAAATTTCCCGCAAAACTGACAACGTGTTCCTTGGAATCTAATTTGTAATATATTTCTGTCTTTGGGGAATACTTTCCCACCCCCACCCCCACCCCAAACTATCAAAGGTCATTCTCATGGTCAATGGGATGCAACTCCAGCTGAGTTTGGGGTCAGAAATGAGGTGTAATTGTTACTGCAATGAGATTGCGTGTTTAGTGTGATTCATAAAGGGGAGTCCCACAGGAGCACATGCTGAGCCTCCCCACGTGGCCATTCCAAAGCGGCTTCTTCCGGTGCAGGCATGCGTCTCCACGTGTGTCATATGGCACTTCATCTCACGACTTCCTCATGACTCCATGTAGCGCTCAAAGGCTCAGCATCAACCCACTTCCGAGCTGGTTTCTCGCCCTTCTCTTCATCGAGCCCACGAGGGCCTGGTGTGGCCGCATGGCCGCTGCAGTAGACAGGTAGTGTAGGGAAGGAGCCTTGCAAGGTCTGAAGCCTCCCAGTGCTTCTTCCAGCTGTGTGCGAGGACGGTAGGATCGCTGTGAGTCAGAATTGACGTGCTAGCAGTTGGTTTGGTGCTAGGACTGACTTGAACATGGAGGTCCTACTTCAGAGGTTTGTGAGGAGACAACACAGATAGACATACTACAGAACTCACACTTATTGAGTGCTTCCTTTGTGAGCAGACCCCGCTGCTTGGTCACCCATGCACGATTTCTCCCTTGCCCCCTCCCTTGGTGGTGCACTCAACGACTAGTGAAAAGGTGGGCCGTTTGAACCCACTCCAAGGTTCCTCTGGAGACAAGCCCGAGACCTGCTGCTGAAAGGGCACAGATTTGGGAACCCTGTGGAGCGTAGTTTCCTCTGCATATATGAGGGCACCACAAAGAGGAGTTAATTCATGGCACCTCTCACACCTAACATCACCTCTCACCCGAGACACAGAAAGGCTCTCCTAGACCACGTGACCATCTCTGGCCCATGAGATTCAAATATTGGTCTGCTGGGATCCAGTTGGAAAGCTTTTGATTTCTTGATGAAACCAGGCTGCGGAGCAGAAAGCAGGGCCTCAAGTTGGCTTTTCCCAGTTCAGCCAGTCATGCCCTATGAAGTGAAACCGGAATGGATCCAAGTCTGTAAAACATGGGTGAACCAGAACAATAACCAATAGAAGAAAAATGAAGAGCTACTCTGCCGGAAACTTGATCTTTCTCTTAGAAAACAAAGGCAGTGCATGTGTTGCATAGAAACCAAATCTTTTGATCCATAGAGTCAGACGCCATGGTGCCCAACTCAAAGATGGTGACCAACACACCACTTTCACATTCCACAGTTTGGGCAACAATCCAATCACGCATGTCCCACTCCTCAAGGGGCTCCATCTACCTCTTCTGAGTCTCTGGGACCAGGACTTCAACCCAGAGTTTTCCCCACTTAAGTTTTTTTTCTGGTTCACCCAAATTTTAAAAATTTGGATCTGTTCTGATATCACTTCATCAGCCATGACTAATCCAGTTCCAAATGGTTTGAAGCCCTCCTCTTCCCCAACTTTCTGCCTTGAATTTGGAGATGATGGCTGGGCTTAGTAGCCATTATAACCAAAGTGGAAAACCCACGAAAGTACCTCTGAAACTCTTGTCAAGTCAAAACTTAACATTGACATGATGGCAGTGAGTTTGGCTTAATTTATTTGTTTAACTCACTCTTAACAGCTACTTGATGTTAATGTTTTCCCAATACACATGCATAAAAGTATCTACACATCATGGATACTCACTAAAGGGCAGCTGTTATGCTCATATTCACATATGTAGTTCTCCCCCATCCAGAACAATCAATCATAGTAATGATGGTCACCCCGCAGATTTTTACAGCACTTGACAAATTTCAAAACATTTTTGTATCTATTTAACCATTTTGTCACTTATCTTAATTGCAAAAGGATATTGAAGAAATGTTTTAGAATTCTCATATCTTCCTTATAGATTTGTCTTCTTTCTTCCCTCCTTCTTTTCATAGCTGTCTTCAGCCCACTTAATCTCAGACCCATCCCTGTCCCTTCCCTGCTCTGCAATATGACGCAGCCAGTGTAATACAGGCTGAAAATCCAGATTCCAAGACATGGGGCTTTCCGTTGAGTTCAGTCAATGGAGGCACTAGCAGGTGATGGGGTGGGAGGAAGAGGCCACTTCTGGTTACATGTCCTCCATAGATCCAGCTCCCACTGAGAGAGGCCTGTGATGATACAAATTTCTGATGACCTGGTCCTTGCGCCCTGGTAACGCTGCCTTCTCTTTCTATCCCTTTGGCGTATGAGTGGCAGTGGTGTCCTGCTTTTGCTAACTTCTGGGAAACCTCTGTCCTCTGTTCCATCGTGTACATGACTGCTGTCAATTCTTGTTGTGTCTTCTTTTCTCTCCAGTAGAACTATGCTGATGCCTCCTTGATACATCTCCTACTCAAGACCAGGCTTTGTACATGCTACACCAGGCAAGAGGTGCTCCCAGTCTGAGAAGGGAGGAGATAAGCCTGGGGGCATGCCAATAGTAAGTTTGGCCACGGCCTGCTTCCCTTCTTCCGGAGGCAGGCAAAAGGCAATACTCAGGGTTCTTGGTATGTCCCCGTCACTGTCCCCCGAGGAGCAAGCTTGGGGATGTTTCTGGGCAAGTGGTAGAAATGGCCGTCAGCTTTCCTGTCATCCCAGCCAAATGCTCCTCTCTGCTTGCTTTCTACCTCTTCCCTTTGGCCCTTAAAGAATCCTTTCCCGAGTATCTGCTTGAACAAAATTCCAATGGAGAGTAGCCGGGGTACCTAGCAACCTTTAAGCTGCCTGGATGAGGCTCCTCTAGGAATTTAGAGACAAACACAGTGAATGCAAAACCCACCTCCCCCACTTAAGGCCGGATGACATTGGCACATGAGACCACCTTTCTGAGCTTTCATTTTCTTATCAATGAAATGGGGCTAATACATTTCTACCTTCTAGAATGAGTCTTTCTGGCCCGGAGACTTCCAGAAAGGTGGCTAACAGTACTGGTCTAGCTGGGTCTTCTAACCCCAATCCTTGCTGTACACACAGAGAGAGGCCGGATTAAATATAACAGAAGGGCTATATTTTTATTGCCCATGTTAAAGGGTAGAAAGAGAAACCTCTAGATGGCAGAAATGAAACAGGAGCTCCAAGTCAGCACCGTGGACAGGTGGTGGGCCTTGGCAACCCACGAGGAGTGCAGGCTCCGGTCCATGCCCTCAGGCCGGGGGAATGTGGCTACGCTGTCCACCGTGGAGAAGAAGCTGGGGCCTCAACCCCTGGTCAAGTGAGGAAGTGAGATCTGAGCTCCTTCCACAGACTCCTGAGAGTGGAAGGATAGCCCCTTCCATGAAAACCCGACTGAGAAAACCTTCCCCTGAATGAGAGGAGCCATAAAACATGCTTGATGTCTGTGGAGGCCTTGGGTTGAGAAATAAATGGCACTCCTGAGAAACACTTCAGAGAGAAATCGCCATGACTGCCACCTGCAGACTTACAACTTGAATCTACTCGACTGGTCTGTATAGGCAGGAGTCTCTCTGGCGGGGTGCACATGGGGACTAAGCATCGGGGGAGGGAAGGGGGGTCTGAAGAGGTGCCAGGCAATATACTTGCAGAAATCAGCCATTGACAATCCCACGGAGGACAGCTCTCTTCTGAGGCCCGTGCAGCTGCAAGGAGTCAGAATTGACCTCATGGCAGTGGGAACGAGAACAGATAGATGTGTCGGTAGCACTCTGGGATAAATGAGCATAAAATTTAGTGCAGAATATGAACATTCTTAGGTTTCTGGCTAAAGCAAATCCAAAAGAAAGATGCAAGGAAAGAGAGAATGTGGAAGGAGAAAAAGGAGCTCTATCTCCTTCCCTTTCTAGAATTCATCATACACACTTCTTCCCGATAAACCTACTTAGACCAGATGCCATCGCTTCCTGCTCACAGCTCACAGTTCTTCAGTTGTCTCCCACGTTTCCCTAACTCTGGCCTTCAACCTAATTACAGCTCTTTCAGAGAGCAAAGACCCCAAAGCTCCTTCCTCTGATTCATCCATCCTGACCAGATCGATTCTGGATACAGGTAATACAGAGAAGAATCAAACCCAGTGCTGGCCTTGGAGGAGTTCATGGGCTGGTATGGGGAAGAGAGTAAAACACTCTGCAAACAGCAGGTACATTCTTATCAGTTGCTTGACCCAAGAGTGTCCCGTGTACACTGGGGTGGGAGCTTTAGCAAAGGGTGGACTTGGAGGAGAACAGCAATAAAGTCAGGTGGAGACATGAGTGCTGAGTGTGGGTCTGTCAGGGAGAGCAAGAAATGTTCAGAACCCCCTCAGAAGAATTTATTTCAAAATATGGCATTGAATCTGCAGCTCCGGGAGAGGGACATGTCTGATCAGAGCACACGGGAGCACATGAAGGGGGAGGAGGAGAAAGTGGAGCACATCCTGCCCCACAAGGCTGTGAAGACGATGTTCTCAATTAGAGCAGCCAATCCACAGAGAGGACCACATGGCCAGTCCCACTATGAGACATGACGCCCCTCACTGACCCATTGCCCTACAGGGGACAACACCAGAGACACAGTGTGGGAATTTCACCCAATCTGATCCCACCACACCGAGGCAAAACACAAGGGGGTGCAACAGAACAGTAAGTGAATGGAGCAGCAAGGTCCTCAGGGAATGCTGAAGGTAGACTTTGGGGCCAGGGCATGGTACCCCAACGGACTGGACTGGAAAATACTCCTAAAGGTCAACAAACAATCCTTGAACTAACTACAAGCTTTTCTTTCTTGTGTTTTGGGTTTTTTGTCATTGATTTGTTGTTTTGTTGTATATTGTTGCTTGGTTTTGCTCTGTCTTGTTTTTGTGCATGTTATTATCTTTGCAGGTGTCTAAATAAGATAGGCTGGATGAACAATCTGGAGGAGAAAACAACAGGACTGACAGTTCCTAGGGGACATGGGAGAGGGGGAGGTAGGGGGAAAGGAAGTAGTGTTAACAAACTCAGGGATAAGGGAACAACAAGTGATCCAAATTGGTGGTGAGGAAGGTGTGGGGGACCTAGTAGGGCATGGTCAAGGGTAATGTAACAAAGAGGAATTGCTGAAACCCTGGTGGGGACTGAGCATGATAGTGGGATAGGAGGAAAGTCAAGGGAAATAGAGGAAAGAGCTGGGAGGCAAAGGGCATTTACCGAGGTCTTGATAAAGACATGTACATATGCAAATATATTTATATATGATGAGGAAATAGATCTATGTGCATAAATTTATTGGTTTAGTATGAAGGTAGCAGGACATTGGGCCTCCACTTAAGTACACCCTCTATGCAAAAATATTTTCTTCTATTAAATTGGCATTTTATGATGCTCACCTTCCCATCACAACTGAAGACAAAGCAGGTGAATAAGCAAATGTGGTGAAGAAAGCTGATGATGCCCAGCTATCAAAAGATATAGCGTCTTAAAAACCTGAAGGTAACCAAGCGACCATCTAGCTCAGAAGCAACAAAGCCCACATTGAAGAAGCACACCAACCTGTGTGATCACGAGGTGTCGAAAGAAGGAGGTATCGGGCATCAAAGAACAAAAATTCATATCATTGTAAATGAGGGGGAGTGAGGAGTGGGGATCCAAAGCCCATCTGGCTAGACCAGAGGATGTACACTGGTACAGATAGGAACTGGAAACACAGGGAATCCAGAGCGGATGATCCCTTCAGGACCAGTGGTGTGAGTGGCGATACTGGGAGGGTTTAAGGAGGATGGGTTGGAAAGGGGGAACCGATTACAAGGATTTACATGTGACCTCCTCCCTGGGGGTCAGACAACAGAAAAGTGGGTGAAGGGAGACATTGGACAGGGCAAGATATGACAAAATAATAATTTATAAATTATCAAGGGTTCATGAGGGAGGGGGGCGGGGGGAGGGAAGGTAAAAAATGAGGACCTGATGCCAGGGGCTTAAGTGAAGAGCAAATGTTTTGAGAATGATGAGAGCAATGAATGTACAAATGTGTTTTACACAATTGATGTATGGATTGTGATAAGAGTTATATGAGCCCCTAATAACATGATTAAAAAAAAAAAAACGAATGAGAACAGCGGAAAGGAGGGTTCAGAGGTTTGTTGCCAAGCTTGGGTTACTTGGGGGGTGGTAGTGACCACCAGCTCCTGAGGGGGCCCTGGAGCCTGAAAGGCATTCTCTTCTCAAAGGGCAGCAGTGTAGAATAGAATTCACAGCCCCTCTCCACCCCTTTTCTAGGTAGTAACTTTTTTTTAGAATTAAGAGTTTATTGAAGAAACAATATGATCTAGCACTTAGTAAAGAGTCACTAAAATGCTTTATAGCAAGATGAATTTTTTCCCAGAACTTATATACATAATATCTATGAATGCACATGAAAAAAATCTGATTGACATTGACAAAATTAAGATTTAACAGACATTTGACAACAGTGAGATCACTTAAATATTATTTGATAACCATCATGTTATAGTTATTTAACAGCTGAATCTGTGGATATTTGGGGGTGGTTAGGAGCTATTTTTATGACTTTTTTTGCATTTGAAACCTACTCCCTCCTTTCTTAGGCTTCCTCTGTTTTCCTGTTTGAAATATAAGGTTACCATGGAAATGTCATGGCACAGTAGAGTGGCATTTATAAGTGAAGTGTCAAGAATTTTCAGAACATCTAGAAGCATTACACCAGGACTTGGGAAAATAAGCTCTAATTATGTGACAGTACTCATGACTGCAGACACAGTGTCCTAAGGATCCACACACTGGAAACCTGTGACAGCACCGAAGAGATAGTCGACAATTTTGTTAGGATTTATGTCCCTGGATTTAAAAAAAATGCGTATGAGAAAGATGAAAACACAAAACATAATACGTTGCTTAGGAAGAACATCTGGGAAGAACGAATGACAGAATCTGAGCATTTGCGTGCACGCTCATCTTCGGGACACCCCGGGGGATGTGGAAAAACCCTCCTGACCACGTCCTGTGCCTTGAATGTGCTCCCCTGCAACTGCGTGAACGTCAACTGTTGGTAAATTAGATTTGTGAGTGCATCAAGGGTGAGCGCTACTTAAACAGAATCTTAAGAACTCATACTTGAGTAAAGGCAAGTTCTTACCAAGGCCGTAATGGAAAAAAAATCACTGGCCCTCCATGAGTATCCTGGCTCTGCCACCAAATACATGTGTGATTCCAGGAAATTCATTCCAACCCCCTAGGCCAACTTCCTCCTCTGATCTGGGTTATAATTCTGAATGTTCACTTATTAGGTTCATGGATGTGGGCCTACAGCCTAACATGCAGTTTCTTCTTCGGCATACATCTGCATCCTTATGGACCTCAGTTTTCTCACGCAGGGGCAGTGAGGGATGGCGTAGAGAGTGGGCCACAAACCACCACCATTCCAGGTGTTTCACTTCCTCATGCCCTGCTCTCAGTTTCCCAAGCACTTCAATGGGGATGTTTCTAAATTCCCACCCCCGAGTTCTTCACAACAGCGTGTTTTCAGAACTGGTCCTCTGGGAAAGACTGAGCCTTGGATAGGAGCCCATTCTTGGTGTCGTTCTCCATCTCTGCCCCCTTCCTTTCTCCCACAAGGCCGGGCAAGCCCAAGGGACCTCGGTGCCTAGTACAAAGAAGGAATTATGAAGAGAAGGCATTCAGCTAATGAAGGTTGGCGGGATGATTTTGACCTAGCAAGCCGAGTCTGCTTGAATCCTAGAGGTGAGCTGTTGGCAGTTTCTTTAACCCATTTCTGGACTTTTTCTCCAGTGGACCAAAATATATACTGCATGAGTGAAACCCTCCTTTCCCTGGCTTTCTGTCAACGGCCTGATCTTCCATAAACAATGCAGGAACCAGTCCCTTCCAATGCTGCAAGGTTTGCCATTCTCCAACCTTTGGTGCAGGCCATGGGGCACACAGTTTTTCTGGAAGAGAAACTGTCTTTACAGTCCCTAGTTTGCTTTGCTGAAAGAGCAATGTCATTACGTGTTTCTGTATGGCTTTAGCGTCTGCTCTCTAGCTCCTACCAACTTGCTTCAGAAAAGGCCATTTATTTATCAACAGTGTTTGGGCATTTCCTCAATTACTATGCCATACAGAAAATACAAAACACAACTGTAAGCATTATTTTGCCTTCTTAAGCAAGTACCTGTTTAGGCCTATAGGCAGAAGGCAGTGGGTGAGGCCTTTGGTGGATTAGCATCGTGTTTATAGTGCTCTTTGGGGGCTGCTAGGAAGACTCAGGAACCCCAGTGACATAGAGGGCTATGGACTGAGCGGCTAACCACAAGGTCAGCAGTTCAAACCCACCAAATGCTCCTCAGGAGAAGATCAGGTTGTCTACTCTCATAAAGATTTAAAATTTCAGAAACCTACCCTTCTAGGTCCCCTATGAGTGGACACAACTTGATGGTAGTGAGCGTGTCCAGAGCAACGTCAGGCACACATGAAGTATTTGTTAACAAAGTGACCTCTGCGATGGTTGCTACTGTCTTCCTTTTATAGAGAAGTAAACTGAGGTGCTCAGAGAGAGGATGAATTGTCCAAAAGAGCCATGTGGCTAGTTTAGTTGCAAAGCTACATGATTGTCTAAAGTCACATAAGTGTTAGGAATTAGCAGGCATTAAAACCCATCTCACTCCTTTGCTTTCTCTAAAAAGCAAGGGACTTAGATTTATGAGACTGCATTCTTCCAGTTTGACAAATGTACTATTCCACATCCCTATAAAACATGTATTTACCTTCGACCAAGCCCTGGGGGCGCGGCAGTCAGTGCGCACTGCTAACTAAAAGGGAGACTTGGGGATCACGCCTATAAAGGGGATCGTGTGGGAAGCCCTTTGAGGCAGTTCCACTCTGCCACACAGGACTGCTGAGTCAAACCAACTCAACATCAGCACCAAACTACAACTCATACGAAGCTATGAGACACCGCCATGCAGACACGTTTGGCATCTTAAGGGTAAACATTTTACCAGAGCAGCAGCAAGTTCACATTTCCCCAAGCAAATACTACTTTCATCTATGGCTAAGCAGTGGTGGTATCACTCTTCATCTAAAAATCCCACCTGGTAATTCTTCAGACCTAAGTAAAAAACAGTAATTCTGGATGCCAACAAAATAATTCACAAGCCAGTTTTAAAGGTTACATCAGGACTCATTATCTGTGTGTGGCAGTCACAACATGCACGGTAAGATACTGCAGTGTAGTCTGGGTTGCTGGAGCCTCCAAGGATGAAAGAAGGTGTGCTGGGTGTGTTGAAAGCCATTCCGATGGTGAAGAAATGATACGGAAGGCTCAGGGATTTGTCAGAGTTCTCTAGCATCAAACCCATCTTGAGATTTGGATGTTGTACGAACACCTAGTTTATCTAAGGCTTCAACATATTCTGCGGAGAACTCACTTTCAGTGAGGGCGTGGGAGTGAAGTCCAAAGGGGGGTAATTTTACTCAAGAGAGTGCATCATCTCCTTGCCTTCCATTGTTAGAACCTACTCAGTTCGCAAGTGCTCTCTTACCTGCCTGGGCCTGACAGGAGTGCGGCACTCATGGGGTCTTATGGTTATTTGTCTTGGTAGGGATTCTGATCTGACCCTATTTTATGTGGCAAGCCCTTGCACCTTCTGTTCCACTCCTACTACAATCTCCCTGTCAACCTGCCCAGTTATTTGTTCGTGGACCAAGCTAGTGTTTTTGCCTCACTCTACATATACTGCCAATTTCTGGTGTTATTGTTTCATTCTGATAGAAGTAATAATATTTTGGAATAGTTTGTAAAACCATTTTTTTTAAAAGAGGAGACTTAAATGACGCATGATTCAATCACCCAGAGCCTATCTATGATTACTAGTCATTTTTGAACAGTTTCAAAGCTATACAGTGAAACCCATAAACCAAAACTGGACAGGCCTGCCTCATTTTCCAGGATCTCCTAAGTGTTCTGCCTTTGACAGCATGTGGAGTCTTACCACTTCACTATCATTTGCTTTTGTAGCAAATATTCGAATCTTCCTTCTCTGGCGTCTTCCTGCCTTCCATTGATTCCAGCTTTCTCAGATTTTACTACAGGTACAATTTTATATATCACCCCCTTCACATAACATGATAAGCATGTTTGCTACGCTGTCATCTACTCTTCAAACACCTGCATTATAATGACTGCGGAGTCTATTGAATAGGCCTGCTGACATTCATTTAACCAATTTTTTACTGTTGGCTCTCTGGATTGTCAAGCATATAAATCAGACCCACATTTGAGATTATTTCTTTAGGACAGATTCCCAGAAGTGGAAGGAGGGGATCAGAGGAGATAAACATTTTTAAAGCTCCTGATAGATACTGCCAAATTGCTTTTCAGAAAACTGCTGCCAATTTACACTTCTAACATTGCCAGTATGGTTTTCTACCAAGACAGACTTGTCCAAAGAATAATGAAAGTGTAAGTGGAACATACAGTCCTTAAATTATTAATCCCATTGGAAAGGCGCCACGAGCATAGGACTAAGGCACGCAGCGAAGGGCATCCCTATTATTCCAGGTAGGCAATTAACAGTTTGAACATGGACACATTTTAGTGACTGTATGTATGGCTCAATGGCCATGATACATTCTGTCGATAGAACATTATGATTTGGACGTTGCACGAACACCTAGTTTATCTAAGGCTTCGACATCATCTTCTGCTGTCTTCCCATCAGCATCCACGCAATCACCACTCGCTTTCATTGTGCTAGGAGCCAGCACAGGAAGTGCTTGACGTGCCCACAACTAGCACTAAACACCGCGTCAGAGTCTGCTCCTGCTTTTTTCCTCGAAGAATCTAGAACAAGCTGCATGTCTTAGCAGTGAGCACCAATGTGCTCAAAAGTACACACTTTTGTGTTTGGGTCTCAATCCAAGCCACTAGCAAATTCTCCAAATCTCTTATTAGTCCATCTGCCATTTTTATCAGCCTGGTAGCTTCAAGCGGAGGCAATTGTTTGTAATTGCTTGGAGAATTTTGATTGTTTTAAGGTTACGCCCCTTTTCAGTTGAGATTTCCAAAGTCTATTATATCCTTCAGGGACCACAGACAAAATTTATGTGGTTGAACACCACCCAAACTGACATTCTGTGGTGCTTGACTGTAATTAGATCGCAGACCATCAAACCCAAGCTCTGTATTTTGTCCACTGCTCTATTCCAGCACAAAGGACAGTGTCTGGCACATACAGCCACTCGGTAAAAAAACTGCTGACTGAATGAACACAGATTCTTCTTTCAGCTGCAGGGTATTTTTGTAGCTGCTGCAGCACATAGTCATTCCCGGATCCAAGGGAAACATGAATGGCTGGATCAGGCCTCCTCGCAAAGGACTGTCCAATGTTGAGATTCAACTTCACCACTGGAAAATCAGTTGAAGTGGACACAATAACACTCTCTTTAGGGGAAAAACCAGTAAGCACACCCTCGGCATTGGTGGCAAGGTGCAAATACATACAGTTCTATAAGCATGCCGAAAAAACTACTTCGTGGGCAATGAATGTACAGATGTGCTTTACACAATTGGTGTGTATGGACTGTGATAAGAGTTGTATGAGCCCCTAATAAAATGTCTAAAAAAAAGAGCTGTACTCAATACCCCCAATAAAATGATTTTTTTAAAAATCTGTTTCGTTGCTTTGTCACCTCCAAAGTGACAGCATACGTTCATTCAAATGCTGCTCGTGGTCAAGGCAGTTTTGGAAATTGCTTCAGTTCATTCTATTCTTGTTGGTTGCCATTTGGCACCACTTGGGGTTTTGTGAAAATGGTGAGACATTACAGTGGAATAGTAGAGTTGGCAGTTCATGTGATATCATTTTTAATGAAAAACAGAACAAACATTTTATGGCCCAGAATAGTCAAGGTAAAATAGCCAATTATTCCACTTGCAGTTCACTCCTCTGGCCCCATAAAGAATCCTTCCAATGCGCTACAATTTCTAACTAGTAAGTTATCCAGTGCTGCCAGATCCCTTTGGCATGCACAGTGTTATTGATGGAAAAGGATCAATCACCTATCACCTTTAGAGATAACTTTATATGCACTAGCTAGGGGTCGGCAAGTCAGGCTGGCACTGTTTTACTAGGCCCCACAAGCTCAGAGTTTTGGGTTGTTTTTGTTTTTTTAACCTTTTTACATGGTTGAAAAGAATCAAAATAATATTTGGTGACATGTGAAAATTACATGAGCTTTAAGTTTCAGTACTGTTTACTGGAACGCAGCCACAACCCTTTGTTTCCACCTGATCTGTGACTGCTTCTGCACTGAAGTGGCAGAGTGGAGAAGCTGCAACAGCGATGCAGGGCCTGCACATCCCAACATGCCGACTCCATAGGAGTTTGCTGATTCCTGCACTAGACCCAAGTGGGTCCTTAGAGGTACTGGTGTTTCCCATGATGGTACCTTTGCTTCTGAATAGTGATTCTGGGAGAATGATGGGACTAAGATACTTTTCATAAATATCAGTTGAGGATGGTGGCCTCAACAGTGTAGAAACCTGATAAAGAGGGAGGAGTTTAATCCAACCAAAGTAGCTGTTGGAAACATAGGGAAGCATATATGGTTCTGGCAGTACAGGTAGGCTCTTACTAATTGAGCCACACAGGATCCTGGTGAGATCTGGTCCCAAGAGAGCCCAGGGAAGAGATCTGCTGTGATGTAAGCCAAGAGCAGGCTTGCTGAGCTGTGCGGGATGCTGAGCTCAGTTTTCCAGGGCACTACACTCCTTTCCTAGGGTCCTCAAATCATCCAGCAGACTGGCTTACCTGAGTCTTTCCAATGACAAGTCTTGATTAAGGGTGAGAAATGGACTTGATAGGAAGGCTCTAGAAAGAAGCCCCCCATGGCCACCTACTTCTCCAGCAATGTTGGGAACACGTTTCACAGCCAGGAGCCAGAATTCAGAAGACTCCTCAACCACCCACGTTTTCCTAAGGCAAAAGCTTGGTGAACACTTTCATCTTCCTGGTTTTGATGATTATCAATGGGGCAGGTGGATCCCAGATGGTACACTGGTTAAGCACTTGGCTGCAAACTGAAGAGTTGCTGGACCAAGCCCACCCAGCAGATTTATGGGAGAAAGACTTGGCATCTCTTCCCATAAAGATTACAGAGGAGAAACCTTAGGGGTTTTCTTAGTCACTTGGGGTGACCATGAGTCAAAATAGACTCCCCAGTACAGAACAACAGGTAGAACAAGGAGGATGGGAGACAATGAGTGTGGGTATGGATCCAGGAACAGAGGGGAAGGGAGGCGGGGGAAACCTGAAGGCCAAAGAGATTCATTAACTGATTGTCTGTTGAGCTGGAATGATGGTCAAGGTTAGCAGATGACCAGCTCTTCTGCCATCCCAGAGAGCCAGGCTAGGTCTCTTATGATTAAGTGGAGCTTCTCCACTAGGGAATATAATCTTAAGAACTAGAAGTAGCCAAAATATCTATCCCCTTCAGAAACTGGTTAACTCTAATTGTCTCTGGAGATGAGGTTGGGGGTGTTAGAAGGGACTTTCACTCTCCTCTGTATCCCCTTCTAGAAAACAAGAGCACATTCTCTGCACAACTCACCAGCTTCTTGGATATAGGAAGGGGACGTAGGCCAGGACTAGAGGAGACAATTTCCTTACTCAACACTAGGAGGGTGTGATAGGGGGCTGGAAGAAGGATTCAAAAACCAAAGAGTTGAGTGAAAAAAATTAATGATCAAAAGGGCAACTCAAGGATCCAAAGGGGCCCAAAGCAGGTATTGGAGGTGTGCCCCAACCTGGAAAACAAAGCGCAAGGCAAAGAGAGGAGCAAGAGGAAACTGGTGGAGGGTAAACTGAGGCTCCTGAGAAAAGACAAACACATGAGGCATGATGCATGGGTGGATCCACGAGACTCCAGGAAGCACGAGACTCCAGGAAGCCTGGGCAGCAAGGTCCAGGCTAGGGCAAAATTCCTGGGGATGGGTACACAAGAGGTAATATACAAACTCTTCTGTTTGGGGTGCTCCTACATCACATACTGCCTTGGGTTTAGAACAGCCATGTGGGAATGATTTGCTCTGGATAAGCCTTAGGGCAGTAATTTTACTTCCCCAAATCCAAGGTAGCCTAGGGTTTCTGATCTCATTGGTTATTTTCAGGAAAGTCTTGCAAACAATAAACGGTTTCTGGTAGTAGTTCAACTTGATTACTACCAGGGGATGAGTGAAGGTAATAAATCAAATCATTCTTAGGATAGCCACTTGGAAAAAGTTGAATTCACATTGATTCCACTGCTCTACATCCAAAACCGGTCTGGGTCAACATTGCTTCATTCCAGGACAAACCTTGGTCCAATTATCTCTGACAGGGTCACTCCAGCCCTGTTCACAGGACTGGAATAGAAAACCCGAAATAAGTTCTCCCGGGATCTCTCGTTACAAGTTGAGGATAATACCTGTAGATGCTGCTATCAGATTCTGATCTGAGGCCAGGAGCGTACAATGTGCAACAATTGCTGCAGGCTCCCGAAAGGGTTAATATGAAGTCCAGCGATGAAGCTGTAAAAGCTGTGTGTGCTTTGTTCCTGACAGGCAATGTCCCGAGTGCGCCAGCTTACTAGGGGAAGACCTCATGATCATGAAACAGAGTATCTAGAGATTGTTAAGAAGGTGGAAGCTGTTGCTTGGTTTAATAATTTTCTTGCACAGTATGTTTTATCTGTGGGGCAACATGCAGCTTTCAGGTTACCTCAAAACTGGCAAGTGTTATCTCAAAACTCCTAATTTTTCAAAAAGTACATAATGAAAGAACAGAACTATAACTGAATTGTTAAGCCTCCATTATCTACCAATATTGTTTACTTCTTCATTAAACAATAGGAGTGGCTGTTATGTAAAAATCCTTGGGTAAAACATAAGGAGAAACTGACTCAAATGCTGGTGTCCCCCCCCCCCCGCCCCCAGGCTTACTGAGATGTTTCCAGTCTATGTGCTGTTGCCTGACACCCACTTTGGGAAAAGTTCTGCAGAAGCAGAGAGGAGAGACAAAGAAAGGGGAGTTTGAAGTTACAGAGACTGCTCTTTTGGTTCAACAGGAAAGTTAGGTAATCAAATATGCAGATGATTAATAACTTAGCCACAGACTCAGGGGAAGCCAATTTATAAACTCCTGGCAGAGTTGAGGGACAAAGAAGAGGATGCAAAGGATCCCAAATAGCTTACCTGTCACGCCATTATTTCCTTTTCTGACTTTCAAATATGAAATTTCAGCCAGTAATGTCAAGGCTGGACAAGGGTCCAAATCCTCATGCTCTTCCATTTACCTGGAAAACTTTCCCAAATGTCCTCAACCCTTGTCTAAGACTCACCTTTCTTTATAGACCCAGTGTGAGGATCACTGCATCATCTGTTAAGTGTACCTAGACCTCGGTGATCATGTTTCATGACTTCAAATCATAAGCACTCAGCATGCCCTAGAGTAGCAGAAAACCTGGCAATCTAGATGTTAGTCACTATGAGCAGGCTGCTATGTGGGAACCAGTACATCGGCAGTGAAAGCCCTTAATTCAGGGTCTAGCGTGTCACCTACCCACCCTTCTTCCCACATCAGTCTAGGCCCAGTTCCTTGGTTTATATTTCCTAGGGTCAAATTCTCTTCTTGAACAAGGGGATGCCCAAATGAGTGCAGCGTCCCAAGCAACACACCCAGATTTCCAGGGAGGGGGAGGATCTCTGAGTAGATTAGCACTGGCGGCCAACTCCTGTTCTGAGGGGCTCCCACTAAGGCATGTAGGCCAGATACAGCTCATATGTCAGCATGCTACCGCTTCCGGTACCATACCTCAAACCCTGCCTGCAAAGCAGGCTGGAGCGGTAGACCTCCTCGGTGGTCCTCTTAGAAGAGCACGTCTCCCTGGGCACAGAGAGACACACTCCAGGGTCCTGCCCCCACCTCTCGGTGGCAGGATTCCCTGAAGCACATGTTGAGAACCAAGGGATAAGACAGCCTCAGATACGCTAAGGTCTGGGCAGTCAATCAAAGAACATCTAAGCGTCAAGCAAAGAACATCTAAGTGCCTGAAGACAACAGCCAAGAGTTCTTCAAAGTTGTGGAGAACAGCAAGGAGGGTGGTCCCGCAGTGCAGCAAAGAATAACTAGGGAGGCGTGGCACAGAGGCGGGAGTGGTAGATAAGACATACTAGCTGATCAACAGGAGGTGCTTTAAGATACAGGGAGCTTCTGAGCTCAGGTTCACCATGGTGGGAGCCAATCCTGGACTACCCTGGAGGCCAGCCTTCTAGAAGGAGACGCCGGCAGAAACAGCTGGCTGGCAGAGGACTGGGTTCTGGAATGGGAGGCTGGCAGAGGCATTTCCCGATCTGCCTCCCTCAGGAGATGACTCCACGTTTCAGGACCTGTCACCTTTCCCCTCACAGATGAGCTAATTTCCCTCTCTCCCTTTGAGAGATCGCACGGAAAGTCCGGTTTTCGGGGTCTGCGCTCATCCTTCAAACCACCTGGCACCGCCTTTGCAGACACTTGCTTCATGTTCAAGTTTTCTTTCAGAATAAGTCTAACCGTTTCTTTATCCAAATTCAACTCTTCGGCCATCATCCTCACCGTTAACAGCCGGTTGGAACAGGCCAACTCCTTGACCTTCTGGATATTTTCGCGGTCCGGTGCGTGACGGGCCGCCCGCTCCGTGCGTCGTCTCGAACATCTTCCCGCCCTTCTTTAAACCTTTTGTGCCAGTCAAAAACCCTGGCTCGGGACATGACTCCGTCGCCGTAAGCTGCTTTTAAAAGGTGGTGCGTCTCGCTTGCAGACTTGTGCAACTTCACGCAAAATTTGATGCTAATCCTTTGTTCTAAATAGCGGTCACTCATTTTGGCACTTCCGCAAAACACACGGATGCCAGGCCACGGCTGGGGAGGGTGGGGAGTGGGCAGTTGGGTCAGGTCGCTGGCCTGGCTCCTCGGAAAGCCTCACAGGAAAATTACCTCTAACGCTGTACAACCAGAGTTCACTACTTTTTTTCCAAGTTTTTGCCTCTCGGCGTCCAGGCGAGGCCGCGAAAGGATTGCCTTGAGAAGCTCAAGAGCTGTGAAAAATGAAATTCTCTACGTTTGCGGCCAACCCGTGCCCGCAGCTCTGCCTGGCCAGCCAGTCCGCCGTGTCGTCCCCACCCCGCGGGGTCCTCCCGTTTCCGCGGCCCTTACAAAACTACGGTGACTTCTGCAACGGAAGCCCAAGTGGCGACCTCTTAAACCAGCAAGGGGTGTAACGGTGGCGTGGCGTGCAAGCTGGCCCCAGATCCGCAGAAAGCCGCGCTCGCCAAACCGACCCAAGCTCCTCAGCGGGCAACCGCCGGCCCAGCGCTCCCGAGGGGCGCCCCGCAGCGCGATCCCCGCCCTTCGCGAACGCTGCTTTGCGCAGGCGCACTGCGGCAGTCCCGCCAGGCCCCGCCCCCGCCCCGCCCCGCCCGGGGCCGGCGCGCTTCTTTGCGCGTGCCCGCTTGAGGCGAAGTCGGCGGAAAGGAGTGGGCGGGGAAGGAAGGTGGAGGGAAGAGAGGGCACCCCCGGGCGCCAGGGTGCATTGTGGGAAGGAGGCGGCAGCGTCCCGGGCGGGCGGGAGGTGCACCGGCGGCGGCGGTAAATCCTCCCGGCCGCTCACAGCACTGTGGAGCCGCGTCCCCAGCTCGGCCTCGGACCGCGGCGCCCCTCCTGCCCCTCGCGGCTTCTCGTCCGCCGCCCCTCCCCTCGGCGCGCCGGCCCTGCCGAGCCGGCCGGCCGGCCCGGCTCCCCTCCCCGGCCCCGACGGGCGGGCGGGCTGCCCTGAAGAGGCGGGGAGGGGAGAGCCCGGCCGGCCGGCCGGCGGGCGGGCGGGCGACGATGCCGAACTTCTGCGCTGCCCCCAACTGCACGCGGAAGAGCACGCAGTCCGATCTGGCCTTCTTCAGGTTCCCGCGGGATCCGGCAAGGTAAGCGGCGGCCTCGGAGCCCTGGTCCCGGTGCGCGCTCCCAACCGCCGGCCGGGCTAGGTGGCGGCCTGG
The DNA here is from genome assembly GCF_050624435.1 of Tenrec ecaudatus. Taxonomy (NCBI): domain Eukaryota; kingdom Metazoa; phylum Chordata; class Mammalia; order Afrosoricida; family Tenrecidae; genus Tenrec; species Tenrec ecaudatus. The sequence goes on along the minus strand of NC_134533.1, from coordinate 73,389,738 downwards.
GGGCCGTAGGAGTCGGTGCGCTGGCGTCGACCTCAGCCTTGGACCCAGGTGGGGAAGTGGCTGCGGGGACTGGGCGGGCGGGTGGGCTGCTGGGACCTCGGAGCACGTGCGCCCGCGGGGGCTGGGCGCTGAGGGCACCACCCGGGGGACGCACAAAAAAGGAGCAAATGGACTGGCTTGCCAGGTCCGCGTTCGGTGGGTTTCTCCCCGTTTAGTATGCGCCGTGGTCGCGGGCAAGTCGTTTTTCTTCTCTGGGCTTTAGTTTCCTCACCTGTCAAAAGCGGCCCTCAGCCTTGGGATGCAGTCGCCGGGAACCTTTGCGTTCCTTGCCAACCCAGTGTTTTTGTTTGGAGTTCAGCCGCCTGCTTTGATCTCAAGTCAAGTTACAACTACACCCGCCTCTTAGCACGATTCAGATGCTAGCGCTGACCATCACAGCATCTCCCTAGTCGGTTATTATTGGGGATAACGGAGATTGCGCGCGAGAGCGTGGGAATTGGCATGGAAACCCCTTCCACGGGGAAATCGACACGATTTGATTCGATCTGTAGGGACTGGTAGAAAGGTGGAGGATAGTGGATGGGCCTCTGGTTGATTCACATTTGAAACCTGTGGGCTCTTCTATGCCGAGCGCTCAAGTTAGGGACTGGGAATTCAGAGGTATTGAATGAGTGCTTCTGCCTTCGTCGGGTAGCTCACAGCCCGTGGGGACAGATACTCTTATGTAAACAGAAGATTGTAATATAGCTGTTTATTAGTTAAGCAAGTATTGAAGGCCAGTCGGGCACTCACTCGATGGCAGTGAGTTTTGTTTGAGAACTATGTGATAAGTAAGCATCATTCTGAGTGGGTTGGGCAACAGTTGAACGATAAACAAAGCTCCTGCCCTCTAGGAGATTACATTCTGTGAGTGCGTACACGGTCCAGTATTTTCCACGGCTTTACAAAGACTGGTGGATAGATTTTAAATGTAACAGAGTAAGAAATATCCATTGACTTGATTTCAGGGTCTACATTGCAACTTTAAGAAATCCCTTTAATCTTTAAGAAATCCCTGCTCTGGAGCTATGGTGTGATATCAAAGAACACAATTGTACAGAATATTTTAATAACCTTTTCAATTACATACCAGTGTGAAGCAAGATTTTCTTCAGCCAAAGAAACTGTATGGGAACAGATTAAATGCAGAAACTGATGTGAGACTTTTATTTAGCCAGATTTTTAAAGAGATTTTTAAAAATGGAAAACAGTACTATTCCCACTATATTTTTTGTTTGCTTGCTTTGGAAATACATAGCCACTCACTAATGTGTTATTGGTGTCGATGTACAATGTGATTGTCTTTTTAGTGAATTAATAACTACTTTTTAGTATGGCAAACATTGATAGATAAAACCCAAAGTGGCCATATCTGTATGTTAAGAATTAAGGTTGCAGATGGACATTGGGCCTCGACTCAAGTACTCCCTTACCACAAGAACACTTTGTTCTAACAATCAGGCATGCTCACCTTCCTTACACGATTGCTGATGACAAAATGCATGCATAAGCAAATGTGAAGAAAGCTGATGGTGCCTGGCTATCAAAGATACAGTGTCTGGAGTCTTAAAGGCTTGAAGATAAACAGGCGGCGGCAATCTAGCTGAGAAACAACAAAGCCCACATGGAAGAAGCACACCAGCCTGTGTGATCATGAGGTGTCGATGGGATTGGGTATCAGGCATCTAAGACCCAGAACAAAACCATACCCAAGTTGAATGGGGGTGGGTGGGAATGGAGTGGAGACCCAATGCCTATCTGTAGACAATTAGACATCCCCTCACAGACGGGTCACAGGGAAGAGCCCTAGCTCCCAACTTCCTTGTTTGTTTGTTTGTTTGTTTTTTTCTAAAATTGCCTTGGCTATTCGTTGTCCTTTGAATTTACATATAAAAATTTCTAGAATGAAGAAAATGTTCTAAAATTGATTGTGAGATGATTATACAACTTTTTTAAACATACTTAAACCATTGAATTGTATGGTACATACGTTATATGGCAATAAAACTCTTTAAAAAGCTTTAGAATCATCTTGCCATTCATATCTGTCTCTGTCTCCTCACACAAAAGAACTTGTTGGGATTGTGATTGTATTGAATCAGCAAATGAATTTTTTGGGGGAAATTATGTCTTTAAAATTCAGATTCCAATCCATGAACTTGTATATCCCTCCATTTACTTAAGTATCTCTTTAAAACTGGAAGTCTTGCACATCGTTTGCTGTGTTTATCCCTAGGTGTTTGATATGGAAGGTATAATAATACATGGGGTTTTGAGAAGTGGTCTCTCTGCTCAATCAGTTCTTGATTGCTTGAGTCTGAGTTGCTATTGATGGGAGAAAGCAATGCTAACTTAGTCTAGAGATACTCGGGAAGATAAAGGGTTCTGTGTAGAAGGTCCTCAGATTTCAGTATTATGAAACAAACTTAACTGCAACAGGATGCAAAGTATTTTATAGACAGTTTTTATGCAAAATTCTTGGCTATTGAAGGTTGAAATGTAACCATAATGTACAACTGAGTAACAGTATGATTAAGGTGTAGATGTCTTTGGCAGCAGTACTGTGTGCAGTAATATCTCTTGATGAAATGCAATGCTGTACAGTGTGGATGTGTTTTAAGTTTAGGCTTGAGAATCTTTTTAAAAATTTTTTATTTATTTGTTTTTTTAAAACAATTTATTAGGGGCTCATACAACTCTTATCACAGTCCATACATATACATACATCAATTGTATAAAGCACATCTGTACATTCTTTGCCCTAATCATTTTCTTTTTTTTCTCTTTTATTTTTTTACATTTTATTAGGGGCTCATACAACTCTTATCACAGTCCATACATATACATACATCAATTGTATAAAGCACATCCATACATTCCCTGCCCCAATCATTCTCAAAGCATTTGCTCTCCACTTAAGCCCTTTGCATCAAGTCCTCTTTTTTTTTCCCCTCCCTCCCCGCTCCCCACTCCCTCATGTGCCCTTGGTAAATTATACCTCGTTATTTTGTCATATCTTGCCCTATCCGGAGTCTCCCTTCCACCCCTTCTCTGCCGTCCCTCTCCCAGGGAGGAGGTCACATGTGGATCCTTGTAATCAGTTCCCCCTTTCCAATGCACTCACCCTCCACTCTCCCAGCATCGCCCCTCACACCATTGGTCCTGAAGGTATCATCCACCCTAAATTCCCTGTGCCTCCGGCCCTCATATGTACCAGTGTATAACCTCTGCCCTATCCAGCCCTGCAAGGTAGAATTCGGATCATAGTAGTTGGGGGGAGGAAGCATCCAGGATCTGGGGGAAAGCTGTGTTCATCGGTACTACCTCGTACCCTAATTAACCCATCTCCTCTCCTAAACCCCTCTATGAAGGGATCAAGGTTTGAGAATCTTAACATTTCACCAAGATTTTCCCTATTTAGAGTAGAGGGTATTTTCAGGATGATGTGCGTAGGGACGGAGAGGAATGTTAAGACAAGTATATACTGTGATATAATTATAAAATGAATATGTTTTCAATTTGTGGCACTCTCTCTGTGGTAGGCTTTTATGCTTCTTAAAACTCGAGTGAAGGAAAGACATGGTTGTGACCATTGCGAATGACTGATCTCTGTGTCCCCTTCGTGTGCAAGGGGATGATGACAGTGCCCTCCTATGGAAAGGACAGCCCTCGTGGTGCCTGCGATGATTAAACAGCTGGCTGCTAACTGAAAGCTTGGTGGTATTCAGATGCAGCCAGTGGCTCCATGTGATAAAGGCCTGGAGCTCTGCTTCCATAGACTTCATCCTGGGAAGCCCTGTGAGGCAGTGCGGTTCTGCTCTGTCACACGAGCACTCAATGAGTCTGAATAAACATGACAACTTGCAACGATATCAGCAACATGGAAAGGATTTAGAACACTGTCTGGCTCCTAGTGTTGAGTGAGCAGTATTTTTTTCCCCAGAAGATATATAAGCACCAAGAAGGCTTGGGTTTTCTCATGTAATTTCAACACTTGCTGTGTTCTACATTATATAGAATCCATGGCGCTTGCACTTTAGGCTTTGTATATATGTAGATCATGAATCACATGTATAATAAGGGTAAGGAGTGTAGACTTCATTCTATAAAACTTGTTTACACAATGACAATGCTGTTTCAAATAAATTGTTTTTCTGAGGGTGATATTGGGCTACTGGCCCCATGGTTGTGCAACTTTTTACTTGTTTGCCAACGATTGAGTCCTCTCTGATAGAATGTCCTGGGGGTTAGACTAGTTCAAGTTCTGGCTTTACTGCTGGTTTCCGACATTACTTTTTTTTGGAATTGTATGTATTAAATAAGTATGTATTTAGAATTAGCCAGCTGAACTTAGTTTAGATAATCCCAATTTTATTGACATCATCTAAAGCAGCAGTTCTCAACCTGTGGATCATGACCCCTTTGGCGGTTGAATAACCCTTTCACAGGGGTTGCCCAAATCATAAGAGTAGCAAAATTATACTTATGAAGTAGCATCGAAAATAATTTTGTGGTTGGGGGTCACCACAACATGAGGAACTGTATTCAAGGGTCATGGCATTAAGAAGGTTGAGAACCACTGCTCTAAAGCATCATAGTTAGGAGCCAGTTGGACATATGCCTTCTCTCCATCAGGCCTGGTGAAGGTGTTACCCTTGGCTGTGACAGTGTCTTAGAGTTTCCTCCCTACCTCTTCGATCTGGTGCCAACAGAACATCCTTGACATCCACAGTGACCCACAGTGTGTTGTTCTGGCTGGCTCCGTGGTCAAGGGGAACTTAATGAAGGCACAGTAGCCAAGCTTGTTTCTCCTGGGGATGCACTTCTGAGGATATCTGGGCTGCTTCTTAACCTCTGTGTCATGGGCCACTGGAAGGTGGGCAGCTCTTCTTTTTATGGGGGTGGGGGCTGTGGACGCCTTTCAACATGGCCTTCTTGGCTTTCAACATCTTTGCCTTCAGTTTTGGGAGGGTAAGGGGCTTTCTTCTTCACCTTTGGAGCCATCTTCATAAAAAGACCTGTACTACTTTGTAACCTTGTCTGCAATTGAATGGTTTGTCCTAAAGAGTTTCTGAGATCTCTCTCAGTTCTCATCTTGTTACTAATCAGCTCCTCCACATTCTGTTCTTGGGTGGCAGGAGGCAGAGACCCGTTGGTCATGATAGGTATTTGCCTTCAAACTGAATGCTAAAGTTTCAGTGTGGAGCTCATATTCCATTCTAATGTTTTGGTTGTATTTATAGATGCCAGAAGTGGGTGGAGAATTGTAGAAGAGCCGACTTAGAAGATAAGACACCCGACCAGCTTAATAAGCATTATCGGTTATGTGCCAAACACTTTGAGACCTCGATGATCTGTCGAACTGTAAGTAATAGAGTGCTTGGGTAGTGTTTCCCCTCTCATTTTCTCATTCAGTCTCAGGTTGGAAACGCGTTTATTTCTTAATGTTGGAAGGTATTCCTATATCCTACATTTTTTTCATAAATAAGACAAATCTAAACCGAATTATATCTTTTGTGTGCTTACCCTGTTTTGTTTTTGTTTTAGCCACTCTGCTCCTCATAGCCATTCCTGCTCACCAGAAGTAACCAACCAAGTTAAAACTTCTGTGTAGCCTTCTGAAATTTTTGGATGATTATAAAAGTGTGTAATTTGGAGGGTAAATACAGTGTTATAGTGTCTCTAGAGCTTTTTTAATAAGTGACATCTTAATTTAAGAATGAAGATCTTTGTTTTCTTTTTTGGAATTTAAAAAGTTATTTAGAACCAATCCTTAAATTTTATGCACTACATGTCACACCAGGGAACAAGCCATCCACATAATGTGGAAAGATACCGTATGTACTCGTGTATAAGCCAACCTGAATATCAGCCAAAGTACCTAATTTTTCATCAAAACCTCATTAAAATGTGCTGAAAAACTCGGCTTATATACGAGTATATGTGGTATATGGTTTTTCCATTTGTAATTTATAATTTTAAATCAAAACATGTAATTCTCCACCTGACTGCTGGTAAATGAACTTGGCCAAGTTACTTCCCCTCTCTGGGCCCCAGTTTCTGATGAGGCAGTTAGACCAAACAATATATGAGATGTCCAAGATTTTTAATCCTCTCTGATTCTGTTAGTGCTCCGATTCCTAAAAGGCATAACTAGGACAGATTTGACTCAAACTAAACTTGAGAGCCTTTAATAACGAGGAAGGCAGTTTTGTCCAACAGAGTCTACTAGTCTCCTTAGCTCGAACTGCTGTTTCTTCTCAGATAGTGGGTCGACATAAACTTGACTTGTAGAAGGTACACTACTGTGCAGCAATTTATTTTGATATTTTTTTCAGATACATTTTGCAGAGGCATCAGAAAACTAAAGAATGATTGGGTTATTTTATCAAAATTAATTGAAGCAGATACTTGTGAAGTCACTGGGAGGTGAGCCAATTCCGGTTCAAAAATTTAATCATGAAGATTTGAGGGATATTTTGCCTTGTTTGTTAAGATGGAAATGAGAGCAAAATAAGGGATTTCATATGTTTCTAAGGCAAACTACTTTTGATACTTAGTAAAAATATCCCAATTTATTAGTTTAAAATATACAAGCCATGTGTATTTTTCCGTTTGTATCTTAATAGTAAGTATGGTCTCTCAACTAGATGATTACTGTGAGATTAGTACAGGAAATTTAAAATGTGTAGTTCACTCTTATTTCCTTTAGACTGAGTGTAGAATAGAAAGATAAGCTCTTGTTGAAAAATTCCAAATCATTTTTTTAATTTGGAATAAGTTAATCCAAATGTAAGAAATCATTCTTTCTACACATGTCTGTAGAAGGTGCCGCTGTAAAAAGTTGGCTTACTTGGTAGCTGTGTCCACATCTTGAAACTGCTTTTACCTCATTTGTTGGGCATTTAAGATCCCTTCAGTAAGCATTCATGACTACCTTAACCACAGCCAAATACTTTAGTTTTGATACCAGTGTAGAAATATTTTCAAATCTGAATTCAGCAATTTATGATCTAATTTTTATACTGAGTTAAAATGATCATTCATATAAATTGAAGATAGCCTTTTTGAGGTGTGTACTTACAAATAAATATTTATAAAATTCGAATACTTACAAGTTTATGTATTCCATTTTCTGGTTTGTAATATCTTTGCGTGTTATTTGTGCTGAGCATATTATTAATTTTATTTTTAAGAACTTGTTAGAATGTTTTACCCATCCCCTCCTCTTGAATGCAGTCATGTGTGACCTGGCCTCGGTTCAAGTAGTGTCCAGCTGCCTAGCCAACAGGGGTCCCAACCCCTGCAAAGCAAATGGAGACAGTGGTTGATCACAAAAACTAGCACTACTGTGTGCACATCTAAGGAGGGGGTATCCGTAGATTGAGATAAGCGTTTGACTGGTGATGTTAGATACAAACTGTGCCTACACATTCCAACTTTCATACACATTTGGCTCAAAGACAGACTCGGGAATGGAGCTAATCTGAAGTACGCCTGTGTAATATGATGGTCATACATACAACATCCAAACCACATACTGTTTTATTTCTCAGAACATATTGTGGACATTAAATGACACCTGACTGTAGTTGTCAAAGTATCAAGAATTAACTATGTTGTGTTTGCTTATTTTTAAGATATTTTTGCAGTTTGAATGGTTGGAAGCTTTGATTATTATAGTTTTTCTCTCTTCAATATAATGTGTGTCTGCTTAATCAATTCAAACTCCCCAGTAGGCTCAGGACTATTGGCCCAGTTCTAGAAGCTTAGAGTCAGTCATTAAGAAACCAGATTTTCTTTGTTTTGTATGAGGCATGCAATTAGCCTGAAACATATTAAATCTAAAGAGAAATTCTTCCCAAATATGTATAACAATTCTGGGTAAAACCTAAGAAAGTATGTTCTATTTAGAAAAACTAATTTATTATTTGCAAATAAAGCTCAAAGGTAGTGTGTTTTATTTCTTTAGATATCTGGATATTGGTGTGAGTGCTTAAGTTAGCTAAAGGTTGGCAATCTTGGCCTATCCAGAGGCATCTTGGATGGCAGGCCTGTCCATTTGCTTCTGAAAGGTCATCACGTTGAAAACCTTATAAGGCACTGACACTTTGCAAACAAAGACTTCCCAACAGTCAGGGTTCCCTGGATGGCAGCTAATACCATGTCGATGTTTTCCCTGTGTCTGCCAACTTCTGCTCCCAGGTGAGAACATTTTGGAGTTGTGACTGTTTGGCACAGTCCTTGAACATGCTTCTTAGTAGTCAGTCATGAAATAGTCACTGCTTCAAGAAACACCGACACAGTGTCCTCTGCCTGTGATCTGTGAAGATCCAGGAAGAAATGGAAGAAACGGCTTCTTTGGACTAGCCAGGGAAACCATACTTGCAGTTAGCCAATTGCTTCTCTGTTTTAATAATATACTTGTCATGACCTGGCTGTCTCAGGATGGGCTGTGGCAGACTGTCACTAAGTGTATCCCGCCTCTAGCCCAGTTGGATCAGAGTAGAAAATGGTCATCCTTTAAAGATAAGATAATTCAAAGTGGAACAGAATTTAGAAAAATACCTCCTTTACTGTTTACAACACTATGGTTATGTAGATCACTTCCAGTATAAGAGATGGCGTAAGGTGGTGCACGAATCAAATTTTATTTTAGAAGTTCTGTAATATGTGTTAAAAATCTTAACCAACCCATCAGACTCAGTACCATCAACTTCAGTCCAAGTGTTAATTTAAAAAGCCAGCGGTGCCATTGCACGGGGTGTGAAAAAGTTCTTGGAAAAATACTGTTTATGTCATTCCATTTTCCACGAACTTTTTGAAGACCCGTCTTATAATCCTGAGGATGTGAATAATTTCATTTTATGAAAGGAGCTAATTCAGCATCTGAATGTTACTCAGAATAGGAAACTGAGGTCCAGAGGGGAAAATAATCTGACCAGGATCTTCTATAGGGAGCCACTGGTATAACTTGAACTTGTTCCTGGGCCCCAGGGACTAGTCTAGTCGTCTTTCATAAAGGAGGGGAACATTGCTGTAGACACTGGAGAGGGCTGGTCACTTCAGGAGACTTGGTGCCAGCTATTCATCGGATGAGCTCAAAAAGGACACCCCAGACACAATCGCTGGGAGTCTGTTTTAGAAATACATTACGTGCAGAATACAAGTACGCTTTGTTTTTCATGCCTACCGTCAATTCGATTCCTTAATTTATAATTTGCCAGAAGAGGGAATGCAAAAAGAGACCCGCTTGAACTGATTTCGAATTCTGCAAGAGTGCTGTGGAAATCATTCGCACAGACTTAGATTTATGTATAACACATGCTTAGGAACCTCTCTTATGACCGCTTTTCTTTTTCAGAGTCCTTATAGGACAGTTCTGCGAGATAACGCCATCCCAACCATATTTGATCTGACCAGTCATCTGAACAATCCACATAGCAGACACAGAAAACGAATAAAAGAACTGGTATGTTTATGCGCTTTCAGTTCACCCCTGCCCTGAAATAAAATATGGATGCATTTGTATTAAAGTTGATCCAAGTTGTTAGTCTCTCTAGCAAGGGTACTGTTTGGGGAAATGAATGCTTTGGTTATTGTTAAAAAATGCTTTTGTTATTGTTAAACGTAAGCAATTCATTTGTTTTAGTATTTAAATGGGAAAATTGCCCTCAAGTTTACTTGGACCAGCGTGGTTCATTACTGGCCACTTGTTCATTCCCTTCTTGGGAAGAAAAAACATGTTACCTTTTCTTCTGGAGTAAGGAAGATGGAGTGGAAGGGTGTTTCCGGAAGTCAGCATAAGGGAAAATGTAAACGTTAAGAAACAAGGATTCTATCATGAAGTACTGACAGGGTTTAGGAAAAGCTTTCAGACCTCTCTATAGCGTTGTTTATACATGCTTTTAGATTCCTTTTTTATCCTTCACATCAGCTGATTGAAACTTAACCTATTTTTTGGTACAAACTAAAATTACTCAGACTTCTCTGTTCATGGCTTTCTGTCAATATTGTTTTTTAAAATTATTTTCTCTGCTTTCTCCTCAATACTCATTCTCCTTCCTATCTGTATCCATGTTAGTGTATTTAATAAATATCATTTCAGTTTACCTACTATGTGTTGCCTAAAGATACTTTTCCTTTTTTATCTTCCATATCTAGGAGGTGGTGTGTGCCCAGTAGGATGTTTCCCCTTATGGAATCTAGTTTTCCTAGCAGTTCTTGTCATTCATACATCCTTGGCCTCACGGGGATAAGATCACCTTTTGTCTTATTCCAAGTGTCGTACTCATGAGGAGGCTTCAGAGAAAGAGCTCATGGAACTCTTTCATACATACTCTGTCCATTGTGTCATTGGACCTCTGTGGCAGACTGCTCCATTGCCGTGGCTTTATCAAAGAACTTACTCTCAAGCGCTAACACGTAGCCCACTGTGCTGCCAGCATTCCTTCAATTAGGGGGGTTTCGTAGCACTTCTTTTCCAAAAGAGGTTTTGCCACAAGGGGGTCTTTATTCTTGCATGAGAGTCATTTGTCTCGTTTCCTAGAAATTCTGTTGAGATTTTTATTATAACTGCTTTGAATTAACATCTTTACATATTAATTTGCATTACCCATGGATAGAAGAAACAGAGTTGCTAACAAGTAGCAGCAATCATTGACAAAACTAAATACCAGCCCCTTGAAAAGACTATTCAAGTAATTTTAGAAGCATAAGTGACAACTTTGAAAACTTTTCGGTTTTGTTGTTCTTTAATAATAGAGATTGTATACATTCTTCCTTTGATTACTTTGTACATATATTATGATTCTTGTTACAGATTACAGGCCAATTCTGGCTCAGAATGTGTCCAGTGATTTTGAAAAAAACATCTTTATTAATAACCTGGATTTTTTAACGTAGCTAGTTATACCTATAAAAATATAAGTAATATTTTGTTGTTTTTTTCATTTTTGAATTTTTTTCTATTCCCTCTTTTATTGTTTAGTCAAAATCCCAAGCACTCTTGTCAGCAGATCACTAATGTCACAGCCGGCACACTTGCCTTGTCGCCTTACTGTTGGTATTATTAGACAGCTGTTTCCAAGTTAAGGCATTTCCCCTCTAGTTTCAGTATTCCGTTTCCATCATACCTGGTTAAACTTACCAAATGCTTTCATGGAGTAGAAAAGTTAACAAAATTTTTAGTGTACAATATGGTGAATTTCAGTTAATGCATTTTCTGTTGTTGAGCCATCCACCTCTACATGCGTTTGAACCCTGATGGTGAAGTGTTTATATACTGTTGGATTCTGTTGTTTAATATTTTATTTTGAACATTGCTTTATCACTAAATGATCTGAAAAACAGAAAACCAAAGTCACTGTCGATGAGGAAATACTGACTCGTAGCAGCCCAGTAGCGTAGACATGCCGCTGTCAATCAGTACCGGAGCAGAAAGCGCATCTTTCTCCACCCTTGTGGCTAGCAAGTAATTGGCATACAACTTTCTTTTCAGATACTCTTTATCTAGTTGTGATATCAAGGTTTAATTTGCCTAAGAAAAATGAGCTGTAAGCTCTCCTTTTTATCTTACAATGTCCTAAGAAGAAAATTACATAAGGTTGATAGCTCTCTGCTCAAAGTGAGGTAGGTCATCTTGGTAAGACCATCAAGGATGTAAGGTTTGTGGGTGTGGCAAGATTTTGAATGCCACATACTCTTTTTCTCGTGTTGATACCTAGAAATTCCAAATGTTTGATGTTTTCTATTTGCATAATTATCTTTTTAAAAATCATTTTATTGGGGCTCATAAACTCTTACCACAATCCATACATACGTCAATTGTGTCAAGCACACTTTGTATGATCATCTTAATGGTTTTTCCAAAGAATTAGCATTTAGTTTTTTAGTGATTGCTGTAATTTTTAGTTATTTAATTGGTTTCTTCTTGATTTGGGAGATAAACTTGTTGGTTCTTTTCTAGCTTTTTAAATGTATAGCATATGTATATTCTTATCTCTTTAAATCTGTTTTAGCAGCATCCCATAGTTTTAAACATGCGTTCCTTTAATGATCAGCTTTAAGTATTTTGTCATTTCTCCTGTTTCTTTAATATAGGATTATTTTTGGTTTCCAGATTTGAGTTTATATTTTAGGGCATTCTGGTTTTGTTTGTTTGTCTCAAGTGTCAAGTGATTCATAGAGGATATGTACAGTCTGTGTGACACTAACCCTTTCTAGTTTTTGTTTTTATTTCTGTTGCATCTATTGTTGCTGATGAATTCTGGTCCCAGATTGGGTCTGTTCCTTTTTAGATAAGCTTTCTCCCACAAAGCTTTTAGCAGAGTTTGTCTATTTTTGACATTTTATATTTCATTAAATTATACCTACATGTGAATTGTTTCTTATCCAGCCTGTTCAGCATGTTAGAAGTCATTTCATTCTGAGGTCTTACATCGTAAATGCTGAGAAATTCCTAGGTATTCTACCACTTCCCTCTCCCCCATCCCACCCACCCCTCAAATTATACTTATTTTCCTGAGCTCCTCCTAGGTGGATGCCCACTTTTCTGTGACATTCTTTCACATCAAATCTTACCTAGTTACATGTCCCAGAAGGCGGCACCAATTCCTCTGTACCCGGGGAGCCTGAGCTTTTGTCACGGAGGCACACCCTTTTCCAGATCGACCATCCTTGATATTGTGCAGTTCTCAGGATGAGGGAGGGATGTTCTGGGCTGGCTGGCTTGTTAATGTTTCTTGTCAGCACCGGGCCATCCCAGAAGGTACCTTAACTGCCTCCAGCTAGCATGGCTGCTTTCCTTACACAGAATAGTAATGGGGTGAGCTGTTGCTAAACAAGATAAGAGAACTAGAAAAGGGCATAATTGGAACTTAGGGGACACACACACACACACCCTCCTTGTTTGTGCCACTTGTCTCTCCTAAGTCAGAGCTTCTTAAATATTTATTTTCCACACATGACCCATTTTCCCCTGAGAAATTTTTATATGACCTAGGATATATAAGTATGTACAATTAGTATATAAACCAACCATAGCTTTTAAATTAATTAAAATTTTTGATAATATTGTGAAGCATAATATCTTAACTGGTGATATTTTTGGCTGTGGCTATGAACCAAGGCATGTGATACCCCCAGGGAAACTCTTGCCAGAAACACCTCAGATTCCTTGTGAGTTTGCTTTTGAATTACTGTTTGGTTGTTGCGCATTAAGAAACTTTGTACCCAACTTTTTCTCTACCTCTGCATTCATTTATGTGACCTTCTGAAACCCACAGTTTAAGCAACTCTGCTCTGAGTTTCTGTTGTACTTCTCTGCTGACACTCGATCACCACTTGCTTCAAAGGGACCTCTCTCAGCTTTTGTGTGAGGTTCTGGCATCAGCAGCCACATGTCTAGGGTTAGAGAAGGGAGTATGGACAATGTGTATCCTCTTGACTTTGACCTTAATTTCCATGTTGTGCTTTCATGCTTTTTATTAGCCAGTAAATACTTGTTACCTGAAGTTATGATAATTGAGGTATACAGTAAGTTAAACGATGTGTTCTTTTCCATGTAGTAATTTATTTCAAGCTTAGCGTTAATTAGTAAATCACTCTGGTTTTGTCATCTGTTTAAAGAAGATATTCCACATAAAGAATGTATGGTCTTGGAAGAATTAAATTTGGCTCAAAATATGATTTTTACTTGTGAGTCACTAAGATAATATATAAGAGATCAGTTTTCCCAAAGGTTTTTTTTCCCCCCTTTATTTAGAGTGAAGATGAAATCAGGACACTGAAACAGAAAAAAAGTAAGTGATTAAAAAAAAAGTAAGTGATAGTGTTAATGGCTCAACTTCTGAATGCCTTTAAAAAGGCTTTGATCTGGTAAGGACAAATAAATATGTTCTGTGTCCAAAAGCCATCTTGAAAATGGATGTGAGAGTGTGCAGGCTTTGTCTTGTGATCTGGAATTGTCTGTGAGATTGAGGTGCCCGTTCATTTGTCTTTACTGAGGGCCACTGCATGCTCAGGCCTAACAGGAGGCCTCTGTCCCTCATCGAGCGCTCTCAGTATGGCAGGCACACTGTGCAGCCCCTGTAAGAGAAGACTAGCTACTTAGTTCATGGTACGTAAGAAGTTCTTGGCAAATGCCTAAGGAATAAGTGCTGTGGGCACTGAGCACTTCTTACAGTCGCTGATGGACAGGTTGTGTTACTACAGGATGAGGCCTGTTGTGCTCTTCAGTTACAATAGTTCTCATCCTGATTTGCTACTTCCATTATTAATATCATAACCTTTTATGAATGCTTGCTGTGAGCCAAGTCATTACATCAGTTTATTTAATTCTTATAGTAGCCCTGAGGTAAGGACTATTGTTTTCCCCCTTTAGGGAATTACAATTATTTTGGTGGTTAGAAAATGAGCCTGAAGGAAACTACAGGGGCCAGACTTGCAGGGTAGTGGCCTGGCGACAACAGAGAACCCTTGAGGGGTTTCTAGGTAGGCATTGGTATGGACGTGCTGTTCATGGTCATGTAAGGCATTCTGTGCTGGATGACAAAGGGGAGACTGGGAGCAGGAGGCCATGTAGGCTGTCACATCAAACAATACTCCAACAGCCTTAAATTAAGACAGTGGTAGTGAAGGTGGGGATCAGGAACTCGGGACACCTGTCTGGAAGGTACCTATCTGGAAGGATGCACAAGAGGAGAGGAACTTATTTTTTGCTTCATACTTTTTGACTTGTCTATAATGAGCACCTTTCCCAAAACAAAACAATAGAATTAGTTCTTGATTAGAGGAGGGAGAAAAACAAAACAAAAAACTTGCCATCGAGTTGATTCTGGATCATAGAAACTCCATAAGAGAAAGCAGAACTGCTCCTTTGGGTTTCTGAGACTGCATCTTTATGGGAACAAAGTGACTGGTGAGGCCTAACTGCTGACCTTGCAGTTAGTAGCCCAATACATAACCCAATATGCCACCAGGGCTCCTATGGATTTAGAAGGGGAGAGGTAATGGATGAAAAGGAGAGAAAGGGGCACAAGGGAGAGAGAAGCAGGGTGACAGGCTTCCAAGATAAGCTACAAATTCTTGGCTTGTAGCTCACCCCTGGCTATACCCGACTCCTTTGTTTTGGACTCCCCTCAGAGCAGAAGAAAGCTCTGCCATGACTAGGCCAAACACGTTTGTCAGTGCTCTGCGTATGCGAGGACATTTAATCCTTCAGAGGCGCAACAAGCCATGAGTCTTGACAAACGAAGCACAGATCTCTTCTGTTGCCCTTGTTTCCACCTACTAGTTTTTTATTACAGTTTATGTGTTTTCCAAATTTGGTTCTTAAGTAGTCACATTTTCCTCAAAGAAACTTCCAGCTCCCACAGCATTGCAGACAATGTAGACTGGGTACTTTTTCATTGTGGGGACTGTCTTGTGCACTGGAGGATGCTTAGCATTTCTGGCTTCCACCCACCAGGTGACATTAGCACCTCCCACACAAAGTTGCAACAACCAGAAATGTTTCCAGATACTGTCATATGTCCCCCAGGAAGCAAAATCCTCCCAAGTTGTGCAGCACACATACTATCTGATGAAAACGCAGTCCCTGGTGGCACAAATGGTTATGTGCTCTCTCCTTTAGCTAAGAGGTGGATGATTGCAATCCACCCAGAGGCACCTCCAAATATTGGCCCGATGATGTGCTCCTCAAAGGTCATGGCTTCGAAGTCCTATAGTGTAGTTCTCCTTGACCCACATGGAGTTTCAGTGGGTCAGAATGGACTGGGGTGGCAACTGATCACACCACCTACAAGTAGATAATTAATGTCAGTGACATTTGAGTTGAGGGGTGCTCCCTGCCTTTGCCAGAACCTGGAGAAACGGTGAAGAGCCTGGCATCCATGGAAATGTGGATTTCATGGACATGTCAGACTTGCCTTGTGCCTGATAGCCTCCTTCCCTCTCTCACCTTGGTGCTTTTGCTGGAATTCTTCCTGCTGTCGAAAGGGCTCTCCCTGTCCTTGTACTTACCAAAGGAATTGCATCTTCTCGATGTTCCTCCTCCTCATGAGAATGCACAAGTCTTAGTGGCCTTGTCAAATCTCTTACATGAACCAGTACCATGATCCCTCAGATGTGAATTCTAGTCCAGGATTCTCGTCTGCCACTTTAAACCGCCTGACTGGGCAGGGCACTTAACCCTGCAGGACCTCCGTTTTCCTACCCAAAGACAGAGGGACTAGGCTAAGATTCCTCATGTTTCAGTGCTACAAGCTGCATGAATCTGTATTTTATTAGTTTAAAAGACATAGCACGGACCCTGGAGCCAAACAAGCTTGGATTTAAATATCACCTCCATCCTCCTGACTGTATCTGTGACCTTGGGCACCTTGCTGTCCTCGTTTACCAAATAGCGTTGATGTTCCACCTGCCTGAAGAAAAATTAATGTGGTGCATATTTTGTAGCGATTTCCTTGCTCCTCTTTTCCTGGGGCATGGACTGTTATTGTATATGAGGTGTCATAAATTTATTAAGATTTATATAAGTTGTTGTAACAGCATTTTCATGTATTAAAATGTATCTGTTCAGTGTTGATCTCCCCACTACAGTGTCTTTTTTGTTTTGTTTTACTGCAAGGAATATTTATTTGGTAATGTACCATGAAAAAGACTGGGAGAGAAAGCCTGAATTCAAGGCAGTCGGTTGACTAATAATAATTCCAGTGCTTCTGCCTCTAGCTCACTTCAGAATCCCTGGGGGGCTTTTTCAGCTACTGATTGCCGGGCCCGACTCCCAGAGTTTCTGATTTAGTAGGCCTGGGTGGGCCCAAGAATTTGCCAAGTGGACCTGATGCTGCTGGTCTGGGGACCACACCTGGAGAGCCGCTGGCCCAGTAGTTGTGAGCATTAAGGAGCACCTGGCCCTGGTCTTACTCATTAGGATTGTGCTGCTCTGGAAATGGTGATGTCTTATTTTAATCTCTGTGTCCTAGTGCCTGGGCCAGTAGATCCCCAGTAAATGTTGAATGAATGAGTTTGTGGACTTTACATATTGAATCAACCATAAATTTAGTGTGTGTGGTTTTATGTGGTTGCACACATTCTGGTTTCTAAAGTTAATTCTTTCTTTATATTTCAGTTGATGAAACTTCCGAACAGGAACAAAAACACAAGGAAGCAAACAACAGCAATGTCCAGAACCTCAATGCAGAAGAAGGCGGTGACGAACAGGATGAAGACATCTTACCTTTAACCCTTGAGGAGAAGGAAAACAAAGAATACTTAAAATCCTTATTTGAAATTTTGATTCTGATGGGAAAACAAAACATACCTCTGGATGGACATGAGGCTGATGAAATCCCAGAAGGACTTTTTACTCCCGATAACTTTCAAGCTCTGCTGGAGTGCCGGATCAACTCTGGGGAAGAGGTGCTGAGAAAACGCTTTGAGGCAACAGCGGTGAACACACTGTTCTGTTCGAAAAGCCAGCAGAAACAGATGCTAGAGATCTGCGAGAGCTGCATCCGGGAAGAAACGCTCAGGGAAGTGAGAGACTCGCACTTCTTCTCCATTATCACCGACGACGTGGTGGACATAGCTGGGGAGGAGCACCTGCCCGTGCTGGTGAGGTTTGTCGATGAGTCTCATAACCTGAGAGAAGAATTCATGGGCTTCCTCCCTTACGAAGCAGATGCAGAGATTCTGGCTGTGAAATTTCACACCACCATAACTGAGAAGTGGGGGCTGAACATGGAGTACTGCCGCGGCCAGGCTTACATCGTGTCCAGTGGGTTTTCTTCCAAGATGAAAGTGGTTGCTTCTAGACTTTTAGAGAAATATCCTCAAGCCATCTACACACTCTGCTCTTCCTGTGCCTTAAATATATGGTTGGCAAAATCCGTACCGGTTATGGGAGTGTCTGTTGCATTGGGAACCATTGAGGAACTTTGTGCTTTCTTCCATCGATCACCGCAACTGCTTTTAGAGCTTGACAATGTGATTTCGGTCCTGTTTCAGAACAATGAGGCAAGGGGCAAGGAGCTCAAGGAGATATGCCACTCTCAATGGACAGGCAGGCACGATGCTTTTGACATTTCCGTGGACCTCCTGCAAGCACTTGTTTTGTGTTTAGATGGCATAAATAACGACACACACATCAGATGGAATAACGGTGTAGCTGGCCGAGCATTTGTACTCTGTAGTGCAGTAACAGACTTTGATTTTATTGTTACCATTGTTGTTCTTAAAAACGTCTTGTCTTTTACCAGAGCCTTTGGGAAAAACCTCCAGGGGCAAACCTCCGACGTCTTCTTTGCGGCCAGCAGCCTGACTGCCGTGCTGCATTCACTGAATGAAGTGATGGAAAATATTGAAGTTTATCATGAATTTTGGTTTGAAGAAGCCACAAATTTGGCAACCAAACTTGATATTCAAATGAAACTCCCTGGAAAATTCCGCAGAGCTCAGCAAGGTAACCTGGATTCTCAGCTCACCTCTGAAAGTTACTATAAAGAAACGCTCAGTGTCCCAGCTGTGGAACACATAATTCAGGAACTGAAAGATATCTTCTCAGAACAGCACCTCAAAGCTCTTAAATGCTTATCTCTGGTCCCCTCTGTCATGGGACAGCTCAAATTCAATACGTCGGAGGAACACCATGCTGACATGTACAGAAGTGACTTACCCAACCCTGACACGCTGTCAGCAGAGCTTCATTGTTGGAGAATTAAGTGGAAACACCGAGGTAAAGATATAGAGCTTCCATCCACCATCTATGAAGCCCTGCATCTGCCGGACATCAAGTTCTTTCCTAACGTGTACGCTTTGCTGAAGGTCCTGTGCATCCTTCCTGTGATGAAGGTGGAGAGTGAGCGCTGTGAAAATGGGCGCAAGCGTCTCAAAGCATACCTGAGGAACACCTTGACAGACCACAGGTCAAGTAACTTGGCTTTGCTTAACATAAATGTTGATATAAAACACGACCTGGATTTAATGGTGGACACGTACATCAAACTCTATACAACTAAATCCGAGCTTCCTACAAGTAACTCAGAAACCACTGAAAATGCCTAAGAGACTATTTCAGCTAGTTTTTGGTGTTTTTCCTTATGTTTGCCATTTGGAGGAAAAGCTGTGTGCTGTGGGCAGGCCACACTTGATCACTGATTATAAGTGATTTGCCTGTAAGCCTCTGATTGAGTACATTAACCACGGAGAATCTGCCTATTTAAAATAGCCCCTCTTTGAAGATGTACTGGTATCTGTTCTTCCAGAAGATAGCATGAAAGTGGCCCGGAGTGTTTCTTGTGATCTCTTGTGGCCCTCTGCAATTGTTTGAATAAAATCACTTTAGACAAACATTTCTTATCACTGGATCCAATGATCAGTTATGTTACAGTCCTTTCAAGAAAGAGACTTTGGGGGGGAGGTGCTGGAGGGGTAGGGAATGATTTTAGCAAATGTAACAATGAATTTCAAGGCTAATGTTTGACTTAGTGGGAGTTAATGTTAAGAACTTGTATTGGACAATTGGAGGAATTTCCAGTGAGACAAACTGAGCTCCCAGACAAGCATCTCAATGTAGATTTTATCTTTATCAAATGAACTTAAAAGAACAAGTCACAGTTGAAGTTCGAATGGAAGAGCTTTCCATTGTTCCACATCCAGTTGCTGCTGTGGACATTCCTTTGCTGAGCCTACATGTCATCAACTTGTGAGCAGGTGTCTGCCGAACACACCTTCTCACGGTCAACCCAGAATCAGGCCATGGCCATAACTGATATTCCCTTTTTTCTTTTGCCTTTTCCATGACTAGATTCACTGCCTCGTCCTGGTTTATAAGCAAAACCTGGGAAAACCTACAAGATTAAATGCTTTGTGGTTTATTTAGGAATATTACAGGAAATATTAATGGTATTTTTGGTGACGAAAATCAATTTTGTACAGTTTATTTCAATCTAAATAAAATGTGAATTTTGTTTATAGTTGAGGTACATTGTTTTTGGTGGGGATAAAGCCAACTCCTATGGTAAAGTCTGAAATATTTGATTATTGGCTTCTGAACTCTTGAAGATATTTTTGTGTGTTTTTGTTTTAGGTGACAGCTTACACAGTGATCTAGGTTCACATTCAGTGATTTATACACAAATTATTAAGACCTTGATTGCACAGTCCCTACAGTGTGTCAGCACCCTTCTTGTTTCTACCCTACATACCCTGTTTCCAAGGAGCCCTGCTGGTTGGTGTAAGCTACGTGATAAGCTGCTAAGTGCAAAGTGGGCAGTTCAAGCCCACCAAACTGCTCTGCAGGAGAAATAAGAGGCTGTCTGCTTCCCTAAAGATTTACAGTCCTGGAAACTCTACCTAGGGTACTGTGAGTTGGAGCTGACAATGACAGTGAGTTGGGCTTGGGTTTTGCTTCCCTGATTTCATCCCTCCAGTTTCCCTGTTCCTCGTTGCCTTTAGGGCAAATGTTGCATTTTTGGTCCTGTATAGTTGATTGTTCTAAGGAATGCAGGCCTCATGAATTTTATTTATTTAATAGGCCAATTATTTGACCACTGGGAGTAGCTTCAGTTTCAGGTTAAAAGGATATGACCTTTCAGGTTATGACTATGGTCTTCTATGTTCTACCCGTCTCTATGTAATAAGCCTAGTCCTTTTTTAAAAAAATCATTTTATTGGAGGCTCTTAGAGTTCTTATAACAACCCATACATCCATCGTGTCATGCACATTTGTACATATGTTGTCATCCTTTTCAAAACATTATCTTTCTACTTGAGCCCTTGGTATCAGCTCATTTTTATCCCACCTTCCCCATCCTCCCACCTTCATGAACACTTGATAAATTGTAAATTATCATTATTTTCATATCTTAGACTGTCCACTATCTCCATGTTTCTTCTGTTCATCACCCTGGAGGGGGGGTTGTACATTGATCATTGCAATTGGTTCTCCCTCTCTCCCCCCACCTTCACCCCCACCCTCATGATAACGCTGTTCCCATTTATTGTACCTGAGGGGTTTATCTGTCATAGATTCTGTGTCGAGAGCTCTTATCTATACTAGTGTACATGCTTTGGTCTAGCCAGATTTGTAAGGTAGAACTGGTCATATAGTGGGGGGGGGAGCGGAAAGAGCTTTAAGGAACTAGAGGAATGTATGTTTCGTCAGTGCTATACTGAACTCTGGCTGGCTCATTGTTCCTTCCTTGTGACCTTTCTATGAGGGGCGGTCCAATTGTCTACAGATGGGCTTTGCTTCCGACCCCCCTCATTTGCATCAATATAATTGTTTTGGGGCTTCTGATGCCTGGTACTGTTGACACCTTATGATCACACCGGCTGGTGTGCTTCCATGTAGGCTTTGTTGCTTCCTGGCTAGATGGCCCCTTGTTTAACTTCAGGCCTTTAAGATGCCAGATGCTATCTCTTTTAATAGACAGGCACCATCAGCTTTCTTCATATTGGCATATGTAACCATTTTGTCCTCAGCAATCTTGTCGGGAAGGTGAGCATCACAGAATGCCACATTATTAGAACAAAGTATTCTTGTGTTGAGGGAGTACTTGAATAGAGGCCCGGTGCCTATCTGCTACCTTGATACTTGACGTATAAATATATGTGCATAGATCGATTTCCCTATTGTCATATATATATATATATTTACATATGTACATGCCTGTATTTATACCTCTATAAAGGTCTTTTGCCTCCGACTTCTTTCTTCTATTTCCTTTTACTTTCCTCTTGCCCACTGCGTTGTTCGACCTTCATTTGGCCTTTAGTGATTCCTCTCGGCTACATTGTACTTGATAGTGGTAGCAGGCGCCATTGCAGTTCTTTTGGTCTCAGACTAGAGGAAGCTGTGGTTCTGTGAGCCATTAGTCCTATGGACTAATTGTTTGCTGAATCTTTGGTTTCTTTTACTCTTCATTGCACCATATGGGGAGAGACCAATAGTTGTATTTTAGATGTCTGTTTACAAGCATCTAAGACCCCCAGAGGCTACTCATCGGAGTAGGATGTAGCATGTCCATAAATTACATTATGCCAATTGACATAACTATCCTCAAAGACACTGGTCCTTATCCTTCAAGTCCAGCCACTCTGTCCCACAAGGTGCTGTTCAGATATGTCCTAAGAAGTTTCCACAGCTGTGCTCCCTATATGCTTAATATTGATAGATAAGCAGCAATGCAAATATGTATATGCAATTGCCCACAGCTTCACCTATATATGCATTTACATGTGGTCCATACCCAGTAGTATATACATTTCTACCTATGTAACCACTTAACATTTTGGTCATTTACTTGGTGGTCACTTTTGTTGCAAAATTGAAAATCTTACGGCATTTACTCTAAATGTCTCCTATTCTTGCATACCTCTCAATGTCTTCATTTACCTTGGCCACGTGTGTTGATTTTCCCTATACTTTTGTCTTTTCCTTCACCAGAATTAACACATGCCTACTGTCTAGGAAGTGATTATCTTTCCCTCTATCATCTCTAGTAACCGTCAAACCATGTTGCTTTTTCTCTGTGTAAAGGTAGACTTTTTTTTTTAACCTTTTATTATGGTATGTGAAAGTTTTCAGAGCAAATTCGCTTCCCATTCAATAATTTGTACACATTTTGTTTGATGCTATTAGTTCTAATCTCTTCAATGTACTAGCCCCTGTCCTACTTTCTGGCTTTCGTTTGCCCATCTTTCCTCTCCCAGCTTCATGTGTTGTCACACGGTTGATCTGAGGATTACTTTTCCTCCCTATTGACTGGCTGAAAGGTGATCCCGTGGAGCGGGTTCAGCTCCAGTTTTGAAGATTGTCCCCAAGGGACGTAGCTGCAGGGGATCCACTAGCTCAGACCAATAGGTGTGGTCTTTATTTTTTTGAACTTTGTTGTACATTTTTCTCTTGTTCTGCCCCAGCACCTTCGATTTGATGGTAATCAGAGCCTGCAGTAGTGGAAGCCAGGCACCATGTGGTTCTGGTTGAGGCTGTGGTTCGCGAGGTCCCTTAGTCGTCTTACGTCTTTGATTTTTGTCCATCCTATTGCTCCCGATGGGGAGACCACAGTTGCACCTTAGATGGTTGCTGACATAACTTCTATGGCTCCAGCCACTGCTCGCCCAAGTAGGATGTCGAACATTATGGACTAGATAGTAACACCAGTTGGCTCAGATGTCCCCTGAGTTTTGTCCTTTGGTTATGGCTAAGAAATTTGTCTTCGCCCCATATATGCTCTACTAGATACCTGCATATAATTGCAGTATGTTATAAATGCATATGTAGAAATATTTTCTACCAAACTTACATGTGTTCATGAATGTACTCCCACGCACCATCCCACACCTGTTCCGCTTATATGTGTATTCATTTTTAAGTTAGTTGTTAGGACTTCGTGCAGGATTGTGTATGTGATAGTGTTTACCGTTCTTGCCTTTGCCTTTTGCAGACCTTCCAGTGCCTTCCTTTACCGTGGTCACATGGTACTGACCTCCCTTATTGCGTATTGTCTTTCCCTTCGCCAAGTTAATACATGTCTGCTGTCACGTTAGTCATCCTTTCTTCTCCTCCCATCGCTGGTAACCATCAAAGAATGCTGCTTTGTGTGCAGATCTGCTTCTGAGTTTTTATGAAAGTCGTGTCAGACTATGTGTGCCCTTTGTGATTGACTTATTTCCTCAGCACAGTGCCCTCCAGATTCATCCGTGGTGTGTTTGGAGGACTCGCCATTACTCCTGATTGCTGAGCAGTAGCCCATTTTATGTGTAAGTCACATTTTGTTTGTTTACTCGTTGATGGGCACCTTGGTGGTCGCCGTCTTTTCGCATTTGAATAATATGGCAGTCAACTTGGCTGTGCGTGTGTCACAGTTCTTGTTTCTCTTGGATATGTACCTGGGAGTGGGATTGTGGGACCAGGTTTTTCCCTAGATTTTTAAGAAGGGTGCCGTATAGTACAGTATAGTACAGTATAGTATAGTGTGTACACCATTTACAGTCCCCACAGCAGCATAGAAGAGTTCCAGTCTCTCCACAACCCTGCAGCATTTATTGTTGTTGTTTTCTTTTTGATCAGTGCCATTTTTACAGTGAGGAAATGGTAGTTTTGCATTGTTCCCTCTCATGGCTGATAATTTCAAGCATCTTTTCATATGCCTGTTAGTTGATTGGAATGTTAAATAGTGAGCTTCAGTATTTACTTTTTAGGAGGTCCCAGCTAACTTCATGGAAGAAACTGGGCAGCACATCTGACCTCCAGATCCCAAGACTGATTACCACACACGGCTCAGACATGCCTCCTCTCTCCATCCTTCTTAACCCTGGTCTAACATAACTTCCTCCCACAGCGCTCTTCTTCGCCTGCACTCTACTTTTCTGCTGCAGTTGGTGTTCTTGCAATGGCCAAACAACTTAAAGATGATGCTTACAATTGTGGGATTCATTACAGAAATTAACAGGCTACAAATCAGGATAATACCAAAATCCACAGGGTACAATTGTTCAATCAGGATAGTTTATCTGCTGTACCTGTAGGCAAGTCTCTGGCCCTCAACCTCTTGTCCTGGCCTCTGCCCTGTTCCAGCAATGTTAACAAAGCTCATCTTGACTGCTAATAAATACCCAAAGGTCATGCCACTCTACTATTAACCTCAGCCCGAAGGCACTCAACAGGGCGCTCAGCTTTACCTCTGTGTCAAACCCAGCTCACCCAATTAAGTTCCCCTAAGGTACCCACTACACAAGCCAGCCTCCTGCCTCAAAACACTCAGCTTTACGTGCTTTATGGGCTGGAAGCCCACTGCTCTGGCTCATGCTCTGGCTCCTGGTTTTATTCTGGCTGTTCCCTTGCCACTCGCCTACCTAAGCTGTCTTCTGAATCTGGGAGGTTGAATGTGAAGCGATCTCAGAGTTCGCAAGACACACTGTGCGCCTGGCTCCTCTCTTACTGGTGGTGAGGTACAGAAGCTTCTGAGATGTCTCTTTATACCCCACAGCATGGGAATCACATTTTACCCTATTAATCCCTCACAGTAGGATCATATAATCACATTGGTATCCTCCCCACTTTTTAACCCAGATCCATCAGGAAGACTACAGTCCTTTGGTGTGATCAAGGAGGGTTATGCCAGAAGAGCATCTCCTCATAGGTTTCTAGGTGCCCGAATGTCATCTTTGATGAAGGGGCTGTTACTGTTGGAATCTGGATCAAGATTGCATTTTGTCTTTGATGGTTTTGGATTGTATTGACATTTTCACAAAAGTCTTTCCACCTTTGTGCATTAAATGTTCATTTGTGTAAAAAAAAAACCCAAAAACGTTCATCTGTGTAGGGTTTTCTTTTGCTGTCCCAGTGGTGTTTTGAGTACTCTTTTTCTAAATTTTTAAACCCCTGGTTAAACTTACTCTCAGAGATTTTATCCTTTTATGGGCTATTATAATGGCATTGTGTCTTGAGTTTCCTTTTCTGAGTTCTTCCTAGTGTTAGGGAATTCAGTCGATTTATGTACATTGATCTTACACTCGGCTATTTGAACCCTTCTAGCAACTTCCTTGTGGACTCTGAGGTTTTCTCTGTACATGATGATACCATCTCCGAATAGAGAGAGCTGGATTTCTTCCTGATCATTTGGATGTCCTTGATTTCTCTTCCATGCATTATTGCTCTGGCAGGGACTTCTGATGGCTGAGTAAGACAATGGGCATCCTTGCCCGTTCTCATTTGCAAAGGGAATGCTTTAAATCTCTGTTGAGAATCATGTTGACTGTTGTTGGCTTTGTATATATGCCCTTAGTTGTGTTCAAGAATTTCCCTTATGCATGTGGTCTAATCCCGAATTTATGGCATGTGGCCTCAGAGTACCAAAAAAGCCAAAGCAGTCGCTTCAAAGCCTGTTTTCTTCTACCCCATTCTTTAGATCAAGCAAGTCATAAAAGGAAATAGACTCCTTGTCTTGATTGGAGAAGCCGCAAAATGCTGCTATTAATTCAATTCTGATTCTTAGAGAACCTGTAGGACAGGGTAGAACTGCCCTTGTGAGTTTCTAAAACTGTAACTCTACAATAATAGAAAGCCTCATTTTTCCTGTGGAGTGACTGGTGGTTTTGAACTGCTGACCTTGTGGTTAGCAGCACAACATATAACCACTACACCACCAGGGCTCCTAAGCAGCAAAACAGCCCTCTTTTTCCAACTACCACAACTGTATCCAAAAACATGTCTGCAACAAGCATTAGTTAAGCTCTCAAGGTGCCCAACTATATTCGCTGTGTTAATTAGGGAATCTATTGAAAGCTTTAAAACCCTGAGTTAAAGACCATTTTCACAAACTTTGATCTTTGAAGATAGGTTGAGTCAATGATAGCAATCACACAGCTGAAACATTACCTTTTGCAAAACAATCATAAAGTGGTGGGAGAAGTGACTACTTTACAAATACGGGTTGACAGCTCACTGAGGCAGGCATCGGGACTTTCTGACTCAAGAGTTTACAACCTCGAGTGGATTCACAGGACCCTAGTTGTAGTTGCTTACAAGTACCTAAGAATGAATACACCCACGCTGTACTCTAGTGAGTCAGCCTGACCAAAGTTAAAGGAAAAGAAAATAACAAAGTATCCATAAAAGTCTAGTTTAGTGTCTTTTTTTTTATTTAATGAATTCTGTATCAAAACAGTTTGCAAAACGTATTTGGAAATGTATTCAAAGATTTAACATCTCTAATTGGAGGGACTTTTGCTTTGACATAGCCACTCACGTTTTGCATAATAGGAGACATTATAAATTCAGGCAAGTGATATATGAATCATTTTGATATCGTTCTCAGTTAATTCTTAAGATAACTGGGATAATGAGTTGAGTTGTGAGAGAGGTCTCCCCAGGGCCAGTTCTTCTGCATGACTTAATTTGATTTAGTTTGTTTGTGTTACACATTAGGCCCTGCTACTCTTTTTCATAAAGACAAGGAAATCACACTTGTAGTATTTATTAGTATTTATATGATACTTTAGATATACAAAGCATTCTGTCCTTAAAAAAATCCAAAAACACTCAAGACAGGTATATTCCCATTCATCAATGGAGAAATCAAACAGTGGTAAATAAATTAGCTCAGATTATAGCGTTTATCAGTGCCAGAGCCTAGTACTTGAGTCCAATCCTCCAATCTTAAAATTGTGAAAGCCACTTCATTCTTAAGGTCTGTAGAAGAAATACTTGCTTTAGGAATCGGCTCCTTTTATGTTCTTGCTTTATTCATTGCCAGCTTTCAGCATAACATCTCTAAAATGCATTCATTATAGTCCCGGGTTCCTTGGAGAAAGAAGAAAAAATTGGAGCGTAAAAAACTTCTGAGACGTTACAAACTGGGTGTCGAAATGCTGCCCCCTTTGTTTGGCTGCCAAAACACCACCACAAAAGGCTGTAGCTCTGGGCCCACGGCTTGCAGTCTTCTTGCCATCATCAAATGCTTCTCTAGCTAACGCTTGTGGCCAGAAAAAGCAAAGTAACTTTTAGTACAGATTAGCATAAGGATCTCTACTAGCTCAGTTTCAGGAAACAATTACTAGCTTAGAAACAACAATATGTGCGATCTATAGGCTGGCTCAAATGGCAGTTAACTTCCAGACCTGCTTTAATGTCCCTTACTCCCCGCCACGAATACTATATAAATAGAAAACACTACCTGCCACTGTATCTGGTCTCATAACAACAGACTTCAAAACTAAGGAGAGGTAGTAAATCTGCCCCCTTAATGAGTTTGAATTTACAGTAGTAGTTTAAACATCTGGAAGTCTAAAGTCTTAATCCATTCCAAATGTTCAGGGACATGCAGCAAAGAGCATATTGTAATTGGGGGATCAAGAAAACTACTGGTGACTCAATGTGAGGCCTTTGGAATGGTCTTATCTGTACGCACTAGTCACATAAAGCCTGGAAGGTGGTCAGGTCCCAAATGGGGAGATGGACCCAAATGCCCAAGTTGGCATGTTTATTAGTGAGAAGCTTATAGTCATATGGGTGAGGTTTAAATATTGCTAAGTAGCATCAAAGATGGGGTCAGACAGGGCTGTTGTGTCCCATGTGTTGTGATTTATGGATATGAGGTGGGTTCAGGTTATTTTTTGGTAGTTAATAATTATTAAAACGAACTTAGAAGAGTCAACGTTTTTGACCTCTAAATTACCATGTTGTCACATCTTGTAATTTATGGGCTACAATCAGTATCTAACATGAGACCAAGCATTTGTTAGATGCCTTCAAGTCGTCTCCAACTCAGAGACCCTACAGACACGCAGAGGGAGCACTGCCCCATCCTGTGCCATCTTCACAATCGTTAGGGTTGAGCCCGTTGTTGCAGCCACTGCACCAATCCATCTCACTGAGGGCCTTCCTCTTGCATGAGGCCCCTCTCCTGACGACACGTCCAAAGTATGTGGGACGAAGTCTCGCCATCCGTGCTCCTAAGAAGCATTCTGGCTGCACTTCTTCCAAGACAGATGTGTGCATCCTTTTGATAGAGTCTGGTACTTTAAATATTCTTCTCCAACACCATAAATCAAACACATCCATTCTTCTCTGGTCTTCCTTACTCAATGCCCAGCTTTCCGTGCATAGGAGGAGAGTGAAAATTCCATGGCTCGGGTCAGGTGCACCTTTGTCTCAACACTCGAAAGGAGCATTTATCAGTGTGTATATATTGAGTCCCAGTGGGTGGGTGTCGAGTGTTTTCTTTGCAAAAAACGGTCGCAGCAGCAGGAGGTGGAGGAGGTATTGTCCCCAGAAGTGCTGCCGCTGAGTACTCAGTATATGCCACCAAAGCACTCCGTGTGATTCTCTTTTAGGCGCTCCCTCAGGAAATACCAGTGTCCCCATTCCTAAGTGAAACCTCAGGAGCACAAAATTCCCCAGCGGTGAAAGATGGAGCCGGCATGCCAGCCAGGATGTAAAGATGTGCAAAGATAATTTGTTGTCGCTTGTATTTGGCTTTTCATTTGAAATACGGTATTGACTGCCCCCTGGGCTCACTCTGCTGAGCATCGGGTTTGAGGGGAGCTGTCCTGCATACAGAGAAGGCAGAGCCCTTGCCCTGATGAGCTGAGTGACGCGGAGGAGGGAAGGCCAGCAGCAAGCGAGAGGGACTGCGGGGCTCAGAGCTAATGGGAAGATGTATCATTGGTACAGTTGACAGTGCAAGGGTCACCGGTGGCGGGATCCAGACAGGAGGCAGGGAGCACTGAGGTGGTGACCCCTAAACCTAGAGTGCAAAGTGTGAGGCTTGCTCTTTCTTTAGACTCGCATTTCCTTCCGACCTCCGTGTAGCTGTCACTTTGGGGCAGCAGTTCTCAACCTGTGGGTTGTGACCCCTTTGGGGTCAAACAACCCTTTCACAGGGGTCACCTGATTTATAACTGTAGCAAAATTACAGTTGTGGTTGGGGGGGGTCACCATAACATGAAGAACTGTATGAAAGGGTCACGACATTAGGAAGGCTGAGAACCACTGCTTTGGGGGCTTCTTTGCCCCTGAAATCCAGGTCATGTTCTACCCCTAGTTTTCCTGGGTCTTCCCCTGGGGATCAGCGCTCTGAGAACCCGTGTGGTTCTGACACGCGTTGCAAAGCCGCCGAGCCAGCATTGCATGAAGGAGGTGGAAGCGGCAGGCCACAGCCTTTACAGAAACTATAAAAGCAGTAACATTTGTTTTCCCATACATTACCTCACTTCATTAATGAGTGGTGATGGTATAGAAAGTGAAGCCAAATTCACCATCACCATTGCCAATATAGAGCCCACTGGAACGGGTTGAAGCCACTGAGAAACAAGCACTTAGAGTGACCTTTGAAAGTGGTATGGATGGTGGGGTTTTATGACTCCACGTGTTTTTCAGTTCGTCTCTCACTTCTCAGTGAAAAGGGGTGTTGTTATCTGAGTGTTAGAAGTGCACCCATGTGATGTGTGGTTCGTTTCTCCCCCTCCCCAAACCTGTAGATGGTAATTAGGAGACTAAGCTAGTCTCAGTACCTGATTACAGTGTAATGTCTCCTCAAGTCAGTACTCCTGCTGTCAACTGCAAGCTGGGCATGGCATGGTACGCTTTTAGAGCAGGACTCTTGGGACGAGGTAGACCAGCCCTCATTTTGTAGAAAACTAGAGAGGGAGGGCAGCTTGTTCAGGCTCCCAGCACTCCATGGTGGCCGAGGCCTCAGGCGAGAAGGGCCTGCTGGGCCGCGCCACACAGACAAACCTGGAAGGGAAAACCTGAAAGCCTCATTTCTTGGCAGTTGAGAGGGTCTGCCCTTTAAACCGTTATTGATGTAAACGGTAATCCCGTAAGTATGTCAGCTTTATAGGGGAGAGAGTTATTAAACAGGCCGGGGTCTGGTGTTAGTTCTTGGCACATTTCTGTTTTGCGTTACCATAAAATTTGGGGTTTAAAAATATTTGGTATTGCTTGCATCGTATTCGGCCAACCCCCATGTTTGGCTCGGTGGCTTTTCTTTGGGGGTGCACACGTGGTTAGATTGTGGCTTTGCAAAAACAAAACAAAAAACAAAAAAAAAAACCCCACACCCTTATTTCCTAAACAGTGAGATGTTGAAAGCTTTCCTTATAATTGCAAGCTGTAGGATTTAGACTTCGTTTCATTCAGAGCAGCTACTGTTTATTGAGTGCTTACTGTGTATTAAGTGTCTTGTATGACCCATCTCATAGAGGCTCATAATATAACTTTGGGTTGATATCCCCATTGCATGGATCAGAGAGAGAAGGTGACTTGTCAAGGCCAGTTAGTGGGGGGAGAGGATTCTCCAACTGGCCAGCGTTAGACCAGGCTGCCCTGGCCCACCTTTTGTACGAAAGCACACGAAAAGACGGGAGAAGCACACCAGCATAGGACTGCCTGCCACTAGGTGTGGGAGTGTGAGGAACTGGAAAATTTCCTTCTTCGGCATTTCTAGTTTCCACATTTTCTGTAACGTGTATAAATTTCCCATCTTGGAAAGGAGTAAATAGCATTCTGAAATAGAGAACTCAAAATTAGTTACATGAAAACATTTTTCTTCCAGATTTGTTATTGTTTTTCCACTTCCATGTAGTGCACACCGTGCCAGGCATTATGCTAAGTGTTCTGGCTACTAGGACAGGCCACGACGCAGTGGCGAGCTGTAACACACACAGATCATTATTCAAGGGCCGGCTCCAGGAGCTTTGGGCCAGTGTCTCCCTCATCTCCGGCCGCCTGCGATTTCTCACCACCGCTGCTATTGCCACCGCCGTTCCAAGCGCCGGTCATCTCTTACCGTATCCCCGAGGCCCCACCCAGCACATAGAGTGACCTCATAGCTCCCCTTCAAACACTCAGGGGTTTCCGCTCACACTTAGATCGGAATCGAAGGCCCTGACCGTAGTGCTCAGGCCCCTCCGTGGCCTAGTTCAGGCCAGCCTCTGGCCTTCTCCCCTGGTCTCTGACCTTTTCATTCTGCCCAACTAGTACTCTCGCCTTTCCGTTTTTTCCACCCACCAGGCTCATTCAGAGACGCCTGTGCAGGAAGTACCTTCTTATGCTGGTGCCCCAGGTACCTCCTAGCTCATTCGTGGATCACTTGGGTTCATTTATTAGCTCGTCAGAGAGACTTTCTCTCACCGCCCTTTCGAAGGGCCCCTCCCTTTACCAGCCACGGACTTCCTACACTTCTCTAGGGCCTGTGGCTCTCTGAGGTGGCGTCCCTACAGCCAAAGCGGGTGCCTGATGGCTAATCGCTGCTCCAGACTGGTCGACTTAATGAGCAAATGGTGTGTTCTAGAACCATGAAGAAACACAGAGTGGCTGGGGTTGGGAGGGAGGGGCAAGCATCCAGAGATGAAGATAGAAAGGGAGTTAGGGGCCAATCCATGAAATCCTCTAGACATCTTGCTCAGTTGGGGACATCTGCCTCTGGCCAAGGGCTGCCCTAAATGATGCTGAGCCAGAACTTGTCCCTCTGTGGACTGGCCATAGGGACGGTTCCTTTGGAAGTAAAATTTGAATGGCCCAGTCCAGCCTGTCATTGGGGGCATGTTTAGAAAGTGAGAGCCCACAGTTAGACTGGAGAGCGGACCCTGCATGGCTCACTCTTCATTGTGATGATGACTAATGTCTGTGATTTGTAGAGCCTCACTTCCAAAGTGTTCCAAGTCTGGAGACATGATCCCTTTGCCACCACCCACCTCCCCACCCCGCCCCCAGCCCCCTGCCACAATAACGACCTTGGCATGGGCTCAGCACCCACCCCTACCATATATCACCCTCCTATTTATCACCCCTTCCTTTCCAAGCTCACTCATTCCTGCCGTGTTTTTCCCTTTGCTGCCTTCTCTTAAACCGCAGCCCGTATCATTTTCATTGCTCTCTCTAGGCTAGAGCCTACTGGTATCTCGGCTCCAGCCTTTTTATAGAGAAGGCGAACAATCCTGAAACTGTGTGGAAGGAGAAGTCTCTGCTTCCAAACCACCCCATCAACCAGGGGCATTTCCCTCAGGAACCGCAAGCCCTTTTCCCAGCTTGCTGTAGTCTCCCTGGAAAATAGATGGCGGCCAGCGCTTCAAAACCAGTGGCGATCTCAGTGTTCACTGGAGATTAACATCCCTGCCCATCATGTGGAGTTTAGCCTCCGGGTTAAATAATAAAGTGAAGGTATTGATTCCTCTATGCTGCAGATCGTGACCTTTACACTTAGGAAGGAATCCAACATGCCTTGCGTGCCTCCGGTATGCCGGGCACTGTTCGAAGATGCTTTGTGTGTACTATCTTGCTTCAAGGAGCCTTGGTGACACAGGGGCTATGTGTTGGGCTGCCAACCGCAAGGTCAGAAGTGTTTGAAACCCTCCATGAAGAAAGAGGGGCTTTCAAATCCCGTCAAGAGTGGACGGTCTGGGAAACCCATAGGGGCAGTTATCTAGTCAGTCCTATAGGGTCGCTGTGAGTCAGAGTGGACTTGAGGACAGTGACTTTGGCTTGGAGTTCGGATCTTGTTTAAGATTTGGTTCTCTTGATACTGGGAAGGTAGAGGGAGAGTGGGTTGGAAAGAGGGAACCGATTACAAGGATCTACATGTGACCCCTCCCTGGGGGACGGACAACAGAAAAGGGGGTGAAGGGAGATGCCGGACAGGGCAAGATATGACAAAATAATAATTTATAAATTATCAAAGCTCGTGAGGGAGAGGGTGCGGGGAGGGAGGGGGAAAAAAGACCTGATGCCAAGGGCTTAACTTAAGTGGAGAGCAAATGCTTTGAAAATGATGAGGGCAATGAATGTACAGATGTGCTTTACACAATTGATGTATGTATGGATTGTGTTAAGAGTTGTATGAGGCCCTAATAAAATGTTTTTTTTAAAAAAGATTAGGTCTCGAACAAGTTACCAGACTTGTCAGCCAGCATCCTGGTGAGAGGTGGCTGGGAAGAGATCAGACCTCGTCCAGTCCCCTTCCCAGGTCAAACCAGAAGACCGGTCCCACAGTTAAACTTACCTCCAAAAGTACAGGAGACTCAGACCCAATTCCAAAATTCCTGTGTCCCAGCCGTGGCACTGACTGACATCATCTTCTCACAGGACATCGGGACAGCCCTGTCCGGCTGCAAAGATCCTAGCCGCTTCAAATACAACACCTTCTTCTCCGAGGTGGGCTGCTCCAGACAAGGACCACATCAAGCAGGTGTTCGCCATCTTGGACCAGGACAAGAGCGGCTTCATTGAGGAAGATGAGCTGAAGCAGTTTCTGGAGAACTTCTCCCCTTCAGGCCGGGTGTTGACAGACAAGGAGACAAAGGACCTCCTCCAGGCAGGTGATCGCAATGGAGATGGCCAGATAGGAGTGGATGGATTTCAGTCTCCGGTGAAGCCTTAACCAGCTTCTGGCCCACAGAAACGTTAAGGCCCCCGAGCGTGAAATGTGCCCCCTCCTCCCCCCACCCCACCGCCGTCCTCCTTGCCTCCCTTGGCTCGCCTCTGTGCCTGCTCATTACTCCAACCCCAGTCAG
This sequence comes from Tenrec ecaudatus, assembly GCF_050624435.1. NCBI lineage: Eukaryota > Metazoa > Chordata > Mammalia > Afrosoricida > Tenrecidae > Tenrec > Tenrec ecaudatus. The sequence goes on along the minus strand of NC_134533.1, from coordinate 73,355,679 downwards.
GACCTCGCCACACCCGGGTCACACAGAGACATGGTCGCACCCGATCCGTGGGCACAGCCTGTGGCAGCTCCGAGGGAGCCTGTTTCTGCTGAAACAAGAAACAGAATAAAAGCCAGCACAGCCTGACAAAGGAAAAAGGAGTCAGTTCTCAGGACTCATAGTTGGATGAGGTGGATATTGTCCCTGTTTTACAGATGAGAGCACAGCATTCCAGAGAGCTCCTGTGCTCTGCCTGACAGCAAGAGCCAGCCTCAAGCGCCCCCTTACTTCTAGTTGTTTTCCAGTTCAGTTTAAATGCACCACAGGTCTTCACAAGCACGAGTCCTTTCGGTCTTCACGACAAGCCGGTAGACTGGCAGTGTGTCCCCAAGTGGTTGGTCAGATGCCACACCACTGGGGCATGACTCCAGTCCATGCCCTCCAGCTCTGGCTCTGGATTTGAGGTCTAAAGCATGGGAGGTGCCCCTTCACACATCACCTGCCAGGGATGGGTTTAGTTCCTGCTCTGAGAGTGAGTGTGCTGGTGGGGCCTCCCTGTGATCACCAAGAGCAGAGAGAGAACTGTGGTTTGGAAGAGGCTCATGCCATTTCTGCCTAAGGGAGTGGAGACAGGCCTGGCTGCAACCTGGAAGCACTGGAATGACATAGGGGTCAGGGCTGGACAGACTAGCAGTCAGCAGCAGGAGGAAACCCAGTCTGATCCCTGCTGCTTGGGAGTTCGAGGGACTCTGGGTGAACACGTCATTTCTCTGAGCTCAGATACCAATTTTCATTGTGGAATCATGAGCAACCCCGACCACAACGCCGAGTGTCGCTGGGGGGGGGGGGGGGGGCGGGTGGGATGCTAGGGCCGGTTGTGTAATTGAGAAAGGATGGCGACTGGAACCAGAGTGAAGGACGGATGCATCTCTTACTCGTTTGCATAATCTCGGGCATGCAGATCCCTTACACATGAGCCTAGAGAATTTGTCTGCATCCACCCTCTTCCTGGTTGTTTCCCACAGGCCACTTCTTCCCAGGGAAGACTTGGGTCGCCTGCCTGCCAACCAGCTGGCTGTACTTAGTCTTGATGGATTGAACCTGGAGACTGACTTCTCTTCCCCTGCCTTCCTCTGACCTGCAGAGACACCTTAAGTTTTTCTCTGGGCCTCAGAGGCCTCATCTATAAAGCAAGGATGCTCATCCCTGCCCACATTAAGTGTTTAGTCAACTGTGTCATGCTATCATGAAATCTTCTGATAGGAACGGAAGAAACTTCTAGATGAAATTAACAAGGGTTCAGATTCGCACCAAAGGACCTGGAAAGGCTTCTTGGGGAAGTGTAGCCTGAGCTAGGTCATGAATGCCAGGCAGGATGTCAGCAGGTAAGGATTTGGAATTGGATACATGAAGGCTAGGGCTGGCATCTTCTACTAACAATAGGAAGGCCTGCTAGACTACCCCTCCCTGCCCCATTTGACTTCCTCACCATCACCCACAATCACAGCTAGAACCTCAATTCTCAAGTCTAAGAGGCTATGATCTGTGAGACATTTTGAATTAAACAGTAGTTTTTAGGGGAATAACAGTACTGCTACTATAAAAAGATGCTGATTTTGAAAGTTGCATTCAAATTTCAAAACCATTAAGCCATTTTGAAGCTGCATGCTAGTTTCAACCCATTCCAATTTCAAACTCAATGGCGAGAAATTGTATCTCAGGGCGGAGAAAACAAGGTGTTGTCGTTAGCTCTGATTCATAGCAACCCTGTGCTCAACAGAACTAAAAGTTGTCCAGCCCGCTGCCACTCTCATAATTGTTGGTCTATTTGAACCCGTTTTTTAAAAAGTTTCATTGGCACTTCATCCACATATCATACAATTCCACAGTTCAATCATATCAGGATGAGTTGTACAATCATTACCACAATAAATTTTAGAACATTTTCTTCTTTGTACTCCTTGTATTCATGTAAGATTTTTATTTAAAAATTTTTAATATGCAAGTATTTTTAATTGTGTCAAAAATATACCCAATAAAATGTTCTCCAATTCAACAACTTCTACATGTATAATTCAGTGCCATTGATTATAATCTTCATGTTGTGCAACCGTTATTGATATCTTTTCCCAGTTATTCTACCACCATTAACATAAACTCAATGCTCCCAATGCAAAACCTTTTTCTCCTTCACCAATGGTAGCCATTGGTCAACTTTGGTTTCTTTCTTTAAAAAAAAATAGTGTTCTTTGATATAAAATTCACTTATCACACACTTCCATAATTAAGTTGCTTTTTAAAAGAGTTGTATCTATTTCATTACATTCAGTTCTAATGCTCCCTCCCCTCCTCCTGCAGTCATTGTTTGCTCCCCAGTTCCCCTCACCTTTCCCACCCTTCATCTCCAGTAAACCTTCATCAGCTATGGTCTCTATGCATCCATCCACCCTTCATCTCCAGTAAACCTTCATCAGCTATGGTCTCTATGCATCCATCCACCCTTCATCTCCAGTAAACCTTCATCAGCTATGGTCTCTATGCATCCATCCACCCGTCATCTCCAGTAAACCTTCATCAGCTATGGTCTCTATGCATCCACTCCTTCTGTGCTTCACAAACGGGGAATCCTAACAGAAACAATAAAAAAATAGAAAGAAGACAAAGACAATAATAACAATATAGAATAAAGACTAAGAAAAGGAAAAAAAAGACCACCAGCAATATTTCAAAAGCCAGAGAAGAAATTTCTGTCATGGAACAAACAAGAAATATTTAAGCCTACAGCAAATTCAGGTTTGATCAAAAGGGAGGTCAACTGACCAAGTGTCATATCATACACATGGTTCAATCCACCACAATCAAGTTCACAGTCATCTCTGTCTCATAGTACAGTTGTTCAAGTCCCACCCACCCCACCCCACCCCACCCCTGTCTGTGGCCAGGGGCTTCTGTCAGAGGCTGAGTCTGATTAGATACTTTTGGGTGCCCACTGTCCTCTGTAGCTTTCTACAAATTGGATGTTCGCAATTTAAACTGAGACTTTTCCCTTCGACATCCTTGGATTTTGTTATCATCATCTTTGGATCACACAGGCTGGTGTGCTTCTTTTGTGTGGACTTAGTTGACGCCTCACTTGATGGCTGCTTGTTTGGATACAAGCCTTTAAGACCTCAGAAGATACCAGGCACCAACTGCTTCCTTCGACACACTTTGCTGTAGCTCCCTTATCTTTAGAGATCGCTTCATGAAGGCAAGTTCACCCCAAGGCCATGCTTATAAGGACCAGCTGTTCTTGTAAGTAGGGACCCAGAATCCGTCTGGTTGTCCACGGCTTATGAAAAACCCTGGTTAACTTTAGTGGTCATATTATGACAAAAAACCAAAACCAACAAGAAGAACAACAACAAACCCCCAAAACAAAACAAACAAAAAAGAAAAACATTGTCAATCATCTCCCTGGGGTATAAGTCAATTGCATTGATAACATCACTTTATCCAATGTCATGGAATTCCAGGTACTGTTTGATTTGAAGAATTTATACAAGTATAGTCCAACTGGGAGTTGCAATCTACGTACAGACTGATTTCTTACTTGATTGAGCACTTTTGACCTTGAACATGGTGGGTGGGGGTGAGTTCTAGGGGAATTTTCCTGTAACATTCCTTACAAGGGCAGATACATGCCTATCAGAGTAATACCGATCACAGGAGTGACTGCAAGGGGAGCATTGAGATACTAATTATATGGTGATTCTTTCATTAGAAAGAAGCCCACGAAGCCAGGGGTCGCACCCCTGAACCCATTGTGACAGCCACTGTGTCAGCCCTTCTCCTTGAGGTCTTCCTCCTTCACTGACCCTTCACTTTAGCAAACATGATGTCCTTGTCCAGGCACGAATCTCTCCTGACAACAGGCCCAAAGGAAGCGGGACAAAGTCCGGGTCGTGCTTCTTCCAAGGCATGTGTTTGCTTGGCTGGCCGTCCATGGTCCTGCCAGTGTTCTTCACGAACACCCCAATCCATTCTCCAGGCTCCCTTCGCCATTATTCAGTTCTCACAGGCATGGGAGGTGGTTCTAACCACCCTGCCTTGAGTCAGGTACACCCACGTCTTCAAAGTGACATCTTGGCTCTTTAACACTCTAAAAAGGAGGTCTGGTACAGCAGATTTGCCTAATGTAATACATCATTTGACTTCTTACTGGATGCTTCCATGAGTGTTGATTGCAGATCAAAGTAAAATGAAAGCCTTGACTTCTGTCTCTTCTGTTTATCATGGTGCTGGCTATTGGTCCAGCTGTGAGGGGTTTTATTTCCCTGACATTGAATCTATACTGAACATCTGTACATAAGGCTGCTGCTTTTGCTCTTCATCAGCATTGCTTCAAGTAAGGTGATGTCATCTGCATAGCACAGGTTGCTGATGGGCTCTCCTTGATGCCATGCTCTCCTTCCTGTGGTCCACGTGCTCGGCACACCGGTTAGATGAGCAGGGTAAGCATGACCCCCTGCTGCACTCCAAGCCATGCAGTACACAGACACTGTTGTTCTGCTCTGACAACTGCCTCTTCGTCTGTGTACAGGTTCCACTGAGCAGCATTAAGCATTCTGGAATAACCATTCTTTGCAATGTTTTTTTTAACATTTTATTAGGGGCTCATACAATTCTTATCACAATCCATACATATACATACATCAATTGTATAAAGCACATCCATACATTCTTTGCCTTAATCATTTTCAAAGCATTTGCTCTCCACTTAATCCCTTTGCATCAGGTCCTCTTCCCCCCCCCCACTTCTCCCCCCTTCCTCATGAGCCCTTGATAATTTATAGATTATTATTTTGTCATATCTTGCCCTATCCGGCGTCTCCCTTCACCCCCTCATTCTTTGCAATGTTATCCATAGTCTGTTATGATCCACAGACTCAAATGCCTTTTCAGAGTCACCAAAACACAAGTAAACATCTTTCTGACATTCTGTACTTTACAAGACCCATCTGACATCAGCAATGATGTCTCTTGTTCCACATCTTCTCCTGAGTCCACCTTGAATTCCCGACCATTCCCTGTCTATGTGCTGCAACCATTATTGAGTTATGGTCAATGACATTTTACTTCCCTCCGATTCCACATCCTGTTGGGATGGACACGTATAAGGATCTCTTCCAATTGTCTGGCCAGGTAGCTGTCTTCAAATTTATTTATTTAGAGGACGGAATGCTTCCAGCACTGCATCAGCTTGTTGAAACATTTCAGTTGGTATTACGTCAATTCCCGGAGCCTGAGTTTTTGCTAATGCCTTCAGCACAACTGGACCGCTTCCTTGAATACCATCAGTTCTTAATCATATGTTATCTCTGGAGTGATCTAACACACACACACAATGGCCTGTGCATGCCTTTCTTTAAAAATTTTTGTCCATTTTAAACTTTTAAGAGTTTTATTGATGTATGGTTCACATATACAATTCAATAGTTTAAACCCATTAAAGAGTTGTGCAATCAATTTTCACACATGTTCTTTCTAGTACGCTGTGTTATTATGCCCGCCATCTTCTGACGCTTCTTGTGTCATTCATGTTTTGCCCATAGCAAACCCTCCAACCAAACTCAAAGTGACCCCATAGGTCAGAACAGAACTACACCTTCGGGTTCTGAGGCTGTGAATCTGTGTGGGAGCAGAAGCCTCACCCCTCTCCCACGGAGTGGCAGTCAGTTCTAACTGCTGACCTTTCAGCTAGAAGCCCAACTCGTAAGCCACTGTAACTCCAGGGCATCCTTTTATTCTGACCATAGAATGGCTCAGTATTACAGTTGGGGGCTACAGCGCTTTCCTTCCCTCTCAGCGTTAGAGATGCTGAGCAAGTTCTTCCTTTGTGGCTTGCTAACTCCAAATCTCTCACCCCCAATTATAGCACTTTCAGTGTCCAACTCATTCATTTCACCATTTCTTCCATTTGTGTTCGCAACTCTAGGTTCAAGAGCAAGTGTGAGAGTCCTCTGACACCCACTTTGGTCTTTTCCCTCTTTTTAAGAACCTTTGGCTTTCTTGATGTCATCTCTTAGCTCTTTGGGCATTAGTTCAATTAGTCAAATCTGTTCTTGAGATAGTCTCTACCATCAGGTGCGATAGACTCAAAGTCATATTTTGGCTCTCATGGATTTGTTTTAATTTTCTTGTCTTTCAACCTGAACTTACATAAGAGCAGTTGATGATCTGTTCCCCATTCAGTTCCTGGCCTTATTGAGAAAATATGGGATATGTCTATTCAGAATCAAGGCTGCCAAAAAAGGTTAGTCAGATGGAGACTGAGACTGGTGTTCAAGTTCCTGTTCTGCCACATTCTGGCTTTGTTATTCTGGGCAGGTTATTTGATTTTTCTAAGCATCAATTTATGTTTCAGCTGGTCTATAAATTGCCTGGTAGGAGGGAGGGAAGTGGCTAAGGTTGCTTGAATGTGAATCTGAACGTTGATTCATTTGGGGAAGATGTCTACAGGAACACATTTTATCTAAAATTAGGGGTTGTCATATTTGAAAAATAACTATATGCTGTTGCTTTAGAATAGCAAGCACAGGGTAGCAGTTCTCAACTGGGGGAAGTTCCACTTCCCAAGGGACATTTGGTAGTAGCTGGAGACATTTTTGGTTGTCACATTGAGGTTGTGGTGGAGGGAGGTGGGTAAGTGCCACTGGCATCTAGTGGGCAGGGGCCAGGAATTGTGCTAAACATCTTACAGTGTGCCCAGCAGCCCCTCCCACAGCAAGAATCATCCAACCCAAAATATCCACAGTGCTGAGGTGAAGAAACCTGGCATAGCGTTTCAGAGCATAGGTCATAGGTTTCCAAACTTTCTTGGCCTCCTGTCCCTTTTCAGATAAAAAATTGCTTAGGGCGCCTTGGCAATTAAAAACTTCTGTCTAATCTGCCCCTCCCCCCAGAAGAATTTATTTCAAAGGATGGCATTGAATCTGCAGCTCTGGAAGAGGGACACATCTGATCGGAGCACACGGGAGCAGATGAAGGGGCAGTAGGAGAGAGTGGTGCACATCCTGGCCCACCAGGCCTTAAGGACAATGTTCCTGATTAGAGCAGCCAGGCCACAAAGAGGACCACATGGCCGGCCCCACTATGAGACATGACGCCCCTCACTGACCCATAGCCCTACAGGGGACAACACCGGAGGCACAGTGTGGGAATAGTGCCCGATCTGATCCTGCTACACCGAGGCAAAACACTAAGGGGGTGCAACAGAACAGCAAGCGAGTGGAGCAGTGAGGTCCCCAGGGAATGCTGAAGGTGGACTTTGGGGTCAGAACGTGGTGCCCCAATAGAATGGACTGGAAAACACTCCTAAAGGCTAATAAACAGTCCTTGAACTAACCACAAGCTTTTCTTTCTTGTTGTGTTTTGTTTTTTGTCATTGGTTTATTATTGTTGTTGTTTTGTTGTATATTGTTGCTTGGTTTTACTCTGTCTTGTTTTTGTGCATGTTACTATCTCCGCAGGTCTGTCTAAATAAGATAGGCTGGATGAACAATCTGGGGGAGAAAACAACAGGGCTGACAGTTCCGGGGGGACATGAGAGAGAGGGAGGTGGTGCTAACAAACCCAGGAACAAGAGAACAAGTGATCCAAATTGGTAGTGGGGAGGGTGTAGGCCTGGTAGGGCGTGGTCAAGGGTAATGTAATCAAGAGGAATTACTGAAACCCAAATGAAGACTGAGCATGATAGTGGGACAAGAGGGAAGTCAAAGGAAATAGAGGAAAGAGCTGGAGGCAAAGGGCATTTATAGAGGTTTAAATAAAGGCATGTATATATGCAAATATATTTATATATGAGGATGGGGAAATAGATCTATGTGTATATATTTATAGGCTTAGTATTAAGGTAGCAGAAGGACATTAGGACTTCACTCAAGCACTCCCTCAATGCCAGAATACTTTCTTCTATTAAAATGGCATTCTATGATGCTCACCTTCGCAACACAACTGCTGAAGACAAAGTGGTGAATAAGCAAGTGTGGTGAAGAAAGCTGATGGTGCCCGGCTATCAAAAGAGATAGTGTCTGGGGTCTGAAGGACTTGAAGGTAAACAAGCAGCCATCTAGCTCAGAAGCAACAAAGCCCACATGGAGGAAGCACACCAGCCTGTGCGATCACGAGGTGTCGAAGGGATCAGGTATCAGGCATCATCAGGACAAAAAATCATATTGTGAATGAGGGGGAGTGCGGGGTGGAGACCCAAAGCCATTTGTAGGCCACTGGACATGCCCTTACAGAAGGGTTTCAGAGAGGAAATGAGCCAGGCAGGGTGCGATGTAGCAATGACGAAACATACAACTTTCTTCTAGTTCCTAAATGCTTCCTCCCCCACTATCATGATGCCAATTCTACCTTACAAATCTGGCTAGATTGGAGAACGTACACTGGTACAGATAGGAACTGGGAACACAAGGAATCCAGGACAGGTGATCCCTTTGGTATCAGTGGTGTGAGTGGTGATACTGGGAGGGTGGGTTGGAAAGGGTGACCTCCTCCCTGGGGGGACAGACCACAGGAAAGTGGGTGAAGGGAGACATCAGACAGGGAAAGGTATGGCAAAATAATAATTTATAAATTATCAAGGGCTCATGAGGGAGGAGGTAGCAGGGAGGGAGAGGAAAAAAGAGGACCTGATGCCAGGGGCTTAGGTGGAGAGCAAATGTTTTAAGAATGATGAGGGCAATGAATGTACAAATGTGCTTTACACATGGGTGGATGTATGGATTGTGATAAAAGTTGTATGAGCCCCTAATGAAACGATTAAAAAATAAAAAAGAAGATATGGGTGGAGTTTAGCCTGTCAGTCAGGTTGCAACGTGATGGCCTCCTTTGGAGGTGCGACCCGATACACGGCTCTCTGGAGGCCAGCCCCTCTCTCTGCCTTCACCTTCCTGTTGACGAGCCATGCTGAGACCCGTGGGAGCCCTGGGATGTGGCTACCGCCATCGGATCCACACCAGTCTGCACACACGGGCCTGTGATCTGCCTGCATTCTGCATCATTGCATGTGTCTGCGTGAGTCTGAAGAAGGACTTATGGACTAGTATCGGACTTATGGACTTGAGTTGGACTGGGCTGGGATGTCTTATTGATGCACGGGTACTTCTTGATATAAAGCTCTTTCTCATACAGAAAAAAATGATTTAAAAAAAAGCAAACTTCTGTCTATAACCTATAATCCAGGATAAAGTGTAGGTATCTGCTTTTGCAACCCTGGATCACTGCAGCGCCCTCTTCCCCAGGGGATGGCATCGCCTGTTTGGGGAAAGATTGCCCTAGACTTTGGTGTCTGACTGCTTCTGCTGAATGTTTTGGGGTTCATCTGTGGGGGAAATGCCAGCCCCCACAACCAATCGCGGGTTAAAATATATAAAGATTATAGTAAAGCCCAAGAGAGCATGAGAGATAGAGGAGAGATTGAAATAATGGAGTCAGACAAATTCCATGGTAGCAAGGACAGGGGAGAGGAAGGGGGAAACGATGAGAGGCCAGGAGGGAATCTTTATTGCTAAGCCAGGCTTATATATCTTTGGGGGCGTGCAAGCCCACTAATTACAGGTAAAGACATATGTCACAGGATGGGGTTGCACTGTAGGTTATACAGCAATGAGGGGGACAATCTAGGGGTATACACGCAATAGGAAGGGGAGGGATTGGGGCTATACATGTGACAAGAAGGGCAGATCCTAGATTCAGGATGGCAGCCTAACTCTGGATGTCACTGAGCATGTTTGACCTGTTCTCTGGATCTCCATAGAAACCATTATCATTAGGATGTAAACCCCACCCACAGGGACCAGACTAATGGTCTCAAGCCTTTAGGGAGAAGTGGCCCATTGTCCTTAACAGCAGGGAGTGGGCCCTACTAGTGGTGGGACCAGACAGTAGTCTGGCAACTGACTGCCTTCAGGGAGGTAACTTGACAATCATTTACCATTAGCTGCAAGCAGTGTCTAAGTCTAACATATATTTGGGGAAGAGGACTTGGGAGAAATCTTTCTGCTTCCCACAGTTCATCCATATGGTTGTTTCTTTTCGTAACTCAGCTGTTGTTTCTTTTCGTAACTCAGCAGTATTCCATTGTATGGATGTATCTCTGTTAGTCTACGTTGACTAGAGAAACAAATCCACAGATACTCCTATGTATATAAGAAAAGGCTTTATATAGAGTAATTGTATATTAAGAAAACATCCCAGTCCAGTCCCATATTAAGCCCATAAGTCCTATATTACCCTATATGTCATTACTAGTCCAGAAACTCCTGTTTAGACTCACACATCCATGCAATAATACCAAATGTAGGAAGATCACATGCCAGTGGGTGGAAAGTCCTGTGGATCCAGTGGCAGTGGAAGCATCTCAGCACTGGCATGGGTCTCAATGCAGCTCCTCCAGCTCCAAGGCCCTGGCTCTATCAGTGTAGCTCCATGTGGCTTGTCAACAAGAATCTCCCACAGAGAGGGTGAGTTCCGCCTCCAGTGAGTTATTTATCTCCATAGCACCTCCAAATGAGGTCGCCAAGGTGCGAACTGATTGACAGGCTAGACTCCCCATGTTCCTGATGCCCAGGTTGGCACGATAAACCTGCCTATCACAGTCTACCCCTTCTCAAGTTGACAGGAGTTTATGCAATTGCCACAATCTCAAATTGTCTAATATATCAACTAGTGAACATTTGGCTTGTTTCTAGTTTGGGCTACAATGGATTCAGTGGCTGTAAACATTTGAACACACTTATTTTTAATTCTCTTGGAATAATAAACATATGTTTACTTTTATTTTTAAAAATCAAACTGTTTTCCAAGATATTGTGTCCTGATCACTGTCAGCACTTGATACTGTCTGTTTTTACATTTTAGCCATTCCAGAAGGTGTGTAGTAGTAGCTCACTGTGGGTTTCATGTACATTTCCCTACTGATTAATGTAGATAGTGGGGCCCACTGGATTTGAACTCTAGCTCTGTCACCAACCAGCTGTGTATCCTTGGGTCATTTCCTGCGCCTCTGTCCCACAGCCTCGTCATCTGTGAGAGGAGTGTCAACAGTGCCCGCCACACAGCGTCGTGACAAGGACTTACACATGTAGAGCCCTTCAAACAGAGACAGCACCCAGAGGCTCTCAGTAAGTGTTGGCGCTTATTCCAAGTGGTTGGAAGAACACAAGACTTAGTGAAAATACCTGATTCCCAGCACCGCGACCTCAGGCACGTTACTTAATTCCTTGAGCCCCTGTTTCTCTCCATTAATCAAAATAAAATACCAAGGGGGCTTTGAAATATGGTGGAAAAATAGAATGTGGAATTTTTCCACAGGCATTTTGAAGCTTCCTCATGGTGTGCGGATCAAATGAGCTCAAGAGGATGGAAGCACCAGAGAGCCTAGCAGATACTCTGTGTCCTTATTATCGCCCCCAAAGCCGGTGAACGCATGGCCCTGGGGAGGCCGCAGACTCCCCTATAACTCAGCCGGAGGGACAGCCAGCAAGACAGGCGGGACGAGCCGCGCGTTGCAAGCCAGCAGCGGGCGCTTCTTAAGTACATCCTCAGCTGTGCGCACAGGAAGTTGTCTTTATGGCCCTGTTATGTGCAAACGGCAGCCCAGCTTCACATTCCACTTTCCCCCAAGGAGCACTTGGCGACCCAGCCCGCATGCCTGCTCTGCTGCTTGCAGAGAGGAACATCAGCCTAGAGGGAAAGAGAGCCCCCAGAAGCCCCCTGCCGGGCTTCCATCCCGCTCGGCCTCTGCCTTCTGGGTCCCAGATGCAGGTACTGGATTGCTGGCTTGTCTAACCACACGGGGTCATCCTCAGGATTTTGATTGTCCTTTGAATATTTGAAAGAACTCACTCCATTTTCCGAGCAAGCTTGTGAAATGGTGGGTGCTGCCGCCATGCTGCTGTCCATATCTGCCACTGAGGCTCAGAGACCACACGCAGCGTGCCCGGAACGGGCGCATGGAGCCAGATCCCCACCGCTCTGAAGTGTGTGCTGGGAACCTCCGCGCCCGGTGCCTTCGAATACAAGGAACCCGGCAAACGCGAGGTCCACTGCACCTGTTCCGTGAGTTTAGCAGATGAGTGCACGAGGGCAAATCACGAAGTGGCATGGCCCTCATGGGGCCCTGCCCGCTCCTGCCTCTCACCACTCTTCCCCATCCTTACCTGGGCTCCCAGGGTCTCTCCCTAGGGCTCTTGAAAGGACCTCCTGTGCTGATGGCAGAGAACAGCATGTCCCACACCACCATGTGGAGATCCTGCTGCTCAACTTGGGTGGAGGTAGGGTGTTGGGAACAGAGAACTGAATGACCTTTGCGGGAGGTATGTGGGAATGAGAGGCAGACAAGGTGGGAGGGGCACATTGGTGACAGGACAGCTTGCTAAAAGCAATCCAGGATAGGTCCATCTATAGACACAATTAGGTGAATGATTTCTTGGGGGTATGGTGTGGCAGTTACATAATCTCCTGTCAACTTGCAGAGAGGTGGAGTCTAGCCTGTCAATCAGGTCACAGCTTGATGACCTCATTTGGGGGTGTGACAGAGATAAAAAGGCTGACTGGAGGCCAGATACAGTGACTCTCTGCTACACATCCCGGTTGTCAAGACCCACTGAGCCATGCTGCTGGCAGCCAGAGCCCTGGAGCTGGAGAAGCCACACCAGCGCTGAGATACTTTCACCGCCACTGGATCCACAAGACTTTCCGCCCACTGGCCTGTGATCTTCCTGCATTTGGCATCATTGCATGTGTTGTGTGAGTCTGAAGAGGAATTTATAGACTGGTCTTAGACTTATGGGCTAATATGGGACTTATGGACTTGATCTGGACAGGGCTGGGATGTTTTCTTAATGTACAATTACTCTTTGATATGCAGCTCTTTCTTATACATGTATGAGTGTCTATGAATTTGTTTCTCTAGACAACCCTGACTAACACATATGACAGGGGAGGTCGAGCTAACAGCAATAAGTTCAAGAAAGATGTTCTAAAATGGATTATGGTGATGATTGTACAACTCTTCCTCTTCTGATTAAACTACCGAACTATATGATATGTGAGTTATATGCTAATCACACAGTTTTAAATAAAATAAAGCCTGGACGGGGCCTGGCTCAGGGCAGCCTTTCCTGGAGAGTGGGGCTGCTCTCGAAGCGTGAATGCTGGCATCGAGCTTGGACTGCCCACAGGTGCCCTCTCCCATCCCTCCCACAAGCACGCAACAGAGAACCAAGAAACAGGGCTCACCAGCAGTTCAGTCAGTGCTGGAGAGGAAGGCAGGGCGGCTGCTCAGCACCCCCCCCCCCCGTGCCAGGTGCTCCCCTCTCCTTGCTTAACTGGCTCCTCAGATCTCGCTATGGGAGAGTTGGGGATATGAGGTTCCAAGAGTCCAGGGCAATTTGCTGCAGGTTCCCAAGGCGCCTTCGTATAGGGAAACTGTCAGGGTGAGCAAGACATATTGGGCCCCTTTCCACTTGGTGGCCCTGTGCTTCCCCGAGAGGGGCAGTGATGGGGGGCACCCTGGGAGCTGTTTCTGCAGGGTCCTCTGGTCAAACCAGCTCGGAATACACCCTCCGCCATCTGAAAGGCCTGCGGGCATCTTGCCTGAAGAGCAAGAGCAAGTCACGCGGCAAGGCGTCCCCGGGGAGCCACATCTAGGGCTGGGCAACTTTCTCTGTAGGGCCTCTGACAGGGCCAGAGCCCCAGCAGGAGGCTGCGGGTTGAGAGTCCCTTCCTCTGACTCTGGGGCTGTTTCAAAGCTGGCCAACCAGCTGCGTGTCCCTCGGACTTGCAGAGTGGAACTCCCATAGGCACCAATTTGTAAGGCACTGGTATAACAAGCAACAGCATCCCCCGCTCATTAGCCCAGCCACGTCCACTCCCGTGTCCATCTACCCAGCCCCCCTTCCCTCCCCTGTCCCTACAGTGGCTCCTGGGCTGCTCTCAGTAATCACCTTCTGTCATCAAATGTCTGGGGCTCCTGTCAGGCACCTCTAGCATTTGCTAGGATCCAAGAAGCCTTCAGCAGAAAGTAGGAGACCCAAGCCTTGGGCTGACACTTGGGCAGGCAGAGCTGGGTGAAAACAAAGAGCCGTCCACGTGGAAAGTATGGTGCGCGTCCAGGCCAGGAAGCAGTCAAATCGGGGCGAGGTGCGAGCAAGGATTTGTCATCCATTTGGCAGAGCGGTGTTTCCCAAGAATATTTGATCTCCGGAGGTCAGTGGCCCAAGGAATGTGCTTGAAGAAGTGTGTGTGTGTATGTGTGTGTGTGTCTGGCAGGGAATGGTGAGAGTGATGTAGATGATCCTCAAGGCGGTCATTCCTGGTGTCTATCTCACAGCGCACTGTCTCCACAGACACTCCACTCCGTGGACAGATGGTCCCAGCACACCAAGAGTGTCTTCCACCGGGGGCCTCACGAGGCCGCCCCACTTCAGAGCTGCCAGCAGAGACACCTCCACTTCCCTTAACCCTGTGCTTACTAAACTTCTCTCCACACAGACCCTTCTCTTTCGGGGAGCAGCACTATGTGAAAAATCCACAGTGGTGGTGTTTTCTTACGTGAGCATGCGTGCTCCTGGGATAATTCCTCCCCAGGCTGGGCAACAGGGCATGCGGTGAGAACTTTCCCCATCACCAGTGGACCCCTCCAACTCTCCAGGTGGTCCCTCTGTATCTGTATTGAGGGGACACAAGGTGGCACATGTGTGCGGCAGGCCCTGCTTCCCAAATGTGGGAGAAGGCACCTTGTAATCCCCTCTCTCTGGCCCGTCTTCATGGCTACAGGGGATCCCCTCTTGGGGCTTCTGTCACACGAACTTAGCCCCTCCCTGGGGATGGGCATTGGGATCGTTTCCGCGGCTGTCGTTTTTTGAATCACTCTCCATCAGAGGTCAGCAAACTATGACCAAATGACTCTGTCTGACCCACCGCTTCTTTTGTAAAGCACACGCAAGTGCATCTTCTCAGGGCTGAGTCAAGGAGACCAGGCGGCCTGGAGCCTCAGATCCGTACTATCGGGGCGTCTGCAGAGAAAGTTTAGTAACCCCTGCTCCCAACTATGCTGCCCGGGGCATTGTGTCCTTATGCACTTGCCTAACGTGCAAGCCAATCGCACAAGCATCGCGTTACTGGATCTCTGCCAGTCGGAGACAGCCCGAAAGAACACATCCTGCTGTTATTTCGATTATTTTATTTTCCCTTTACTGGGAGTGAGATCAGACATCCTCTCACAAGCCTAAGACTATGTATGTTTCTACCCTCTGTGATGTGCTTTTCTTCCCATTGGGCAGAGTCCTCATGGTGCTGGGAGCAAGCGTTAGACTGTGAACCGCACGGCCGGCGGTTCAAACTCCCCCAGATGCTCAGGATAGGCAGCTGAGGCCCTCTGCTCCCGTAATGGCTTACAGCCCAGAAGCCCTAGGCGAGGTGGCTGTGAGTTGAATCCACTTGTTGGCAATGGTGTTGCTTTTTTGGGTTGGTTATTGAGTAAAGAACATGGCAAAAGGCATTTATCTTCTTGCTTTCGAGGGAGATTAGCATTGGGACGGGAATCGCTATTTTCGTTCAACCTGTGTACAAATAGTTTCTCTGTGACTTGTCCTTGCATAAGGACTTTTGTTTCACGCAAAAGTGTCCAAATGGGATGAAGTCAAGTTTATCAAGCATTCTTGTTTTCTGAGTTGTGCATCTGACTTAGAAGGCCTCCCCAAGATTTCAGCCAAACCCTGCCTTCTTTCAGCCTTGGCTGTCTTCCTTCCTGTTGCCTGAGCACTGGGAGCCACATGGAGCGTCTGAGTGGCAGGAGAGAAGCAGGACCCCATCCCTTTTCTCAGCTGGTAGCCCGTGTGTTGGGGGAGGAGCCTGTGGGGGCTGGTGGGAGAGCGGGAGTACTTCGCCTGTCTTGTGCACAAATATTCCCTGCTTGTTGCCCCCCTAGAGGAGCATGGTCTGGGTGGGCTGGGAGCAGGAGGCAAGTCAGGGTCACACTATGGTGACAAAGCCGGAACAGAGGAAAGTGGGAGGGCGGGGACTGCCTTTGCAGGTTAGCTTTCTGAAGGGGGTGTGTGGAAGGGGGTGTTATCTCCTGATGGGAAGGAGCCAGTGGAGAAAGAGAGGGAGGCTGCAGGGTCCTTGCAGAGAGAGAAAGCCGGAGCCCTGGGCTTGGGGAAGGCCAGCAGGATCTCCTTGGAGGAGGCGAGGCTATCTACTCTGGTGGAGGCACACCTCGGAACCCCCCGGGCAGTTCCACCCTGTCCTATAGGGTGGCTTGGAGTCCTTAGGGACTCGCTGCCAAGGTGTTTTGTCATTGGAGGGGAGGGCAGGTGGGTTTGGGTGCTGAGAGTGAATGGAGTGAGGGGTCTGGGTCAAGCAGGCGATAGTCCTTTTGGAGCCTCCTTTATTCCAGGACTTGGGGGTCCAGTGGTGAGGGCGGTGGGCCCAGGCCTTACCAACATGACTGTGCTAGATGCTCAGAGAGACTCAGTCACAGGACGCCTGCTCAAGGCTCCCGGCTGCAGGGAGCATGTGCTGAGCCCAAGAAGTCCTGGGTAATGGTGTGATGCCTGGCACAGCCACTCGGGGTGTTTGTGGGTGGGGAGGAGCAAGGACAGCAGCCGTGGAGTCTCTTCTGACCCCTGAGGGGGACAGAAAGCTGCCTGCTGGGGCCTTGCACAAGGCAGATGTCGTCGTGTCTTTGTGCAGAGAGAGAAGGATGCCCAGCCAATCCGATGCCCCTGCAGATGTGCCACTTCGCTCTGGGTATTTGTATTGACTGGGGAGGGGAGGGGTGCTACCTTGCTCCAGGAGCAGCAAATGGTGGGGACTCAATGCTGACCTCTCCTGGGGGTGAAGCCCCCTGCCTCTCCACAGTGCTGGCCCCCTGCCTCCACTTCAGTTCACACCTCCCCCCAAGAACCAAAGGGTAAAGTCTGGAGTGGCAGCCTGGAAGGGGAGAGAGGGAGGGGCTGGGACCGGTGCCCCGGGGCCTTGAACTCCAGGGTCAGGCATGTGGAGATGGTGAAGGAACTGGGGAGCTGAGAGCTTGTCTAAGCCCCCCTCCCCACTCCTCCCAACCCTAGATTCTGTGCAGGCGATGACAGCGAGGGGGGAGCTGTGGGCAGGCCAAGAGCGCACAAAGGTTCCGCTGTGCTTGGCCTGGGCCTCCAGGCCTCTGCCAGAGTCAGCTTGTGGGAAGGATCTGATTTAGAGAGGTGCTGGCCGCGGGCACAAGGCCAGGCTGCTGGCGGGCGCTCCCACAGCACCCTCACTCCAAGCTTTCCACCCCAGGGCCCCCTCCTTCCTCTTTTCTTCCATGCTTACTATTAGAGCAGGGGTTCTCAACCTTCCTAATGCCACAACCCTTTCATACAGTTCCTCGTGTGGTAGGGACCCCCCAACCATCATATTATTTTCATTGCTACTTCATCACTGTCATTTTGCTACTGTTATGAGTCAGGCGACCCCGGTGAAAGGGTCATTCGACCCCCAACGGGGTCGCAACCCACAGGTTGAGAACCACTGTATTAGATCTACACCGGATCCCACGGGCCAGGGCAGAGGATGTACGAAGTGCCCAGGGCCAGTGCCCACCTAAAGACCTGGGAGAGGGCTACGGGCCTGGTGGACAAGACACAGAAGCTGGCTTCCACCGAGCAAGTACCTGTGTTTGAGGGTCATCCTTCATTCTGCTGCAGGGTAGGCATGGCTGGAACCATTTTACAGATGAGGAAAAGAGGGCCCTGGAGCTAGCCCAGGGGCTCTCAGAGCAACTTGGCATGTGCTCTGGAGATGGGGAGGCTGAAGAGTTGAGGGCCTGAGCACCAGGGTTTGCTCTTCCCACCAGAAGAGCGCAAGACACCAGCCTGACCCCACGTGTGCTCCCCATGTGACCTTCAGCACAAAGGACCCTTCATTGCGCCTCCATTTCCTCTTCTGTCGGATGGAGGCAGCTGGACTGGGGCCTGACATTTTGGATTTAAGCACAGGCACCTGAACCGTCACATCCATTCTGCCACTCAACACATATTTACTGAGACCCCTGGGGTACCTAGGAGCCCTGATGGCCCAGCGGGCTGCTAACCATAAGGTCAGCAGTTCGAAACTCCCAGCCGCTCCCTGGGAGAGAGGCAGAGCATTCCACGCCGTAAAGAGCTACAGTCCCTGCCTGAGAGAGGTACTGTGCGTCGGAAACTATTCGATGGCAGAGAGTGAGTACGGGATGTCTGCATGGCGAGGCCGACTGGATTTCCTTCCTCCTTGTGGTTGCTCTGATGTGTGGGAGAGAATACAGGAGTCTTCTCCAAGGAGGATGCAGGCCCTGGGGTGCCCAAGATCCATGCCACGCTATACTCGGCGGGTATCTGCATGCACAGAGAGCCATTTTACAGACTGGGTGATGAAGGCCGGAAGGCCAGCCCACACCCGGAATCCTCTGAAGCACTTCTTCAGGGCACCATCCATCAAAGGGGCTTTGTGCAATCAGCGAGACTGGGTGTGTCTGTGAAGGAAGGGGCCCTGCTCGAGCACAGGCCTGGAGGCGGGAAAGAAGCCCCCACACCCACAACTCTGCCTGGCAGAGCCTTCCCACAACCTTGCTTTCTACACACACACACACACACACACACACACACACCCGCTATCCGGCAGGATGTCAGCTTGGGGCTGGTGACAGCAACCCACCCCCCAAAGGAGGTGTTGTGTGGCTGAAGCCTCCATCGAAGCAGCACTGGCATCTTCCAGGAGCCCAGCTTTGCCAAGTTGTCCTCCTGCCAAGCAGGCTCCGGAGTGGAGGGCCCTCTCTAAACAAGTAACTCGATCCCCTGCAGCCGGCACCAGCATGGCACTGGCCACCAGTCAGAGCCCTGGGAAGTTGCAGCAACACTGGCTGGGCCTGTGAACACTCTTTGGGGCCAGGGAAGAGAGGCCGCCAGCAATCTCAGCGTCAGGGTGGTGAGGAGAATCCTGGGCTGATGGACCAAAGCCGAGCAAGGTTCAAGCTTCAATGCCTCACTAACTTGCTGCCTGAATTCTTCTTTCTGGGCCTGAGTTTTCATATAAGGGGGTCTGGCAGATGGGGGGAGGGGCTCCCTAAAACCTGCAGACAGACTGACCAGCCAGGGCTCTTGGCAAAGTTGCCTTTGGTCTGCAGCATCCACCTCAGATGAAGACCTGACCACTTCCTGCCGGTGATCGGGGTGCCCGAGGGCCGTGAGCCCTCACCTCCCGGCCTCCCGGCCTCCTGGCCTGCACGCTGCAGGGATAGCAGCTCAGGCGGTTGGCATGGCTGTCTTGGTCCTTAGCCTCTCTGTTCTCTCGGAACGTTCCAAAGTCAGTGGAGATGCCTTGGGCGTTGTTGCCACTTCCTTTAAGATAACCAAGTGAAGCTGGATTTTTCTCAGCAACCGTGATTTTTTACAGCCTGGAAACAATCTGCATAAAGAACTTCACGAACAAGAAATACTGTCATGAAAGAAAGCTTTGGATTACTTCCCCCCTGGAATTTGAAAATTATTACTATCATAGCATGTAAAGTGTGCTGTCGTAAACATCACCCCCACCCCCAGCCCTGAAGGACTGTCCTCTATTGAGTTTATGCTGTTCTCATTTTTGGCCTCAAAGTGCCTTTTGGTGGTGTTGTTTTTGAAGATGAAATGATGGTGTGATAGCACATGACCGGTCTTTAAGTAAGCACTTTATGGAGTCCAGCAGAACCATTCGATACAGAGTGCGAATTCGACACAGAATACACGCGATCTCCAGTTTATGTCAGTGGAAATCCATTCCAGTGACTCATGGTCAATCAGCACTGACCTGAGTCAAATGCCTCTCTCTCTTTCTTTCTTTTTCAGTCTTCATAATTATTGCCTCTTATTATCTGCATCTTTATACATCCAATCTTCATTTGCCTTTGGGGGCGGGAGCTTTACCAATAAACTCAGAAGCAGTTGGACGCGTCTGTGTGATATGTGCACACATGACAACACACGGATCAGAAAGAACTGGCTGAGGTGATGAAGAAGTGCTGGGTGGCGTCGGCATTGTCGGCAGGTGCAGTAAACACTCTCCTCATGGAAGGTTCTGGACCCCACGGTTAGTGGCCCAACACCCGACACACTAAGCCACCAGCGCTCCTCTGCAGAGGCAGCCAGCATATTCAAACGGTTGTGCAGATTCATCAACAGGCAGCCCTGTATTGCTGTGTTCGGAAAGGTTCTGGGAAACGGGGCTGAGGTTGGTTAGCAGCGCCTGCCATGAATTGCAGGGAGAGTGGGAAGGCGTCGTGTGTTGCAAGCCAGCTGTGCCTGCGTGACTGTGCTTCACTACCCTGCACGTCACAGACGGGGTGCTCTTCACAGAAGGAAGGGCTCTCACAACCCCGCCTCAAGTAAGTCCGCCAGAGAGCAGTGTCTCCGTACCACAATTTGGTCTTTCTCGCAACATTTCAAACTTCTTAATAATGTTACCGCACACTCGATAGACTACAGTGTAAACATACATTTTACTACAGTGTCACCTCCCCCCCCCCGAAAAAAACCGACAACAACAACTGCGAGACTCAGTTTATTTGGATAGTTGCTCGTGGCGGTGGTCTGGGGTGGAGTTCTCGGAATCGCCGAGGTGTGCCCAGTGGCCAAGCCGACGGATTGCATGGTTCTCCCCCTTCTTGCTTTCCTGCTTCCCTGAATCGTGTCCCTTCTTCTACTCTTCCTGCCCTGTCCGTTCTCCAGGCCTCACATATCCGCCCCACCCCTCGGACCCATGCTAACTCCTGGCGCTATCCTTCCTGTTGGTATTTTATGTACACACACGCCTCTCACAATGGCTCATCTGCTAAGTGAGTATGACTTCTTCCTGTTGACGGGGTCAGATCTGGGTGCCTCAGCTTGACATTCCGTCCACTCCCCTCCTGGACAACAGATTTACAGTCTGGCCCCACAAAATCCA
Source organism: Tenrec ecaudatus (assembly GCF_050624435.1). NCBI lineage: Eukaryota > Metazoa > Chordata > Mammalia > Afrosoricida > Tenrecidae > Tenrec > Tenrec ecaudatus. Next base: position 73,334,712 of record NC_134533.1, on the reverse strand, counting down.
TCATGATGCACCTGACTGCCAGTTCCTGAGCTGGGTGCTAAGCTGTCCTTGAAGAGTTACCAGTCTGGGGGCAGAGAAGAGACCAGACAAAAGACTTCACAGTGGAAACTGGCAGGTGATCCAGGGAAGAGGGCCAGGGAAGGACTGGGGGAAGGAAGCATCAGATGAGGGGTTTGCTATGGGAGCAGGCTCCCTAACATTGTAGCCGTTGGGTTTGCTTGACAGACAGGTTACATCTCACTTAGCCAAGTGGGTCCTCTAGAACGCTCCTCTGCCAGCACTGGAGAGGTAGCTGCTCACTGTTAGGTTAGGCCTGCTGCTGATAATTCCTCTCTGTCTCTATTCCCCTGGAGAAGCGCAGTTCAGTAGCACACACACACACACACACACACACACCTACCCACCCTTCTTCCACTCCATGGAGACAAATGCCTTCAACTCTAAATGATTTGCTTATGTTGCTATTCCTTGATATATATATATATATATATATATATATATATATATATATATATATATATATATATATATATATATATATATATATATATATATATATATTTAGTTTCTGGTATTCTCTCTCTCTCCTGGGTCTCACCACACCCCCACGGACATTTTCTGTCCCCTACTCTTTCCAGTAAAATTCCATCGCAAGTTTGGTTGGAACAGTGGTCGCGGCTTGCATCATCATGCCATGTTAACGCGGTTGACAGCTGAGCCGCGTGCTGTCCTGCGATCACGTCTCCTCTCCCACGCAGCAGCCACAGCTGGGTGAATCTCCTCCCAGGAGGCTGACGTGGGGATTCTGCCCCTAGTTTCCATCTTGTGTTCTTTAGATGTACGAGTCCCGGTGAGGCCGTGGCTTCAGCACTGAGCTGCTAACCGCGACATGAGCGGTTCAGACCCGTGACCCACGCCACGAGAGAACGACGCGGCTCTGCATCGGTCAAGATGGACAATCTCTGAAACCCCGACGACGTCTGCTCTCTCCTGCAGGTCGCTGTGAGTCGAACAGACTCTGCAGCAGTGGGTTTGGGGGTGGGTGCTCTTTGGGTCCTATGCCTTCCTTTTTCTTGATTTCATTCACTCCCTTCTGCGGAAGAGCGTCCTCCCGTGGCTTCCTGGGGACGCAGGAAATACAGCCCTGTGGTAAAAGACCTCAGAAGACTGAAATGGCTTTGTTCTCACGTCACCCTTAGTAATCGTTTGGCTGAGCGTGGGCTTCTGGGATGGGAGTAAACCCCCCGTGGATTTTGAAGGCATGTTGCCATTGGCTTCTGGTTCCGACCTAGCCCTTAAGAAGTCCATTGCCGTTCTGAGTCTTGTCCCTTTGTGCACTCCCTAGAACCTGCATGTTCCTAAGTGCCGGAGGCAGTCCTCGCTGGTGATGCTGGAGGACGCAGTGGGTAGCGCCCTGGGTCACCCCCACACTTCTTGGCTCTGATCTTGGGAGGGCCTCAGTTTCCCTCCTGGACAGTGGAGCATGTCTCGCAAACCACACCTGCCTGTCTCCCCTCCAGTCATCCTGGGGAGGGGGCCCTGGGAGGGAGGGGAAGAAACAGCTGGGGGCTCTTCACATCTAGACAGATTCACTTCCTAAGGGCTAGGCCTGGAGCTGAGGTCCGGGGCTCTGGGCAGCTTTCCGCAGGCGCCAGCCCCCCACGGTGGAGCTTCCCGTCTGCGGGGCCCATAAATATTCCCCGGGTCTGGAGGGGGTGGAAACGGACTTTCCAAGCATCTTCTGGCCCTGACCACCTTCCCCTCTCCCCTTGGAAGTGCAGAGGGGAGTCTGGGTCTCACCAGCCTTCTTGGGTATGGATACGCGGGTCCTGGGGTGCTGAAAGAGCGAGCGGAGAGTAGGCCAGAAGGTAGGGGGACGTAAGCGTCCAGTCTGGAGGCAGACACTTCACGTATCCCAGGGGTCAGTGAAGGCTTTCTGGAGACTTCTCTGGAGAAATGACAACTGCTTCAGGTCGCAGAGTACGAAGTTCAGGATGGAGTGGCAGGGCCTGGTGAACGGAGCTGACAGCCCTAAGCAGGAAGCTTGCTCAGCCGACGTCCCGGGTTTAAGAAAGTCCAATCTAGCTCCCTGTGGCAGGTTGGCCAGCAAGGCGGCGTCCTGGAGGCGCCACTCACTCGTAAGCGCTTGGCTGCTCACAGAGAGGTCAGCGATTGGAACCCACCCAGACACTGCTGTGGAAAGTTCTGGGGATCTGCAGATCTGTGCAGATCCTGGCAGGACACATCAGCCCCGCCACTGCGCAGTCGCCCCCGCCCTCGCACAGGCCCACTGGGAGTCTGAGTCACATGAGGACACCCCAAACCACCGACCGGCCCTCGAGTGAGGGACCTGCATGGAAAGGGTACAGACCATGGGCGGTGGGCCTCTCCCAGGACAGGAAGCACAGGGAAGGACGACAAGTCTTTTCTCCCACTTGAGAAACCCTCCTTGTTCATGTTAATGATCCACCCAGCCTGGATCCTTCTGCCAAGCCTTGACTCGGTGCCCCTCCCACCCCTGCTCCAGCCAGCCTGCCCCGCGCCCTCGGGAAGGGCAGCGGGTGTGTGGGTGTGTGTGGGGCTACTTGCTGTCTTGTGTGGTACTGGAGCTCATCCTGTGCCTAAGCCTCCCACCATCTGGAGCCGGCACAGCGACTGTAACGGGCAGCGTGCCCCAGACGGCCTCAGACTGGCTAGCACCTGGGAACACCTGGCACCCCTCACCCTCAACCTCACGCTTCTCATCAGAGGCTTTTGACTCGACATCACGGAAGGGGATGATTCCGAGGTTGGAGACTGGGAGGTTCTACGGGACTTCAGACAAATCAGGGCCCCTCTGTATGCCTCAGTTTCCCTGTCTGGACAAGGGGCTGAACAGAATGCCACCCTTCCACCATCTAGTTTCCCAGCGGAGCCCCGTGGCCCCCAGGAAGCCCTGAGTACTAGGGAAGAGTGGTTCCATCCCCAAGCTGTCACAGTGGCATCCTCCAGCCCTGCCCCTCCTGTGCCACCCAGCAGGGCAATGAGAGTATCCTCCTGCAGGCCTCCAGAGGGCAGACCCGGGGCTGGTGCTCCCGCTGGGCTTAGATTCTGGAGAGACTGGGCATGGGTTTCCTTGGGAAGCAGAGGTCTGGAAAGGTTAGCCCAGGGCTGCAGAGCCCAGAGGACAAATGGACAGCAGCTACCCTTGGAGCAGAGGCAGCAGGAAGGAGGACATGTGGGGCAGCAACTTGTGCTGACAGGAAGAGCCAAACCCCAACCAAATTCACGGCCATCCAGTGGGTGCCGGCTCACAGCAACCCTACAGGACAGGGTAGAACTGACCCCGTGGGTCTCCAAGACTGTCACTCTCTAGGGGAGTCGAAAGTCCCGTCTTGCTCCCTCTGAGTGGCTGGCGGATTTGCAGATTGTAGATGGTGGCCCAGTGTGTAACCACAATGCCACCAGGGCTCCTGGGACAGGAAGAGCTGAGGCCTAGAATTTGGATTTCTCCCAGAGGAGGGGCCATCACATAACAGTGGCGTCACTGCACCCAGGTGACCCAGGTGAGTCAGGTGAGCCACAGGTGATGACCCAGGTGAGTCAGGTGAGCCACATATGGCCGTCAGCTGGCTAATGGCAGGAGTTTTAATGGGCAGGAAGGGCCGGAGCCCAGTGGTGAAGGCTCCAGGTTCAACACAGGTGAACTGAGCCATTGTGATGAAGTCAAGCTTTGGCCAGGCATATCTGCTGCGTAATGAACGCTGCTTCATTTGATGCCAGCGCCTGTGCTGGGCAGCAGAGGTTCACACAGCCCCTTTCCCCAAGGAGCTGAATCGGGGCACAGAAACATCTCTGGAGAAAGGAATGTTAAGGAAGGCTTCAAGGAGGAGGTGACATTTGCATTTGCTTTCCTTGGCTGTGTAGTTTTCTAGACCAAAAGTTATTTTAAGCCCAAGCATGAGAATTTGCAAAGGCACGAACATGGGAAAATTGAGCGTGTAGGGACTGATGAAAAGCTTGTGAGCAAGGGAGTGATGGGTTAGTACGCCTTAGAGAGAGAAACCACCTGTGTCCAGTGAGTCCTCCAGAGGGCTTCAGGAGAGGGGTCAAGGGGGGCAGTAGACCGGGTAGCAACGACTTGTTCTGTTTCAACCCATTTTCTGGTCTGACACCCCTCCCCTGCTGGGGGGTGGGGGTGAGGGAATTGGTAGCCTCTTCTCAGGTGGACAGTAGATGGCGCTGCAGCGCTGTCTATCCAGCTTCCTGGGCGGGGTTACCTGTCCTTCACCTGGAAGGGCGGGACCCTGTGTCTTGTTTGGCCTCTGGCCCTTGGGCCTTATCTCTCTTGTTCTGAAGCCCTGAGGCTGCAAGGGCCCAGGCTGGGTCTCTCTTCTGCCAGAAATGGGACGGCCACTTGTTTTACCAAAGAAGCAAACCCAGCCCCTGGCTGTTGAGTCAATTCCAACTCATAGCGAGCCCAGCGGACAGAGCAGAACTGTCCCATAAGGCTCCCACAATGAAACCTTTATTGGCGCAGACCATGGCTGGTAAGTTTGATGTGCCAGCCTGGTCATTGGTTGCTGCGTAGAGTTCCAAAATGTGTGCACAGGGAGGGTGGTATTCCAGGTATGGAGGAACTAAAGCCCAGAGAGGGAGGGCCTTCCTGGTCACACAGAGAAGGTGAGGGGCTCAGGAGCGGTCCCCAGACCTGGTGAGGGTCCTCCAGTCCTCTGGTCCCTCTCTCCTAAACCCTTCTTTGCTTACTCCAGTCAGTCCTTGCCTTCTGCCCGGCTGGGCCACGTCCCAGCATCTGCAGGTCCCTGTGCCTGTGGGTCTGCTATGCCTGCTCATGGCTCTGGCTCTCCTCACCCGGTCCAGCCCAGCCAGTTTTCTCTTGCCCCGCCCCCCCCCCCCACCCCTTGGCTCTTTGGCCTGGCTGGGGGAGGTCCTGTGGACAAGTCTCCTCTTGCCTCCCACATCTCACACTGGCCTGTCTCCCTCTTTGAGACGTCGGTCATGGCGGTCAACTCATGGCTCCCCAGCTGCTGCTCCCTCCACCCCCACGCTGTGCTCCAGGCTGGTCCTCCCAGCTCGGGCACACCATCAAATCCCACTCAAGAGGAGGCCTCAGCTCTGGGGCGAAGGTGAGCCCTGGGGACTCCCAGGACTGTGCCCATCCCGTGTGACAGGCCACACCCATTTCCTTTTCTAGATCCTAGAGTAGCTCTGGGCAGGGCACCAGATCCGCTGTGTGGCCAGAGCGAGTTGACCCAGTGCAGCGTGTGGATGAACAGTGCACTGTGGGGCGGACACCTTTCCGGGGTGCCTATGTCCACAGGCCTTTTCAGTCCTTACCACAACCAGGAACACAGAGAGCAGATGGCCATTCCCTTCTTGCAGAAGAGGAGAGTAAGGTACAGAGAGGAGAGATGATTTGCCTGAGGTCACACAGTGAGTGGAACCCAGCTCAGCAGGCTGCCTGGTTCAGGACAGGAGGCCTCACCTCAGCTGCACCTGGAAGCACTGGCTCAGTAGGAGCCCCCAGGACTGCAGGGTAGCTGGAGTCACATCTCCCAGAAGGTATGAGGAAGACCAGGGTGGGGTTACAGAAAGGCACCCAGGGCCTGGGGTAGGAGCCCTAAAAACCCAGATTCCTTTTCTATCTTGGAGCATGGGGAGCCCTCCACGCCCAGAGTTAGGCAGGGACATGTGTCCCCTTGAGGTCTAGAAGTGTGATGCAGAGAAAGCCAAGGCCCAGCCAGGTGGACAGCTCATGGTCTGGGATTAGACCTGGTTCAATGCCCAGACTCCCCCAGCAGCCCTGCGGTCAGCAGAATGGACGCCAGATTGCAAGGGTGACAGCAGCAGGGCTGCCCACAGAAGACGAGCAGGCAGGACGTGGTCACACTGCAAATATTTGCTGCCCAGAAATCTCGGGGTGGGGATGAGTAAGAGAAGGGGCCCGCCGAGTGCCTCGGTCTTCTGGGTCCCTGTAGAGATGGAGGGCGGGTCCTCACCATGCTGTGTACCCTTGACCTGGTCTCTGCTTCTCTCTGGGCAGCAAGAAGGCTCAAGAACAAAATGAACTCCCTGCCATCGAGCCCGAGCCCGTACTGACTCACAGCGGCCCCCGTGGGGTTCTGAGACTGGCACTGTTCATAGGAGTAGAATGCCTTGTCTTCTCCCGAGGAGAAGCTGCTGGTAGTTTCCAACTGCCGACCCTGCGGATCACTGCCCAACACATCACCACAACACCCCAGGGCTCCTCTCTAGCATACTCAGGGGCCTCTGTGTCTGGGTGCCTCGCCTCGAAGCTACCTAGAAGTCAGAAATGGAAAGGTCCCCCGCACCTGAAGCCCAGACCCCCTCGTGATTTCAGAAGAAGCGGAGGCCCAGACAAGGACAACCTGGTCTCCCAACAAACCAGGCTCACTCTACTGGCTGTTTAGGAACATCTGGAAGCACATTCCCAACTCAGATCCTGCTGAGGAGTCCTTGAGTGGCCCTTCGGTCCACCCCTGTGTCTCCCGGGGCAGGGAACGTGGAGAATGCTGCGCCCCCATCCCTCTAGCTGCGCCCATCTCCTTCAGGCCTTTGGGGACCGTGCATTGCCAGGAGGAGAGTGCCTGTGTGGCAGTGGCGCCCAACCCAGCCTGACGCACGCCTGCCGCCCTGTGCCCACCCGCCTCCCACTGGCGTCAGTCCCATTGGCTGGTGAAGTCATCGTCTCTCCGGGAGGCTTCATCCTGGGGGCTCCCACAGACTCCTAGTCAGGCCTTTGCTCTGATTCAGCCAAGATGTCCAGCCACTTCCGGAAGGCCTCTCTTCCCCAGGGCCCTCAATCTTAGGGGTGGGGCACCTCTCCTAACCACTCAAGTCTGGACGGCAGGGGCCTCTGGTGGCTGCACAGTGAGGTTCCTGCTGGTCTCCTGGTGGGAGAAGTCAGAGCAGCCTCTGGGTCAGTATCCTGCCCGCCTCAGGGGACCTGTGGGGTGACCCCCCCCCCATCCCATGTCGGGGAATCAGGCAAGTGGTGACTTGCCCCATAGCTTCGCCTCCCTGCCTCCCGGCTCTTCCTTAGGCCCTGCCTCTTCCCTGAAATAGCCACTCCCTTCACAGAGAAGGCACTCTGAGGGCACGGGGTCCCCTGGCCATGAAGCCTGACAGACAAACGCCCTGCGCCTCCGCTGGTGCTTTGTACAGACGCTCTGCTCCCTCAGCCTCAAAGTCCCACTGTGAGGTCGTTACTGCCAGCCCAGTCGGCCATCTGAGACCCCAAGTGGCCAGGCCACTGAACGATGGGACCAGGATTTGAATGGTCCAAATTCATCGCCCTTTCCCATTCACGCAAGCTGACCCCACACGTGTCTTAGAGAATGAATGAGGTTCTAGTCATTCGACTGTTCTTTCTGATGGCGATGCCAGTCTGTGGGACTCGGTATGTATCTTAATCGGCATCTAGTAGGGACAGCCAGGACGCTCCTTAGAAGTGAAGATGGCTGGGCAGAGTCTCATGTACTTTGGACATGTGATCAGGACATCATGCTTGCTGAAGCGGAGGGCCAGTAGGAAACAGGAAGACCTTCAGTGAGCTGGGCTGATGCAGTGGCTACCGCCAGGGGCTCACACATCAGGACAGATGGCGCAGGACTGGACCACACTACGTTCTGCCACCACCTGTCTGGGTGACATTGGGTCTCAGATGCCCACGTGAAGACTGGGAAGTGAGGGCCGAGGGGTTAGCGGATGCTCACCACGAAGCTGCTCCCCTGTCCCCACCCCTCGGCCCTGAACCCCACCAGGCGGGATTCACAAGGAAAGGTGCCAACTCCACCCCTGGCCTGTCAGGTGGCTTCAGCCCCACGCAGCTTCACAGGCCTCTCCCAGACACGCTCATCTCAGCTCTGATCTCTGCCCCGAGCAAGCCCGCTCGGTCAGCAGACCCACTGACATCATCCGGGGCCTGCTGGGGGCCCAGTGGGGGCAGGGAATGGCCGTGCCATCCACTACTAGGTCAAAGAGCCTCTGTAACTCTCAGCAGGTTACCAGGTGCCGCTCTGTACCCTGGGCCCCCACCTCTCTCCTCATTTGGACCCACTTAGCCCTGAGTGACCAGGGTCCTAGCTGTGAACCTGGAACCAATCACAAACTCCAAACTGGTTTATTTTACACCCTGCCACCCCCACCCCTGCCAGCACTGGCCAAGGTGTGGGTACAGGGAAGTGGGTGATCTCCTCTGGGTCTCAGCCTTTGTAGGAGGTTCGGGTGATAACTGTTGTCCAGTCTTCCTGAGGGACCTGTGATCCACACTGTGGAAATGCAGGACTGGGCCCTGGCCCCACCCCTCTCTGCACACTGGCTCTGTCTGTAAGGAAAGGAGACCACAGCGAGCCGGGCACGCTGCTCCTCCTCCCTCTCCATCCGCCTCACTTTGGAAGTGGTGACTTCAGTACCGGCCTATGTCTTGGGCACTTTTGAGGCCCAGGCTGAACTGCGACCATCAAGAAAGGGTCTGGTCTATCCATCCATCCGTCTGTTCACCCATCCACGCACTCACCCAGCCAGCATATATTTGCTCCACCAGGCTCTGTCCCAGGCACAATTGATGTGAGGATTTTGAAGCCCGCTCCCACCAGGGTGCCTGCTTTCAAGGACAGAGTCCCTCCCAGCCAGCCTACAACCCAGACACATCCCCTCAGGCCCAGTTTCTTATCTTCACGGGCACTTGAACTTCTCCCTCAGACATCCTTTAGGTCCCCCTAGCCAGAGCACTCCATCTGCCCCACCCCACCTCCAGCCCCCCTCACCCTGCTTGGCAAACGCTCTGCCTTTCATCTAGAGCAGTGGTTCTCAGCCTTCCTAATGCCGCGACCCTTTCATACAGTTCCTCATGTTGTGGCAAACCCACCCCCCCAACCATAAAATAATTTTTTGGCTGCTTCATCACTGCCATTTTGCTACTGTTATGAATCGGCGACTCCTGGGAAAGGGTCATTCGAGCCCCAAAGGGGTCGCGGCCCACATGTTGAGAACCGCTGATCTAGAGGCTTTCCTCAGAGTGGGCTCCTTCCTCGATCAGCGTCTCTTCCTCTCACGCCTGGCACCCAAACCAGCACGCAGTTTGTCTGAGGGCACTGCCGCCCAGTGCCTTTCTGGTGTTTGGTTGTCTTCCTCTTCGCCACCATCGCTAACTCAAAGCAAAGTGCAAGGCCAGTCGCCTGGGGTCACCAGACGGTGCTCCACAGAGTTGGCAAACGCAGCGGTGGGGCGAGTTGCTGGTTGTCAGGTCTCTCTGGGTGGGTTCCCTGCTGGAGCCTTTTGATTAGCAGCCTTCTTCTTCGTCACCCATCGGCCGGCTTCTCGGCTGGCTGGCTCAGCATGCAGATGGGAGGAGTGTGGTGAAGGGTACCACTCTGAAGAGCACCTGTCCGGGTTTAAGCCATCCAGCTTCCCTTTGCTCTGTGAGAGAGACTGCCTCTGGTCTATGGACAGGTCCCACATGCACACTTCACGTGTCCTGGATTTCCCCTGCTTCACAATGGTATCCATGACCTGTTAGGAGCCACACAATGGAATGCCTTTACAAGTTACTAACACCAAACATCTTTCTGGGATGCTCTGCTTTCAGTCAGCATCCATCTGACATCGGCACGGAGAGGCCATCGCTCCACCCACTCCTCTGAATACAGCTTAAATTTCTGACAGTTCCCTGTTGATGTGCTGCCGCAATTGGTTTTGAAGCAAGCCATAAACGTGCACATGCTACCAAAGCTGACCCAGCAAGAGGCAGGAAGTATCAAACAAGTTCATTAATATCACACACAAATAAAATTTTGCAGTTCAAAAATGGTTTGGGGTTGTTTTTTTTGGAACCAGAGCTGCATCCTTCTGTTTCTGGGACCACGGACCAGACAAGCTAAAAACAAAATAGGAAGCCCCAGCTGAAGTTTTGAAAATTCCGTAGACACTAGCAAACACTCGGAGGGAGTGAGTCTCTGGGCCTTGGGTGACACTAAGGCTTAATAGGTGTAACACCGTCCGTAACGACATCGTTTGACCGCTCGAATGAATAGCATTGGGGATCTTAGAAGACTGCGAACAGCCATCTGAGATTGCCTCTCAGTCTCTTCCCACCTGGAGGAAAGCAGAGTGAAGGAAGCCGAGGAGACAGAAACAATGAGTTCAGTGGATTAAGGGGCCACAAAAACACCCATCTCCATCACCCTGGAAGCAGGAGAATTAGCAGGTGTTCACCCACCACGACCAGCGGCTCAGAAAGGGGCCCATCAGAAGGTCCTGGGTAGAGTGGGAGAAAAATGTGTACCCAAACGCAGAAGCATAAATATAAAAAGACCAGACTTACTGGTCAGATAGAGACCGATAGACTCTTGAGGCTGTGGCCGTTAGTCACCCTTCAGGTCAGTCACCCCAATGGCTCAATGTTCCGCCAAACAATAGACAGATCTATAAGAGGAACAGCGGCACTGGGCAGGTACACAGACCTCAGAATAATCAACCACTTGAGATCAAAAGGGCAACCTTTACCCAAGGCCCCAGATCAGAAGGGTTGGAGAGGAAGGCATTACTGGATCCCGGAGACAAAGAGCGGAGGTAGGAAGAAGGGTGGTCCGCGGCGGGGCTTGCAGTGAAGGCGAGGAATCGCAGGTGTGTACACGGCTGAATGTCCAACTGGCGGTCTGCTCTGGAAACCTTCACCCAGTTCGCAGCGAAAAGTCTACCAGAGTCTCTCTGGCCACCTGGAAGGATGACGCATGTATCAAGCACTCTCCGTGTGCTTCAGCTACATGACACGCAAGGTAGTTCTCACACTTCCACGGGGGTACACTTTACTCATCCATTTTAAAGACGAGGAAACCGAGGCTTGGAAAGCTAGGGGGACTAGCCAGGCGTCTCCAGCTGGTTAACAGGTGGAAGGTGGGCACGTAGACAGGAGGGCCCCAACTCCAAGCTCACTGCCATCCAGTCCTCGCAGACCAACCCTGTAAGAGAGGAAAAAGGGATCCAAGGGGATGCAAGGAATGGGACCCAGGAATTTCCCTGACCTGAGCTGGGCGCTGCTGCCACCTATCCAGAGCCCAGGTGGTCCTCAGTGAGGGCGGTGAGGAAGCCTTATCCCAGGTCCATCCCAGGCCCAGCCAGGTCATCTCAGGTCTAGACTTGGAGGCGTGTTGGGGGCTAGCAAGGTAAACATGCCCCTGCCATGAAGAGGAAGGTGCAGAGAGGGTCTGCTTCCACCCCCGCCCAATCCCCCTCGTCTGCCCCCGCTGCCCTCCCCTCCCCTCCCCACCGCCCCGTGCCGTTTAGAAGCTGGCCTGAACCTTCCAGCCTGGCTTCTGCTGAGGTCTGGGGAAGCAGTGATGCAAGGGAAGAGGACTCAGGGCGCACACCTGTGCCCACCGTGGCCATGAGCCACAGAACAAGGAGAATCCTGTTTTAGAGAACATGTGCAGTGAGAACACCACAGAGGTGTCGCTGGGGTTGGAGCAGAGGGTGAAGAGTGACCAGAGGTCAGCACTTGAAAGGAGTCCCCTGAATGCTCTCCTGGTTTGGAGACTGGCACTGTGTTCAGATGCTATGTGTGTGTCATATCCCTGGAGGGTGAGGTGGGGCTGTGTGTGATCTGATTTCATGGGGAGACTGTGGTCCAGAGAGCTGAAGGGACTCCCCCAGATCACCTACCTCCCAGCCCTGAGGTCTCTGGAGTTTTCCTATGTCCCCAGAGAGAGGGTCAAAGATCAGCGGGAGACGGAGCCTCTTGCCTGAGGTCACAGCTACTAAAGTGAACAGCTAAGCTTTTGCTTGTGCTTCAGTGCTTGTTGAGCAGAGACTAACTGGGCCCGTTCACCTTCAACTTTGCCTGCCTGTTAAATGGGCATCAGTCCTCAGGATTGCTCAAAAGTGCTTCATGCTGCCTTGTGGTAAGGTTAGCGCAGGGCTAGGGACGGGCACCCAGAGGAGCCCTGCAATGTGAGTGGTTTCTCAGGGTGGGAGAAGAAAGGAAAGGGGCAGGCGAACCAGTAAATCCTGAACCTCCCCATTGCCTCACCACTCCCCCTTCCTGTCACGCTTGAACATCCTGCCTCGGCCCTCAGGCTAAGTCCCCAAGGGTCCCCTCGACTGAATTCCCGCTTCAACAGGGGCTCAACCCAGTGGGTTCTGTTCATGCTGCCTGATTGCCTAATGAGTTTGGCACCCAGCGTATGAATAATTGCCCCATACATTATGCAAATCTAATCATAACAACGCCTCGCTGGGTAACTCGCATTCTCTCAGCTCCGGATTCCCTCAGGTGCCCAATGCTGGGACAAAACTTTCATGGGAACCACACCATAGCGCTGTCTCCTACGTCTCTGGATTCACAACTACTGTGCAGACTGTGTTCTCAGCAAGGACAGCTTCACGGAGGGCTCCTGCCCCACCCCACCCCATCCCCCATCCCATTGAGTCTCACAGTGTTCATGAACTCATGAGAGGACATTTGTGGCGTGCCCACTGCAGGCCAGGCACATTCTACACATCTTCCTTACCTGGCGCTTCAAAAGCAGTGTGGGAACATGAAATGAAAAGAGGATGAATTTTCCCCACACGCTCTTGGACGTCCCCTCATCTCTGAGCTCACTGCATCCTCTCGGCACGCCGTGAGACAGGCTTTCTGGGAGTCTCTGAGCGGATTCATTACTTGCCTAAGGTCACTCAGCTGCTAGCCACAAGAGCAGCAGTTTGAATCCACCAGTCACCCCTTGGAAGAAAGATGAGGCTTTCTACTCCCATGAAGACTTAGAGTCGGCAAAAAAAAAAAAAAAAAAAAGACTTACAGCCTCAGAAGCCCCCAGGGGCAGCTCTCCCCCATACTGTGGGGTCTCCAGGAGTCAGCATTGACTGGAGGGCAGTGAGTAGCTGAGTGAAGAAGGGAGCTGAATGACACAGCGCCCCAAGCCCCAGAGGAATTCAGGGTTAACATAGGTCTCCCAGGACCTCTTCAGCCATCCTTTGGGCTTGTGAGGCTCCAAGTGTGACTGCCACATGGGAGTGTGTGACTGAAGGAGTGTGCACACACTGTGTGTGTGTGTACTCCTGTGTGTATTGGGGAGGGGTCTCTTTCTGGGAAAGTCTGGGGATGCCGCCGAGGCAATGAGCTATTCTCAGGCCTCGCCTGCTCGCCCTGCTCCCTGCGCAGGCCCTCCCCCCAGCAGCAGCAGTGACCCTGGAGCCTGGGCCAAGTGGGGTGGGGAGTTTTGTTCCACAAGCAGAGGGAAATCTTGGCTCCAGGACCCTTCACGCCCAAAGAATTACTGCAACGCTAGAGTAGACTTGCTGGCCTGGAGCAAAGTGATAATTGGACCCCAATTAAATTAATTTATATGGACAGAACTCCAGCCCCTCCTTGGACCAGTGGCCGGCCAGACAGGCTGACCCATCGCACTTGACTCTCAGGCCCAGAGCACACTGGGAGTTCTGGTTTGTTGTTTGCAGCCTGCTGTGCAGGTTGGGAGAAAATGACCCAGATTTCAGGAAGCGAATTCCTGGTGAGAGAAGATGGGGGCTGGCAGACCTGGCTCAGGCACGAGGTGTCTAAGGTCTTCTCCCAGGGATCTCAGGGGCATCGTCTGGGGTAGGCAGTGCCTCAGCCTCCAGGCAAGGCGACACATGGGGAGCTGCAGGGTCCAAGGGAGAGTTGGCCCCTGGTTGATAGGCCAGACCCTGGTTATGACCACCAGCTGTGGAGAACATACTTGTAGCCGTCGGAGACACAGGATGAAACGCTGTCCTACTCTGGTGAAGAGTTAGCTCTGAAACCCACAGGGACTGTTCTACTCTGTCCTGTAGAGTCACCAGGAGTCAGTATCAACGTGATGGCAATGAGCTAGCTTTGTTTTTTGTTTTGTTTTTATAAATCATTGTTTTGGGGGCTCATACAACTCTTATCATAATCTATCCATCCATCCATCCATTGTGTCAAGCACATTTGTACATTTGTTGCCATCATCATTCTCAAAACATTTGCTTTTTACTTGAGTCCTTGGTATCAGCTCCTCATTTTTTCTCCCCCCTTCCTGCTCCCCCGAGTTGGCATTGGTTTTAACTGGCTCCTAACCCAGTCGCTGCCTGGAGCAAAGTACCAGGCCCCACGCCACACCCTACTAGATGCACTGTGTCCAACCTGCAGTTTCTGCACTGACCCCTCCTCAGCCCAGATGGACCCTTCCTCCACTTTCTAGATCCAGCGGGGTCAGGTCTTGTCCCTACCTCTACCCTGGACACTCAGAATGCAGGGATCTCTCTCGAGCTCTGTCTTCCCAGGAGGTAACCTTCTGGAGGGCAGGCGGCCGTTCTGATCGGGGCCGGGCCTGGTACAGAGGTGGCCCCAGGGAGGATGGGTAACCCCCAGGGCCTCTTGTAGCTCAAACACCATTATTCATCTGGCCCTATCTGCAGCCCAGAGCCCGGACTGCTCAGCTGCACGGGGCTGCATTGGATGAAGAAGCAGGGACGTGGTTCAAGACGCAGCCAAAAGCAGTTACTTCCTTTGCCCACTCTGCAAAATGGGAGGCTCGTGTCAGGGACCACCTCAGTCCTTCCTGCATCTGAGGTTTGGGGACTCCATTGCTTTTGGTGTGAACGTCTTGCCCCACCAACTAGAAGTCATGTTGGTGTCAGCTCCAGAGAGCCACAAGGCTGAAGGTGACAGAAATGCCAAGAGAGCCGCGGCCCACCTGAGGTGGGTCCCCAGCTGCAGTCTGCACGGTGCTAGGTCCCACGCTCTCTCTCATCCAGTTTCTTCCCAGGATGCACTCCCAGGAGACCCAGCTGTATAGAGCTCGCTGTGTGGGACCCCATCTCCCTTCTGCTGAGGAGGCTGCTTCACCTCGGGGGTCCTGGCTGCCATCTGCAGGACTGCGCCCTTCTGCCAGATCTGCTTGGCTCCAGGCCCCAGAGAACGTTATGCTCGCCCAGGGGGGACGGCACCCATCTCCTGCCTCTTAGCAGGCCGCTGGTGTTTGGGTACAGACCAAAGAGCCTGGACTTCATCCTAACAAACGAGGGAGCCCTGCTGAGCAGGAAGAGGCCTGGTGAGAGCTCCTCAGCCACTGTGTGGATGGAGAGGGGAAGAGCGGACCACTGGGGGGGGGGGGGGGGGACAGGCGTTGACAAGCCAGTTCAGAGAGTCCTGTGGGGAGGGCCCAATTCCTCGTGCCAGGCGATCTGTTCCTCTAGTGTAGAAGACCCGCTTTGTCTCGCTCAGACTTTCCAAGGAGTCTTTGGCTTTTGTAGGGCCACGGGGCCAGCAACCTTGGAAAATCCCGCTTCCTGCCTCCTGGGGGTTGTAAATTTAGGGTGGAAGCTGAGGGCTGGCTGCCTTTGAATTTCCCTCCTCAGCGCCCATGGGGCCTGGCTGTGGGGAGGTGGGAGCCCGAGGAACTCCCCTTGACCCTCAGCTTACCCCTGCAGCGGCTAGGTGGGTCCACAGGCTCTGGGGCCCAGGGGAGGGACTTGAAGGGCAGCCTCAGGCCATCCCATACTTCCCCTTCATCCTGTAGCCTCAGTTTTCTTTAGTCCTGTGTCTTCCCCAGCAGGGCATCTAATGTGGCAGGGGTGTGGAGCTGGAGGGTGGTCCTGAGCCTCAGTTCCCTCTTCAATGGCAATGGCAGATTAGACAAGGGCATCTTTTTTGTTGGTGTGTTGATATGGGGTCCTGGTTTACAACTGCCGGCACAAGCACCATGACAGGCCGTATAAAACCAAAGTCTGGGGCAGGCTTAAGCTCTAATTTCAGATTCCTGGACACTGAGGTAATTCTGTCAGAGAAGGCATCACCTGTCCCAGACTGACCAGTAGGGAGCAGCGACCCCCCCCCCCCATTGACCAGTCAAGAGAATACGCGTGGAACTACTCGCCAACCACCACTGGACAACGCTGATGCCAGAAGTTTTCTCCAATAAGTTTAAAGAACAGCAACACTGGACTGCCCCGGTCCTAGCCCCATAAAAGCCCGGGGAACAAAGAACTCAGGGCTGATCCCCTTTGGACGCTGGGTCCCTGCTGCGCTGGTCAGCGGAGGGAGGAAAGCCCTAGCTCGAGCTAGAAAAATAAAACTCCTTTTGCCGTGTTTGCATCTCAACTGGTCGTAATTCTTCCGTGCGCCCAAGGTGAGCTCACATTCCCTTCCCCAATCTATCATTACCACTCCGCCAACCTTGTGGCCCTGACCGCCATCCGTTTAGATTTAAGCGTGCACACACCACTTTTGTGATCACCAATCTACTATCTTCGTGTCTACCTCGCTGTTGGCGAAGGGCTAGACCCACCGTCACTTGGCTTTCTTTGGTAGATGGTCTGATTTTTCCTCTTCTCGTTCCCTTTTGTTTCAAACCGTTTTATCGGCCCTTATCCACCTATCACACAATTCAATCGTCCAATCATATCAAGAAGAGTTGTACAATCATTACCACAGTCCATTGTGGAACACTTCCTTTTTACACACACACACACACACAACGGTTAAAGCGCCTTTGAAACGAGCTGTGTTCTTTTTGACGTTTTATCGTGACTTGCATGAAGGTTTACAGAGCTTTCCAACCCACCCTGGACTGTAAATCTTTATGGGAGCAGACAACTTCATTCTACTCTCTTGGAGGGCGGGTAGGTTTGAACCACTGACCTTGTGGTTAGAGTCTAGCCTCTAATCCACAGTGCCACCAGGTCTCATGGTTCTCCCTTGTACACCTATGGTTGGGCTGAAAGCTGAGCTATAGGGTGAGTTCTGTCTGAGCCCTGAAGGGCAGCTATGTACCATAGTCTCGGCAGCTCCGCAGTCTCTATCCGAGGAAACCTGGTCTGTTTCATGAGTTTGAGTTTTGTCCCATTTTTTTCTCCCCTCTATCCAGGACCTTCTAATGTGAACCCTTTCAGAGCAGTTGGTAGTGACAGCCAGGCACCATCTAGTTCTTCTGGTCTCGGGTTGTGCAGTCTGATGTCTATGTGGTCCAGTTGTCCCTAAGACTAGTTAATTTCACGTGTCTCACTTTTCATCTCTCTTCTTCCTTCTAGTTGCACGCTAGATGACTGCTCGTTGGTTTTGAAGACCCTGGCCACTGCTCCCCGAAGTAGGGTGTGGAACACTGTCATACCAACATCACGTTATGCCCACACCCTGGTTTCCTCAGAGACTGAGTCCCCAGACCCAGCAACTCATTCTCTGGAGGTGTTTGCTTAGGTCTAAGGCATTTTCATAATGTTACCCCTGTATGCAGTTGTGGATTTAATTTGAGCATAGGTAAATGCGCATGTATAAATACTCTATGTATATTTGTGGGCATAGTCCCCCCCACTTGTTCAATCTGCATATCGATGCAAGCATCACCCTTTCCCAGGACTGTCTGTAAGACTCTAGCACTTCTCCAGCGTCTCTTCCTGCCCCCATCATTTATTATTATTATCATTTTGCCAACCACTCTCTTACTGTAGATCGCTTTTCGCTTCATCCAAGTTAACCTGTGTCTGCCTCCTAGTTGGCAATGTACCCTCCCATCAAAGGATGCGTCTTGTAGTCTGAACACCTTTCCTGGGCGTTTTCTAATCGTCGTCTGATACAACATTCATCCTTTGGGCACCGATTTGTTTCACTTTGTTCCGTGCCCTCCAGGCCCATCCATGTGGTGAAGTGCTTCACAGCTGCATCGCTATTGCGTCACGTGACAGAGGAGTCCGTCCTGGCTGCGCTTCTTCCACGACAGATCTGTGTGTTCTTTTGGCAGCCATGGTACGTTCAGTATCCTTCGCCAGCACCATAATTCCAGCACACGGACTCTCCTCTGGTCTTCCTTATTCAATGTCCAACTGTCACCTGCATCTGGGGCAACTGAATAGACCAGGGCTTGAGTCAGATGCATTTCAGTCTTCAGAGCAACGCCTTTGCTTTTCAGCCCTTTGACGAGGTCGTGGGCAGCAGGCTTACCCAGGGTAACACATTGCGCGATCTCTTGACCGCTGCTCCCATGAGCATCAGTGGCGGATCCAACCAGGATGAAATCCTTGACCTCTCGATCTTTTCTCCATTTATCATGATGTTACTTACCCATTGGCCCAGTTGTGAGGATTTTGGTTTTATTTACATGGGGCTGAAATCCGTACTGAAGGCTGAAATCTCTGGTCTTCATCAGCATGTGCTTCAAGTCTCCCTCAGTTTCAGCAGGCAAGGTTGTGTCACCTGCATGCACAAGGGATGTTAACCAGGCTTCCTCCAATCCTGACGCCACCTGGGCTTGGAGAAGGACAAGCTCTGTGTGGCCCCGGCAGGAGAGTCAGAGAGAGGAGGGGTGCTTTCCGGTGCACACAGACTTGGAGGCAGATGCCCATACGGCTGTCATCCTAGGCCTGCCCTTATGAGCTATGGAACTTCAGGAAGTCATTGACTTGTCTGAGTCTCAGATTTGTTTGTGGAACGCGGGGATAAAGTTCTTACTTCTCAGAGTAGTAAGAATTAAATGGAAGAAACTAGTTAAGAGTATCCAGCCCCGTGTCTGCCAGAGGTAGGCCCAGATACAAACAGTGGAGATATTCCAAGAAACCAGAACCTTCTATCAGCCGAAATATGCTTATTGTGGAGGCTACGATCGCTGGTGGGGTGAGCGCCCCCTCACAGGAGGTGTGTGAGGAGGGCGGAGGCTGTTAGGGGCCAGCAAGTCCAGTTTCTGACTTAGGGGGACTCCGCGTGACAGCAGCCCTCCCCTGGAAGGGTGTTTCTCGGTTGTACTCTCTGCAGGGGCAGGTTGTCAGGTCTCTCTCCTGAGGAGCTGCTGCTAAGTGCTAGCAGCCAGGGAGCTCTGGTGGTATAGCGCAGTGGTTACTGGACTGCAATCAGAAAGGTCAGCAGTTAGAAACCAACCAACTCTTCCATGAGAGAGTTTTCTACCCCTGTAAGCGGTTAAACTCTCGGAAACTCACAGGGGCAGTTCTACCTTGTCCTGTTGGGGCGCTATGAGCTGGCTTTAACTCGGTGGCAGCAAATGAGTGAGGTTTTGCTTGAGGACGTACAGCCAGAATGATCCTTAGAATGGAGGATGGCAAAGCTGTGTCTAGCACACTTTGCAGAAGACATCAGTCCCTGGAAAAGAACATTCTGCTTGTGCTTGCTTGGTTACGTGGAGGGCCATTACAAAAGAGGAAGAAGACTCTCAAGGAGATGGATTGACTCAGGCTGCAACCGTGGATTGAAACTTAGGAACAATTGTGAGGATGGTGCAGGACCCACGCGTGCTGTGTTCTACAGCACAGCGTCCCCAGAGTTTGGAGGCAGCAGCTGGAGGAGAGGTCACCCATGGCCCAGAATTGCAGGTCAGAAGTTCTCAGCAAGGAGGGGGTCACTGAAAACCGTACAGAGCCTCTAAGAGAGATAGCTGCATTTGGAGATCTCTGTCCAGAGAGGACCCCTCGTGCCAGACACCAGCAGCCCCGCAGGTCACTGGTTTGAACCCACCCGCTGTACCTCAGGCGAAAGATGAGGCTGCCTATTCCTGTGAAGAGTTACAGTCTCAGAAATCCAAAGGGACCGTCCTTCTCTGTCCACTAGGACCTCTTGGAGTGGGAATCGACCCACCGGCAGTGAGTTTGGGTTTAGAAATGCCCGCACATGTGAGTTCCTATTTTGGTTGCTAACATTAGTGTTGGTGTGTCCTCTGAGTGACCGCAACCCATCAGCGCCTCAGGGCTGAAGGGCGGAAGGGAAATGAGAGGCCTGTGGGGCCAGGTCAGGGAGGACTTAGGACATCATGTCTAGGAGTTGGAACTTCACTCTGGAGCAGCGAGCAGGGATTTCTCATGGAATCGGGTCCCATCGGCCCTGGCCATTCGTCCTGTGGGTCCAGGGCTCAGCTGCTCCCCGGAGAGCGGCGTTCCCGGGGCCAGGGGAGCCAGGGAGGTCTCCGGGCTTGTAAACTGTCTGAATGACTTCATGGGGCTGTTGGCCTCACAGGGCCCATAAAACACAGAGTCTGAAGCCCTCAGCATTTCCAGATCTCCCAGGCTGGGGGCCAACAGGAGAGGAGCGGAGAACTTCTGGAACCAGCACCCCGCACTGCAGACTCCAGGAGGCACAGGGGCGGAGGGACAGCGTGTTCTCCGGGCCCTTTGATCAGCCAGCACAGTCCCCTTGCCAGTGAGGAGCCTTGCTTCGGAAGTCTGCTTTCGTGAAGGTGTCTTAGGGTCTCCTTTCCCAGGCCCTGAGGCTCAGGCACACGCAGAACTTGAAGGCCGAGGGAAAGAAGCAGCAGATGGCCGGTGAAGCACGCTCTGCAGGCCGCTCCACATGGGCCTCCTCTCGGATCACACAGGGAGACTTCGCACCTGTGAAACAGATCCACCACCCCACCCCGCCCGGCCCCAGCCACTTCATACAAAAGAACGGTGTTTCAGCTTTGAGGCCGAAAAGCGTAGGGTCAAGGGAACTGTCTTTGCCCCAGAACTGCCCTGTGAGCAGAGCGGGCAGGTGAGGGCAGGGCAGCACCAGGCCCACATGAGGCCACTCTGAGCTGGGCTGGGCTGGCCTGGCTCACAGGGGTGGGAGGAGGTAGGGGGTGGGGGCGCGGCGGGCAGCTGCCAGCTCTCCACAGCCCCACCTCCTCCAGCCATCGGATGGGTCATTTTGTGCCACATGGCTCACTTTCATCCTCCTAGTGCAGCCCAGGCCAGGTGCGACCCCAGCACTCGACCGACCTATGACCCCTGCCGGCTCTGTGTGAAGAGTCTCAGTGCCAGAGGCCCACAGGAGGGAGTCCTGGGTCACCCAGCTGCCACCCCTCCCTCACAGGCACCTGCTACTCCCAGCACAGCTGCCATCTGCTCCGCAGGAGAAGCCAGATCAAAGGGACTCAGAGGGTCCCTCTGCAGGGCTTCTCAGGCTCCAGTGCAAATTCTTGTGGGAGCAGAAAGCCTCATCTAGCCCCCAAGGGATAGGCTAGTGGGTTTGACCTGTCATCCTTGCAGTTAGTTAGCTTCATCATGGCACCTCTGATGGGGTGCTCCCAGAAAGTGGCTTAAACTTGGCCTCCTTTCTCCCAGCGTGGGTGGATGAGAGGCCCTGACTGTGCCACCTTGAGGTTTCTTGTTCTGTGGCTAATGACCTACTCTTCCTCCTTTTCCTCCCTGGTCAGCTGCCCTCCTAAACAGTTCTCTAGGGCCCACCGGAAACCATGGGCTGAATGCAGTGTCAGGGCCTCCCCTGAAGGGGAAAGGCTGGATTACAGGCCCAGCTTGGTCTCTGCTCCTGGGACCCTCTCTGGTCTCTCCTGTGTAACTGGGGCTAGGATGGGTCACCCTGCCCACCAAGGTCCTGTGCAAAATTCTCCAATGTCCCCACTCAGATTCTTCTCCCAGTTCCTTCTCTGAGAATGGCTACCTCCTCATAGCATCGTCTGCATGTCAGTCTGGCCTGCCTGGAAGAGACCAGCAGCTGTAGCCTGTACCTGACTCGATGGGAACCCTTGTGCTAGAGTAGGGTCTGAGTTGGGCTGCTGACTGCACAGTCAGCAGTTTGAAACCACTAGCTGCTCTGTGGGAGAAAGAGGAGGCTTTCCATTTCCATAAAGAGTTACAGTCTCAGAAACCATGGGAGCCAGTGCTGACCCTGTCCTGCAGGGTCACGGTGAGTAGGAATCAGCTTGATGGCAGTGACGTTTCTTTGAGGTCAGGCACAGAGGCGGGTGTCACAGGATGAGGCACTGGGCAGGGCAGGGCGGAGGGGCTTCAATCTTCACCACAGCACGTGCCTCCTCTGTTACCTTGAACTTGTTTGAAACCTTCCAGAGTCTGAGTTTCCCCATCTGTAAAATGAGAATAACAGAGAGCATTAACCAGCGTATCTATGCCAGGCACTGGGTGAGCTGCAGGCCCACATGGGACAAGGGGTCTCTGTCCTTGGCAGAGGTATCTGTGCATTCAGTGGGCCTGTGCTTGGAGAAGGTAACTGCACTATTCTTTCCTGGCATTGGTTGGACACCCTCTGTGTCCTCTGCTAGTCACATTGGTCTCAAAGCCCTGCCAAGCAGGCAACAAGGATTCTACAGGGAGAAGGGCTGAGCAGTATTGCGGCCAGTGGCTAGCTGGTTGTCGCAGATAGGATTTATTATTGGCATCTTGGCAGCTGGCATGGGTAAGCTTAGGGGCCCAGGGCTCCTGCTATGGATGAACAGGCTTGATTCTAGGTCTGGGCCAGTTAGCAGATGCTGCCTGCTGGACTCAAAGCCCCTCAGGATGAGGGACACAGGGACAAACTCAAGGAAGCCAGCCCAGAGTAGGCTTTGCCCCGAAGCACCCTTCCCTCCACAACTAATTCCATCCATCCAGTTCATTCTCCAGCCATTCCCTGCATACCTACTGTGTGCCAGACCACCTAGGAGCCTCACACACACTCCCTCACTGGCTCCTCAGGGACCTGGGAGGTGTTGTTGTTGCTGTTAGGTGTCATGGCAACTGTGGTCGCTACATCATCTGATGTCAATTTGAGACTATTCAGAGTGAAGGGGTGGAGTTTAGCCTGTCAATCAGGTTGCAGCTTGATGACCTCATTTGGAGGCACGATGGAGATAAATAGCTCACTGAAGGCCATGCCTACACTCTCTGCGAGGTATTCCTGTTGACAAGACCCATGGAGCTATGATGATGGAGCCAGAGCCCTGAAGCTGGAGGAGCCAGGTGGAGTCCCTTGCCAGTGCTGAGATGCTTCCTCGCCACTGGATCCACAAGATTTTCCACCCACTGGCCTGTGATCTTCCTGCATTTGGGGCGATTGCATGTGTTACATAAGTCTGAAGAGGAAATTATAGATTGATTTCAGACATGTGGGCTAATTTCAGTATTATGGACTTGATCTGGACTGGCCCGGGGTGTTTTTTTAATATACAATTATTCTTTGATATAAAGCTCTCTATGAATTTGTTTCTCTAGTCAACCCGGACTAACACAGCAACCGAATGCGCAATAGAACAAAACACCACCCCATCCTGCAACATCCTCACAATTGTTCTTCTATCTGAGCCCATTGCTGCAGCCACCGTGTCAATCCATCTTGCCAAAGGTCTTCCTCTTTGTCACTGCCCCTCTACGTTACCAAACACAATGTCCTTCTCTAGGGACAGGTCTCTCCTGACAACTCGTGCTAAGTGCGTGAGACAGGTCTGGCCATCTTTCCCTCTATGGAGCATTCTGACTGTACTTCTTCCAAACAGGTGTGTTTGTTCTTCTGCAAGCCACGGCACTTTCAATATTCCTCGCGAACGCTGCAATTCGAACGCCTCATTCAAACCTACGAGGTAGTCATTATTCCAGTCTAGAAATGAGACTCAGAGAGGGAAAGTGGAGATACAAGGTCACACAGCTGGCAGGTGGTGGAGCCAGACTTTGAACCGGCTTGCTTCCGGGAGAGTATGCCCTCGCCACTTCCTCCCTTCTCTTCCTTCCCTCCCTCCTGCAGTCAACTGTAGCGAGAGCTTGTGTTACCTGGAGAACATGCTGGATACACAAGACCCCCTGTCCTTGAAGCACTCCAAGCCTTGTGGGGAAACAAACAGGAAACTACTTCACCCCAAAGGGGAGGTGCTGCCTGCTCACAGGCAGACAGAGAGCTTGGCCCAAGAATAAAATGTCAGGAGGCCAGAGATGAGCCGGCATGCAGGTTCTCTGTTGACCAGACTCAAGCCTCACACACAGAGCTGGGCCTGGGACTAGCCACGCAGGACAGGAGACACACCAGGGGGTTTCATCCTAGCGGTTAGTATTGTTTCTCAAAATCAGCCGAACAAACTGTGAACAGAACCCCAATTCACGGAGAAGAGTGATGGTTTGAGGGAAGGGAAGGGAGGCTTGTCATCCCCGCCCCTCAGCCTTCCCTTGACCCCTTCCAGTGCTCCTGAGGCCCCCGTGAGGATCCCGAGGGCTGTGGACAACCCCCAGCTCTACTCAGCTTCATGCGTCCCCCCACCTCCCAGGGAAGGGGCCAGGAGAAGTCCAGCCATTGCCAACATGAGCCCGAGACAGATGCCTTGTGGGGTTTGAGCACCCACTGCACGCTCGCCAGCCTAGACCCGCCACCTGCCCCGCTGTCTCAGCCTCTGTGAGGCTGTTGGCACCAATTGTAATATGGGGACAGGGCACTGGGATCCACTGTGAGAGGAAGGAGACCTTGGCTGGAGCCCGAGCTGGAGTCGAGGGACAAAGTCAGAGCTGTACTTACTCAGCACCTGCTGTGTACCAGGCAAGGGCAGTTCCAATGGGGGCAGAGAGACAAAGTGCCCTGAAACTTAAGGAGGGCCCTCTTTGAAGGAAAAATAATATATAAAATAAAAGATACAAAATCTAATCAGAGTGAATTTTTATTTAGAATGAGAAAAAGAATCAGAGTCAACTGTAAAAGTTATAAAACCGACACCTATCATGAACATCATCAGATTCAGGAAAACAATCTCTTTTTCTTCCCTACTTTCCCCTTGAGAGCATTTTGGAGAGGGCTGAGGTCCTGCTTGAACCCGTGGAAACAGCCACTGCAGTAAAAGCAAAACTGCCCTGCCACCCCTTGGGGCCATCAGGTTAGGGCCCTGTGACTTGACTATAGTGGCGGCAGGAAGGGGCCGGGAGTGTGGGGAGAGATGTGTCCTGGCAGAGGCTGCACATGCATGTGACCCTGTCCAGTGTTTGTAAACCACACAACCTGCTCCCATCTTCGTTTCCTATGTACACTAGCAGTGGGGGATCCAAGCCATTTAACAACCAGTTCGCCAGCTTTAGATCATGTTGGAAGAGTTTTAAAATATCAACGAGAAAAATATTAAGCAATACCTGATAAAACAAACAATGAAACTGCTATTTCAGATATTTCCATATTGCTTCTTGATCGGTGTCCTCACTTGCAATATTCTTTGCTTTTATTCAGGCATCGTCGGCTGTGTGATTCATCCTGAACCATCCTTCCCTGTAGGAGTAAGGTCCCATTCCTGGAGAGGCAGGCCAATTCAACAAAAAGACATTGTGTCAGATACATTAGAAACAAACTTTGGGCCTCCAATCCAACCCCCTCATTCATATCAATATGATTGTTTGTTTTGGATCTTTTGATACCTGATACCATCGACACCTCATGATCACATAGGCTGGTGTGCTTCTTCCATGTGGACTTATTTTCTTCCCTGCTAGATGGCTGCTTGTTCCACTTCAAGCCTTTAAGACCCCAGGCACTGTCACTTGATAGCGGGGCACCATCAGCTTTTTTCACCATATTTGCTTATGCACCCATTTTGTCTTCGGTGATTGTGTTGGGAAGGTGAGTATCAAAGAGTGCCAGGTTATTAGAACAAAGTGTTCTTGTGTTTAGGGAGGCCTTTAGTAGAGACACAAAGTCTGTCTGCTATCTTAATACTTTAACGTATAAATATATGTACATTGGTCTCTATCCCTTTCATTATAAATTAATATACTTACACATATATGGCCCACTCCTTATCTCCCCCCACCCACCCCCGTCTTGTCTCGTTTCCTTTTTCTAATAAAGATAGAACCAGTGAAAAAAAATTAATATACTTACACATATGCATGCCTATAGCTATACCTCTATAAATGACTTTTGCTTCCTACTTCTTTCCTCTATTTCTTTTCACCTTCCTCCTGTCCCACTATCTCGCTCACTCTGCACTGAGACGGTTAACTCTTTTTTAAAAAAATCATTTTATTAGGGACTCATACACCTCCCATCACAATCCATACATACATCAATTGTGTAAAGTACATTTGCACATTCGTTGCCCTCATCATTCTCAAAACATTTTATCTCCACCCAAGCCCCTGGCATCAGGTCCTCATTTTCCCCCTCCCTCCCCCTCTTACTTCCCCCCTCCCCCATGAACCCCTGATAATTTATAAATTATTATTTTGTCATATCTCGCTCTGTCCCACATCTCCCTTCCCCCAACATTTTTCTGGTGTATGTCCCCCAGGGAGGAGGTCACATGCACACCCCTGAAATAGGTTCCCTTTCCCAACCCACCCTCCCTATGCACTCCCAGTATCGCCACTCACACCACTGGTCCCGAGGGGATCATCCGCCCTGGCTTCCCTGTGTTTCCAGTTCCCACCTGCACCAGTGTACATCCTCTGGTCTAATCAGACTGGCAAGGTAGGATTCAGATCATGACAGTGGGGTGGGGGGAAGGAAGCATTTAGGAACTTGAGGAACGTTGTATTTTTGATCGTTGTTACGTCGCACCCCAACTGTCTCATCTCCTCCCCAAGACCCTTCTGTAAGGGGATGTCCAGTGTGCTACAAATGGACTTTGGGTCTCCACTCCGCACTCCCCGGCTCATTCACTATGGTAAGATTTTTGTTCTGATGATGCCTGATACCTGATCCCTTGACACCTTGTGACCACACAGGATGGTGTGCTTCTTCCATGTGGATTCTGTTGCTTCTGAGCTAGATGGCCGCTTGTTTACCTTCAAGCCTTTAAGACCCCAGATGCTATCTCTTTTGATAGCCGGGCACCATCAGCTTTCTTCACCACATTTAGTTGTTCACCCACTTTGTCTTCAGTGGTTGTGTTGGGAAGGTGAGCATCATAGAATGCCTATTTAATAGAAGAAAGTATTCTTGCATTGAGGGAGTACTTGAGTGGAGGTCCAATGTCCTTCTGCTACCTTAATACTAACCTTATGCACATAGCTCTATTTCCCCATCCTCATGTATAAATATATTTGCATATGTACATGTCTTTATCTAGACCTCTATAAATGCCCTTTTCCACCCAGCTCTTTCCTCTATTTCCTTTGATCTCCCTCCTGTCCCACTCTCATGCTCAGTCCCCACTAGGGTTTCAGCAATTCCTCTTAGTTACATTACCCTTGACCATGCCCTACCAGGCCTCCCACACCTTTCTCACCACAGATTTGGATTACTTGTTGTTCTCTTGTCCCTGGGTTTATTAACACCACTACCTTTCCCCCACCTCCCCGTCTCCCATGTCCCCATGGAACTATTGGTCCCGTTGTTTTCTCCTCCAATTGTTCACCCAGCCTATCTTATTTAGACAGACCTACAGAGACAGTAACAAGCACGAAAACAAGACAGAGCAAAACCAAGCAACAATGTACAACAAAACAACAGCAAACCAATGACAAAAACAAAACACAACAAGAAAGAAAAGCTTGTAGTTAGTTCAAGGATTGTTTGTTGCATTTTAGGAGTATTTTCCAGTCCATTCTGTTGGGGCACCATGCCCTGGCCCCAAAGTCCACCTTCAGCTTTCCCTGGGGACCTTGCCGCTCCCTTCCCTTCCTGTTCTGTTGCACCCACTTAATGTTTTGCCTCGGTGTGGCAGATCCAATCATGTGCAGTTCTCTCACTGTGTCTCAGGTGTTGTCGCCTGTAGGACTATGGGTCAATGAGGGACGTCTTATCACATAGTGGGGCCGGCCATGTGGTCCTCTCTGTGGGCTGGCTGCCCTAATTGGGAACATTGACCTCCTGGCCTGGTTGACCATGATGTGCTCCCCCTCTCTCTTCCTCCCCCTTCATCTGCTCCCATGTGCTCCAATCAGATATGTCTCTCTTCCAGAGCTGTAGATTCTGTGCCGTCCTTTGATATACATTCTTCTGAGGGGAGGGGCATATGTCCCCTTAGTAGTTGGGATTGGGGCTGGCCCCCCAGACCGCTCCACTAGTTCCCTACTCCACACCGGCATGTTGCAGTCACATATTGGAGCATCGGGTTGAAATCTGGTCTGTCTTTCCCTGTGGAGACACAAACAATACCCTCCCCTTGGGTGGGTTAGTGCCCTGTGCCTCCTGTACCCTTTTCTTTTTTATTATTTTTTTTCCTTTCCCCACCTCCTTTTTTAGTTGTCTGCCATGTATATCCCTGTATTTGATCTGGTCCCTGCCATATTACCTGGCCCTCACCCCAGGAATATTTGTATACCATATCTTTTTCCCTATGCCCCATTTGCCTTTTTGTTTTAAAAGCTTACCTCAGCATCCTTTCAAGTCTTTCTATATTTAAGTCAATGCTATCTTGAGGTCTGTTTTCTCCTTTTTGCCCTCTGGGTGAGGTTGTTCTATGTGGTGTCTCTTATTTATGCTTGGTGAGTGTTGTTCTTCTGCCCATACTGGGTTGGGAAGGATCTTTTGTAGGGCTGGGTTTCTTCTAACTTATTCTTTGAGTTTTTCCTTGTCTGGGAAGACTCTTACTTCTCCATCTATCTTGATTGATAATTTGGCTGGGTATTCTTGGGTTTGAATTGTTTTTCCTTCAATTTTTTGAATATGTTACTCCACTCTCTCCTCTTCTTCATAGTTTCTGCTGATAGGTCTGAACATATTCTTACTTGGGAACTGTAAGGTTTATTGGGGTGCGAAACAGAACTAAAGATCCAATTGGCAAAGTTTTAGAAGCAGGCTTTATTGAGAATCTTGTGGGCGGGTTCAGCAACTCAGGGTATTGAGCTATTGAAACCACGCCGGGAAAAAATCCTGGCAGTGTTTTTATGCCCACTGCTGGCAGGCACAGCTGGGAAGGATCAAAGCTGGGGAGGGTCTGCACACATAGGTGCTTCAGAAGGAAAAAGGTTGTTAATCTTATCTATATGTCAAGGACAGGTGGAGTGACCATATCTTCAAAGAATGTCCTGGCTCTGGGGATGTTTGTTTCTCAGAACTTGCGGTTTTCAGCGAGGGGCGGGGAGGCCAGTGAGGGGTGAGTTCTGAGAGCTAAGGTGGAGGTGCCTGAACTGAAAATGGAGTACCTTGTGTCAAGACCAGGCATACCAGACTCTGCCTTATAGGGAAAAGGGACGAATTTAGTCCATTTCTGTAACTGCTTCCTGCGGGTAGTGGACGAAGACCAAGGGGAGGGGCTTTTCAGGCAGAGTACTGGGAGTTCCGGCTTGGCACAGGGTGGAGAGGCTTGTATTGCTGCAGCATCATCTGGTGAACTGCTATACGGGTGATTTTACGGAGTCGACTTTGCAGGAGCTGGATGAGACAAGGAACAATTAAGAGCAAAATTATAACTAAAATTCTGGGTCCTAGTATGGGGGCTAGGAAGGGGTACAGAGAAGAGTTCCACCAGGAAGAGGATCCGTCTGTTCTGAATCTGGTGTTTTGCAGCTCACGGTTTAGCTTGTTGAGGGTCTGGACTCTAGTTTCAACAATTCCCGACTCATTGATGTAATAACAGCATTCCTCCTGGAGGAAGAGGCAGGTTCCTCCTTTTTCAGTTGTGATGAGGTCTAAAGCGTGGCGGTTCTGCAAGGCAACTTGGGCAACAGAGGTTATTTGTTTCTGCAGGAGGCTAGAGACTCGGCAGAGGCATCAACTGCCAGCTGGAAACGTGAGGCTAACTTGTCTGCTGTGATGATAGTGTCCAAGGGCCCCGCCGCTGAGTCCTACTGCAACTGCTGCTGAGGCTACGGAGATGCCCACTGCTATGGGGAGAAAAACTGCTCTTTTAGTACAGCGACTGTATACCTGGATGTATTTGTCCTGGAACTCAGCCGGAGTGTATGTAGTGAGCTGCGGAACCAGAGTGACGGGCAGGCACAAAAGGGTAGAGGTAGAACTGATGTTCAAATGCTTAGTGAGTGTATGGTTGCACCAAGAGAAAAGTCCTTCTGGGGCTGTTGGTGGTTTGGAGGGGATTTGGGTGACATTACATGTCTGTGTAGATGCATTGGAGTAGCAAAGGGCACTTGAGTGTTTTCTGGTTGGATGTCTAAAAAGGTTGTGGAGCAAGGACGAGTATGGAAGGTATGAAGCTAGTTGCAGGAAGAGGCGAGAAAAGGAAAGGTCGTCCGTAGAGTATTTTGAAAGGACTGAGGCCAGAAGGCTCCTGAGGGGCCGCGTGAAGGCGTGTAAGAGCAAAGGGTAATAGTTGAGGCCAAGAAAGTTGCAGTTCTAGGGAGAGTTTGGTGAGCTGTTGTTTTATGAGACCGTTAGCTCGCTCGACCATACCAGAACGTGGAGTTTCCAGCAGATGCCCAGTGAGGCGCTAACTGCCTGCTGCATCTTAGATAGGAAGGCTGGGCCGTTGTCCGACTGAATTGAAGCAGGCTGGCCAAATCGAGGAATGATGTTTTGAAGAAGGTGAGCAGCGACTATGCTTGCACTCTCAGAGGAGGTGGGAAAGGCTTCGATCCATCCTGAAAGTGTGTCAACCATAGTGAGGAGATATTTAAACCGCTTATGCTTTGGCATGTGGGTAAAGTTTATCTGCCAGTCCTGTCCTGGTAGGTGCCCTCGCATCTGGTGGAGCTGTTTACGAGGGTGTTGAGCCCTCTGGCTATTGGAGAGGGCACAGATGTTGCATTTTGCATGTACTGTGTTGATAGTGCTTCATAGTCCAGTGGGGTGAAATATGGGGGTTAGAAACTTGTAGAGAGCTTTTGGCCCGATGTGTAGAAAATTGTGAAAATTGGTGATGATTATTTCCTGTTGTAACTTTGGGAGAATGAGTAAGTTCTATTTGTGTGCCCACCCTTTTCGTTGAGGAAGAGAGCAATACTGGGTGTTTTCCTGATCAGTGTAAGTTGGAGTGTAAGTGGGAGATAAAAAGCATACTGAGCTAGGAGCGGGAAAGTTGTTGGGCTAAGTCAGTAACAGGATCATGCCACGTGAATGCAAACAGGAACTGGGAGTCTGGGTGAATAGGAATAGTTAAAAAAGCATTTTGAGATGCAGGACGGTAAAGTAGGTAGTGCTTGCAGGGATTTGGGAAAGGGGAGTGTAGGGGTTAGAGACCACAGGGGTGATGGGGACCACTGCAGCACCAATTAGGTGGAGATCCTGCATGAGGCAGGGTTGTCCATTAGGTTTCTGGACTGCCAAAACAGGGGTGTTACATGGTGAGTTTACAGGGATGAGCAGACCGTGTTTCAATAATCTGTCTATTATGGGCTTTTTCCACTTTGCCTGAGGATTGTGGGTGGTATGCAGCGTGGAGTTTTCACTCAATGCTAAGGGAAGTGGCGACCTGAAGAAAAAGAGTGGCCAGTGGATTGATGATCCAAAGGCCAATTTTATTTCCAAAGTACAGCTTTATATATGAATGAGGCAAGGGCATATAGCTTGCATAGTGTAACAATAGCATCCTGATAAAATTGCTCTAAGCACAAACAATTCCTTGGGACTAATTTTATTTTAACACGAGCAGCTGTGTTCTCAGTTTACTCATTGCATCTTGGAACTTGGAAAAACATAAAGACACAGTGTCTTAAGAGAGTCACCAATACACTTCAGTTAAAACTCAGTGATTTTCTATAATCTCCCTTCTTTTAAAAAAATTTTACAACTAACACTGAAGAGTTAAAAGGCAGTTATCTGCTGAAGCTGTGGTTTCTCCCAAAAGCTGCAGGGCACAGAAGCAGAACATTTGGTTAAGCTGAACTTTATGCAAGGTTGGGATCATCCTGCTTTCTTCTGTTTTTATTGCAAACCTAGAACAGTTTTACCCAGAACAATCACAACTTCCTTACCACATAGAACAATCTCAATTTCGTTATCACTTAGAACAATTTCAACTTCTTTATCACCTTCTCCATCACATCACATCCTCCTCACATCCTTATCACATTCTTCTCACATTTTTCTTAACATGTTTGCCACATCCTTATTGTATTTCTTTATCACATTCCTTATCTTTCTTTCCTGGTTTGGAGGCATACTCAGTTTTCTGACTTAGTTTGACTTGATCTTGCACAAACTTTAACTTTTTCCTCACTTCTTCTTGGGTCTGCCTAACAATTCCAGTTTTGTTTGCAATAAAAGTAACCTTAGGCCTAGTCGGTGGGTTTTTGAAATTGGAAACTGAGGGCGGGGATGAGGTTGTGGAGGTGGCCTGCTTTAAGAGGGTGCTAAAGGGAAGAGCACTGCTGGAGAAGGAGATAGTAGCATGTAACTTGGTTAAAATATTCCTTCCCAGCAACGGAGCAGGGCACGAGGGGATAATTAAAAAGAAGTGTGAAACGGAGTTTTTTCAAGAGGGTTTGCCTGGGGGTTGAGGGGGACCCATCAATCCCCATGAAAGAGATCTGGGAAGGAAAGGTAGGGATCGAGTGAGAGGGGATAACAGAATAGGTAGTCCCCCCCCCCCCTACCCGCTACCTGGAGAATTACCCTGGGCTTGGCAAGGGTTACTGGAGTCGAGGAGCCAGGGCCTCTTCAGTCCATAAACCCCAGCAGCTCCATGCCTTGCAGCTCTGTGCCTGGAGTTTCCTAGATCTCGGCTCCTCGGCTTTGCGGGGCTGGGGACAGAGCCAGGGTCAGGCAGTCCGACTTCCAGTGGTCTGGCCATTTGCACAGCGGGCATGGTTTGGTAGGAGGCTTGGGGTTGGGGAAAGTCTTTGCCCAGTGGCCACAGCGGCCACATTTGAAGCAGGCTCCTAGCGATAGGCGCTGGCTGCCCTGGGGAGCACGGCAATGGACAGGATTACCTGCCGGCCTTAGGGCTGCTACCAGGGCTTGGGAATGGAGGTTAACCATTTGTTGGACCCTCACCTGGCGAGTGGTCTCAGCCATCTCCTCTCAGGTGTTAAAGATCCTGTATTGGGGTTTCAGGGCCCCTCTCAGCCTTTTTTAGCTTCTTTCTGATGTCAGGGGCTGACTGAGAGATGAAGTGAGAGGTTAAGATAGAAGCCCTGCTTTTAGACCCTGGGTCTAGACGAGTGTACTTTGTGAGTGCCTCTTGGAGGCGGTTAAGAAAAAGAGCAGGGTTTTTATCTGCCTTTTGAGTAACTTTTTTTCAGTTTGTCATAGTTGATAACCTTGTTGGAGACTGTTTCCAGACCTCTAATGAGGTACCGGATCATGAGGTTTTTATGAGGAAGGTCAGACCCCTGGCTGGGCTGGTAATTCCAACCAGGGTCCTCCAGTGGGATGGCGTGTGCCCCCAGAGGGACGTCTGGATTAATGGTGTGGTCTTTGTCTGCTAGCTGGCATCCGACATCGGTCACCCTTGCGCGTTTCTTAGAGGTTAGGGTGGAAGCAGGGATCACTTGGATGTTATGCCAGGTTAAGGTATATATCTGGGAAATATAAGTGAATTTTTAAATGAACTTGGAGGGGTCTGCCAAGAAGGAACCCAGGCGGGTTTTTATTTGTGACAGGTCCTGCAGGGAAAAGGGGATGTGAACTTGAACGAGTCCCTCCTGGCCTGCGACTTCCCTCAGCGGGCAGAGGGCAGCAGGAGGGCTGTGGGAGTGGGTATGAGGAGCAACCGGTGAGGATAGGGGAGAGCTTTCATACAAGCGGTTGGGTGGCGCAGAGGGTGGAGGGGACTGGTAAGGCAGCGGGAGCGGCGTGCTGAGGAGCTCAGGTAGTTCCTCAGGGGGTTGAAGGACAGTTTTTTTCTGTGGGGAAGATTGGGCTAACATGATTTGGCAGGTGGAGCAATGGCTGCAGAGGTCGGGGTGGGAACCCAAGTTCCAAAAAGCCTACATATAGGGGACATCAGAATCCTTACCAGTCCTCCTGCAGAAATTGTCCAGGTCCTGCAGAACTTTGAAATAGAAAGTGCCAGTCGGAGGCCAATGTGACTGATTGTTAAGCTGATATTGGGGCCAGGCGACTTGAGAGAGAAAAACAAGTTTTTTCTTTCTCAAGGTATGAGAGTACCCCAGGCTAGAGAAATTCTTTAGGAGACAACCCAGTGGAGTGTCAGGGTCAATCTTGGATTGTCCTGCGCCCATGGTGAGGGTAAGAAGGAGGAGGAGAGAGGGAGGAGGAGTTTACAGGCACTGCAGGAGCCTGAATAGGAGACACCAGGCCAAGTAGAACAGACCCAAACCAACTCTCTGAGGGTTAGTCCAATCGGCAGGAGTGGCTGCCGCTAAACCTATTGCCAGCAGTCCGGCTATAGGTAGAGGCACTAGAAGGTAGAGGGGAGAGCAAGATGCAAAAGGCCACATGTGAGGCAAATGCAGAAGTGGTGGTGAGGGAGAGAAAAAGGGAGGGAGAAAAAAAGGGAGGGGAGAGAGAGAGCAGAGGTGAGGTCTCGTGTTCTGGGTGAGCAGGTCTAGTCAGGAGGCACCCAGGCGTCCCCGAGTTAGTCCTGCCTAGGATGACGGCAAAGAAGAGAGGAAGAGGGATTGGCAAGACGTCTCAAAGACAATCACTCTCTGGCGACCCCTGGGGTCTACGGAAGAATTCCCGGTGTGGCCACATCTCTGATGGGAAAACTCTGGCGGAGCTCAAGAAACCCGAAACCAAGCTTGATGAGATAGGAAAGGAATGCAGTTAAAGAAGACTCACCAGGGCGGCTGCCGGTTGGTTTTGAACGCCTTTGAGAGTTGAGGCGAAGCGCTGTGCCCGAAGGTCCTGGAGACTTTGAGGAAGGGGGGGGCTCTCGAGGGTGACCCCAAAGATGGGGGGAGCCACATGCCCTCATGGGTTTCAGCACCAAGAATGTAAGGTTTATTGGGGCGTGAAACAGAACTAAAGATCCAATTGGCAAAGTTTTAGAAGCAGGCTTTATTGAGAAGCTTGCAGGCGGGTTCAGCAACTCAGGATATTGAGATATTGAAACCGCGCCGGGAAAAAATCCTGGCAGTGTTTTTATGCCCACTGCTGGCAGGCACAGCTGGGAAGGATCAAAGCTGGGGAGGGTCTGCACACATAGGTGCTTCAGAAGGAAGAAGGTTGTTAATCTTATCTATATGTCAAGGACAGGTGGAGTGACCATATCTTCAAAGAATGTCCTGGCTCTGGGGATGTTTGTTTCTCAGAACTTGCGGTTTTCAGCGAGGGGCGGGGAGGCCAGCGAAGGGTGAGTTCTGAGAGCTAAGGTGGAAGCGTCCGAACTCAAAATGGAGTCCCCTGTGCCAAGACCAGGCAGGAACCTTTATATGTGATTGCTTGTTTTTCCCTAGCTGCTCTCATGATTTTCTCCTTTTCCTCAAAGTTGGATAATTTAACTATTATGTGCCATGGTGACTTCTTCTTGGGATTTAGTCTTGCTGGGGTTCTTTCAGCCTCCTAAATGGTTGCCTGGTTTTCATTCACTAAGCTGAGGAAGCTTTCCTCCAATAATTCTTTCACTATTGTTGCAGATGACTTCTTTGTTGTGTCTTCCTCCAGTAAGCCAATAATTCTAATGTTGTTCCACTTCATAGCATCAGACATAGCTCTTATGTTTTCTTCAGCTTCTCTGATGATTCTATTAGATTTTTGTTGGTGTTTGTTAAAGTCTGCTTGGCTGTCCTTCAAGTCACTGATGCAGTTCTCTGATTCCTCCAGTCGCTTTTCGAGGTCCATGAGTGTGCCACTGGTTTTTGTTATCTCCTCCCTAAGCTCCTGTATTTCTCTTTGATTTATGGCTTTTACCTCTTCTATCATTTCATCCTTTTTCTGTATTGTTTCCCTCATATCCTCTATGACTCCAAGTAGCATTCTGAAAATTTCTTTCTGTGCCAGCTCAATGTCTGCTTCCTCTATGCATGTCATTATGTTCAGGACATCTTCTGGCATTGCCTTTTGTTTCTCCCTTTTTTTCATTGAGGTCGTTGGGGTTGATGGCTGTTTGCGTTGCATTGTTTTAGAGGGGCCAGGTGCCATTCTCCTGGGAGTCAAAGAGCACTGGCTCTCTCTGGGAGACTTGTAGGAGTGCTTCTTTGAACAGCCTATAGCTTATTTCACTATGGGATTGACCTACCACTTTATCCTCCTATGGCTTCCCTCTCAGGGGAGTGACCCAGAAGGGTTGCCTGCTTTGGTGTTGGGGAGGTTGGGCAGACGTTCCTGCAGCAGCTTGGAGCATTGAGGAGTGTTGGCCAAGCTGTCTTATGCCCCCAGGCATACAGGCAGGAATTGCCCAGTAAGAAGTTGAGCAGAGTATCCCCTGGTGAGAGTCAGCAGGGCTTTTCCCAGCCTAGCTAGCTATACAGGGTGGAGCTCACCTAGCTGGGTGTGGCAAAGGTGTAAATACCCTAAGCTAAGGGGAGTGGTCTGGAGGTTAGCAGTAGAATGTGAGAGACCAAGAAAGAGGCAAAGAGGAGACAAAAAGTTAAAAAGCAAGCCAGATGAGCCTGAGGATTTTTTTTTTTATCTCCCTGGCCAGCTAGAGTATACTCAAATGAAATTGTCTCTCACAGTCACTGGGCTGCAGTTCCTTGCTGTTTAAAGCTGACTCTTGCTACAATGGGTCTTTGTTATGCTAAAATCCACCAGGCCCTGTAACTGAGTTCTGGCATTCTTTAGCTAGGTTGCTTCTTATGCTGATTTATGTTAAGGGCTCCACCTATGTGCTCCTTGGAGCTGAGCAATCAGACCTGAGTTTGAGTTTTAAACCAATAATATATATTTCACCCCTTTTTTTGTGATGTGCTCCGATTTGGGGGCTGTCAGGCTTGCCCCCAGAGGGGGAGATCCAGCTTATTAGGGGAGTTGCTTCCTTCTTGGCCAATTGGAACTAAATTTGCTCCCTGTACTCCCAACTTTCCACTTTTTTCTCCCACACCGTGATCTTCCTAAGGTAATACTATATATTTTTCTTTTACTCTAAATTATGGCTACCCACCACCACTCCTCTGGCTGTGGGCTCAAGGCAGCCAACCACGTGGAGAGCTCCAGAGTGAGGTTCCCCTCGTGTCTGGGATTCTGTCCCCTCTCTGGCGTTGTCTGTAGAAATCACTATTCCCGGCAAGGAACGCTTTAAAGCGTTCTGGGTTTGCTTTGTGAGTGGAAATCCCACACAAAAAGGGGTTCAGGAGAAACCCTGGTACCCTAGTTCTAATTTCAGGACTCCACCTCCCCGTTTCCTTCGCCTTACCTCCCAATTTTCTGGTCTGGCAGTAGGAGCTCCAGACGGATGAGTCCTATCTGGTCGCCATTTTCTCCCCCTCTCCAGATGATAACTCTTTACAGGAGTAAAAACCTCACCTTTTCCCTGAGGAGCAACTGGTGGATTTGAACTGCTGACCTTGCAGTGAGCATTCCAAAGCATAACCATTCATGAATTTGTGATTTTCACATTAGGTGGCTGCCCAGTCACTCACCTCAGAGAGAACCTTGATTACGAGTGTCATTTTCACAACTGGTCCCCAAACACAAGAAAAAAATTAGATGATCAGTTCTGCCAACCTGTGCGAACTGGCTGAATCCCACCCCCGCCACGCTGTGCACTTTGTATCATACGCATATTATTTATGTGAGTGCTTTATATGTGGAAAATACGTATGCTCCATGCCGGCGCAGTTCTGAATGCATTGTGTGCAGGAGTCATGTCCTTCTCAAAGCTGTCCCATGAGGTAGTCTCTCTTCCCTCTGCTTTTCCGATGGTGACACTGAGGCTGAGAAGTGAAGTAACTTTCCCAAGTACATGTGGCTGGTCCCACATGGGACCAGGGCCTAGGTAATTTACCTATGGGGTCCAGGCTTGCCCACTAACCTATAAAATAGTCCAAAGGAGCTTCGAAAAGTTCATGAGAAAATTCCATTATCTTTCATTCCATTTCCCCATGAGTTTTCTGAAGCACTGCTATGTTTACCACTGGAGTCCCTTGGGATTTCAGAGGGGAAATGACCCTCATTCTGCCTCTTTGGGGAGTGGTGGCTTCTCAGAGGAGGTGGCTTGCAGTTGGAGCGGGACTGCAACAGATGATGGGCATTTGAAGCAAATGGCCGGGCTGCCCTTCCAAGACCTCCCTGATCTTCCCGTAACCTGCGTCATGTCATTCCCTGCCATCGGCAGTCTTTTGTCGCAACCTCTTCCTGGTTTATTCTCTTGCCCCCAACCCATCTTTTCACCACACAGATCTGAACCTGGCATCCATGGACAGCTTTATTCAGACAGAACTCCACAAAGGACCTGTGCTGGGCCCCCAGACATAACGACAGACCAAGCCCTGGTGCAGAGATCCCAGGAAGCAAATGCAGGCCCATGTCCTGGGCCCTGGGCATTGAGCAGGGGAAGCCCCATGGAGGGAGAGACCATTTTCCAGGGGACTTTGGGTGTGGCTCGCTCTCGGACACCTGGTGCTTTTGACTGAGTGGATGAGCAGTTGGATGGGGTGGACCTCTTGCTTGACCTGCTCACTCACTTGGTACACAGCTATTCCCCTGTCAGACTTCAACTCCCCAAAGCACAACTGAGTCTCATTTCCCCCGTGGTGCCACGCTCCACAGGGCAGGCTCGGGAGGGACCATGGAGAACAAGGGGATGAAAAGGCCCAGGTCCTTGTCTTCAGGAGCCCAGTGACAGTGTGGGAAAGAAGCTGCAGGTGTCGCACAGCCACGTCCTCCGGGCATATAGGGTCCTGCTGAGAGGCAGCGTGTGCAGGAAGAGGCCAGGCCCCTCTCCCCTCTCCCCTAGTGTGGCATGTAGGGCAACCCTCAGGTCCCCAAACCTTGCAGCCCCATTCTGGTCTAGTCCTCTGCTCTAAAGCGTTCCCAAGCTTCTTGGTGGAGCCTTTGAGGTGTCCAGGGAATGAGATGCCCACCGGGTGGTCCATTCCAAGGTTCAGCAGGTGGAACGAATAATCTCTCTGTGCCTGAGCCCAGTTCCGCTGGAGGCATTTATGGACTCAGCCTGGGTAAACACTGGGCCCAATTAATGCAACCAGGCTTCCACCTCTGCTGGGGTCAGTCCCACCATTCAGGGCCGTGGGCACCGGAGCGTGAGTCCCCAGGGCAGCGTGGGGTGTCACTGCGAGGGAGAAACGGCTGCCAGGAAAGAGCCCTTAGCCATCGTGCATCTCCCTGTGCCCTGTCACAGAGGCAGGGACCGGGGCTTGTTAGGGGACAGGAGACATGGACAGAGGCCAGCAGAGGGGGAGAAAGGCCTAGAGCCATGTGGTGGGCCACCTGGTCCACTGTGTGCCTCTCCCATGGGTGGGGACAGTGCTATCTAAAGCATTCTTTGAGACACGCCGTCGGACAGGACAACAGCAGGTGAGGGGGTGTCCTCCGGGAACTGCAGTCAGAGCCAAATCCAAGGCTCTCCTCCCGTGCTCTTTAATCCCTGCTCACCTCACACCCTGTCCCAGATGCCACCTCCACTCCAGGCCAGAGCTGGGCCTGGGACCCCGAGCTGAGGCAGACCAGGATGAGGTGACAGGCGTGGTGGGAAGACAGGTGTGAGCACAGGCAATGACAGCGTGAGCCCACGGGCCAGGGTAGAACTGTCCCTGTACGTTTCTGAGACTGAAACTCTTTGCAGGACTGGAAAGCCCCGACTTTCTCCTTCAGCTCTGCTGGTGGTTTCAAACTGCTGACTTTGGAGTTAGCGGCTCAACTGGTAACCAAGGAAGCCACCCAGGTTCCCGTGTGCCAGACGGCAGGCCTTTAAAGGGCGCGCTAAGGTTGGGGACAAGGGCCTGGTGCACAGGAAACACTCGATGAGTCACTCTAGAATGAGTGAGTGAGTGCCTGCATGGGAACAAGGCTGACCCCCTAACAGGTGGGAGGCAGGTCCAGGTGGGAAGTGGAGCTGGAGGAGGGTCTGGAAATTGAGACTGTCTTGCAAATGTTCCCACTGAGGCATCTGGATTGCTTCTCTGGCCTGGAGGGCACTGGAGGAGAGGTGGAAGTAGGGGAGGAAGCTCGTCAGACCCCCCCTTGGAGGATTCTGAGGGGGTGGGGACCGGACTGGAGATGTTTTGAGGGTAGAGTTATCAGATCAAACACAGACGGCCAGTTAAACCTGAATTTCAGATGACAACTCATTTTTGAGGATTTGTGGTGGTTGTTTTTTTTCCTCCCCCTAATTCTGGTAACTCTAATTGGGAGCAGGTGGGAGGGGTGGGGAGAGGTAATGGTGGCCTGGTTGGGGGAAGGGCTGTGGGAGAGAAGAGGGGATAGACAGCTGAGAGGGTGAAAATGTGTTTGTTTGTTTGTTTTTGCTTTTTAAGGAAAACTGATTACCTAAGTATAGCTCCCCTACAGAAAAATCCACCAATCATAAATATACAGCCTGAGAATGATCAAAATGGCCACACCTGGGGAAGCTCCCACGTAGTCCCGAAGGAGGTCCAGAGCAGAGCAGCGTCGGGTCCCACCGCCTTCCACAGTGACTGCTCCCTGCCCGCTGTCACCAGAAGAGGAGTTGTCCTGCCTTTGACCTTCCTAGAGGGATGTGCAGTAGGCACCTCTCCGTGCCTGGCTCTCTGTTCAGCATCACTCAGTGAGATTCAGGTCCTGTGTGGCATTCTGCTAGCAGGGATTGTGGGCTCTCCATGCTGAGACAGCTTGCTGACCCTTCTACTGCCCTGGGGCATGTGAGCAGCACCTCATTTGGGCTTAGCAACTCCCCGCGCTTCGGTGAACATGCTAGTGCACGTCTGTTGGTGCACGTGGGTATACACTTAGTGTTTGAGGACGGGGTTGCTTAGAGAAACAGATCCAGGGTACCCATCAGTGTATAAGAACGAACTTTATATCAAGAAGTAATTATATATCAAGAAGACGTCCCAGGCCCGTCCCACTCAAGTCCCACTGCTCTAAGTGTGAGGCAGGCCGGAGCCCTCTTTGGGCTCATGTGGCTATGGGCTGCCGCAGGATGCAGGAAGATCACAGCAGAGTCATGTGGATCCAAGGTCGGTGGAAACTCTTGGCAGGGTGCCCACTTGGAGCTGCCCTTGGAAGCGAGCAGAGTTCTAAAAGGATGGCAGAGGGGCAGAGAGGCAGTGCCCAGTGTTTCTCATGCAAGGAGGTCATCAGGCTGCAACCCAATTGATTGGTTGGGTCCTGCCCCTCCTCTTCTCAGGAGTATCTCATTGGCATAGCCCAACCCATCACACTGGGGGAGCTTCTTGCTGGAGCTGGCTGTGCAGCATCTCTTCCCAGTGCCACGGTCGGTGATATCATGTGCCATAGTGGGCATATTGAGACTATACCCCCAAACCAAACTCATTGCCTTCGAGGCCATGCTGACTCATAGTGACCTCTCCCCCACCCCCACCCTGTGGGTTTCTGAGACGGTAACTGTTTATGGGAGTAGGAAGCCAGCCTTTCTCCCACGGAGGGGTTGGTGGTTTCAAACCATGAGGCTCGCAACCCATGGCATAACCATTACGCCACCAGGGCTCCTGCATTTAGGCCACAGAAACTGGCAAGTAGCTCAGAGTTGGTCTCCTTTGGGGCTTGAGAGCCGGTGGTTAAACATTCACCGCCACACTATACCGGGTGGATCCCTGGGGTCAGCTTGCTGGGCTACAGGACGTGTTCAATTCAGCCTCCCCGCAGCCCTCTGACGTGTTTGTGTGGATTTGTGCCCCACCCACCCCCAGCAGCGTGTGTGCCCCGGGCATTCCACATTCTTCCCACAGAGCGCAGCATTTGTTTGCATGGGTTGGAATCACCAGGCATGTGAACAGGAGCAGGGGCGTGGGTGGGGTGGGGTGGGGGTGGGGGCTAGCAGTGGGATATTTGGGGGATGCCCATGCTTTCATCTGGGTTTCCAAGAGAGAGGACATGGCAGGATAGTGGGTTTGGGGGTGGCCGGTGAGGTGGGTTTGGGACATGTTGAATCTGCAGGGCCTGTAGGGTGTCCCCCGGTGGTTGTCCGTGTGTCATCAACAAGTGTCAGCAGGGGTAAGGGTGGGGCCCTGAAGGCAGGTGTGCATCACCCACCTAGTCACCTGCTCGGCCCCCTTCATCAGTGCCCAAACTGCCTTCTGGTACCCCTGTGAACCCCTGCTCTTCCAACACCTTCTCCAGGATCTCTCCTCCTCCTCGCCTTCATCTAGGGATGTGGTCCAATGTGGTCCAATCCCAAGGAGTCGACAGGAGACCTGGCTCCCAGCAGTGCCCCTCCCTGGGCCTCAGTGCAGTGTGCCTTTCCTACCCTGGGAAGCCTGGCCTGCAGGACCTGGTGGGAGGTATTGAGGAGTGGACCTCTTGGCTCTGGCCCCTGAGGGATCTGAACTTCTCATTAAGTTCACCCTCTTTGGAAGCTCTCCAGCACTTTCCAGAATGAACTTCGAATCAACCCATGTTTGCAGA
Organism: Tenrec ecaudatus; assembly: GCF_050624435.1. Lineage (NCBI taxonomy): Eukaryota > Metazoa > Chordata > Mammalia > Afrosoricida > Tenrecidae > Tenrec > Tenrec ecaudatus. The sequence continues at coordinate 73,292,744 of NC_134533.1, read as the reverse complement.
GCACTTGGTGGCTCACAAGCCCCCTCCCCCCAGAACCACCTAGACACATCTCCATCTCACCTCGGCTTTAATATGTCTGTGCTCTGGGCTTCCTTGGGGAGAGCTAAGTCAGGATGTGGTCCCAGCTCTGGAGGGGCCAGTTCAGGCTGCTTCTCTCTGTCCTTCAGCACCCCACCCCCGCCCATCCAGACTGGCAGCGTCTTAGGCCAAGCCTGGGGCATGCTCACTGCCATCCCAGCGTTCAGTCCGGGCCTGGTCCAGAGGCGATGTTCGCTGGGGCGAAGTCTGTAGACTGAAAGAACCTTCTGTGTCTGCCCTCGCCGTCGTCTTTCGCGTGGGCCTGAGCAGGCGGGAATCTTTGGCTCCGGCCTATGGATGGGCTCATTGTGTGTGTCTTTGTGGGGGAGGTTGTGCCAACGAGGAGGAGGGGGCACATCTCTAACAAGCTGGGTCGTGGGGAGGGAGGTCGCAGACTATGCCGAGACCATGGCCCATTTCACCCGGGCGGCTGGTTCTGTGTGAGCCAGGAAAGGGTTGTGTTTTCAGAGGGAAGTGAGCTGGTTTGCTCGTGGGGAGCAGACAGCTCTGGGAGCAGCTCCAAGGGAGGCAGGTGGGGGAAGGCAGAACATGCTAGCCTCTCCCCTGTGAGGTTGGCAGTGACAGCCGGGCCTGGTTGCTCCCTTCCCTGATGCTGTTGAGAGATGTCGCCTCCCAGGGGCCTTCTCTGCTGCAGAGACCCATGTGGGCCCAGCAGGTAGGGGAACAGGACCCAGCCTTTTTTCACCACCTCAGGGACCCCACAAATCAGAGTTGGCAAGGAGAGAGCAGGGCCCAGTGCCATCCTGCCTGGGGGGCCACGAGGCTGTCTGGAGATGGAAGTGTTCATTCAACCACTCCATTCCTCCATCCTGTCTGCCACCCTCCCACCAGCCCTGCATCTCCAAACCCAATCCAGACTCCTGAGCTGTACTTCAGGGAGCAGGCCTGGAGCAGGCCTCGAGGGCCCTGCCTGCACGGGACTCCAGACCTGGTGTGGGGGTGAAGTGTTGGGCAGTTCCTCGATGCCTGGATGCCCGGAGGTGGTTGTCTGGCAGGCAGGCAGGGCTTTAGGGATTGGGTCAGGTCTTGATGAGCAAGTGGGAGGACTAGGGAGAAGATGAAGGAATGATGCTCCTGCAGGTGGTGGGTGGAGCCCTCCAGAATTCTCAGGTCACAGGAGACGCTAAGGCAGCGGTTCTCAACCTGTGGGTCTTGACTCCTTTGGGGATTGAACAACCCTTTCACAGGGGTAGTCTAAGACCATCGGAAAACACATAAATATTTCACAATATATAATTTTATATATTATATGTATTTTTAGCTTTAATTTTTCTTCTTGTTTTGTTTTTTAATCATTTTATTGGGGACTCATATAATTCCTATCACAATCCATACATCCACTCATTGTGTCAAGACATTTGTACATTTGTTGCTATCATCATTCTGAAAATATTTGTTTTCTACTTGAGCCCTTGATATCAGCTCCTCACTTTCCCCCCCCCACCCCCCACTCTCTTCTTCTTCATGAACCTTTGATAATTTATAAATTATTATTATTTTGTTGTCTTACACTGTCCGAGGTCTCCCTTCACCTACTTTTCTGTTGTGCGTCCCACAGGAAGGAGTTTTTATGTAGATCCTTGTAATTGGTTCCCCCTTTCTACCCCACCTTCCCTCCACCCTCCCAATATAACCACTGGTCCTGAAGGGATCATCTGTCCTGGATTCTCTATGTTTCCAGTTCCTATCTGTACCAGTGTACATCCAGATTTGTAAGGTAGAATTGGGATCATGATAGTGGGGTGGGGGGGACAGGAGCATTTAAGAACTAGAGGAAAGTTGTGTGCTTCATGGTTGCTACACTGCACCCTGACTGGCTTGTCTCCTCCCCCATGACCCTTCTGTAAGGGGGTGTCCAGTTGCCTACAGATGGGCTTTGGGTTCCCAATCTGCGCTCCCTCTCATTCACAATAATATGATTTTTTGTTCTTTGATGTCTGATACCTGATCCCTTCAACACCTCGTGATCACATAGGCTGGTATGCTTCTTCCATGTGGGCTTTGTTACTTCTGAGCTAGATGGCCACTTGTTTACCTTCAAGCCTTTAAGACCCCAGATGCTATAACTTTAAATAGCCAAGCACCATCAGCTGTCACCACATTTGCTTATGCACCCATTTGTCTTCAATTACATATTATTTGGTGATTAATCACTATGCTTTAATTATGTTCAATTTGTAACAATGAAAATGCATCCTGCATATCAGATATTTACAGTATGATTCATAACAAAATTACAGTTATGAAGTAGCAACAAAAATAATTTTATTGTTGGGGTTACCACAACATGAGCAACTGTATTAAAGGGTTAAAGGGTTGCCGCATTAGGAAGGTTGAAAACCACTGCTCTAAGGAATAAGCAAGGGCAGGAGGTAGTGGGGTTGTGGTGGTGGGGGCCTGAAGTGGGAGGACCATGGACTGGCAGAGGGCCAAATGCCTTGGCCCTCAATTCCCCCTGTGAGGACTACCAGGAGCAGCCTCCCTGTCCAGTCCAACCCCAGAGGCAATGAGGGGCTCTGGAAACAGTCCCGGGCTAAGGTTCAGAAGTGTGGAGGTCAACACGGCGCTCAGCTTTAACTTGCTCCATGCCCTGATCAGATATTAAGCATTGTGCTGCTAGCCACAAGGTCAGTGGTTCAAACTCACCAGTGGCTGTGGGAGAAAGGAGGCATCTGCTCCTGTGATGACTTACAGTCTCAGAAACCCTAAGGAGCAATTCAAGTCTGTCCTATTGTAAGGTAACCAGATTTTAACATTGGGAAAGCCGAAAACCATTTACCTGCGCCGTTTTAAAAAATCGGGACTTTTTTAAAACGCCGCAGGACATGGGAAGAATTAAAAATTGGGAATGTCCACCAAAAGCAGGAGTTTGGTTACCTTATCCTACAGGATCCCTTGATGTCAGTGGATTGGGGTTGAGGGCTTGGGGATACTGCTCTTCTAGGCCCACTAGAGAGACACAGTCCGGAGCTGAAGGGAGGGGAGGGGCAGAGGGGGAAGAGAGCATCCAGAGAGGATGGAGCAGCTCTCAGAGGCCTGAGGCAAGAAGGAGCAGGCAAGGTAAGGCCAAGGCCAACGTGGCTGAGATGCAGGGGCGAGGCACAGGGGAACATAGAGCTGTATTTCCTCGGGGGAATTTTAGATTCCAAGTATGGCCCCACCTGAGGAAGACTTGAAGCCCTGACTGGCCAAGATCAAGGATGGCAGCCTTTAGCACGATGTAACAAATATATATATATATATCTCAAAACCCAAATCCTCACACCTGGAGCAATGGGTAATGTCATGATCCATGGAGAGAAGATTCCCAGTGTCAAGGATTTCTTCTTGCTGGGATCCCCAATCAATGCTCATGGAAGCAGCAGCCAAGAGATCCAATGGCGCATTGCACTGGGAAAATCTGCTGCACCAGCCCTGCTTAAGGTGTTTCAACGTAAGGAGATGACTCTGAGGGCTAAGGTGCTCCTGACCCAAGTCAGAGCATCTTCCATTACCTCCTGTGCACGTGACAGCTGGACAATGTCTACGGAACATGGAGAAGAATCCATGCACTTGAACGACGGTGCTGGTGAATAATAGGAAAGTACCACGAACTGCTAAATCAAGCCAACAAACGGATCTGTTTCAGGCGAAGTCAGCCAGCTGCTCCTCGGAGACAGGGATGGCCAGGCTCAGTCTCATGCATGTTGGGCACCTTGCCGGGAAAGATCAGTTCCTGGAGAAGGACATCGCGCTTGATGAAGTGTGTGAGGCAGCAAAGAGGAAGGCCCTGGACGAGATGGCCCACCACAGGGCTGCCCCGCGGGGCTCAAACAGCAGAGGAGCTGTGAGGTTGGCACGGGACCGGCGATGTTCCCTTCTGTGGTTCACTGGGTCTCTGAGTCAGGACCGACTTGGTGGCACCTGACGAAAAGTTAGGTCAGACACACAAGACTGGAAGTGGAGATGGGTATGCATCTTCTCTGTTGAAGGACCCGGGTTGGACACGTGGGTGGCAGGTAGACCTGTTCTCTCTTCGGAGAGTCTTTTTTTTTTTTTTAAGCCACCTGACTCCTGTGAAGGGCGTTGTTACCAAGAGATGGTGCAGGTTCTGGGGGGAGATGGGAGTGACTTGGGCCAGGGGCAGTGGAGTGGGGGGAGAGGGGAGTAGGTGGACTTAGAAAGCACCCACAAGACTTGAGGAGCACTGGACGTGGGGGCCGAGGATGGAGGTGAGCTCAAAGGGGAAGGAAGGGCCCGGATCACATGGTGGTGGATCATGGGGAGCCAAGAATGGCCTTGGGGCACCTGGAGGACAGGACTTTTGGGAAGACCCTTTAGAAATGACAGTTCCTTTTTAAGCCTTACCCTGATGAGGCCCTGAGCCTGGTGGGGGTACCTGCCCAGTGGATCTAAGTCCCTAAGCCATTTGTGAGGGAGCTGCTGGTATCATGCCCATTGACAGAGAAGACAGCGAGCACCCACAGCCTGCCTGGGGAAATTCCTGATCAGGACCCAGGGCACCTGGCACTGAAGGACCCCCCACCATCCTACCCTGCTATCTCTGCCCCACTTCACAGGGGGGAGACTGAAGTCCCAAGAGGGAATGGCTTCAGTGGGGTGGCCCCGTGTGCCTCCAGGACAGCTAGTTTGTGTTCAACGACCCTGGCCAGCCCCACCTCCAGGTGCACCTCACACCCCCCCCCAGTACTCCCGCCCCCCCTCCCACTACCAGGCCCCTCCTGAGCATTGCTGGAAGAACTTCAGAGGCAGCTAAGCTGGCAGACCTGGGAGGGACCTTGGCCTGGCATTTCCACACAAACAGACCCCAGCCCAGCGGCCTCTTTGAAGGAGGCTCCTGGCATGGTGGGGGCAGAGGAATCCTTGGAATGGAATGTGCATTGTCTCCTGAACCCTGGGCTGGGAGGGAGAGCCCCCCACCCCCAGGAAGGGACTCCCCCCACCCCCAGGAAGGGATCCCAGAACCTGGGAGGGGCTGCTAGGTCACACCTGCAGAGCAGGGAGTGGCAGAGGCCAGGTGGGGCCTGGTGGCGGCTCAGGTGAAACCACCATCCAGACGGGAGCGGCCGCCTCTGTGCAGAGCTCCACCGCAGGCTGCTGGCTGTGAATCTCCCTGCCAGAGAGTGGCTCTTGGGAACGTTCTGGAATGCTTTTGCCTTCCTTGTCTCTGCACGCCACAGGCACCCTTACAAACAAAACAAAACCCCAAACTCACTGGCTTCCGGTGGAAGCTGCCCTGTAGCGAGCCTGTAGGTCAGAGCAGCACTGTCCCGCAGGTGGCTGTTTCCGGGAAGGGAAACCTCCTCCTCCTCCCAGGGACCAGCTATTGGGTCCGATCGATCGGACCGCAGACCCACAGTAACTGCTACAGCAGCAGGCTCCCCAGGGACCGGTGGGATGGGTTTAGCAGGGATCATCTCACCACTTTACAGACTGGGAAACTGAGGCACAGCGGGGCAGACCACAGTCAATGACACGCAGAGGTCAGGCACAGAGGACTCCCTCCTTCCCTCCTGTTCCCCCACCCCTCACCCCACAGACCCTGGCTCTTGATGGAGGGCGCTGGCCTAGCAAAGACACTGGCCACCCTAGGAGTCTGGGTTCCCTGACAGGCAGGCGGGCCAGGCACCTTCGGCCTCCAGCTCATGCTGCCTTGCTCCCTGCCCAGTGCATGCAGAGACTGAGGCCACTTGCAGGGCCCCATGTGGAAAACTCATCTGTGTTTTACATGGAGCCAGACCTGGGTTGTCCAGGCTACTCTCGGGGTGTTTCATGAGTTTGGGTATCCCCCTTCCTTCTCACAGCTATTTGGGAGAGGCAGCTCAGCATGAAGGAAGTGGAGGGCTTTGGGGGGTGATGGGGTGGTGGTGGGGGGTGGTGTCTGTGTAACCTTAGGTGAGTCCCTTGACCTCTCCTGCCTCCTCCTCCTTTGGCACCTCTTGTGTGAAGTTCTAGAGCTGCAGCACCTGAAAGCCCCACTCTCCTGCTCCCCAACTCTTCCTCAGGGCTCTCTCCACACCTCTCCCACCCCTGCCCCAGGAGCAGAGTCCCTCAGCAGGGCCCAGGCTGAGGCTGTGTCCAGCAGAGAAGGGTCTGTCCCCACAGGCTGACAGCCTTGTCCCCCAGGCCTACAGGGTTACCCCAGTGGCCCACAGAGAGGGCTGCCCGGCCCCAGCCAGAGGCTTTTTAGGGTAGGACCAACCAGATGCTTCCTGGGAATTCTGATACAGTGAACGACAGACAAACACATTCCCTCTTTCTCATCACTGGCCCCTCACCTGTTGTAGAATATCGCCCTTTGTTCCCAGGACAGCCATTTACGGGGATATCACCTTGTGTCACCACCTCATCCATCCATCCATCCATCCATCCATCCATCCATCCATCCATCCATCCATCCATCTATTGGAAGCCTGTGGCTCCAAGCCTAGTGCTGGCCCTCTGAACATGGAGGGAGTCCCCGACCCCAGGGGTCCTCACACACTCAGGCACTGACACTGCATGCAACCGGAACTGGGAAGCCCTGGGACTGTGGGAGCCAGTGGGGAAGGGCCCAGGGAGACTGCCTGAAGGAAAAACCATAGATGTGGCTGGATCCCTGGGTGTCCCTGGTATCGCCTTGGGTCTCTGAGCTCTCTGATGCGGTCCTCTCTGCTTGGGCTATGTGACAGTTAGCTAGTCTACTGTTAACTTGAGCAAAGGGGTGGAGTCTAGCCTGTCAATCAGGTCATAACCAATGAGGCCTCTGTGTGGGTATCCTCCTGAGGATTCTGGGAACTCCTGTCTTCCTCCCTGGAGGTGGGACACACACTCTCCCCTTGAGACATCCATTGACAAACCATATGGAGCTACACTAATGGAGCCAGAGCCCTGGAGCTAGAGGAGTCATGTGGAGACCCCACCAGTGCTTGAGATGCTTCCACCACCACTGGATCCACATGACTTTCTACCCACTGCCCTGTGATCTTGCTGCCTTCAGCATCATTGCATGTGTAGCGAGAGTCTGAAGAGTAATTTATAGACTGATATCAGACTATGGACTCTCTCTGGATTGAGCTGGAACGTTTTCTTAATATACACTCTTTATATAAAGCTCTTTCTTATACACATGTGTCTATAAATTTGTTTTTCTAATCAGCCCAGATTAATACAGGCTGCTTCCCTTCAGAGAGCCTTCCCTGAGCCCTCCTTGGCACCAGACTCCCAGCAGAAGACTGCTCTGGAGTCGTCCTGAATGTGGGTTTGTTTGTGAGGGGTGATTCCATACCCCCTCTGTAGGAAGGAAGACAGAAGCTGCGGGCAGGCAGCCTGTGAAAGGGTGGGGTAGTGGTCCAGATGAGGACCCCAGAGAAAGTGGTGAGGCATAAACTAGTGGCCTCCCCCCCGCAGCCATCTTTTACCCCCAGGACCCACAAATGCTAACCCCCTGCCCCATCAGGGCCACACATCTTGGAGAAGTACAGTCGGAGTAAGTCCAGAGAGGGCAAGGGCCTTGGCGGGGTCCTGTGGGGACAGGAACAAGAGCATTCACAATGAGCTGAGAGTAGACCCTTGATCCCAGCGAGTCTGCGCATGGAGTGCTGGGGCAGGTGGTACAGAGCTCGCCACTGGCCATTGTGCCCTGCGGCCCCCACCCCTGCACTTCCCTGTCTGTGATCTCGGGCGGCAGGGAGGGGCACCCCATCATTATGACTTCCTGTTATGATGGCCCCTATAATCACACGGTGCTGCTGCCGCCTTCCTGTTTTGGAGCAAGGGAACCCCTTATCTGAGCAGATCCCACCTGGTTCCCAGAGTCACCCCTGCCTCCCACCTGGAGACTGGCCAGGACAGCTGCGCCCACATGCTTCAAGATTCCACTGCTAACACCACCACCAACAACAACACTAATACCAACAGCACCCACAACATAACCACCACCAATAGTAACAACACCAAGACTCATACCACCACCGCTACCACCAACAACACACCACCACCACCACTAATATCAATAGCATCCACAACACAACCACCACTGCCACCAATAGTAACAACAAAACTCATACCACCACCGCTACCAACAACAACACACCACCACCACTATCATCAGCACCACCACCAACACTAATACCAACACCAACAACACTCACAACACAACCACCACTGCCACCAATAACAACAACAGTAACACACCACCACCAATACCAAGACTAACTACACCACCACCACCACCAGCAACAACAATATCAAGACTAACTCCACCACCACCACCACCACCAATACCAAGACTAACTACACCAATACTACCATCACCACCACCACCACCAACATCACCCATAAGCATAAGGAACCCCCACAAGGGCATTCCTACTCCTTATCGTAGGCCAAGCAGAGGGGCGAGCAGAGACTGGGGCACAGACAAGGTAATGAACTCACTCAAGACCCCCTTGTAGGCTTTATGTGGCCACCTAACAACTGGTGAGTGGTGGGGGCAGGCAGTTCTCTCTCCCTCCTCCTCGGTGTACGCAGAATCTAGGCAGGGCCAGGTCCTGCCCAGCCCCTCTAGGTGCTAATGGGTGAGTTCTACTCTGAGCCCTTAACTCTGGGTGCCCTGAAGGATCCTCCGTGGTCACCACAGGCTACTCCCCTCCCTCCACCATCAACTCCATGGTGGCTCAAGGCTGCCCAGTCTCTCCCCGGGCACATGGGAGACCAGGAAGGAATAGACAGATGCTCTGCCCACAGGGGCAATGGGGAAGCAGGGACTCCCATTGAAACTGTCTTAAGAAGGCAGTTGGTGGTTCTGGGCCAGCGAACATCCCAGGTGACAAGCACAGGGAGGATAGAGCCCAGGACAGCCAGGGCCTTTCCACGGAGCCAGGGGCCCCGAGCCCTCCCTGTCTTGTGCTGGCATTGCCACTCAGAGAGTCTCTGCCCCTCCCAGCCTCAGTCCCCTCCTCTTGAAGGTAACCAGCGTTCGCAGGCCCTTGGCGCAGCTGCCGGAGGAGTGCGTGTCAGGACGTCCTCAGAGAGTGTTCAGCACTGTCCTTGTTAGGAGCCATGGCGTCACCTCGGGCTCAGAGACCCCGTGCACAGCAGCAGGAAACGCTGCCTGGCCCTCACAACTTTACCAAGGTTGGAGCCCATTGCCGCAGCCCCTGTGTCCATCCAGCTTCCTCTTGTTCGCTGCGCATCCACTTTACCAGGCATGGTGTCCTTTGCCAGGGGCTGGTCTCTTCCGAAACATGTCCCATGTACGCCGGATGGAGTCTCGCCATCCTTGCTTTTACACAGCTTTCTGGCTGTACTTCTCCCCAGACAGATCTGTTTGTTCTTCGGGGGAGGAGGGAGGGGCATCTCGCACTTGGCAGATGCTTCATGGGATGTAGTTATCGTCATTAGAAATGCCTATGAGCAAAGGGTGGGCAGCTTCACCCAGGGACAGTTTCCCTCTGCTGAGCCTCCCAGCCTCTGCGTGGGAACGGCCAGAGTAGGAGGTGGCCTTGAGAGGATGGGGATGGGTCCCCCTGTGCTTTACCCTCAGGAGAAAGACAAGGTTTCCTTCTCCCACAGAGAGTGACAGTCCCACAGGTTACTATGCGGTGGTCTCAACTTGATGGCAGTGGGGTCTTTTTGAGCCTTGAGTCCATGACACACACGGCTGAGCCTGAGGCCCCCCAGCAACCCTGAGGTGTGCAGCACACACACCCCCACACTCCAGGGCTCCCTGGACACACTGGCTTTTCCAGAAGCTACCGACACCCTGTCCTCACCCTCCCTTCTCCGAGGACCTGACTTTTCTCCCAGTTCCAGATCTCTGCAGCTGGGACACAGCCGCGGAGCGGTCCCCAGCCTTTGAAGACACCTTCGCTTCCCGCGCCTCGGCTGTTCAGGTGTCTGATCTAGCCGCTGTCTTCTCTGTCTTCACCTGCAGCCTTTGAACTTGACTGGGCTGGGCCTGGGCCACCCTGTCTGGGCCTCTGCACAGGTGTGAAGCTCTAGGCCTCCCCTTCCCTTCCCCTGCCCCAGCTGCTGCCCCCTGTTTCACCTCCCTCGCACCCAGACACCTGCTGAGTGGTCTTCAGCGACAATGCATTCCCTCCATCAGCAAATATTTGCCACCTGGGATTCAGCTCACCTGCAGGCCTCCCAGGGAGGGGCAGGGAGGATGGTGGCCATGAACCAACAGTGGGAGGCCACAAAGGGCACTAGTATTCTCTCTGGTGGCATTACAAGAGGTATGGGGCTCAGGATCATGGAGGGGATGTTTTATTTGGAAGAACTGCCTCCCTTGGGTGCCACAGATAAACTGGAGCGTGTCCAGAGGAGGGTGGATTATTCCAAGTGTCCTGTGAAAGCTGCAAAACAGTGGGGTGGCCACTGGAGAGAGGCAGCCTTGGCGGAGAGGGTGGCTACCATTACCAGCTCTCTCTGGACCAACTCGCACCTGTAAAGACCACACTCACTGCCACGTGGGGGACAGGCTGGAACTGCCCTGTGAGTTCCTGACACTCGAATTCTTAAAAAAAAAAATCATTTTACTGGGGCTCTTACAGCTTTTATATCCATCTATGCATCCATCCATCCATCCATCCATCCATCCATCCATCCATCCATCCATCCATCATGTCAAGCACATTTGTACATATGTTGCCATCATCATTTTCAAAATGTTTTCGTTCTACTTGAGCCCTTGATATCAGCTCGTTTCACCCCTCCCCCTCCTCCTCTCCCTTCCTTCCTTCCCTCCCTCCCTCATGAACAATTGATAATTTATTAAAAACATTTTTTCATGTCTTACACCAACTGCTATCTACCTTCACCCACTTTTCTGTTGTCCGTCCCCCTGGGAGGGGGTTATAGGTCTATCATTGTGATGGGTTCCCCCTTCCTCCCCCCACCTTTCCCTTCCCCTCCTGGTATCGCTAACTCTTTATGGGAGTTGAAAGCCCAGTCTTTCCCATGAGGAGCCTGGGAACCCATACCTCTTTGGCCTTGGCACTTTGGAGATCCCTGTGGATCCGAATCCAGGGAGCAGGGCATGGCAGCAGTTTTGATATTCATAGAAAGGCAGCTCGGAGAGCATGGGGAGTGTGCTCTCGTGGAGTAGTGGTTATGCGTGGGGCTGTGATATGCAAGGTCGGCAGTTCAAAGCCACCAGTGGCTTCTCAGGAGAACAGATGGGGATTTCAGGATGCCTACTCCCGTAAAGAGTTACAGCCTAGAAAACTCACAGGGACAGTTCTACCCTGCCCTCCAGGGTCCCTATGAGTCGGCATTGACGCGATGGCGGGGAGTTTGGGTTTGGGTTGGCTTGTTGCATTTTTTGGTTGGAGGTGCCCCAAGCCTGCTCCCACTGCTGAGAGGCTTGGCCTCAGTCAGACAGGCAGGTTGTATGAAGCTAACCCCATTCATACAAGCACTGCTCCTGGACCCAAAGTCAGGAGCCCTGGGTCTTAATCCCAGCTCCAGCCCAGGCTCGCTGGCTGTGAGAGCTTGTGTTCAGCTGCTATAACAACTTGGCAGGGTAGCAAGGGAGCTACAGAGAGGTGAAGTGGGTTTGATGAGGTCCAGGGCGGTGGCGGGGCTTTGACCCTAGCCGTCTGGCTGCAGAACCCTGGTCTAGCTCTGGAGGTCTCTCTCGAGGTGAGCAGACTGTGTGCAGTCCTCTCTGTTGGGGGACACGGCCCACCTGCCTCAGCAGAGGGGCCTTTGATGGGTTATTGGAGGAAGGAAGCAAAAAGGCCCACGACACTTGCTATTTCCCAGCTCTGCGTCGAGGCCCCAAACCTATCAAGGCAAAGCCCCCTGGCCCAGGTCTGCCTGAACCCAGGTGCACCTCCCTGGTTCCCCCTGCTCAAAGCCAACAGACCAAGGCGGCATCCGTAGACCGTGACCTCCTCCCAGCAGACGGCAGCCCCGTCAGCATCACCAACTCCAAAAACCTCAGTGAGCAAGGGGCCCCAACCCCCAGGCCCTAACCTACCCAAGGGCTGTGTGACCTTGGAGAAATCACTTGAGTTCTCTGAGCCCCACCTTGCCTCACCTATTCTTTTGCTGGCTTGGTGAGCCAAGGTGTAGAAACAGGCTTTGCACAGAATGAGCTGCTGTACAGATGGGGCAGGGTGAGGTGGAAGGGGCTCCCGTTATGCCCGTTTCTCCCGCCCTGTCCAAGTGACCCCTGCAGTCACGTCACGTTGACTAGGACTGCTCTTGCCTGCTTCAAGGACCATTGCCCTGGCACGGGGGGCCAGATCCACACACAGTTCCACAGAGATACCGCAGCCTTAGTGCGCCCAGCAAGAAGAAAGGGGAGCCCTGACCCACCCCAGCCCGTGCAGTGGAGGCCTGGACAGGACGGGAGCGGTCAGGGCGGGGAGAAGCAGCCTGAGCTGTGGGTTTCTGGGAAAGCCGCTTGGTTTTGGTGTGCAGGAGTGCAGGAGGGTCCCGTGGGTGTGCCGCACTGCTCCAGGGGTTACGTTTCACCTCGCAGTCTTCAGGGTGACTGCCATTAGGGACAGGCACCTCTGTACAGGTACACAAGGTCCTAGCTCCCCGGCTTCGTGTCACTTGGCTCTGGCTGCTTCTCCTGGACTTGCTAGGGGTCTGCACCAGGGAGGGGACTGATTCGGACCATCTCAGGCCCCAGAGTCCGGGGCAGTGCCTTCCCCAGTCTTTGCTGAGTGACTCAGGACAGCCTATCCTGGTATGTGCCCTGACAGATGAGAACTTGCCCACCCTCAGGCACCCTTGCCAGGCTGCTCAGAGGACCAACTGAGGGGCTGCAGGCTGCAGCCCAGACCGTCCAGATCAGGAGCAGCTCCACCGGGCCCTTTGTCCAAACCCAGACCTCTCTTCAGAGCCCCTCAGCCACTCAGTCACTCCCTCCCTCGCATTGGGCTCAGGACCTAAGAATGAGACCAGGGGCTTGAGAGATGGGAAGAGTCACGGTCATGCTGACCTGTCACCAAAACACATGGTGAGAGGTGACTGTGGACTCTGCGCTCAGACAACCCGGCTCTAGAGATACCTTTGCCACCTGAAAGCGTAGGGACCGGAGTACTTCACCTCTCTGAGACTCAGGGTCCGTGCTTTGCTTTAGTAAACACTTGCACTTTCAGAAGCTGTTAATAATAAGGCACACAAGGAGCTGCTCACCACAAGGTCAGCAGTTCTAACTCACCAGCTGCTCTGTGGGAGAAAGAGGAGGCTTTCTGCTTCCATAAAGGTCAGTCTCAGAGACCCACAGAGGCAGCTCCACCTTGTCCTATAGGGTGGGTGTGAGTGGGCATCGACTAGTGGGCAGTGTGCTTATTGAGGTTTTTGGGCGGTCACAATATGCGCGGTGGAGCCATTCTCGACGCGTGGTGATCGACGCGTGGTGATTCCGTGTGTTGCCGTGCAGAACTGCTCCACGGGGCTTCTTTGGCTGCAATCTTTATCAAAGCCGATCGCCATGCCTTTCTTCCGAAAGAGTCGCTGGCTGGGTCTGAACCGCCCACCTTGAAGATGAGGTTAGCAGCCGATTGCCAGCAGCTTCCGACCCCCCAGCCCCCCACACACTCCTCATGGAAGAATGGAAGAGAAAGGTAGTGAACCTGTTCCACAAAGCTTTGACACCCTTTGGGGTAAATGACATCAAATTTGCCATCTTAACCATTTGTTTTAAACCACCTGAAAGTATAGGCTGTGGAGGCCTTTGTTACATTCCTGGTGCTGTGAAATCTTAACCACTATTTCCAGAACCTTCTTCTTTTTTAAAATCATTTTATTGGGGGCTCGTACAGCTGTTATCACAATCCATACATCCATCCATTGTGTCAAGTACATTTGTACATTTGTTGCCATCCTCATTCTCAGAACATTTGCTTTCCACTTGATCTAGAACCTTCTTACCACACCAAACAGACTCTCTAACCATTGAGGAATATTTATCATAACATGTTTTCTAAAATGGAAGTTAAGTGACTGAGTGTACAGTCTCTTGGTGGTGTCAATGGTTAATGTGCTCAGCTGTGAGCTGAAAGGCAAGAGGCGGTGCCCAACCAGAGGCACCTGGGAGACAGGGCTCATGCCTACTTCCAAAGACGTGCTGCTGCTGCTCGGGACCATGTGAGGAAACGCCGCCTGGCCTTGTGCCAGCTTCGCAATTGTTCTGATGCTGAAGTTCATGGCTGCAGCCATGGGGCCCATCCATCTCCTTTAAGGGTTCTCTCTATTTTTACTGGCCCTCTACTTTACCCAGTATGATGTCCTTCTCCAGGGACTCATGTCCAAAATATGTGAGACGACGTTTGCTGCTCTTGCTTCCAAGGCGCATTCCAGTTGTGCTTCCTCCGGGACAGATTAGTTCCGTTCCCGGCAGGCCATGCAGAGTCAAGATCCTTCACCAACGCCAGGATGGGAATGCAGCGGTTCTTCCACAGCCCTCCTGCATCGTCATGCAGCTCTCGGATGTTCAGGAGGCGCTTGGCCACACCGTGGATTGGGTGAGGTGCACCGGACGCCCTGACGCCTTTGCTCTTGAACACTCGAGAGAATTCTTGTGCAGAAGATTCTCCCCGTGTCATATGTTGTCTGACTTCCTGCCCCCAGCTTCCAGGAGCCTTGGTGGTGGATCACCTCCAGTGAGGTGAAATCTTGACAACTTCAATTACGGTGTTATTGGTTCGGCTGTGAGGGTTTTTGTTTTTTTATGTTGAATTGTCATCCATGCACATGTCTCCAGGCCTCTTCACCTGCAGCAAACACAAGGCCGTGGCATCTACATATCACAGGCGTGACTAAGACTCACGACTTGCTCAGCCGCCAGACTGAATATGCACGGTCACCGAATACCACCCTGACGCCTAGTCTGACTGAACTTAGCCAACTCCAGATTGGGGTGCTGGAGAAGAGTATCGAATGCGCCGGGGACCACGGACGACGGGACAAAGGACACACCGATCTGTCTCAGCAGAAGTCCTGCCAGAGTGAGTGGCCCTTCGGAACAAGGATGGCAAGACTTCGTCTTACACACTCTGGACGTGCTGTCAGGAGAGGTGAGGCCTTGGTAAAGCGGAGGGGCAGCGAGAAAGAGCAAAGTCCTCTCTGAGATGCACAGACGCAGTGGGTACACCGACGGCCTCCGGAGTGGGAACGATGGCGAGGGGGATGCCAGACCGGGTGGTGCTTTGTTCTGATGTGCATGGGGTTGCAGTGGGTTGTAACCGACTCCATGGCCCCTACCAAGAACAAGTGTCCACTTACTCCTTTCAGATGCCTGCCCAGTGGTCTGTGTACTTGACCTGCATCACCGTGCAGTGCTCCGGTACTCCCATGCTTGGCAATGGTGGCCACACTAGGACACGCCTGAAAACCCCTGGGGCGCAGCTTCCTGACATCCATGAGGTTGATAGGGGTTAGCTTCAACTCAACCACAACTAGTTATTGGTTACAGTCCACCAACCCGAGCGACCGTAGTGGAGGGGGGTGTGTGGCCCTGCTACCCGAGAGGGCCCATCGTGAAACCGCTGAAGGCAGATGTAGTTAGGTTAACATGGGACGCCGTATCAGCTGATCTCCCTTTTGACTCATTTGAAAGGGGCTCCGTTGTTAATAGTTTCTGCTTTCATTTGGACAGAGGTCTTCCTATTTCATCTAGTCACCGTTGTTGGCTTCCCGTTTGTGTCCTGTGTGACGCACTGTCGGTGACACCCAGGTGGCAGGGCTGTAGACAGTAACTGGCATGATCATTGTCCAGGGACCTGGTGGGGAAGCAGGAAGGGAATGAGGAGCTAAAAACAGTGAGGACAAGAGGAAAATGTTCTGAAGCCGATTGTAGTGATGACTGCACAAATCTTAGTGTGATTGAATGATTACATCGTATGATATGTGAATCATATGCCAATATGACGATTTTAAATATCTATACTACATGCAAAAAAGGTCGGGGGTGGGGAAAGAAAGCGTTCTCCTCAAATTATTTCTCCCATCCTCGTCCGCTGCATGAAGATGTGGATTCCCTTCTCGCTAGAATGTCCCTCGCTGTGCCTCGGTTTCTTCCTCTGAACCCCGGAGAAGCAATAACTTCGCAGAGCTCTGTGGGGCAAAATGAGACCAGGCTGCAAAGGCATTCAGCAAAGGGCCCGATACACAGCAGGTGCCGAGTGCCACTGGTTGGTACTTTCAGGCACTTGGTCCTGTCTGCTTCCTTTTAGCTTTCCAACAGGCTTGCCTTTTATCCCTGGGAAACTGAGGCAGCAGGCTTGGCTTGGCTGTGTGACTGGTGAAGTTAGTCACCTTTCCTCTCCAGAGGGATGGGGAGTAGGATGGGTGTCAGGTTAGATGGTATCTTGCTTTGTCTGACTCTCCATGTTTAGGGTCTGGGGTCTAGGCCCGTGACTGTCCCCACTCTGCTGGAAAGCAGGGCCTGTGGGCCTGGGAGCATGCACGTGCACGCATGCGTGCATGCGTGTGTGTATGTGTGTGTGTGTGTGTGTGTGTGCATGTGTTGTGTGCTGGGGTAAGGAGGAGACACAGGTGTGTTCCACTGCCAGCTGGCCAGCCAGCCCGTAGGGGTGCATGAATTTACCCAGATGACACGCAAGGCACTTCTGTGGGTCTGCTGGCATCCCCTGTGGCAATGCAGCCGTTTCACATTTGTCAAAGAGACATCTGAGGAGCCTGAACTGCCCCCCTCCCCACCTCAGCCACCCCTGGGACATTCCTGGATCAGACAAGAGTGAAGGTGACAAGACAGAAGAATAAATCCTGAAAGACAAAAGCCCACATTTCCTGCAGTTCTCAGTTCAGCTGAGGGGAGCTTGGCAGCCAGAGACCCAGAGAGGGGGGCAGGACTCTAGATTCTGATCCAGAGAACCTGCTTCCCAGGTGGCGGGGTAGCTCAGCCTAAGCCCGGCTTGTTCTGGATTTATTGCCCCCTGGCTGGCCCAGGCCACCTTCAAGCTCTGTCCTGTCTGTTGGGCTGGATTGGCCATCCCACAGGGTCCCACATGGAGGGGAGCCAGGAAGGAGTGGGGAAGGGGGTCTGACAGAGCGCAAGTCCCTTGTTGCCCCTGGGGGACACAGCATACAGGAAGAAGAGGGGAGAAGGCCACCTGGCAAGGAAGTCGTGCGGGGATTCCTGCGTGGCTCTGGGTCAGACAGATGAGTGTTTGCATCCTGGCTTCCCCTTCGACAGCCTCGTTGACCTTGAGCAAGCTGTCAGTCCACGGGATCCCAGCTCACTCACCTGTAACATAGAGGAGCCGCAGCCCTCTCCCAGGATTTGTGTGGATATAAAGAGTGGAGACCAAAGACCAAAACTCACTGCCGCGGAGTCAATACCGATGCATGGCTTCCCTCAGCTGGACTGAGAAGGTGCCTGTAGGACAGGGTGGGACTGCTCCTATGGGTTTCCAAAACTGTAACTGTTTATGGGAGTTGAAAGTCTTGTCTTTCCCCCTTGGGGTGACTGGTGGTTTCCAACCACTGACCCACAGTTATCAGCCCAATGTATCGCCCAACATCAAGTCCCCAGAGGTATAATTGTAGGCTCATAGGAGTAGTGTGGTATCATAGCTTGTATTTGTTCTCTGTGTCAGTCTTCAATTGCTGCTATAGCAAAATAGCACATATTTGGTGGCATAAAATAACAATTATACGAGTCCACACATACATCAATTGTGTAAAGCACACTTATACATTCATTGCCCTCCTCATTCTCAAAACTATCGCTTTCCACTTGGGTTCCTGGAATCAGCTTCTCATTTTTCTCCCTCCCTTCCCCCCTCCCCCCTCCCCCCTCCCTCATGAACGCTTGATAATTTATAAATTATTATTTTATCATATCTTTCACTGCCCAGCATCTCCCTTCACCCACTTTTCTGTTGCCCATCCCCCAGAGAGGAGGTTATATGTAGATCCTTGTAATCGGTTCCCCCTATCTTATCCCCCTTCCCTCTTCCCTCCTGGTATCGCCACTCTCAAAGCTGGTCCTGAGGGGTTCATCTGTCCTGGATTCCCTGTGTTTCCAGTTCCCATCTGCACCACTGTACATCCTCTGGTCTAGCCAGGTTTACAAGGTAGAATTGGGATCATGATAGTGGGGGGCGGGAGGAAACGTTTAAGAACTAGAGAAAGGTTGTGAGTTTCATCAGTTCTACACTGCACCCTGAGTGACTACTGCCTACTATTAAAAAAAATAACAAACTACAAACTCACTATCATCCAGTCAATGCTGACTCATAGTGACCCTGTAGGGCAGGGTAGAATTGCCCCTGTGAATTTCCACAAGTATAACTCTTTAAGGAAGTAGAAAGTCCTGTCTTTCTCCCTCAGAGTGGCCGGTGGTTTTGAACTGCTGAGCTTGCAGTTAGCAGCCCAATACGTGACCACTATGCCAGGGGGTAAGTATTATCCAGGCACAGAGGCCAAGGCCATAAGAAGGCATTTAGCCCTAAAGGAGAAGACTGTAAATCACCCAGAGATTCTGAACTCATCCTCCCTTCTCTGAGGATCTGATTTATCTCCTTTGTGGAGACAGAAGGGTTTGTATAGAACGGAAGTATGTGTGAGTGTCGGTCCATCAAAGAAGGAACTGCAAAAAGTTATGAGTGCGTCCTTAACACCCTTTCCCTTTTATGACGGTAACCATGCGCTAATTTAGCTGTAGGCAAGATTCCTCTGGCCGCCTGTCAGTCCAGGCTTTCCGTTGCTCTTGATCTCAGTCCCCAACTCCAGAGCTGCCCAGAAGACACAGAGCTTGCTCTGGATTGGACACAGGACACAGGACCTATCAGAATCCGTGAGAGTAAATATTTGTATACTTCAGTTACCTTTTGTTTCTGTTGTCAGGTATCATCTAGTCAGTTCCGACCCATAGTGACCCTACATCCAACGTCCAACAGAAGACACACTGCAGGGTCCGGGCCCCCTCACAATTGCTCTCATGTTCGAGCCCGTCGTTGGCGCCTGTGTCAACCCATCTTGTCAAAGGCCTCCTAGTTTCCTTAACTTCCCAAGCGTGATGTCCTTGTCCAGGAACTCAGCTTTCCTGGCAACATGCCCAAAGGACGTGGGGGGATGTCTGGCCCTCCTCACTTCTCCAGGAGCATTCTGGCTGTCCTTGCAAGAAAGGCTTAGTGACCTCGGGCTACTGTCACACGAGAGCCACAGGTTTTAAAGAGCAGAGCTGATTTCCTCGCAGCTCTGGAGGCTGAAAGTCCGATGAGGGCTTTGGCTTGTTGGCTTCTGCCTTGCGAATAGTACCATTCCTCGACCTGTAAAATAACTTCATGTGGTCCCTGTCTTTCCCCCATGGGTCTCTGAATCTACTTGGTCTTTCTCATAACTCAGAAGAGATTAGGTTCAGGACCCACCCTGCACTGGTATGACTTCACTAATACAACAAAAGAAAGACCCCCTATTTCCAAACAGGGTCACGTTGACAGGCACAGAGCCCAATCATCGCCTCTGAGCTGTTGCTGGCTCATGGCAACCCCATGTGTTACACAATCGGATTGTTTCTGGGACCGTCTTGGCAGTCATTTCTACCAAAGCGATCTCCATACCTTTCTTCCATGGCTCTCTTGGGTGGGCTTGAACCACCAACCTTTAGATTAGTAGTTGAGTGCAAGCTCTTAGAACCACCCAAGCACCTCAGGGATGTATGTTGTTGCTGTTAGGTGTCAGTTCTCGCTCACCGTGACCCTGTGTACAACAGAACGAAGCACCGCCCACACCTGCGCCAGCCCATGGCTGCTCTCATTGTGTCAGTCCAGCGTGTCGCTGGTCTTCCTCTTCCCCCCGTCCATCTCCTTTACCAAGTATGATCGATGGCCTTCTCCAGGGGCCGGTCTCTTCTGAGAGCATGTCTAAAGTATGTCATTCGTCATCCTGGTCTCTAAGGAGCATTTTGGCTGTACTTCTTCACAGAGTTGTTTGTTCTTTTGGCAGTCCATGGTGCTCATGATATTCTTTGCCAGAACCATGACTCAAATACAGCCATTCGCTTCAGTCTTCCTAAACCAATGTGCACCTTCCACACGCATCTGAGGCGATTGAAAAACACCATGGGTGGGTCAGGGGCCCCTTAGTCCTCCCAATAGCCCCCTCACATTTCAACACTCAGCGATCTATAGGAGGTGAGATCTCTGGAGAGGATCTGCCTAAGTGCTAAGGGACAGGCTTCCGTAGTGGAAACTCGGGTTCTCAGTTTCTGAGGAGGCAGGTTTCAGAAGAGGCAGCAGGGCCTGTCCTGAGGACCACAGATCCCCGCCATGGAGTCAGATCCACTTTACTTAGTTTCCAGGGGTGGCTTCTTTTTGTAGGCTAGTGGACAATGAGGTTTGCCCTCCTGTCTTCTTGAAATCAGGTCGGCTCAGGCTTGAATGTTGTCTCTTCCGCCTTTTCGATGGGTGTGTCAGCTGGGTGGACTAGAGAAACAAATTTGTGTAGGTACGCATATGTATATAAGAAAGAGCTTTAGATACACGAGCAGTTGAATATTGAGAAAACATCCCAGCCCCGTCCAGATCGAGTCCATAAGCCTGATATTAGCCCATATGTCCAATACCAATCTCTAAAGTTCTCTTCAGATTCACAAAACACATGCAAGGACACTGAATGCAGGAGGATCCCAGGTCAGTGTGTGGAAAGTCTTGTGGGTCCAGTGGCATTGTAAGCATCTCAGCACTGGCGGGGGCCTCCATGTGGCTCCTTCAGCACCAGGGCTCTAGCGTAGCTCCGTGTGTCTTCTCAACTGAAGTGTCTTGCAGGGAGTGAGCCTTGTCAGTAGAGAGTCTCCAAGGGAGTGTGCATGTGTCCCACCTCCAGCGAGCCGTTTATCTCCTTAGCGCCTCCAAATGAGGTCATCAAGCTGGGTCCTGGTTGACAGGCCATACTCACTGGTAAGCCTCAATTGATAACAGATAATGTAACTACCACAATGGGTGACACTGGACAGCTCCCTCTTAACCTCAGTGTCCTATCAGTAAACTAGAGAGTTGTGATGCGTCGTTGCAATCATGAGAGTAAGGCAAAGCACTTGGTACTCAGGAGATGCGCTGCGAGTGGCAGCTACCGTCATCGTCCTCATCACCATCACCATCATCCCATGTCTGGGACTGGTCCTCCTACTAGTCTTTCTCCCACTGCAGCCAACAGGCCAGAAGCATCCTCTCGCTGCTGCCGTTTGGGGCCTAACTTTCTGCCTTTCTGCAGCGTTGACCTTGGAGTCTCATCCCAACCCTGTGGAAGGAAATGCTCAGTCCACTGACTGACTCAGGGACATTGGCACTCTGTTCCCGACTTTCCCTTCTGAGTTTGCCTCGCCTACTCTGGACCTTCCGCACACTGCTGCCTCCTGTCCGTTGGGTGCCTTGCTTAGTGCCTGACGTAGAGAGACTCCCCAACGATTTTCGGGAGGAAAGACTAATTGAATGGTCTGCCATTGAGTTCCAAGAGTGGACAGTCAACAGCAGCACCCGGAACCATGGACAAGGTCCCCAGCTTGGAGGCCACGGTGGGACCCAGGTACGAGACTGGTGGGGCAAGGTGAGCTGGTTCTGGCCACATTCTGAGATAAGGTTGATTTCTTCCTAGTCTGGAGCTAAAGAAACAGCTCCTGGCTCTAAATCAGGGGTGTCACACAGCAGCCCGTGGGCCACATGCAGCCCCTGAGGTAATTTTGTGTGGCCCACGATGCTCTGAAATAAAATGTAAGTAGGGAATTGTGTGTACGGTATTGCCTCCATCTCTCCTCAGTGTTATTTTCTTCATAACAATTTTTTTCTATTTTCATTTTATTTCAGAGCATTGTGAGCCACAAAAAATTACCTCGGGGGTTGCATGCAGCCCACAGGGCACCAGTTTGACACCCCTGCTCTACATCATCCTCAAAGTAAGAGGTGGGGCTGGGTCTTGATCCGTGACCAGGGCCGTCTCTCACCGTCCATTGACGGCTGCTCTCTTGCCCACACGCCCGCATCCTTCTTTTTACTTGGCTGTGTCATTTGTCTCCTGGGTGCTTTCTGTTGGCAGCAGGGTTTGCTGTCCTTTCAACAGCTCCAGAACAAGGCCAGCAAGAGGGACAGCCATTCTTGAAATGTTCTCCAAAGCTAGTGAGGCTGGAGGAATGTGCTGGAATGTCAGCCCCTGCTATTGCTCTGAAAAGACCCCAATGAAAGTCATTACCCGCACAAGCTGCTAGCCTATAAGCAAATGTGTCAGCTTATGAACAATCAGGAAACCCCCCGGTGCTTGCTGGGTATTAGCCAGGGCCTGGATATTAGCCAGCCGAGCAGTGCTGCGCAATGCTCTCCCTGGTGGAGGACTGTTGGATGGGAGGGGTTTTCCACCTCGTGACTTGGATGAACCCAGAGCTATTTCCCTACTGAGCCGCCCCAGCCTGTGAGGCACCAGCAGCCTCTCCGTGCTGCGCCCTGGGCCTGCTCAGTGAGATGCAGTAAAATGGAGGCCTACCCAGCCGCCCCTCACAAACCCAGCAGCTGGGGCAGGAAAGTGGCTAGATTCAAGGACACCGGGCCCCCTCTGTCCAGCCAGGAGAGAGGGCCAGAGTCTGAGGAGGGTGAAGAGATCCCAGGCTTTGTGTGTGTGTGTGTAGGGGGGGGGTCTGAAGGGCCTGGGGTGGGAGAGGGGTGCGCCATGGGGAGAAAGGGCGGGAAGGGGACTTGGCACTGGCTGCTGCTGCCTGGTCTCAATTTACTTGCGAGCAGCCCCCGAATAGCCGGGTGCGAGCGGAGCACGCTTTCCTGAGAGCCTGCTAAGTGTTTATGGAATGATTTGTGAGGAGAAGTTTCTTTGGAAGCAGCTTGGGGAAGGTATGTTATTAAGAGCTCTTTCTCCGAGTTCCCCTTGGCCCGCTTCCCCCCACCACCACCCCACTCCCCAAGTCTCTGGGGTCTGGGCAGCCCATGGTCATAGCAGCTGTTTGCTATTTTGTAGGCCACAGGGCTGGGGTGGGGTGGGGGAGTGTATCGAGGCTGGGGGTAGTGAGGGACGTGGGGGCAAGTTCCTCCTCCCCCAGGGGGGTGTAACCCAGCAGAGGAGCAGAGGAGCAGGAGTCAGGAGTCTTCCTTTGCAGAGGTGCCCTGGTACCAGGGAAAGGTGGGGTCCTTGCAGGGGCTGAGGAGGAGGAGGTTGAGGAGGAGGAGGAAGAGGAGGGCAACAGCAGGGTCAAAGGCAATGGAGAGGTAGTGGGTAAATATCGGGGGAGCCTAACCATTGGATCTGGGGATATGAGGTCATGGGTGAGCGCTATAAGCAAGCCAGACAAACGGGAAGGGAGCAACATGTTCGCCACCTCCACCGGATGGGGAGATCCCGTGGGGCAGGCCTGGAGCGCTTGCCTGGATCTGCCAGCAACATCAGACACCCAAGGCTGGCCAAGTGGTGAGCCCAGGGAGGGTTTTGGAGTGTTTTCTGACTCTTGTTCACCCCACCAATCACCCTGCCCTGCTATGAGTCTACCCCACCCAGACACGGGCATGGGGAGGACCCCCGGCCAGCCTAGGACATCCAGGCAACCAGAGATCTTGGTCTGGGAAGCATGGGAGAGTGTGTTAGTCTGGGTAAACTAGGGAAACAAATCCACAGAAACTCATATGTATAAGAGAGCGTTTTATATAAAGGGTAAGTGTACATTAAGAAAGCATCCCAACCCAGTGTTGTCTAAACCCATAAGTCCAACATTAGCCCATATGTCCAACACCGATCTACAAAGTCCTCCTCCATCTCACAAAACACATGCAATGATGCCAACTGCAGGAGGAAAAGCGAATCAGTGAGCGTGTAAGCATCTCAGTGCTGGCAGGGGTCTCCACACGGCTGCTCCAGCACCCAGGGCTGCATCAGGGTAGATCCATGTGGTTTGTCCTCAGGGATGTCTTGCAGGAAGTGAGCCTTGCCAGCTAAAGCAGATAACTGGCTAAGGCAGCTGCACCCTGGTCCAAGCACTAGAGAGCAAGAGACCCGAGAATTAGAAAGGCAAGGCTCACCAAGCCATTTATCTCTCCACCCTTCAATTGTGGCCCACATGTGTTCATTGTCCAGGTTGGCACACTGAACCTTAACTATCCCAGAGAGCCTCCTCATTTTTCCTGCCAGTTAATTGCCCAACTTGGTCACCACGGAAGGGGATCTCTACCCTCAGGGGTTACCAGCCAGTGCTGCAGTCCACTCTGAAGGAAATAGTGACCAGGTATCTGATTCCCTGAGGCCCCTAGCATGGCATGTGAACCCACGCTGATCTTTATCCCAATTCATCTCCACAAAAGCTCTGAGAGGATGGGGGGACCAGCTAAGCAAACTGAAGTTTGGAGCATGAAGTCACTCTGCTGAGATCACACTATGAATCATGCCTGTCTAAGTAGGATTCAAATTCAGGTGTTAAGACCAAAGCTGGGCTCCCTTACCTGTAAGCCACACCAGCCAGAGACTCATGTCGCTCATGTCACTTGGCACCTGCCCTGTCACTTCTGTCTCTGCCTGTCCCTCTGTCTCCTCGCTTACCTGGTACCTCCTGAAGGACAGGGACCAGGCTGGCTTGATCCTGGGCTGAGGGGTCCCAATCCCTGGCCTGACACAGTGGAGGTAGATGGCTGGCTGACAGGCTAAGCAATAGGTCAGCAAAGTAGCAAAGTGCCTGGCATGGTGATGGTCTTACAGAGAGATTTGCCTGGGCTGTGGTGCAGGGGTGTGTGTGTGTGTGTGTGTGTGTGTGTGTGTGTGTGTGTGTGTGTGTGTTTGGGACAGCGCGTCTCTGCAGGTATCAGTACGGTGCTGAAAAATAGTGGCAGACATTTGGGGATGTCAGTAGTTGGTGTCTTTGAGGGGGGCATTTGAAAATCTTGCGGACTATGCTGGCAGCTGGAAACCCTGTCTGAAGCTTCCTGTGCTGAAGACCTCACTTTGCTTTACCCATGAGCACAGGATTTTTCACGACTCCATCATACTCTGGGGTTTCGAGGACTGTAACTCCCTTGTCAATGGAGGCAAGATGGTCAATTTGCTCTGCACGTTATTGAGACCGGTTCACCATTTCATAAACATCTCGCCACCGACGGAAATTCCCGTGGGTCCTTGAGCAGCACACCAGTTCCATGGACAGGCACAGCGGCTGCGATCACAATGAGCCGACATTAAGATCTTTCCATGGCATCTTTGAGTCTCTGGTGCAATTGGTTGACAGGTTTGGCCGCTAACCAACCCAGGGGTGCCTTGCAAGAAAGTTGTGGCAATCTACTTCTGGGAACAATGAGCCACTGCAAACTCCATGGAGCAGAGTCCTCCCCATGCTGTCATCATGTGCTGGGCCCAGGCAGTGGGTACGGGTCCTGAGTATGGACTTGGCGCAATAGGTACTTTGATCGTGAGCAGCTTTATCCCCAGGGAACCCAGGACCGATAAACCCCTCAGGACCCATATTGAAAGTAGCAATACCAGGAGGGGAAGGGGGACGTTGAGGGAGAAAGGAGGAACCGATCCCAATGATCTTCCTATAACCCCCTCCCTGGGGGATGGACAACAGGAAAGTGGGTGAAGGGAGACATTGGTCAGTGTAAGACCTGAAACAATAATAATAAATTATAAATTATCAAGGGTTCAGGAGGGAGGGAGGGGGGAAATGAGGAGTTGATACCAAGGGCTCAAGTAGAAAAGAAATGTTTTGAGAATGATGATGGCAACAGGTGTACAAATGTGCTTGACACAATGGATGGATGGATGGATCATGACGAGTTGTACGAGCCGCCCCCCCCCTCAATAATAAATAAATAAACAAACCGCTTTCCATCTCATTCATTTCAGCTTTATTCCTGAGTGTCCTGGAGCCAGATTCTTGCACCACCACCCCTCTACCCGCCAGGGCAGACGCTACAATGTTACCCTGCTGTTTCCCCCAACCCCCCAGGGCAGACGCTACAATGTTGCACTGTCTGCAGGGCAGAAGGGACCACCACTGCACTATGCCATCCTCACCAATGATCTCCAGACGCTACAATGTTGCGCTGTCTGCAAGGCAGAAAGGGACCACCACTGCGTTAGGCCATCCTCACGACTGATCTCTTGAAGCCTGCTGCAGCCGTGGTGTCAGCCCAGTTCCTCGAGGGTCTTCTGCTTCATCCTGCCCCTCTACTGGGCCAAGTGTGACGTCCTTCTCCGGGGACCAGTCTCTCCTGGTGGTGTGTGTGTGTCCAAGCAGCCTCATGGTCCTTGTTTCTAAGGATGCAATCAGGTTAGTCATTTAAAATCGACCCTGCTGCCAGTCTTTACACCACGGGAATTGGTGAACTCGATGAGCCAAGGGCTGTTTGCTGCTGTTCATCTTCCTTTAGAGAGCCAATTAGTTAACCCTCTACCAGCCGGGGCTCGTCAGCTCGGCTTTTTTTTTTTTCATGGCGTCTGGAGGCAGCCCTATAGGAGTAGGCTTCGACATATGGGTAGACCAAATGAAAGCTCTCCACGAGCTTTTTGGTGAAGATGGCCCAGAACCGGGCCGTGCTCCCTTCTGCTGTGCACAGGGTTCATGTGGGTCGGAACCAACTTGATGGCATCTAGCAGCAAAGGGGGCATTGGGTACCCTGGGGCCGAGAACCAGGTGGAGGGAAGGTTGCATCAGGTGATTGTAGATAAGAACCTCTTACCCAAGTCAGGTCAGAGCAGGCTCCCGAGAGCTCTGAAAAAGCCAGAGAGCTTTGAATTCTTTCTACAGAGACCTGTAAAACCCAAACCCAAACCCAATCCAGCTGCTGCCGAGTCTGTTCTGACTCACAGTCGGTATAGAACGACTGCTCCATATGGCACTGGCTGGTGGGCTCAAGCCACCAGACTTGCTGTCGGCAGTCCACCTGCTTTCTCCGCTCTGCTGCCAGGACGTCTTAGGGAGCTAAGCTGAGGGGGTCATCAACCTAGCTGGAGGTTCGCTCTCCTGGGGCAGCAGGACCCAGAGCCAGGCCGCCCTGCAGCCCTCCCTCTGAAGACACTAGCTATTCTGCGTGACAGAACTGAGACGGCTGGGCTGGTCGTGGCCGTTTGGCTTCTTGTAACTTGGACCAATAAAACCGGTCAGAAAAGCAGAGACCAGAGAGCGACCAGCCTCTAAAGTGTCCTCCGGAGAGCTTTAGGCTTCCATCCAGTCCTCTTGGTGTATGCCCAGTCCCGGGGTCCCTGCCGTCCTGTTGAGTTCCAGCCCACGACATAGGAGCTCAACCCCAACCTCACGTTGACATCTCCCAACCTTCCGGCAGCCGGCTGAGGGGTTGGTTCCATGCCGGGCAGCCACTTCATCAGGTGCTCCCAGGGAGAAAGAGAAGGCTCGCTACTCTCATAAGGAGGTACTGTCTCCAGAACCCACTGGGGCAGCTCTACCCTGTCCTATAGGGTTGCCGTGAGTTGGAATTGACTCGGTGGCAGTGAGTGAGCCGGCGTGCCTGGCCCTGCCGTCAGTGCATCTCATGCACGATTTCCCCGGTGGGAGCCAGCTTGGTTCCCTCCCAGTCTCCCAGAGAAACAGACAAGCCTAAAGGGAGGATACGACTTGCCCAGGGTTACCCACAGTGAGTGGTGGAGCCAGGCCCCAAAGCCAAGCTGTCTGTGTCCTGAGCGTGTCCTTTGAACCCCACGTGTGAACCGTCAAAATATAGATACTATCTGCTCAGCGCCTCCCTTTGGAGAGGTCCAGCATGTAGGTCAGAGCTGGAAGGGACCAGAGAAATGACCTCATCCTGTGATTCTCAACAGTTCATAAATCCACCCGTCCCCTGCACCAGCTCCATTGTCAGAGAGCCTGGCCCCAGCTGGAAAACAGCAGAGGCCCCCTGTTCTGAGAAGGATGTTTCTGCCGATCAATTTATCATGTAGGTCGGTAGGTAAGGGCAGGCTGAATAATGGTGAGTTGAGCGGTCATGGAACGCCAATGTTATTGCTATGGCTTTAAGATACAAACACAAGAAGAATCTATTAGTCACCGAGGAGTGTAATAAGCCCGTTGAGTAATCAGCCTGCCGGCCGTGGTACCTGTAAACCGCAGGGATGAGAAATGGGATACCATAGCCAAATTCCTGGACACTTGCAGGTGGGGTGGGGCTTGTGGGATAGCGAGGTCATGGGCCTCTTTCTGGAAACCCTATTTCTTACCAGTTGACTGAAGACCCCGTTCTAGCTCAGCTTCTCATTTCACAGATGGGGAAAGAGAGGCCCAGGAAGGAGAGGGGTTTGTCAAGGGTTCTGGCCGCAGCCATGAGGAGGAGCAAGTTCTGGCCGGCTGCAATCTGGGGACTAGAAGTGCCCGAGAGGAGCAAGTCAGGGTCACGGGGTCATGCAGGGTGCTCCCCAGATCCCTCTCTAGCCTGCTTCCCTCCTCCCTCTGGCATTCCTTGGCTGACTCCAGGCCCTTCCCCATCCCACCCCCCTCCTCCCCTTTGCAGATAAGCCTGCCAAGATTTCTAGAGGGGCTTGGGGACAGGGTGTGGCTTCCGGAATGTCCAGACTTGGGGACAAGCTGGAGAGAGACCTAGATGCATGTCTCCCCTCCCCGACTCTGGGCCTGTCCACTCAAGAGCTGTGTGGGTGGACCCAGACACTAGCTGCCAAATGGCAGCCAGGCCAAAAGTTTCCCCCAAAGAGAGAGAGAGAGAGAGAGAGAGAGAGAGAGAGAGAGAGAGAGAGAAGCTAGTGGCCAGTGTGATATTACCCTGTTCATCCTGGTCAGGAGCACGGGCCAGTCATGTCCCGTCCCTGGACCTCAGTTATCCTCTTCTGGAAAGTGGGCCTGGACTTGACCCGGCGCCCATCAGAAGGAACATTTCAGTATTAGATGGGCCCCCTGCACTGAGAGCCACCCTCCATCCACCCGGTCATCTAAGTCTCACAACAGTTTGAAAACATTCACACTAGAGGTTCCTATTTCCCTTCTTAATAATGCAGTCCCATGGCAAAGATCCCATAAAGATCTCGGGTCCCTTCTCAGGGACCGAGGTTTCCTGTGCTCTGGACACACTTCAAACCAGAGTGTGGCGGCCACTGAGCCCTAGACCTACTCACGGGAAGGGTGGGGAAGCCTTCTGAGGAGGATCCTGCCTCCTGGACACAGAACTAAGCCCTGGACCAGGCCACTGAGTCTGAGAGGATGGTATCAGGTCACTTCCATCAAGACCACTCTACCAGCATGCTGGTCACCCAGCGCTAGGATCCCACCACCACTAGCCAGCACATGTTGTCAGGGCACCAGTAGGTACAGCCAGCCAGCCACCAGGGGTATAGTCGGATAGTCTATAGACCTTAGCTGACTTGACCCCAACGGTCCTGGGAAGGGAGGATGATGGGCCTCATTTTATAGCTAGATTGACCGAGGCACAGATGGGCAAGGTTTTGCCCTGGCTCTGGCTGTCACCAGCCTGTGTTCTTTCCCTAGCTCCCCGTCCGACGCTGCCCTCCATGATTTTTCCCCGCCGGGTGTTACATGAGTCACTCTCTCTCCCTGGGCCTCTTCGGCGTCCATGAATGAGAAAATGAATTCCTGTTCTTGTTCGAGAGTGTTGGAAGATCTCACTGACATCATGGCATTCTATGTCCACAACTGAACGTTTGCTATTATGTGATTCCAGGGGGGATTGGTGACTCCCTAACCTAAGAAAAATGCCATCTGCTCTGGTCCGGTCCAATCCAGAGCCGAAAGGCCACTGTCAGAACTGCCTTCCGAGGGTCAGACTTCAGAAGAGAGCCTGGTTGGGGCAGGATTG
Organism: Tenrec ecaudatus; assembly: GCF_050624435.1. Lineage (NCBI taxonomy): Eukaryota > Metazoa > Chordata > Mammalia > Afrosoricida > Tenrecidae > Tenrec > Tenrec ecaudatus. Next base: position 73,262,922 of record NC_134533.1, on the reverse strand, counting down.
TGCCCTTACCAACAGCAGCTATTACCTTATGCCATCTTTTTACTGCTGGGTCAAGTTCAGTCCAAACTTCCCAGGAAAGGAGATGGCTTGGGACAGATGAGCTGTTCCTTTGGACCTGAGTGAAGTCTGTCTGGGAATCCCAGTTTCCTCTTGTGGGCAAATGCCTCACCTTCCGTGGGGGCGGAGTGGTCAGAAGATCCTGTGGTCACAACCGCCCAGGGCCCCAACAAGTCTGCACGTCAGAGAGGGGAGCGCAGCTCTACGGAATCTCGGCCTGATCGGAAGCGGTGGGGGCACTGAGGACAGCTGGGAGCACTGGATGCCAAAAACTGTCCAGAAGCTCAGTCGACATGGAGACCAGAATCTAAGAGAATCTAAGTCCTGGAAACCCGCAGGGGCAGCTCCACCCCAATCCCATAGGGTTGCTCTGAGTCCGACTCTCCTGGATGGCAGTGAGGTGGGTCTTTAAAAACGCATCGATAGGGACTCATGAACGTAGCAAAGCAGGCCCTGTCTCCACGTGAGGTGCGGGATTGAGATTCCAACACATTTTTAGGGGATACAGTTCAATCCATAACAATGTTCAATTAGGGGACTGAGCGCCCACATAAGGCCAATTTCAAGAACAATGCAAAACAGTCTTTCCAAGGTTGCTTTTCACTTGGCTGTCTAACAATCCGGACTGAGAGTGTCTTAAAGTGGACGTCAGAGTGGACCTGGGCGAGTCCCTCCCTCCTTCCTCCTCTCCCTCTGTTCTAGTCCCACCTCCACAGTTCTCTCTGTGGGTTTTTGTTTTTTTAACTTAAAAAATGTATTTTGAAAGATAATTATAGAAGTTGAATTACACATACTCCTCACTTATCAATGATCTCCTTATCTGATTTTTCCCATTGACAAGTGTGTGGGTCCGGGTAGACTAGAGAAACAAATTCATAGACACTCATGTGTCTCTAAGAAAGAGTTTTACATAAAGAGTAATTATATATTAAGAAAGCATCCCAGCCCTGTCCAGATAAGTCTCTAAGTCTGATATTAGCCCATACATCCACTACTAATCTATAAAGTCTTCTTCAGGCTCACGAATCACATGTAATGACACCGAATGCAGGAAGATCACAGGCCAGTGGGTGGGAAGCCTTTAGATCCAGTGGCATTGTAAGCATCACAGCACTGGCAGGGGTCTCCACGTGGCTACACCAGCTCAGGGCACTAGCATAGTTCCATGTGTCTTGTCAGCGGCAATGTCTCCTGTATACAGTAAAAAAAAATCGATCAGATTATTTTGAACATTAATGATATTAAGGATATACGTCAGCAGTTATGAATGCTGAGGCATGAGGTGAAAGTAACTGTGATAGTTAAGGCTAGGCACCAACTTGGTTCTCAGTGGTTTGCCAGTTATGTAATGACATGGTCAGCCCCCCTATTTTGTAATGTGATGTGATTATCCTCCATTGTTTTGCATAACAACTTGGTCTTTGGAACCTAAACACATCAATAAGTGAGGTGTGGGTGCACAGATTTAATCCAATGCCTATCTATCAAATGCTCAGTTAGGTTATTGTTGTAGAGACAGCGAGATCATTCTCAAATCTGTATGCACAGGCAACAGAATTGCAGTGAAACCGTTTTGAAGGCGAGTGATACTTGGGAGGCATTGCCAACCTTATGTGCAGGCTCATTTGATAGCTACGTAAGTCAAGACTGTGTTACTGATGGAGGGAGGGTTGTATAGCTCAGTGGAACCAAACAGAGTCCACAAATAGACTTTCACAGTTATAGCTGTGGAATATTTTTTAGGTCTTTATTTTGAAATAATTTGATTCCTGAGAAATCATAAGGTAGCTCAAGAAAAATCCTGTGTACCCTTCTCCCAGTTCCCCCAGTTTCCCCCAGGGGTTACGTCTTAGTTACAAATAGAAGAAAGAAAACAAAGCCCTGGTGGTCTAGTGGTTATGCGTTGGGCTGCGGTACGCATGGTTGGCCGTTTGAAACCACCCGCAGTTCCGAAGGAGAAAGATTGAGCTTTCTCTTCCCATAAAGAGTGACAGCCTTGGAAGCCCACAGAGGGTCCCTCTGAGACAGCGCTGACTCGATGGCAGTGAGTTTGGTCGTTTGGTTTTACAGAACAAATGCACACCTGGGTGTTGACACTGGCACAATGCATGTGTATACTCGTAGCTCTCACCATGTGGCCATGACCACACTCAGCTCCATCACCAGGAAGGTCTCTTTCTTGCCACCCATTGGAGTCACGCTTAGCCCTCTGCCCATAGCAGCCCTTTGCTCTCATTACCCTAACCACCTCCTGGCTGTCTGGTCTGGGCCGACCGCATGAGTCAGTCTGCACCGAATCCCACTGGATGTGCGTCACTGAGGCATAGATGGGGTCCTGGGGGTGGAGGAGGTGGCCAAAGGAAAGGACTGGAGACTGGGAGTCTGGACCAGGACTATCAAGGGAGGAGAGCTTTCAAAGGGTCCTCAGGGTTTGGGCTGTTTGGGCTGGAACCCACATGCGAGGGTGCCCTGGGAGACTGTCTTCACACTATGCTGATGTACTGAGTGATGGTGCGCAACCTTTCTCTTGGGGCTTCATCTCCTCAGCTGTTCCGTAAGGGTCTGGCCCCCATGATCTCCGGCCCCCTCATCTCAGGCAATTCTCAAGGCATCCAGTGACCTCCTCCCACCATAAGAAGCCACTCCTGGCTCCCCATTGTCAAGCTTTCAGCCAGGTATACAAGGCCCTCCACAATCTGGTCCCTGCTGGCTCTGCAGGCCTCTCAGCAATTTCCTCCTCCACCTTGGGACTCCAGCAGCATGGACCCTGCTGTCATCCCCCACCCCCAAACTCATGGAGTGCCCTTCCCCTGCTGGTCTGCTGCCCACAACTCAGACATGCCCTAATCAGATAAGAGCTCCTCATGGAAGCCTGCCTTCCTGCCTTCCCACCCAACTGAGATCCATGCTCCGTTCCTCACCGCCTGCTCTGCTCCTGTCCCCATCAACACACCACACTGTCTGTCCAGACTGCTTGTCTGGCCCTGCACCCAGCTGCCAGTCACTCCTGGTGTGTGGGGACCAGGAGTCCAAGACCTAGAGCAGCGGGAGGTCTCGGTGCCCAGCACGGCACCGGGCATAGCCAGGCACAGCCAGGAATGGCACAGACCCTCCCTGAAGGGAGCCAGAGCTGCCCGCCGCCTCCAGCGCAGGAGGGTGGCGCCTCCTCCTCTCGGTCTGGCTCTGCAGGCTGTCCTGCCCGGGGCGGGTGAACTCATGCTCTGATGTGGCTTGGCCAAGCCCAGTGCTTTCCTCTGACCGCAATGAAAACCAAACAACACACGGCCGTTGTTGTCAGAAAGGAGGGCAGGATGGAAACGTTGCCTCTTCACCCCCCAATGGAACCACCCCAGTTGGGTTTTCCTATTGCTCAGAGCCCAAGCTCTCTGGGGAGCTTAGAATTCAGGGAGCGTGGAATGGTAGAATAATGGAATCTTCGACTACTATGTAACCCTAGACTCCCACAATCCTGGCGTCATGGAGAGCCCCACTAATGCTATCTTACTATTGTCGTGTGTGGAAACCAGAGAACCCGTTGGCCACATGGATTCTTTGCGCGTGAACCCTCAAAATCACCAGCATGCCAGTGACCCCAAACTTCAGGTTGGACCTGCAAGTCCCTCTCCTGTGGTACCCCTGGAAGAGCCCTTACCCAGGGGTCACACAGCAAGGCAGAGCCCAGGAAAGTGGAGGCCCTCCCAGCCAGGGCTCCTACCCTCCCCAAGACTGGGACTGTCTGACCAGCATGTCCAGCATGCGGAGGGCAGGCGGCTCTGGCAAGGGGGCCACCAAGAGGTTCCCTGTGCTGCGGCTTCCTGGGTGTGCGCTTTCCAACCAATGCTTCCACCTCCTGACCTTCCGCCCCTTCACAGCAAGGTCATAGTCATCTTGGTTCGGTCTGCTTTTAAATAGAATGTATACTTTCAGAGTGACAGGAAAAGTGGGCAGAAACTGTATTCCCCACCATGGAGCCAGTGCCAACTCATAGGGACCCTGTAGGGCAGGGTAGAACTGCCCCGAGGTTTCTGAGACGGTGGTCACTCTTTATGGGTGTAGAAAATCCCTTCTTTCTCCTGTGGAGCGACTGATGGATCTGAACTACTGACCTTGTGGATCACAAGCCCAACTCATTATCACTAAGGCACCAAAACTTCTAGAGGCAGTACACAGAGCCCTTGGATTCCTCCTCCCCCACCTCCTCCTGGACCCAGTATCCCTGAGCATCGGGTGCCAACAAGTCAATGTCAGCTCCTAGCCCCCTGTGTGACAGACCTGATAGCACTGGTGCCAAGGGTCTTCTTGGCTCTTATCTTTTCTGACTCAGACAGCCTGGTCTTCTCTCTCAGAGCCCCTGGGTAGGTTCAAACTGGTCGGCAGCTGAGTGCTTAACTTGTGTCACCTGTGACGAATTATCCACTAATCATCTCCCTGGCCTCACATAATTTCTAACAGCTAGCAACCTGACAGGACTGAGTAGAGCCGCCCCCTTTGACTTGCCAAGGCTGTAAATCTCTACTGGAGCAGAAAGCCTCCTTGTCCTCCCTCAGACCAGCTGGTGGGTTTGAACTGCTGACCTCTCAGAGGGCAGCAGCCCAATGGGTGACCTACTTCTAATTCACAATAACGATGCCATTCCTCATCTTCTTAATAGTGCCCATTTGTGTGGCATATTTGTTGCCACTGATGAACCGGTATTGATACACGATACTTAGCTGAAGTCCACAGTTAACATCAGTGTTCTCTCCATGTCCCATGGTCTCAGGGGTCAGACAAATGACTCGCATAATGACCCACCCTGAACTCACTCTCCCAGCACCGTGCAGCAGCAGCATCACAAGTGCTCAACGGAAGGCCAGCTTGAGTCAGCTCCGTGGTCAACAGTGGGGACCTCCCTGAAAAGTGGGTGGCCCGATGGGATTCAGAGGGAAAAATCAGGAAGACCAGGCACCTAAGCTCAGAGGACCCAGACTCAGGCACCTCATCCCAGTGGCATAGTGGTTATGTGTTGGGTTACTCCTTACAAGGTTGGCAGTTTGAAACCACCACTGCTCCGTGGGAGGAAGATGGGGCCCTCTAGCTCTGTGGAGAGGTTCAGTCTCAGAAACCCACAGGGGCAGCTGGACTCTGCCCCAGAGAGCTCCTCTGAAGGGACCGTGACTCCCTGGAGCTGAAGTTGGCTCTGGTTTTGTTTGTGAAGGTCAGAGGACTCCACCCTTCATGGAAAGGCACAGATAAGCCCTCCAGTTCTGCCCCATGTTAACCCTTTCTGGGGCACCTACTTGTACTCCTAAAGCCTCCCTGACCCAAAGTTCGGGGTTCTGGTCACCTGAGGCACAGTTGGCTGTGCCCCAGCCATAGCCCACCCCCCTCCGCCAGCTCCTGGATGCCCCTTTTTTCTCTGGGGCTCTGTCCACTCACCTGGAACTTACTCCCAGGACTGCAGGCTACTTGAGGACAGGAATAGATTTCATGCACTTGTTAGTCTGTGAGGCAGCAGTCAAGGTTAAGAGCAAAACAAATAAAAGCAATGGATTTGAATTCCTTGTGTGCTGGAAGCAACCGTGTTGTCCAGCCTCAGGCTGAGGTCAGAGGCCACACGCTCATGGCCACCACCTCCCGGAAGGGCGGGCATCTCCAGCCAGGAATTGGCCAACAAGCATCTGCTGTGGCTGTTAGGTGCCTGAGTTCCTTTCCAACCCCATGTGACGGAGCAGAGCTGTCCGGAGAGTTGTCTTGGCTTTAATCTGCATAGAGATAAAACCTGGGTTTTCTCTCAAAAAGCCCCCGGATGGGATGGGTTTAAACCTACAGCCTTTTGTGTTGTAGCCTAGTGCTCAAACTTCATGCCACCAGGGCTCCTTGAGAGGTGCCTAGACCCTGACTGTTCTGTCTCCCCAGAGCTATTTTTTGTTTCTTGTTCTGCCCCCCCCCCCTGCTTTACCTCCAGTGGGTGGCATCTTCCCTGGTCTCCAGCTTATTTACATATTGGAGGAGAGCTGGGAGAGGCTGGGGTGGGTGGTAGGGGGCTCCTTTCAAGACATCAAAGTCAACCAAACCCTTGGTGGGAGGTCTAGAGGAGCCTGCCCTGTCAGCATGTCAGCAGAGTGGAGCCCCCTCCAAAGGGGCAAGGAGGCCAGGGACAGTGGGGGGATCAGGGCTGGAGTGGGATCAGGTTGCCCTGAAAGGCAACAAACTCCAACCCCAAACCAAACCCAAATAGAGATTCCAAAAGGAATTGGTTGGGCTGGGACAGGGAGGGGTCAAACGATGAACTCAGGGCTCCCGGGCCTCCCCCCACCCCCACTTTCACCCCCCGCCCCCAGGGGTGTGCGGTTCCCAAGTTTGTGCTGAGCGACCCTCTCTGGGGACCTAGGCAGATGGAATTTCTATCCTGCGAGCCAGCAGTCGGTCAGCCCCTCCAGCCAGCGGGGGTGAGCAGCTCCAGGCCTGTGTTTACATCTGACAGACAAACAGCCTTACAGGGCTGGCTGCCTCCTCTCAGCAGCTATCAGAGAGGGAGTCTGGGAGGCGAGCGGAAAGACACCCCTGCTTCTCAACTAGCAGCACTGAGCGGTGTGCCCATGAACCTGATGGCTGCTGGCCTTACAAGGGCCCCCAGCACTTCCTAGGACACCAATTTAAGCAAAAGTCATGCCCAGGCAGGACCCCCGGTGGGTGTCTGTGCTCATGTTCCAATCTGCTCTTGGTTTCCAAGAGAAAGAGCCGTTCTAGAATGAATCAAAGGCTCCCAGTGGGTGCACGGGGCCGCTTCTAAACCACCCGAGGTCCGTGGGAGACAGATGAGGTCCTTTGCTCCCCTAAAGATCGACTGTCTCAGAAACCCTATAGAGGGTGCTGTGAGTCGGAACTGCCATGGCAGTGGGTTTGGGGGTTTGGTTTAAAGCAGAGGCTCCCAAACGACTTGGCCTATGGCCCCCTTTACAGAAAAAAACCAACACACTACTCAGCGCTCCTCCGGCAATTAGAAACGTGTGCTCTATAGCCCACAATCCAGGCTAACTGCAGGTGTCTGCTTGTGCAGGCCCCCTGAATCGCTCCGAAGGAACCCTGGCTGCGTAGTGGTTACACGCAGGACTGCTAACCGCAAGGGCAGCTGTTGGAAACCACCAACCATTCAGCAGGAGGAAGACAAGCGCTTCTACTCCCAAAGTGACAGTCTTGGAAACCTCGCAGGGCAGTTTCTGCCCTGTCCTATAGGGTCACTAGGAGTCAGCATCAACTTAATGGCAGAATGTGGGTTTGGATCATTCCAAGGCCCCCCGGGGGAGTGGGCTGGATAGCCCATTTGGAAGAAGCACTCCAAACCCCACTGCCATCTAGTCTAGTCTGACTCTTTGTGACCCTTGGACCAGGTCAAAACACCATCACATTTTAGCCCTTATGGTGTGAAGCTGAGCTGAGACTGTTTAGTGCCCCACTTGGCAGATGAGGACCTGGGGGGCCCAAAGAGGTTGCCAGGAGACCCAGTGGTGAGAGGTGAGTCATAAGGCTGGGCTTCCACTGTGCCAGCTGCCAAGGCTTCTGCTCTCTGGCTCTTTTCTTCTGCCGCCCACCAGAAACGCCATCCCTGGAGAGAACTCAGCTCCATGGCTTTCAGGGGCGGAGCTTTGCAATGTTTGGGTTGTTTTTCCTTGATCCTAATTGGTATTCCATTTCCTCTGTGCCTAGGTTTTTAAATGTCTCAGAGAATACTGCTTTGTTTCCAAGTGAACTCGTTGCCTGCTTTTAATTTAACCTGTGGTGTTCACTGGTACTTGGATAAGTCTAGGGTGAGCTTAACCCCCCCTGCGAATGTGACCTCTCTGGTCCCTCTGGGGGCTTTGGGGTCTTGGCAGCCATGTTTACCCAACTGGGAGCCTGGCTCCTGGCCCAGTTGATTGGATGATGGTGGGCACATGACCTGGGCTGGACTAATCACAAACCCTCTTGCTGGGTTTGGGGCTAGGGGTTCAGAGTCAGCCCAGGCTCCCAGGCTCCAGGTATGACTGATATTGAGAGAGGGACTGAAGGAGGGAGGGCTTCCACAGAAACCATCCTCCCCTCCATGAGTCCAGGATCCAGCTGCAGGGAAAGGCAGCAATGAGATAAGCCTGGCTCTGCCTAATGTCGCTCCTGCAGCTTTTCTAGTCCCAAGAGCCCGTGGCTGTCCTGGCCCCTGCCCAGGCTTCCACCACATGCTGTGTCGTTAAGGTGAATAACCCTTTAGCTCCTCCACAGCTGACTTCCTACAACTGAAATGTGGAGAGCCGCCTCATCGTGTGGGGCCGTAACTTGAGCTCACGGCAACACATCATCCGAAGACTTGTGCATGCAGTATCTGAGACTTCCCTTCTCCACAGGGACTTGACCCACCCTCCCCACAAGCAAAACCTTTCCTTCTCTTGGTTTCCGTCTCCCCTCAGAGCTATGGTCCACGCCCCACACACCTGGTCCTGCTGCCCTAAGCTTCTGCCCTTCCCTCAGGTTGACAGTGCTGCCAATCCTGGATCGAATTCCCTTGCATGTTCTGGAAACCTTACAGAAAGGGGCTCCTTTCCCTTAGCACAATGGGCTCAATGCTCGTCCATGAGGTGGGGTGCACCAGTTCCTTTCCTGGCCAGTACTGCCCACCCTCCCAGATGGCTCCAAACCCCACCTCCCACCATCCGTCTTCTGTTGTTAAGGCCCCTCACCAGCCCCTTCCACTCACGGCCACTGAATCCGCAGTCAAACGCTGCTTGGCCCGGGGTCACCCCCAGGACAAGTGTCAGATGAGACGATATTCCTTCCACGTGGCCCAGGGACCCTGCACTGGCTAATTCTCCCTGGTCCTTGTCTGGACGCTCTGCTAAAGCCTGGCCAGCCTCAGGGCAACGTGCAAGCCACCGCTGATGGATGAATGGTGGCCGAGACCCAAGTTCCCAATGCACCCCCCCCCCCCCGCGTGCTTACCCCTTACCATTCCTCGCTCCCTGCCACCTCCCGCACATACGTCCCTGTGCCCCTCACCCCATCTTGGCTTTATTCCATCCTTGTCCCACCCTGAGACTGGAAAACTGGACATTGCTTTAGAGTCCACAGATGTTTGCATGCCTTGTCTGTGAGGCTGGAGGCCCGCCCCCACCCCACACAGTGCCCCTGCCCTTCTTCTCACGATGTCACCACTTCCCTGTACTTGAGCCAGATGGGGCAGCCTAGGAGGACAGCCTGCCCCACTCTGTCGAGAACAGGGACCACCTGGGTGCTGGGTGCTGGTGGCCAGGAGGTGGGTGCTGGCCTCGCTCAGCCGTGGCCCTGCTAGATGGCTCTGAAGAGGTCTCTGTCCTGTCTGGACCTCGGCTGTGGTGCAGACAGAGGTCAATGTTGGAAGACTCTGCCTGTTTGGCTGCAGAGATGAGGCCAGAGGCTGCCAGGAGCCCCTGCCACTCCCGTGACCTTTGGGCAGCCAGGTAGACTGGGTGGGACTGTCACTGTGGACTCTGGGGACTGTGTACCCCCATCTGGCCACCCCTTACCCCAGTCCACTGCTGGCCCACTGTGCTCTCTCTGCACTCGGTTGCCTGTTTCTTGCCTGAGTTCGCAGCCAGAATGCACTCACCTACCTCTGGCTTCACTGTACCCAGGGGCCTGGTTGGGAAATGATCTCTCTTTAAAAGTTTCAAAGTCACCCCCTCCTCTCTGGGCCCAGGGCCCGCCTGGCTCAGCCTCTCCCTCCACTGTGGGCCCTGACACCCGCTGTGTCTTCCTTCTTCCTCTCATTGGTGAGAGTTCCACCTGATTCCCTGTAGCTTGCTCTGCCACCACCACCACCCCGCCTCCTGCCAATAAATATTGGTGATTCTCCATGCTGCCTCCAACTGTATGCCCCAAAGGGGAACCCTCTTTGCTGAATGACTTCTGGGGTCCAGGGCCCCTGGGATCCTCAATGACCAAGGTGGACAGAGTGCTGGCCCTGCAGGTCTTGACCTAGCTTCCCTCCACGGTGCGTTGTAACAGGGGAATCACAGCATGTCCCTCCCCAGCTCACAATTCTCCGGTGGCTCCCCATTGCCCTTGCCTGCATGGCTCTTCCGCCCTGCCCTGCCCTGCCTCCCTCCCTGGGTCCTTGCCACACCACATGACTGTTCCCATGTACCCTTTGTGTCGTTGTCAGTGCTGTGCTAGAAGACATGCCTTCTTACCAAGGCCACTTCTATTCGTTCTTGAAAAGCTTCCTTGGACAAACGTGGGTGAGGGTGGGAGGAGACTTATCCACTCGGGTGGGAGAGCAAAAGGGCACAGCTGCTGTGGAAACAGAATGGTGATCCCGCACGACACCGAAACGAGAGCTGCCGCCTCACCTAGCAATTCCGCTCCTAGGTATAGATCCAGAAGACTTAAAGGCAGGCTTAGCAAGAGATTCATCGTGCTCACTGCAGCACCATTCACAACAGCCTGAAGGAGGAAACAACCATCAAGCCCAACACCTCGAAACACCGCTCGGCCAGCACAAGAAGTGACGGCTCAGTGCGGTCGGCCTCGCCTATGGATGGAGCTTGAAGACATGCTGGGCCCAAGTCAGTCAATCACCAAAGGACAGGTGTGATCTGACCTCACTTGGATGAAAAGGCAAGACATGGCGAATGTAACGCAGACCCAAGGGGTTGGCAGAGGCAGGAGGGAAGTCACTTGCAGGGTGATGGAAAAAGTGACTTGATCCAGGGTGTCCTTGCACGGTGCCTGACTGCTGTCAATGTAGTACACCTGGAAAAAGTTGAGTTAACAACACTTGGGCCATAGAGGAATCTACAACCATGACCAAAATAGAGGTCATTGCCGAAGCTTCTTACATACACCAAAGGCTTTGGGGTTTGGTTCCTGGGTTTAGAGTTTAAGCATCATGGTTTCATCAGACCTCCCAGGTAGCTGGCCTACCGACATGCCCAGTGTTTCGGTTCCTACATACAGCGTAGGTCTCCAGAGCTGGCAAGTAGCCAGCCAAGGCACACCAGTTGGTCTCTATTCACCTGAAACAGGAGAAGAAGAGGGAGAGGCGGGAACAGGAGAATGATATAGACTAACTGCCTCCTTGCCACGAGACCAGAAGCATGATATTATTTTTGTTTGATTGAGATGAACCTGCGTGTCATGAAAGACTCACAGTCCATTTCAGCTTTACTTTTCTTTTTTCTTTTTTTCCTTAGCCACTCAGACTAGTATTTAGATCTGAGGGATACAGGATCTGGAGGGGTGTTTTGGTTTGTTTGTTTTAAAAGAAGCACACGATATACAGATACATAGCCCACTTCAAGAAAGGAAATCTTGAGAATGAGGGGGCTGCAGCAGAGATCCAAAGCCCATCTGTAAACAATGGAACAATCTCCCCACAGCAGGGCCACAGGGAAGGGATGAGTCAACAGGGCGCAGTAAAGCATCGATGAAACACACAATTCCTCTGGTTCCTGGAGGCTTCCTCACCCCCCACTGTCATGACCCCAGTGCTGCCTCTCCATGCAGACTAGACCGGAACATGTACACAGGTATAGACTAGAGATGGGAGCTCCCGATACACAGAATCCAGGGACAGGAGGGGAATAGTGATACCAGAAGGATAGGGGGAGAGAGAGAATAAGGGAGAAAGGGGCAACCGATCACAATGATCAGCACATAACCATACAACCTTCCACAGGGGGAAGAACAACAGAAAACATGGGGAAGGGAGACAGCGGTCAGTGTGAGAGATGAAAATAATAGCAATGTATCAGGGGGGTATGCGGTGGAGGAAGAGCTGATACCAAGGGCTCAATAGAAAGTAAATGTCTAGAAAAGAACGAAGGCAACATATGTACAAACATGCCAGATTCAATAGATGTATGGATTATAATAAGAGTTGTATGAGCCCTCAATAAAATGATTTTTTTCAAAAAAAAGAGAAAGAAATGAAATCCACCCTCTGTACATAAGTGTGGTTCTCCTCCTCCCCGATCCCCCGCCCCGCCCCCCAGTACCCTCACTCTCCCTGACCTCTTCAGAGTCACCGGTCTTGTCTTTTGCAGCATAAACACATATCTTTCTCTTCGTCTTTTCCTTCTACACCAGGTGCTATCGGGTGTTTACCTTCATCAGGTAGACTATGTTTCCTAAGCACTGCGTTCTCTGTTTTCCTCCATGCCGTGCGAGGTTTAAGAGAGCTGTCCTTTTTTATTGGTGTGTAATATTCCACCTTATGAGTTCTCTTCTCCATCCCAGAGCACCGTGCTCTTTCCAAAGCGATCACTGCGGGAAGACAGTGACAAGTGCGACCGGAGAGGCCAGCCAGGGGCCTTTGAGGGAAGTGCGTGTCTGTTCCTGAGGGAGGGACGACTCAGGAGAGGTGGGCAGGGACGGGTGTCTCGCTTGAAGAAGGCAGTCCCTGTGCCTGAATTGTACACTGGTGTCGGTCGTGCCGCGTTGTCAGCAATGGCAAAAGAGATAGAATGCAAAGGAAAGAGCACAACCTCCCTGGGACAGTCATCGTCCAGCCAGCAGCCCTGTGTGACGGCACAGGCTGCCCCTGGGCTCTCTAGGCGGAAACCTCTCCAGGAGGGAAGTCTTGTTCCAGAGTCGCTAGGTGGACTCAACACCCCCCCACCCCCACCCCGATCTTGTGGTTAGCAGCTGAGTGCTTAATCCTTGCACCCCCGGGCTCCTTCTCCTACCCCCCCCCCCACAGGAATAGTAGCCGACATTCACTGGGCCTCCCTGCGCAGTCCTCACGGCAGCTTCAGGAGGGGGTGTCTTTGTCCCCACTTACAGTCAGGGAATCCAGGACCCTGTCAGCCTGTGAGAACCCCCTGTGCTATGAACGGCCCAGGTGGGTCAGGACTAGGTCTGCCTGGCAGCAGAGGACCGGCTACCACTCCTTGAAGCCAGTCCAGCCTGGGAGCTCCCCCGTCCCCATCCCCTCACCCCCCCACCCACATGTGGTCCTCTAGGCCACCAGCTGCTGCTGGTTTTGGAATAACAAATGATTCGGCAACAAGAGGTGAAATCGAGTGTGGGCCAGATAGTTTTCCAAGGCAATTTCACACAAAGTAATTCCAAGGCATCCGTCTTCCTCATCATGTGGGTTTGGACACAGGGAGACTGGGAAAGACGGAGCAGCCCGACCCAACCTGGCTCCTAAAAATAAACAAGCAGGGCGCCAATACCGCATTACGCCTGCAGCCGATGGGTACATCAGGGGTTTTATGGAGCAGGCAGCCTGTCAAAGAACAGACCCCTGTCTGGCCTGTGAACCAGGATGCCAAAGGACCCCGTGATACAGCCAAGACCACTCATCCAATACGCCCACCCAGAGTCGCCCGCCAGGCCCTTGGCCCCACCTGGCAGCTGCTAAGGGTCACCAAGGGCCAGCCTCCAGTACACACTCGCACACACAGAACTCACTCACTCACTCACTCACTCCTTTGTTCCCACTGTATTGTGCTGTAAGACCCAGTTGCTTCTTCCTCCTTCTCCTGCCCCCACTGACCTGCCGTAAGAACTTCTCCACTGCCCTTGCAGTACTGGGGTCTCTCCTTCCAGTCAAAGCACACCCAGGCATCAGATGGGATAAACTGGGGTTCCTTGCTGGAGCAGGGAGTGGGAGGGATGGGGGGACCTGGAAGCAGGGAAGGGTGGGAAGCTGAGCGGGCAGTATGAGCCCTTCAGCTTCCAGAGTGAATGTGGGGCCCTGCCTCCTGCCAAGACTCATCACAAGAGGGATCCCCCCACCCCAATAACATACATCCCTCTGTACCCCTGAAATATTGTGTGCCTCACTGTCCCCCGACTGTCCTAGGAAGATCCCAAAGCCCCCCACCCCACTAGCATGACCCAGGTCTCCCTTACAAACCCAGCTAGACTGGAGTACATATATGGCACAGGTAAGAGCGCTCCACACATGGAATCCAGGACAGAGAAACTTCCCAGGACCAGTAGTGGGAGTAGCGAAATCATGAAGGTAGGGGGACGATGGGGGAGGGGGGAAGGGAAGAAAGGGGGAACCCATCACAGGTTGGATATATAACCCACCCCCCAGGGGGACAAATAACACAAATGTGGGTGAAGGGAGACAATGGACAGTGTAAGACACGAAAAAACAACAATAATATATAATTGATCAAGGATATACGAGGGTGGGAAGGTGGGGGAGGGAAGGGGGAAAAGAGGAGCTGATACCAAGGGCTCAAGCAGAAAGGAAATGTTTGGGAAATGTTGATGGCAACCTATGTACAAATGTGCTTTATAAAACTGAGCAATGGGTTGTTATAAGATTTGTAAGAGCCCCCAATAAAATGACTAATGTGAATAAATGAATGTGAGAGAAAGAGGAGGCCGTCTGTTTCTGTGGAGGTGCACCATCTCAGAAGCAGTCCCCGCTGTCCCACAGAGGGCAGCAGGGGTGGAGGGCAGTGGAGATGGAGGGCAGCAGGGGTGGAGGGCAGCGGGGATGGAGGGCAGCAGAGTGGAGGGCAGAAGGGTGGAGGGCAGCGGGGTTGGAGGGCAGCGGGGTGGAGGGCAGCGGGGGTGGAGGGCAGCGGGGTGGAGGGCAGCGGGGTGGAGGGCAGCGGGGTGGAGGGCAGCGGGGGTGGAGGGCAGCGGGGGTGGAGGGCAGCAGAGTGGAGGGCAGCGGGGGTGGAGGGCAGCGGGGTTGGAGGGCAGCGGGGTGGAGGGCAGCGGGGGTGGAGGGCAGCGGGAGTGGAGGGCAGCGGGGTGGAGGGCAGCGGGGTGGAGGGCAGCGGGGGTGGAGGGCAGCGGGGTGGAGGGCAGCAGGGTGGAGGGCAGCAAGGGTGGAGGGCAGCAGGGGTGGAGGGCAGCAGGGGTGGAGGGCAGCAGGGGTGGAGGGCAGCAGGGGTGGAGGGCAGCGGGGTGGAGGGCAGCGGGATGGAGGGCAGCGGGGGTGGAGGGCAGCGGGGGTGGAGGGCAGCGGGGAGGGAGGGCAGCAGAGTGGAGGGCAGCAGGGGTGGAGGGCAGCGGGGATGGAGGGCAGCGGGGGTGGAGGGCAGCAGAGTGGAGGGCAGCAGGGTGGAGGGCAGCAGGGTGGAGGGCAGTGAGGTTGGAGGGCAGCGAGGTGGAGGGCAGCGGGGGTGGAGGGCAGCGGGAGTGGAGGGCAGCGGGGTGGAGGGCAGCGGGGGTGGAGGGCAGCAGGGTGGAGGGCAGCAGGGTGGAGGGCAGCAAGGGTGGAGGGCAGCAGGGGTGGAGGGCAGCAGGGGTGGAGGGCAGCAGGGGTGGAGGGCAGCAGGGGTGGAGGGCAGCGGGGTGGAGGGCAGCAGGGGTGGAGGGCAGCAGGGTGGAGGGCAGCAGGGTGGAGGGCAGCAGGGGTGGAGGGCAGCAGGGGTGGAGGGCAGCGGGGTGGAGGGCAGCGGGGTGGAGGGCAGCGGGGTGGAGGGCAGCAGGGGTGGAGGGCAGCAGGGGTGGAGGGCAGCAGGGGTGGAGGGCAGCAGGGGTGGAGGGCAGCGGGGTGGAGGGCAGCGGGGTGGAGGGCAGCGGGGTGGAGGGCAGCAGGGGTGGAGGGCAGCAGGGGTGGAGGGCAGCAGGGGTGGAGGGCAGAGGGGTGGAGGGCAGCGGGGTGGAGGGCAGCAAGGGTGGAGGGCAGCGGGGGTGGAGGGAAGCAGGGGTGGAGGGCAGCAGGGGTGGAGGGCAGCGGGGTGGAGGGCAGCAGGGGTGGAGGGAAGCAGGGGTGGAGGGCAGCAGGGGTGGAAGGCAGCGGGGTGGAGGGCAGCAGGGGTGGAGGGCAGCAGGGTGGAGGGCAGAGGGGTGGAGGGCAGCAGGGGTGGAGGGCAGTGGAGATGGAGGGCAGCAGGGGTGGAGGGCAGCGGGAATGGAGGGCAGCAGGGGTGGAGGGCAGCAGGGTGGAGGGCAGCAGGGTGGAGGGCAGCAGGGGTGGAGGGCAGTGGAGATGGAGGGCAGCAGGGGTGGAGGGCAGCAGGGGTGGAGGGCAGCGGGGGTGGAGGGCAGCAGAGTGGAGGGCAGAAGGGTGGAGGGCAGCAGGGTTGGAGGGCAGCGGGGTGGAGGGCAGCGGGGGTGGAGGGCAGCAGAGTGGAGGGCAGTGGGGTGGAGGGCAGCGGGGTGGAGGGCAGCGGGGTGGAGGGCAGCGGGGGTGGAGGGCATCGGGGGTGGAGGGCAGCAGGGTGGAGGGCAGCGGGGGTGGAGGGCAGCGGGGTGGAGGGCAGCGGGGATGGAGGGCAGCAGAGTGGAGGGCAGCAGGGGTGGAGGGCAGCGGGGATGGAGGGCAGCGGGGGTGGAGGGCAGCAGAGTGGAGGGCAGCAGGGTGGAGGGCAGCGGGGTTGGAGGGCAGCGGGGGTGGAGGGCAGCGGGGGTGGAGGGCAGCAGGGGTGGAGGGCAGCGGGGTGGAGGGCAGCAGGGTGGAGGGCAGCAGGGGTGGAGGGCAGTGGAGATGGAGGGCAGCGGGGTGGAGGGCAGCGGGGCTGGAGGGCAGCGGGGATGGAGGGCAGCAGGGTGGAGGGCAGCAGGAGTGGAGGGCAGCGGGAGTGGAGGGCAGGGGATGCAAGGCTGCCACCTCCTTTGCTCTCCCACTCATCCCCAGGCTGCTGTCCATTTCGTGCTGATCTTCCTGTGAGCAAGTCAGGCGGCATTACCCCCAGCTCACTGATGAGGCAAAGGAGGACTCATGTCACACGTGCTTGCTCACGCACACGCACCCACGCACGCATACATCCACGCACGACTCTGGGACAACACCTCGCAACCGGGCCCCCATCCACAAAGCAGTGTTTCCACCCCCGATGCCCAGTTCCTCTCTCAAACCTCTCCAGCCTGTAACTCCTATTCGTGCTTCAAAGCCCACCAGGGACACCGCTTCTGAGAAGCCTCCCCTTTCTAATAGGGAAGCTGGTGGGGCCTGGTGGTTGGCATCTACAAAGCTGGTGATTCTGATTTGCAGCCATGACCGAGAGCCATCTGCTTAGGGAGTCCCTTCCCTGGGTTGCGACAGCCTGTGTTCCCTCTTCAGGCCTCAGGCTGCTCCAAACCCTTCCAGCGCAGTGTTTCCCTGTGGGAGGCTAAGGGGCTCCTGTCCAGGTGCGGGTGTGAGGTGCTGTCAGGTTGGGTCAAAGTGATTAGAATAAAACCATGGAATGAAACACTGCCTGGTCCACACTCGTTTCTGTGTGCGAGCCCGTCATTGCAGCTGCCAGGCCACCCCATCTACAAGAGGGGGACTAGACACACTCCAGGGCCGCACCTGTTCACAATGGATAAAATCTGTGGCTCCCAGGCCCTCCCTGTGGTCCTGCACGTTGTTTAAGATGGCTTTCCTAGTCATGGTCTCTGTTCTTCTCACCAGCGACCTCTTCCTGGCGGGTCTGCGTAAGAGAAGGTGCGGGGTACATGGACACAATCCAGCTGTGAGCGGGTGATGGTCACAGGATGGTGATGGCCATCATGCTGGGTGTAAAATGTGCCATCTTGGGGGAAGGGGGAGCGTGGATCTCTCTACCAGCAAGAGAGAAGAGCCAGCAGTGGAGCTTGTCCTTTGGACCCCAGAATCCTGTGTGTTGAACCTCCTTTATCAGGAGACAGTGTTGACACCAGAGGAGCTACAGCAGCAGAACCATGAGACAAAGCAGCAGACCCTCCCAGGCCACAGAGCAAGTACAGCTGAGTGCTTCTGGCAGGTTGGGCTTGTGAAGTGAGGTACCTCCCCATACTTAATTGGGGCACTAGATCGGATGACTCACAGAGCTCAAGCTGAGTGCCTTCAATCTGAGGCTTTCAGTGGAGTGGCATGCCCGTGGGCATTTATTGGCAGCTCTAGATGAACTTTGTGACGTTGCATGAGCAGGGCAGAGGCCAACCAGCAGTGCAGCCAAGAGACTAAAGACCAGAGAGAGGCCTTGCTGTGGGCATGGCTGCGAAGAGGCTGTCCTGTCTGAATAAAGGTATCCTGAGTACTTGTGAACTTCCATGAGAAATCCCATCATCGTATTGGCTGTGAGTTCTGTGTGGCCATCAGCATGATTTATTGACTCCAGTTAAAAGTAGAGAGCTTGGAAGAATTGGTGGGAAGGTTGGAGGGTGGGACATATCTGACATCAGTCCCTTAGTCAGCTGACCTCAGCCTGGGGCGATGCTGAGGTGGAGTTTGAGTTTCCTTCCCCTTTGGCCACTGGAGGAGGTCAGATGTCACCCCCACATCATTCTTTTTCACAGTCCTCAAGGGAGTGGGGGTCCTATGCAGTTGGGAGACCTGGGGTGGTGGGGGCTAGCTTTTGCTCTCAGGGACCAAGCCCCGGGGGAGTCCTCCTGGCTAGTCAGGACTGTCCAGGAGTGTGGGCTTGGGGTCTACCCAGAACCCCCAGGCCACCCCAGTCAAATGCTGGAGGGACCTGCTCTTCTCTAGCACTGGAGCCCCCTCCCGGGAGTGCCTGGAGGGCAGGTGCATCATAGGGTTGGGTCCCCAGACCAGGCAGTGGATGCTGGGGTTAGGGCCTGGAGTCCCCCTCCATCATAGGGACCAGGGACTCAGCTTGCTCGGTCAGTCTCTCCAGCACTGAAAGGTGGACTGTGGAGTGAGTATTAGGGGTGGAAGAGTGAGCCCGGTTCCAGCTCCCTTCACAGGAGGTGGGTGTGAACCAATGTTGTCTCTGGCTGTCCGCATAAGCTTATGTCTTTATGAGGAGCCCTGGTGGTGTCCAAGACGACGCAATGAGCCGCTGGCCACAAGGTCAGCGCTTTTAACCCACCAGCTGTCCTGTGAGAGAAGGGTGAGGCTCTCTACTTCTATCCAGACTTAAAATCTCAGGCAGTTCCATCCCGTCCTAGAGGCCACTATGAGTCAATGGCAGTGAGTTTGGTTTGGATTTGGGATGTGTCTGAATATTTCAGTGTGTGTGTGTGTGTGTGTGTGTGTCCCTCTGTGTGTCTGCCTACTTGTTTCTGCATATGTCCAGTATTTCTGTATGTGTGTCTCTGTGCATGTCCATGTGTGTCCGTGTACCTCTTTGTGTGTGTGTTCATGGGTCTCTGTGGATCTAGGTGTCTTGGGTAATCATACCTGCCTCCTGGAGTGGTTACGAAGCTTAAACAAGCTAACACAAGTAAAAAGCTTGGTGCAGTGCCCGGCCGTTAGGACACGCTCTATAAATACCCAGAGCTCTTATGAAGGCAGCAGTGTAAGGAGGCAGAGCTGGGACTCTGGAGTCAGACACCTGGGTTCACCACTGGCTCCCATGACCACTACCTAAGTGTCGGCTATAATTAGCCCTGTGGGCTGGTGCAGACCTGGGTTCCCTTGTGCTTGGGCCTCAGCGGTGACGTCGTCCACAGGCGCTGATCAACTCCCTCCCCCACAGCAACAGACTTTTGGCCCTCACTGGCTCTCCACTCTCATCAGATGACACCCCATTTGCTTCACGGGGAACCCGACCTCACTTCCTGTCACCCCAAACCTTACTGCGTCTGACCCCACTCGGGCTCCATCCTCCTCCCAGCCTGTCCCCTGGGAGAGACTTCTGTTTCCCACAGCTGGGCTCTCACCCACATCCACAGGCTCAGGCCTCTTCCCCGCCAGCACAAGCCTTCACACACACAAGCCCCCAAAGCCTGCCCTTCCTCCACCCCTCCCCCTTCCACTCACCCCTGCCTCCTCCCCATGACTCACAGCCTCACCTCTGCCCAGAGTCTCACTTGGGATCATCAACAAGGCCTCCCTCTGCTCCTTCCCATTTCTCATCTCCGCTCTCCATTCCCAGCACCCTTCCTCCCATCCCCTGGCCGCCAGTCACTCTCCCCCACTGCCCCTGAGCTCAGCAATCAGGTTGAAACTCAGGACAGACATGGATGCTCCCAGGTGTCAAGAGCTGCTGGTCTCCCTGCTGCGGCTCTGCGGCTGTGTCTGCACTGTCTGGACCCTGTCAGCAGAGGTGGCAGCAACATGACCATCTATAAAACTAGAGGAGCCTGGGGGAAGATTTGCTCTGCACGGGGCTGCTATGTGCAAGGTCAGCAGTTCGAAACCACCACCCACTCCCAGGGCGAAAGGCAAGAGCTTTCTACTCCAGTCAAGTGGTAGCATCTCAGAAACCCACAGGGACAGTTCTACTATGTCTGATAGGTTCACGAGGAGTCAGCATCGACTCTCTAACCGTGTGCTTGAGCATTTTGAGAGCGAAAACTTTTGTGCAGTGCTTCAGCAGAAGTAGGTTCTTTTTGGTAAAAAGATTCCTGTCACTACAACAATTCTTTTCTAAGTCTAGCTTACATGTGCCACTCTATCTAGAAGGCTAAAACTCTACACTAATTTACTTTTCGAATCTTTGAAGGCACCCCAGTGGCACAGTGGGTTAAGTGCTGAGCTCCAGCCCACAAGGTCAGCAGTTCAAACCCACCAGCCACTCCATGGCAGAAAGCTGAGGTGGTCCTGCTTCCATACAGACTCACAGCCTTGGGAATGCTGACCCTGGAAGCCTCAGGCAGCAGATTTGGTTTGGTTTGGGGATGCACGCCAAGGGTACTGTTAATGCAGTGGTTAAGCACTGGGCTGCTAGGTGCAAGGGTGGGCAGTTCAAGCCTACCAGCTGCTCCCTCAGTGGGAGAGAGATGAGGCTGTCTGTGCCCAGTCTTGAAGCCCCAGCAAGTAGTTCTACTCCGTCCTGCAGGGACAGAAGGAGTACGAATCCCCTCAACAGAACCATCACAACTGCCCAATAAAGGAGCGCGCCAGGTCACATGGTTTTATCTGACCGCACTCGGCACACCCACCAGCTCCCGCCGTTGTCCTCGCTGTCAGTGGCATTTTTATAGTCACTAATTTAATAGCTCATTTTCTGATGTCCTAGCCACAGTATTGTGCTAATTAGTACTTGTGAAGCTATAGCAATAACTTTTTTTAAAAAAAGAATGAAGTAGTCATTAAAGGAGATAAATAAGAAAAGGCTCTTGCTCAGTTACCAATCGTGTTGTGACTAATAGTGCAATTCAATGTAGATTTACGAAACAATTTTGCTGCCGTCTAAGTGGGCATCACCTTAGTCCACATGGAAGTAGCACACCAGCCTGTGTGATCCAAAGACTGCACATAATCTAATCCAGATCTGAAGGAGGGGCTGGTAGCAGCTTGAAGTGTGAACACCTTATTTGCAGAAGGCCATGGATGTCTGTGGAAGCCCAGAATTATTTTTCAAGGTCACACATAGATTAAGGCTCCGGTGAATTCCCCCTGACCATCAGTAAGGGATGTGAATAGTCTTGTTATCAGAGAGTACTGTAGAGTCATCAGCTATCGTTAGGTTAAAATGCAGTCGCTTATCATTTGATTTCCCTTTGGACCCATTTGAAAGTTGTTTCAGTTAAAACATGGATCGAGCCCCCAGTGAACCCCTCTGACCACGGACCAGGGAGGTGAATAACGGCACTCTCCTGCAGGACTCATTGCAGAGTAGATTCTCGCAGATGCACTTAGGTCAAGATTGGGCAATTTATCCTGTGGTCTCCCCTTGGCCCCATTTTAAATTGGTTCTAGTTTATAATAATGTCTACTCTCTTTCCGATTGAGGTTTTCCTGTTTTACGCAGCGATTGTTGTTAGCTGCGTTGGGTATGTCTTTCTGTGTATGAAATCCAGGGTATGTCGATCTATAGAGACAGTCACTGGATTAATGATTTCTTAGGGGCAGGACAGCAGCTTGGGTGGGGGTGGGTGAAGGGCTAATAAAAATGAGCCCGAGAAAGAAAAAAATGTTCTAAAATGGATTGTGGTGATAGTTGTACCCCCTTCTGGATACAAACGAACGGTTGAACTATATGCTATGTGGATTAGGTGCTGGCAAAGCTGCTTAAACAAATCAGCTCTGTTAACACGCATCTATTCAAAGAAAGAACACATCGAAGCCATTGACAAGGATATGCAGTCACCTGGCATCCTATTGTCAAAGTCGATGATAAACATCACTCAGAGGATTCTGTATGATCTGGCTCAGGAGGAGGTGACACCAGGCCCAGTAAGATCACAAATAGCCCTTGGTCCCACTGGCAAGCCTCCTGGGACAGGGTTCACCTGCTCATGCCCAGTCAGCTTCCTCTTCTGCTTAGAAAAAAGTTCTCCTCAGAGATGCTGCCCTTCAGAGATTGGTCACTGGGTTAGTCTGGGTAGACTAGAGAAACAAATTCATAGACACGCATATGTGTATAGGAAAGAGCTGTGTACACAAGAGCAGTTGAATATTGAGAAAACATCCCAGCCCAGTCCAGATCAAGTCCATAAGTCTGACATTAGCCCATATATCCAATACAAATCTATAAAGTCCTCTTCAGACTCATGAAACACATGCAATGACGCCAAATGCAAGAAGCTCACAGGCCAGTGGGTGGGAAGTCTTGTGGATCCAGTGGCATAAGTATGTCAGCACTGGCAGGGGTCTCCATGTGGCTCCTCCAGCTCCCAGGGCTCTGGCTGCATCACAGTAGCGTCACGTGGCTTCTCATCAGAAATGTCTTGCAGGGAGTGAGCGTGTGTCCAGCCTCCAGCGAGCTATTTATCTCCTTAGCACCTCCAAAAGACAACATCAAGCTGGGACCGATTGACAGGCCAATCTCCACCCCTTCACTCATAAGTCTCAAATTGACCATAGATTATGTAACTACCACAGTCACCAAGTGCCACTTCTCTGGCTCAGAAGGGGAAACTAGACCAGGAATGGCACGGTGGCCTCTGTTCGTCCCCTGACGAACCTGGTTGCCCCTCCCTCTGCCCCTATGCCAACCCCTTCCATGTTCCGTCAGGAAAGTAGGTGGGCCTGAGGCCGAGGACCCAGCCCTCTGGTTGGGCCAGGGTGTGCAGGGTGGGAACATCCCTCTGCCCACCCCTGGTAGCCCCTGAAGAGGGTGCCGTGCCACCGCCCCGGGCTGCTGTAGATTAATGGTGCGCAGGCCACTCATTTCCTCTGGTCGGGGGGACAGGACGTACCACACAGCCCCCATTGTTGGCTGACCTTATCTCGGGAAGTTCCGCCTGCCCCATCCGGACCCGGACGGATGGACGGAAGCGGCAGCTGGGCCCCATGGCCCCAACCTCACCTTTCTCTGCCTCTTGGGGCCAGGAGGGCAGGTCCTGCCATGGGAACTTTACCTCCAGGGTGCTGGGGGCCAGGCAGGGTGAGGCCGGGAAAGACCTGGGACAGCTCTGGGGAAGGATGAACTGGAGAGAGGGAGGCTGCAGGCTGTGGGTGGATGAAGGGCACTGGGCCTCGCACTGGGACCCAGCGGGGGTAGGTAGGGCAGGGTTCTATATTTCTTTGCTTAGAGCCTCCCCTTCAAAGGAGTCTGCAAGCCACTGCTCTCCCGGAAATGCTTCCCCAAGGGACTGACTCCCACTTTAAGATACAACATGAGCATCACATAGCTCCCCAAGGAAAATGTCCCTGACCTCCCTACCCAGCTTGTCAGGGTCCCCCTGTCCAGGTTCAGTCCCCTCAGCTCCTGTGCTTCCCTCCAGTCATGCCCTGAGCACTGTCCCCCTCTGGACTGGAAGTGCCTGGATGGAGGAGACCCCACTCTTGGGCCAGAAGAAAGCTTGCTCCAGCCCAGCCCCCTATCCAGCCACACTGACCCCACCCCCTTCCCGGCACTCTGCCACACACACACACACACACACACACACACACACACACACACACACACCGGCAGACACCGCCTCTCATCAGTCCATCTGCCTTCCCACCACCATGCTTTGGGTCTCTCCAGCTAGGATACCATTTTCACACCTCCCTCTGGTAGAATCCCAGCTATTCCTTAGGGATCTACTCCAGGGAAGCCTCTCTTGGAAGCTCCTCAGTGCCCACCCCCAGGTCCAGGAAGTTCAGCACATGTCTCTCCCATTTCAATGATAACTTGCCTTACGCGATGGTACTGAACCGGTGGTGCCGTGACCTCACGTTGAGTTGCCAACTGCAAGGCCAGAGGGTTGAAGCCACCAGCCCCTCTGTGGGAGGAAGGTGGGGGCTTCCTACTCCCTTTAAAGAGCTACATTCCAAAAATAAAAAAGAGTTACCAGTCCTGGAAACCCATGAGATTAAGCAAGCCAGGAGATACAGAGTGGAGATAGGTGTCTGTCCGTTAAAGCCACCCATGTGTGGGATTTCTGCTATTGGAGCACGAGGAGACGAAGACGTGCTCTCTCTCAGTGCAATCAGTATAAACAGAGACCCACACACGCTCTGGTCAGCACGGCCACAAGGGGAAAGCAGCCCAAGGGCGCAGCAGACGGACGGAGCAGCCACCTGGGCTGTGCGCAGACAGGGGAGTCGCTCTCGGCCGTGAGGTTTGGTACCTGCTGCAAAGGTCTGAGATACTGAGCCATTGTGCTAAGTGACCGCAGGTGGGTGTCCCCTTCATCGCACGGCGGAACTAGACAGAGGTGACAGCTGCACTGCGACTACATCCACGGTCACTTTAAACTGGTTGGCTTTGTGTAAGTGGAACATCACAGCAATTAAAAATAAATATGAGTAGTCAAATGAAATGGTCTGTCTGAGTTTCTGCCGCCGAGTTGATTCTAATTCATAGTGACCCTCTAGGTGAGGGTCAAACTGCCCCTGTGGGCTCCCAAGACTGTAACTCTAAGCCTCATCTTTCTCCCTCAGAGTGGCTGGTGGTTTCAAACTACTGACCTTGCAGTTAGCTGCCCAGGGTATAACCCACTGTGCCACAAATGGTTCTATAGGTGGCCCTTGAAAACTAAGCTTTTCTGATGTGGAGGGGAGCAGGGAGTGGAGGAGGAAGTGGGGAGACCAGGGTCTGGAGGAAGTCTCACAGAGAATCCAGGATCTGGGCAGATTCACAGCGGGTGGGCCTGGGGTGTGGACAGATCAACCCACCTCCTTCAACCGCGGGTCGTACCAGCTTTGAAGCAGGGTTATCACCATCCCCCAGGGGTCAGCAACCCTGTGGTCACATCAGGGCAGCTATCTGGCCAGCAGGTAGTAGAACAGGGACCCTGGAGGTCCCCCAAAGGCATCTGTCCCTCAGGGGACCTGAGCCATGGAGGGCCAATGGCTGAGAATGGGCAGTTGAGCGAGGAGCCCAGGCTGGGCTGCGGCTGCCCAGATCAGGTGGTCAGCACTATCGGACAGCTCTCGGACATCTTCACCTCCACACCCTCATCCCCCCTGCCTCAGAGCCTTCTTGGCCCGCAACTTTTATACCATGGCTCTGAGCTCTTAAGTAGCATGGGTTCAAGGTCTCCCAGCTGATGACTGTGGGGCTGGGCAGCCATTCTAACTTGCCAACCTAGTCCAAACTTGGCCAGTCAAAGGCCTACCTGAGGTCACCCCCTGAATGCAGGGTTTTTGTGCCTTGGGGTAGTTGGGGTGCGGCCTGGTGGGGAAGCCCCTTTACTTTAGGGAAGAGACAATGCAGAAGAAACCTGCCACTGCCTGGGAATGGAGTTTCAGGGCCTTTTAATGTCCGGGCTGCATCCTGAAGTTACTGATCCCTCTGTAGTTCTCCGTGCAGCCTGGAAAATGCTCAGACTGGAAGTTTGATCCCTGAGACTCTTCCTCGAGGGGACTCTAATGTAGAGTGGGAGCCCAAAGAGTGGACAGCATGGGCGGGGCTGTCGTGGGGTGTTGACCTCTGTCATCAGGACAACAGCACTGTCCTTCCCTTCCACTTCCTTCACTCTCCAATGCCCTCTCCTCCCCTGTTTCCCCTCCCTCTGAGTTGAAAGACAGGAGATATGGTGGGGAGGTGGGGAGGGAGCTGGAGGCATCATGGCCCTTTCCATATCCAGGCCTTGAACATGGGGCACCTAATACTGATTCCTGATAAAATGCTCCCAGCGGTTCCCAGCTCTGAGAGCCGTAAGTTAGACCCTGTGGCTCTGTCTGTATCTTCGGAGGACTGCCAGTGGAGACTTAGCCACACGCCCCAAAGCCGTTCTTTTGAAAGCCGAGAGGCCAGTGAGGCAGGTGGCGGCTGGTTTGGCTGTCTTGGTCCTGGTGAGAGATGGTGTGGCCAGAGCTGAGCAGTGCCAGAAGAGTGACAGCTGTCAGTACCTCCCAATGGTGCCCTCAGAGTAGACTGCCATCCTCACCCTTCCAGGGGACATCAGAGGGCCCCCAACACAATGTCAGGGCTGTCGATGGGCCCACAGTTGGGACCAGAGCTCTATGCTCAGCCTGAGCTAGGCCTGTGTGTTGCCGAGTCCCTCTGCCCAGGACTGCCTGATTACACAGGACAGGACACATCGGGGACCCACTCTGACCTCTCCTCCGTGAAGCTCCAGGGCTGAGCCATCTTCCAGCCCTTCCCCTTCCCAGCTCCAGGAAATCTGGAGTCCTGCAGGCTCCCAGGAAGGTCTGGGGTCTGGGTTGGCCACTGGAAAGGCCTGGGCCTGCCAGGACCTCTGTCCCGAGAAACCAACCAGAAGATGGAGACCTTTAAGCCAGGCTCTTGTGCTCTAGAGCCAGAGCAGCGTCTGGAGACCTGGCTGGAGAAAGGACAGAGACCTCAGTGGTCCTCTGGGTCACCAGTGGGGATGAAGCTGGACCTTGCCCAGGGCACACAACGAACTTGAGCAGTCTCCACAGGATGAAAGGGAGCTGGGCCATCCTCCTTCAGGGTTGGGCTGGGAGGGAGCAGGGATGAGCTTCAGAGAGAGTTTCAGAGTGTTTACTCATAGACACTGGGTGAGGTTGGCTGCATGTGAGGCCAGCTCTGAGTTCAGCCTCCAACCCCCCATGTGCCAGGGGCTTTCCAGGTCCCCATTTGGGTCTTCTCAGTGACTGATAATCAAGAAACATTTCCCAAGCCCACAGCCGCCCTCAGGAGAAGCCCTTAGTGGCATTGATTGTAGTGGGTAGGCTGTTAACTGCCAAGTGGGCTGTTCAAAATCATCTGTGGCTCCTCAGGAGAGACAAGGTTTTCTACTCCTGTAAAGAGTTCCACTCTCAGAAACTCCCAGGGGAAACTCCACCCCGCCGCTGAGGGTGGCCATGAGTTGAAATCGACTCCGTGGCAGTGAGTGAAGCAGCCCATTTGTGCAGAGAAAGAGGTCACGTTCTGACCCCTCAAGGACTTCCTGCCAGAA